>NC_065587.1:0-1200000 GCF_024542745.1 Macaca thibetana thibetana | reverse complement strand
TCCAATGATCGTGTTCATGCAAAGTGTTTGGAACAGTGCCTGCTACACAGGAAACAGGATCGTGACTATCGTCACCACGATTAATGTGGTGCTCAGGCCTCTCCTGGGTGCCCGGGATTCAGCTGTGATGAACAAGACAAAGTCCAGATCTCATGGGACTAGCATGGGGGTGACCTCGGGGAGGACAACAGACAAAATGGGAGCCCAGGAACCGGGAACAGGGATTCCGGCAGATCTGGGTTTCTCATCTTGGGGTTTGGGAGCCTACACGTGGATGCTCGCAGGAGTGGGAAGGCTGGGGCTGGGACAGGCAGTGGGGATCTAGCTGCGGAGGCTCCCTCCAGGAGCACGGCTGTGGTGTGTTCGTCCCAGCGGTGGGGCCACCAAGACTCACAGCTCCAGAGGGCTGGGACATGTGGTCTGATCTGGCCCAAGCAGAGTGGACACCTGAGGCGGGGGTCGGGGGGCTCCCTCTCAGCCCCCGCCCAGATCCATGGACACAGGAGAGACGTTCCATCCTCAGGGCCACGTGGGGCCACGGCCAGGGCAGGGACGATGTTTGGCAAGAGTGGCGGGAGACCCTGAAAACAAGGCTGGGCGTCCTGATGTGAGCGACCAGAGGTCGGGGAAGGGAAAGGTGACTCACACAGCTTTCAGGTCCTGCTGCTGGAATGGCTGGATCCTGGTGCAAATTTCTGGATGCCAAAGTGCATTCCAGAAAAATCTGTCCTGGCATTGCCCAAAAGTGCTTGTTTCATGGCCATTCACTTGTGATGAATTTTCAGGAAAAGCAAAAAGCAAAGCAAGTATGGCAAGAAAGTTGTCAAGTTAACAAGGCAAAATTGCCATCTCTGTCTCTCTCCAAATTCCACTTGGACCCTAAGTGACCAGACGTCCAGAGGGAACCAAGGGTGCTGGTTTGCCGGGCACCCACACGTACTCCAGGAATTGCACAGGAAGCTGGAGACATTCTCATGTTCACAGCCACAGCTCTGTTTCTTTGCGGTGCAAACTCCCCTGATTACACAGGAAGCTGGAGACATTCTCTTGTTCACGGCCACAGCTCTGCTCCTTTAAGGTGCAAGCTCCCCGATTACATGGGAAGCCGGAGATGTTATCATGTTCACAGCCACAGTTCTGTTCCTTTGAGAAATAAACGGCACCATGTTTCTTTTGGTGAGTTTGCCTTTTTCTTAGTGATGGTAAAAGTGCTGTGTGTGTTAAGGTGAGTGACTCAGGACCAAGGTGAGTCCTGACTCCTCTTGGCTTTGCGCTGAGACCACCTGGGAGAGTCAAGGGAGCATGCAGGACAGTCCCTGCTTCCGCTCCCCAGGAACACGTGGCCGAGGGCATGCAGCCGGTGGCATCCGGAGGTGGCGGTGGGGCTCCCTGAAGGTCCTAGCACGCCAGCAGCACGGGGACGTGCAGGCGGATCAGCCGGAGGGAGAGTCTGCTTTTCTCAGTTCCTATATGAGAAGGTCAGAGCCCTCTAAAAGACAGACAGCCATCTAGTTCCCATCTCAGGAGAACGTGGAACCGCCCAGGCCATGCCCATTAGAATCAAGTGCGGTTTTCACAAGACCTTGCTGGAAACTGGGAAGATGGACCCCACACCCTGGAAACTGGGAAGAAAAGAGTGTGTTTTACACACATGCTCCCGCCAGGGGAGAACAGAGGGGAGGCGAGCCAGGCACAAAGCTGGCACGTGGGATGAGTGAATCAGACGCGGCTGCCTTTGCGTTCTCGGTTCCTCCAAACACGAGATGCTTGAAATAGGGTCTCTGTCTGAGGGGTGGACACAAAACAGGGACCGCGGTCTGCGCCTCCTCAGAGTAACGGCACCTGGAGGACTTTCAGCGTGATGCGTCCACGGGGTGGGAGGCCTGGAGTCACTGGAGGCCACAGTGTGTTCCTGCATCTGGAATATGGCAACTGTGAGTCCCTGCTCAAGCCCCCACTCCAGGCCAGGGAGTGGCCGGTAGAGGGACCCGAAGGCGGGAGGGCAGGAAGTTCCCACAATTGCAGTGGCAGCACCAATCAGTATCCACGTCCATCCAAATGGACAGTTTTCCCTTCATACTCTAAAGTAAACCTGTATAATACGTAACTGCATATGTACTGATTCCCTTTATTACATATGTGTATGTATTTACTCCCTCTATTACATATATGTTTGTAATTATTCTCTTTATTACATGTGTGTACGTATGTATTTATGTGTCTGCTTTATTACGTACCATATGTATGTATCCCCTTTGTTACACACATGTTGTATGTATGTATGTGCTACACACTGAATGTGTCCCCCAAAAATGTCTATGTTGGAACCCAACACACAGCATCATGGGGTTAGGAGATGGGGTCTTCACGAGGTGGTGAGGTCACCAGGGCAGAGCCCTTATCAATGAGATTAGCACCCCTATAAACATACCCTAGAGAAACACCCATCCCTTCTGCCACAGGAGGAGACAGCAAGAAGACAGCTGCCGGTGAACTGGGAAGAGAGCCCTCACTAGAATGGGCCACTGGACACCCCCACCTTGGACTTCCAGCCATCAGAATGCCAGGAAATCCTTGTCTTCTGCGTATAAGCCCACAGACGATGGTATTCTGTTGTAGCAGCCGCAGATAAAATGGTTTATGTGTGTGCCCATGTGTATATATTGTGGGTGTGTACATGTGTGTCTGTACATGCATGTGTGTATATTGTGGGTGTGTCTGTTCATGCATGTGTGTATCCATGTGTACGTATTATGGGTGTGCCTGTACATGTGTGTGCCCATGCGTGTATGTTGTGGGTGTCTGTACATATGTGTGCCCATGTGTGTATATTGTGGGTGTGTCTGTACATGCATTGTGTACCCATGTGTACATATTATGGGTGTGTCTGTTCATGCATGTCTGTGCCCATGTGTGCATATTGTGGGTGTGTCTGTACATGCATGTGTGTATCCATGTGTACATATTATGGGTGTGTCTGTACATACATGTGTTTACCCATGTGTGTATATTATGGGTGTGTCTGTTCGTGCATGTCTGTGCCCATGTGTACATATTATGGGTGTGTCTGTACATGCATGTGTGTGCCCATGTGTGTATATTGTGGGTGTGTCTGTACATGCATGTGTGTACCTATGTGTGAATGTTATGGGTGTGTCTGTACATGCAAGTGTATGCATGTCACATTCCTGGCATGCATGTGTATCCTAACAAATACCATGTGCTGTGGCACCAAATGTCAGCTCATCTAATTATTTCCAAATCATTTTAAATCCACTTTTAGGTATAATTTATATAAAATAAATACACTCATGAGTTCTGCCAAGTGGGTGCAATGTGTACCCAGCACCACAATCAAGATATAGAACATTTCCTTCATCCCAAGACTTACCTGAACCCCCAACCACCCAGCCCCCAGACCCAGCTCTAGGCAAGCCTCCACCGGCTTTCCATCACTACCAGTTAGTTTGTAGTTTCTTGACTTTAGTTTAAGTAGAATCACACAGCAAATGCTCTGTGTTCAGCTCCCTCTACTTGGCGTGTTTGTGGGTGCCATCTACGCTCTTGTGTGTATCAATAATTCATTCCTTGTTACATCTGAGTGGTTTCCTGTTGTGTCGAGCACATTATATACACAGTATCTGAGCATATCGTCTATAATACCATATACAGATGCATTTACACAAGTTAATAGCAATGTGGATTGTTTGCAGCTTTTAGCTCTTTGAATGAAGCTGCAATGAGCATTTATTTATGTACAAGTCTTTGTGGGGCACGTGCCTTCTCTTTTCTTGAGTAAATATCTAGAAATGTAATTGTTGGATCATATAATGAGTGTATGTTTAACTTTATTAAAATGTATATATATATATACCAGGCCAGGCGTGGTGGCTCATGCCTATAATCCCACCACTTTGGGAGGCCAAGGCAAATGGATCACCTGAGGTCAGGAGTTTACCCTGTCTCTACTAAAAATACAAAAAATTAGCCGGGAATGGTGGTGGGCGCCTATAATCCCAGCTACTTGGGAGGCTGAGGCAGGAGAATCCCTTGAACCCAGGAGTCGGAGGTTGCAGTGAGCTGAGGTTGCCCCATTGCACTCCAGCCTGGGCAACACAGAGAGACTCTGTCTCAAGGAAAAAAAAAATACTGAACTATTTTGCAAAAACATGAATCAGTCCACAATCCTACCAACAATGTTTGATGGTTCCAGTGACTGTTCATTCTTGTCAATATTTGATTTAGCCAAACTTTTCAAAACTATATTCATTCTTATGGGTGTGTGGTGGTATCTCATTACAGAGTTAATTTGTTTTTTCTGATTAATAATGATGTTAAACATTTTCACATGGTTACTACATTAATATCTCTATTTTTAAGTGTCTGTTCAAACAGTGAATTTTGATCGAATACCACATACTGATTTTTTTTATGGTTTTCATTTTTTGTGTCTTACGTAAGACATTTTTGCCTTCCAAGGTAACACAGGTTTTTTTCCATATGCTTCCTTTCACAATTTTTATGGTTTTAGTTTTTCCATTTAAATCTAGGATCTATTTTTAGTCAATGTTTTTATATGGTATGAAGTAAGGGTTGAAATTCACTTTGTTTCCATACAGATATCAATTTTTAGCCCAATTTTTAGATTCTTGGTTGGGTTCCACTGAACTGTCCAGCTATCTTTATGCCAGTATCACACTGTCTTGTTTATTGTAGTCTTATAGTAAATCTTAAAATCAGGTAGGATAAGTCCTCCAGCTTCATTTTTTGTTTCCAAAATTATTTTTCTTATTTTCAATTTTTTGCATTTATAAATAAATCTTAAAACCAGTTTGCCATTACTACAAACCATCTTTGGGGATTACACTGAATCTATAGACCAGTTGGGTAGAATTTAAATCTTAACGGTTCTGAGTCTTATGATCCATGAACATTGTATATCCCTCCATCTATTTAGTTATTTCTTACATTTCTCTCATGAGTGAGCTACATTTGTCAGTGTGTGTGTGTTGTACATTTGTTTCTTCTCAAGTATTTCTTGTCTCGGATGCTGTTATAAATGATTTTGTTGGTGGTGGTGTTTAAAATTGTTCATAGTAACTTTGATATGGCCATTGCTAGCTAAATGATGACACTGTCTGGATCACATTTTGACATGGGGAACAGCATTGGACTTTTCCAATGGGTTTCCGATGGAATGGCAATCATAAGTACTGGTGCCAGCGAGAGCACAGCTGGACATGCTTTGGATCACAATGGCCAGGTACATACCCACATGATTTGGACCTGGGAGCCTGCACTCCTCCCAATCCCTCAACACCCACTTGGTAGCGCCTGCTCCCTGCTCTCCCACCCCAGCCTTTGCTCACCCCTCCTCAAGTGCAGACACACCCACCTCCACCTGCTCCACCTCTGTCCACTCAGTGACCATCCTGTCAGCCATCAAGGCTCCAAACCCCATCTCCTGTGGAACAGGTCCTTAGGTAACTTATAGGGGAGAATGTATGTTTGCATCAAAAATATTGTTTGCAGTACAAATCCTCTTTCAGCTTCCCCTGAACTAACAGCAGTTATATCCCCAATTTGTCTGGACCTTATAACGCTACTAAAGAATCCTATATATTTACTAATTCTACTATTGACTAAAGCCACGCTATTAGAGACCCATTTACCAAGGGTAATTGTGGCACTTACGACAACTGGCTCAAATGAGTGCAGTTACGTTCAGATTTTCATTATTAATTAATGCCACTACGCATTCCAGCTACTACCGTGCTATTTGCCAACTGGCACTGGAGTTTTTCAATATCTTAACAAGAAGCATAGCCACACAGGCATGGGTGGCCTGGATGTCAGCCAGGAGCAGGACGCAGAAGCAGCGATTCTCTGCTGGGCATGTGTGTTTTTGGATGATGGATGGGAGGTAACCAAAAACAAAAAGCCAAGGAGAATATGGGTCAGGGTTGCCTCTGTCAAGCTGGCTGGAGAGTCTGAGCCCCCAGCTCGGGTGGGAACTTTCTCACCCTATACACTGGGAAAACATCGCTGAGTCCAGTAGCTGACCCTGGAATTAGACGCACAGCTCCTGCACGGCACGCCCTGCCCTGTGCTGGGATGCCCCCCAGGTGTGGTGGGCTGGCTCCTGGTAGGTGGCCCCGAGTAAAGGAAGGACCCGAGAAGGGTCTTGGAATGTCGTTAGCCAGGCCTCTCTCATTCCCAGCTGCTGCCCCTGTCACACAGCAAGCTGGGCCCTGCCTGAAATAACTCACCCATCTTTTCCTAGAGGCTTCCCAGCCAGCACATCTGGATTCCCACGGAACGGCAGCAACTGACTCTGATCGGGCAGCTCTTACCAAGCCCCTCCCTGGAGCCGCCTCACCTCCCAAAGGGCACCTCTCTCTTGTTCTTCAAAAGTTAACCGCAACCACCTGCGGCAAACGGCACATGGCACACGGCACACGGTACTGGCTTTGCATTGTGCTTTAATTGGAAAGCAAGGCAAGTGTGGGAGGGATTTGTTTGTATTCACGGCATCAATAATTTAACATGAAAAGAGAGAAAACAAAAGAATATGCAATCCACACATGCAAATCTGGCTGAAATTTATTACTTATGATAATAAAAAAAGATTTTAATTAGGCATCAACCATGCTATTTTAAGAAAGGAAAGGGGCACGGGACGTGATTCCTGTGTTCCCTACATGACAATCTTAAAAAGATAGAACTTGAGGAAGGAAATACATCAAAAAAATTAACAGGAGTTGTCTCTGGAGAGCCAACTTATGGATGATTTATTTTAATTTTCTTCTTTGTTTATTTCATGGTATTTCAATAATTCCCTCTCTAATGAGCATTTTTTTAGTTCTATAATAGAGACATGTTTTAAAATAAGAGATGACTCAGAACGGAAGTCTATTCATTAAAACATCCTATGCCTAGTTAAGATTGCTAACGTCACTACCTGCAATTTCTCAACAGAACTTTCAAAGGCAGAAGGAATAGCTCCACCTGGGGCCTCGTGGGCTCATCCGAGTTTGAATTCGCCTCTGCTCCTACAATGAAGGCCTCTGACCCCGCAGAGACTGAGGCGCTCCCAGTCTGAGGTCTGGCTCCAGCGGGAGGAGGAGCTCCGTGGAGGGACTCCACGCGGTTTCTCTGGGACGGAGACGCTGCACCTGGACATGAAGGGACAGTGAGGGGTGCAGGCCCCCTCGGGCACCGCACTCCACAATCTGAACACAATCCAGGCTGATGGAGGTGGTTTAAGACAGGAAACCACAGCCCCAGGGCTGCACGATGCAGGTGAGAACAGGAGCCCCTTCCCCACAGGCTGCGTCCTGCAGGGTCCACGGAGCTCCTTCCTCTCCCCCTGCAGTGACCTGTCTGCAGACACCGTCTTCACCGACACGGACACGACGCGCACCCTGGGCTGCCTGGCTAGAGCTCTGCCCACGGCGTCAGCCCCTCCATTTCCGTCTGAAAGGGGCCGGCCGCGCGTGTCACGCGAGACCAGTCCTGCGCGTGGATCTGGACGAGGCAACTGCGCAAAGGGTCGTGAATCCCGCCGGCCAGGGAGGATCGTCTCCTGTGCAGAAGGAGGCGCGCTCAGCACACGGCAGAAGCTGGGAGCTCCCACCAGGCTGCGCCCAAGACACCTCCCGTCACGATTCACCAAACACCACGGCGTGGAAAGAAGAAAGTCCACGCTTCTGCGGAAAACACCGCGGCGCTGCCGGTCCATCCGAACCCGGGACATCATTGCTACCAGGGCGGAGGGGGAACACAGGCAAAATAAAGTGCATCTCCTAGAATTCCTGCAACCCAACAGCATTGCCCGATTCCATTTCCCAAATAGTCACCACTTTCTAAAAACGTCACGGAGGAGGATGCTGCCTAACAACTCAGGGGTCTGTCCATAAACTTGGCTCATGTGGTCCAAAGTCTCAGGAGCGTGGAAGGCGATCTTCTCTAATCCCGGGGCCATACTTTCTGGGACAGAAATGAGAGACGCCAGAAAGTCCCTGGACGCTCCCCAGGGGACTGAGGTCCATGGCACCGCGTGTTCTGAGAGGGGCTCTCCCTAGAGGTGGGGAGCGGGGAGGCCGGGCACGGCACCCTCTGGGTTCAGAGCTCCTCACAGCCTGCGCCAGTGCAGAGCAGGATGGAAACAGTCCGGGGAGCAGAAGGTCCCAGCAGTGGAATTCCCCTCCACGTGGACCAGGCCTGCCAGAGATCCAGGCACTGACAGGCGGGGACATTTTAGAATCTTTTCAGGAAAAGATAAAGAAAGAAACAAGAGCAACAGGAGGCCAGAAGCAAGGGCTTCTACTGCAGACAGTGGTGCCGCTAGGCCTGGAGCTGCAGCTACCCAGGAAGCCCCAGGCTCGGGAGCCTCCAGGCACAGGCAGCGTCCGGTGGCGGGGAGCCCCTCAGACTGTCCCTGTCCCGGTGGTCTCCAGCCCCCGACTGCTCCTTGCCCAGGGGTCACCTTTTCTTCCCCCATTCCTCTGTGGACACGCCTGCTGGCATCATGGAGATCTTCTTGGTGCTCAGAACACAACAGAGCTTCACTCAGTTTGAATGCATGAAAGTGTGACTTCTCACTGCCTCCCCGGCTGTGCTTGGGAGCTGAGAACATCTCCAGGAAGCCCATGGGCTTCCGGGTGGAGGAGGCAGGTTGCAGATGCGTGAGGCCCTGCGACTGAAGGACCTGGAAAGAAGCTCACAGGGGGCCGTTGCTCATGTTGGGAACTGTGGCCGGAGGGGCACAAATGCTGCTTACCTGGGACTTCTCCCAAACAACAAGAGAAACACCTTGAAAACAAGTCAGGTTCAGGCCCCTGGTGCCGCAGAACTGAGCCTTGGCAGAGCTCACACCGAACGCGGCTCAAACTCACGGCCCCCCACACCCGCTCCCTGTTCAGCAGAAATTGTCTCCTTGGTAGAAATCCTGTCAAGAACTTTCCCACTGTTCCCATTAATCCCAGAGGCAAGCTCCCCCCGCTTCCCAGGCATGTTTTTATGTAAACAAAGTGGTTAATTAGACAATTTGCTAAGCTGTTTAAAATGCATTTTGCTTTAAAAGAACAAGTAATCACAATATAAAAATCACAGCATTTCTAATATGTCAACTAATTCCTCCATCATATTTTTAGAAAAAAATGGATTCACATAATTTATTAATATGCCTCTTCTAATTTCATTCATAAATAAGTAATTGCATCTTAACTCCCATTTGATAGATGGGAAAGATTGCAGAGCTGGGAAAACAGGAATTGTTGCACCCTTTGGGGGAAAATCAGGAAGCAAAGAGCCAGGTCGGGGCTCCGGCCATCAGGGGGATTCCGGAAAAGCTGCCGTCTGTGCGTGTTCCCCGCGGCCAGTCACAGAGCTCTCCTCACGAGCGTGGTTCTAGTCTATGAACGTGATCCGTAATTTTGATCAACGATTCAAATTATAAATATTAATCAAAAAGGAGAAGGAAGGCGAACTCCAGGCATTTGTTTGAGGCAATAAGCATCTGGCTGAAGTTGTCATTAGCCGGGTCATTGACAGTCCCACAGCGGCCGGCCGACCACACAGGTCAGCCGCGGTGGACACCAGGTTCCCCAGACCCAGGGCTGCCAGGAGCGGAGGAGCTCATTTGCAGCCGAATCCTCAGGATTCAGCCCTCAGCTGAAACCAGCCACCTCCACCAAGGTCAGGCCCACCCCGAGATGCTGGAAGAATGTGCACACTCGCTGGAGCACCCTCCTCTTCCGCTCCTGCACAAAGAGCAGTGCAGCTGAACCCTCAGCACAGCAGAGCCACAGACAGATGCCGTGCACGCCCAGACCTGCGGGGCCACAGCCAGGCCTGGGTGGGGAAGGACGGGGACCCAGGCCTCAGGATGGGGAAGGTGGTGGAGGCCCTGCTCTGAGCCTTCTGAGCTGGAGGCCCTGGCTTGGAGGCCAGGCATGGCCCCACCTTTTGGGTAACACCTCCCCAGCTTCTCCTGAACATGCCTGTCCCTGGAAGTGCACCACATGGAATCTTCCAGAAGGCACCTGCTGAGAGAGGGAAGGGACGTCCATGGGTACTGCAGGGCTGAGAGCCATCAAGGGAGACAGGTGCAGCACATAAGCAATGCCAGTGATGCAGGAGCTGCCCAGACACCTGCTCAGGAGAGCGAGAACCCAGCTCGGCCCGTGCCGGGGACCAAAGGCCCTGAGAAGTGGCCATGCTGGTGGCTGTGGTGTAAGGCAGGACACTGCCAGCTGACCTGCTCCCGGGGGCCCAGGAGACCCTGCACTGGCCACAGTGAAGAGTGGGCAGCAGCCTCCCGGAAGCTGGGGTGGCTGGGCGGTGTGGGCAGGGCTGGCAGCCAGGCGCCATCACAGAGCCGGGCCCCCCATGGCGGAAGGGGGCCCTGACTGTCAGGAGGAAGGCAGGGCCGCTGTGGGGCTGAGCAGCAGACTGAGTGGTGTACAGGGGCCTGCCCCACAGAGGTGGGTGTGAAGGCCAGTAGCACCCAATCCCCGGGGGCAGGAGAGATGGGCAGCAGCTACACCCACCCCACTAAGGTGGTCGAGACGGAGGCTGGGGCCACAGGCAGCTGCCCAGCAACACCAGCATCCCATACCCAGCCTCCTCCCTGGGCCAGGTTCCAGATGCAGAATCCAGACAGGGGAGGGGAAGAAAGAACCGGAAACACACAGAGGGCTCGGGCAAGGGTCCCCCTGGCCCTCCCAAGGGGCGCTGCGGAGGAAGGGTCTGCCCAAACGGTCAGGGCGGTGGGCTGGGGACAGAGCAGACGCCGGCGTCAGGGAACTGCAGCCTTGTGGCATCCCCGTGGAGCAGAGCAGGGAACGGGAAATGAATGGGGACCTTCCAGACAGAGCTCACGGAACTCCGAGGGGCCATTTCCCAGATCCCCAATACGTCACTGTAATAGCCCAGTTGTCCTGATCTGTAGGGAAGATCACATTGAACTTTCCAGAATGTCCTTTTCCCACCCAGCTGCTCCCAAGGGGCGCTGCGGAGGAAGGGTCTGCCCAAACGGTCAGGGCGGTGGGCTGGGGACAGAGCAGACGCCGGCGTCAGGGAACTGCAGCCTTGTGGCATCCCCGTGGAGCAGAGCAGGGAACGGGAAATGAATGGGGACCTTCCAGACAGAGCTCACGGAACTCCGAGGGGCCATTTCCCAGATCCCCAATACGTCACTGTAATAGCCCAGTTGTCCTGATCTGTAGGGAAGATCACATTGAACTTTCCAGAATGTCCTTTTCCCACCCAGCTGCTGAGCGAGGGAGACAGTGAGAGAGACAGAAACCTAAAGAGACAGTGAGATAAAGACAGACACAGAGACAGTGACACAGAGAGACAGAGAATTGAATGCATTGTCACGCCCCAGGTGGACGGCAGAGGCCGGCCCCCACACAAGTCGTGAGGGGTGCAGAGGGGCCTGGTTCTCCCCTAGTTGGTTCCCGAGTCTGGCCTCTGCAAATCCAACAGGCCCTGGATGGGCCAGCAGCTGCAGCTGACGGACCTGACAGTAACCCAGCGGCCCTGCACCCCGAGACGGCTGCATAGTGTGAGAGCTCTGGACTTGGGCGATCTCTGAGGAGCTGCCCCAGCCCCAGAGCCCCCACCGGGCAGGTGAGGCCTCTGCTGTGCCCCATCCTGGCCTTCTCCTCACGGCTGCCCGAGGAAGGTTCTGGGGGGTCCCAAGTTGGGTGAGAGACACAGGGTCACAGACACTGGCCTTGTGGGCACTTTGCCCCCTCTCCCCTTGTCCTGAAAGCAAGCTGGTCCCATGCCTAGGGGCTGCAACAGAGAGCCAGGGCCCCCTACAGACGCAGCGCCCCTTCCGAGGACTCACGGCACCTCAAGCTTCCCAGGGCGTGGGGGTGCCACTTTCCCACCCGGCGAGTCCACCTTGCAGAAACCTTCAGGTGCCGTCCGGACCCTACTCAAGTCCGGGCCCCTCACTTCTGACTCTCCTTCCCATCCTCTGCTCCCCTGGTCTCTCCCCAGGGCCCTGCTCGGGGCTGCTGGCCTTTTGGGGGAGGCACAGTGATGCTTGGGGCTGCTGACCTTTGTAGGGAGGCACAGTGATGCTCGGGGCTGCTGGCCTTTGCGGGGAGGCACAGTGATGCTCGGGGCTGCTGGCCTTTGGGGGGAGGCACAGTGATGCTCGGGGCTGCTGGCCTTTCGGGGGAGGCACAGTGATGCTCGGGGCTGCTGGCCTTTGGGGGGAGGCACAGTGATGCTCGGGGCTGCTGGCCTTTGAGGGGAGGCACAGTGATGCTCGGGGCTGCTGGCCTTTGCGGGGAGGCACAGTGATGCTCGGGGCTGCTGGCCTTTGCGGGGAGGCACAGTGATGCTCGGGGCTGCTGGCCTTTGCGGGGAGGCACGGTGATGCTCGGGGCTGCTGGCCTTTGAGGGGAGGCACAGTGATGCTCGGGGCTGCTGGCCTTTGAGGGGAGGCACAGTGATGCTCGGGGCTGCTGGCCTTTGCGGGGAGGCACAGTGTCTGGAGGATGGGCGTCTCCTCATTGGCCCTTCCATCCAGGCCCCTTGCCAAGCACAGGGGACGTGTAGAGAGCGTTTATGAACTGAGGGCAGAAGTGACAGCAGCCACAAGCTCCTGCGTCTCCCTTGTGCCCTGAAAGCACCTTGGTTAAGGGGTCAGGCTGGGTTCACAGCTCTCATTGGTGACCTGGGTTCAGCGGCCCCCCGGCTTTTTCTGGAAGACACAGCACAGAAAACTGATGAAGCTGGCCAGGCTCCCTCCAGAGCCCTCAGGGACGTGGGAGACCATCAAGACCAGAGGAACATAAATCTCACAGCCTCGGACACTGGCCGGCTATAAATACATTTTCACCCTCCATTTATCACAGCTGCCTCTGATGACACCCACCTGGTGTGGGGCCGATTGTCGCAGCTCCGCCCCTCAGCACCTCCCTGCAGGACCGTCCCCAATCCATCTCTGATGGCATCTGCAGACAGGAGCACAAAACTTCTGCCAACCCCCAAACGGCCACCCTGACCCCGGGCTGATGGTGCCGTCCTGGGAGTCTCTGCCTGGGCGCCGGGTCTCACACTCCAGGGACCTTCTGCTGTGAGGTCTTTGGGCCCCCTCTCCCTGTTAGCCCACGTCCCATCCCTGCTGCCACCTTTGGGACCCTCTCCCTGTTAGCCCACTTCCCATCCTGCTCCCACCAGAGGAAGTGCCTTCTGGGGGGACATTTCTGAGCCACCGACGCCACACATTTACTAGTAACCCAAGCCGTAAACCATTTGTATCCATTTAAAGCGTTGAAAGGATAAAACCAACAACCTATAATTCTGTACCCAATTAAATTATCTTCCTAAAGTGGAGGAGAAATAATGGATAAATGGAGAAATAAGTGGATAAATGGAGAAGCGGATAATAGCAACCACATATTTGGCGATTATCACTTATGGATAAGTAAAATGAATGACACCAAAGTTGTAAGAGATTGGAACACTCTGCCATGAGGCAATTGCACTGCCTGTGATGCGGCACCATGCTATTTAAAGTGAACCTGTATTCGCTGTAAATGTGTATTGCAAACTCTACGACAACCAATAAAAAAAGTAGAAAGAAAACAACAAGTGTAACTGATTTGCTAAGAGAGAGAGAAAGCAAAATCATACAAAATTCTCAATCAAAACCAGAGAAGGAAGAAAAAGAGTGGAAGACAAAAAAGAAACAGAGACTGAGGAACAGCAAACAGTAACCAACGTGGCCAACAGGAATCCAGCTATGTGGATGATCGCTTCAGAAGTCAGGGGTTGACATGCACCCATTGAAAGACAGAGACTGGGCCGGGTGCGGTGGCTCACACCTGTAACCCAGCACTTTGGGAGGCCGAGGCGGGAGGATCACGAGGTCAGGAGCTCGAGACCAGCCTGGCCAGTATGATGAAACCCCGTCTCTACTAAAAATACAAAAAAAAAAAATTAGCCGGGCGTGGTGGCGGGCGCCTGTAGTCGCAGCTACCCGGGAGGCTGAGGTAGGAGAATTGCTTGAACCAGGGAGGCGGAGGTTGCAGTGAGCTGAGATCACACCACCGCACTCCAGCCTGGGTGACAGAAAGAGAATCCTCAGACCCATGCTCCATGCAGGGGGGATGCACCCGGCGGCCCACGGTCCGTGCAAGGGACTCCATCCACAGGCTGTGCTCCAAAAGGTACATTTTGGATGTAAACCGTTTCCATTCCAGGTTTTCCCCGGCAGGTAGGAATTCAGGCAAACGTACAGGATCCCTGGCGACCTGTTGGACCAGGGTCCCGCCTGCTGCTGGAATCTCAGAAAGAATGAGTCAGGGCTCTGGACCCCCCAAAGTCAGGGCAGGGGTGCCCCCCAGGAGCTGGAGAGGAAAAGCTGAGGGTCAGAGAATGGGCAACAGGGCATGGGGTAGGGCAGCTGGAGACAAGAGGGACAGTCAGGTCAGCCCCGGGCATCGCCCAGGAACACGGGTCCTCCCTGACAGGGAACTCAGGGACAGGTGGCTCAGGGGGCCTTCCAGGTTCTCTCAATGGGGGATGAAGCCCTCATGCCAACCAGGCTCAGGGATCCCGGAGGAGGCAGAGGCAGGAGGCGGCTCAGCTTGAGCTGCCCAGGTCTCTAGGAGGCTCCTGTCCTGTTTCAGGCTCCTCGACCCAGCAACGTCACCACGCTGTCCTTACAGGGAAGGACAGGGAAATGGTACATGCAGCTGCTTGGGTACAAAAGCCCAGGCAGAGCCCAGGATGCAGAATGAATGGATGGGAGCAAGGCGTGGGGGGCCCTTGTGGTCGGCCCACCCATGACTCCAAGCCCGCGGCTCCCTGCTGTGGGACCAGCTGGGACAAAGGGAACACCGCCCACTCTGACACTCATGGAAAGGATTCGGGTCAGCCCATGGACCCCCAGTGGGCAGGGACCCCCCCACACCCGCCACCCAACAGAGAATCAGCCACTTAAGTCTCCAGGATGGGAGGCAGCTGGGTCGTAAATTGGCTTCTCACTTTCGGGGACCCTAAATGTAGCATTTCCTTTAACTTGAGGCAAATCCTTTGTCCCAGAACATCTTTGTTCCTATTTCCCCGCCCCCCTGACTGCACCGGACACCCCCTGAAACCAGAGCATCCCCTCGAGCACTGCCAGGTGACGCTGAGTCCTCCTCAGTCCTCCAGCCCTTGCCCTCTGTGGGAACACCCACCGTCGCCACCTTCCAGGGCGGCTGCTGTCGTCTGTGCTCACAGCTCCCATGCTCATCCTCGCTCAGCAAATTGCAATCAGTTCCGACAATGGCCTAGTTAAGGGCACCCACCCAGCGACGCCCCTGCTATGCCGACAGAAGCGTCGCCGCCAACTGGACAGATCGCTGCCAGAAACAACTGGGTGTGTTTGGGGGACGCCTCCTAATTGAGCTGACACACCCAGGAATCAGGGTGGTGGAGGCCAGCTCGCCACAGGGAAAGCCGCCCTGCCTTCCAGGCCTCCTAATTAGGACTGAATGCTCCGTTTTCTCTGCACGCAGGTGGGGGTCATGGGTCAAGCACTGAGACTTACTCTGTAATTTGAGTTAATGAAGGATTCCCAAGGGCAGCTCTGTGAATGCATCCAGGAGGCACGCGGCCTCTAGCGGAGCCTGACAGCTGTGGGTGGACAGCAGCGAGCATGCCTTTAATTGCTGCCAAATTTTAGTCCTAGGTCTTAATGACAGCAGCCTTGGCTCCAGAGTGTGAGGCTCTCTGGGAGAGTCAGGGGCTCCATGTGGAGGGCTCCGCTGTGTGAGCGGGAAGAGCACAGAGCAAGATGGTGGGCAGGGGCTGGAGGTCCCAGAGCTGCACCCAGACCCAGCAATGCCTCCTGGGCTGGACCAGAGGCTGCTGTGTGTGGTCCCTGTTCACTGAGCCTGCAGGAGGCAGAGAATGGGGAGAGTCCATGCTCCTCTCAGACCCCGTCACAGAACAAACAGCACTGCGCTGGAGCAGGGAGGCTGGGGTGCAGGGCTGGGCTGGAGCAGGGAGGCTGGGGTGCAGGGCTGGCCAGCCTCAGAACATGTATGGGCCTCAGCCCTGGCAGGTGGAGGCGTGGGCTCCCTGCTGGGCCACTCAGATGGATCTGCTGTTTTCTCATGAGCTCATCCCTTCTGGGCTGTGAGGCCCACGGGCAGGGCTTTAATCCCCTATGTGCTGTTTCCAGAGCCTTCTCCCTGGTGCGGCTCCAGGCAGCCTCTCCAACCCCTTAGATTCTGCTGGACACACATATGGCCCTTGAGCCACAGAGGGTGGTGATGCCCGCGGCCCCTGTCCGCCCACAGCGCAGGTGCTGGCCAGGCCTCATCCCTGCTTCAGTCCCCAGAGGAGACCTCGAGCCGCAGACCAGTCCCTGTCCCTTCAGAGTGGGGTTAGTTCTGCAATTCCCCTGCCTACAGCCCCAGTCCACAGAAACATCTACCACAAGCCTTGGTAATCACGCCTGGTGCCCGATGGAGACCAGCGGCTCTGAGCTCCCGGGAAAGTGGCCGGGGCCTGGGCCCTGTTCCCAGGAAGCCCAGCACGGCTCCATGCCCCACAACCTGGAGGGGTAGGAGGGGAGTCTGCGTCAGGACGGCTGCACCCTTGGCCCTTGCGGAGGAGCCCCCCACTACCACACCTGGCAAGACTAGAAAGAGGCCTGGGTGTGGGGGGAGGAGTTCAGGGAACCAAGCTCTGCGCAGACTCAGCAGGAGGATTTGGAATCGGAGCTGCGGCGTGGGCACGCTGGACAGATACCAGGGGAATCTACGTACCCAGGAGAAGGGCCCAGAATGAGCAGGTGCCGGGACAGTCAAGAGCAGCCCTGGGAGGCGAGGTCACAGAGGGGGGCGACAATGCGGGCCCTGAGCACTCCGCTCTTCCCTGGATGGGGTCTGGGTTCCATGAAGCTGCGTATCCCAGGCCTCTGCAGCAGCGGCACGGGCAGAGCTGCCTCCCTCCAGTGAGGAGCGGGCAGGTGCCACGTGGGCCCTGGGCACCCTCCACAGGGGCTCCAGCTCCCACAAAGGGCTGCCCCATGGGCCCTGAGGAGCTACAGGGTTCTTCCCAGAGAGAAGCCCAGGAGTCAGCAGCTAATCCTCCCTCTTCCTCTGGAGCCCCCAGGGAAGGCAGGAGCGAGTGTGCCCCTCCACAACCCCATGCTCTATAGAGACCCCTGTGGGGAAGGAATCCGGCCTCATCTGCAGCTCCACCCCAGCCCCAGGGTGGATCTGAGCTGGGACCAGCCCCTCTGAGGGGTTCACCCTGAGCACCCTCCTTGGCAAGGCAAGTGTTCGGGACACATCCTTCTGGGGAAGCAGCGCTATGCTCCTTTCACTGTTTCTCTAAAGATTGGAACTGAGGCCTGTAGCTCTGCCTGTGGGTATGATGCTTCAGACAGCACTTGGCTCTGAGGACAGAGGCCCTGGGCCCAACCCACATGGACCCACCTTCTCTTGAAGATCTGGGCTAACTGGGAAGCAAAAATAATTACTCTTGTGCCAAAATGTCCTTGTAATTAGTAGTTCTGGGACATAAATGAATTGAAATACAAGATTTTTCAGGGTCCAGCCAGCTTCAGGACTGAACTCCAGTGTGTGTGTTTCAGGGCATGCGGGGTGCAGGTGTTTTGGGGCACATGCGTGTTTCAGGGCATGTGGGGTGCAGGTATTCTGGGGCACGCGCATGTGTGTTTCAGGGCATGTGGGGTGCAGGTATTTTGGGGCATACGTGTGTTTCAGGGCATGTGGGGTGCAGGTGTTTGGGGGCACACGTGTGTGTTTCAGGGCACACGGGGTGCAGGTGTTTCGGGGCACACGCGTGTTTTAGGGCACGCGGGGTGCAGGCATTTCGGGGCACACACGTGTGTTTCAGGGCACACGAGGTGCAGATCTCTTCACTGGGTGCAAAGCTCCCAGCTCCCTCCCCGAGCCACCAGGGTAGGGCTCCCAGATGGGAGCAGCCCCTCCTCGGGCCAGGCAGGGTGTGGACCCTGCCCTGAATGCACTCGGCTTCCAGCCGATTCTGCCCCTTCCTCCATTCACGGCACCGGCAGGCGCGGCAGGCCGTGGGGAGGGCGTGCGTCTCGGTCTCGGTCCTCCCGCTCTGTGTCCAGTCTGGGCAGTGTCTCAAGACCACCCTGCGCGAGGCCTGCGCTGCGGCGCCCCCGTCCCTCTGCGGCGCCCCCGTCCCTCTGCGGCGCCCCCGTCCCTCTGCGGCGCCCCCGTCCCTCTGCTCCGCGCAAGGCCGGGGATCCGGCTCTCCCGGAGCGAGCGCGTCCTGCAGGGACCCGCGGCCAAGCAGCAGCCGGGGCCGGGCCTCCCCCGGGGCCCGAGGCGCCGATGACGGCTCCTGTTGGGAAGACACTGGCTCCCTGGTTTATGTATTTACTTAATTTTAAGTTAGGCTCCCCAGATCCCTAAGTCAACAGGGGATTCTGTAAATCGTGGCGTAAGAGGAAAATCGGAGCCTGCCGAGCGCAGGAAGCGCCGTCGCCGTGAAAGGCGGTGACTCAGCGCCACCTGCCGGGACGCGGCGGCCAAGCGAGCCGGTGTCGGGGAGGCCTGAGGCCGCGGGTCCTCGGGAGGAAACAGCTGTTTGCAGGAACAAAGGAGGAAACCAGGGCCGTGGCAGTTTGGAGAATTCTTCCACGAAATGCATGAAATTAGCTGGAATCATTTCAAGGAAAAAATCTTCCTCCAATTAGGGGCTCCTGCGTGTAGCAGAAGCGGGTTTCATTGCCATTGAGTAGGGCCTGGGGTCTGTGGGGCTGTTTTCAGACCCGGAGGGAACCAGTCCAGGGCACACAAGCGCTCCTGGGCAGAGGCGTCCTCCAGGGTCTGGAGTCCCCGCTGGAGCTGCCGAGCTGCGTCACACCTGCTGGGTTGGAAGCCTCCACTCAGCCGGAGAAACACAATCCCTGGCTCTGGTGTTCGTGGCAGTAAAATCTCGATCCCTGCGAAGCCCCTGGGCCCAGGCCGGGCCTTGCAAGAGGCCTCCCTTTGCTGGAGGAAGCCCCGGGCCCTCGGGGACCCTGCAGGAGGCAGACGCTGGGGACAGGGTCCAGCCCACAGGTAGCTGTGTCCCTCCCCAGTCCTGGCATCTCTGCCTCCTCTGCTCTTTCTGATACCCCCACCCGCTCCCACTGCCCAGCGGTGGAAACAGGTGGAGACGGCGCTCGGCCCTCAGAACCAGTGAAAGGGTCTGGACCCTGAAAACGCACCAAGGACTGCCCAGGATCTCAGAAAAGGACGACAGCCAGGTCCCTTCCTTCCTTCCTTCCTTCCTTCGTTTTTCAAGTTGTTGTTGCTGTTGTTTTGAGACGGAGTGTGGCTCTGTCGCCCAGGCTGGCTCCGTCTCCCAGTTTCAAGCGATTCTCCTGCCTCAGCCTCCCGAGTAGCTGGGACTACAAGCACCCGCCACCACGCCCGGCTAATTTTTGTATTTTTAGTAGAGACAGGGTTTCACCGTGTTAGCCAGTCTGGTCTCAAACTCCTGACCTCAAGTGACCTGCCCGCCTTGGCCTCCCAAAGTGCTGGGATTATAGGCATGAGCCACTGCACCCGGCTGTGTTTTTTTGTTGCCAAAAATGTTGATGGCAGCTCAGTTGCCCCCCATTTCAATAAATGCCCCCTGAAACCTGTGTGAAGTCACATCAGGATGTAGATAACATGGCTTCATAAAGAGCGCCCTGTGGGGTCTCAAAGGATGCATCAGACACTGGTCACTGGAAATGATGGAAAAACATTCAGGCGTTTTTCCATTCATGCTTCATCCACCCTCTACCCAACCCTCCACTCCCGTTTCACCCCACTATGCAACTCTCTCTAGATCCACTCCCCATCCACCCTCCCACCCACCCCCATCTGCCCCCATCCATCTCTCTCCATCCACTCCCCATCCACCCACTGCCACCCACCCCCATTCACCCTCTATCCATCTCTCTCTTCATCCACCCCTCCACCCACCCCACCCAAACCCCATCCATTTCTCTCTCCATCCACCCTTATACCTGCCACCCACCCACCCACCATCAATCCCCCATCCACCATCCATCTCTCCCTATTCATCCACCCCTCCACCCACACCCATCCATCCCCCATCCATTTCTGTCTCTCCATCCATCTCTTCCTGGCCATCCTTCTCTCTCTCCATCCATGTCTCTCTCCATCCATCTCTCCATCTGTCTCTCTCTCTCCATCCATCTCTCTCCATCCATCTCTCTCCCCATCCATTTCTCTCTATCCATCTCTCTATCTCCATCCATCTCTCTCTCTCTCTCCATCCATCTCTCTTCATCCATCTCTCTCCAACCATGTTTCTTTCCATCCATCTCTCTCTCCATCCATTTCTCTCTCACCATCCATTTCTCTTTATCCATCTCTCTCTCCATCCATATCTCTTTCCATCCATCTCTCTCCCCCCATCCATCTCTCTCCATCCCTCTCTCTCCATCCATCTCTCTCTCCATCTCTCTTCATCAATCTCTCTCTCCATTCATCTCTCTCCCTATCCATCTCTCTCTCCATCCATCTCTCTCCATCACTCTCTCTCCATCCATCTCTCTCTCCATCCCTCTCCATCTCTCTCCATCCATTTCTCTCTCCATCCATCTCTCTCAATTCATCTCTCTCTCCATCCATCTCCATCCCTCTGTCTCTCCATCCCTCTCTCTCTCCATCCATTTCTCTCTTACCATCCATTTCTCTCTTTATCCATCTCTCTCTCCATCCATCTTTCTCCCCATCATCTCTCTCTCCATCCTTCTCTCTCTCCATCCATCCTCTCTCCATCCCTCTCTTCCCATCTATCTCTCTCCAACTGTTTCTCCATCCTTCTCTCTCTCCATCCATCTCTCTCTCTCTATCCATCTCTGTCTCCCCTTCTGTCTCTCTCCAGCCGTCCTCTCCCACCCTCCCTTCACCTTGTGCCCGTGGATGCACAGGAACCGTAGTGATCAGCACTCACTGTGGGAAGCACCTGGGCAAAGCATGAGTTTAGAATAACAAGTGACACTCAGGTTGTTTCCTATTTATGGTCTCACTGGGCTGTGGTTGGAAGCTCAGGGCCCAGAATCGGACAGATCCAAGTTCAAGTCCTTGTTGGACTCTTATAGGGGAGTCCTTGGGCAGAGAATCTCTCTGAGCCCCATGCCCTCATCTCTGCATGGGGACAGTGGTGAGACCCCCTTCTGAGTGTCGTGGAGAGGATTCCAGGAGGGAGTTGGGCTGACTGGAGGGTGGTATCTCTGATGGGCCCTGCTTACAGCCGTCTCCTGTGCTAGCATCTCCCTGGCATCCTGGTCTGGCTTCCTCTGTGAACAAGACTGGATGAGGAGAGGATGGCCCATCCCACCAGCTTCTCAACACTGTGCCTGGATAGGGCCCACTGGGTGATATTCTACCCTTCACACCCCAAATTTCCCCAAAAGGTGGAGGACAGAATCAAGAAGAGCAAGAACAGCAAAAGGATGTCATCTCTGGGGGCTTCCAGGTGCATGCTCACTACCTCCTGGGAAGTGGACCTTCCTACGTCCCCAGTTAGAGGCAGGGACCAAGGGCCATTTGCATCTACAGCTGGGTCTCACTGTGCCTGTGTGGGCGCCAAGGAGGGTGAGGGGGGGGTCTAACCCTGACCCACCCCAAACACATCCTCTTAGGGCAACAGTGAGATTTCTGGTGGCCTGAATTGTCTGGCTTTGTGGGGGTGGCTCAGGGATGGGGAGACAGAGAGGGGTCGGGAGAGATACCGCCACTGGCCCCACCATCTCCCTCTCTGGACAGGCTTCACTCCCAGGAGAGCCTTGCTTGGAGAACTGGCTCTGTGCCTCCCCACACCCTTGACCAAGAGCCCCTGGAGGCAGAGCCTTCAATGACAAAGCCACATCCAGAGTCTCAGGCAGCCCAGACCTTGGCTTTGGGGGAAGGTGCACGTCGCAGCCACAGTGTCCTAGCAGGTGTTTCTCCTGCTGCGTTGAAGGATTTGTGGGAGGAATCCAGGAACAAGTCCCCTGTGAGATGGGCACAGGGCTCAGCTGTGCTCTGCACTGGGCTCTGATTAGAGCCCTCCAGGGCACCTTCCACAGCAGGTGTGCACGCCCATGAAGACACCTTGGTTTTCAGGGGAGCCGCTCTGGGCTCCAGAACTATGACCGCCCTGCACCCCGTATCCTCCCACAGCCAGATATGCCCAGGGATCTCGGATGACAGCATTTGCATCCCTTCCCCAGCTGGACGTTCTGCGACAAGGTGCCACCATGGAAGGGCCCAGTTGTTCCCTCTGTGATTGTCTTTCTCAAAATCTTCCTTATTTGACACCATATACAACAATTAACTCAAAATACATATCAACAGAAGCGCTAAAATTTTAAAACTCCTAGAAAACCTAGGAGAAAAGCTTCATGACGTTAGATATGTCAATGATTTCCTGGATATAACACCAAAGGGCAAGAAACAAAAGAAAAAATAAGTAAGTTAGGCTTCATCAAAAATAAAAACATTTCTGCATCAAAGGACATTATCAACAGAGTTAAAGGTAACCTAAAAAAATCAGAGAAATTGTTCACAAATCATATCTCTGAGATGGTTTAACATTCTCAATATGTAAAGATGTCCATAAAAACACCCCAATTCAAAAGGGGCAAGGCAATTTGTTAGAACTCAATATTTCTGTCCCCTAAAAATGATGGCTAGAAGGCTAAGCCCCATAATACAGGATCTCATTTACACAAAGGACTTAAAGTAACCAGATCCATAGGGACAGAAGGCAACAGAGTGGATGCTCCAACAGTGCAGGTGATAGGGGGACTCACCCCAAGTCCAGGTGACTGGGGAGGACTCACCCCTGGCGCAGGTGACTGAGGAGGACCCACCCCAGGTGTAGGTGACTGAGAAGGACTCACACCAGGCACAGGTGACTGAAGAGACATTCACCCCAGGTGCCCTGTGCTTTTCTCACGGCAGCGTTACTCTAGGTCCAAGGTCATCAGAGTGACCTGACCTTGTGCCCACTGTCCCTGGAAGGATGCATCCATGCCCAGAGTGCTCTCTGCCCCTATAAGCCATGAGTGTGTGTACAGCCTCTCAATACTTGGGAGCCTCCCTCAGGGTTTGGCAGCCGGGCTCTGTAGGGGACGATCCCCAAGCAGGCGGAGCTTCCAGAGGTGGCCTGGGACCCTCCAGAGCCACTGCAGCCCAGGCCAGGGAAACCTCCTGGATGCCCCTCACATTTCTCAGTCACCATGAGACTCTAGACAGCACCGCATCCCCTGCAGGATGTGGGGTCCGGGTGCCGCACTACCTTCTGTCCTCAGGAGGCCACACTGTGTTATGGGCTCTGTCCTCTCTTCCTCCCCTTGAGCCCCCGGCTCTGCTGAGACTCCCCAACCCTGA
The DNA here is from genome assembly GCF_024542745.1 of Macaca thibetana thibetana. Classification (NCBI taxonomy): domain Eukaryota; kingdom Metazoa; phylum Chordata; class Mammalia; order Primates; family Cercopithecidae; genus Macaca; species Macaca thibetana. The sequence goes on along the minus strand of NC_065587.1, from coordinate 1,176,595 downwards.
ACCTTAGAGGGGAGTAGTCCTGCCACCCAAGGGACCCTGACACCCCCATTCGGGGCCCTCCCTGGAGATGGGGCACTGCATGGTGGAGGGGCTGAGGCTATGCTGCTCTCAGTCTCCTTGAAACAGGGAAAACCAACACTCAGGTTTAAGACAAGAGGCCCCTGGTCTTGGGGAGAAAATTCTCTTTCATTTTTCCAGATAGCTCCATTTATTACCTACTGATAATTTATCTGAATTTCTAGTAGCTCAAAACTTTTTCATTTTCCTGTTTATTAAGAAACTCAATTCCCAACCACAGCAGCTCAAAGCTAACAGGCCGAGAGCATATTTTCTCTATAATTCACCACCAGGCCCAAGGGAGTGGGAGGTGCCCACCCAGGGAGGGCCAGCAGCCCTTCACTCTCCTCCTCACTGGGGACGGGGGTTGGGGGACATCTGGGGACTCCCCTCCCCCAGCTCCTCCACCTCCAAGTGAGCTGCCAACCCAGAGCCGTCCAAGGACCTGGGCCACTCCAACCCGCCCCCAAGGCTCCCAGTAAGGTCTGTGCAAGCTCCTGGCAGCATCTGCAGGGTTCATGGATGTGTCTCCGCCCATCGGCCCTGAGTCTTTTCCATGAGCTGAGCTGCTCACACCTCTAATCCTCATCAGTGCTCTGCCAGCCGGGCACCGTCACCACCATCCCCACCTTACAGCTCACGCCAGTGGAGCCCAGAGAGGTTTGGCGTCTTGGCCAAGGCCACACAGCTCTGCCAGCCGGGCACCGTCACCACCATCCCCACCTTACAGCTCACGCCAGTGGAGCCCAGAGAGGTTTGGCGTCTTGCCCGAGGCCACACAGCTTTTTGGCAAACATTGTGGCTCCAGGGCCACTCTCTGGGTGCGCAGCCAAGAGGCCGGCTCAGATGGGGTGACCGAGGGATGGCAGTCTCTGCCGAGAACCAACCCAAGGATCTGGCTCAGGGCGCGGGTGTCAGAACAGCCCCCGGGGCCACCACGGAGACCCAGGAGGAGCCAACGGGGCTCTGTCGACCACCAGGAATCGTGACAGGGGCTGAAGAACAAGTCATCGAGAGCAAAGGTGACCTGGGTGGCACCAGTGTCTGGCATGGGCAACATAGAGGGTGTAGCTTCCTGGGTGGCTGGGGACACCAAAATTCTACCCAGGGACGGAGAGAGAATCCCGCCCGGGGACAGAGAGAGAATCCCACTCAGAGACACAAATTCCCCCCGGCGACAGAGAGAGAATCCCGCCTGGGAACACAGAATCCCACTCGTGGACACAGAATCCCACTCGTGGACAGAGAATCCCACCCAGGGACAGAGAGAGAATCTCACCCAGGAACGCACTGACTTCGAGCCACCCAGGGCTCAGCCCAGGCTCGCGAAGAACACGAGGCATCAGGGGTTTAATAAATTGAAAATAAAACTCTAAGCTCCAGCCCCCCCTGGGTAAAGTTTTCCTTGGAATTAATTTCTAAGATAAATTGTTTTGAAATTGTTTGGTCCATCTCTTCTAAGCCCCCAATGTTTTTCTGATTAGACATTTTCATCTAAACAGGCCTGACGTCTGAATGGCACCTCAATCCCGACAGTATTGACATCTGCCAGCTCAGAGGTTTATGGAGAAAGTATGGATTCCTGGCCGGTGGCTTTACTCAAATTGAGCTGCATTCTCAGCGAAATGAGATGCGGGCACAGCTGCCGGCTCACCTCCACGGCTTCTGTCCGCCGCGGGGCTGGGGTGCTGCAGGGGTGAGGGGTGCAGGGTGGGGCTGGACCTTCCGGAGGGAGCCTGGGGAGGGGAGGGTCCAGGACAAGGGAAGGGGAGGTCCCGTAGCCTGGTGGGGGTGCAGGGGAATGGAGTTAGGGTCCACACGCACCTGCCCGGAAGCGTCAGGCAGGCCGTAGAGGTCCTGTCCACAGGCAGCGGGCGAGGCACCAGGAGCCCCACCACCTCTGCTTCTCCACTAGGACCATTTTCTTTAAGGTTTTCTTTAAGGGGGCACATTTCTTTGGTAGGAGAAAAACCAACCAGCAAAAAAGGTAATGAGTGTGAACAAAAGATGGATCCAGGGCATCCCAGTCATGCAGATGGATGGAAGGCAAGGAGACCCCCCACCCAGGGTGGGCCACCCTGGGGAGGGGGCTCCCTGCAGAGCCTCAGCCTCCTCCTCTGCACCCCAGGGGGTGAGGAGGCTGCCCACCATGCAAGGTCCCACGAAGCCCAGGTCACAAAAAAAATGCAAGGTCACAAAGAAGCCCAGGAATGTGGGGAGTGCCTCGCCAACGACACAGGACCCTGCAAAGGCTATGGGTGAGGGAGGCCCCCAGCCTCCCACGGGGTCCGGAGCAGCTGAGCCCTACGAGGCCTCCTTCCTCGGGAAAGCGCGGGTCAGACAATCTGGACGGTGCTTTTTCCTACTTGGAGTCAGACTCACATGCACGACCTAACGGCCCTGATAAGGTCCTCAGGCAAAAATTAAGGGGGCTGGGGCTTGTGTGTCCAGGGCGGGGTGAGCTCTCCGGAACCAGCCCAGGTCCCTGCCATAGGAGCTCCCCGGCCTGGGCAGTACCCTCGGCCTACTGCTGAGTGCACCCTGCTGCCAGCTGTGATACAAACCAAGCCTGTGATGATCACAGGCACCTCTGACGCTGCCCAGAAGCTTCCAGAATCCTGCCCTCGGTGACCGCTCTCTCGCCCCACCTGCCCCTTGATGTTGACAAAGATGCAGGTCCACGTAGCTCTGTCTGGATGTCCCTCTGTGAAGCTGGCCCTAGGCTCACCCGCCTCCCACTCCTGCCTCACCTGAGGCCCAGCCATGTCCATCCAGCTGCCCACCAGGGGCCTAGGCTCAGGGAATTCCTCAGAACTGGACCACCTGGTATCTCAGTCAGCCCAGGACCCAGGACGACCACCCTTGACTTTTCCAAAGCTGCCGTTCAGAAGGCCTCTGGCAAGCAGAGGGTCAGTCATTAAAACCCCCTGGACACAAACCAGACAAAGCCACAAACCAATGCCTTGCTTGTAGGACACAGGGGAATTCTACAGAGACAGCTGAACCACCCATCTCTTTCCAACCTGAGACAGGATCGGGGAGCGGTAGTGCAGACACAGGCCCGTTCGCACAGCATCAGCCTGGACACCTGCACCCTCAGAACCAGAGCACCCTCCTCCGGGAGGGCCACCGAGGGGGCCCCACGGCCACCACTGCTAGCACAGGAGCACACAGCACAGGAGCTAACCCACCCCACGACACCCTAGGAGTGTAGCCCAGGGACACAGCGACCAGCCCACCCACCCAGCCTCCTCCCGGGGATACACAGCCTGGCTTCCCTTCCCTGAGCACCCACCCTGCTCCGGGTGAGGCCAGGCCTGGAGGCCTTCACATTGCAGGCCCTCGGAGATGTTTCCTGGCTCTGACCATGCCGAGAACAGAACGCTGGAGGCTGGACCACACTCGGAGGGGAGAAGCGAGGCAGCTCCGGGGCCTGGGAGGAACGCGCTCTGTGTGGCCGCAGGACGGGGAGCAAGCGCTGCCCTAACACCTCCCGCTGCACGTCCGACAGGAAATGAAGCACTTTAGTGCTCAAGGTTCTAGGGGGTTAAATTACAGCACACTATTGACTTCACGACTTTTTCTTTATACGTTATAACCAATAGTAAGACAATGTTCAATGTTTTGATTAAGTGTTTTGGAGATGACTTTGCACGGCCCCACTTGCCCAGCCGTCGTCACGTTTAACACCAGGAAGCAGAGCGTGGACGGGTTCCACGACTGCGCCTCCCACCGGATTCTTTGTTAAGGTCCCACAGGCGTGTCCCCAGTGGAGCCTCAAAGTCACCCTGGGAGGGATCTTCAATGACCCCAATTTACAGATGAAGAAACGGAGGCCCACGGGAGTCAGAAGCAAGCTCCAGGTCACACAAGAAATTCAAAGGCCCATTCGCCCATGAAGCCACACGGCTCCAGAGTCCAGGCTCTGAGACCCACCCGCTGCCCACTGGGCAGCTGCACCGGGCACCCTGTCTGGGCACGTGGATTTTCCAGCCACGGACTTTCCCCACTGACAGCTCTCACCGTTTCCTGGGTTTATCTTCCCTGAGGGCCACACCTTGTGGCTGGGCCCTCAGCTCCCTGCATGATCAACCCAGACTCATCCAAAACCACCCAACAGGACAGGTCCCCACGCCTCCGAGACCTCCCTGGGTGTCCCCGAAACACAGGCCACCGAACAGCCAGAGAAGCTGCTTGCTGATTCAGTGTTTAGACTCTGGATAGAATTCTCGGTTCTTCCAGATGTGATTCAGCCTGCTGTATTATTTAGCTAACTTTCTGCGTCAAAACCATAACTTCTTAGAAATTTTTCAAGGTACTCAAAACTGATTTCACAGTCAATCTGGGGAGTCATCGCAAGAATCAGTCGGAAAGGAGGCTCCGTGAGGAGGGAAACTGAGGCTCAGCAGCCTGTGACGAGCCCTGAGGCACACCCACAACACATTCTAGGATCACAGGGTCTGCTCCAAGCCGGCGGAGTGGTTCTCTTTGCTCTGCTGATAATTGAAAGCTCAGAAACATCAAAAGTTAATTAAAATAAGAATATGTTATTCTGAAATAATGCATTCTATTTCAAAACGTCCAGGGAGTGTAGCGGAGCCCGACCATGTGAGCGTGCTCCACCTCGTTCCCCTCCGCGTCTCCCGAGCACGGCTCTTCAGGCAGACGGGGCCCCCAGCAGTCCCACAGTTGTCATTCTCTGAGCGTGGAGAACTCCTGTTTCTATCAGCCCGTAATCCCATCCATTGATTTGAATTGTTCAATGACAGGCCTGAAAAGGCGGATCAAGTGTCCTTTGGTCCCGGCAAAGAATGAATCATTTAGCACCAGCCCAGGCCACGGGCCGGTGAAAGCCCGCTTCGTCTGCAGTCTGGCCTTGCCTGGAACGCCGGTGGCCGCCAGCGCCCCTGACCGGGCGGTCGCACCACGGTGATTCAAATCAGCTCTCGGTAGCTCTCAGAATGAGCAATCGAATTCCTTCTACGGGGTTTCAAGGCAAAGAGGAGAGCTGATTAAATCAAGTTAAGTCTCTGCCGTTAAGCCAAGCTGCCATGGGGACGGGTCCGGAGAGGGGCGGGGCCGCCATGGGGACAGGTAGGGAGAGGGGCGGGGCCGCCATGGGGACAGGTAGGGAGAGGGGCGGGGCCGCCATGGGGACAGGTAGGAGAGGGGCGGGGCCGCCAGGGGCGGGGCGGGGCCGCCATGGGGACGGGTCAGGAGAGGGGCGGGGCCGCCATGGGGACGGGTCAGGAGAGGGGCGGGGCCGCCATAGGGACAGGTAGGGAGAGGGGCGGGGCCGCCATAGGGACAGGTAGGGAGAGGGGCGGGGCCGCCATGGGGGCAGGTCGGGCGGGGCCGCCATAGGGACAGGTGGACCTGGTCCGCTGGCCCCAGCCTAGTTCCGGGGAGGCCAAGCTCTGGGCCCTGCTGCAGCGCCCCTCTCCTCAGATCTTGCAGAGATGCCTGGTGTCCTGTAACAAGGACCAGAGCTGACACATATGAGCCTGGCTGTGGCTGGGACACCATGGAAGAGGCACAGGCAGCCCCCATGGCACCGAGGCCCCCAGAGGGTACGGATCTCGGGAGGGGGTTCCCTCAGGCCTGCGTGTCACCACTGGGCTGCCACCCTGTCCAGTCACACCCTCTAGAACACAGCATGGAGACTGCCACCGAGCCAACACAGGAGCCCTGTGGCCACAGCACGGAGGTCAAGGGCCTGCTGTGCCAACCCCTCCAGAGCCCACACCTCCCCACTGCTGAGCGCACTGGAGCCGCTCACCGGCGGATGCTGCAGGCCAGGCCAGGACACTCGGGTCACCGCAGGCCAGGCCAGGACACTCAGGTCACACGTGTGTTTAAGAAGAGAGTTGCTCCCACAGCCACAGGCTCCAGGCTGCCAGGGTCGAGTGGCACTGTCGGGAGCCTGGCAGAGGATGTGGGCCAGCCAAGGCCTCCAGTTCTGCCAACTCTGGCCAGCAGGTGAGGAGCCCCTGCCATGCAGAGCTGGGAGAGCGAAGGCACCCATCATCGACTTGGCAGGACCCGGAGCGGTCCCAGCACACACAAGGCACCAGAGCAGCATCACAAGCTCCTCCAGTCCCGCCCCGGATGAGGACATCTCAAGGTTGGCTGACAGCCAAGGCCAGGCTGCAAGCTGCTGGAGGAGCCAAAGGCACCCAGGCCCACCCCCAGCCTCCACAAGCCAGCACCTCCCTGCCCAGCCCGTATCTTGGTCAGAGGAAGATGCATCTTGGATTGGTCAATCAATCGGCATTGGCGGTTGCACCTGACCACGGGCCTGCAAGACGCCTGCCCACAGAAGCCCCCATCCGTCCCTGCTGATCCAGGACAGACCCCACACCCTCCTGTTTCTCGGCCCTGTGCTCGGGAGTAGGACGGTGCAGACATGTGTGGGAGCTGCAGCTGGGGCCTGCCCACAGACACCCCAGGGACAAGGGCACCATCGTCGTGTCTGCTCTAGTGTGCACAGGAAATCCCACCTGAAATGCAAACAACCCCCTTTCAGAAGAGAGTTCGTCCGCCCTGGAGACGACCGTCCAGACTCCTCCATCGTGGCCAGAGGCTCCAGTAGGGACCTCCTGGGGCCCCCAGAGGGGCCTGGCCCCACGGTTGGCAAGCAGAAAAGACGCACCCCTCCCTGTCCCCGTGTGACGCTCCTAAACACAGGAATGGCTGGGCGACAGTCAACGCCGACGGAGCCTCTCTCCTCTCCTCTCCTCCTCTGCTGAGTGAGACTGGAAGACCTTATTACCCTAATTTTGAAAACGTATTTTGCTCCGTGTCTGATCCACCCACACAGGGTCCCCAGGCACTCCTGCAACTACACTACAGCGAGAAGCCCCGTCACAGGCCCAGGAATCCAATCAGGTAAAATAATCAGCGTAGATGTTGCAGGGAGGACGCGCTCTTCCCTCCTGGGCTCACCCTGACCCAGGCAATGGCGCACGCCTGGAATGTGAGCCTCAAATCCAGTTTCTTGAAATGATCTCGTGCGCTGGGGGAAGGGAGGCGATCAGACCGGACAGTGCCATCTGAGCCGTGAGGATGGTGGCGTTTAAACACATACATGAGGATGGTGGCGGCGTTTTAAACACATACATAAGGATGGTCACATTTTAAGGTCATACTTGCTCAAGGCCAAGCACCTTGTTTTCAGTCCATTGGTGCGATTGTGTTACCTGGCAGGGGTCCACCTGCCACCTGGAAACCTCCCCTAGGTGAGTAGGATCCAGCTTTCCTGGGCCCAGCTGAGACTCAGCCCAGGCGCATAGACTCAAGGGCCCCAGGACGGGTTGGGCCGCCCACCGCTGTCTGTGGGTCCAGGGGGGCTCCAGGGCCAGCGCTCAGCCCCCACCACAGGACAGCCGATGACACAGGTCTGAGGTCTGGTCTTGAGAGTCGCCCAGCACCTTCCCCCCAGATAGGCCCCTGGACAGCACAGGTGACCCTGTGGGGGGGGGGGTCACCTGCATGAGAGGAAGGGACAGGAGGGAAGGGCCCAAAGAGTAAACAGGACCCCGTTTTTAGGGGAGGTTGATGGTTTCAGTAGATCTGCCCAGTAGTGTGAACACCCGGGTGTGGCGTTCTAAGACTCGCTGCCCTCCAGCCTCCTGTAAGGCCAGCCCAGCTGGATCTCAGGGACCCTTGTCTGGTGTCTGGAACCTGAGCTCCCAGGGAAGCCGGGGCTGTGCATCTAGTGGCTCCAAGTTACCTCCCAGTGCCCACAGTACATGAGGATGTGCTGCCTGCCCCCGGCCGAGCGTGAGTGACTGACGTTGGGCATTTACAGAAAGTGCTGGCAGGTGGCTGTCCCCCGAGCCCGGGCCCCGCATTTACACCCTGATCCCCCAAGCCCAGGCCCCACGTTTACACCATGATCCTGAGCCCGGGCCCCACGTTTACGCTGTGATCCTGAGCCCGGAATCTGCATTTACACCGTCATCCCCCGAGCCCAGGCCCCGCGTTTACGCCGTGTCGGGGCTGAACCGAGGGGTCCCCTCTGCCACCTTCTCCATCACCCCCAGCACAGGCTCCTCATCTTTCTGTCTCCATCAGTCCCCATGCACCCATGACCAGCGACTCCCAGGTCCCAGGACATCAGGAGAGGAAACTGAGGCACAGAGAGCTTGAGCACCCTGCCCAAGTATCTGAGCTGCTGGGCCTCTGATCCTCATCAAAGCATCACCAATGCTTACCCAGCAGGGAGACTGGAGCAGCTGCACCCACCCCCCGGCTGTGGTTCTGACCCCAGTTGGCCACGCCCCTCCCACAGGGACAGTGTCCTCGGGAGAGGTCAGCAAACCCCGTGGCCGGGCCTGGACAGAGACCTCTGGGTCCTGCCTCCCACAGGCAATGATCCCTCCTCCCTGCAGATCCAGACCTCCTTGAGAGGCCCCCCAAGCCTCCTAAAAGCTCAAGCCACGAAGGGCAGGCCCTCCTGGGTGCCAAAGAGCCTGAGTGGACGCCAGCTGAGGAGCAGACCACCATCTCTCAGGGCCTCGTTTTTCCCACCTGAGGGGCTCATAGCGGCCCCGCCCCAGGTGCCAGGTTCTGGAGCTCCGCAGGAAGAAGACAGTACCCCCTGGACACACAGTCTTACCCAGGTGTGAGTTCCTGCCCCCGGCGCACTGGGCACCCACATGCTCCCCCACGGGCTCGCCCAGCCCAATGTCAACGCCCCCTTGTTCTCAGGCTCATCTCTGGTTTCCTGCTGCTGGAATTCTAAATCAAATCCTTGCACAGCTGAAATGGGGAGGCAGGCAGCCACATTTGGTTGGGGATCAAAGCAAAACCAGGCCCATTTCCCTTCCAGGCTGTTCACACAGCTCGGGCTGGTGTGGAAGCTCCCAGCTGGGCAGCCGGGGTGAGCAGGGGTCCCTGTGACCCAGCCAAAGGCATGGGCAGCCCTGCCAGTCACTCACGTGGCTGCTGTCCCAGACCATCTCTCCTTCCAAGCTGCTTCTGTGCTGTGCAGGGCATCCAGCAGGGCCAGGGTCCCAGCCGGGCCGTCGGCTTCTCCCACTGCATCTGTAGCTCTGGGTGATTTGCTCTGGAACTGGGTTTGACCAGCAATGCTGCCACTCATTTGATTTACAGGAACCCGGCTCCTATTTCCACCTGCTGCAGCCCACACACCTGTCCCCACCCCATCCTAAGGCCCAGAGCTTCCAGAAGGTTCCAGAAACAGCCTAGCCTGGTGGGATGCCCCACAGCCTTCATGCTTACTTCCTTCCACCCACAGAACTCCCACAGAGGCCACCAGACCTGGCCCCTGGGCACCCACCGGGTCCCCGACAAGCCCCGCCCTCCAGGGCCAAAGTGCGTCCCCTGCTCACCCTGACCCCCAGCATTGACCGCTCTGCCCACCCAGCTCAGCTGGATGCCTGGACAAGCATATAGACTGTGGGTCTGGAGATCGGGGTGGGTTGGTGGGTGCAGGGACAGAGGGTGGTGACCGCCATGGGGGCCAGGGGGGCTGTGTGGGTGAAGAGTGACCCAGGCATTCTGTGGGGTTTGAGGCTTTTCTGACTCTGCCCACCCCGGTCAACCTCGGCCACCTGAGGCTCTGGTCATCAAGGAGACCTCATCACGGGCAGTCCCTGCACCCACAGCCCAGCCCTGAGCTCACAGCCTTCCTGCCCTTCTGCCGATGGATGGTAGATGGTGGATGGGTGGATAGAATGACAGGTGGATAGGTGGATAGTGGATGGTGGATGGATAGATGGAATGATGGGTGAATGGTGGATGGTGGATGGGTAGAAGGAATGATGGGTGGATGGTGGATGGGTGGATGGAATGATGGGTGGATGGGTGGATAGTGGATGGTGGTTGGGGGATGAAATGACAGGTGGATAGTGGATGGTCCATGGGCAATGAGGGATGGAGGACAGTTGGGGGATGTGGTGCTATCAGGGCTAGTAGACGACGAAGTGACATAGTGCTTATAAACTCAGACAGCAGCATGTGGCAGAGGAGCTGCCCAAGGGCAGCTGGTCTCTGATATTGCTGTCAAATCTCTCCATTAACCTAGAAGATCAAGGAACTTCTAGAGCAGAGAAACACCTAGGCTTGATGCCTAGAACCTCTCCTCCCAAAAGAAAAGGGGAGAGTGACAATGCTTTAAAAACATGCTAGGGGAGAGAGAGGGCAGCCCAATATCCTCCTGGCTATTTTTTAAACCTGCAGTGCCACCCGCTGTGGACAGCCCCGCCAGGGCCCCCTGGAAAGAGCAGATGGCCCCCATCTGCAGAGCCATGAATCAGGCCCTGGTCATGGAGGCGGGGTCCACAAACAAAAATAAACCAGCGGTCCACAGGAAGTAACCAGTGGTGCCAAGATGTCATGGTGAGGGACGCTGGAAGGGACAAGGCGGTAATGAACCCTGCACAGCCCTGCTCCACACCTGCTCAAGTGTCGGGTAGGAATACATTACGCATATTTATTATCAGATGGATGAAGCAAGCACAGACCACACTTTCTCACCCTAATGCGTGAAATAAATATGTGTTTGGAATAACAGCATTTCTGAGACAATCCATTCGGTCTGGGGTGGAAGGAACACGAGAGCCTCGCCCCCAGGACCATGATGGCAGGAGAAGAGTTAGTGACATGGGACTGATGGCCAGGTCCATTGAGCTCATTGGAGCTGCCCAAGCTTGATGGGAAGTACAGGGATCCCACGCCAGCCCAGCACAGCACTGAACTCACAAGTGCCCACTGCTCCATGCCAGGCCAGCATGGCACGGAACCCACAAGTGCCCACTGCCCCATGCCAGCCCAGCATGGCATGGAACCCACAAGTGCCCACCGCCCCACACCAGGCCAGCATGGCACAGAACCCACAAGTGCCCACCGTGGCCTGGGGAAGCCATTGCTCTTGTCCTAGGCCCCATGTCAAAGCCACACCCAGAGGCTCCTGTCCCGGATGACGGTTGAATCCAGCTCCAAGAACTCTTAACCCCCTGCCCTTCCCCACCCCTACATGCCCCAGGTCCTGTACCTGGGTACGGTGGTTGCACTGTGTGTGAGGCCAGTTTCTAGCTGTCCTGTCCCCTCCAGGTGGTGCTCGGGGGATGGTATCACCATCCCGTATGCACAGATGAGGCCAGCCCCACACCCTCACACTCCAGCCACGTGGTCCCAGGAGGTAAGTCCAGCAGTATCTGCCTGCCAGGTGTGTGCTCATATCCAACATGGAACTAAGAACTCAGATCACCTTCCAAATGCAGCAGAGAGGACTGAATCAAGGGCACTTCAATGAATTACCAAATAAAAGAAAGAAAGAAGGAGGGAAAGGAGGAGGGAAAGAAGGAGAGAGAGAGAGAGAGAGAGAGAGAGAGAGAGAGAGAGAGAGACTAAGTTCTGCATCTTGACCTTCCATTGCCAAGTGGCTCTACAAGCTGAGTCACCCCTGAATTCAGAGAATGAGCCCCGGGGCAGGGAGACGAGAGCCTCACCCCTGTGACACCAGGCCCCCCCCCCCACCAAGTGTGGCAGGGGCAGGGCAGCCAGTCCCCCATGAAGGGAGTTTCCAGTTGATGCAGGCCCCACCCCCAAGTCCCCGTGAGTGGGGCAGACGGGTGCTGGACTGGACCATGCACCACCTTGGGGAGATGGCCCAGAGGGAGCCGGGGCCAGGGGGCACAGGGCACATTCACAGACCCCCTCCTGTGCCATCCTCCCATCTGCATGCCCTACAGGGGGTAGTACAGGGACCCTGGTAGAAAGAGAGACAACCCAGAGAGCTGAAAGGAGGCAGAGGCAGGATTCAAACCCAGATCTCTCATTGTAGGAATTAGAGGTGGCATTCAGGAGCCTTGGGATGTGAGCTGAGACCGGGAGACAGGGCGTGGGAGCTGGGTTGGGAAGGGGACAAGAGGTGACAGAGCCCCACCTTGGACCCTGTTGGAGTGAGTGTGTGCAGCAACCCGACCTCCACCCCTCCACTCGGAGCCACACCCCCTCTGTGTGTCCTCCCAGGCTGCGGCGTAACCAGACCCTGAAGGGGCTGCTGTGCCCCAGGGACTTGCACTAAGGACAGAGTGAGAAGTATGCATCTGAGGGTCTCTCGTGCAGGAAAACCGGGTTGTGAATCTCACCAGCTACACACACTGCAGGCCCTCTAGAAGGAAGTGACAGGAGAGGAGACAGGTCTCCTCCCTCCCCAGCACAGGGGGGTCCCACCCCGGAGGCAGAGCTGAGACAGCTGTGGACGCCAACACCTTGGGAGGGCCACCTGCTCTGTGCGGGTCCCAGCCTCTCAACTCAGGTGGAGCCAGGCACCCAGGTCTGGTGCGAGACTCTGTGCAAATGGAGTGTGAGTGAGATATTTGGGAATATCCGTCACTGTCCTTCCCAGCACCCTGACCCTCACCATGGGAGGGAAGTTTTGGAGGCAGAGCCTTCTTCCTCCTCCTCTAAAGCCAAAAGGAGCTGAGAGTCCTTCCCCCACCTCCTTGGAATCGCAGGATCTGGCCAATTAGAGATCCTCCCCGGGACCCTCGTCCTTCACAAAAAGCTTGCAGGAACCTCAGTGACCAGCAGGTGACGTGGACACACACACTCATAGTGACAATCACATGCACAAATACACAGTCACACACAAATGCACTCGTACACACAGACATGCACACAAATACACACACACTCATATTCACACACACCTATGACAGAATCTGATTTTACCATCAACCAATTATAGTTCTCATATATTTGTGGCTTTTCTTTACTTAAAATTCTTCTGGTGTTTGTCTGCATCCACTCGGCCATATTCCTGCAGGGATAATGCACTGATGGTCTCTCAAGATCTTCCCAGCTCACCCGCTCTGGGTGCGTCTTCCTCTCAGTGACAGCCCCTCCACGCTCCAGCACTGCCCCCAACACCAAAAAAAGGCTGTTTATTCCCCATCCTGAACATTTTTGACAATGTGATGGCCAAATAAACCCCATTTCCATCCATTTCCTTGAGTAACGGTGTACGTGAGCATCTTTTTTACGTTTCCGCCATGTGCCTTCCTTGTGAGTTCTCTAAGATTCCTCGGATTTCTATCGGGTTACTGTTCTTGCCATCACTATGATTATTTTGTAAACTAGAATGAAAACTCCCTAAACCTGGAGGTTAACCTCCAGCTATTTATTTCATGAATACTTCCCCCCACTGTTTCTTTTCTTTTTTGTTATGATGCAGTTTTTCATACGGACTTTTTATTTCCTTATTTCGATGCTGAATATCTGGGTTTTTTTTTTTCTTTCGGGGTTCCAGGCTCAGGCTGACAATATACAGATCTTTTTTCTTTTAATACTGTTAGAGATTTGTGTCGTGGTTGCCTCTTTTGTACATTTTTTTTTTTTTTCAGAATGCTGTGGTCTAAGAGCCGTAACTTTAATTTTTAACCATAGACCCGATGGACCCAAACTATTTATAAAACAGTCCAGTCTGTCTCCTCATTCAAAGTCTCTTATTGATTATATACCAAATTCCCATCTATTCATCTCAGACATTTTCAATCCAAGCATATTGACCGAGAAAACGTCACGGCGCGTGTTTCTTCAATGACAGAAGGAAACAGCGACCGAAGGTCTCCCTCCAAAGGACAGTGACGCAGGTGGAGTTGGAGGAAGTTGGCTGTGGGGGCCGCCCGGAACCCCACGGGTCACAGAGACCGGCTCAGCCGGAGCCCCCACTGAGCGCCTTGGAGCAACTCCCAGGGTCCCTGGTGACTCTTCCCATCCCTTCCAGTGGGAGTCATGACCTGGCCCCGGCCTTGGTGGCCCCTCAGGTGCCCAGGGCCCACTTCTGGGTCAGTGGGCACCTGAGAACAGTGATGGCTTAGCAGGTCATGCCCATGCCCCCGAAATGACCAGACGGATGACCTCCCAGGACCAAATCCCTACCCGGCCCCTCACCAGGCTCCCACACAGACAGAGCATCTCTCCACTGACCCTGCTGAGCCTCATCCTGCCTCCTCGTCCTCAGGGACAGGAACAATGGCGTCCTACACATCTAGGGTCATTAACTAGATCTGCCAGGCCAAGCACAGTGGCTCAAGCCTGTAATCCCAGCACTTTGGGAGACTGAGGCGGGCAGATCACCTGAGGTCAGGAGTTTGACACCAGCCTGGCCAACATGGTGAATCCCATCTCTACTAAAAATACAAAAATTAGCTGGACATGGTGGCGCGCACCTATAATCCCAACTACTCAGGAAGCTGAGACAGGAGATTCACTTGTACCTGGGAGGCAGAGGTTGCAGTGAGCTGAGACCTTGCCATTGCACTCCAGCCTGGGCGACAGAGTGGGACTCCATCTCAAAAAAAAAAAAGATTGGACATTTGCTTGGGGAATGATAAACGGCCTTCCTCAAATGCTCTGAGGTGGTGACTGGCGCATCACTCAGTCCTCACCAGGCCCAGACACCTGGACAGTAACACCCCCGGCACGACTCGAATGCTCTGCTAAGCTCCGTGTGGATCAGGGGCTCAGAACGTGCCCATGTGTGGCTCAGGACACGTCCACACCGCAGCTAACAAGTGGTGGAGAAATGAGAGACCCTGACCACCGTGGGGCTGGCTTCTCTCCAGAGCATCAAGGGAAGAGTTTGGAATGTTTCTTCCATGAACTGAATAAAGAGAAAACAGACTTGTCCTTCACTCCTGCAAAACATCTAAGCACAAGACTCTGTCTACTTCCCTCATGAGATACAGAGACAAGCAAACAGCAGATGCCCACGAGGGTCTCCGTTCTGGAAGCCATGCCCTGCAGGGTGGTGGGGTAGAAGGGGCAGGCAGGGGAGGCCAGGTGGGCTGGGGTGGACTCAGTCTCAGTGCCAGACTGAGCAGCCCTTGCCTCATTTCATGGTGTTGCCCCAGGAGCGTGGGCCACCCATGATGCCCAGGAGGCGGGTGCAGGCTGGGCCAATGTGGATTCACCATGGGGCCCTCACAGGAGTTGGGCAGGCTCAGGCCACATGGATGGGCTGCCCTCCCAGGGGCTGTGGGGGCTCCAAGGCCCTGTGGAAAGGTTTGTTCCCCAACACCACCATCCACCCCTCTCTATTAAATGGGCTCCTCTGGCTCAGCAAAGTAGGTGGGCACCATCCTCAATCTGAAAGGGGCAGGCAAGGGAGAGGCTGAAAGTGACCAACTGTCCTGGAAAGTTGTCCTCATGGGCCCATTGCACCTGCCTGCCCTGTCGCCTGGGGGAGCTCTGGGGTTGGCTGCAGGGAGAGCAAAGTATGTTTCTCAGCCCTTTTTATTCCCAGGATTGCCCTCCCCTAATCAGGAGAAAATTTATATTCAACTTAAATAATTTTTATTAGTTAGTTAATCAAGCAAATTCATGTGAATTTACTTTTCCCCAGTTAGAGCAATTAAGTGCTGCAGAATGAGGTTCGCAGGCAGAATCCCCTATGAGGAGGCACAAGCCGTTAGGGTGGTGAAGTCAAGAACTGAGGTTTGGGATCCTCCGCCTAGATTTCAGAGAATGTATGGAAATGCCCGGAGGTCCAGGCAGAAGTTTGTGCAGGGGCGGGGCCCTCATGGAGAATCTGTGCTAGGGCAGTCCAGAAAGGAAATGTGACATGTGGGGTTGGAGCCCCCACACAGAGTCCCCTCTGGGGCACTGCCTAGTGGAGCTGTGAGAAGAGGGCCACCATCCTCCAGACCCTAGAATGGTAGATCCACTGATAGCTCCCACCATGTGCCTGGAGAAGTGGCAGACACTCAACACCAGCCCATGAAAACAGCCAGGAGGGAGGCTGTACCCTGTAAAGCTACAGAGGCAGAGCTGCCCAAGACCATGGGAACCCACGTCTTGCATCAGTGTGACCTAAATGTGAGACATGGAGTCAAAGGAGATCATGTTTTTGGAGTTTTAAGATTTGACTGCCCTGCTGGATTTCAAACTTGCATGGGCCCTATAGCCCCTTTGTTTTGGCCAATTTCTCCCATTTGGAATGGTTGTATTACTCAATGTCTGTACCCTCACTTTATCTAGGAAGCAACTAACTTACTTTTGATTTTACAGGCTCATAGGCGGAAGGGACTTGCCTTGTCTCAGATAAGACTTTGGACTGTGCACTTTCAAGTGAATGCTGAAATGAGTTAAGACTTTAGGGGACTGCTGGGAAGGCATGATTGGTTTTAAAATGTGATGATATGAGATTTGGGAGGGGCCAGGGCAGCATGATACGGTTTGGCTGTGTCCCCACCCCAATCTTATCTTGAATTGTAGCTCCTATAATTCCTGCATGCTGTGGGCGGGACCCGGTGGGAGATAACTGAATCATGGGGGCAGGTCTTTCCCATGCTAGTCTTGTGATAGTAAATCAGTCTCATGAGATCTGATGGTTTTAAAAAGGGGAGTTTCCCTGCACAAGCTCTCCTCTCTTGTCTGCCACCATGTGAGACCTGCCTTTCACCTTCCACCATGACTATGAGGCCTCCCCAGCCACATGGAACTATGAGTCCATTAAACCTCTTTCTTTTGTAAATTGTCCAGTCTCGGGTATGTCTTTATCATTAGCATGAAAATGGACTAATACATTGACAAGACAACACAGACATAGGACACTATGGAACAGTGTACAAATATCTGTAAATGACACAATAACCAAATTTCTCATTGATAAATCTCAGCACAAACATTATAAGTAAAATTATGGTGAGATCCAGCAGCATTCAAGGAATAAGACCCCCTGAGCAAGTGGGGACATGGGTCTCTAGTGGGAAATTTATTTATCATTTCCCAGATTTATTAAGGTATAATTGACAAACATTGCATATATTTCTGGTATAGAATATGATTTTGTTGTTGTTGTTAGCTGTGTATATGGTGGACTGATTAAATCAAGCTAATTGACACAGCCATCACCTCACATACTTACCATTCTTTTGTGGCGAGAGCATCTCCAATCTCCTCTCCTGGCAATTTTTAAGAACACCGTGTGTGGTTGTTAACTGCACCTGCCTGCCATCAGACAGATCTCCAGCGTGTCCTCCTCCTGTCCAGCCGAAACTTTTTCCCTTTGACCTACGACTCCCCTTTCCTTCTGCCCGGCTCCAATCCCTGCAATATTAGGGTTGCCCACGGTCCCTACTCCCACTAAGCATTTTCCTGGAGGTGTTACCCAGTTCACCTGCCTGAGACAGGAAAGTTGGAGTCATAAAAATGGGGCAACAGGAGGCAAAATTGTGATTATGTGCAGCTGCTGTCATCGTATGACTAGAAACCCCATGAGAATCGAACAACAAAACCACTGTTTTTAAGATGATTAAGTATGTTGCTGGGATGTAAAACTAAAACATGAAAATAAATAAAGTTGTTATCTACAATCACAAGTCAGAAGAAAGTAGCCCACTAAGAGGAGGTACAGAGAAAGAAAAAGACAAGTCTACCTGGGAATAGACTTTAGGAAGGAAAATGCCGAACTCGTAAAAGGCTCCCTCCAGAACCCCCCAGGAGGATTCAAAATTACAGGTAAAATGTGGAAAGGCCAAACATGCCCATAGACAGAAGGTCTCAAGACCATAAAGGCAGCAGCTCTCTTCAGGTTAATGTATCATCTTAACACAACTCCAGTAAAATGCTGAGAGAGAACAAGAGATTCTAAAGTTCATATTTAAAAAAAACAAACAAACAAGAAGGCCCCAAACAATTCCAGAAGAAGAGGCAGGAGGGAAACCGGCCCTGATTGAGAACTCGGCCCTTCCTAACTCCTTGCTCCAACGAGTGGTACTTTTACGAGAACAGAGGGCCCACCCAGGAGTGGTCAAGAATGCGTACGGGAATTTGATATACAGTAAAGGAAGCCTCTTAAATCAGGAGGAAAAGATGGACGTTTTCATAAAGATCTCATTGAAAAAGTGAAGCCACTGTAGCCATCTAGATAAAATACAACTTGACCCTCACCTCAGCTCACACCAGGATAGCTTCAAACCACCACAGATTTTATGTTAAAAAAGAAATAGTGGGGGAGGTCAATTCCTCTACAGCCTTGGAGTAAGGAAGACATTTCTAGTTATAGCCTAAAATCCAAGTGCAAAAAAAAAAAGAGTTGATAAATTAGACTACATAACAATTTAAAACTTTAGCATATTTTAAAATAAATACAATCAGGAAAGTCAAATAATAAACCAACTAAAGAGAAAAGCATTGGTCACTCACGTCATAGACAATGGGCTGCCTTCCCTAACACCTAAAATTCTCCTAGAAAGCAAGAGAGAAAAGATAACTCCATAGAAAAATGGGGGGAGAATATAAACAGAAATAGGAAGGAAACAGCTGTTAAATAAACAAATAAGCATTTACTACATTGTCATAGCTCTGAATGCTCTTAATTTCACTGCACTCCAACCTGCAGGAGAGCGAGTGGTGTGAGCCCAAGAGTATCTCAGAGAGGTCTCAATTTAGACAGTTTATTCTGCCAAAGCGAAGGATGTGCCTGTGACACAGACCCAGGAGGTCCTGATAACATGTCCCCAAGGTGGTCAGGGCACAGCTTGCTTTTGGGGGAGACATGAGACGTCAATCAATATATGTAAGATGTACATTGGTTTTGTTGGGAAAGGCAGGACAACTCAAAGCAGGGAGGGAGCTTCCAGGTTCTAGGCTGATTCAAAGGTTTTCTTTTGTGTGTGTGTGAGATGGAGTCTCACTCTGTCACCCAGGTTGGAGTGCAGTGGTGCAGTCTTGGCTCACTGCAACCTTCGCCTCCTGGGTTCAAGCAATTCTCCTGCCTCAGCCTCCCAAGTAGCTGGGATCACAGGTGTGCACCACCACACCCAGCTAATTTTTGCATTATTGTATTATTAGTAGAGACAGGATTTTGCCATGTTGGCCAGGCTGGTCTCAAACTCCTGACCTCAATCCACCCACCTCAGCCTCTCAAAGTGCTGAGATTACAGGCATGAGCCACTGTGCCCAGCCGATTCAAAGGTTTTCTGACTGGTAATTGGTTAAAAGAGTAAAGTTATTAACTGAAGACCTGGAATCAATGGAAATGGGCTAAGATAATGTGTGGTGAAGACCATAGCTTCATCATGTAGATGAAGCCTCCAGGTAGCAGGCTTCAGAGAGAACAGATGGTAAACCTTCCTTATCAGACTTAAGATCTGTGCTGACGTTAACGCTGGTCGGCTTTTCCCGAATTCCAAAAGGGAGGAGGGTAGAATGAAGCACGTCCGATGCCCCCTCTTCTCATCATGGCCTGAACTAGGTCTTCAGGGTAACTTTGGAATGGCCTTGGCTGAGAGGAGGGGTCCGTTCAGATTGCTGGGGGACTGAGAATCTTATTTTTGGTTTGCAGTTGTCATAATAGTAGAAGTGACTCCTTCCTTTGGACCCAGCTCAGTAACATCTCCTTCTGGAATATTCTAGTTCTGTAACATTGACACTGTCAGCACAGCAGCCACGGGCCAAGTGTGACGAACGAGCATGGGAAACAAGGCCGATCTGATTGAAGTGTGCTAGGGGAGCAAAATACACACCCAATTTCAACAACTCACTGTGAAACAGCATATAAAGTATCACAATAATCCTCTATTGATTACATGTTGAAGTGGTCATGTTTTGGAAATATTGAGTTAAATGAGATATATTATTAAAATTAATCCTCCTAATTTTTTTTTTTTTAACTTTTTAGATAGTAACTCCTGCTCTGTGGCCCAGCTCCTACAAGCAGGATGCAGGGTGGGCGACTGGGCTCTGTCCTGGGCGAGGTCCAGGCACCTCACACGCTCAGGCCCCGCGGGAAGCACCTGGATGCCTGTGGTGTGACAGTGTTTCAGGCAGACACCCAGTGTGAGGTGACGTCAGATGCTGGGTGTGAAGCCTCCAGGGCAAACTCTCGGTGTCGGGAGATCCAGAAAAGAAGAAAACAAGCCAGCACAAAAGGGGCAGTGATGTGAGGGCTGACCAGAGTGCATGGCAGCCCAGAAAGGAGAGAAGAGCCGCCATCAGGCCCTCCATGTCCTCCCAGGGAGTCCTCGGGCAGTAGCGTGTGGAGCCTGCACAGTTCTGCTAAGCCTGTGAGCCAGGGAAGAGGGTCTTGTCCCCAAGGGCATCCCTTGCGGCTTCCTTCCCACCTCCCAGAACCACCTGTAGCCCCTCCAAATGCCTCCCCAGCAGGAAAGGCGTCCCAGCACCACTGACACAGCCAAAGCTGCCCACTGCAGAGAGGACAGGCGTGGCACAGCTCACTCGTGACGTTCCAGATGCTGACGGAGAAGACCATTCCATAGAGTGACCAGGTATCCAGGGCTGGGGAACTCAGTGCAAGGAAAACTTCTCCTTGCAGAATCATCACTGAGACAGACCCCCTCCCCGACCTTCTCAGGGACAGACAGGGCCTTCTGGGCTCACTGGCCCCCTCATCCTCAACGTCTGGGGAGAGATCTCTACCTTCCCTTCGCCTGGGAGTCCTGTGTCTCTGCACCAGGAGCAGGGCTGCATGAGTCCCGCCAGACAGAAGCCCACACCCTGGGGCTGGGCTCCTGGACGCCGGGGCCCTATAGGTGTGAGGTCATGGTCAGTGGACCGTCCACCTGGGAGACCCCCACCTGCTGGGTGATCAAAACGACCCACTCCACTGGGAGAAGAGGGGACGCTGGCCCCTTGGTCTGAGGGACAGGGCACAGCCATGCTCCATTCCCACACACAGCTCCAGGGGCCCGCCTTGCACGCAGCTTCCTCTTCCCAGGATATTGTTGAAGCCTGCACAGTGTGGTGATGACAAATAAACTTTCTGCACAAGAGCTGTTTGTCTTCTACAAGCTGTTAACATCTGTTTGATATTTATTCAATATCCAATAAGACTCCTAATTAATCTAGGTTTTCTTAAAAAAAAAAAAAAAGGAAAAACAGACATGAAAACAATTTAATTTTTCTTCTAGCAGCAAGAGCCATGTTGGGGAGCGTGGCCTGCAGAGGCCCACATGGTTTCTCGCCAGGGTGGCACAGACAGGCTGGGGTCCTCTCCTGGGCCCCCCACAAGCCAGGGCCACTCACGAGTGCCTGCCCAGCCCCAGACCCTTGAGTCAGCGTTCAGGGATGTCATCCGGCACTTTGCTCCTCCCGCATTGGCTCGGCTACGGAAACACCGTCACCATGGCCAAGCCGCAGCCTGGATGAAGCTCAGCCCAACAAGAACCCCTCGCTGACGGCTTCGCTAAGAGGAGACTGCACACCCTTCCGAGCCAGGCATGGCCACAGAGGTGTAGGAGGCCGAGGCCATCTTATAGGCTGGATAACCGGGGGCTCTGGGAGGGACCCGCATGGTGGGGGCTCCCACCTTGATCCTCTCCAGACCTGCAGAGGCCTCAGACTTCAGGGTCGTGGAAGACGCCCCAAAGAGTCATCTGAAACAGGCTCCGACCCCCGAGACTCCACGGAATACACCCGGGGTAGGGTGAGGGGTGCTGCCCGGCAGCGGGTGTCTGTAGGATCCTGTTCACCTCTGCAGGGTGCGGTTCTCCAACAAGCACTCAGCCCCAGGACAGAAGCAGGGACGCAGTGTGTCTACCAGCCCCTAGGAGTCTGCATGTCCCACCCCTGGGAGTCTGCATTTCCTGTCCCCTGGGAGTCTGCATTTCCCGCCCCTGGGAGTCTGCATTTCCCGCCCCCTGGGAGTCTGCATTTCCTGTCTCAAGGAGTCTGCATGTCCCATCCCAGGGAGTCTGCATTTCCTGCCTCTAGACATTGTGGGCTGTGTCCAGAATATCCCTCTCAGAACTCGGCCAGGTGCGGTGGCTCACGCCTGTCATCCCAGCACTTTGGGAGGCTCAGGCGGGTGCATCACCTGAGGTCAGGAGTTTGAGACCAGCCTGGCCAACACGGTGAAACTCCATCTCTACAAAAAGTACAAAAAAATTAGCTGGGCGTGGTGGTGGGCGCCTGTAATCTCAGCTACTTGGGAGGCTGAGACAGAAGAATCGCTTGAACCCAGGAGGCAGAGGTTGCAGTGAGCTGAGATTGTGCCATTGCACTCCAGCCTGGGTGACAGAGTGAGACTCCGTCTCAAAAATAAATAAACAAATAAAACTCTCCCAGCAGCTAGGGACCCCCAAGACTGCACTGAGCCCCTTGGCCATGACCCCTCCAGTGCCTGAAAACTTCCTCATCTTCATCCACTACAAGTAGACAACACACATGCCTCCCGGCCACCCCATCCGTGACACGCTGACCCACGGAGTCGCCAACATCAGCTCCTTGGGTCGGAGGGCACAGCAGCAAAGCAGTGGGTTTAATTAATCACCCCAAACTTAGCCGCCGGTGACCCCAGGCACAGTCAGGCAGGGCATTGGGGGACAGGCAGCCAGGAGAGCCACGTGCCACCTTCATCTCTCCCCATCACGGGAGACAGGAGCTGATTAAAATGCACATGATTTATTGGGATTTATTGCAAAGGGGTCTGTCATCTATTAATTTACCATCTTACTTTCCATCAGGGACACTTTTTCTACTTCCGCAGATAATCAGGGAGAAGATTTCTTGCAAAGGGTGGTCTTGACCCCTACAAGACACGGTTTCCCAGGCGAACATCCTAAATGGGGTAATTAGAGCTGAGAATCGCAAATATCCATCCTCTAAACTGAATAAAAATGGAAATGCCGCACTGAGGCGTCATTATGTGCTCATCGAGTGAAATCTGGTTCCTCGCATCCATTAACCTTTTGTTGTGTGGTCCTCCCGCGCGGCACGGAGGCCAGCGCTAGGCACGTCTGTCTGCGAGTGATGAATGAGCTGTCCGTCCAGACGCCTGACGGTTTGACCTTTATTCAGCTAAAAGCACGGGGGCTCCTGGTGTTAAGTGGATGCCACTCCAGGATGAAATTGATCCAGAGTAAGCATCTTTGCAGTTGTCTTAGATAATGTGATGGGAAATGTACTCTCAGCTCAAGGATAAGTTAACAAAGCCCAACACAAATACCGATAGTCTTTTCCCCCAGCTGATTTGCTTTAACGCAGAGCTACACTGTCTACCTCACTAAAGAAACCTGGGCCCTTGGACACACCAGGGTGTTCCACCGGACTAAAGGCCAGAGCCACGAACCATCACACAAGCAGTGCTCTGGAGGCGGCGAGTTGGTCTCGAACGCCTTCGTGTTAACGCCGTTCCACACAACAGTGAATTGAACCTCCAAAAAATACATTGAAATCGTTAAGAATGCTTTGGAAAAAATGAATGGGGAACAACTTGTCCCATGAAAATTAAACACAGTGCTGGCACTACTCAAAATAAGGGCAGGCAAGTGAGATGCACACACGGCCCTTCCCTAGACAACCATCCTAGAACGGGGGTTAAGCAAACTGAATGACGCCGGAGGCTCCCAGTGCACACAGGTGGCCGGAGGAGTCCATCTGGACAAGCGTCCGCTGGAAAGAGGGTCCCACCAACTCCACGGCTGTGTGTGTGGAGAAGGGTGGAGGAAAACCACAGCCTTGCTGGGTGAGTCACAGGTGAGCATTCAGGGAGCAGGAGCATGGTGAGGACTACCTAGGCAGCCACAGGGTGAGATCCAAATTCTGGGCATGAACCCAGCCTGGCCCACAGCTGCCGGCTGCACTGCCGGGAAGACATCTGGGGCCGGCAGGAAGGCAGGGAGGCCAGGAGAAGCTCACTCCCGAGAGGGGAACCCTGCAGGCCAGACCCACGAGTCGGCTGCTGTGTTGAACCAAGCACAGCCCCCGGCTGAGACGCTGAGGAAGCAGAACCCACAGGTTGGAAGAGTCCGGTGGGAAGGCCGGGAACGAGGGAACGTCTCTGTAGACATAAGGAGGCTGCGGGGCATGGGTCCCGTGTCTGTCCCATTTCACAGGCAGCAGGGAGAGCATCAGGAGCCGGGCTAAAGAAGAAAGGCAGCCCCAAGGGGGCACTGAGGCCGAGCGGGGAGGAAACGGCCCCCCGGAGCCGGAACACCAGGTCTGCAGAGCGAATCCAGAAGAGCTGACCACCTCCCGAGCAAAAGGAAGAACGACCCCCAGAAAGACACGGAGAACTTCAGAGTCACTAAAACGCATTCCCTACAACGTCAGCTTTTCACCCCAAAATTGTCAGACAACAGGAAGTGTTGACCCACAGTCAGGGAAAAAGGGCAGCTGATAGACATTGACTTCAAGTGGACCCAAATGGTGAATTTAGCAAAAGAAGCTATCAAAGCAACTGTTAAAAACATGTTCTTAAAAAACTAACCTAAGGTGGCTGGCTCGGTGGCTCACACCTGTAATCCAGCATTTTGGGAGGTTGAGGTGGGTGGATCACTTGAGGTCAGGAATTCAAGACCAGCCTGGCCAACATGATGAAACCCTGTCTCTACCAAAAATACAAAAATTAGCCGGGTGTGGTGACGGGCGCCTGTAATCCCAGCTACTTGGGAGGATGAGGCACGAGAATCACTTGAACCCAGGAGGCAGAGGTTCCAGTGAACTGAGATTGCACCATTGCACTCCAACCTGGGCGACAGAATGAAACTATCTTAAAAAAAATAAAAAATAAAGTATATCCAAATAATAAAATATGTATAAGTACAGGAAAATATTATATCAATGAATAAATAGGAAATCTCAATGGAGAAATGAAAACTGGAGAAAATGGATAGCAATTCTAACAGTGGAAACTGCAATAAACAAAGCAGAAATTTACTAGACAGCCTTGACATCACTTTGGAGGTGGCGAAGGAAAATAAACTGGAGGACAGAGCAGTAGAATTTGCCAGATTCAAAATGAAGAGAAGGCTTGACACAGTGGCTGGCTCAGGCCTGTCATCCCAGCACTCTGGGAGACGAAGGCAGGCAGGTCGCTTGAGCCCAGGAGCTAGAGACCAGCCTGGGCAACAGAGTGAGACCCCATCTCTACAAAAAATACAAAAAAACATGTCTGGGCGTGAAGGTGCACACTTGTAGTACCAGCTACTTGGGAAGCTGAGGTAGGAGGATTGCTTGAGCCTGACAGGTCGAGGCTGCAGTGAGCCATGATCACAACACTGCACTCCAGCCTAGGTGACAGAGTGAGATCCTGTCTCAAAAAAAAAAAAAAAAAAAAAAAAAATGCAAAGGTTGAAGAAAAATGAGCCAAGCCTCAGAGACCTGAGGGCCAAGAGCCAGTGGCCCAGCGTGTGGACAATGGCCGTCGCAGGAGTGGAGAGGGAAGGGCACGTATTGGCCAGGTCCCTACAACGGCCAAAAACTTCCAGAATTTGGTGGAAAATGTTAACTTACAGACGCAAAAAGTTCAACAAACCCCAAGCAGGATAAACAGGGGAAAGAAACAGTCCTGGATACGTCGTAGCCAAAGTTCTAAAAATGTAAGATAAAAAGACCATTTTGAGGCCGGGCACAGTGGCTCACACTTCCTGTAATCTCAGCACTTTGGGAAGCCAAGGCAGGCGGATCACGAGGTCAAGAGATCAAGACCATCCTGGCCAATGTAGTGAAACCCTGTCTCTACTAAAAATATAAAAATTAGCTGGGTGGGTGGCATGCACCTGTAGTCCCAGCTACTAGGGAAGCTAAGGCAGGAGAATGGCATGAACCCGGGAGGCAGAGCTTGCAGTGAGCTGAGATCACGCTACTGCACTCCAGCCTGGCAACAGAGTGAGACTCCAAAAAAAACCATTTTGAGAGAAGTCAGAGAAGAAAACAGCATGTGAAATACAAAATAACAATGAAGAGAATCACAGGAGATTCTCACCCAAATGAAGGAGGCCCAAAGTGGGAAAAATACTAAATCAATTATGAGTGAATGGAATTATTTATAAATATATCTAAATATTAAAAATCTGGCCAGGTGCAGTGGTTTATGCCTGTAATTCGAGCACTTTAGCAGGCCAAAGCAGGTGGATTACCTGAGGTCAAGAGTTTGAGAACAGCCTGGGCAACATGGTGAAACCCCATCTCTACCAAAAATATAAAAATTAACCAGGCATGGTGAAGCATGCCTGTAATCCCAGCTACTCAGGAGGCTGAGGCAGGAGAATCGCCTGAACCTGGGAGGCAGAGGTTGCAGTGAGCCGAGATCGTGCCATTGCACTCTAGCCTGGGTGACAGAGCGAGACTCTGTCTCAAAAAAAAAAAAAAAAAAAAAAAATCAGCATCAGGACCAAGAAGGCTTTGCCCCTGTGTCAGAAAACCTATAGGAATATTCCACTACAGCAGCAGGTGAAAGAGAACGTCTGTCCACATGTTTTCAGCTGCACAAGGCCCAGCTGCTTGTTCTCAAGGTCCAATAACGAGATGCAGACAGACTGGGAAAGGAGGGAGTTTATTTCCGCAGCCAGGTACGGGCAGGAGGTCGGAGCAGCGCACCAGACCAACTCCAAGGGACGAGTTTCTCTGCAGAGCTTGTCTACATTCTGAGATCCATGCTGCGTGTGGAGCTGCACCTGCCAGCAGGACTGTTTCATTCAATCTCTATCTCATCTTTAGCGAGGGTCTGGGGTCTGGAAAGTTTCTCTAGAGCCTTGGAAAGTTTCTCAGTCTTAAGTGGGCTCTGGCAGGAGGTGTATGTGTAAGGATGCCTTCCCCCACAACGCCACCCCCGCCCCGAGATGGAATCTCGCTCTCTCGCCCAGACTGGAGTGTAGTGGTGCGATCTCGGCTCACTACAACCTCCGCCTTCCGGGTTCAAGTGATTCTCCTGCCTCAGCCTCCCGAGTAGCTGGGACTACAGGTGCCCGCCACCGAGCCTGGCTAATTTTTGTATTCTTAGTAGAGACGGGGTTTCACCATGTTAGTCAGGCTGGTCTCGAACTCTTAACCTCATGATCCACCTGACTCTGCCTCACAAAGTGCTGGGATTACAGGCATGAGCCACAGTGCCCGGCCCAAGGATGCTTTCATTATTGGATCAGATTTCAGGGTCTGAGAAAACCCAGGCAGGGTCTTAATGGGTTTGTTATGGCATTCCAGCCCCCACACTCAGGCGCCAGCTTCCAGTTCCTTAATGTTCAGCTTATGCATTTGTCAGAAGTATAGTAAAGGGTTAGTAGAAACTGGCTGTCTGGTTGCTGATGGAAACCCAGCCTGCTCCACAAGCTCAACAGATTGGAAGAAAAACAAAGGGGGCATAAACAGTGTTTCCACAACCACCAATGAGGAAAACCTCTTAGCAGGCTAGAAACAGAAAGAGATTGTCTAAACGGACACAGAAAAACTACCAAAACCTAGAGCAAACTGCTTGCTTGCTAGAGAAATTTTACAAGAATTTCCATAAAAATCAGAAACAGGACGAGATTCTCCCTCTCTCTATCCTATAACGTTTGCTGGGTGCCATAGCCAAGACAGTAAGAGAAGCAAAGTAACTGAGAGGTATAGGAATTAAAAAAAAAAAAAAAAAGAAACAAATGCTTTCAGGTGCTGTAATGATCTGTATGAACAATCCTAATTACCAGAACTACTTGACCAATGAGTAGAGCTAACCACCTTTGGTCAGGTGCTAGGAATGACAGAATCCGGAGGTAGCCCAACACTCATCCGGGAGGCAGATGTGGTGGCATCTGGCTCAGGGGACAGGGCGCTGAGGCTCCGTAAACGGTAAAGTTAAAAAGCAGATCTCTGCCTCCTCCGGTACACAGAATTAAATTCTGTGTATCAAAAAATCTTTAAGACTAGTAAAGAAATCTTTAAGACTAGTCAGAGAATATTTTTAATCATGGAATAGGGAGGGGTCTCTTCAAACAAAACAAATAAAAACTCCTAGAGAAAAAGATTCCACACCTCTAACTCTACATTTGAAGTTTTTTCTGACAAACAATCACACCGTTTGTTTTAAAAACTGAGCCACTGACTGGGAGAAATTTTGCAATACACACAACATAAAAAGGACTAATACCCAGATGTATGTGGAATTCCTACAAAGAGGTAAGTGAAAGAAAAACAACCCAGCCAGGCGCGGTGGCTCAAGCCTGTAATCCCAGCACTTTGGGAGGCTGAGACGGGCGGATCACGAGGTCAGGAGATCAATACCATCCTGGCTAACACGGTGAAACCCCGTCTCTACTAAAAAATACAAAAAACTAGCCGGGCGAGGTGGCGGCGCCTGTAGTCCCAGCTACTCGGGAGGCTGAGGCAGGAGAATGGCGTGAACCCGGGAGGTGGAGCTTGCAGTGAGCTGAGATCCGGCCACTGCACTCCAGCCTGGGCGACAGAGTGAGACTCCGTCTCAAAAAAAAAAAAAAAAAAAAAAAAACCACCCTAAAATCTGTCCAGATGAACAGGCAAACTGCAGAAGAGAAGACCCCAACAGCTAAAATAAAAATCACGTGGTAAGTGGCTCAGCCTGTCTCTTCATCTGAAAATCCAAAATTAAACCGCAAAGAGATGCAAATTAGGAAAACTTTCACAGCGTGACACAAGAGTGATGGGAGGATTCACAGAGCCAGGAACCCCCACACGACTGGCCTGAGCATCCACTGGGGCGATGACCTCCAGGGGCCTGGCCAGCACCCAGCGGTGTTTGTTGGGAGCACACACACCTCCAGCCCAGGAACTTTCCTCCCAGATATACCCCTTGGAGCTCTGCTGGGTAAAGCGTGGCCCGGGGACCAGCGGCGTCGGAATCTACACGTCAACAGGGTCTGTGGTCGCTCGCAAGGGTGACACCTGGGGAGGCCGCCCAGAGACCCTGCCGCTGAGCTCCATGAGATACACACCCACTGTCACATCTACCCCAGCCTGTCTGCGACTAGAAACACTAAGAACCCTGCACATCTGCAAGGCCCAGAAATTAACACTGGTGCCTTCATATTGTGCGATAACAAACTGCAGTTAACCTGGATGAAGCCGACCTATAGAATCGAAAAGATAGTTCTGGAAAACATAAAAGAGCAAGTTGTGACAAGTGACATTTTACAAAGGTTAAAATAGCATTCACCCAAAAGATGGCCGGTCAGCCGCGGCTGCACAGGTACCCTATGGAAGCGCAGCAGAGCTGAGGACGGGGCACCTGGCAGCGAGAGGGGCAGGCACCCGGCGGCGAGAGGGGCAGGCACCCGGCGGCGAGAGGGGCAGGCA
Source organism: Macaca thibetana thibetana (assembly GCF_024542745.1). Lineage (NCBI taxonomy): Eukaryota > Metazoa > Chordata > Mammalia > Primates > Cercopithecidae > Macaca > Macaca thibetana. The sequence continues at coordinate 1,147,513 of NC_065587.1, read as the reverse complement.
CGCCTCAGGAGGAAAGGTCTGCGGTGCTGGTTTCTTTAAAAAGAAATAGAAAGAAAAGATCTGAGGCAAATATGGCATCGGGTTTCCCTCCACTCACTTATACTCCTCTGGGATTTAATTTTCAAATTAATGAGCAAACAAGACACGTGAAATGGGATTCCCTGGGGTTTCATAGCCATAACCACATGCTTGGTGTCAGGAGCTCCACAGAGAGCCCTGAGGAGACGAAGCCCAACTTTTTAGAAAGTGATTTTCCAAGATACCTCAAGACACTTTGTCTTGGTCTCCTCTTTCTAGAAGAACATTCTTTAAAAAAAAAAAATTAGAAACCGCCTGATGTGCAAAGATGTTTATAAGCAGAAAAAACTAAACGCAAGTCAAATGTCCTAGTAACACGGCAGGTGTGAGCCACAGCACGGTGTCGCCGAGGAGAGAGCAGACCCACCCACGTCACAAGCAGGAGTCGCTGCAAACGGCAAAGGTGTGTGCCACAAAGCACCAGAGGCCCCCAGGCCCCTGCGGCCTGGCCTGGGACGGCCTCGCTTCGCAGCCCAAGAGGCAGGGCCTGGACCTCACCCTGACCTCCACCTGCCGCCCTGCTCTGTTCCCGCCACCCTGAATGCCCCCTTCCAGGCATCCCTGACCAGCACAGCCTCACCCCAGGGGAGCCCGACACCCTCCACCATCTGCTGCCTGGCACATGACATGAGCCATGGGCTCTGAGGTTACCACATGGTCCACAGCTCCAGAGCCAACCCCAGGCCTGCCCGTGCTTGCCCGGTGATCTGGTGAGTCTGCGAGCCTGGGGAGAGAATCCTTGGGCACCCATGTCAGGGTTCAAGGGGTGGGCATCGTGAGCAGGACCAGGCACCCAGGGGTGCCAGCCGCGCCGGCTCTCATTCCTGCCTCGCCACAGGCAGGCAGCCCAGCTGGCGTCCGAACCTCCTTCAGGGGCTCCAGGGAACCCTGAAAGATAAGCCACCATTGTACAGCTCGAGGGAAAATCAGAATCGTCCCTAAGGCGTCTCAGCAAAGCACCTCCCACCAAGATGGGGCCCCAGGTCCTGGGAGAGCCACGAGCTGTTCTGTCCGAAAGGACGGGGGCCGGAGAAGCCAGTCCTGGGGGTGGAGGTCAGGGCCACTCACCACGGCCTTCCTAACGTTCCGTGCGAGCGCATTCTGGAGGAAGAGCAGCTCCTCAGCTGAGCCTGAGAGGGCACGGCCCCAGTCGGGGGTGGACAGCCACGCCTCCTGCCCCATCTCTGCCCCGCTGACACCTGTCCTGGTCCACATCCACCTCCCTGGGCATCCAGGCCCCAGCTCGTCCCTCTCCTTAAAGTCTTCTGGCTCTGACACCCTCTGTGTGTCCGTTCTCACGATGCTATAAAGACCTAGCTGAGACTGGGTAATTCATTTTAAAAAGAGGTTTAGTTGACTCACAGTTCTGCAGGCTGTACAGGAAGCATAGCTGGGAGGCCTCAGGAAACACAATCATGGCGGAAGGTGAAGGGGAAGCAGGCGCTTCTCACTATGGCAGAGCAGAAGAGAGAGAATGTGAGGGGCAGGACCTCACACGGTTAAACCCTCAGATCTCGTGAGAACTCACTCGGTATCACGAGAACAGCAAGGGGGACGCTGCCCCGTGATCCAGTTCCCTCCAGCCAGGCCCCTCCTCCAACACTGGGAATTACAATTCCTCCTGAGATCTGGGTGTGGACACAGAGCCGGACCACAGCACACTCCCCAGATCGGGTTCCTGATCTGGGCACCCGCCCAGTCCCCTGCGGAAGCTCCAGCGGGAGACCCGGGGGCCTGCAGTTCCCCTCCCTGAGAACCCCTCTCTCAGCCCACCCACAGGTTGTATCCCTCCCACCTCCAGATGGGGCTCAGGCCGGCCCTTCCTCCAGCCCCTGCCATCTCCCGGCCAGTGACGCAGTGGCGACGTCACCTCCACAAAGGCTCACACGGTTCCATCTATCCCCTGCTCTTCTCCGCAGAGCACCAGGGTGAGCCTGAGAAACGTGCCCTCTGGCACCTGTCCTCACAAGGCCTCTCCTGGCTTTCTCTGGAGTCCAGCCTCACCCTGGCCTCCACTGGCCACCATGCTCTGTTTCTGCCACCCTGAATGCCCCCTTCCAGGCCTCCCTGGCCAGCACAGCCTCACCCCAGGGGAGCCCTCTGCCATCTCCTCCCTGGCACACGACGTGAACCATGGGTGCCCGGTTCCCCTCGGTCCCCTACCTGCTCCAAGGGCAGGACCCAGACTGATGGCCTCTGGGGTGGGCCACGCTGAGACCCCTGCCCCCGAGGGCCCAGCCTGCGCCTCCTCCACCTCACTGGATTCTGTTAACCCCTCTGCTCCTCCTCCAGGCATGGGGAAGCCACAGGGAGGCAGAGGGCAAACATTAGGAGCTGTGTTCCCACCACAGATCCACACTGTCGGCTGAGCGCACCCTCACCAGGAAAGCTGGGCCCACCGTGGGATCTCCTGGGGCCTCCATGACAAAGGGCCACAAACTGGGGGCTTAGAGCAACAGCTCGGAGGCCGGAAGTCCAAAATCAAGGTGTCCGCAGGGCCACTCTCCCTCTGGAGGCTCCAGGGAGGGATCTTCCTGTCTCTTCAGCTTCCGGGGGCCCCAGGATCCCTGGAATTCCCTGGTTCACAGCCACACGGCCTGATGGGAGCTTCTGTGTCTGCACGGCCTCCAACCTCTCTCCTTTTTTCATGAGGACACCCGTTACAGGATTTAAGGCGCACCCTATCCGGGATGGGACTATCTCATCCCCAGATCTTTAATTTGATTTAACTGCAAAAACCCTATTGGCAAATAAGTTCACCTTTACAGGTCCTGGGGGGACTAGGACATCAACATATCTTTTTGTGGGGGGCACATTCAACCCACAACAGCAGCACTAGCAGAATTCCAGCCGCGAGAGGGTCAGGCATAAGGGCAAGCCGCTTATGAGGAAGAACGCAGTGTTGAGGCCGTTTCCTTAAGCCACAGGTAAGAAGAACTTGCTGAGTCAGCTTCAGCATTCATTAAGAGCCACTGATTTCCCGCGAAGGCCCGAAGGAGATGAATAAGCAGCAGCCGCGATTCCATCAAGCTTAATTTAAAACCCTGGTGGAGGAAGGCACGGAAACCAGGGCCGCGGGTCCCAGGAGAACGCTGGAGTCGAATATCTTTGCATTCAGATGTGGGCTTTACATAAGAGTCAGAAAGCCTGTGTAATTAGACCTGATGACAAAGAGGCTCCACACCTCCCTCAGTCCCAGGGGCACCGGGCTGCAGCCGTCAGCTCCAACCAGACGCCTCGCAGTTCCCGAGGCCAGCACCCCAGAGAAGGAGTGAAGGGATCCTCAGAGCAGAAGATGTTCAGGGATCTCAGCACGTGTGCTCCAAGCAGGCCTCTCCCTGGGGTCCCGAGGGGCAGGGCCGTGGACAAGCAGCTGGAAGCCCACCCGGCCAGCGCTGCTCCAGAAGATGACCCCTGGGGAGGGCCAGCCTCAGCGGCTACAGAGACCAGGGAGCTCTTCTCATACCCCAAGAGTCACTTCAACCAGATGGTCGGCCACCAGGCAGAGACGGGGCTGCCCACGGAGATCCACAGCACATCCCGTAAGACATACACTCGGCCCTGGCCCTGTGCCCTCCTGTCTGCGCTTCTAGCCGCCCACTGCCCAGCACCAGGCCTCCAGAGCGGGCTCAGCAGGCGCTGAGGGCCCAGCTCTCGGGGTGCTGAGACAGAGTGAGGGTCAAGCTCCCTCTGGTTCTCAGAAGACCCTGGCCAGGATGTACAGGTGGCCGCAGGCCTCAGTCTTGGAGATGGCCCCAGGCAGTGGGGGTGCAGGCGGGAGGTCCTCCGTGTGAATTTAAATTATTTCAGCCCTTCGGCCAGCCAGAAAACAGTTCCAAACCCATCCTGCCGGCCCTGAAGTAGGACGAGGGGAGAGAGAAAGCCGAACCCTCAACCAGCTCCCCTGCCCTGGTCAGGAAACCAGTGCATGAGAGTGTGCAGGGCTTGGCGTCAGCCCCACTCGGCCATCCGTGCTGAACAGGACTCCGTGAAGGACGACAAGGCTGCCTCGGATCCTGATGCTGCGCTTGTTTCAAATCCTTGACGGGGAGAAACGCGGGGCGCCACGCGACACCTCCAGCTCACCGGTTCCCAACTCTGGGATTCAGGCGAGAAGCCGGGGTCTCGGGGTCCCCTGTGACCTCTTGGCCTTTGTCCATGGGGGGCAGTCCTTTGACTAAAATAGGACCTTTCTCTCCCAAGGCACGTTTCTCACTTGTTCAAGGTATTTTTTACTTTAAATGGAATGCGGTCAAGAAGCAATGTACGGCCACCATGCACATGGTTGTTCCTCTCTCCTGGGCCTGGGCACCCTGGGGGTGCCCCTGGAAGAGGCCCCCATGCCGTGGAGGTGAGCGAGGGGCTCCGGCCAGCCCGAGGGGGCTGGGATGGCGAGGATGGCTGGATGGGGCGGCTGCCGGGTCTCGGGGCCTGGTGGGTCCCTCCTCGGTGGCTTGACCCGTTTGCTTTGAGCAATGACTCTGTGGGCAGCAGAGCCGCATCCGTGACCAGCCTGCACAGCCCAGCCCCACAGCCCCACAGGAATCTTTCCAGGCAAAGGTTCTAATTATCAGGACATTTTTATTTCAAGCAGAGCTCAATATTTCAAGTTCATCCTGTGCCTACATTTCAGAAAAAAGAAAATCTTCCAGCAAGAACACAATAAACAAGACGGAGAGCCTCATTAGGAGCCCGTGAGCACCACATCACCGGGCACGCTGCAGCTCCCCGCCGGCCCTCCTCCTCCGAGCCCCCCGCACGGTGCGGGTGAGATGGAAAAGGCACTGAGTGCGGCCCGCCGGAGAGGAGGGGATGGAACCGGGACCACGAGGCACGGGCTGCCAGACACACTGCGGCCGCCTCCCTCTCGGGGGTCCCAGCAGGGTCCATGCTGGCGTCTCTGCCTGTCCCTGGCACGGACTACTCCTCACCTGTGGATGACGCCCCCATCCCAGGTCTGTCTGCAGGACTCAGGCCCCTCCCGGGTGCCCCCTGGCACTCAGGGACTTTCCAGCAGCGCATGGAGCTGGGGGTGCACGGAGGTGTGTGTGGGCAGCTCAGAGCCCTGCCTGGAGTCCGAGGGTCCTGGGGACAGTCCCATGATGGTTGAGCACACACCTCCTCACCAGCCCCCACAGCCCCCACGGCCTTGCCCTGCCCTGCCCCCCACACGGCTCCCGGTAAGAGGTCCCCAAGCTCTGTGGCGAGCCCCTGCTCAGCCAAGCCAATGAAGGTCTCACAGATCCGGGCACACATGGCCATCCTAAACTTGCCCTGCACCCTCCCAAGGGGTTCCAGTGCCTAACAACACACACGTGAGGTCTCCAAGCACCAAACAGACCCCCTGCAGTGGTGGCCATGCTCCGTCCTTCCACTCGCCCAGCAGAGAACCTGCTGCATGCCAGGCCAGGAGCTGCAGGGGAAAGAATAGGGAAACAAATGACAACTCGGCCACTGAATCCCACTGCCCAGGGACCAGCAGAGGACAAGCCATGGAGACAAGGTGTCTCACAGGTGGACGGGCAGAGCCCGCTGGGGAGACGGCAAAGTGGAAACAGCCTCAGAGGTGGGGAGGGAGGGGCTGCTCTGACTCGGAGGGTCCCCAGCCTCAAGTCCGGAGGGGATGCTGCTTTCTCACGTCCGTGGCAAAGACAAAGCACCGTGCTTGACGGACTTCGAGCATTTTAGTTATTAATTCTGTTTATTGTCCATCATTTCAATTAGAAATTAAATCTGCATGTGTTTTGGTGCTGATTCACAATTAAAACCCACTGGGTTTCACAGCTTGTTAGGAAAACAAAAGGGATAATGAAACTTTTAGGAAATTCTAAACAATAAATACTTTCAGGCCGGGCGCAGTGGCTCACGCCTGTAATCCCAGCACTGTGGGAGGCCGAGGTGGGAGGATGGCTTCAGGTCAGGAGTTCCAGACCAGCCTGGCCAATGGTGGTGAAACCCCGTCTCCACTAAAAATGTAACAAATTAGCCAGGTGTGGTGGCACGCACCTGCGGTCCCAGCTACTCACGAGGCTGAGGCGGGAGGACTGCTTGAGCCTGGGAGGTCGAGGCTGCAGTGAGCTGAGATCTCACCACTGCACTCCAGCCTAAGCAACAGAGTAAGACCCTGTCTTAAAAAAATAAATACGCCGGGCGCGGTGGCTCAAGCCTGTAATCCCAGCACTTTGGGAGGCCGAGACGGGCGGATCACGAGGTCAGGAGATCGAGACCATCCTGGCTAACACAATGAAACCCCGTCTCTACTAAAAATACAAAAAAAAAATTAGCCGGGCGAGATGGCGGGCGCCTGTAGTCCCAGCTACTCGGGAGGCTGAGGCAGGAGAATGGCGTAAACCCGGGAGGCGGAGCTTGCAGTGAGCCGAGATAGCGCCACTGCACTCCAGCCTGGGCGACAGAGCGAGACTCCATCTCAAAAAATAAAATAAAATAAATAAATAAATAAATAAATAAATAAAATAAGTTAGAACAGAGGCAAAAGCATCTTGATTTCCATGGAATTAACATGTGGACATAAATGTGTGGGGAATATTAAAATGTATTGGTCAGATTTTGAACGTATCATATTTAATTCACGGTTCAATTGAAACTCACTTCCTGTTTTGCTGAAGACCTTTGCCTTTTTTTTTTTTTTTTTCTGAGACAGTCTCGCTCTGTCGCCCAGGCTGGAGTGCAGTGGCGCGATCTCGACTCACTGCAAGCTCCGCCTCCGGGGTTCATGCCATTCTCCTGCCTCAGCCTCCCGAGTAGCTGGGACTACAGGCGCCGCCACCTCACCCGACTAGTTTTTTGTATTTTTTAGTAGAGACAGGGTTTCACCGTGTTAGCCAGGATGGTCTCGATCTCCTGACCTCGTGATCCGCCCGTCTTGGCCTCCCAAAGTGCTGCGATTACAGGCTTGAGCCACCGCGCCCGGCCTTTTTTTTTTTTTTTTTTAAACCAGTCAAAAGAAAGAACAAGCACCTGGAAATAAGAATAAAATTGAAAACAAATTTGAGGGGTAATTTGGCAGATCCTCCCAAAGTTAAACAAAGTTACAATATGATCCCACAATTCCACTTCTCCCTCCACACCCGAAAGAGCTGACAACATGGGCTGGAGCAGGCGGCACACCCAGGCTCATGGCAGCCCGACTCACAGCAGCCGAAAGGCAGACACAGGGTGGATTCCCCAAAGGGCAGACGCGCGGTGGACTCGCGGTACAACGGGGCCAGGTCAGCCTTGGGGAAGGAAGCACCATCCCCTGCAGCAGCACAGAGAACCTTCCAGACACTGTGCTGCCTGCACTCCATTTACGTGAAATATCCAAAAGAGGCAAATTCACGGAGACAGAAAGCAGATTCGTGGTTGCCGGAGCCAGAGCTGGGGAGGGGAAATGAGGAGTGGCCGTTCCCGGGGATGGGGCTTCCTCCTTTTGTGGGGGATGAAAATGTTCTGAAGGCAGACAGAGGTGGGGGTCGTGCCGCCCTGTGAAAGTGCCACACTGAGCTGAATCATTCACTTTGAAACGGTGAAGTTCACGTCATGCGAATTTCACGTCAATAAAATTCAGCACAAAGAGCAAGCTGGAGGTTGATCGTGGTTCCTGGCAGAGTCACTGTCAACTAAGAAGCCATCCCTGGGGGAAGGTGCATGCAGGGCCTGACCCCAGGACCATCGCCCACGTGGTCACCGCAGGGCAGACAATGTCCGTTTTCACTTTCAAAGTCAGCCGATAGACAACGCAGGAGGGCCAGCTGCCGTCGATGTCCATGACAGCTGGCTTCACCGTGTAAGTGCCAGCCAGGCGTTCAGAGGGGAGGTGCCCAGCAGAGACCCCGGAATCTAAGGCCTGTGTTGGATGAGCAGGACGTGACGGGATCGGGCTGAGGAGGGGGCGCGTGTGGATGGACGTCGTTCAGTCCATAAGGAAGTTGGTCACTGAACCTCACGTCACCCACAGGAATCACAGCCCAGGATCTGAGAGTAGCTCAGTTTGTGGGGGGCGGGGGGGGCTTCTACAAAGGGGGGTGTGCCATCCACTCTCCCACACCCTGGTGTGCCCAGGCAACTTCATCAGGGACAGGTGAGAAAGGAAGAGGCACATTTAGGAGAGTTCCATCTGAAATACCCAAAGTTAAACAACATAAAGCGCAGGTAGGCACCCAGAGGGGCTCCCCTCCCATTGCCACGGCCTCTCGTCTGCACCAAGGACCCAAGGCCACCGGCCTCCCTGTCCACTCACAGATCTGGGACCCCCAATACTCAGACCGGACCTCGTCTCTTCCCTGCTTAAGCAGCAGCCCTGCCCCTGCAGCCCCCAGACCCCAGAGCAGGATCGAGGAGAGAATACCACCCTGGCGTCCCCAAAACCGTGGAGCAGGAGCTGTGTCTGCCTGTGACCAAGTTCTGTCCCCAGCTCCAGCAGGTGCCCAGGCCCAGGTATGGAGCCCCCAGTCTAGTGCAAAGACCCCTCCGTGGGCAGCGGCCTGCAGTCCTGCCGGGCACTGCATCCGCTCTTGGAGGAGTCCCTTTTCACCCCCACAGGCTGGAGTCCCACAGGGGCCGTGTCCACTTCGGGACACCAGGGGCCGGCTCAGGACCCAGCACATTTGGCGGGTCAGAGCCAGCTCACTCAGCCTCTGCAAGACGATCATCTTTAGATCTTTAGATTGCAGGATCCAGGGTGAGAGTATTTGAAATATTGGAAACCTGAGTCGTGGCTCAAGGAAGGAAAACAGGATGGGTGAAAAACCAAGACAGCGCCCTGGCCGGGTCCTCCTGGCATCTCCCGTCACTCCTGGCCCAGGTCAGGGTCTCCATCTCTAGAGACCAGTTGGCCAACGGCTCCTTCCCACCCACACACAGGTGAAGTCAGGCCCAGCCACCTAGCAGAGACCCGGGTTTGGTTGTCCCAAGTCCTCAGCCTTCTAATCCCGGGTTCTCAGTCCCGGGCTGCAGCGAGAGGCCCTACGGGGCCCACAGTCCAGGGACCCTGTCATGTGCATTTGAATCGGAGGTGGCTCAGCCGGAGACCACTGGCAGCATTGAGATGCTTTGGTTGGATCAAGGCATTTGGGTTTCAGCAGCTGCCACGTCTTATTAGACCTGATGCATTGAGCACGACGCGCCAGGCGGCTGTTAGCGCTGCTGATGAGGAAACCAGTGATCCAGAAAGAACACCGCGGCCCAGCACGCCGTGCTGCAGTCAGGAACGAGCAGCCTGAGCCTTTGCTGGTATAAACACTGTGAAAATCAGCCATCGAGAGGGAAGGGGGCCAGAAACATGGCGCAGTCCCTCGGATCCCATTCTGTCCTGCCTCTGAGATCCTTGTGTCGTTTTTCTGATCAGAAGTGCTGCTTTCCTTAACAAGACGGAGGAGATGCGTGGGCACGTGTCTCTGGCTTCCTGCCTTATTATTTTAATGGCTCAGAATCAAGCAGAGGGGAGCAAGGAGCCCCGTCAGCCACTCTGCTCAGCCGAGATGGACGGAAATCCAGCCGCGAGACAGGCAGGCCCCGAGGAGCATAGGGCGGCCCCCCGTGCTCAGGAGCCCTGCTCAGTCCCGGCGCCGCCCCAGGCCCGCAGACCCTCCAGACCCTGCTGACCCCACAGCCCTGTCCCAGCCCTGTCGGCTGCAGGCTGCTCTGTGGCTCACTCAGGGGGCCTCACATCACTTCTCTGCACCCTCTGAAGGTGGGTGATAGGTGGGCAAGACGGCTTGAATAGACATATAAATCATAAACAAAGCATTATCAATCCCACTCATACACATAGATATATAAATCATGAAGCATCATCAAACTGAATCCACCAATAAATACCAGAATAGCACATCATGGTCACACTGAATTTATCCTGGAAATTCAAAGTTTAACATAGAGAATAGAAGGCTCGGAATCAAAGCAATTCACTCCATGAACAGATGAGAGGAGAAAGATTACGTGTAGCTCAATCAACACAGAAAAAGAATCTGAAAAAAATCCAGCATTCCTTCATGATAAAATAAAAAACTTTGGCTAATGAAGAATAGAAGGTAACTCTAATGAAAGGCATTTGCAAAAAAAAAAAAAAAAAAAAAAAACTACAAAAGACACCACACAGCCACTGAAAGTGTCTCTTTGACATGAAGAGAAAATCAAATGATTCTTGTTTCCATCAGCACCCTTCAGAAATGGGCTGGAGGCCTGTTTGCAAGACGAAAAAAAAAAACATAAGAGTTGCAAAGGAAGACACAGAACTGCATGTAGTCATAGACGATGAGATAAATAATCTGTAGGATTACAGGAGTTAAGCAAGACTCCCAAGGACAAAATTAACATAAGAAAGTCCATTATTTCTACATCCATCCACAGCTAGAAAACGAAAGATTTTAAAACATACCATCTGCAATAATGTTTTTCAAATAGTTGAGATTTAGAAGTATGTCTAACAGAGTTCAAGACATCCACAGAGACATTCACGAAACTTTCCTGAGAAGCTTTAAAGAAGGACAGCACAGTCGGAGGAGCGTTCCTATCAACCAGCTCGAGGACTCAGGGTAGCCCAGATGCCAGCTCCCCTCCGGCAGCCTACTGAGCTGATCTTCGTGGAATTTGACAAGCCAAGTCCACAATTCATGCCAGAGTGTAAGCGGTGAAAAATGATAGTAAAGCTGGTTCCACCACACAGCAGGACTTGTCATAGAGCCACAGTGACAGAGAGTGTGGCATCGGCCAGAGGCTCAACAAATAGCCCAGAAGAGAAGGAAGTAGCCAGAAGCAGGGCCAGCCTCGTGTAGACACCCACGTAGGAAGGGGCAGAACCATGAAGCCAGGGGAAAAGCAGTTCCTTCCGTGAATGATGCTGCGACCCGGGACATACACACGAAACAGTAACAAAACCGAGCCCTCCCTCACACCATACCCTGGGGTTCAGCGCATATTTTCTATAAAGGGCCAGACAGTCATTTGGACCCTGGAAAGCCACATAGTTGGCTTCTGCCTCAACCACTCAATGTACATGGCTGTGTTCCAATAAAACTTTACTGACACAAACAAGTGGTGAGCCGGAGTCGACCCTCAGGCTGTAGCTCACTGACCCTTGCCATGCCCAAAAATCATTCCTCATGAATCACAGACCTAATTATGAAAGACAAAACTCTATAGTTCTTAAAAGACAAGACAGGCCAGGTGCAGTGGCTCATGCCTGTAATCCCAGCACTTTGGGAGGCCAAGGCAGGTGGATCACCTGAGGTCAGGAGTTCAAAACCAGTGTGACCAACATGGTGGAGCCCTGTCTCTACTGAAAACACAAAAATTAGCCAGTTGTGGTGGCAGGCGCTTGTAATCCCAGCTACTCGGGAGGCTGAGGCAGGAGAATCACTTGAACATGGGAGGCGGAGGATGCAGTGAGCTGATATTGCACCACTGCACTCCAGCCACTGCACTCCAGATGGAGCAAGATCCCATCTCCAAAAAAAAAGAAAGAAAGAAAGAAGAAAGAAAGAAAGAAAAGAAAGAGAGAGGGAGGGAGGGAGGGAGGGAGGGAGGAAGGAAGGAAGGAAGGAAGGAAGGAAGGAAGGAAGGAAGAGAGAGAGAGAAAGGGAGAGAGAGAGACAGTAAATACCTTCATGACCTCAGAGTAGAAATGAATTCCTCTAAAAAGGCACAAGGAAAAACTCCTACCCATAAAACGAAACTATTGATAAATTCAACTACATTAAAAGTGAAAGCTTATGTTCACCTAAAACCTATATCCACAACATGTAAAAGAAAAACAAACAAACAGAAAAGCTCCTACAAATCAATTTTTTAAAGACCAAAAGCAACAGAGAAGCAGCAAAAGTCCTGAACTGGCACTTGGTAAACCGGAAATCTCCGTGGGCAGTAAACGTGGAAAATGTGCTTCCTGTTCCCAGTCACAGGGAAATGCAAATCTAAACACTGAGCGGCCAAGCGCACCCTCCACCCTCCTCCCACACCCCCCCTGGCTCCCCAGAGTCCCGTGCTGGTTCGGCTTAGGCTTCGGGGACCCACACCCTCCCTCTGAGAGCAGCCCAGCCTTACCTAGGATGGGCCCAGCCAGCCTGGGGTCCCGCAGGACAAGGCAGGTCAGGGACGGGGGAGGCACCAAGAAAAAGCGTAGCCTGGGGAGGTCCTGACCATCCTGGGGCCTCCAGCTCAGTGCACACAGGTGGAGGAAGGAGAGCTAAGTCCCCGTGGACTTGTCCCACATCCTCCCTCTCCAAGGACAAAGCATCACTTTCCTGCCCTTGAAGTCGGTCATGTGGCCCCCCAGCACCTGGAGAAGCGCAATCTCACCCTGGGGTCCAGGCCTGGCCGCTGTGGTGGAGGTCCTGGAGTCCCGGCCCTTTCACCGGAGGCCAAGACTGAGTTGGGAGATGAGGCCACAGCAGCAGCAAGGGCAGGGGATTCCACTCCACAGGCCCAGCGGGAGATGTAGGGCCCGGCGGGAGATGTGGGGCCTGGGGGGAGATGTGGGGCCCGGCAGGAGATGTGGGGCCCGGCGGGAGAGGGCCCTCGAAGGGTGGCACAGCACACCCTGTGTGGGAGGGAGAAGGAGACACCCCAACCACAGAGCAGACAGAGCCACGTGGAAGGTGACTCAGCAAAGAAAACGGGTGATCCGAGTCCCTCACAAAGACGGCTCCGCGACACGACGTCCAGAAACAGGTGAAAACTGGCCGGTGTTCCAGGATGCACGCGGTCCGGGAAACTTCCGAGGAACATTTTATGGTCCATTTTATGACTTCAAGAAAATGTGTTAAACAGTCATGAGGGCTCTCTCAGGCATCCAGCACCGTTTTAAACGTGTGAAATACGAACTCGCCCCCACCTTTTCAGTGACACTCTGTAAAGGGAACCCACGCTTTCTGGATGCAAAGCCCAGTTGACAGTGACCCACAGGCCCGAACACTGCCCAGCTCCGATGCGGCTGCTCTTACTGGCACCCGGCCTGGCCCTGAGAGCCCTGGATGGTCACTGCTCCATCCCCGGCCCAGCAGAGCACTTCCTTCCCAGCAGGCAGCCTGCCCCAGCCAGCTCTCTGCTCTCAGCCCAGGGTCAGTGCTTCCTGCGGAGGCCTCTGCTCGCTCCAGCTCGGGCACTGGCTGGTTGAGGGGAGGGGATTAAACACTTGGAACCCAGACCCTGGCTGGGGATGGGGAGGGAGGCTGGAGACCACCCTCTATTCCCACAGGGCTCTGAGTCCTGTTGCCGGCCAAGCACTGACCCCCTCCAGCCCCACCCAAGCCCCCTTCACCCCCGGCCCCTGCCGTCCCTGTGTCCTCTGCACCCCCAGCCCCTCACGTCACCTCCTGCCCTCCCCAGGTAAATCCTGCGCTCCTGTCACACGCAGGGGAACAAAACAGGGTAGCAGCAGGGACGTGAGGGTGTGGCCAGGACCCCCAGACAAAAAGGAAGGCAGGTGACTCCCTTTGACCAGCGTCCAGGCAGTGCCTCAGATTTCCCCGAAAGGAGGGCGGGGATGAGACGCAGGACACGGACCACAGGCTTCTCCGCCCTGCGCCGCAGGTCAGCGGAGACAGAGGCCTGTGGATTGTGGCATTTCTTCTCGAATCCCTGTCTTATTCTCACTGCATAGTCACACACACAGCCCATCACATGTATCATGTCGTGAAACAAATATCTGTGGTGTGGACGTACCCCCGTGAACTTAGGAGCCCTTTAGCAGCAAGAAAATCCTATTTATCCTTAAATCCTCAGCACCCAGCCCAGGGTCTGCCATAAAAGTTAAAGAATCAAGGCTGTAACAAGGTGTGGGGGCAGATATTTAACCAGACGAGATGCTTCCCAAGCTCCTTCCAAACCTCAAGCATTGCTCTAATGTGGGCAGGGGGAGTTTGTCCTTCCCGAGTCTGCTGGAAATCCCTCTGCTTCCTCCAGTCACCGCGGATCCCTCAAAAACTACTCCGATGCTGAAATGTCGCTTTCCATCTTGGCTTGGGAACAGTGGTTCGAATGCACTTCTTGAAACCTATGGAAATGCAGTCTCTCTCCAAAATGTTCCGTTTGGGAGGTAATGATGGGATCGCAGGTGTTCGGAACAGAACGTCATTAGGCGTCCGTCAGCCCCGCTGGAGCCAGGGCCAAGGGGGCGGCCCTGACCTGTCCCTTCTCATCACATCAGTTACTTTCCATTAGCGGGAGGGGAAATCAGCAGATGCTGGTGAGGGCGGTCGCGGCGGGAAGCAAACCCCTTCTGTGCGTAAACACTCAGATCTTGGGCTGTGAACAAGGTCTTTTGGCAACACTTCTGGTTAATACGTTTCATGCATTTATGAAATCCTAGCACTCAAGGTTTCTCCATGAGGATTATTGCCAGGCTGTGAGGGGAGAGGGCTCTGGCCAGCATCTGCTGAGCTGAACTTCCAACAGAGATAAATGGGGAGACACTGTTTCCTCAACCAGGAATCCTTCAGCTTCTGTGGGGTCTGCAATTACCCTTCAAAAACCGAGCCCCCTCAAGGCACTTAAGGAAAAATTGCCACAGTGGGGATGGGGGCGGCTTCTGAGCCAGGAAATGCTGTGCTCGGAGGGGAGGCGCAGGGAACTCTGAGGATTAAACCCCCGTCAGGTATAAGCGCAGGTTCTGGTCCTCACTTCGCCCTCCAGCATCTTCTCCACAGAGAAGGGAAGGAGAAGGAGGAGGAATCATTAATTCCGAAATAAGTTATTTGTGGAAAACAGAATTCGACTGACAAAGAGTCCACTTTTCAGCAGCAATCCTAAGCGAGCACCTGGCACACAGCCGGGGGCCCAGGGGGCCTGTCCAGCGAATGAACAAGTGACCTGGGGATGTCTCATCAGAGGCCAATGTGCCGACACAGCCTGGCAGCCACACGGGGACGGCCCCGCACAAACGCACGGGACTCTAATTAATTCTCCAAGAAGAAAAACTTTGTTTTCTGAGAAACGCAACTCTGTTCTTGAAAGTGGTGTTTCAAGGATGTTTCCCAAGGGCCTGGCACAGTGTGCGGCAAATTTAAATCCTCTGAAAAGAGAGAAGAAAGAAGTGAAGGGAGGAGGGAGAGGGAGGGCAGGGGAGGGAGAGGGGGGAGGAAGGAGAGGGAGGGCAGGGGAGAGAGAGGGGGGAGGAAGGAGAGGGAGGGCAGGGGAGGGAGGGCAGGGGAGGGAGAGGGGGGAGGAAGGAGAGGGAGGGCAGGGGAGGGAGAGGGGGAAGAAGGGAAAGCAGGGAGGAGGGAAAGTGGGGGAGGGGGAAGGGGAGAGGGGGAAGGGGGAGAGAGGGGAGGGGGAAGGGGAAGGGAGGAGGATGGAGGGAAGGGAGGAGGAGGGAGGGGGAGGGAGGGAGGGAAGGGGGAGGGAGAGTCCCTGGAACCCACCCCCACCCCCATGGAGGAAAGAAGCTGGCATTCCTGCAGCATTTGGCTCCTCCAAAGCCCCTCCACTTCCCTTCCAAGAGGCCACTGTGGCTCTGGACTCTCCCAGCACAAGGAGTGGACGTGGACGGCAGTGAAAGTCCTGCTTGAGTTGGCCAGTGTCTCACCCTTCAAAACCTGCCCCTGGCCAGTGAAGTGACCCCTGACCTCCCTCAGTTCCTCGCTCTGTACCCCGTCATCAGCTGCGCCCCCAAGAGCCGTGGAGGAGGACAGGAGGGCTGGGCTGAGTGGGGGACGCCCGGGGCTCCAGGGGGCTTGGCCTCTGCAGGACCCAGCCTCATGTCGCTTCGGGGCTCCATCAGCTTCGGGAAGTGCAGCTGCAAGGAGAAGCCAGGAATGTTACTTTGCTTGGAATTCTAACCTCTTTCCTCACCGCAGCCGGAATGTTCCGGTCCGTGCGTTAACGCAGAGAGAGGAAGTTGTCAATCCCCTCGCAAACGTGGCCACTTAACAAAGACGCAGCTTATTGTCAGCGTGTCTTTCATGAGCTTGTAAAAGAGACACAAAGAGGCCGGGCACAGTGGCTCACGCCTGTAATCCCAACACATTGGGAGGCCAAGGTGGGCAGATTGCCTGAGGTCAGCAGTTCGAGACCAGCCTGGCCAACATGGAGAAACCCCCTCTCTACTAAAAATACAAAAATTGGCCGGGTGCGGTGGTGGGTGCCTGTAATTCCAGCTACTTGGGAGGCTGAGGCAGGAGAATCACTTGAACCCAGGAGGCGGAGTTTGCAGTGAGCTGAGATCATGCCACTGCCCTCCAGCCTTTGCAACAGAGCAAGACTCCATCTCAAAAAAAGAAAGGAAAAAAAAAAAGAGACACAAAGAGAGGAGAGTAAGGGCGTTTGACTCGGATCATCAGATGCTGTGATGGTGCCAGTGGGTAGACACCAAATGCCCTCCTCTGTAGCTGTGGCTCCTGGTAAACTCCCCAGGCAGCTCAGATGCCCAGACTCCATGCCGAGCCAGCTGATGCTAACTCTCACCGGTTCTTTGAGAGCACAGATGACCTCCACATTCCCAATGTAGCTACACTTTCAGCAGTTAGGGGAGACAGAGAAAGCCCATTGGATAAAGACAATTACTCAAGTGGGAAATTACTGTGTTTTCATAACAATGCTTCACAGCACGGTCCCGGGAAGGGTGGAGGACTCAGAAAGAGGAGAGGAAGCTGGGCTCAGGGCTCACACCTGTGATCCCAGAACTTTACAGGGGGCTGAGGCGGGAGGATCACTTGAGCCTGGGAGTTCAAGATCAGCCTGAGCAACATAGGGAGACCCTGTCTCAACAACAACAACACAAAATTAATTTAATTTGTGAAAATTAGCCAGGCAGGATGACACACACCTGTAGTCCCGGCTACTTGGGAGCTGAAGTAGGAGGATCACTGAAGCCTGGGAGGTCAAGGCTGCAGTGAGCCATGATTGCATCACTGCACTCCAGCCTTGGCTACAGACTGAGACCCTTCAAGAAAAAAAAAAAAAGGAAGGCAGGAAGGAGGGAGGGAAGGAGGGAGGGAGGGAGGGAGGGAGGGAAGGAAAGAAGGAAGGAAGGAAGGAAGGAAGGAAGGAAGGAAGGAAGGAAGGAAGGAAGGAAGGAAGGAAGGGAGGGAGGGAGGGAGGGAGGGAGGGAGGGAGGGAGGGAGGGAGGGAGGGAGGGAGGGAGGGAGGGAGGGGAAAGAGGAGATGAAAATTCTTGCCAGGGTATGTGGCTAAAACCTACCCAGTCTAACAGTAAATCATGATGCCTAAGGGGAGGGTGCACCATGGGGAGCAAGCTGGAGAAATGAATTCCAACTGAATGGCATATCCAGAGGTCCAGCCTCTAAAAACCAGAATCATTCAGGAGGGGCAGATTGCATGTCAACTAACAACTTCAAATGGGTTTTCCTTTAAGAGAGTTACTTCCTTTCTCCACTTAGGAGTATTTCACTGGTTCGAGTTGTATCGCCATCTTTCTGGCCCTGAGTTGGTGCAATCCTTGGGTTGTATCCATCCATCCAACCCAACCCAACCCTGGCCCGTGAGCCAACTGCCTGCAACTCGCTTGCAGTGGTCCAAGGCATGGCCAAAGGAGGAAGAGGATAGGATAAATTACATTAAATCAAGACAAACAGGGGTTCTTTCTTTCAGGTAATTTTGCCTCATTTATTGAAACAGATACAGAGCACGAGTTTAGGGCACAGTTTCGAAGTACCTCTGATCTCAGAAAAGGTAGGGGAAGACTCAGAAGTAACCACATTTTTTTCAAGAATTACAGCTTACCTGTTCCTCATTAAATGGATTAGAGAAGCACAGTGAAGGATGATTGATATTAAACATCCAAATCACAGTGTCTCTTTATCAATGTGAGGGACTGCAAAGTGAAGCAAGGTATCTTCTACTTTGTAGAGACACACTGACCTGCTTCAGACCACTGGATCCCTGGACATTTCAACAAGGCCGCGAGGACTTGAGTTAGTGTGGGCTGATCTGTCCTCTCTGAGATATTTGCTACTTCCTGCTCACCAGACTCAAGCAACATGATACCACCAATGTGGCCGACCAGCTTGATGTTCTGTGGGATGGTGAACCGAGATGACCCAGTCCTAATTCTGACAGATGTCAGGAACACTGACTCAGCCCTGAGATGAGGCTGTGAAGGTATACTGCTGCCCCTGTCATGTGAAAGCTGCTTCTTGGGCTAACCGGCCGATAAAAGGATTTGCCAGCTCAAAGCTGCTTGCAGATGTCAAGACGAAGGTTAAAGTTTTTCAGTAACAAAACTGCATATTGAATACTGGCAACAAGAGCCATTATCCAAGTTTACTGTGACCCACTGTCATTTCCTAATACCCACAGATTGTTTCACAGCCAAACATTGTTTTCTGATATTTCACAAATCAAAACTGCTATCCTACATGTTGTTAATAAATATTTTAAAGCTTCCCATTAAGCTATGATGCATTCAAGATTGTAAGATACATCAGAAATTAATTAATTATATCAAAAAATGTGGGAAGACTTCCTACTCACCCACCAAGCTCTCAACACTCAGCAAAGAATCATCCTCGGTGCGTCCCTGTCCATACCCCCTGCCCCGCCTCTCCCAGTGTTTCTGATTCACCTCCCCCCGGAGTCAAGCTGGCCTCCAGGTACATGCCCAGCCTCCCTCCCCAGTGCCAGGCCCTCACCTTCGCAGACCCTGCAGCTGCCTCCTGCTGATCTCAGCACTTCCTGTTCAACCCTCCTCAGGTGGGTAGAGGGGCCACCTTCACAGAGCGGGAAAGGCCAGGTCCACCGAGCTGCCCACAGCCTCCTGATCTCCACACTCTATAGCAAGAGCCCACACTAGGATGCAGCAGAGTCACCTGCAGGGTTTCCTGGGCCCAGTCCCCCCAGCTTCTAACCCAGTGGGTCTTGGGTGGGGCCCAAGGAATGGCCCTGGTGACCCATCTCCTGGCAAGGCCGCTGGCCACTCGGGGTGGACACTGTGGGGCACACACCCTCCCGATGCAGTCTGAGCTGCTGGTCCCCTCCCCCTTCCTGCTGGGTGCCCCCAAAGCAGCCCTGAGAAAAGGATTTGAGCACAAGTAGCTGACTTGGGAGGTGACCCAGGAAACCGTGGGAGGTGCAGGGAAGTGAACAGGGAAGGGACAGAGCAGGAGAGGAGCCTGTGGTCAGGCAGGTGACACCATGCTGGGGGTACACAGAGCCCGTGGAGAGCACGAGGGCCAGTGCTTCCGCCCCAAGGCCCGAGGGAGCTGAGGATGTGCTAGACAGCGAACACCGCCCCCTGAGCAGGACCCTGGGAGGGGCTGCCTAATTCCCCAGCAGCCCACCCAGGCAGAGGGGACCCAGCTGCCAGAGGTCTGCAGGGGCATCAGTGGAGACACAGGTGTTGGCAGCTGGACGTCTGGCCAGGGTGTGGGTGGCCCAACCGCGTGGGTGACATCCCCCAACCACAAAGCGCTCCTCACGCCTTTCTGGGGCACTCCCTGTGTCTTCAGTGCCCAAGCCTCGGCGTCCCTCTCTCTGAGCCGGCGCCCTTGCTGTCACCTTGAAGCCTGCTGACCCGGCTCTTCCTCGTCCTCGGAGAGTGAGGTCCAGCTCCCTGGGGCCGGCGCTTCCCAGACATCAGACACCACAGACAGAGCCCACAGCCTGTGTCCGGCATAAATATTTCACATGTTTATATACAACCAGGCGGCTTCTGGGTGCTCAGAAGCCTGGCTACTGCCTGGGAAATTGAATTCCTGTGTATTTTCATTCCAAAGAAATTATTTATAAGCGATTGATGGAGAACATACTCCTTCATAAATACATATTTACACTCCAGACATTTCCCAGGGCAGAGCCAGCTGTGCGCTCTGTCACCCTGGACACGTGTGCATGGCGCACACACGTGCACACACGCACACACATACACACACGCACACACACGCACACACATACACACACGCACACACATACACACACGCACACACACGCACACACATACACACACACACACACGCACACACATACACACACACACACACACGCACACACATGTCCTTACCTCTTCATTATTAAACTTAATTCTTCCATATGGGAATTTAGGTCTTTAACCTTGAAAGTGATGAAAATCAGAACAGGAGCCACTGGTCTGCCTCCCCCAGCCTGAGATGCACAGAGCCCCAGAAGCCTCTCAGGGAAACTGAACCTTATTTCCTTAAGGCCCACAGGCCTGTGTAGGTGGCTGGGCACAGAGGAAGCTCTGGCTCTGCGGAGGAGCAAACACAGACGATGACAGGGACAGGGGACGCTGGTTTCTGGGAAGTGGCTGTTGATGTTGCTACTCCAGTCCGAATCCACCCCCAGAGAAGCGGGATGGGACCACGGGCCGTGCGGGACACTCCCCAGGAGAGCCACAGGGAGGCGGCGGGAGCCCAGGCACCCCACGGCCCGGCCCCTGAGCTCAGAAGGGAGGTCACGGAGGCATGCAACGCGAAGGGTGACTGTGCCGCTGAACGTCCTTACGGGAAGACAAAGACCTCAGTCTCAGTTGCAAAACAAAATCCAGATTTATTCTGCTGACAAAAGGCGGAATGATTTAAAAAATGACGGGGATTAAGAAGGCCAAAGGACAAACAAAACCAAGGAGACGGGCGCAAACTCACGATGTGGGGGGGCCACAGACACGAGCAGACACAACCCCAGGCAGATGCTGCAGACGGAAGGAAAGCAGGTGCCTCTGCACAGACGAGAGGCGCAACCCGCGTACGGAAGCGGCCACAAGAATTCAGATGTGCTTAGTAACAGGGCCCTGAAATGTTTATGTAAGACAAAGACAAAAGTATCTTCAAATTTGACAGAAAAGCAGTTACAGTGAAAAAATTTAACCTTTCACTCCATCTTCAAATGTTAAGATGGACAGAGATAGATGAGATTATAGGGGGGAAATGAATAGTATGATTAATAAGGATGATTTAATAAATATGCACAGACATAGCACACACTTTTCCTCTAAAATTCATGAAAGATTTGCAAATATCCATCATAAATAAGGCTGCAGAACGAAAACTACAATAAATTGTAAGAGACAGAAATGACAATTCTGTTCTTCTGAGACGAGAAGACCAGAAAAAATCACAAAAATAAATAAGGTTTTAAAAAGCCAACACTAGGCAATTTTAAAACATATGATTCTGTTTTAAAAGGAAATAAAGATTTTAAATGATACGCTTTCCAAAAATTAAAAGAATTCTCTGGGCGGAAACCTAGAGGGCCTGGCCAGAGCTCAGTGCAGAGGGGACGCCTCAGGTTCAGATGCCATGATTATCAACTTAGAAAACAGGAGGGGATCACAGGGTCAAAACTCTCAGAGGAGCTCTGGAGAATAGATAAGTTAGAAGAGAGAAATGGGAAGAAGACAGCACTTCATAATGAATTGGAAAACCAGGACTTTTATCCCTGGATCATTGAAAAATCGCACCTTTTTGAAAAAGCCAGTAAACTAGATAAACCTCTGAGAACCAATGGAAAACACAACATATCAACCACCAAAACATGTTTAATTGCAAGAGAACACTAAGGCAAATGTGTTATTTTTGGTAAAATGTCCGCTTAGAACACGTTGTACAACTCAGCGGACGTATTTGAAAGCGTCAGTAGCGCCCAGGACTTCGGGGGAAAATTGTAATTTTCTGAAAGGAGCTTGCGATGTAGAAAGAATAAGCAGCTAACTGGATAGCAATGATTATCCAAAAATCACTGCAGAAGAGGGCTTGCGGCCCAGAGTATCAATGCTGAATGCTTGGAACTATTCAAACGGTAAAACAGGAACTCTTCCAAAGCGTAAGAAAGAGGAAACACATCCAATTCATCTGAAGGTAAGAATAGTCTAATTCCAAAAACCTGACAAAGAGAGGACAGAAATAAACCCCAGTCCAATCTCATACAGGAGTAAAGAAGTACCAGCAATATGAATTCAGTGGCACGTTAAAAGTACCGCACCCCACATGCAAATAGAGCGTCTTTGGGATTTAAAGGTGGTTTCCTGTAGGAAAGCAGAGAGGAAAATGGGAGAGGCAAAGGGGAGGACTCAGAAATAGGTCAGGAGACAACAGATTTCAGTTTGAGCAGTTATTGTATTTTCAATAAATATATTTGTAACAGTTATTTGGCAAAAACCAACATTTCCTAAGGGGAAAAAGGGAAAAAAAAGATTTTTAAAAATTTATCAGAGTCAGACTCCACTCCACATGGGCTGCATCCAGCCCTCAAAATATCACCAGTGACGGCCACTAGGGTGGACTCAGGTGGTGATGCCCAGTGACCAGTGACCAGGTGTCCTTGGAGACCCAGCCCCTGGCTTCACCTGGGCTGAAGTGAATCTTAGCAGAGCTCAGGACCTCAGGACAGGGAGGCCAGCCAGGGCCAGGTGCCAGAGAACTGCCACAGACCCGAAATCACAGCGAGGCCAGCTCTGTCCCAGCCCCAGATTCCGAGGGCCCCTCTCCTGCCTGGATGCAGTCTGGGGGTGTTAGTGCAGGTACCACCCTTCCAGCCTGGGCATCTTGTGCCCACAGCTATGCCACATCACACTCTTGTCCCAGAGGAAGACATCTGGGCAGAGAGACAGAAGCAGAGAGCCTCGTAGATACTGAGTTTGCAGGGGTCCCTGCTGAGCCGGCTCAGGAGTTCCTGTCCCTGACCCCAGGGCTGCCTCAGTGCCATCCTTCCTCAGGCATCCCTGCCCTTCATGAACCTTCCATGCCTTTCCTTTCTTCCAGGGTGACCCACGTGGTGACAACCAACCACTGCATGCCCAGAGCCCACTCCTACCTGGGGGCTGCACACAGAACTTGGGATCCAGCCGCTCAGCCTGGGCCCTCCCGGAGCCCACAGGGAAGGAGTTGAGCAAGGCTACAGACTGCAGTGTCAGCATTCGCACATCAGTCCTAATCCATGTACAGTCCTGTGCTGTTTAACCAGAGGGGCGCGTTCCACAAAAGACATCCTTTGGTGGTCTCCTTTGGTGGTCTCCTTTGGGAGAACATCTAGAGTACACTCAGACACACCTAGATGGCACCACCCACCGCACACCCGGACCGCCTGGCAGCGCCCACTGCTTCTGGACTGCACACGAAACAGTGTAGCTGGACTGAATACTGTGGGCAGCTGTAGCACCATGGTCAGTATGTGTGTCTCTAAACATATCTAAACGTAGAAAAGATATAGTAAAAATACAACATCATAATCTTATGGACCAGGCCACCATCGTATATAAGGGTCTATTGTTGACCAAAATGCCGTTATACAGTGAATGACTGCAGTAGCAATGTACAATTGGGAATAAACATCTTTTTTAAAATGCCACTTACAATAGCTGCAAAATACCAATACTTCAAAAAATGAAATACAAAAAAAAAAAGGAAAGAAAGGAACGCAGAGGGGTGCAGGGCCTCACTCACGTGGCCTCATTCATAGCTGGACCTGGGGCAGAGCACCCTGTCACTGGGGTCGGAAGCTGTGTGCTATTAAAGGAAGATACGGCCAGGTGCGGTGGCTCACGCCTGTAATCCCAGCACTTTGGGAGGCCGAGACGGGCGGATCACGAGGTCAGGAGATCAAGACCAGCCTGGCTAACACGGTGAAACCCCGTCTCTACTAAAAATACAAAACAATTAGCCAGGCATGGTGACGGACGCCTGTAGTCCCAGCTACTCGGGAGGCTGAGGCAGGAGAATGGTGTGAACCCGGGAGGTGGAGATTGCAGTGAGCCGAGATCACGCCACTACACTCCAGCCTGGGCGACAGAGTGAGACTCCATCTCAAAAAACAAAAAAATAAATAAATAAAGGAAGGAAGATGCAGGGAGCAGAGCCAGGGAAGGCTGCGGGAGGGCTCCCAGAACGGGGTGGCACGTGGGGTGCACATGGAGGAACGCTGTATCAGGAGGAGCAGGCAGGAAGCTCACACTGGCAGCCTCATCAAAAGCATCCGAGAGGCTCCTGGCAGGTCTGAGAGTGGGAGTCCCCCGGGAGCCCTGTGTGTAGTCAGCACGCCCGGGGAAGATTTGGGTTGTTTTTCAGATTTTACAACTCGAAATTGAAAATTTTGGCTGATGGCTTCCAACAGACATGGGGGTTTGTAATGGGGGGCGCTGGCCATTTGGGAGGCCCGTGGTACATTCCCACTAGCAGGAAGACGCCAGGTTTGCAGAAGGCATTCGTCCGCCAGCACCCGGCCAGACACAGCTGATGGTGCCACCAGCCTTGAACTTGGGGACAGCAGGAGGTGCGGCCCTGGGAACACGGGGCCTCCCACAGGCTCTCCTTCCCAAGGCACAGGGGGCCACGCCCAGTGCAGGAACCAGAGAGCTGGAGTCCCTGAGTCTTCACGTGGAAATGTCTCCTCGGAGGCTAAAAGTGCCTATTTCATGGACCCTGACCTGCCACCCCCACTGGGTAGGGAGAAAGAAACTGATTTCGAGAAATTTCAGCTATCAGAGACCAGCAGAGTTTCCGCTGACCAGGGCAGCTGAGGTGGGCTTGCAGTCATCTCATCCCAGCCACGGCTATGGCTTCTGAGCCGCTCTGCCCTGGAGATACGCTCCTCATGGGTGACACAGACCCCCTCCCCCGTTCTACACACTATACTCCCGTTAACACAACCCAGCAGAACACTCCACGGGCTGGTCACAGGCCGAGGTCCTCACCCGGGTATGACATCAGCACTTGCTCACGGGCTGACCAAGCCGGCCTGCACCTGTCCATCCTCCTCATGCTCTGCTGTGAGGCCAGGTCACCCTCACCCCAGCCGCTGCCCTCTGTGTGGTGGGTGTCTTGGGCTCTGTGTGGTGTCTCTATGAGGACCCACTTCCTCGTCCTCCCTAGCTGTTCTTTCAGGTCTGGCTCTGCACCCTGATGCTTCAGTCCAGGGACCCAGCCTGGGGCTGGAGGAGCACGGTCACCCACCTGGGAACCCACTCCACTCCCCGCTGTGCTCTCTGCGACAGTGCCAGGCCCCCGCGAGCACCAGTGCTCTGTGTGCAGCCGCTGAGTCTGTGGGAGGGACCACCACGGCCCCTGGGTCCACAACTGCATGGGCAAGGACAACCAGAGGTGCTTCATGCTGTTCATGCTCCACATAGCGCTGGCCTTGCAGCACCTGCTGCTCCTGCTCAGTGTCCCCGCCCCGCGCAGCTACACGTGCGGTGGGTGGGATGCGCACAGCACCATGTCTGCGCCTGCCTCCCTCATCTTCCTCCTCCTGGTAGACTTGAAGGGCTTCCTCTTGGCATCCATGATGTTCACTATGCAAATGTGCGTCATCTGCACCGGCAGAACCAGGATTAGGCAGCTGCAAAGGTGCAGCCAAGCTCACCTCCCCCTGTGGAAAGGGTCTGGCTCTATGGATTCCTCAAAGCTTGGCTGTCATACACCTCCCTTTCCACTCAGAAGAGGATTGAGGGCTTTTCATTCTCTGTAGCATTGTTCTCCACAGTGGGCAGGAACAGGGTGGCTTGTTGTCTAGGTTTGTTGTGTTTCCCCCCTAACTACCTGCCAGTGCCTTAGCAGATGGTATCCTCAGTATGATTCCTATTTCAGGGGGATGCCCTCAGATACCATCGTGGTGCCAGCCAGCCCTCTGAGGATCCAGGAAGGCAAAGGGGCTGATCCAGGCCAGGGAGACGTGGGGGCGAACACAGCCTTCTAGTTCTCCCACTTGGTCCCCTTGCTCCACCCACCCAGATCCCTTTGCAGCTGCCTGACCCTGATCCTGTGCCTTTCCACATAGATTTTAGAGTAAGCTTGTCTATGTCTTTAAAAAAGAAACCTTTGGGAGATATTGATAATGTGGGAGGTTGTGCATGTGTGGGCTACAGGGTACAGGGGAAATATCTGTACCTTCTACTCAATTTTGCTTTGACCCTGAAACTGCTGTAAAAAATAAAGTCTGATAATTAAATAATGAAGAAATAAGGAGGAATGAGTTCTGGTGATCTATTGCACAGCATGGTGATAATAGCTGTGAACAAACGTGAACGTGAAAGAGCCAGTCCTTCAAGATGGATCGCACAGGGCCTAAATTTAAAATACAGCCCAGCACTGTGGAGAAATAGGAATGCTTTTACACTGTTGGTGGGAATGTAAATTAGTTCAACTGTTGCGGAAGACAGAGTGGCAATTCCTCAAGTATCTAGAACCATTTGACCCAGCAATCCCATTACTGTGTATATATCCAAAGGATTATAAATCATTCTACTATAAAGATACATGCACACATATGTTGATTATAGGCCTATTTACAATGGCAAAGACTTGGAACCAACCCAAATGCCCATCAATGACAGACTGGATAAAGAAAATGTAGCACATATATACCATGGAATACTATGTAGCCATAAAAAAGAATGAGTTCATGTCCTTTTCAGGGACATGGATGCAGCTGGAAGTAATCATTCTCAGCAAACTAACACAGAAACAGAAAACCAAACACCGCATGCTCTCACTCATAAGTGGGAGTTGAATAGGAGAACACATGGACACAGGGAGGGGAACATCACACACCAGGGCCTGTTGGTGGGGATGGGGGAAAGGCGAGGGAGAAAATTAGGATAAATAGCTAATGCATGCAGGGCTTAAAACCTAGATGACAGGTTGATGGGTGCAGCAAACCACCATGGCACATGTATACCTATGTAACAAACCACATTCTGCACTTGTAGCCTGGAACCTAAAGTAAAATTTAAATAAATTAAATAATTAAATAAATAAATAAAAATAAACAATAGAGCCAAGCGGCCATTTGCTGACCAGCAGTCACACACTATGCTCTGACTTCCCTGAAAACTCATATATTTTTATCTTTGGGATTTTCAGAGCTCACCTGATCAACCCATTAGAGTTCGCCTGCCTCGGCCAATCAGGTCTCAGCTGTATAAACCAATCAAAGCCCAGATGTACCTGTCAATCACAACTCAGCTGCACTGACCAATCAGAACTGAGTATCAACCCTTTACTGGCATAAATAGACCTGGTACGGCACCTGGGTGGGAACTTCTGTTGTGAAACCTGAGCTTTTTCTTTGTCCTCTGGAACACATTTTCGTTTTTCACCAGAGGCTATATCTACCTAGTTTACAGACTGTTCACTGGAATAAAGTCTCTTTCCTTCTAATTCTTTTTCAGATAATTTTTCTTCAAATAGTTAATAATAATAATGTATATTCCAAAATTTCTAAGAGTCGATTTTAATTGTTCCCACCACAAAGAAATAACTATTTCAGATAATGGATATGTTCATTTGCTCGATGTATCATTCCACAATGTATATATGTTTTACAACATCATATGTACAATTATTTGTCAATTAAAAATAAATAAAAAAATTTTATATACTTTTTTAAAAAAGAGCTCTGCCTGACTGCAAGTCATAAAGTTTCTTCTCCTGAGAGTGTTAGAGTTTTACATTTTACATTTATGTCTATAGTCCATTCTGAGTTAATTTTTGCACAAGGAGGGCCGGGCGCGGTGGCTCAAGCCTGTAATCCCAGCACTTTGGGAGGCTGAGACGGGCAGATCACGAGGTCAGGAGATTGAGACCATCCTGGAGAACACGGTGAAACCCCGTCTCTATTTAAAAAAATACAAAAAACTAGCCGGGCGTGGTGACGGGTGCCTGTAGTCCCAGCTACTCAGGAGGTTGAGGCAGGAGAATGGCGTGAACCCGGGAGGCGGAGCTTGCAGTGAGCTGAGATTGGGCCACTGCACTCCAGCCTGGGCGACAGAGCGAGACTCCGTCTCAAAAAAAATAAAAAATAAAAAATAAAAATTAAAAAAAAAATGTTTTTGCACAAGGTGTAAGCTTCAGGTCAAGGCTCACTTTTTTGTCATGGATGTTCAGTTGATCCAACACCATTTGTTGAAAACACCATTCATTAAAAATTTGAATTACTTTTACACCTTTGTCAAAAATCGGCCATATTTGTGTGCATCTATTTCTGGCGTCTTTACTCTGTTCCATGGGTCTATGTTTCTGGTCTTCACTAACACTACGCTCTCTCGACTACCGTAGATTCATCGTAAGTCTTAAAATCAACAAAATGATTCCTCCAACTTCCTTCTTCTTTTTTAGAATTGGTTTAGATATTCTTGTTTCTTTGCTTTTCCATGTAAATTTTGGAACCAACTTACCTATATCTGCAAAACGTTTGTGCAGTTTGACTGGTGTGGTGTTAAATCTATGGATTACCTTGTGGAGAGCTGGTATCTCCACTTCAGAATTTTCTATACAAAAACATGACATGGCTTTCCAGTTATTTAGATCTTTGCTTTCTTTCATCAACATTTTGTACTTCTCAGCATACAACATACTTTTCAAAAATATTTATATCTGGCCAGGTGCAGTGGCTCATGCCTGTAACCCCAACATTTTGGGAGGCCAAGGTGGATGAATCACTTGAAGTCAGGAGTTTGAGACCAGCCTGGCCAACATGGTGAAACCCGGTCTCTACTAAAAATACAAAAATTAGCCAGGTGTGGTGGCATGCACCTGTAATCCCAGCTACTCGGGAGGCTGAGGCAGGAATTGCTTGAACCCGGGAGGCGGAGGTTGCAGTGAGCCGAGATGGCACCACTGCACTCCAGCCTGGGTGACAGAGAGAGACTCCGTCTAATATATATATGTCTAAATATTTCGTTTATTGAACCATTGTAAATTGATTTTTTATTTTTGTTTCTAGTTGTTCATGGCTAGCATATAGAAATCTAATTGATGGTTTTTATTTTCACCATTCTCCTGCAAGCTTGCTAAACTTAATTACAATAGAAATTGTTTTATAGATTCCTTGGGATTTTCTATGTAGACATATCATCTGTGATTAGGGATGGACATTTTTACTCCTTCCTTTCTAGTGTATTTTATACATATATAAAATATTATATTATATATATATATTGCTTTTACACCTTTGTCAAAACTCAGTTGGCCATATTTATGTGTGTCTATTTCTGGATTCTTTATTCAGCCTATGTTTATATAAAAATACATACATACATATTACATATATCTTACGTATAAGACATGTCGTGTGTGTGTGTGTGTGTGTCTCTTATTGCATTGGGCTAGGACTTCCAGCATAATGTTGAATAAGCAGAGTGAGACTGAGCATCCTTGTCTCGATTCTGATCTTCAGGAAAAAAGCATCACTCATTCACGATGAAGTATAATGTTAGCTGAAAGGTTTTCATGGTTATCTCTTTTTTTTTTTTAAGGCAGAGTTTCACTCTTGCTGCCCAGGCTGGAGTGCAATGACGCAGTCTCGGCTCACTGCAACCTCCGCCTCCCACGTTCAAGCGATTCTCCTGCCTCAGCCTCCCGAGTAGCTGGGATTACAGGCATGCGCCACCACTCCTGGCTAACTTTTGTATTTTTAGTAGAGACAGGATTTCACCCCGTCTTGATCAGTCATGTTGATCAGGCTGGATGGTCTTGAACTCCTGACCTCAGGTGATCCGCCCACCTCAGCCTCCCAAAGTGCTGGGATTACAGGCATGCGCTACCACTCCTGGCTAATTTTTGTATTTTTAGTAGAGACAGGATTTCACCCCGTCTTGATCAGTCATGTTGATCAGGCTGGATGGTCTTGAACTCCTGACCTCAGGTGATCCACCCACCTCAGCCTCCCAAAATGCTGGGATTACAGGCGTGAGCCACCGTGCCTGGCCCATGACTGTCTTTTATCCAAGTGAAGGTGTTCCTTTCTATTCTAGAAGTTTTACCATTTAAGAATGTTACTTTTTCTATATCAATTGATATGATCATGTGGTTTTTTTCTTCTTTAGACAGTTAATATGGTGAATTGCATAGATTGATATTTGTGGGGTTTTTTTGTTTTTTTTTGTTTTGAGACAGAGCCTCGCTCTGTCACCCAGGCTGGAGTACAGTGGCCGGATCTCCGCTCACTACAAGCTCCACCTCCCAGGTTCACGCCATTTTCCTGCCTCAGCCTCCAGAGTAGCTGGGACTACAGGCGCCGCCACCTCGCCTGGCGTTTTTGTTTTTTTTTTGTTTTTTTTTTTTTTTTTGTATTTTTAGTAGAGACGGGGTTTCACCGTGTTAGCCAGGATGGTCTCCATCTCCTGACCTCGTGATCCACCCACCTCGGCCTCCCAAAGTGCTGGGATTACAGGTGTGAGCCACCGCGCCCGGCCTTAGATTGATATTTGAATATTGATTCTGTATTCTTAGGGTAAATGTCACTTGTTGCGATCAATAGATAGATACCATTTGCTAATATTTTTTGAGACTTTTTGTTTTCATGAGAGACATTGGCCTATAGTTTTCTTTAACTTTTCATCTGGTTTTGGCATCAAAGTCACGCTGGCTTCATTCAATGAGTTGGAAAGTGTTCCCTGCTTTTCTATTTTCTTAAAGAAATTGTATAAAATTGGTGTTATTCCTTCTTTAAATATTTGGCGAAGTTTGCCAGTGAGACCATATGGGCCTAAAGAGTTCTTTTTCAGGAAGATTTTTAACTAAAAATTCAGTTTTTAAAATAGTCACTCCAGAGGGTTTTTATCACAAATTCAATTTCTTTAATAGTTACAGTATTCTTGAGATCATCTACTTTATCTTGGGTG
Organism: Macaca thibetana thibetana; assembly: GCF_024542745.1. Taxonomy (NCBI): domain Eukaryota; kingdom Metazoa; phylum Chordata; class Mammalia; order Primates; family Cercopithecidae; genus Macaca; species Macaca thibetana. The sequence continues at coordinate 1,116,909 of NC_065587.1, read as the reverse complement.
CATTTCTGTGGTTTGTGTTTTGTTCGTTTCCCCTAAGTGGTGGCATTTATGTGTGTAGAGTTGTTTATAGCATTGCCTTATTGTTGTTTTAACGCCTGTAGTGATAGCCACTTCTTCACTGCTGGTATTCGTAATTCGTATCTTCTTTCTTTTTTTTCTTTTGTCAGTCATGACAGAGTTTTACGAATCTTATTTATCTTTTCAAAGAAACAGCTTTAAGTTTGACTCATTTTCTCCATTGTTTTTTGGTTTCAATTTTATTTGTTTCTTCTATTTATTATTTCTGTTCTTCTGCAGACTTTGGTTACCTTGCTCTATTTTTTTGTTAGTTTTTTTATTTACTTTTGTTTTAGGTCAGGGGTACACGTGCAGGTTTGTTACATAGGTAAATTGCATGTCATGGGGGCTTGATATACAGATTATTTTGTCATCCAGGTAATAAACATAGTACCCAATAGGTAGTTTTTTGATCCTTGCCCACCTCCCACCCTCCACCCTCAAGTAGGCCCAGTGGCTTGGTTCCCGTTTCTGTGTCCATGTATACTCCGTGTTTAACTCCCACTTATAAGTGAAAACATGCGGTATTTGGTTTTCCATTCCTACATTAGTTTGCTTAGGATAATGGCTTCCAGCAACCCTCGCATTGCTGCAAAGGAAGGGACCTTATCTTTTTAATGGCTGTGTGGTATTCCATGGTATATATGTGCCACATTTTCTTTATCCAGTCTACCACTGATGGGTATTTGGGTTGATTCCATGTGTTTGCTATTGTGAATAGTGCTGTAATGTACGTATGTGTGCATGTGACTTTATGATAGAATGATTTATATTCCTCTGTATGCAATAATGGGATTGTTGGGTCTAGTGGTAATTCTGTTTGAAGTTATTTAAGAAATTGTCAAATTGCTTTTCACAATGGCTGAATTAATCTACATTCCCACCAGCAATGCATGTAGGAGTATCTCCTTTTCTCTGTAACCTCGCCAGCATTTGTTATTTTTTGACTTTTTAATATTTTTTGCTAGCTTTTAAAGTTGGAAGCTTGGATTATTAATTTTAGGCCATCTTCTTTTCTGGTCTAAGCATTTATGCTATAAATTTGCCTCTAAGCACTGCTTTAGCCACACTCTACAAAATTTGTATTTTATATGTTGTATTTTAATTTTTGTTCAAAGTATTTTTAAGTTTCCTTTAAGACATCTTTGTGATCGGCTGGGCGCGGTGGCTCAAGCCTGTAATCCCAGCACTTTGGGAGGCCGAGACGGGCGAATCACGAGGTCAGGAGATCGAGACCATCCTGGTTAATACGGTGAAACCCCGTCTCTACTGAAAAATACAAAAAACTAGCCGGGCGAGGTGGCGGGCACCTGTAGTCCCAGCTACTTGGGAGGCTGAGGCAGGAGAATGGCGTGAACCCGGGAGGCGGAGCTTGCAGTGAGCTGAGATCTGGCCACTGCACTCCGGCCTGGGCGACAGAGCGAGACTCCGTCTCAAAAAAAAATAAAAACAAAAAACAAAAAACAAAAAACAAAACAAAAAAAAGACATCTTTGTGATCCATGGATTATTTAGATGAGTGTTGTTCAAACATTTAATTTACAAGTGTTTGAAGGTTTCCTTTTTATCTTTTATTGTTTGCTTCTAGTTTAATTTCATCGTACTCAGAAATAATACATCGTTTGATTCTAATTCGTTTAAAGGTGTTAAGGTTTGTTTTATGACCAAAATATGGTCTATCTTGGTGAATGTTTCATGTACTCTTGAAAAGTATGTTAATTAGATCTAGTTGGTTGATGATAATGTTCAGTTATTTTATATCCTTCCTGGCTTTCTACTAATTCTGTCCAGTACAAGGAGACGCCAAAATCTCCAAGTATGGGTTTATCTCCTCCTCATTTCATTTGTCTATTTTGCTTTATGTATTTTGAATCTCTGTTGTTAGTTAAGTACACACACATGTAGGATTATTACGTGTTCTGTGAATTGATCTTTTTAGCATTACATAATATCTCTCTTTTCCCTCTCGTAATTTTCTTTGCTCTAAACTCTGCTTTGTCTGATATTAATGTAGCCAATCCAGCTTTTATTGTTCAGTGCTTCCATTATATGTATTTCTTTATCTTTTACTTTCAACCCACCTTTATCATTATATTTGAAGTAAATTTCTTGTACATAGCACATGATTAGGACATGTTTTCTTTCTTCCTATTTTGTTTTTTGATTTTCTGAGACAGCGTCTCACTCTGTTGCTCAGGCTGGAATGCAGTGGTGCGATCATGGCCACTGCAGCCTTGAACTCCTAGACTCAAGAGATCCTCCCACCTCAGCCTCCTGAGTAGCTGAGATTACAGGCACATGCTACGACATGCAAATAAATACATACATATGATATGCAAATAAATACAATGCAAATAAAATACATTTGCATTGAGATTTGGATTGAGACCTATCATTTTCTTTGCTTTTTGTTTCCTCCCTCTGGTTTCATTTTTCTGTTTCTCCTTTCCTTCTGTCTGGTTTATCTGGACTTTTTTTAGTATTCTGTTTTAATTTCTCTGTTGTGTTTCTGACTATCTCTTTGTATAACCTCTTTAGTGATAGCTCCAGGGATTAATTATACCACACACAGTTCTTCACAGTCTTCTTAGAATCATATTTTACCACCTCACGCGTATCACAGAGACTTTACTGCCAGTCAGGCCCCTGTATCCTCACCCTTCTTGTGGTCATCTTATATAACATATGTATGTTCATTGAAAACCCCATCAGACAGAGTTATACTTTGTACTTTCAACTGTAATTCTCAAAGCATAATTTCAAACGCAAGAGGGGAAGAAGAATCTCTTTACCCAGATATTTACTGCTTCTGTCTCACTGGCTGTGAAGTTCTTGAACTTTGCTACGGTGGCTGTAGGCTGTTGTAGATGGGCCAGTCAGCAGGGAACTTGCAAGGATCAAGTCCCAAGTCTGGACAGGGACGGGGTCCAAAGGGACGACGGGATTTCCAGGCCCCAGATCCAATTTGCAGAACACTCGGCTGACCCAGGGCACAGAGCGTCATGCAGCGGGCGTGCTGGCAGGTGCGAGATCTCTCCCACCCTCGGGAGGAGCCACCCACCCCAGGGCACAGAGCGTCATGCAGCGGGCGTGCTGGCAGGTGCAAGATCTCTCCCACCCTCGGGGGGAGCCACCCGCCCAGAAGCATGAAGCAGCTGTGTTTCTGCTGCCGCGCCCATGCTCCTCACCCCCACCTGGACTCTTCTACCAGCCGTGGAAGAAGATCGGATCCCCCCGAGATTCCTGGTGCTGCGAGATCATGTGATCGTGTGATCACATGACAAACAGACCATCCATCTGATACATGTCTATACCCAATTCTTAAATTTTAAAAATAATAATAACTTTTAAACAACTAACAAATATGCTGCCCGCTATCCAGGACCATTCTGAGCACTTTCCCTACATGAATTCCGTCTTTTCATACCAAGCCTAGGAGGTAGTATTTTCAACCCCATTTCACAGATGGGACAACTGAGAAGAGAGACGTCAATCAAACCCCCAAGGCGACACAGCAGTAGCTGGCAAAGCTGGAATATAAACCCAGACGATGGGCCCCTGAGTGTCTTTACTTACCCACCGTGGCCTGGCACTGCCAAGGAGACCTGAGAGGGAACTCCCTCTGCATGAGGAGGCTCAGCAGCCAGCACGGTGCTAAAGCCAGGGCAGGACGGCATCCCGTTCTGATACCAGCTGCCGGCATGTGCCCATTCACCTGGCGGTGGCCCAGGGAGCACCTCACCTGGGCAAACCCCTCCCAGGCACTGCAGGTGGCCAAGGCCTCCCTCTAGGGCCTCCCGTCCAGGAGTCTGTTTTTAGTGACAGACTGTAAACCATGGTAGAGGAGGTTTAAAATACAGAAAGAAAAGCAACATGTAATAACATGTTCTCAACCCTTGCTTACAAAGTTCTTTATTTGTAACAAGTAAATAAATAAAATAAAGCCAGCATTAACTCCGTATACCAGAATGAAAATTAAAGAGGTGAGAAGGACAATCCACTAGTGCCCCAATCCCCAGGTGTCTCCAACTTCCAGAAGCACCTGCAGGGAACCTCCTCGGGACCTTCCAGTGGGCACACCTGTCCCTTGGCTGGTGGCGGGAATGACCCCGTAGAGAGTGGGCTCATCAGCAAGGCTGAGGAGCGGATGGACGGTTCCAAAAAAACCTGATGCTTCCAACTGGAAATTAGAGTCCAGGTCCCTAGATAGCAGGGGGATTATAATTTTAAGAACAAACTTGTACAGAGTTCAGGGCCCAGCTCTTACTGAGCCACAGGAGGTGTGAGCCAGTGAGGACAGGACCCCCGTGGACGGGCATGAGGAGCCCAGGACCTGGACACCAGCCTTTGGTCAAGGACGCTGGGCTGCTGGGAATGTCGGGTTGGATGGGAGTGAGGGGGATCAGGGAACAAATCCGGAGCACTCCAGGCCCACCCCAGGCCTCCTCCTGCCCTGGGAGCAGCAAGTGGGGAGGTGCCGAGGAGAGTGCTACATGGTCCAGCTCCCTCCACCTGCGGACCCACACAGCGAAGAGGAGGTGACCGCCCACAGAGCAGGTGCGGACCACGGAGCAGGGGGGGAACCGCCACGGAGCAGGTGGGGAACCGCCACGGAGTAGGTGTGTCTCATCTCTTCCTCTGGAAAAACATCCTCAATTTCACCCGTTCTCACCAACTCCACCCCAGTGGAGTTGCACTCCACTCTCAGCGCAAGCAGCCCCACCTCCCACCTCCCACCCCAGCCTGGGCTGCTCCAGGAGCCGAGCCCAGGCCACCATTCGGAGACACCTACTTTCCCACACTCACCGCCCAAACCCAACTCCTTTCTGTGGGCGACCTGGCCCCACCCCTGCCCGTCTCCCACCAGCCCTGCAGGGACCCCTGTCAAACTCCCCAAGGTCACGCAGCAGGGCTGGGGGCAGCTGCCAGGAGAAAGCCAGATCCTGTGCTGGCCTCTGCCCTGAGCCCAAACCCAGGGACTCTCAGTACAGATGCAAGGGCCGGCCCCTCCCCAGATTTGGGACACCCGGGAGCCATCCAGGACCGGCGTTCCCATGGGACCCACGGAGGCCTCTGCTATGACTGCATGGGGTCTAGATCCTGCCTCTGCCGCCCCCAACGGCAGCCGCAGGAAACCTGGGCCACAGCTGCTCTGTCAGAGTCTGTCTCCCAGGCCCCCACCTGAGACGCTTCCTGACCCAGCCCTACTTGCCTGGAGCTGGGTCACCTGAGTGCATCAGATCCGCCAGCGTCCACTGGCCCCCAGGGTCAGACCCGCCAGCATCCACTGGCCCCCTGAGTGCATCAGATCCACTGGCGTCCACTGGCCCCCAGGCAGCCAGCACATGTGAATCACCATTCCACGCTCAGTCCACCGGCCTCACCAGGGCAGGGGCCCTGCCTTCCACTCCCGGCCACTGTGGATGACAGGCTCCGAGGTGCCCAGGACCCAGGGCAGCAGGACCCCTCCGTGCAGAGCCCTTCCCCACACCAGCCAGGCCTGGGACCAGGTGTGCAGACCAAGGAGGTCCTGGGGAAGGGGAGCGGGAGGGATTCTGGCTTCTTCGATAACCATGAGCCCTACAAAAATCACCTTCCCTTTAGGAGCAAGGACAGGAGCTGCTGAATAGCTGTGGGGGTGGGATCAAGGCAGCAGCTGCCTCAGGAGCTCATAGGTGCTAAATCCCTCGTCAGGGTGGAGAAGGCCTCCCAGAGGATCTCTCCTTGCAGTGGTGCCTGGCGGGGCTCTTGAGAAAGCTCTGGGGATTTTCAACCTGGGAAAGAGGACGTAGAGGTTGGGAAGGAGGCGGCGCTCTCCAGAATGTTAAATCAGCACGGCCCTGGCTCCACCCCACACCCCACATGCGAGTCAGCTCTGGCTCCTGGGCACCAAACCTGTCACGCTACAAGTCTGACAGCAAAGGACACACACTCAGGCCAGACACCTGGAGGAGAGGGCAGGGCCAGACAGCGTCTCCTGGGCCCGAGGCTGTGCCCGGCTCTGTGCCCTTCTCTGGGTGGGTAAAGAGAAAGGGGCTCAGAGTCGCTGTTGGAGAGGATGTGGGCCCTCGAGAACGCACCCCTTCCCAATGCCCTCTACTGCCAATTTGCCTGAGCCCCCCCCCCCCCCAACAAGCTCCAGACTCAATGATATTCCTTCATCCTCATCTAAGGATCCTGCCTGCGGAACACCCTGAGCCCTCATCACTGCCTGCGACAGTCCTGTCTGTCCCCAAGACCCCTAAGTATCCCTGCGCTGCAAAGCACCTCTGGCTCCCCCGCCGTGATCTCAGAACACAGACTGTGTCCCTTGGTGACGGCCCCTCCAGGGCCACCTTGAGAGGGTCTGTGAGATTCAAGCCCTCAGAGCTCCAGGAAGTACAGAGGGAGCTGGTTTCACGGCCCCTGTGCTGGGACTCAGTCCCTCAGAGCTCTGAGAAGTGCAGGGGCAGCTGGCCTCAGGGCCCCCTGTGCTCAGTGCCTTCCCATCCCATCGACTGCAGAGAGTGGTAGACCAGACGGCCTTACAGGCAGGGTCTCAGATCCAAGAGGCAAACTCTACTTGGCCTGGCCTGAGATGTCCGCAGCAGGGGAGTTCCTGGAAGGACTCCCATAGTTTGCACGGACAAGGAAAGTTTCAAGAACAGGGAAACTGAAGCTGAGGCCCCAGGGCCTGAGGGTCTCAATAACCATCAGCTCATCACACACTCCCTCCCCCAGTCCCTCCTTCCAGCAGGAGACCTGGGCTCCTCTGAGTTGAGACTAGCCCAGCTCGGCCATGGGAGGAGCTCTCCCTCCACCTCCCGTGTGGGAACCCCCAGGATGCACTGGCAGCAGTCCTGTGCCCCTGCCTGGCTGATCACTGTGGCAAGGACACCACGGGAGCCCTGGGGGAACATCTCAGGGGAGAAGGGACTTCCCAAAGAAAGGGGGTCAGTAGCACCCAGGGATCTCTCCGGCAAAACCTGAGGTGAGGCCTGCGCAGCCTTCCTGGCCGTGCCATCACCCCAGGACTGGGGGTCCTGGCAGAGACAATACCGTGCTCCTAACCAGGGCCCCTGCAGTCACTCCAGGGGGCGTGACCAGCCGGCCACAGCCACTTTTCCTGGGCCTGGAGTTGCATTAGGAGTAGCAGGCGTCGGGGCAGGGTGGTCCCTGCCTGAGGTCCTACCAGGGACCTGCTAGGAGCCCAAGAAGAATGACACAGCCAGCCCACACCAGTAAAGGGCAACCTGGCCACCTCCTGCCCATCCACTTCCCTGAAGCTGTCACAGCCCAGAGTCCGTTGTTGGGGCGTGCAAAGCTCCCCACTGTTCCAGAGGGGGCAGCTTCCTGGCTGAACAGGAAGGAGACAGAGGGCGGGGGCCGAACTCTCACTGGCCACTGGTGGGGACACAAAATTTGGAAAAATGGTTTGACAGCCTCTGACAAAGCTAAACATACAACTCAGAAATCATCCTCTTAGCACTGAGTCCAGCAAACAGAGAACTGTTCACACGAGAAACCACACGTGATGACTGCTCAGGGCAGCTGTGTCTGTAACTGAAAAAACCGGGAAACGCCAAAGTGTCCTGCTGGAGAACGGACAGAGAGACTGCCATTCAGCCACAGGAAGAGCAAGCCTGGGAACGGACAGACAGACTTACTGCAGCACCACGCAAGGAGCACCACTCAGCCACTGGAGGAACGAGCCTGGGGAACAGAGCAACACGCACTGATCCTAAGTTCATTTTGCCAAGAGACAAAAAACAGACCCCAGCAGATACACAGTGGGTGGTCCCATCTGTATGACATTCTGAAAAAAGCAAAACTATAGAACAGAAAACATATCAGCCACTGCCAGGGCTTGAGGGAGGGGGCGGAATTGGCTAAAAACAGACACAGAAGATGGTTTTTAGGGCAGTGGAGCTGCTCTGTGTAACGCCCTGGTGGTGGATAAGTGGTTCCAGGCATTGTCAACACTCTGAAACACGTCACTGCATGTGCAATGGACTGAATTGTATCTTCCCCGGAACTGAGATGCTGAAGCCCTAAGCCCCAGTGGGAGTATATTTGGAGATGGGTCCTAGAGGTAACAGAGGTTAAATGAGCTGACATGGGTGGGGCCTTGGCCCAGCAGGACCGGCGTCCTCCTAAGAAGAGATGCCAGAGGTCCACACGCACAAAGAAGAAGGCACGAGAGAACACAGCGAGGCAGACAACTCCTGCCCAGAGCCACACCCACCAGCACCTTGCTCTTGGACTTCCTGTCTCCAGGACTGTGAGCAAATCAACGTCCACTGTGTATGTGGCCCAGTCCATAGCATTCTGTGAGGACAAGCCAGGCTGACTGGTATAGTATGCAAACCAAGAAATCAGCCAGGAGGTGGGGGTCCCAGGATGGCATGTGGCACCCAACAAATGAATCCACCTGTATTTAAAGACAGAAGCAATAATCTCACCCAACAGGGTGGGGAGGAGAGGAGCTGAGTAAGTAAGTAAGTAACCCCAGAATAGGGTGTTTCGACTGATGCTGCCAGTGCACAGTCTGCTCTAGCGTCCAGCAGAGTTACAGATGAGCAATTCTGACACTGTGTACCCTAGAGTTAAACAAGCACATACATTGTAGAGATGAGAACCAGTCAGTGCAGGGAGAAAAGTTACACTTAAGCTAGGGGGAGGCAGAATGAGCCTTGAGGTAGTGGATTCGAGTCTGAGATGTCAGCAAGAGGCTGAGCTTATTTTAATAAGTATCTATTTACAGTTAGATGCATACAGAAATAAATCAGATGTGTGTGGACATGGGCTAGTGGACACACATGTATTTCCCAACTCTGCCCCTGAGAAGGCCTAGAAGCAGTGACACCCCAGAAGCCTCGAGCACAGCCAGCACCCAGACTGTGGCTTCTAAATCCCATTCTCTAGGGAAAGGAACCAGGGCTCTTTAGAAGGACTCTGACTCTGGGTCTACAGCAGGAAATATACAAGGTGAACCTGTGGCAACTGGTAGTACCACAAAGTTGGGAAGTGCAAGGGGAAAAAAAAGAGGATGTTGGGGCATGTCAGAAACATACAGGAGACCCCAATGGTCAAGGGTGGAACATTGCAGTCATAAAATAAACAACGACCCTATTAGATTATACCCAAAGAAAATGTATCCAAGAGCCCCTATTGATATAAATTAGTGAATAAACAAATAGATAAATGGGAGAGAAGAGAGAAGTCTTCCTTATAGAATTCCAAATCACCCACATAGAAGGACTGAGGGAAACGGAAAGTCAGTGAGAGCACAGAGCAGGAACGGCCATGGGAGCCACCCTGTGCTGGAGGTCGAGATTGGGGGGCAGAAGTACAGGAGAAAGAGGAGAAAGTTATATGGCTTGGAAGTGTCTCTTAAAGTTGTTATTAATTACTGTGGAGGTTTGAACAAGTGAACACAAATCCCTGGATATGCCTCCGTCTAGTTGGCAGAGCTAAACTCCCCTCCCTGGGTGACAGGCTTAGGGACTTGCTTACATAAATACAGACTGTGCCATGGGCAAGCCTGCAGTCACCCCTGAGTCGAGCAGTCACATGACCCCCACGGTGTGAGTTAATGACTGGTCAGCTGGAGGCGAGGTCAGCAGGTGCTGACCACGAGGTCTGACACTGCTCAAAATGACGGAGGGGACAGGGGTGGAAACCCAGCCAGCCAGGGAGCGTCTGCCACCGGACACTGGACGTCTGCACAGCCAGGTGGGTCTGGGTCATCTTGGCAGGACTAGGGGAGCGCCAGCAACTCCAGGGGACTCACGGTCCAGCCCAGGCCCTTCCCTGTGGACACAGCCCCACAGCCTGTTCCTGCCTCTGTCACCTGCGGCTGCAGGACGTGGCGAGCTCATGGTGGTGCTGGGCCCCTGGTTCAGCTGAGCTGCTGTCACAGAGGAGCTGGCCTGGGGGGCTCACAGAGGACCCGGCCTGTGGAACTCACAGACACAACATGTTATTTCTTACATCTTTGACGGCAAGAAGTACAGAGGCAGGAACAGGCCTCCCTGGGGTCTGGTGTGGGTCTCTTCTGCCTGATAGATGTCCTCACGTGGTCACAGAGATGGGGGTGTCCCTGTGGTCCCTGATATAAGGACAATAACCCCTTCAGGAGGCCCCACCCTCACGACCTCATCACCACCCGAAGGCCCTCCCTCCTAACACCATCAACTGGATGACGTTAGGGCTCAGCAGGAATGTTGAGGAGCACGAACATTCCGTCCCCAGCAGCCTCGGACCCTGTCTGTACCCCAGGCAGTGACAGGGCAAGGCCCAGGCTCAGGACCACATCAGCCTCAATGCTGCCAGGCAGGCCTGGAGGGCGTGGGCCCCTAGGTTCCCAGCGCGGGGGGGTGCAGCTGCCCATGTGCAAGAGGGCTGTGGAGGTTTGAAAAGTGAATACAAATCCCTGGAGGGAAGAGGGAATGGCGGGGGGAGGTCTGGGAAGAAGAGGGGGACCCTCTAGGAAACCAGCGTCAACCAACCCCATCCTTTCAGCACCCCCATCTCCACATCTTCTCCATGCCTGGCCAGGAAGAACCTCTGTGTGGAACAGAAAAACCACAGAACATGGAGGGGGCCGCTCTACCCTGAGGACCACGCAGGTGCCGTCATAAGCAAGCAGTGTTATGGCCACTATGACTCGTGTCCATTAATAAAGTGGCCTCCAGCGAGGGCCCGCCGTGGACAGAAAGGCCTCACAGGGCAGCTGGACCCTGGCTGCCCAGAGCGTGGAGCTCAAGCTAGCTGGTTCTGAGCAGGAGGAACTGGGGGGCTCAGGTGGACGGGGCTTGGCTTGTCCCCCAGGCTGTGGTCCCGTCCAGCCTTTCAGCCCCTGCACTCACCTGCAACCCCCGCACAGAGCACACCCCTCGTGCCCAGGAGTGGAGCTGCCACCTGGCCCGTGGGCACCATGTTTGGACAGGAATGTGGAAAATTGCATTATTTCCATGATGAAAGAAGATTGATTTTTCTGCAGTTTCTGGAGATGCTTCTAATGGAGTCTGCTTGCCTTGTGCTTCCAACAGATGCCTGTTTAGAAACCTTTCCCGGTTTTGAGCTGTTTTTCTCCCTTTTCTGGGGGGAAGAGCTGAATGCTTGAGTTAATCAGATATTGCAGAAAAGCAATGGGGCTGTGGCCAGGGGGAGGGAGGCACACAGAGTGTCTGCGGTGCCTGGTGTGAGTGGGGTGCCTGGGGCGACTGGGGTGCCTGGTGTGAGTGGGGTGCCTGGGGTGCCTGGTGGGTCTGGGGTGACCTGGGTGCCTGGGGTGCCTGAGGTATCTGGGGTTTCTGGGGTGTTTGGGGTTCCTGGCATTGACTGGGGTGCCTGGAGTATCTGGCATGTCTGGGGTGCCTGGGGTGCCTGGGGTGACTGGGGTGCCTGGAGTGTTTGGGGTGTCTGGGGTGCCAGCATCTGGGCAGCTGTGGGCAGGCCCAGAGCCACTGGAGCACAGAGGACATTTCAGCCCAAATAGAGGACAGGGGTGCTCAGGGTGCTCCAGGGGGTACCTGTGCCAGATCCAAGTTAGCTGTTCCAGGCAAGTGGGGTGGAAGGAGGGGTGCAGGGCAGAGGGGACCTTCCTGGCAGCTATGGGACAGGAAGGGGAGGGTGATGGTCAGCAGAGGTGGCCAGGACTGGGTCCACATCCCATCCAGCTGCCAGCTCCCTCCAGCCCCTCCCTGGTCCAGACACATAGAAATGCTGACCATGGCATGACAACTGCAGGGACACATGGAGGAGACTGGAGCTGCCAGGATCCAGAGCTCAAAGCTGGCCTGGGGGTTGGAGAGGGATGAGAAGCAGCAAAGACTCTGATGTGGGCCTCAGGGGCTGGGCTTGAGGCCCACACTGGCACCACAGCCAAGCCATGGAACTGGGCTTGGAGGGGAGCAGAGGTGAGTGCACTCCTTACATAAGGTTGGGAGTCCCAAAGAATCCCTTCTTGTGAAAAAGATTAAAAACCTCACAGCCAGTCTGAGGAAATGGCAAGGCAGCCAGTCAACTGCCAGGGCTTGGACTGGAAATAGAAGCCAGCCAAGAGCTTCGCTGGGCATGGACAGGTACTCAACAAGTATTAATATTTATCAGTGGAATGAAAATGGGTGGCCTTGGCCTGAACCACGGTTGTGTGTAAAGTTGGGGTTTACACTCCTTGTTCCATGGGAAGAACTAGTTAAATTAAAATGCAAACACACCTAGATCTAGTGGAAACCCCTCAATCATGTAAGAAGAGAGTTCCACAAATCAGGGCACAAGAGGCTGCCATGAAGAGAACCCATGGGGTGTTCTCACAGTGAATACACAAACCAGGTTAGGCAGTGACTACTCGAGGCAGCCCTAGGGACTGGCCAAAGAACTGGAGAATGTGCACCCCAAAGGCAAGAGAAAACAGAACTGTTAAGAGATACTTTAAAATAATATGTTCAAAATGTTTAAAGAAAAAAATATAGAAACAATAAGGCAAGAATAGGACACTATGCTTGTAATCCCAGTTCTTTGGAAGGCTAAGGCAGGAAGATTGCTTGAAGCCATGAGTTCGAGACCAGCCTGGGAAAAAAAGCAAGACCTGTCTCTACAAAAAAAAAAAAAAAAATTAGTTTTAAAAAATTAGCCAGGCATGGTAGATGCACTGTTGTCCTAACTACTCAGGAGGCTGAGGCAGGAGGATTACTTGAGCCAAGGAGGTCAAGTCTGCAGTGAGCTATGACTGTGTCACTGCACTCCAGCCTGAATGATAGAATAAGACCCTGCCTCAGAAAAAAAAAGGACATTAAAAATAAAGGAGGTAGGCCAGGCGTGGTGGCTCACACCTGTAATCCCAGCACTTCAGGAGGCCAAGGCAGGCAGATTACAAGGTCAGGAGATCGAGACCATCCTGGCTAACACAGTGAAACCCCATCTCTACTAAAAATACAAAAAAAAAAAAATTAGCTAGGCATGGTGGCAGGTGCCTGTAGTCCCAGCTACTCGGGAGGCTGAGGCTGGAGAATGGCATGAACCCAGGAGGCAGAGCTTGCAATGAGCCAAGATCGCGCCACTGCACTCCAGCCTAGGTGACAGAATGAGACTCTGTCTCAAAAATAAACAAACAAACAAATAAATAAATAATAAAGGAGGTAGATTGTAAGCAAATGAAAAAGAAGCAGAAAGAATTTACAGAAATAAAAATATTGAGTGTAAGAACTAATAGGCTAAATAGTCCATTAGACACAGCTGAAGAGAAAAATTGTGAATTTAAAGGTAGATCTGAGGAAGTCACTTTCTCACAAGGAAAACGAAAACAAGAAAGGGAAATTGAATGAAAAATTCAACACATATTTACTAAGAGTTCCAAAAGAGGGAAAAGAAAGAAAAGAGTGCACAGGCAATGTTTGGAAAGAATCAATGGAAGTTTTCTAAGATTGAAGAAAACATTTTTTTTTTTTTGAGACAGAGTCTCACTCTGTTGCCCAGGATGGAGTACAATGGCACAATCTCAGCTGACTGCAACCTCTGCCTCTTGGGTTCAAGTGATTCTCATGCGTCAGCCTCTAGAGTAGCTGGGGCTACAGGCATGCAACACCAAGCCTGGCTAATTTTTGTATTTTTTGGTAGAGATGAGGTTTCACTATATTGGCCAGGTTGGCCTCTAACTCCTGATCTCAAATGATCCACCCATCTCAGCCTTCCAAAGTGCTGGAATTACAGGCACGAGCCACCACGTCCAGCTGAAGAAAACATTTTCTACTAGAGAATAAATAAAAGCAAATACATGCCTTAATCATACTGAAATGAAAGACTTCTCATCAACCACAGTGATTGCTGAGGTCAGTGGGATAATATCTTCAAATCTTCAATGTGCTGATAGAAAGCAACTGTCAATCAAAAATTCTACACCCAGCTAAATTACTCAAGAGTGAAGGTAAAGGCAGTTTTAGACCAAGATCAAAAGTTTACTATCAGTGAAAGAACGTGATAGATATATTTTTAAATGAAGAAATAGGATTCAAGAAATGATCATGATCAGATAAATTGGTAAACTTGATAGCAAGTCTAAGTATTGAGTGTAAACAAAGTGCATAATATAGAAGTGAAGGACTTCTATATCCAGCAGTATGGCAGATGAAGTACATAATATGAACCAATTAAAAAGAACTATAAATGCTAGATTTAATATGCTTTAAAGATCTTTTTCAGTAAATCACAAAACTATCTGGAAAGTAAGACATCCTCAGAGTCCAGAACCACAGTGAAAGAGGACATCCTGTCAGGTGAATTCACATTGAACATAGGCTCCCTGCTGAGGAAGGGGTAGAGCTCTGGTGACCAGACTTCAGGTTTGGCGATGTGGAGAGGGTCTAGGAGGAAATTCACAATGTAAGTGTATTCATGAAAATGCGTATACACACATACACGTGCACACACAATTTATATGTGCGTAATCGGTATAAAACAAGTATATATACCCATCAGCAGGATTTTAATAGAGTTTGGAATTGCAGATTAAAGGGAAAAGGAAAGGTTATTCAATAATTGATGCTGGGAAAATAGGTTAATATCTAAAAAAAATAAGGAAAATTGATTTCTACCTCCTTCATACATAAACATCAGTTCCAAATGAATCAAATACTTAAACTGGCAACAAAAATGTTTACAAAACTTCGAAGGTCAACATAGAAGAACATACTTATGACCATGGCCTAAGGAATACTTTCTTCAACAAAACCCCAAAAGTGCAAATACTGAGAGAAAAGATTGACAAAGTCTGCAACATTAAAATTCATCAAAGGCAGCATAAATAGATGGGATGCAGACCCACCAACTGGGAAAAGATACTTGCAATGCATTTAGCTGGCATGAACTAGTGTCCAGAATGCATAACTAACTCCACCAAATGAATGAGAAACAATCAAAATTGAATGTGGAAGAGGAATAGAAGCGTCCAGTTAAGAAGTACCTGGTATTCAGGTGAATGCAAATTAAAACCGTCATTTAAAAACGTGTTACAGAACTGTCCACAGTCTGGAAATATCAAGTGTTGGTGAGAATATGAAGAAGGTGCCCTAGGGCAGTGAACATCAGTTTGGGTCATTTTAAAGAAAACTAAGTGAAATTGAGTGATGCTGAGATTGCACAATTGCACGTGCATTCCTCTGAGCGGCTGGAATGTTGGGCACATGTGGCCCCATAAGCAATTTCCCATGTTTCTCACTGTAGCACAGGTGGAAAAGGGCAGAGTGAGGGGAGTGGTGAGGGGCACCAGGCTTGGCCAAGTCACCCTGCAGGTCAAATGGGGGGCATCGTGACCTCCCTGCCCACCTGTGGGAAGCACTAGAGAAACTCCCACTCTGGGCATGTGAGGGTGTGTGCAAGAATGCTCAACGTGGCAATTTCTGTAATGTTGTCAAAAATGAGAGCAGCCCAAGCTCCTAGCAGCGGTAGGTTAGATACATCAGCTGTGGTTCATCGAGACGGCAGAACCCCATGTGGCTGTGGACAGGGCAGAAACCCATGCAGCTGTGGACAGGGAGGAACCACAGGCAGCTGCAGACAGGGAGGATCCCCATGCAGCTGTGGACAGGCTAGAACCTCAGACAGCTGTGGACAGGGCAGAACCACAGGCAGCTGTGAACAGGGTGGAACCCCAGGCAGGTGCTCAGCGTGAGGTGCTCTCAGGGACATCACCCCAGGAGAGATAACGTCAGCAGAATGTGGAGGTACAAGTCCCAGCCAGTGATCCATCTAGGACTAGGCGATCCGGCAAGACATTGCTTAGGGGTCCTTGCCAATGTGGAAACATTATTTTAAAAACCAGGGAATGGGAAACAAAATTCATGGTGTCATTTTCCCCATGGGGGTGGGAGATAGATGGAGCTGAGCAGGGTCCCCACAGCGCTCTTCAGGAATTCTTAGGTTTTTCTGACTGTTTGAGGCTGAGTGGCAGATGTCCAGGTTGGTCTGCATTTCTTATAGGTGCCATGCATTTAATCTAAACAGCCTTCCATCTATTGAAGAAGAAAGAGTGAATCCACACGCCACACGCCTGCACCAGTCAGTCTCCCTTGGCTGCACAGCCACCCCCAAGATAGCAGCTTCTCACAGCAGCCATCAGGACTCTCGAAGCTGTGCACCTGCGGCCCCCTCGTGTGCCAGCAGCCCAGGCCAGGCTCGGCGGGGTGGTTTCTGATCTCAACTTGACCCTCACATATCGCTGGTCAGTGGTTGGCATGGCTGGGGCTGTGCTGGTGGAGGCCTGGTGTGAAGACCCCGGCTGGGGTCCTTGCTGCTCCACCGGCCTGGGTCCCTTCACGAGGCAGTTCAGCAGGGATCCCACAGTGAGCAGGAGGCTCTCAAGCCCCGGCTGGGCCTCACAGTGATGCTTCCACCACATTCCCTTGGCCAAGTAGCCACAGGCCAGCCCTGGCTGAGGGAGTAGACAAGAAGCAGAGTCCACCTTTTTATGGGAAGGGCTGCAAAGAATGAAGGCGGCTTCACACCCCTCTGAAAGCCTGGAGTCAGGGGGACAGATTCAGAGGCATCTGGGTCTCACCACGTTTCTGATGCATGATCCCTGGGCAGAGAAGCTCCCCCTCTCCTGCCTACCGCTGGATCCACGTGTGCCACCAGGCCCCAGGGAGACCCTGGAGGTCAGGTCCCCCCTGAAGGTCTCAGGGGTACCCTCTCGGTCTGGCCCCAGTTCCTGCAGCCTCTCCTGAGCCCCATGGGTTGGAGGAAGTTGCTGCCCACATCGGTCCACACTTAGCCCCAGGCCTTGGCAGCCTGCAGGATCCAGCCCTCCACTCAGGCCTGCTCTGAAGTCACGGAGCCTTTGGAGGAAACCCCGTCCCTCCTCAGTGTGTCCTCAGCCCACCCAAGTGGCTGCATCATGGAGGACTGTGGACTTCTGTGGGCTGTCCTGCCTGCCTTCTTGCACCACAGCACTCACTGTCACTCTCACTCTCTGTCTCTCACTCTCTCTGTCTCTTTGACATGGTTTGGCTCTGTGTCCCCACCCAAACCTCATCTCAAATTGTAATCCCCATAATTCTCATGTGTCAAGGGAGGGACCAGGTGGAAGTGATCGGGTCATGGGGGCGGTTTCCACGTGCCGTTCTCATGATAGTGAGTGAGTTCTCACGAGATCTGATGGTTTTATATGCATCTGGCATTTCCCCTGCTTGAACTTCTCTCTCCTGCCACCTTGTGAAGAAAGTACTTGCTTCTCCTTTGCCTTCCTCCATGACTGTAAGTTTCCTGAGGCCTCCCCAGCCACGCTTAACTGTCAATCAATTAAACCTCTTTCCTTTATATTCAGTCTCGGGTATTCCTTTATAGGAATGGGAAACCAGGCTATCTTTGTGTCTATCTCTCTGCTGTGTCTCTCTATTTGCCTCTCTGCCTCTCTCTGCTGCTCTCTGTCTGTCTCTCTGTCTCTGTCTCTTTCTCTCCTTGTCTCTGCTGCTTTCTCTCTGCCTCTGTCTCTGTCTCTGCCTCTCTCTGCTGTCTTTGTCTCTGTTGCTATCTGTCTCTCTTTGTCTCTGTCTCTGTCTGTCTCTCTGTGTCTGCTGCTGTCTCTATCTCTGTCCCTCTCTTCCTCTCAGGCCCCCTCTCACCCTCAGCCCCCATGGTCTGACAGCCCTGACTATCTTTTGCCCCCCAGAGGAGTGACCAGTGTCCTTGCTGTGGACGCTCCAGGATGGGTTATAGAGGAGGAGAAGGCTCCCATGTGCTTTTAAGAACCAACTGATGTCCTTTCTGAGGGAAAAAATATTGATTGCTGATATCTGCAATAATGAACCCCAGCAAATTACACAAATTACCTCAGACATCCTCTTGACAAGTGTCATCCCCAGAGGTGTCCATAGAAATGTCATTTGCCAAACTCAAATTAAACATCCTCCAAGACAGATTTAAAACAACTTTGGAGGTAAAAGTCTAAGTTGCACAGACATAAAAATGACAACATATGCTAGCTGGAATTATATATTTGTGAATTAATTCTTGTATAAAATTAGAATTTGAGGACTCAACTGCAATGTTGTACATTTTTGTTGTTAGCAATTATCTTGTAACCAGTTTGAATCTATCCTCAAAAAATTCATTTACATTTTTCTCACAATGTGCTGTGTAAGGGAAATTGGCCCTTTAAGAAAACAACTTAAGGGAAGTTTATCTTTTTTTAAAGTCTGAGGCTGTGTGCAGCACTTTGAATCTACTGAGAGTCACGGGATGAGGAGGCGGAGCTAGGAAAAAAATTGTATTTGAATCATGGGAGATCTGGAGCTCAAAGCCACAGGAAGCTGAGGAAAAAGGTGTTTGGGTATATGCTGACTCAAGGCTTGCCCTGGCCCCCTGTAGCCATTACTCCAGGTAATGGTGCTTTTGTTAACCCCGTCAATAACAGACTACAAGCTTACACGTAGGGTTAAAACTCACTGCTCAGATGTTGGTGTTCAGACTTCAACACTGCCTCCTGGTGGCAAGAGATCCAAAATGCAGGAAAAGAAAGAAAATAGCTGCAGAGTTGTTTTGTTTTGTTAGTACTGAATGGCACATCTCAACATATAGCAATACAGGGAATTAATGTTCTTTTGCCCTCTGTCTTTTTCATTTGCTTCATCTGAACAGCACTAACTGATGGTGATCGTTGTAACGAGAACCAGAGGAGGGGCCTTTGGCTGCTGGACACCAAACAGTAGGTCTGGGGAGGTGTGCGCCTGTCCCTCAAGGCTCAACAAGACACTGCAGTGCTTTATCCCTGAAGCATGAGAAGCCAGAGGCTGCTGAGAAGGGAGTCCCCAGAATGGGTGTGATGGCCCTCCTGCAGTGCAGGCTGTCCCCTTGCTACATGTGACATTGGTTCAACCAACAGTTTTAGGAGCTTTTGGAATTTCGGTTCCTCCAGGATGAATATCCTCAAACCCCAACATGGTAGGGTGGAATCAGGAAGAATTTGCTGCATTTCTAAGATGAAGACATTTGTGGAAATTAGAACCTCTTTTCCCATCTTAAAATTAGTTTCCCTGCCAACATTCAAGACAAGCAGAGGTTAAAGATAAACTTCAGTGAGTTCTCTGAGAATGACTGAAACTCTTGCTTTTGTGAAATGTTCTGATCTCATTACAAGCAGGGAATCTACCTTAAGCCCTGGGTTTAAAACAAAATGACCTGTCTTTCCTGCTCTCCCTGCAAGGTGGGGCAGGTCTTGGCACTGGGCTTCAGTGTCGACAGCCCCTGAGTCCTGGCACAGAGCAACTTCTAGAGCGTTGACTTCACATCCCAGTTTACTTAAGAAATCAGTCGCTCTCCCCTAGATTTTTTAAAATGCCTTGTGTTTGACATCTCTTCTCTTTGGAAAACAGTTTCCCTAGATGCAGAATCTGAAAAATAAATTGCAGTCTCTTATGTCTTTTATATTATTTCCTAAATATTTTTGCTCATTATGTTTTTATAGTTTCATATGCCTTTTTTATTTTTGGAGGTTTGGGGGCAGAGTCTTGCTCTGTCGCCCAGGCTAGAGTGCAATGGCGTGATCTCAGCTCACTGCATACTTCACTTCCCGGGTTCAAGTGATTCTCCTGTCTCAGCCTCCCAAGTGGCTGAGATTACAGGCACCCACCACCGTGCCTGGCTAATTTTTGTATTTTTAGTAGAGACGGGGTTTCACCATGTTGGCCAGGCTGGTCTCCAACTGCTGACCTCAGGTGATCTGCCCACCTCAGCTTCCCAAAGTGCTGGGATGATAGACATGAGCCATTGCACCTGGCCTTTGATTTCTATAGAGGAGAAAAAAAAAAAAAAAAAAAAACTTCACTCACATTTTCAGAGAATTCAATTGGAATCTTGAAAGACTCCAATATCTGCTTAGAAGCTTCTTAGGTAAGTGAAGTTTGTTCTTAAAAATCAGTAAGTCATTTCACTCACTAAGTATCCTCCCTGTTTAACATTTCATTTTGAAACAATGGATTTACGTAAGAGTTAAAAATATATTAAAATATTACAGAGAGGTCCTGTATCCCTTCCACTCAGCTTTCTCTAGTGTTAACATCTTATATAACCATGAGGTATTTATCAAAACTAAGACGCTAACATTTGTGCACACTGCTATTAGCTAAATGACAGACTTTATTTGGATTTCACCAGTTTTCCCACTAATCTCCTTTGTCTGTTCCAGGATCCAGTCCAGGATCCCACATTTCATTTAGCCACCAGTTCTCTTTGTCTTCTCTGGTCCACAACAGATTCCCAGAGGTAGAGGTGGCCCTGAACAGAGACCAGGAGACCACAGAAGCCACCTGTGAGACACAGGGAGCGGCATGGGGGTCACTGCAGAGCAGCGTGCATGTGCATGCATGCATCATGTGTGGATGTATTTGTGTGTGCATGCATTTGTGCATGTGTACGCATTTATCAAAACTAAGACACCAACATTGCTGCACACTGCTATTAACTAATGACAGACTGTATTTGGATTTCAACAGTTTTCCCACTAATTTCCTTTGTCTGTTCCTGGATCCAGTCCAGGATCCCACATTGCATTCAGCCACCGGGTCTCCTTGTGGTCTCTGGGGTGTATATGCACATGTGTGCATACGTGTATTTATGTGCTTGAGCATGCATTCATACGTGCATGTGTGAGCACGTGTGTGTCTATGTGTGCAATACACTTGCCTGTGTGTGTGTGCGTGTGGTGTGTTCGTGTGTGTGTTGCATGCATGTGTGTTTGGATGTGCCTGTGTGGCTCCATGTGTTCTGTGTCTCCATGCTCATGCATGTGTGTGCACGTGTTTGTGTGCACGATTGTGTGTACAAATTTTGGTGCATGTGTGTTGAAGGTGTCTGTGTGTGCTTGTAGTGTGCATGTGTTGTTGAGTATGTTGGTGTGTGTACATGTGAGTTTGCGTGTTTGGTGTTTGCACGTGTGTCCGTGTGTGTGAATGTACATGTGTATCTGTGTGTATGTGGTGTTTGTACATGTGTGTACATGTGTGTTCTCATGTTTGTGAGGCCTCCCCAGCTCAGGAGCCAGCAGAGCTGCCACCAAAACCTCTTGACCCTTCACCAGAAGTTGTGGTCAGAGAGGTCAGTTGGCTACAGGCTCCCAGATGACTAAACAGAAGGAAATGCAGAGGCGTAGCCTCAACCGGAGATGCCGCCCCAGGCATAGTTCACAGTGTCTGGAGCCATTTCTGATGTCAGGACTGGGGGTGCTAGTGGCACCCTGTGGGCAGAGGCCAGGGATGGGCTGGACATTGACCTCAGTGGCTGTCTGGAGTCTCCACTGTGAAAATGGGGAGCCTCAGTCAACAGCAAAGCCCTGGGTGGACGAAGAGGGCTGGACGGCAGCCCAGGGCACCAGAGTCATCGGCCACATTGCCCTTTCTCCCATTGTCTGACCTCAAGGTCAGGGGTCACCAGGACACTGAGGCTCTGAAGGGGGGCACCACTCCCAAGGCCTGGGGTCAGGTGCGGCAGGGAAGGGCCACAGGCCTGGGCCGGTCCCAGCATCAGCCCCTTCCCTGCAGTTCATTCTCCTCACATGTGAATTATCAGACGCATCAGTGCCGCCAATAACTCAAGAAACACAGCCCCTTTTGTGAATCATTGTGTCGGCATTCACAAATAATCTGCCCCTGCTTCTTACTGACATAACGGAATCGCAGGCAGGATAATCAGGGTCACCACACGCTCGTCACATCGTTACGATCCCCCCGTTCCAGCCGCGCTCGCTACAGCCCATGATTTATTTTGTTTATGCATAAAAATGTATTTCTGTGGAGAATTGCGACTTCTGTTTTGAGTATAACTACACACCATTTTAAACACACATATCAATTACTTATAGAAAATACTGACTTTTTCAAAAGACTCCCCAGGAGAGAAGAAGGGGTGCAGCCTGGGGGAAGCTCAAGGAGAGTCTGCATCATTAGCGTTATTTATCATTATCATTGTTCTTCTCCTGAGCAAGCAGTAAAGTCCTGAAAAGGAGCAGGCAGAGTGGCCTCCAGGTCACTGAGCCGAGGGAAGGGGTTGCCTGGTCTGAGCAGGCTGAATTTTTCCCGGTGCCTGGCCTGCTACGGGGCTGGGTCCTGAACAGGTGAATAAACGGCGCTACTCCATCCAGATTTGTACCCACGTTCCCCGTGTGGCCAGCGGGGCCTGCTTTCCTTCTCAAAAGGTCCCTGCTGGCCCCTCAGTTCTAGGTACACCCTACAGATAGGGCCGTGAACTGTACAGGGTCTGAATGACCAGAGGACATCCCGGGAATCACAGTGGCTGGGTGAGAAAGTGGCCGCAGTACCCGGGTGCAAGGCAGGGAATGGTGCAGACTGACCGGCGGGCCGAGCTGTGAGGGTCCAGCGTGTGGGGTGAGGGCTGAGACGGCTTCCCCTGTGGCCTCCGGGCAGCCAGCACACTTGCCAACCGCCCTGCCCACCTCCTCCCGCCAGACCGGGGTTCACACAGAGAAAGACGCAGCTCCAGGCCAAAGCAGCCCCCGGCTTCCAGACAGCTCATTTGTCTTGATTATCTCCGCTGCTGCCCCCAGCCCAGCCTCATTTCCGGTAGGTTCTGGAGGCCAGAGAACGGTTTCCAGGAAGATAATCAGCAAGAACAGCTGCTCCCAGCCCAGCCGGGCCTCAGCACCTCAGCCCCACTCAGGGCTCCCCACTCCTGGGAGGGGCTGTGTCCACTCCCCACCCCAGCCCCAGGGGCCTGCTTTGGGGCCACTCCCGGCCCTGGGAGAGGGAGGTGCCTGCTGGGGAGACAGCAGGCCAAGGGACCCCGGCCCCTGAGAGGCCCGCAGCAGGAAGCAGCGCAGACGCGGGGGCAACAGACAGCGTGGGTCTGGCGGGGCTGGTCTGGGGTGGAGGGCAGAGCTCCTACCTGCGGTGCCCACGTAGACTCCCGTGAAAAGGAAGGTTCCATGAGTGCGTCCTCAATACAGCTCCAGGCCTGAGACACCCTTGCGCCATCGCCTTCCAGCCCTTCCAGCTCAGGTGCCTCATGCTCCACCCACGCTGCACAGGTGGCCAGGGGCTCCTTGTCCTGCGGACTCCGCTTCCAGCTCAGGCGCCAGCCAGGTGCTGGGGTTGCTAAGCGGGATGGAGGAGGCATTCCTCACCTTCCCTTTGGGGTGCAGGGCAGGCCCCAGCTCCAGCTGTGGCAGCTACCCGGGGAAGGGGTTTCTCTGCCCAGAGCCCCCAGGAGAACCACGAGGAGGACGGGAGTGTGTGGGGCAAGGGGCCCCTCAGCCCAGGCAGAGCAGAGAGGCCGAGAGGGCGGAGCGGAGTGAGAAAGGGCTGCTTCGTTCTCCTAATGAGAAAACTGGCTCAGCCCAGGCACCTGAGGGCAATCAGCAATCAGTACTCACTCACCGAAGGCTTATCTGCATTACGGTGGCTTCTGTTCCCTTCTGAGATTTTGCATCCCTTTAGATTTCTTTTTTCTCTTTTGCCTACTTGGGTGTATTTTCTGAATTAAGTAGTTTGCTGATGAACACCACTGCCTTAATTTCAAGCAACAAGTAGAATCCAACCTGCTAACGGACAAGGAGGCCACGCAGGGAACCAGCCCTGGATATGCAGGACAGAAGGGCCGCTCTGCCCCAAGGGGAGGGACCGGCACCCCTCAGGTCTCTTCCTGCACCCGCATGGGAGGGGCCGCTTCAGAGCTGGGCGCAGGCACTGGCGCCGGCATAGCAGCTCGGCCTCAAGCTCCCCACACCCTCCACTCAGGGCACTGGCTGACTCACAGCCCAGAAGATCTAAAACCTCAGGGAGAAAATGGGGGAAACAGAAGACAGACAAGCATGGAGCCTTGCAGGGGAAAGATTTTGCTCAGCTGAGAAACAGCAACAAAAAGGCCGAGGCTAAGATGGAGAAAGGGGAAACCATCAGGCCAGCATGAGGCGAGAGCCGCACACGCGGACCAGGCGCAGGTGAGGCCTGTTGCCTCCAGGTGCGCAGCTCCCAGGCTGTCCCAGAAGAGCAGGTGGGGAGCATTCGGTACCATTGCTAGAAACATTGGAGACTAAATCACGTGTGTGCGTGTGCCCATTAACCCGCCTTTTAAAATAACTAATCCAGATCATAAGAATCCTTATGCGCAAAGATATTCGTTGCAGTCTCATTCACGAGATAAAAATTCAGAAAAAACTTCAGTGTCCATCAATAAGGAAATAGGAAAATTACTATATATCCATCTGCCCAGTGACATAGGCACAGATAGGATCTCCGAGTGGCTAAAATAGCATGGACACTATGTTATTATATCACTATTTACATAGTGTATATGTAAATACACTTTATTTACAATAAAGTGTAAATTTAAAATGACAATGTCTTTAAAACATGAGCATGTCTCCGTGTGTGTGTGTGTGTGTGTGTGTGTGTGTGTGTGTGTTTTTTAAAGCCCATAGAGGAAAAAAAAAACCCATTCAATTGAAATAGACCAAACTATAGCAGAAGTCATCTTTGGTCAATGAATCTAGAGATGATTTTTTAAATTTTTTTCTAAGTTCAAGTATTTTACAAATTATTTTAAATAAGCACACACTACCTTTATAATATGGTAATGTACATATTTTCAATGTAGGCAGACAGAATTGGGATGGTAAGTATTCTAAGATCCAAGATTTTTATTCTTTTGATGCATTTGAAAAGTGCAAGGGAGAATCCTGTTTCCCTTCCTCCTCAGGCAGAGGCTTCCTGGGCTGTGCGAGGCTCTGCAGGAGGGGAGCCCTGCCCCTGTCTGTCCCGGATGTGGCCCCTGAAATTTGGTAGCTCTGGGAAACAGGAGCTGAATAAATGAATGCGTTATTGAGGGCCTGCTGGAGCCAGGCCTTGTTAGATTAAGAAATACTGTTAACTAGGTGGGTGGATCACTTGAGGTCAGGAGTTTGAGACCAGCCTAACCAACATGGTGAAACCCCGTCTCTACTAAAAGTACAAAATTTGCTGGGCGTGGTGGCGCATGCCTGTAATCCCAGCTACTCGGGAGGCTGAGGCAGGAGAATCACTTGAACCCGGGAGGCAGAGGTTGCAGTGAGCCGATATCGAGTCATTGCACTCCAGCCTGGGCAAGAGAGTGAGATTCTGTCTCAAAAAAAAGAAATACTATTAAGAAGGCAGAACCCAGACCGGAGCAGCCCCTGGATATCTGCAATCTGGCTTAGCAAATCCATCAGCTAAGTCTGCAGGTGCAAGCCCCCCCAGGGTAGATGACAGCAAAAGAATAAATCCAATTTCAAGAAAAATCATTTGAACTACCAAAGTAAGTCAGAAGTACTCTACAAAAGCAGCTAAAAAGTTCTTAGATGGCGCTGCTGGGCCAGCCTCTCCAGGCCTCTGATGATTCTGGGGCCACCTAAGTCCACGTTGCCTCAACCATCTGGAGGCGCCTGGACCAAGCCAGGGCCCGAGCCTGGCAGAGGAAGCAGCTCCTGTTTTCGTCTCAGAGTCAGAATGTCCTTCTCCATGCAACACTCACACCCTGTCCCGGCTAATTTTTGTATTTTTAGTAGAGACGAGGTTTCTCCATGTTAGTCAGGCTGGTTTCGAACTCCTGACCTCAGGTGGTCTGCCCACCTCAGCCTCCCAAAGTGCTGGGATTACAGGCACAAGCCACCATGCCCGGCCTTCAGTTCAGTTCTGATACTGTCTACCTGGAGATAGCATCAGAGCCACAGGTTGAGGGCTCAGTCCCCAAGACTCTCCCCACTTTCGATGCCAGTTACAAGCCCTGGGTTGTTTTGCTTGCGCTTCTGACTGAAAGGCTATAAATCAGGGTTCCCAAATCCCTTCCTTGGGTTAAGAAAATTAATAAAATTTGCTGGAGGGCTCACAGCACTCAGGGAAACAGTTAATTACATTTCCCGGTTTATTATAAAGGATACTACAAAGGTCACAGATGAAGAGATGCGTAGGGCGAGTTGTGGGGGAAGGGGTATGGAGCTTCTGTATCCTCCTCGGCCACATCACCTTCCAGGTACCTCCATGTGTTCAGCTGTCCAGAAGCTCCCAGAACCTGTCCTTTTGGGTTTTTATGAAGGCTTCATTATTTAGGCATGATTGGTTAAATCACTGACCATTGGTGATTAGCTCAACTTCAGCCCCTCCCCTTCCCGCAGATTGGAGGTGGGCTGATATTCCCAAACTCTCATCCTGCCTTGGTCTTTCCAGTCACCAGCAGCCATCCTGAAGCTACCTAGAGGATGCCAGACATCCGTCAATTCATTAACGTACAAAAACACACTCATCACTTTGGAAAGTCCAAGGATTTTAGGACTTGTATGCCAGGAAACTAGATGGAGATCAAATATACACTTCATGGTGTCACAGCCTGGGATAAGGGAATGTTTTCCTGGAGGAAGCATCAGATAATTTGAACTTGGAGATACCATGAGGTAAAAATCCCGCTGGGAGCTGCCCATCTAGCCTTCAGCAGGGTCAGCACCACCACCCACTCCCCACCGTCCTTCCCAGGCCCAGGCCCTGAGCCCATGCTTTCCCAGAGGAATAAAGGTGTTCCCCTAGGACTCAGACCCCAGTCCAAATGTCAATGGTCCCTTTTCTTTTCTAGGATTTGCAAAGAAAAGAAGAGCTTACCCTTACCAGCTGCCACTGGAATAAGAGGTGCCAGGTTGTCCCTAGTAGGAGGAAGGACACCTGTCCCCAGAAGATCCCATGTGCCCAGTAAGAATGGCCATCTCAGTAGGCATTGGCCCCGGAGCTGTCCTTGCTGCCACCTCCTTCCAAGGGCAGCCAGGAAGGGGCTGGGCTGACCCCACATTTGCACAGTTTTCCAATCACATGGTACAATTATTCTTTCACTCGGGGAAATTAGTCAGAGGCCTGAAATCAGGCATTGACTGGACCTCAGGAAGCTGCCATCAAGAATAATCAGGTAAAGAACTAAGGTCACAGATTCTTAGGAAGGAATAGAAGAACCTGAGAGTGATGACGTATCGCCAACAGCTCACTTTGGACTAAGAACAGGGTCATTTCTCTGGTTACAAACCTATTATTTAAAATGTCACGACAATGAATTTGAAAATTTACATGCAATAGAAAATGTCTTAGATAACTCACCAAAACTGACATAAGAAAAAGAAAATGTAAGTAGCCCGATATCTATCTATTAAATATATTATATCTTATTTAAAACCTTTCCACAAAGAAAACTGTAGCCCCAAGGGACTTCAATGAATTCTGCCAAATAGTTAAGGAAGAAAATGCTGATTATATCCAAACTCTTACAGAGAATTTTAGAAGCATGAAAATGCTACAAGTCATTTTTGAAGCTATTGTGTCATTGATACTTAAGTAAGACTAAGAAATTACAAGAAAATTGAAATAAAGGCCAATCTTCCTCATAAACTTGGATGAAAACTCCACAGCAAAATATTAGCAAACCAGACCTACTAATATAGACAAACAGGAATGTATCACAA
This sequence comes from Macaca thibetana thibetana, assembly GCF_024542745.1. Taxonomy (NCBI): domain Eukaryota; kingdom Metazoa; phylum Chordata; class Mammalia; order Primates; family Cercopithecidae; genus Macaca; species Macaca thibetana. The sequence goes on along the minus strand of NC_065587.1, from coordinate 1,089,414 downwards.
ATACATCTGGGAGTGTGTTCATCTAGGAATGCAAGGATGGTTTAACATTTAAAAATCGATCCGTGGGATTTGTCACATTAATGCTGAGCTGAGGGGTTCACCACATGAAAAGATTCCTGGAAGGTGAAAACATTCCTTGCCTCCCACTCTGTTGACAGATGTTGATGGCAATCAACCGGCCAACAACCTGTGGAGAAGCAAGGTGGAAACTGGTGGGCTTGGTTGACTGGGAAAAAAATGGCCAGAGGAAGAAGAAGGGAGACAAGGAGGAGGCATTCTCTAAATCTCAGGAAAGCTCCCAAATGCTTCCCAAGCCGGGAATCCAAGACCCACACCTCCCACCATGGGCATTGGTCCCCAAGACCCCTGTCTCCTCAGCAGCAACATTACCCTTAAAGCCCAAATGTAATCAGGTTACTTCCCAATTGACTGAAACTTTAATTGCAGAGGATGAACCCAAAATCCTACTCGGCCTCCAAGACCCTCGGCAAAATGGCACTACACTGCCCTCCAGAGTTACCCACCTGTCTACCTGTGGACCCTCAACCCCCCAAACACTCATGTCCTTGGGAACTTTGATCACACACACCCACCTCTCACACTCCTGCCTCACCCGACACCCACATATTTCTCTTCTGAGTCAAGCCCAATCCTGCCCTCCCTGAGTGCCCTGCATGTCCACCCTCCTGTGTTAGGCCCCACTGTGTCCCAGCACCTGTTCTCAGGCCAGCTCTTCCTCCAGTCCTGGCACCGCACCTCGGTTTTGCATCCCCAGTGCTGGGCACATATGTGATGTCCTCATCTGTTTGGGCTGCAGCAGCAAACTACCATAACTTATAAACAGCAGACGTTCATTGCTCACAGCTCTGGAGGCTGGGAGTCCAAGAACAGGTGGCCGGCAGGCTCTGTGTGGTGGGGACCCACTTCCTGGCTCATAGATGACATCTTCTTGCTGTGTCTTCCCATAGTGGAAGGGATGAGGCTCCTTGGAGAAATGGTTGATTGCAGGCCTGGGGTAGGATACAGACCTGGCGCCTTGAACATCTTGTTATAGCAGAGAGAAAAGAAGCCTTCAGTGACAGCTGCATCACATCAAAAGGATTCAAAACTCAATCTTGTAAAATCTGCTAGTTCAGAACGGTAAGAAAGAAACCCCACTGTTCCTAGTTTTTTGAAAACCAGTAAATAAAAAGGAAGAATCAAGCCCTAACCTGACTTTCCTGCACAAACGATATCTTGAAGTAGTCAAGTGGTCAAGGAGGGAAAGAGTCTCCCGAGAGAAGAATTGCAGCCCTGCATGGGGAAGGAGCAGTGGAATCGTTGCTCACCCCTTTGCAAACTCCAGCAGCAATGGTGGGTCTGGACACTGACCATCAACAGCAGTCATGTGGCCAAGGGCCTGCCGGGCACTGAGTGCACCCTGATGAAGAGCACAGGACCACCGTGGGCCATGCTTCTCCCCAAAAAAAGCCATCCTGAAGCCCACCAGGCCCATGATCTGACTGTAACCTCACAGGGAATTCAGGGCAGAAGAATGCATCTGAAGGCCGGGCGCGGTGGCTCAAGCCTGTAATCCCAGTACTTTGGGAGGCGAGACGGGCGGATCACAAGGTCAGGAGATCGAGACCATCCTGGCTAACACAGCGAAACCCCGTCTCTACTAAAAACACAAAAAATTAGCCGGGCGAGGTGGCGGCGCCTGTGGTCCCAGCTACTCGGGAGGCTGAGGCAGGAGAATGGCCGGAACCCGGGAGGCGGAGCTTGCAGTGAGCTGAGATCTGGCCACTGCACTCCAGCCTGGGCGACAGAGCGAGACTCTGTCTCAAAAAAAAAAAAAAAAAAAAAAAGAAGAAGAATGCATCTGAAATCAGCACCACAGAATGCAACCAGCAAAATCCTCAATGTAGAGAAATCAGCAGGCCCAGCGACGCGGCCTCCTCAACGTGTTCCAGAGAAAAAGGAAGGAAGAGAGCCATTTCCGCAGAACTCTGAGACACACCCAAGACCCGCCTGCCAAGGCAGCCCGAGGCCAGGCTTGGGCCCTGACCAAACCAACCAGCACATGAGATGGGAGACACCTGGGGAAATGTGGACACTGACCGGATATTTGTTGATAGGAAGAAATTGTGGGCAATTTTAGAGGTGGGAGTGATACTGCAGTTGCTTTTAAAAAGGAGTTTTTGTCTTTCAGAGATACAAACTGGAATGCCCCACCCATGAAATGCTGAGCTCTGATGCTTCCTGATGTTCCAACAAGAGGAGCTCTGAAATGAGAGCATCCGAAGGCCCTGTCAGAGGGGGATGGGTAGAGCGGGTGATGGTGCAATGCTTTTTCTAAATACATTCGAATTTTTTCATAATAAAAGGCTCTTTTTAGACAAAGCTCCAGGAGGGGCTCAAACCAGCCCAGCTGGGATGCGGGCCCCTCTTGGCCCATGCTCTGTGGCCGGTCAGAACACAGGTCAGCCCTGCCCGCAGACAGGCCAACCCCAGAGCCCCGCCAGGCTGGGCCTGAAGTCAGCACCACGGACAGCTCTGGCTGGGCGGCGAGGAGGAGCCCCTTCGACGTGGAGGCCACGGCTCCCCGGCCAGCTCCAGCCTTCCCAAACCAGAGTTTTCTCAAACTCGGGATTCCGAAAGAATTTATGGGGAGACACAGCCCCCTATTCGGATAACATGGTCAGAAGGGCTTTTCCCAGAGAACGATTGAGCGGGGCACGGCTCAGAACAGCAACGTGGCAGCCACCGTGGCAAGACCCAGTGGGCTCTGAGCCGTGGCTGGGGCCAGGGCTTTGCCTAGGCTGCCCTGAGAGAGAATTCAGAAAGCTCACTTCCTAACTGCAAACGTCTTTTTACTGAACTCATTTCTAATCCTCACGGATACCAAGAGCTGCTTCCACTAAAGCCCCCTCTTCCTCCCCGGGTCACCTGGCACCTCCTCCCAGAGGCCTCGGACACCAGGACAGGGCTTCTGAAACGAGGACTGAGGCAGCTGCCAGCTCCCAGGCTGGGGCTCTGGGTCTGGTCTGCGGGAGGAGGCCGAGGAGGCTGAGGAGGCCGAGGATGTCTGAGTTAAGGGCCGGAGACTCGAGGCAATATTGATTATGCATCTTTATCACACGAAATCAAATTCCCTCCACAGAGAGCTTGAATTGCCGGGAAGAGCCGCAGAGTCAACACGACAATCACATACCCCATCCTCGGCGGAGAATTGGAGATTGTATATATTTATTTGGAAAAGGCCTGGGCTACTTGTGGCATCCTGCCAAGACAATTTGAAAGGTATCAACAGTTTAAATGACATTTTCACCTTCAGCAAATACATCTCTGCCTGCTCAGCTCAGAATGGGACGCTATCCTGCCCGGGCAATCTATGATACAGTCGCGTCAGAAATAGGTGTCAGCTCTCATTACATTCCCGAGGATAAATCCCACTTATCAGGGCCTGCAGAGTCCCAGGCCTCCTGACATCCCATTTCAGACAGCGGCCTCCCAGCCCCGCCCCTCCTCTCCCTAAGAGATGCCTTCGGAGTTTTCAATCACTGAGCTCCTGCTGGATGGGAGGAGACGGGCAGGCAGCCTGAGATTTTCGGGGCATGGTGGACAGGGCACCCTGTGTTATCAAAGACACCTCGGGTGATCGAGCCCCCAGCCTATCTGCTCCCTTGCTGGAAGGTTTTCTATTGTCAAAGAGAAAGACTCTGTTGCTCAGAGGCGTGAGTCTCCAGGTCATAGTCTCAGCTACCCCAAAGGGCATCTTCCCTAATCCCAGGGGCAATGAACTAAGAAGCACAGGGAGCCGTGGAGTTATGGAGCCCCCAGGGAGCAAGAGAAGTGGGAGAGCACAGCCGGCGGAATCCTGAGAGTCAGACTTTGCAGGTGGAGGGAAGTCTGAAGGGGCAGATGAGGGTGTGTTTGTAAAGCATCAGACGCCTGCTGACTCCACCAACCCTCCCTTCCCCAAGGGCCCTGCACTCTCAGGTGCTTCCTCCCTCAGCCACTGACCACACAGCCACACAGATGCATTCCCTGGTGACCCATCCCAAGGCAGAGACCAGCACCCACCACTACCCAGGGGCACTGGAGGAAAGAAATCCCCAAATCCCACCCACAGCCGGTCACCACTTGCTGGGCGCAGAGAAGGAGAGTGCGGAGGGTTCCCCGGGGCCTTCCTCCTCTTGGTGGGTGCTCAGGCCAGACACCCTGGCCAGGTCCTGGAAGCGTCGTGCTCCAGTCCACCTGCCCCAAGAGCCTCCCTGGAGGCCACTGTCCTGAATTCAGTGTGAGGCGCATGTGCCTTTCTGCAAGGCCCACTTTGCCGTGGGATGTGGTCTGGTTGGTGAGGCTGGAATCTTGGCTTGTGGAGCGCAGGGCATCCAGGAGGCAGTCGAGGTTGGCACAGCCAGAGCTCCTCAGCACAAGTTCAGCCTGCACCAAGGTAGGGAGGGCTCGGGGCAAGGGGTGCAGGCTGCCAGGATTCAGGCAGGCAACCCTCAGTCTAGCACCCCAGAGAGGCCTGTCCTCCCTGAGAAAGCCCTCGTCGAAGCCTGGCAGTAGCCCGAGTGCGGGAGAAGCCTCTGGAGAGGCCCAGGAGGATGCCAGAGGCGCAGGCAGGGCTGGGGTGGGGCCTAAGCCAGGGCCACACCCAGCGCTTGTCTCTGCTGAGACCATCAGGACTAGCCTCACCTGAGGCCGCCAAAGCCTGTCGTGGAGTGAGAGACACCTGCTCCCATGCAGGTGCTGGGCTGGCGTGAGGCTCCGAGGCCTGGACGTGGCGGCTTCCTTCCGGGACAGGCTCTGTCTCTAGCTCCTGAGTGACTGTGAGTGTGGGCAAGTCTCACCTCTCTGAATTTTAGGTTTCTCATCTAGAAAATGGGAACAATAGCTAACGAAGGCTCAAAAGGGTCTTTCCCGAGCAATAAAAAGGCCAGCTCTTGAAGAGGCCGTCACAATGCTATACCTCACACACTTAGTAACAGGACCACAAACACCTGACACAGGAACTGATCTAATTTCCAGCATAAACAGACAAATCCACAGTTATGGTAGATTTCAACATGCTCTCAACATGCCCTCACAATTACTGAGAGAACAAGTAGACCAAAAAAGTCAGTGAAGATAAAGAACACTTGAACAGCACTATCAAACAATGTAACCGAAATAACAGTTCTAGAACATTCCACAACAAGTGTGGAATTACATTCTTTCCAGGAACCATGGAACACTCACCAAGGTGGGCTATGTTCTGGGCCATAGAATAAGTCCCAACATGTTTAAAAGGATGCAAATCATTCTAAGTCTCTCCTGTGACCATATTGAAATTAAATTAGAAATCAATAACAGAAAGATATCTGGAAAACCTTCAAGTACGTGGAAATTGAGTAACACCCACTTTGGAATAACCCATGAATTGAAGAGTATTTTTTACTGAATGAAAATGAAAATACAACATATTAAAATGTGTAGGATGCAGCTAAAGCTACTCAGAGAAAAGTTCATAGCACTAAATGTATTAGAAAATATAAAAGTCCTCAAATCAATGGCCTGAGGTTTTACCTTAAGAAACCAGGGGCAGGGAGCTGGCAGGAAGCTAACATATGAATTAAAAGTATTCAGTATAAAAGAAAAAGATCAGAGAGAAAATCAATGGGATAGAAAAAAGAAAAAACAATAGAGAAAATCAGTAAAACCAAAAGCAAGGTCTCAGAGAAGATCGATAAAATTGTAAATCTCTATCCAATTAATAATGAGAAAAGAGAGAGAAAACAAATAACCAGCACTGTGGGAGGCCAAGGTGGGAGGATCGCTTGAGCCCAGGAGTTCGAGACCAGCCTGGGCAACATACTGAGATCCTGTCTCTAAAAAAAAAACAAAAATAAATTCATAAAAATTTTAAAGACATTTTTAAGCATTGAAAAGACAATCCACAGCCCAGAAGAAAATATTTGTAAATTACAAATCTGATAAAGGAATAGTAAGAAAAAATAAACACACAAAAAGTTTGAACTCATATGTCACCAGATATACAAATGGCCAACAAGCACGTGGAAAGATGCTCAACACTGAGTCATCAGAGAAATACAAACTATGAGGTATCTCCAGACCACACCTTTTCGAACGCCCAGAACTCCGACACGGGCTGTAGCAAGGGCTGGTGGGAACTGGGGGCATCAAGAGGCAGATACCCTGCTTGCCGCTCCAGCACTTCGGAGATGAGTTTCGTGGTTTCTGCAGAAGTGAGGGGGACGCACCCATAGGACCGGGCCATCCCGTGGCCAGTGATCTCCCGAGAGGGGTGAACGCATGTGTCCAACTGAAGACACGCACGTGTTCACAGCAGCTCCCCTTGTAATAGCCAAAACCCAGAAACAGCCCAATGTTCCCAATGGGAAAATCATAAACAATGTTTACTACAGCCAGGCAGTGGAATACCACTCAGAGATAGAAATAAAAGACTTATGACTGATACACAAGATGACATCCATGAATTTCAAAAAGATTAGGCTGAGTGAAAGAAGCCGGATAGAAAAACTAAAACCCTGCAAGGCACACGACTCCATTTGCATAAAGCCCTGAAAAGGCCCCTACACGGCCTCACATGGTGGCTCACACCTGTAATCCCAGGACTTTGGGAGGCCGAGGCAGGCGGATCACAAGGTCAGAAGTTTGAGACCAGCCTGGCCAACATAGTGAAACCCTGTCTCTACTAAAAATACAAAAAATTACCTGGGCGTGGCGGCCAGTCCTGTAATCCCAGCTACTTGGGAGGCTGAGGCTGGAGAATTGCTTGAATCCGGGAGGTGGAGTTTGCAGTGAGCTGAGATTGCACCACTGCACTCCAGCCTGGGCAACAGTGCAAGACTCTGTCTCAAAAAACACGGTTGGGGGGGCCCTACACCCTGCACTCAGGGCAGTGCTTACCTGGGGAGGGGTGTGGGGAGGCGGGTGGGTGAGGGAGGGCGTCTGCAGAGGGGCACAGAGAAGCTTCAGGGGGCGACCTGTTCGTTCTTCCAGTGGTGGGCATGGTTTCACGTCCAGCCTTATCAAAGTGCACCCTGCTCAGTCCTGAGCAGCTCCTGCGTGTCCGCTACACACGGATAAAGCCAGACCCGACTCCTCACTGGGCACAGGGCACCAGCAGCATCCCAGATGCTTTGGGGATCCATGAAAATGTTTTCATTTCTTTTAAAATGTGGCAGAGTGTGACCCTGGAGACTCAAAGCAAGTGTTTTAAAATGTGGGGGAGTGTGACCTGGGAGATTCAAAGCTAGTGTTTTAGTTTTTTCTCACATTGGAAAACAAAATGAAAACTTCAGGGCCCATGAAAATCTGTTGAATTCTGCCTATAACGGGGAAAAAATAAGATGTCCAAAGATTGAGCTATGTCCAAAGTAACTTTTAATGTTGATACTATTCTGAGGCGAGGAGCTCACAGTGGCCAAAGCACCGTGGGTGGTGAAAGTCACACTGCAGCCCTAGGGAAGGCTGTTCTGTGTTTTGTGTTTTCAGGATCCCAGCACGGAGTGTGCGGTTCCGGGAGCAGGGTTGGCCGGGCAGCAGAGGCCAGCGCAGCCCTACGCTGGCGATGCAGGGTGGCCTGTGTCATCGGGGTCCTCAGGCTCCCACCAGCACCCACAGCCTGACCTCACCTGAAGGTGGCCCCAGACCCCTTGCAGGCCTTGTCCCCAAGGCTTGGAGAGGAGAGGCCAGCACACCTCAGAGCCGGCTGGGGAGGAAGGTGCTTGGAATCCGACGTTTTATTTTCCCAGGCGTTTGGGAAGTCCTCGGTCTCCCCTTGCTTGCTTTTAATTTGTTGTTGTTGTTGTTGTTGTTGTTGTTGTTTAGAGACAGGTCTCGTTCTGTTGCCCAGGCTGCAGTGCAGTGGCTCAGTCATGGCTTCCTGCAGCCTCCACCTCCTGGGCTTAATCGATCCTCCCACCTCAGCCCTGCGAGTAGCTGGGACCACAGGCACACACCACCATGCCTGGCCATCAGCTTTTTGATTTTATCAGAGAACTGACCTGTAAAGGGAAGGAAGCAGTGCCTGTGGTTTAGGAGAAGACACCACCACGTAGGTCACCAGATGCCGTCTGCGCCATCTGCCCGGAGGGCCCCAGCAGAGGGTGGATCCCACTGTGACCCGGTTGAACGTCCGCATGAAATACATCAGGCCGTGTCCGGCCGTGGCCCTCTCTACCCTCACAGACATGAGCCTGAATCCATTGACATTCACGTCTCCTTTACTGAGTCTCCCAGAACAGCCCTCCTTCCTCCTCCCAGAAGTCTCCGATTTCCTCCATCGCTGCTGCTGGTGCTGCAAACCTGGGGCGCACCTGAGTCCCCATCCTCGGCACACCTGCTGCTCTGGGGAGGCTCTCTGTGAATGGCAGACACTCTGGGCTCCCTCGCTGGGCTCCCAGCACCTTTGAGAAGGAAGACGTGCATTAGCAGCAGCATCTCAGGACAGGGGAGGGGAGGGGAGTGCCCCAGGGGCGGGGCCCGCTGCTTGTGACGCTTCCCACTGCCAAGCCCTGTCCCCAGCTCTTTCTCCCCAGTGCGAGAACGGCCCCAGCACAGAGCCTTTGTTCTGGGCAGGTTCAGAGGAGCATCCGGCCCAGGGAAGAGGAGGCCCAGTCAGGTGGGGCCCGGCAGCCCCGAGTGACCAGAGCCAGGACGATGGCAAGGGCCTAGAACAGAAGAACATGAAGACCCAGGGTCAGGAAGGGAGGGCCAGCAATGCCACCTGAGCAGGTGTGCGACCAGACCAGACACAGGAACGAGGGCTCCGGGCAGGTGCCAGAGTGGGCAGGAGCCACACGCACTTAAATCCACACACTTCACACAGAGACACTTAGGCACATGCATGTATGACACATACCTGTGGTAGTGTATGACACCTGTGTATGACACACACTACACAGACACACACCACACAGGCATGCACGCAATATGACATGTCTACACACACACACAAGGAGACACATGCACACAACTTAGGCACACATCACCCACGAGGACATGTGGTACACATGTTCACACCACACAAGACATACAGTCATCCCTCCGTATCCGTGGGGACGGGTTCCAGAACCCCCCACAGACACTAACATCCACAGATGCTCACGTCCTTTATAGAAAACAGTGCAGCATTTGCTTGAAACCCAGGCACATCCTCCTGGATGCTGTCAATCATCTCCAGGCCCCCTGTGACACCGAGTCCGATGTAAATGTTATGTAAACAGTTGTTATATGGCACAGGTTTTCTAATTTGTTTGTATTTTTTTAATTGTTGTTTTGTTATTTTTTAATTTTTTTGATATTCAGTTAGTTGAATCCACAGACAAAGAGCCCACAGATGTGGAGGGGCCGTCGTATACACATGTGCGCACATGCACACACAGACACATGAACACTCACACACACACCCAAACAGCATGACACACGTACACACATGTGTCCACACTCACACACACACACGCCCTGCAGACCCGGGGACTTGGCTGTGCCCTGGGGTCCACCTGAGGGTGGACACTGCCCGTCCGCCCTCCCACATAGCCACGGTCACTGCTTTCGGAAGTGCTCATGAAAACCTTCTGCACACGAGAAGCAGCAGCCGAGCCACCTGGAGCCCAGCAAGCCTGTCCCTGGAGGCCGAGGCCGATCGCCATAATCCACAGTCCTATTTACATCTTGATTTCATTCTGGGAGCCGCAGCTGCCGGCATTTGCATAACTCACGGCCGGTGGCGTGCGCCCTGCCCCAGGGAACGCAGACCGTCTCCTCCCCATCAGGTCTAGGACCCACCTGATTGGCAATTTGATTAGGAGACAGAATAATGCCAGGCAATAGAGTATGTAATTTATTTAAATGGAACAAAACGTGACACGCTATCGCTGGAACCCGGGACCGCACCTGTAGGAGCTTATTTGACACAAATTGAGATTTCAGGGTTTACAGGTATTGCAAATGAAAACTCCCCATAGGGTGTCAATAAGAGTTCAATGGTTCCTTTTATTTGGTTCAAATTAATCACAAAATAGGGAAAAAGTAGGTTCTATTTTTTGAAGGTTTTTTTTAATAAAATCATTCTAAGAAGCATATATTTCTTCCGGAGATATAATTAAATTTCCAAATTGCAGTTTCCGGCTCTCACCCTCTGCAGTCAGTGCTGGGAAGGAATCTTGCTAATATTCAGGCACCAGGAAAGTTCTCACTCAGTTCCTAGCCCGGCAGAGCCATTGTGCCCTCTCGGGAGCCACAGAACACCCATGAGGACAGCGCCTGTGGCCTTCAACCAGAAGCCCAGCCTGCACCTCCCCTCCGCCTCCCCTTCTTCTCCTTTCTCTTCCTTTCTTCTTCCTGGCAAACTGCAGAAATACCTTGCTATGAGCTAGGCCTGGACTCCTATCTGTGCAGCCACTCACGGTGGGCGGTTGCATCCGTCAGCCACTGCTGTGTAACAAGCATCCCACGCTCAGTGGCCTGAAGTGATCAAAAAGGGGGTCCTGCTCACACCTTTGTGGACAGCTGGGCAGGTGTGGTCTCAGCTGGGTCCACTCACGTGTCTGAGGTCCGTCCTGGGTCCCAAGGCGGTTCTCTCCCACGTCTGGGGGTCAGCGGGGTGCCAGCTTGCCTAGGATGGCCTCGACTGGAACAAATGGGCACTCCTCTCTCCTCTCTCATCCTCCAGCGGGCCAGCCCCCGGGTCCGGCAGGGGTCTGAGAGAGCAGAGACGTGCAGGTCCCCTTGAGGCCCCAGACGACAGCACATTCTTGTTTCCCCCACAATCTATTGGCCAAAGTAAGCCTCAGGTCCGGCCCAGATTCAAGGCATGATGAAAGAGCCTCCGTGTCTTTTGGGGGGCAGAGCTGCAAGGTGACAGGACAGAGGGTGTGGGTCCTGGGAGACCTTTCTGTCCTCCACAGCCGAGTGACTGCAGTGGGCCCCAGAGCTGCGTCCCCTGGCCTCAAAAGCAGAACAGCCATTGCTGCCCCACTGCCCACCCTGGTGCCTCTTCCCCAGACCACACGTCTGAGTCTGGGGCCGCTGGAGAAGATGGCATCATAGCCCAGCCAGCCTGGCACACATGACGATGCTCACGGCTGGTTGATCCTGCCTGGCACACGTGGCGATGCTCACGGCTGGCTGATCCCGCAGGAACCGCAGGGAAGCGGCTGATTAAAGGCATCTCAAGGCAAATACTTGTAAGTGGCAAAACTGCCTGGGGAAGAACAGACAGTGAGTCCACTCTGGTCCGTCTCTAAATCCTCCACTTGCTCAAAGCCAGGGCCTCAAGCTTTTAACAAGTTGATCTGCTAAACACGTCTCCCCGTGAAGACCCAGGAGGTCAACAGCAGTCTCGGCTCTATCCACGGTGGTGTCCTCCAGAGCCTCCTGACGGTATAAACCGGAAAGGTCTCAGTATTACAGGGAATAAGGAATTCCTTCTCTTCGATGGGCCATCAGTAACCCTGCACTTAAAGTTAATTTCCAAACTCACGCGAACAGCAGGCTGCGGGCATCCGTCTTGCCCGCGTTTCATGAGACAGGAACACGAGCGTCGCCTCTGAACATCGCTGCCACTTAGAGGGGCATGAACTAAATTAACCCACAGAATCAGCGTCGTGGCTGAGGGCTCTTCTATGAAATGTCTGTAAATAGGTTCGATGTGTGTGTTTAACATTTGCCTGCTTGACCACGAAGGCAAGGAGTGGGCGTTGTCACGAGGATGAACAAACTGAGAGGGAAAGTCGCCACCTCGCAGTCAGGTATTTCCGAGAAAGAGACGCATGAAACGTATGTGGTTTTTCACATTTGGAGAATGTGACGACTCTAAGAAGCTGACTGGATAATAGTGGGGAAAGCTCTGAGCGTAGGTAGCAGGAGTGCGCCCGGCATCTGCCGGTAGCTACACGGGCTCCTGGGAGAATCACCTTGACTAAGCGTCGATTTCACAAAGCTCCCAGGTCCAGGAGGGATTTCCGCCTCTGCCTCCCTTTGCGGCAGTGACTGTTCTGGGGAACTGGCCTCAGGTGGCCCCTCTGCCCGTGGCGCGGCTCCAGGCGTGAGTCCTGCCTGTGCCCAGGGTCCCACAGGCCCCGGCTCGGTGTGGCTGGGCATGGCTGGGGGATGGGCCCAGGCACAGGCTCCTGTCCTTGGGTGGAACCCAGCAGCCCCCACCTCCAGGACTGGACCCCTCCGGGGGCCTGCACTTCCCAGCTGAGCAGGTAGGGAGGCTGCCACGCAGACGCTGTGGTTGGAGCAATTCCAAAGCACAGGCTGCCGTGTGAACAGGAGGCGAGGATTAAACACAGAAACAAGAAGTTCTCTCTCATCAAGCTTGGCAGTGACACACAAGGTCCTTCTTGGCAGAGTTTCGCTCTTGTGCAATGAGAAGTTCTCTGCATAGAGGGTGGTGATGACCACACAATGACGGGCCTGCACCTGGCACCAACTGACTGTATGGAGGCCTAAACATGGGCAAAATGGGGAATTTTATGTATTTTACTAGAATTTGTAAAAGTCATAATGAGCCCAGTCTTTGCAGCAGAGGTATGCCCAAGTGCCCTGTTTTCTTTTTTTTTTTTTTTTTTTTTTTTTTTTTGAGACGGAGTCTCACTCTGTTGCCCAGGCTGGAGTGCAGTGGCACAATCTTGGCTCACTGCAACCTCTGCCTCCTGGGTTCAAGTGCTTCTCCTGCCTCAGCCTGCTGAGTAGCTGGCATTACAGGTACATGCCACCACACTTGGCCAACTATTTTGTATTTTTAGTAGAGACAGGGTTTCACCGTGTTGGCCAGGATGGTCTTGATCTCCTGACCTCGTGATCTGCCTGCCTCAGCCTCCCAAAGTGCTGGGATTACAGGCGTGAGCCACCACGCCCGGCCAAGTGCCCATTTTTTTAAAAGTCCCTCTGATGGTCGCCCACTCACATGAAGACAAGGCACTGAGTGCCCACATCGGGAGTAAAGCCAACGGCCCCAAAGGAAGCAAGCAGGGCTTGTGGGCACCTGAGGCCACATGAGGGAGACGAGTCTGTCTATTTCCTCTCTGTGAATCTGGGTGGGTCACGTGCTGGGGCACCAGGTCAGACGTGCTCCTGGGTGGGCTCCCAGCCTGGACTCCAGGGCACCCAGAGCCTCTGCTTGCCCATCCTGGGACCCCAGGGCCGTGGTGCAAAGAAGCCCCAACTGGACTCCCGGGTGGAGAACTAAGGGCTCAAACCCCCAGCTCTGCCAAAAACAACTGGAGACTCCCAGAAGCAGAGCTGCCTCGCTGCCACGGGGGCCACAGAGCGACCTGGCTCACCCACCCAAAGTGCCAGCCCTCCGAGTCCTGAGCACGTGAGCGCTTATTGGTTTTCACTGTAAGTTTTTATTTTGAGCTGGTTTGTTACACAACAAAAGCTAACTGATTAACCGATAAATGTGAAAATTTAGATAGCAAGAACAAATATAGAGAAAATGTACAAAAGTGATACAAGAGAAACGGAACATCTCAATGATCTTTTGTCTGTTAAAGAAAACGAACCTTCGGGCTGGGCTTGGTGGCACACACCTGTAATCTCGGCACTTTGGGAGGCCGAGGCGGGCAGATCACTTGAGGTCGGGAGTTCGAGACCAGCCTGGTCAACATGGTGAAACCCCGTCTCTACTAAAAATACAAAAATTAGCCGGGCATGGTGGCAGCTGCCTGTGATCCCAGCTACTCAGGAGGCTGAGGCAGGAGAATCGCTTGAAGCCAGGAGGCGGAGGTTGCAGTAAGCTGAGACCATGCCAGCCTGGGTGACAAGAGCGAAACTGCATCTCCAAAAGGAAAGGAAAGGGAAGGGAAAGGGAGGGGAGGGGGAGGGGAGGGGAGGGGAGGGGAGGGGAGGGGAGGGGAAGGGGAGGGGAGGGGAGGGAGGGGAGGGGAGGGGAAGGGAGGGGAGGGGAGGGGAGGGGAGGGGAGGGAAGGGAGGGGGGGAGGGGAGGGGAAGGGAGGGGAGGGGAGGGGAAGGGAGGGGAGGGGAGGGGAGGGGAGGGAAGGGGAGGGGAGGGGGGGGAAGGGAAAAGAAAAGGGAAAAGAAAAAAAAGAAGAAAGAGAAAAAAGAGAAAGAAAGAAGAGAAGAGAAGAGAAGAGAAGAGAAGAGAAAAGAAAAGAAAAGAAAAGAAAAGAAAAGAAAAGAAAAAAGAAAAGAAAAGAAAGAGAAACTTCAACCTAAAACTTTCTCACAGCAAGTCTCCAGGCCAGGTGGGTTCCCTGGTGAAATTTTTCAAACATTCAAGAAAGAAGTAAACCCAACACACTGAATGATGCCAGTGTAATCTTGGTACCAAAAGCTGACCAAAGGAAAGGTGGCTATGGGGCCAGCCCTCATGAGCAGACGTGCAAATCTAAACAGGTGTCAGCAACCAGACCCAGTGATGTCTTAAAGGATCTTGAACTGCAGCTAAATTATTTGTCTTTTCTGTATTAATTTTTCCAATATTGAACAAATACCCTTTCACTGACACTAGTCCTCTATTTAGCCACATATGAGCTTTTAATTTAAATTACTATGTTTTGTTTTTAACATTTTGGCTGGGCGCAGTGACTCATACCTGTAATCCCAATGCTTTGGGAGGCTGGGGCCGGAGGATCAGTGAGCCCAGAAGTTCAAGGCCAGCCTGGGCAACACAGTGAGACCCATCTCTACAAAAAAAGTTGGGGGGAGGTGGGTGTGGGATTACTGGGATTACGGGCTGGGATTACAGGCTCACGCTTGTAATCCCAGCACTTTGGAAGGCCAAAGCAGGCAGATCACCTGAGGTTGGGGGTTCGAGACCAGCCTGACCAACATGGCAAAACCCAGTCTCTACTAAAACTACAAAATTAGCCAGGCGTGGTGGCACATGCCTGTAATGCCAGCTACTCAGGAGGCTGATGCAGGAGAATCACTTGAACCCGGGATGTGGAGGTTGTGGTGAGCCAAGATCGAGCCACTGCACTCCAGACTGGGCAAGAAGAGTGAAACTCCATCTCAAAAAAAAAAAAAAAGAAAGAAAAAGAAAAAATTAACCACGTGTGGTGGCATGCACCTGTGGTTCCAGCTGTTCCGGAAGCTGAGGCAGGAGAGTGTCCAGGAGGTGGAGGCTGCAGTGAGCTGTGATCACACCACTGCATTCCAGCCTGGGCAAAAAAGTGAGACCCTGTCTCAAAAATAAATAAATAAATGATTTCTACTTTGTTCTTTGTCTAGCCAGTTGTTCTTGTTCCTAATACTCTGTTCTTGTTTTATGAATGAAATCTTTTTTCATCTCTCTGAAGATGGAATTTTGAGCGGACTCACTGTGAAGCTCTGACTACTCTGATTACCTCTGGTTTCTCCGCTGTGACTCCTCCTGTCTGTTGAGGCAGCAGCCTCTTTCCAGAGCGGGACTTCTTTGGATGTTCAGGGATCCTGGCTCCTGGGGTTTCTCTCCCGCACGTGCCCAGGCTTGAAGAGACCTCTGTCTCCAGCACTTTCACTGCTCTGCTCTTGCCCTTCAGGTTGGATGTCAGTGCCTTGAGTTACAAACCTGTGTCGGGGGCTCTATCTGTCACCACAGCCGGACACAGTGACACACACCTGTGCTCTCTGATACTCATGGGGCTGACGCAGGAGGATGGTTCGAGCCCAGGAGTTGGAAGCTGTAACGCACAGTGACTGTGCCTGTGAAGAGCCACTGCCCTCCAGCCTGGGCAACACAGCAAGCCTGTGTCTCTAAAAAAGAAATATATATATATATACACACACACACGCACATATATATATGTGTATATATGTGTATATAAATATAGCCACAGCTGGTAACGCAGTGGGTTGAATAGTTTCCAAGATGTTCATCCAGAACCTCAGACTGTGACTGTATTTGGAAATAGATTCTTGGCAGCTACGAGTGATTAAGTTTAGATGAGGTCACACAGGAGCAGGGTAGGCCCACAGTCCTACAGTCCTATGACTCGTGTCCATATAGGAAGCGGAGGGGACACAGAGAGGAAACAGGTGCCCGGGAAGACGGCCGTGTGCAGACAGACACAGAGATCAGAGCGATGCAGCCACAGACGAGGACACCTGGGGACACCGGGGCGGGAAGCTGGAAGAGGCAGGAAGGAGCTTCTCCCGGAAACCGCTGGGAACGCAGCCCTGCCCTGAAGTCAGACTTCTGGCGGAGGATAACATGTTTCTGCTGTTTTAAGCCCCGCAGTATTGGGGTCTTTGTTCCGGCAGCCCCGGGGCACCCTGTGGACACCCTGCCTGAGGGCGCCACTGACCCTCCCCGCCCCGTTCTGTGCCCAGGCGTTTGTCCCACCCGCACCCTGTGGACACCCTGCCTGAGGGCAGCACTGTCCCCCCGGTTCTGTGCCCAGGTGTTTGCCCCGCCCGTCCTGTCCTGAAGGATCCTGACCGGGTCCCTGTGGCAACACAGTTGGTCCCTGTCCCCACAGAGCAGCTTCAGCAACTCGCATGACATCAGGCGCCGCAACCTCGGGACCCCAGTGACCAGGAAAAAAGAGACTTGTGCATCAGCAGAACCAGCATTTTCCAGAGAAACTCCAGAACAAAAAATATATGCAGGGCATTTTGGAGAAGGAGAAACGGGAGTTGAGACCTGTCAGAAACAGCAGGAGTCAGGGACCTGCACCTGCAAACCGTCGCCGCTCTCTCCCCCTCCACGGGAGCAGGAGCCCGCCTGGTGTCCCCCACCGCGCAGGGGGCAGGGAGGGCGGCCTCCCACGTCGCAGCTCCGGGACCCGGGCCGACCCCTGCTCCAGGCAGCCGCAGCCTCACA
Source organism: Macaca thibetana thibetana (assembly GCF_024542745.1). Classification (NCBI taxonomy): domain Eukaryota; kingdom Metazoa; phylum Chordata; class Mammalia; order Primates; family Cercopithecidae; genus Macaca; species Macaca thibetana. The sequence goes on along the minus strand of NC_065587.1, from coordinate 1,072,622 downwards.
CCAGCCGCCGCCGCAGACAGCCGAGCCCGGCCCGACGCTCATTCCTGGAGCTCCTGCTCCCTCCTCCGGGCTCCCCGGGAACTGGGCCCGGACTGCGCCGGCCAGGCCTCTCCCTGCACCGAGGCGCTGGGTGCTGTTTGCAGAACGGACCCGTGTGCAGAGACACCCAGGCCGGCCCGCCCCGAGAATCGCCCGGGAGCCCGGCCAGGTGGTCCCCACGCCTCCCTGGCCTGTCCCAGTCAAAGGTCCTGATTTATGGGGGGATTTTGTAGGACTGGAAACTGCCTGGCTGAGGGAGTGGGGGGAGGACCTCACTCCACTGTCTGAGGTCTGGCTGCTGATGGCTTTGAAGGCTCCCCTCTCCCTCCTCCCTGGGCCCCACACCGGGCGGGGCTCCCTTTAGTGCCTGTGAAAGATTCCAAGTACAGAAGCCCCTGGCATCCCGGGGACCCCCCGCCCCGTCCCGGCCCCACCCCAACCGCGATAAACCCCGGCCTTTGGACCGGCTCCGGCGGGGCGGGGGGGCTCCTGCTCCCTGGAAACCTCAGTGGTGTAGGGGATGGGACGTCCTCACCCTCCTGGTGTGCAGGTGGCATCTTCAGTGTTGGCATGCGAACATGGGCAGGGGTCCCTCCTGTCCTTGCAGGGTGACCGTCACCAGGATGCCCCGTCTCCAGCTGAGCAACAGCTTGTGCGTCCCAGACCTGAACCGCGAGTGGAGATGGCACCTCTGTGCCACCGCAGGGCTCCCCCCGCTGCCTCGGCCGCCCAGGCCCTCCTGGGAGGGATCCAAACCGCTGACCAGGAATCACTCCTGAAAACCGGAACCCGGGTCCGGGGGTCACACACAGCCCAAGGGACGGCCTGGGTGTGGGAAGGACGGAGGCCACAGAGCCCGGCTGTGAGGGCATCATCTGGGCTCGGAGCTCAGCCGCCCTGTCCCCTGACCCCCTGCAACTCCGCATGTCAGGCGGGCAGTCTGGTTTTATCCCCAGAGCACCGTCCGGGAGAAAACCAAGGACACAGCTGGGTATGAGGAGCACGGGCTCCTGGTTCAGAATGAGCTTAGACAAAAGAAGGTTTATTGGCTGGATTTGGCTTTCCGTCTGTTTATTTGCTTTTTTCTCTGGTGTAAATGTCATGAGGAGGCTGAAAACTGAGAATTAATTAGGAATGGTCCTAAGTTACTAGTGTCTGAAACTGAAGGGGAAGTCCAGGGTGGACCCAATGCTAAGTGGCTTGGAGGCTTCAGGAATGGCTGGATCCAGGAGCTTATGTGACATTATCAGATCTCTCTCTCTTTCTGTCTCTCCTCTCGCCCTGTCTCCCCTTCTGCCCGCCGCCATCAGTACCCATGAACCTGCTTCTCTTTGAGTCAGGCCAGGCCCCTGGACCCTCCTGACCCACAGTCATGAGGAAGACGCTCTTCCCCACAGCCAGCTTCATGCAGACTCCCCAGTTGGCCCTGCTGGGGCAGGAAGATGAGGCACCTTCCCTGGCCAGCCATGGACCAAGTGGTGGCCCCTGGGGCCAGGAGGCGAGGGGGTCCTGTGATGACGGCGTGGGTGCAGCGCAGCTGCCCTCATGAAAAAAAAGAAGACTTCAGGCAAAGATCTAAGGGACTCCAGAGTCTACAGTACCCCAGCACCTGGGGGGGATGCAAGAAACACACGGCGTAGAGTTCAACTCAGCAAGAAGGGGCGGCACGGCTCAGAGTGACGGACCCTCACACCCACCGCCTGCCTCCCACCACCCGATGCCCACGACGGCTGGGCAGGCTGGGCTGGGGGAGGTCAGCGTCTCAGACGATGGTGCTAGGCCACCTGATTAACCCTCGAGTCCGCCGTAGTCTGCTGCGTGGAAAGGTTACTCAGCACTGGGCTTTTGCAAGGATTTCACGCGTTGGTTCCTGATTAGAATCTGGCCCCGACCACAGGCCTGATGAGGCTTTGCCCGGCAGGCCTCAGAGAAGCTGCCCTCCCCGCGCCAGGCTTCAGCAGCCAGCGCATCACAGCATCTGCAGGGAGCCGCAGTCCCGGGCCCAGCGGCCACCCCAGCCCCAGCCGGCCAGGCTCCCACTCACGTCCAGAGTCCTAGGCCAGGCACCAACATCCAGAGGCCTCCTTAGCGGGGTGGGGGTGGCAGCTGAGCCACTTTCCTCCCCTCACACCCTTCCTGCCCCTGGCCCCAGAATGTGTGTTTTTAGAAGCACTGTCTTGCTGTGTTGCCCAGGCTGACCTCAAACTCGTGGCCTCCAGTGACCCTCCCGCCTGGCTTCTCCAAGTGCTGGGATTGCAGACGTGAGCCGCCACTGTGCCCGGCTCTGCCAGGAGCCTCTAGTTGGCGGCTCCTCCTCTTGAGGCAACCCCCACATCTGCACTGCACCCGGTCAACCCTCACCCGTCCCCTCCGTGGGAGGAACGGGAACGGGACACGGGAGCCGGTGCCTCCCTCTGCCTCTGGTCTGTGGCCACAGTGGTGAGTAAAGGCTTGACGGCCGCGGTCAGCCTGGCTGGTCCTCCTCACTGCCCTCCCAGACACCTCGTGGCTCAGCAGCATGTAACAGCCTCCGTAAGCCCCAGCGCAGGACGCACTCTCCAGGTAGCCCTGGTCCCAGGCCTGAGCCAGCCCTCTCACACCAAGCTCAGGCCAGCTCCCAGGAGGCACCACTGCCCTCCACCCTGGAACAAGAAACCGCAGCCACCGTGAGATTCCGGCTCCCTGCCCGCAGCCCGTCGGCCATCCGGTCCCTTCCTTCCAATTTTGTCCAGCACTGCCCCAGCCCGGTCCTCCCGGGCCCTGCTTGTACCCATCCCCACAGTGCCGAGGAGACGCCTGCCCAAAGCCGACCTCAGCCCTCTCACGGTGGCCCCCAGTGCCCGTTTAGAGAGCGAGTGAGTTCTTCGGAGGAAAAGGAGAAGACGTCTGAGGCAGCCTCTGCAGGGCGAGTGTTCTGCGGGGCAGGTGTGGGGAAGCTGGGAGTGGTCCCAGCCCTCGTTGGGAGGCCTGTGGCAGCCCTGGCTCTGGAGTCGTCAGCCCTCCCTCCTGGGAACCGACAGCTGTCTGTGAACTCTGACCTGGCAATTCGGATGTGGCCGAGGGGACCGTGTGTTTGGAATAGGGGTCTCCATTCCTCCGTTAACTGGAGACGCAGTGGGGACAGTCCCTGAGACCCCAGGGGAAGGGACGCCTCACAGGAACCAGAGCAGAGAAAACACAGGCCTGTCTGAATCCGCTTCTAGCATCTCAGTAATTCCAGAACATCAAGCAGAGCTCAGCCATCAGAGGCAACAACTGAGGCTGGAGGAGGTCCTGCTTCACCCCGAGAGGTTTCCCCAGCCCCGTGAACCGTTGTTCTGAAGAAGTTCCCCACCTCCTTCCCCGCTCCCCACAGCCCCAAGTCGTGAGCAGCTTCCCCCGGGTGAGAGACACCCCTCGGCCTCCACTCTCCCTTTAACGTCGGTTTCCTCTGCACGGGGCACAAAACGGGCTGCTCAGCGGCTGTTGATTTGTTTTCTGTGGAATTTGTTGAAGAATCATGTAAAATGGACACTTACACGGGAAAGTAAATTTAAACCTTCAAAAGAAAAGTATACACCAACCTGGCTGGGGTTGAGGAGGCCCTGCATTCTCTCCAGTTGTTGGCTGTGTTAGTCAGAGTTCTCCAGAGGGACAGAGCCAGGGGGTCGTGTGCAGGGAGAGGTTGATTATTAGAGATTGGCTCCCATGGTTAAGAAGCTGAGAGCTCACCATCCGCAGCTGGCGAGCCAGACACCTGGGAGAGCCGGACAGCCGGGAGAGCCGGACACCCGGGAGAGCCGGAAACCTTAGGGAGTCGGACACCTTAGGGAGCCGGAAACCTTGGGGAGCCGGACACCCGGGAGAACCGGAAACCTTGGGGAGCCGGACAGCTGGGAGAGCCGGACACCCGGGAGAGCCGGACACCTTAGGGAGCCGGACACCCAGGAGAGCCGGACACCTTAGGGAGCCGGACACCCAGGAGAGCCGGACACCTTAGGGAGCCGGACACCCGGGAGAGCCAGACACCTTAGGGAGCCGGACACCTTAGGGAGCCGGACGCCCAGGAGAGCCAGACACCTTAGGAAGCCGGACACCTTAGGGAGCCGGACACCCAGGAGAGCCGGACACCCGGGAGAGCCGGACACCCGGGAGAGCCAGAAACCTTGGAGAGCCGGACAGCCGGGAGAGCCGGACACCCAGGAGAGCTGGACACCTTAGGGAGCCGGACACCTGGGAGAGCCGGACACCTTAGGGAGCCGGACGCCCAGGAGAGCCGGACACCTTAGGAAGCCGGACACCTTAGGGAGCCGGACACCCGGGAGAGCCGGACACCCGGGAGAGCTGGATACCTTAGGGAGCCGGACACCCGGGAGAGCCGGACACCTTAGGGAGCCGGACACCCGGGAGAGCCGGACACCCGGGAGAGCCGGACACCTTAGGGAGCCGGACACCCGGCAGAGCCGGACACCCGGGAGAGCCGGACACCTTAGGGAGCCGGACACCCGGGAGAGCCGGACACCCGGGAGAGCTGGAAACCTTAGGGAGTCGGACACCCGGGAGAGCCAGACACCTTAGGGAGTCGGACACCCGGGAGAGCCGGACACCTTAGGGAGCCGGACACCCGGGAGAGCCGGACACCCGGGAGAGCCGGACACCTTAGGGAGCCGGACACCTGGGAGAGCCGGACACCTTAGGGAGCCGGACGCCCAGGAGAGCCGGACACCCGGGAGAGCTGGAAACCTTAGGGAGTCGGACACCCGGGAGAGCCGGACACCTTAGGGAGTCGGACACCCGGGAGAGCCGGACACCTTAGGGAGCCGGACACCCGGGAGAGCCGGAAACCTTAGGGAGCCGGACACCCGGAAGAGCCGGACACCCAGGAGAGCCGAAAACCTTAGGGAGCCGGACACCCGGGAGAGCCGGACACCCGGGAGAGCCGGACACCTTAGGGAGCCGGACACCCGGGAGAGCCGGACACCCGGGAGAGCTGGAAACCTTAGGGAGTCGGACACCCGGGAGAGCCGGACACCTTAGGGAGTCGGACACCCGGGAGAGCCGGACACCTTAGGGAGCCGGACACCCGGGAGAGCCGGAAACCTTAGGGAGCCGGACACCCGGAAGAGCCGGACACCCAGGAGAGCCGAAAACCTTAGGGAGCCGGACACCCGGGAGAGCCGGACACCCGGGAGAGCCGGACACCTTAGGGAGCCGGACACCCGGGAGAGCCGGACACCCGGGAGAGCCGGACACCCAGCAGAGCCGGACACCCGGGAGAGCCGGACACCTTAGGGAGCCGGACACCCGGGAGAGCCGGACACCCGGGAGAGCTGGACACCTTAGGGAGTCGGACACCCGGGAGAGCCGGACACCTTAGGGAGCCAGACACCCGGGAGAGCCGGACACCTTAGGGAGCCGGACACCTTAGGGAGCCGGATGCCCAGGAGAGCCAGACACCTTAGGAAGCCGGACACCTTAGGGAGCCGGACACCCAGGAGAGCCGGACACCCGGGAGAGCCAGAAACCTTGGAGAGCCGGACAGCCAGGAGAGCCGGACACCCAGGAGAGCCGGACACCTTAGGGAGCCGGACACCTGGGAGAGCCGGACACCTTAGGGAGCCGGACGCCCAGGAGAGCCGGACACCTTAGGAAGCCGGACACCCGGGAGAGCCGGACACCCGGGAGAGCTGGACACCTTAGGGAGCCGGACACCCGGGAGAGCCGGACACCTTAGGGAGCCGGACACCCGGCAGAGCCGGACACCCGGGAGAGCCGGACACCTTAGGGAGCCGGACACCCGGGAGAGCTGGAAACCTTAGGGAGTCGGACACCCGGGAGAGCCAGACACCTTAGGGAGTCGGACACCCGGGAGAGCCGGACACCTTAGGGAGCCGGACACCCGGGAGAGCCGGACACCTTAGGGAGCCGGACACCCGGCAGAGCCGGACACCTGGGAGAGCCGGACACCTTAGGGAGCCGGACACCCGGGAGAACCGGACACCCGGGAGAGCTGGAAACCTTAGGGAGTCGGACACCCGGGAGAGCCGGACACCTTAGGGAGTCGGACACCCGGGAGAGCCGGACACCTTAGGGAGCCGGACACCCGGGAGAGCCGGAAACCTTAGGGAGCCGGACACCCGGAAGAGCCGGACACCCAGGAGAGCCGAAAACCTTAGGGAGCCGGACACCCGGGAGAGCCGGACACCCAGGAGAGCCGGACACCTTAGGGAGCCGGACACCCGGGAGAGCCGGACACCTTAGGGAGCCGGACACCCGGCAGAGCCGGACACCCGGGAGAGCCGGACACCTTAGGGAGCCGGACACCCGGGAGAGCCGGACACCCGGGAGAGCTGGAAACCTTAGGGAGCCGGACACCCGGGGAGCCAGACACCTTAGGGAGTCGGACACCCGGGAGAGCCGGACACCTTAGGGAGCCGGACACCCGGGAGAGCCGGACACCCGGGAGAGCCGGACACCTTAGGGAGCCGGACACCTGGGAGAGCCGGACACCTTAGGGAGCCGGACGCCCACCCGGACACCCGGGAGAGCTGGAAACCTTAGGGAGTCGGACACCCGGGAGAGCCGGAGTCGGACACCCGGAGAGAGCCGGACACCTTAGGGAGCCGGACACCCGGAGAGAGCTGGAAACCTTAGGGAGCGGACACCCGGAAGACCTTAGGGAGTCGGACACCCGGGAGAGCCGGACACCTTAGGGAGCCGGACACACCCGGAGAGCCGAAAACCTTAGGGAGCCGGACACCCGGGAGAGCCGGACACCCAGGAGAGCCGGACACCCGGGAGAGCCGGACGCCTGGGAGCCGGACACCCGGGAGAGGTGGACACCTGGGAGAGCCAGCACTGCCAGCTCCAGGCCTGGTCCGAATCTGAAGGCAGGACAAGCCCACGTCCAGGGAGAAGGCTCCACACCTCCAACAAGTCCCCGCACTGGGAGAGGAACCGCTGCATTACTCACCCATGAACTCAAGTGTCCTCCTTACAGCCCAGCCACAGTGACACCTCAGTTCCGCATCACATCAGCAAGTGCACGGCCTCCAGGTGGCTGCGTGCCCTGCGTACTCATCACGCTTAGCCCAGCGGAGCCTGAGTGGCTTCACCTGACCTTGTCTACTGGGCCAACTTACCTGCCAGGTCCCCAAAGCCAGGGTCTGTGGCGCCCCTCCCTCCTGTCCTGCTCCAGACAGCGAGGGGCTTCTCCGCGGTTGAGGGCAGGGAGCGTGGTCTTTGACAAGCCCACAGGCTGCTCCCAGGACGGCAGGCAAAGGCAGACGCAGCCCGGCCCCGGGGGCAGGTGTGGGCTCTGGCTACACAGAGGAGATCTCAGAATCAGGAAATACGGCCACTCTTGGCACCCAACTTCTTTTTGAAATATTGAAATATTGTTCTTTTCACAAAAATGTGTTGCGTTCAAATGCTATAGGTTTACTTTTGTTATATGGAAATGAATGAATACTGTCTAACTTCTCGGTTTTAATTTCAATAGTGTAGATATCAGTAGACCTAAGCCACATAAACCGAAGCTTGCTGGGGTCCTCAGTAATTTTGTTTTTTTGAGACAGAGTCTCACTCTGTCACCCAGCCTGGACTGCAGCGGCACAATCTCAGCTCACTGCAGCCTCAGCCTCCCTGGATTCAGGTGATCCTCCCACCTCAGCCTACCGAGTCACTGGGACCACACCTGCCTAATTTTTGTGTTTTTTGTAGAGATGGGGTCTCACTTCATTGCCTAGGCTGGTCTTGAGCTCCTGGGCTCAATTGATCCACCAGCTTCGTCCTCCCAAAGTGCTGGGATTACAGGCATGAACCATCACACCCAGCAAATAATTTTTTTTTAATTTTTTTATTTTTTGAGATGGAGTCTTACTCTGTCGCCCAAGCTGGAGTGCAGTGGCATGATTTTGGCTCACTGCAACCTCCACCTCCCAGGTTCAAGCGATTCTCAGGCCTCCGCCTCCTGAATAGCTGAGATGACAGGTGTGCACCACCATGCCTGGCTAATTTTTTGTATTTTTAGGAGAGACGCCTGTAATCCCACTGTAATCCCAGCACTTTGGGAAGCCAAGGGGGGAGGATCTCTTGAGCCCGGGAGTTCAAGACCAGCCTGGGCAACATGGCTACACCCCATCTTCACAAAAAATTTTTAAAATTAGCCAGGCATGGTGGTGAAGGCCTTTGGTCCCAACTAAGGAGGCTGAGGTGGGAGGATCACTTGAGCCCAAGAGTTGGAGCTTGCAGTGAGCCGTGATCACACTGCTGCACTCCAGCCTGGGCAACAGAGCAAGACTCCATCTCAAATAAATAAATAAACAAATAAATAAAATGTACCATCTTAGCCACTTTTAAGCGTGTGCTTCTGTGGTGTTAAGTACACTCACATCCCTCTACAGCCATCACCACATTCATCTCAAGCACCTGTCATCTGCCCAGACTGAGACTCTGTCCCCATTAAACACTGACTTGTAATTTCCCTTCCCCACAATTTCTACTTTCTGTCTGTGTATTTGGTGACTCTAGGCTCCTCACATTGTAGCAGGACGAGCCGCAGACAAAACTCCTCAGACACCGGATTAAAGCAGGAAGTGGTTTTTATTCGGCCGGGAGCGTCGGCAGACTCGCGTCTTAAGAGCCGAGTTTCCAGAAAAAGAAAATCTTGGCCTTTTTAAAGGCTTACAACTCTAAGGGGTCCACGTGAAAGGGTCGTGATAGATGGAGCAAGCGTGAGAAACGTGACTGGGGGCCACATGCATCAGCTAACAGAACAAAAAGTTTTACAATGCTTTTTTCATACAGTGCCTGAAATTTACAGATAACACAAGTCATTTAGGTCAGGGGTTGATGTTATTATTGTTACTTTTTTAACTCCTAGGGCCGGGTGGTGGTGCCAAGGTTGTCTGGCTATTTATCTTACTTTTGTTTTTTTCCAACTTTTTGCTTTCTCTCTTTCCTCCTGTCTTGTGAACTAGGCAAGGTGGGGGGAGGAGGGCAGCAGGAGTAGCAGTGGTCTCCTTCCTTAACATGAGCGGAATTATGCAGCATTTCTCTTTCATGTCCAGTTTGTTTCACTTAGTAAATTTTTAAGGTTCATCTATGTCGTAACATATATCAGAATTTTCTTTTTTTTTTTTTTTTTTTTTTTTTGAGATGAGGGCTCACTCTCTTACCAAGGCTGGGGTGCAGTGGCATAATCATGCCTCACTGCAATCTCCCCGCTCCCAGCTCCAGGTTCAACCAATTCTCGTACCTCAGCCTCCCAAGTAGCTGGGACTACAGGTGTGCACCACCACGCCCGGCTAATTTTTTGTATTTTTGGTAGAGACAGGATTTCGCCACATTGCCCAAGCCGATTTTCTTCCTTTTCAAGGCTGAATAATATCCCACAGGACGCGCGGACCACATTTTGTTTACCCATTCATGCACTGACGGATGCTTGCGTTGCTTCCACCTTTTAGCTGCTGTGAACATAAATGTATAAATATCTGTTCAAGTCTTGCTTTTAGTTATTTTGAGTGTATACTTGGAAATGGAATTTCTGGATTACACGGTCATTCAGTTTGATTTTTTGGGAAGCCAGCATCCCGTTTTTCCATAGCTGCTGCAACGTTTTACGGCCCCACCAAGAGTGCACAGAGTTCCAATTTCCCTCTGTCCTCGTCAACACTTGTTATTTTCTCTGGCTTCCGTAAGAGCCATCCTAAATGGCATGGGGTGGGGTCTCACCGTGGTTTTCGCTTGCATTTCCCTAGTAATTAGTGATGTGGGGCGTCTCTTCATGTGCGTCTTGGACACTTGTGTAACTTGTTTGAAGAAATGGCTACTCAACTTCTCCGCCCACGTTTTATATTGTGGTGTTTGGTTTTTGTTGTCGTTGAGTTGCAGAAGTTCTTCACACATTCAATATATTAATCCCTTATCGGGTATATTATTTGCAAATATTTTCTCCCTTTCCATGTGTTGCCTTTTCACCTTTTTGATAGTGTCCTTCAAAGCACAAATGTTTTTAATTTGGGGCCGGGCGCGGTGGCTCACACCTGTAATCCCAACACTTTAGGAGGCTGAGGTGGGCGGATCACCTGAGGTCAGGAGTTTGAGACAAGCCTGACCAACATGGTGAAATCCCGTCTCTACTAAAAATACAAAAATTAGCCGGGCGTGGTGGTGGGCGCCTGTAATCCCAGTTACTCAGGAGGCTGAGGCAGGAGAATAGCTTGAATCTGGGAGGCAGAGGTTGCAGTGAGCCAAGATCGCACCAGTGCACTCCAGCTTGGGTGACAGAGCAATACTCTGCCAAAAAAAGAGAGAGAGAGAGAGAGAGAAAGAAAGAAGAAAGAAAAGACAGGAAAGAAAAAGAAAGAGAAAGAAAGAAAGAAAGAAAGAAAGAAAGAAAGAAAGAAAGAAAGAAAGAAAGAAAGAAAGAAAGAAAGAAAGAAAGAAAGAAAGAAAGAAAGAAAGAAAGAAAGAAAGAAAAAGAAAGAAAGAAAGAAAGAAAGAAAGAAAGAAAGAAAGAGAAAGAAAGAAAGAGAAAGGAAAAAAGGAAGGAAGGAAGGAAGGAAGGAAGATTTTTAATTTTGATAAGGTCTGATTTACCTATCTTTTCTTTTGTTGCCTGTGCATTTGTGTCATATTCAAGAAATCCTTGCCAAAATCAGTATCATGACGCTTTTCCCTTATGTTTTCTTCTGAGAGTTTTAGCTTTTACAGGTAACTCTTTGATAAATTTTGAGTTACTTTTCATGTCTGGTGCTAGGTAAAAATTCTATTTTATTCTTTTACATGGGGATAGCTAGTTTTCTCGGCAGCATTTGTTGAATGGACTGTTCTTTCCCCATTGAATGGTCTTGGCACCCTTGTCAAAAATCATTTGTACATCTGAAGGCTTATTTCTGGGCTGTATCCTATTCCCTTGGTCTACATGTCTGTGTTAATGCCGGTACCACACTGTTTTGATGACTGCAGCATTGTAGTAAATTTTGAAATTAGAAAGTGTGAGTTCTCTTACTTTGGTCTTTTTTTTTTTTTTTTTTTTCCAGACAGTTTTGGCTAGTCAGGGTCCCTTGAGATTTCACATGAATTTTAGAATGGGTTTTTCTATTTCTGGGGGAAAAAAAAAAAGTCGTTGGAATTTTGAGAGGAATTGTATTGAATCTGCAAATTGCTTTGGACAAGATGGCTGTCTTCACTCTAATAAGTCTTCTAATTCATAAACATGGGGTGTTTTTCCATGTATTTATGTCTTTTTATTTTTTCAGCAATGTTTTGTACTTTTCAGCGTACACGTCTTTCACTTCCTTAGTTAATTCCTAAATATTTTATTCCTGGCCGGGCGCGGTGGCTCAAGCCTGTAATCCCAGCACTTTGGGAGGCCGAGATGGGCGGATCACGAGGTCAGGAGATCGAGACCATGCTGGCTAACACGGTGAAACCCCATCTCTACTAAAAAATACAAAAAAAAAAAATTAGCCGGGCGAGGTGGCGGGCGCCTGTAGTCCCAGCTACTCGGGAGGCTGAGGCAGGAGAATGGCGTGAACCCAGGAGGCGGAGCTTGCAGTGAGCTGAGATCCGGCCACTGCACTCCAGCCTGGGCGACGGAGCGAAACTCCGTCTCAAAAAAAAAAAAAAAAAAAAAAAAAAAAAAAAAAAAATATTTTATTCCTTGGAGTACCATTATGAATGGAATTTTTAAATTCCTTTTTTGGATAGCTCATGGTTAGCATATGCAAATGCAGTTGACTTTTGTGCATTGATTTTGTGTCCTGCAACTTTGCTGAACTCACCTATTCTGTTAGTTCTCACAGGTTTGGGGTGGAATCTTTAGGATTTTCTACATATTCCATCACGTTGCCTGTGAACAGAGATAATTTTACATCTTCCTATCCATGCTGGATGCCTTTTGTGTGTTTCGTCCGACGGCTCTGGCTGGAACTTCCAGCGCTGTGTTGAACAGCAGTGAAGAGCATGGGCATCTTTGTCTTGTCCCTGGTCCCACAGGAGAAGTTTTCTGCCTCTCACCATTGAGTACAACGCTCACTGTGGGTTCTTCCCACATGGCCATTGTTATGTTGAGGTCCTTTCATTCTAGCCTGGTTTTTTCCATGTTTTTATCACAAAAGGGTGTTGAGTTTGCTCAAAGGCTCTTTCTGCATCGATTAAGGTCACGCAATTTCTTTCCTTCATTTGGTTACCATGGAATACAACATCGATCGGTTTTCGTATGTTGAACCGTTCTTGCGTTCGGGAACAAATTCCACCTGGTCCTGAAGTAGAATCCTTTTAACACACCGCTGAATTGGGTTTCTGCTAGTATTTCATTGAACTTTCCATTCTATTTCAAAATAAAGTGTTTTTATGTTTCATTGATTCATTCTCCTATTCGGAAAATACCGAAAATGCACATGGAATCCCTTTCATATGTGTCTTCGGTATCCCTGTGACCAAGAGCAAGAGAGAGTCACAGAGAGGCAGAGATCCCCGGAGACCCAGGGCTTTGAGCTGGATGCAGGACTGGCCAGGCCCCTGGGGCGTCCTGTGGCGGTGAGGATGGGGTCCTGTGGGTTCCACGTATGGGAAAAGTGGTGAAGCCACGACTTGATCATCTGATGATCAGAAGAGTGTGGGTGGCAGGAGCTGGCAGGTGTCACCAAAGCCACTTCCTGTTGTGCTTAGGCACACAACCAAACTATGTTTTCCAGCCTCCCTTGAGTTTGAAGATTATCACAGGACTGAGTTCTGGCAAAGGAGTATGGGCATCGGGTGTGCCAGCCTGGTCTCCAGGACACCCTGGGAAGCTGCCCCCAGGTTCTTTTCCCCTCTGTCTGGAACCAAGGTGATCCCAGGGCCATGTCTGGAACCCCATATAGAAGGTGGAGGAACCCTAGGAGAAGGAATCCCGTTCCTGACCGTTAGGAACAGAGCCATCCATGAGCAGCATTGGACTCAAGAGCAAAATACACTTGACTGTGTGCGGCAGCAGAGATTGTTAGGGTTTTCTATTATCCTCACTGAGGTATTAACCCAGGTAGCCGTGCCACCATCTCTGGGTGTTGAGCTGCACTGGCCCTTCCTTCTGGAGCACTCTGGCCTCTCAGTTCTCTTCCTTCTGAAACACTCTGACCTCCCTGTCCCCTCTCGCCTGGCTCTGCTGCCTGCTAGGCTGTGTCCCAAGGCCAGGGCTACAGAGGAGAAGGGGAACCTCAGTCTCTCAGGTGGAGAAACGTTGGGGAACTGACTCAGCCTCACGCCTCTGGGGCCCCAGTCATTCTCCCACCTCCCCGCTACTGTACCCACCCCACCCCTTCGGTTGTACACCTGCCCCACGGGAACACAGTGGAGCCTCTAGAAAAGGAACACAGCGGAGCCTCTAGAAAAGGGATCACGGCGGAGCCTCTAGAAAAGGGATCACGGCGGAGCCTCTAGAAAAGGGATCACGGCGGAGCCTCTAGAAAAGGGATCACGGCGGAGCCTCTAGAAAAGGGATCACGGCGGAGCCTCTAGAAAAGGGATCACGGCGGAGCCTCTAGAAAAGGGATCACGGCGGAGCCTCTAGAAAAGGGAACACGGCGGAGCCTCTAGAAAAGGGAACACGGCGGAGCCTCTAGAAAAGGGAACACGGCGGAGCCTCTAGAAAAGGGAACACGGCGGAGCCTCTAGAAAAGGGAACACGGCGGAGCCTCTAGAAAAGGGAACACGGCGGAGCCTCTAGAAAAAGTCCAGGTGCTGCTTCCACACAGGGGCCGAACCTGAACAGCAGCACAAAGGAAGGCGCTTGCAAGACTCACCCAGAGATAATAATGCTGCAGTTTCCACAACTGCTCTGTTTTAATATCAACTCCCACGAATTGAGGAGATGTCATTTTCCTTATTTACAGATGAGGAAAGTGAACCCGGGCAGCCCATCCCACGCACCCTCCTGCAGCAACACCCCCAACACCCCTCTGCCCACCCTGCTCCGGATGCCTGAGCCGCCTCCCCTACGTGACGGCCTCAGAGGTCTCAGCCGAGGACCCAGGGGTCACCTGTGCGGTCCAGTGCATCTGAAGCCACATCCACACGTGAAGACTCAGGCTCACTGAGAAAGCTCAGCCTCGGCTCGGCTGCTGGGGCTGCAGGGGAGGCCAGGATGACCCGGAGGGAGGAACCAGCACCAGGTTCCAGGGAGGGGGTGGTGGAGAATACTGGAGAGGAGAGTATGCAGCAAGTCCCAGCTCCGCCATGTGGCCAGGGACACCCCTGCGGCCTGGCGGCCTGTCCCTGCCCTCCAGGGCTTATTCTCCCTCAGGTCACCCAAGAGGAGAAACCTTCCCCTGCCCTCATACTCTCACTGCAAAGTCTGGGTAGGGCTGAGCCATTTCGGAGGGAGGCCCACTGCCCGCAGAGAGGATCAGCCTTCTCCAGGGTTCTGGGGAGGGGACGGTGGCAGGAGGCGCCTGGTGAGATCTGGTGAGCACCAGTTCCAGAATGAGGGGGCGGCGGGGGAAATGTGGGGCGCTGTCCGAGGTCCTGACCCTCCCTGGAGGACCTGTCTATGTCAGGTTCAGGACTCAGAGGACCTGTGCAGCAGCGAGAACAGAGGGGTCCGAGGTGGCAGAGACGGGGGAGATGGGGCTCACAGCAGCACCTGTCGTGCAGACTCGGGGCTCCTGGGCATCTCTGATACTCAGGGGCCATGGGGTCAAGACAGGTTCAGGGATCTGGCCCGGTCTAGGGACTGAGCGGCCTCAGGGCTGCCTCCACCCACCGCACTCACAAGTCCCCACGCGGTGTGAGTCAACCCAACCTGGAGCTCCGGCCAGGGGCAGTGCAGGACTGGACAGAGCCCCCACCAGAGAGGCCAGTGGTGGTGGACACGGAAGGGACACCAGCCTTGGAAGGAGAAAGGGTTTATCTCCTGGAGGAGAGCCGGCCGGCCGGGGACGTGACAGCGGCCTGGGGTCCAGAACGGAGGGAAGGAGTACTGGGCTTGGCGTCCCGGCTGCACTTCAGCCTTCTGGGAGACTCAGCCCCCTGGGAGGCTGCCCACAAACGGGCCAGGCGTCTGCCTGGAGGAAGGGGCTCCCTGTCAGCTCTGTGGCTCCCCAAGCTGGCAGATATATCCAAGTCAGAAGTCAGAGAAGTGTGGTCTCCACGTGGAGTGGCACCCAGACCCCCTGCCCGGGCCCCACTGGGAGACCTTAGGCCCCTTCCAAGCCATTAAGCCCTCATCCCAAAAGTCAGACGTGCTGATCCCTGAAGCCAGGCCTGACGCCAGGGGCCTGGTTTTCTGCTCTTGACGGGAATAGCTCACAGCTGTGTGTCTATATCGGAAGCCACTTCTACCAAGCCCAGTTATTTATATGCCTCCTTCCCAAACGGAAATATAAGGAAATGTGTTAGCAATTTTGACTTTATTTCATAAAACACAGGATGAGGCCAAATGGAAGTCTGTTTCTGAATAAGATTACAGATTACAGATCTGAAAAACCAAGTTCACTTTCAGCTGCAAATATCATTTAGAGAAAATGTCTTGTTTTGTAAAAAGAAGCTGTGTGTTGACAGATTTCTTCCCCTCAAATTCTAGAGGGATTTCAAAGCCCTCAGTGGGCGTTCTACCTGTGGGGGAGGCAGTGCTCTCATCCCAGACACACCCTGACGCCGTAGGCCCGGTGCAGTGGAGTCCCCAGACACAGCTCCGTGGCCACAGGCTTGGTGGCAGGGGCAAGGCTGGCTGCCATGGGGGCAGGGGGGACGCCACCTCCACCCTGACCAAAGCCTCAGGTGCACTGGCCCAGCAGTAGGATGTAGAGGTTCCGGGGTCCCCATAGCAAGACAAACATCCTCGCCCTTCCCTGGGAACCTGGAAACCCAGCCATGCCGTTGAAGCCTTCCAGGGAGGTGCATGTTGCCCACCCCCAGCTTGTCCCCCATCCCTGGCTTGTCCCCCATCCCCGGTTTCTCCCCCACCCCACATTTCCCTTTAACTCTCGCTCGGCCTCATGTAGAGGTTAAAGGGAACACCCCCGGGCAGGTGACGCCTCCCCACCATCGGGTGACCCACCTGCTGCCTCCCACAGCCCTCCCACGTGCCCCCTCCCCCCGCCGCAGCAATGCCCCTGAGTTCGCTCTGCCCACCCTGCTCGGCAATGCCTGAGCCGCCTCCCCTGCATCATGCCTGAGCCACCTCCCCTACATCATGCCTGAGCCGCCTCCCCTACATCATGGCCTCAGAGGCCTCAGAGGCAAGTCTGACGCCCCCCGTGCCATGCCCACCCTGCCCACAGGACCCTTGAAGACCCCAGGTGTCTGCGGGCTCCCTCATTTCGGTCCCCCAGTTCCTCACTTGCTGGTGGTCTCTCCTCGCCTGCCACCTCCCCGAAGGTTTCCTTGGTGTCCAGGTGCCTCGCAGTCCACACCTTCCTCTTCCCGCCCCAGGTGTCGCATCTGCACACGTCAGTCAGCGCATTTGCGCTGGTCTCTCCCTCCCGCTGCTGGTCAACCCCGCCAGGCATCTACCATAGGCCCTACACCCATGACAAGGACTGGCAGAGCCCTGGGGAGGGCACCGAACCTAGGAGGGCTTCCTGGAGGTGGGTCAGAGCGGAGCTGGGAGTGGGAGGAGGACCATCACCCCTGGACTGCGCTCCTGCATATGTGAGAGAGGAGAGCGAGCCGTTCCCGCATATACAGATAGGAGACTGTATCATTCCCACATACACAGAGAGGAGAGCGAGCCGTTCCCGCATACACAAAGAGGAGAGTGCACCCTTCGCGCACATGCGTAACCTCATTGCATGCTGATGAGAAGCCCCGGGCGTGCATGTGCACGGGCAGTAAGTGACACGCAGCTCTTTCCAGCGATGTCCCTTCTGTCTTTAAAATTATGGTTAGTAATTAGCACAGAATTTTTTCTTAAAAAAACAAGAGTAAGAAGTCATTTAATGATTTCCAAACTAATTACGAATATGGCCATACTTGGAAAAGCCACTCCCTAAAAGCGATGATTTGGCTCGAGCTGCTGTGAGAACCTGAGCGGAGTCATCCTCACTGAGAACCTGCCCAGGAGGCACCGGCAGTGAGAACCTGCCCGGGAGCCACCTGTAGTGAGAACCTGCCTGGGAGGCACCTGCAGTGAGAACCTGCCTCGGAGACACCTGCAGTGAGAACCTGCCTCGGAGGCATCCATGGTGAGAACCTGCCCGGGAGACACCTGCAGTGAGAACCTGCCTCGGAGGCACCCACAGCCGTCAGTGCCACTTTTCACCCCGGCCCGAGGCAGCGACCCCTTCGCATCCCCACCCCGCCTGCCCTGCCTCCTCAGTGGGGTGAATGGATAAAGGACGTTGGTTCTGGTTATCATCTTTGAGCTGCCAGGTTTTTTAAGGGCTGCATGGGGATATCATTTGCATATCCTCAAACTCACACACTTAACGTGTCCAATTCAGTGCCTTTTAGTATATTCACAGAGCTGTGCGTCTATCACCACAATTTTAGAACATTTTATCACCTCAAAAAGAAAAGAAATCCTGGCCGGGCGCGGTGGCTCAAGCCTGTAATCCCAGCACTTTGGGAGGCCAAGACGGGCGGATCACGAGGTTAGGAGATCGAGACCATCCTGGCGAACACGGTGAAACCCCATCTCTACTAAAAAAAATACAAAAAACTAGCCGGGCATGGTGGCAGCGCCTGTAGTCCCAGCTACTCGGGAGGCTGAGTCAGGAGAATGGCGGGAACCCGGGGGGCGGAGCTTGCAGTGAGCTGAGATCCGGCCACTGCACTCCAGCCCGGGCGACAGAGCCAGACTCCGTCTCAAAAAAAAAAAAAAAAAAAAAAAAAAAGAAAAGAAAAGAAAAGAAATCCTGCTTCCCCCAGCCATCACTCTGAGTCCCCCGTTTTCCCCAGCCCCTGTCCATCATGAAGCCACTCTCTGTCTCTGTAGATGTGTCTGTTCAGGACGTTTCACATCAATTCAATCATACACCACGTGGTCCATGGAGACCAGCTTTGTTCACTCAGTGTGATGCTTTCGAGACTCTGTGGGGGCGATCTGGCTGCGGCATCTGTCACCCCATTGATTACCAGGGTTGATTCCACTGATGTGGCCAGCTCAGCACTGTTCCCTTCCCACCTCACCGTTCCATGTGCCTCCTTCCCAAAATTGTGTGCTCAGCCAAAGAAAATGACCTTCCCAAACAGAGAAGGACCATTCTTCAGTCCGGGGTGTCCGAGCAGCCACACTCCCCTGCTAGAATCTCCAAAGAAGCTCTCGAGGTCCATCCATGGTACAACTGAACTCAGACCTCTGTTGCCTTTTAGGGTTTAATACAATTCTATCGTATGGATTACATCACATTTTGTGTAACCACTAATCCCTTGGCAGAAATTGGGGTCATTTCCACTTTTTGGCTATCAGTAATCAATGCTGCTGTGAACACGTATGTACAGCTTTGCCCGTGGACACGCCTGCCCTTCTCCTGGGTAAATGCCTAGGAGTAGAATTCCTGGGTCATCTGGTAACTCTACATTTGACATTGGAGGGAAAATGAGACTGTTTTCCACAGTGACTGCACCATTTGCCACTCCTGCCAGTGACGGATGAGGGATCTGGTTCTCCACATCCTCCCAACACCTGTCATTGTGCCCGTTAGACGACAGCCGTCCCAGTGGGTGTGAAGCACTGCCCCTTTGTGGCTTTGATTTTCCTGTTCCTGAGGGCTGCTGACGTTGAGCATAAGTCCACGTCCCTATTGGTCATTGGTGTGGTTTGGTTGTGTGTCCCCACCCAAATCTCATCTTGTAGCTCCAGTAATTCCCACATGTTGTGGACGCGACCCAGTAGGTCCCCACCCAAATCTCATCTTGTAGCTCCCATAATTCCCACATGTTGTGGGAGCGACCCAGTAGGAGATGACTGAATTTTGAGGGTGGGTCTTTCCCGCACTGTTCTCGTGGTAGTGAATAAGTCTCATGAGATTTGATGGTCTGATAAAGGGAAACCTGTTATGCTTAGCACTCATTTTCTCTGGCCACTGCCATATAAGAATTGCCTTTCACCTCCCACCATGATTCTGAGGCCTCCCCAGCCGTGTGGAACTGTAAGTCCAATTAAACCTCTTTTGCTTCCCAGTCTTGGGTATGTTTTTATCAGCAGCATGAAAACAGACTAATACAGTAAATTGGTACCTGTGGCGTGGGGCATTGCTGAAGAGTTCCCCGAAAACGTGGAAGTGACTTTGAACTGGGTAACAGGCAGGGGTTGGAACAGTCTGGAGGGCTCAGAGGAAGACAGGAAAATGTGGGAAAGTTTCAGACTCCGTAGAGAGTTGTTGAATGGCTTTGACAAAAATGTTGATCGTGATATGGACAATGAAACCCAGGCTGAGGTGGTCTCAGATGGAGATGAGGAACTTGTTGAGAACTGGAGCAAAGGTGACTCTTGTTATGTTTTAGCAAACAGACTGGCAGCATTTTGCCCCTGCCCTAGAGACATGTGAAACTTTGAGCTTGAGAGAGATGATTTAGGGCATCTGGCGGAAGAAATTTCTAAGCAGCAAAACATTCAAGTGGTGACTTGGGTGCTGTTAAAGGCATTCAGTTTTAAAAGGGAAACAGAGCATACAAGTTTGGGAAATTTGCAGCCATCGATAGAAAAGAAAATCCCATTTTCTGAGGAGAAATTCAAGCCGGCTGTAAAAATTTGCGTAAGTAGCAAGGAGCAAATGTTCATCCCCAAGACAATGAACAAAATGTCTCCAGGGCATGTCAGAGATCTTCATGGCAGCCCCTGCTTTCACAGGCCTGGAGGTTTAGGAGGCAAAAGACGTTTCATGGGCTGGGCCCAGGATCCCCGTGTTGTGTGCGACCCAGGGACTTAGTGCCCTGCATCCCAGCCACTCCAGCTGTCACTGAAAGGGGCCAATGCAGAGCTCGGGCTGTGGCTTCAGAGGGTGGAAGCCCCAAGTCTTAGCAGCCTCCACTTGGTGTTGAGCCTGGGAGTGCACAAAAGTCAAGAATTGAGGTTTGGAAACCTCCACCTAGATTTCAGAAGATGTATGGAAACTATTACTGCTGTAATTGTACCATATATAATTCTTATACATTCTAGATGTAAATTATCAAATATTTGATTTGCAAATATTTTCTCCCATTCACTGGGTTGTCTTTCATTTGCTATAATAGACATAGTGTCCTTTGATGCACAAACGTTTTTAATTTTGATGAAGGTCGGCCGGGCGCGGTGGCTCAAGCCTGTAATCCCAGCACTTTGGGAGGCCGAGACGGGCGGATCACAAGGTCAGGAGATCGAGACCATCCTGGCTAACATGGTGAAACCCCATCTCTACTAAAAATACAAAAAACTAGCCGGGCGAGGTGGCGAGCGCCTGTAGTCCCAGCTACTCGGGAGGCTGAGGCAGGAGAATGGCGTAAACCCGGGAGGCGGAGCTTGCAGTGAGCTGAGATCCGGCCACTGCACTCCAGCCTGGGCGACAGAGCGAGACTCCGTCTCAAAAAAAAAAAAAAAAAAATTTTGATGAAGGTCAACATAGGTGTTTTTTCTTTTGTTGCTTGTGGTTTTGGTATCATATGTAAGACACCATTACCTAATCCAAAGATTTACACGTGTGTTTCCTTCTGAGAGTCTTATAGTTTTATCTCTTGCAGTTGGATCTTTGACCTGCTTTGACTTAATTTTTTGTATGTGTGAGGTAGGAACTCAAATTTATTACTTTGCATATGGATATACAGCAGTCCCAACAGGGTTAGTTGAAAAACTATTCTTTTCTCTCAATAAATGGTCTTAATGTCTTTGTCAAAAACCAACTAAGGGTTTAATTTCTGGGCTCTCCATTCCACTGATCTGTGTGTCCAGCCTTGTAGCATTGTCACACTGTCTCCATTACTGGTGTTTTGTATTCAGTTTTGAAATAAGGAAGTGTGAATCCCCCAACTTTGTTCTTTGTAAAGTTTTGAGTGTTGAGGTTATACTCAGAGTCTTTTTAGATTCCATACTAATTTTAGGATGGATTTTTTTCTGTTTCTGCAAACAGGTCAACTTGGGTTTGGATAGGGATTGCACTGATTCTGCAGATCAACTTGGAGAGTATTACCATCTATTCAGTATCAATCTTATGGTCCATGAACTTGAAATGTCTTTCATTTATTTAGGTTTAATTTAATTGCTTTCAGCAACGTTTTGATGTTTTCAGAGTTTAGGGTCTCCACTGTCTTGTTAAACGTATTCTTAAATGATATTCCATCTTTTATTTCTGATTTTAGTAAGCCCAGTCTTCTCTCTTTTTTTCTTAGTCTAGCTAAAGGTTTGTCAGTTTTGCTGATCTTTTGGAAGAATCAGCTTTTATTTTACTGATTTTCTCTATTTTCTAATCTATATTTCACTAACTTTTTTCTATTCTTTTCTATTTCCTTCCTTTGTCCTGCCTGAGGTTTAGTTTGCTCTTCTTTTGTCACTGTCTCAAGTTGGGAGGTTAGGATGTGGATATGAGAGCTTTCTTCTTTTTAAATGTAAGTGTTCTCAGACGTAAACTTCCTCTCTGCCCTGCTTTAGCTGCATCCCATACGTTTTGGTATGTTACATCTCCAATTTCATTCATCTCAAAGTATTTTCTTATTTTCCTTGTAATTTTGTCATTAATCTGTTTTGTTATTTAGGAATGAATGTGTGTTGCATAATGTACACATATTTGTGAATTTCCCAAGTTCCTTTCTATGTTTTATTCCTAATTTCACTCCATTATACTCAGTGATTGTGTTTTGAATGGTTTCAATCCCTTGAAAGTTAATGAGGCCAATGGATTTACAGCCAAATTCTACCAAAGGTACAAAGAGGAGCTGATACCATTCCTTCTGAAACTGTTTCAAACAATAGAAAGAAAGGAACTCCTTCCTAACTCATTTTATGAGGCCAGCATCATCCTGATACCAAAACCTAGCAGAGACACAACAAAGAAAGAAAATTTCAGGCCAATATCCCTGATGAACATCAATGCAAAAATCCTCAATAAAATACTGGCAAACTGAATTCAGCAGCACATCAAAAAGCTTATCCACCACAATCAAGTCAGCTTCATCCCTGGGATGCAAGGCTGGTTCAACATATGCAAATCAATAAACATAATCCACCACGTAAACAGCGCCAATGACAAAAACCACATGATTATCTCGATAGATCCAGGAAAAGGCTTTGATAAAATTCAACATCCCTTCTTGCTGAAAACTCTCAATAAACTAGGTATGGATGGAACATATCTCAAAATAATAAGAGCTATTTATGACAGACCCATAGCCAATATCATACTGAATGGGCAAAAGCTGGAAGCATTCCCTTTGAAAACTGACACAAGACAAGGAAGCCCTCTCCTATTCAACATAGTATTGAAAGTTCTGGCCAGGACAATCAGGCAATAGAAAGAAAAAAAGGTATTTGAATAGGAAGAGAGGAAGTCAAATTGTCTCTATTTGCAGATGACATGATTCTATATTTAGAAAACTCCATCGTCTCAGCCCAAAATCTTTTTAAGCTGATAAGTAACTTCAGCAAAGTCTCAGGATAGAAAATCAATGTGCAAAAATCCCAGGCATTCCTATACACCAATAATAGACAAGCAGAGAGCCAAATCATGAGTGAACTCCCATTCACAGTTGCTACAAAGAGAATAAAATACTTAGGAATACAACTTACAAGGGACATGAAGGACCTCTTCAAGGAAAACTACAAACAACTGCTCAAGGAAATAAGAGAGTACACAAACAAATGGGAAAAAAAATTCCATGCTCATGAATAGGAAGAATCAATATCATGAAAATGGCCATACTGCCCAAAGTAATGTATAGATTCAATGCTATTCTCATCAAGCTACCATTGACTTTCTTTGCATAATTAGAAAAAAACTACTTTAAATCTCATATGGAACCAAAAAAGAGCCTGTATAGCCAAGCCAATCCTAAACAAAAACAACGAAGCTGGTGGCATCACACTACCTGATTTCAAACTTTACTACAAGGCTACAGTAACCAAAACAGCATGGTACTGGTACCAAAACAGAGATATAGATCAATGGAACAGAACAAAGACCTCAGAAATAATACCACACATCTACAACCATTTGATCTTTGACAAACCTGACAAAAGCAATGGGGAAAGGATTCCCCATTTAATAAATGGCGCTGGGGAGAACTGGCTAGCTAGCCACATGCAGAAAACAGAAACTGGACCCCTTCCTTACACTTTATACAAAAATTAACTCAAGATGGATTAAAAACTTAAATGTAAAACCTAAAACCATAAAAACCCTAGAAGAAAACCTAGGCAACACTGTTCAGGACATAGGCATGGGCAAAGACTTCCTGACTAAAACACCGAAAGCAATTGCAACAAAAGCCAAAATTGACAAATGGGATCTAATTAAACTAAAGAGTTTCTGCAAGCAAAAGAAACTATCAGGGTGACCAGCCAACCTACAGAGTGGGAGAAAATTTTTGCAATCTATGCATCTGACAAAGGTCTAATATCCAGAATCTACAAGGAACTTAAACAAATTTGCAAGAGGAAAACAAACAACCACATCAAAAAGTGGGCAAAGGATATGAACAGACACTTCTCAAAAGAAGACATTTATGTGGCCAATAAACATATGAAAAAAAAGCTAATCATCACTGGTCATTAGAGAAATCTCACACCAGTTCGAATGGCAACTATTAAAAAGTCAGGAAACAACAGATGCTGGCAAGGCTGTGGAGAAATAGGAATGCTTTTACACTGTTGGTGGGATTGTAAACTAGTTCAACCATTGTGGAAGACAGTGTGGCAATCCCTCAAGGATCTAGAACCAGAAATACCATTTGAGCCAGCAATCCCATTACTGGGTATATACCCAAAGGATTATAAATCATACTACCATAAAGACACATGCACACGTATGTTTATTGCAGCACTATTTGCAATGGCAAAGACTTGGAACCAACCCAAATGCCCATCAGTGATAGACTGAATAAAGAAAATGTAGCACATATATACCATGGAATACTATGCAGCCATTAAAAAAAGAATGAGTTCATGTCCTTTTCAGAGACATGGATGCAGATAGAAGCCATCATTCTCAGCAAACTAACACAGGAACAGAAAACCAAACACCACATGTTCTCACGCATAAGTGGAAGTTGAACAATGAGAGCACATGAACACAGGGAAGGGAACATCACACACCAGCGCCTTTTGGAGGGTGGGGGGCAATGGGAGGGAGAGCATTAGGACAAATACCTAATGCATGCGGGCTTAAAACCTAGATGATGGGTTCATAGGTGGTTTGATAGGTGCAGCAAACCACCATGGCACATGTATACCTATGCAACAAACCTGCACATTCAAGTACAGTATCTCAGAACTTAAAGCAAAATTAAAAATTAAAAAAAGAAAGTTAGTGAGGCTGATTTGGTGGTCTAGTATGTGATCTATCATGAAGAACAACCCACATGTGCTTGAGAAGAATGAGTGTTCTGCTGTTGTGTGGAGTGGTCTGCAGATATCACTTAGATCTACTTGGTTGTAATGTGTTTGAGTTTTTCATTTCCTGTTGCTGTTCTGCCTGATTGTTCTATCCATTATTGAAAATGAAGCATTGATGTCTTCGTTATTGTTGAAATGTCTATGTCTCCATTCAATTCTGTCAGTTTTTGTTTTACATATTTTGGGGCTCTGTTGTTAGGGGCTTATGTTTACAATTGTTATTTTACCAGAAGAACCGGCTTTTATCTTTGTAAAATATTTCTCTTTATCCCAAGTAACAGTTTTTCTTTTAAATTGCTGTTAGTACTCCAACTCTCTTCTGGTTGCTATTTGCATGGTATGTACTTTTCATCCTTTTACTTTCAGCTTTTTTGTATCTCTGAATCTAAAATCTGTCTCCTTTAGACAGTATATAATTGGATATTGGTTCTTTATCCAATCTATCTCTACCTTTTTATTGGATTGTTTAATCCATTCACATTTAATGTAATTATGAATATAGTTGAATTTATGTCTGCATTTTACCTTTTGTTCCCTATATGTCTCGTGGTCTCCTGTCTTTTTGTTGTTATTGTTGTTGTTAATCTATTCCTTCCTTACTGATTTCTTGTTTAATTAAGTGAATATTTTCTGGTGCAACTTTTTTTATTCCTTTAATGGATTTTTTTGCCAAATTTTAAGTCATTTTCTTAATGGTTGCTCTACAGCTTACCACATACACTTAGCATATCAGAATCTATTTCAGATTTATATTAACTCCAATTATATGTTGACATGTTATCTTTATGTTATTTGTTACATTTACCTTGTTTATATTATATTTTCTTATTTACCACTTATTATTCTCTTCATTTGTCTTTTCTTTAACTTTATTTTTTTTATATATATATATACACAAGGCCTCACTGTGTTGCCCAGGCTGGTCTTGGAACTCCTGGGTTCAAGTGATCCACCATCTCAGCCTCCCAAAGTGCTGAGATTACAGGCATGAACCACCCTGGCCACCTTCATTTGTTTCTGTGGGTCTGAGTTACCATCTGTTGTGACTTCTTCAATACAGTGTTGTTCCCCATACCTCCTTTGTGCTATTATTGTCAAATATATTAAATTTTTATGTGTTACAGGTCCAGGAATACAACCATATACATATTATTTTACACAACTGATTTTCAAATCACTCAAAGAAAGAAGAAATGTGCGTTTATACTGTCTTTTATAATTCATTATTACATTTCTAGTGCTCTTTTTTTGGTGTGGATTCAAATTTCCATCTGGGATCACTTTTAAAGCAGATCTGCCAACCATGAATTATTTTGACTTTTGTTTATCTGAGAACCTCTTATTTGGCCTTCATGTTGAAAGATCGTTTTCGGGCTATGACAATCTGGATTTACAGGTTTGTTTGGGTTTTTGTTCAGTCCTCTGAATATGTCATCCTACTGCCTTCAGGCCTTCATTGTTTCTGATGAAAAGTCACCTGTCAATCTTGTTGGAGTGCCCTTACCCATGACCATGAGGAGTCATTTTTTTCTCTTGCGCCTTTCAGGATTTTTTTTATTGTTTTTGTTTTGTTTTGTTTTGTTTTCTGCTTTTAGCTTTCAGTATTTACTATGATGAGTCTGCATGTGGATTTCTTTGCATTTATTCTGCTTTGAGGTCATAGGGTTTCTTAGATGTATAGACTAATGTGTTCAGCAAATTTGGGAAATTTCCAGGCATTATTTGTTCAAATATTTGTCCTGTCTTTTATCCTTTTCTTCTCAAGTAAACCTGTGATGAGGATGTTGGTGGACTGAAAGTTGTCCCACATTTCTCTGAGGTTCTATTCATTTTTCTTCCATTTTCTATTTTTCAGATTGCATAATCTCTATTTATCTATCTTCAAATTCACTGATTCCTTCTTCTGCCAGTTCTAAACTACCATTGACCCCCTCTAAAAACTCTTTTTCAATCATTGTATTTTTCAACTCCACAATTTTCACTTGATTCTCTTTTACAGTTTCTATCTTTTTATTCATAGTCTGTATTTGAGTCTCTATTGATAGTTTCTCTTCATACTCTCACTGTCTTCATATCTTCCTTTACTTCTTTCTTGCAGAAAGTAAAAGTTCCTCTTGAAAGTTTCCCTTCTTGTTAAAGAATAAATCATAAGTATTAGAAATAATAGTTTCCTTTAAAGACTAACTTTATGCTAGACATGCTCATGGACATGTAGTACGTTCTATGTCCTTGTACTTTAACCAAGATACCTGTGCTGGATGTGCTCGCAGACGTGTCCCGGCTCACAGCCTATACCCCTTCCTTATTTGGGAATGTTATTACTTTTCTAATTTCTTTCATAGGCAACTTCCTCTTTTCCTTTATCTTTCCATTACTTTTACCTATTTAGAAAAGTTTTAAACTGTTAGCCTATCAGGTTTGAGTCTAAATTGTGCCATCTGGCTCCAGCCAATGGAGACAGGACACAGTAATAGGGACAAACTGCGTAAGGGATAACGCTTGCTTCCCTCCTTTGTTCAAGTGTGCTCTTGCCTTTATTCCATCTGCGAGGAGCACCCTTACTGCAGGAAGTAAAGATTGCCTTGCGGATAGAATTAAATTTATGTTCAAGTGCTATTTCTTTGCAGCACCAGGGAGCAAGCATTTACATATAACATTTCTGCGTGGTTTTCTTTAGTTCTTTGAATGTCTTAATGACGGATACTTGGAGG
Source organism: Macaca thibetana thibetana (assembly GCF_024542745.1). Lineage (NCBI taxonomy): Eukaryota > Metazoa > Chordata > Mammalia > Primates > Cercopithecidae > Macaca > Macaca thibetana. Next base: position 1,045,385 of record NC_065587.1, on the reverse strand, counting down.
TCCCTGTCTGTTACGTCTGGCGTCTGATCCCTCCCATGCGCAGCTTCCATTACTGCTCTTTTCCCTGTGCATCGGGTCATGCATTCCTATTGATTTTAATGTCTCTTAGGTTTTGTTAAAAACTGGACATTTTGGATAACATTTTGTAGTAACTCTGGATACTGATTCCCGACCCCCACTCCCTAGGGCTTGTTTCTGTTGTTGTTTGCTTATCTATTTTCTGACTTGCCCAGGTTACTATGTAACATTTATTTCCCCCGTAGTGGGAAGCCTTCAGTGGCATTATCCGGTGGGCTCAGCCCTGGGTGTATACACAACCACCCTAGATGACAGCAGTTTTGTTTTCACTGGGGCCATGCTTGTCTCTTTCCCTGATCTCTCTGCTAAGTTCTCTGCCTCATTTGCCATTACACTCAGACTGTTAGGCTCCACTAATTACCTGCTGGCTGCTCTATTGTTTTTCACTAAGCCCTGGGGCATTAATTGCTCAGTACATTAATTCAATTAAATTCAGGCAGAAATAGTTTTGAGTCCAGTCTTGGGTTCGTTCTGACCCAGGAGGGCACCTCTTAGCTCTCTCTTTCCTTAGTTCTTTCTAGCAAACTAGCTGGTCCATGGTAACAGCGCATTGCTGTTAATTAGGAACTATTGTTTTCTTTCTTTTTAACTTTTATTTTAGGTTCAGAGGTCCATGTGCAAGTTTGTTATACAGGTAAACTGTCATGGGGGTTTGTAGTGCAGATTATTTCATTACTCAGGTACTACGCCTAGTAACCAATAGTTATTTTTTTCTTATCCTCTCCCTCCTCCCACCCTCCACCTTCAATTTTAATAGCACCTGACATATGGAAGGAACTCAACGGTTTCCTGAATTTTTGACTTAGGTTTCTTACAATAACATATGATTTACACTTGTCTCATAAAAGAAAAAGAACTATTTTTTCAAGAGCACTCAGGCTTAAACTTCTTAATACTCTGTTTCAGATAAAGTCAGTTCCTTTGGTGAGAGCTTTAGGGTTCTCTTTCCCTATGAGCTGCCTCTCCTCCTGGACAGAGTCTCTGAGTCACCACTCCGGGCATTGGGCAGGGCAGCAGTCCGTGGTCTCTGGAGTTTGTTTCTCCTGGTGGGAAATCTCAGCTCTACAAGTGAGCTAGGGAAAGGGTGGCCAGGTCCCCAGAGTTCTCAGCCTGCCACACCTGGGGAGAGCCTGAAAGCTGTGGATGTGCCTCACATTTTTTTTTTTTTTTTTTTCTGAGGCAGTCTCACTCTGTTGCCCAGGATGGAGTACAATGGCACAGTCTTGGCTGACTGCAACCTCTGTCTCTTGGGTTCAAATGATTCTCGTGCCTCAGCCTCTGGAGTAGCTGGGACTACAGGCATGCAACACCAAGCCTGGCTAATTTTTGTATTTTTTGGTAGAGATCAGGTTTCACCATGTTGGCTAGGCTGGTCTCAAACTCCTGACCTTGTGATCCGCCTGCCTTGGCCACTGCACTCCAGCCTGGTGACAGATTGCACCACTGCAGTCCAGCCTGGTAACAGAGCAAGACATTGCCTGTGCACTCTTTTCTTTCTTTTCCCTCTTTTGGACTTTGGACTGTGGACTTTTGAGTTACTGCTGAAATGAGTTAAGACTTTAAGGGACTTTTGGGAAGGCATAATTTGTTTGAAAAGTGAGGACATGAGATTTGGGAGGGGCCAGGTGTGGAATGATGTGGTTTGGCTGTGTCCCCACCCAAATCTCATCTTGAACTGTAGCTCCCATAATTCCCATGTGTTATAGAAGGGACTCAGTGGGAGATCATTGAATCATGGGGTGGTTTTCCCCATACTACTCTCCTGGTAATGAATAAGTCTCACAAGATCTGATGGTTTTATACGGAGTTTCCCCTTTCACTTGGTTCTCATTCTCTCTTGCCTGCCACCATGTAAGACATGACTTTTGCCTTCCACCATGATTGTGAGGCATCCCCAGGCTCACGGAACTGTGAGTTTATGAAATCTCTTTTTCTTTAGAAATTACCCAGTCTCAGATATGTCTTTATTAGCAGCGTGAGAACAGACTAATACACCTGGTGTTCTAAGGTGAGAGCCTCGGTGATTGATGTTAGATCTTTTTCTCTAGTATTTTCATCAAATGCTATAAATCTTGCTCTATTCCCTGCATTTGCACATCCCACCAACTGTAGTAAGTTGTATTTTCATTTTCCTTTAGTTCAAAATATTCGTTAATTTCTCTTGAGACTTTTTTGATCCCTGTGTTATTTATTCTTCAAATATTTTAAGATTTTTTAGCTATTGATTTCTAGTTCAATTCCATTGTGATCTGAGAACATATCTTGTATGGTTTCTGATCTTTTACATTTGTTAAGATGTGTTTTGAGGCCTGGAATGTGGTCAATTTTGGTGAATGTTCTGTGTGTGTCTGGGAAGAATGTGTATTCTGCTGTTGTTAGATGAAATCTTTTATAGCTGTCAATTAGACCCAATTGATTAATGGTGCTGTTCAGTTCAAATATCTTTACAATTTTCTGCTTGCTAAAGCTATCAATTACTGACAGAGTGGTGTGAGCGTCTTTAACTGTAATAGTGGATTTGTCCATTTCTCCTTGAGGTTCTACCAGTTTTTCCTCAGTATCTGGACACTGTTTTAGTGCTAGGCTAACGCATATGCTTTTGCCAGAAGCCCAAGGTTGGCAAAGAGAGGACAGTGCACCAGAGAGAGTCAATAACAAAAGCAAAGGCTGAGGAGACTTCGTAGGGGGCAAGGCTGGAAAAAGGAGGGGTGGGGTTCAGGCTGGACAGAAGAGGGGGCGGGGATCAGACTGGACAGAGGAGGGGTGGGGTTCAGCCTGGATAGAGGAGGGGGTGGGGATCAGCCTGGATAGAGGAGGGGTGGGGATCAGCCTGGATAGAGGAGGGGTGGGGATCAGCCTGGATAGAGGAGGGGGTGCAGTTCAGCCTGTACAGAGGAGGGGTGGGGTTCAGGCTGGAGAGAGGAGGGGGTGGGGTTCAGGCTTGTTCTGCAAACCCCACGTGAGTATCTTGGCCTTTGTTTTTCTTTTTTCTTTTTCTTTTTTTTTTTTTGCGGGGGATGGAGTCTCGCTCTGTCACCCAGGCTGGAGTGCAGTGGCGCAATCTCAGCTCACTGCAAGCTGTGCCTCCCAGGTTCATGCCATTCTCCTGCCTCAGCCTCCTGAGTAGCTGGAACTACAGGCGCCCGCCACCTCGCCCCGCTAATTTTTTTTTTTTTTTTTTTTAGTAGAGACGGGATTTCACTATGTTAGCCAGGATGGTCTTGATCTCCTGACCTCGCGATCCACCTGCCTCAGCTTCCCAAAGTGCTGGGATTACAGGCGTGAGCCACCGCGCCCAGCCAATCTTGGCCTTTCTTATTCCCAGCATGCACTTGGAGCCTGTGCCCCTCACCTGAAGGCACCCCCAGCTCGAGGGATTTGTACCCCTGACTGGTCTGTCCCCTCCCCTTGGGTGTTGCTGGGACCTGTTCCTTGCTCCTAAGTCACATCGTAGGGATGAAGCAATGGAGTGTCCACAGCTAAGTGTGTGTGTGTGACCACACCACGTACAACTGACCCCGCCTTGCTGGAGCTGCTCTCTCCTTTGCTAAGGGAACACAGCAGCCGTGTTGGGCAACACCGCATGCCTAGGACCTTCAGTGGCCTCTAGCACCAGAGTGCAGCCTCTGGACAAAAGCCAGCAAGAAAATGAAGCCGTCAGTCCTACAGCTGAAAGGACAGATGGGTGCCAGCACCCAGAGTGAGCGTGGAGGTGAACTCTGCCCCAGCTCAGCCTCCAGCCCAGCTGCCACCTGATGGCAGCCTGCGGGCCGAGCAGGGGACACCACTAAGCAGCACCAGACCGCTGGTCACAGAGACTGTGTGATGACAGATGTGTGTCATCTCGAGCTGCGAGGTTTGTGGTGACCTTGTTACACAAGGACAGACGCTAATACGACGGGTTCCCACAGCGGGTCTCCAGGGCTCAGGCAGTTCTCATCACAAGACCTCAGGGGGTCTCTTGGCTGAGTGCAGAGGATAATGCAGCTGAAGGTCATGGCCAGACTCCTGGGGACAGATCACCAGCCCCTGATACCCTCAGCATCAAGAGTTGCTGCCGAATTGTGGCCAGGCCCGTTTCTTTTCTTTTCCTTCCTTTTTTTTTTTTTTTTTTTTTTTTTTTTTGAAACAGAGTCTTGCTCTGTCACCCAGGCTGGAGTGCAATGGTTCGATCTCAGCTCACTGCAACTTCTGCCTCCCGGGTTCAAGCGATTCTCATACCTCAGCCTCCCGAGTAGATGGGATTACAGGCATGCATCACCACACCCAGCTAATTTTTGTATTTTTTGTACAGGCGGGTTTTTACCATATTGGTCAGGCTAATGTCGAACTCCTGGCCTCAAGTGATCCGCCTGCCTCGGCCTCCCAAAGTGCTGGGATGACAGGTGTGAGCCACCACACCTGGCCAGCCAAGCTCATTTCGAAGAAAATCCATGGGAAGGAAGGAGGGACGGAGCGAGGGCCAGCACCACTCTAAGAGCAGAGTGATGGGTGCGGGTGGGGAGTGGGGCTGGAGGGGGCCCAGGGGCTGTGGTTCGTGGACCCAGGCCCTGGCCAGTCCCCAAACGCTGCAGCTCCTGCCTCTCAAAGCGGTTTCCTAGGGACCATCAGTATAACTGTGACAGCAAACCCATCCGTAATGTGATTTAATTAAGAGATAATGACAGTGGGACCGGGAATTGTGTTGTGCGGGTAATGGGTTCTCATTGCCTCACAAGCCCTGCAGTAACTCGGAGCTCGGGATATTAATTCGTCACCGTGTCATTGTTTGGGGAGAATTGCCATATTTCTCAAATGCCTTCAAACTTTTATTTTCCTTCCACGGTCTCTGAGTTTGCTCCAGCCCCTCACTGATTAGTTCCAGCTAAATCTGCCTTTTCTCATTAAAAGAAAAGCTCATGCATTTTATTTTCAATTAATTTGCAGGAATCTATCAGGAGAAAGTCCAACTGAACCTCGTCATTCACAATGCAATTTCTCAGAACCACCAGGGACGGCAGGTGTAGTCCAGGGTGGAGCTGGCCTCCCACCTGCTGGGGCACGTGCACCCTAAGGGCTCTCTCGGGCCAGGGCCGCTGGGCTCAGCCTCCTGCACAGACCCACCTGCTGGGGCACGTGCACCCCAAGGGCTCTCTCGGGCCAGGGCCGCTGGGCTCAGCCTCCTCCACAGGAGTGTGGGGAGAGGCCTCATCACACTTCCCACCTGGTGGCAGGTGCCAGGACCCCTGAGTCTCCTCCGCTCTGCCCTCCAGTCTTGTCCCCTTGAAGACACATGGGGCAGGGCCGGGAGGCTAACGTGTTAGGATATGGGTTCTGGCCTCTGGCAGCTCTCAGAGCCTGCCTGGCACTCCTTTAGTGAGCATCTCGCCTCCGGGCACCTCTTGACTCCCCTGGCAAGATGGAGTGGCCTGAGGGAGCCATTGGTCCCAGGGGACACTCGCCAGGACCCTCCCGCAGGCTGTGGATGTGTGTGGCCTGTCCTTGGTTTCCCTGGACCAGACCTGCCCATCAGCCTCCATTACACATGGGTCCAGTGGGTTTAGCCACTGAAACCTCACCTTCCTCACAGCTCTTTCCTCTCATAAGTTCGCACCTTTCTCTAGGCCCCAGCTGTGCCCAGTGGCAGGGGTGAGATGAGATGTTCTGAAGCACTCATCCAAGGCCCGGAGAAGCATCATGGGGGACAGGAGGGGAAGGACTCCTGGGGGCCCACCCTGGGCCTCTGCCCGGAGGCCCGGTGTCTTCCTGCCAGCCTCTGCTGCCGGGCAGCAGCACCTGCTCCAACACCTCATGCCGAGCATTCGGTGTTTTGTTTGGGAAGTCGCCGGGCACAGCCTCTCTTGTAGGATGCAGGAGAGGACACTGGAAATATCATCACTCGTCATCAGGACAACCCTATTCTCCAGGGCTCAGCCCTCACCTCCACTCCTCAGGACATGGACAGGTGGGCAGGGCCGGGAGCCTCTGCAGCCCGCACCCCTGTGAGGGGTCTTGCAGGAGGGGAGGCATCTGCGGCAGAGCCCAGCGTCCCCACCGCCGGCGTCCCTGCCTGTCTGCAGTTCAGCCTGGCTCCCAGCAGGCCCGGCAGCGTCTCCTCTGTGAACCCCCAGCCCCTAAACATCGCAGGGCAGCCCCATCTCCCCATCCCCAGGAGGACAGGGCCCCTGAACATCGCAGGGCGCCCCACCTCCCCATCCCCGGGAGGACAGGGTCCCTGAACATCGCAGGGCGCCCCACCTCCCCATCCCCGGGAGGACAGGGCCTGAACATCGCAGGGCAGCCCCACCTCCCCATCCCCAGGAGGACAGGGCCCCTGAACATCGCAGGGCTCCCCACCTCCCCATCCCCGGGAGGACAGGGCCTGAACATCGCAGGGCTCCCCACCTCCCCATCCCCGGGAAGACAGGGCCTGAACATCTCAGGGCAGCCCCATCTCCCCATCCCCGGGAGGACAGGGCCCCTGAACGTCGCAGGGCAGCCCCATCTCCCCATCCCCGGGAGGACAGGGTCCCTGAACATCGCAGGGCGCCCCACCTCCCCATCCCCGGGAGGACAGGGCCTGAACATCGCAGGGCAGCCCCACCTCCCCATCCCCAGGAGGACAGGGCCCCTGAACATCGCAGGGCTCCCCACCTCCCCATCCCCGGGAGGACAGGGCCTGAACATCGCAGGGCTCCCCACCTCCCCATCCCCGGGAAGACAGGGCCTGAACATCTCAGGGCAGCCCCATCTCCCCATCCCCGGGAGGACAGGGCCTGAACATCGCAGGGCAGCCCCATCTCCCCATCCCCAGGAGGACAGGGCCTGAACATCGCAGGGCAGCCCCACCTCCCCATCCCCGGGAGGACAGGGCCTGAACATCGCAGGGCAGCCCCACCTCCCCATCCCCGGGAGGACAGGGCCCCTGAACATCGCAGGGCAGCCCCACCTCCCCATCCCCGGGAGGACAGGGCCCCTGAACATCGCAGGGCAGCCCCATCTCCCCATCCCTGGGAGGACAGGGCCCCTGGAGCGGACACAGGAGTGGGGCCGCCTCACATTTGCTCCCAGAGCAGACCCTCCTGCTTCCCTCCACTGCAGGCAGCCCCTTCCATGCCCTGTCCCCCACACAGCAAACCCCCCACCTTCACCCCAACCTGCCCCACCCCCACTGCAGCCCCTTTCCAGCCCAGCTCCTGCCCCTCCAACCCTCCTCCTTCCAGAAGCTTCTCCCCTTGGCATTCAGGTGAAGTAAGAGACTGGCAGGACTTGCTTTCTGGTCCCAGCCCCACTGACCCAAACAGGACCTGGTCCAGGCAGGATGAAGTGAAGAAACCAGCAGGAACCAGCAGACGGTGAGAGGCGGATCCCTGGCTGCCCTCACTGTTCACTGGCATCAGACACGCCCACCAGCACCACGACAGTTTACAAATGCCATGGCAACAACCCATAAGGTGCCAGCCCTTTCCATGGCAATGACCCAGAAGCTACCGCCTTTTTCCTAGAAAATTCTAAATAACTTACCCCTCAATTTGCATTGGCCCATCCTTAATTTGCGTGTAATTGAAAGTGGGTTCACAGGGGTATAAATACAGCTGCCAAACACCATATGCTGTGGGTGCACTGCCTAGAAGTTAGCCCTCAAGAAGCAGCACCGTTCAATGGAAGACCGCGGTCCAACACCACCAGCTCACCCTTGAATTCCACTTGGGGAAGCCAAGAACCCTTCCAGGCTAAGTCCCAGTTTGGGGTCTTGCCAGTCCTATAACATGGGGGGCCTTCCTCTGCCACTTCACTGGCCCTTCCTTGTTCCCCCTCCAAGTGCAGTGCCCAGAACCCCGACACCATCCACTCACGGGACCTCCCCATTTCCAGAGAATTCTGGGTCTTGGCCTGGCTGTCCTAACTCCCCTCCCCACAGCTTTTGACTTTCACCTCCACTGGGCTGGGCTCCAGCCCAGCCAGGAGCCCAACCTCCGGCCCCTTCCTGTTACAGCTGGAGGGTCCTGACTCCCACGTCCACCACAGGGGCCCCCAGCCAAGCACAGCTCCAGACTTGTGGGCCCCAGGCAGGTGCCATGGTTCATACCTGTAATCCCACCACTTTGGGAGGCTGAGGCAGAAAGATCTCTTGAGCCCAGGAGTTACAGACCAGCCTGGGCAACACAGCAAAACGTTGTCTCTAAGGAAATAAAAGCAAAGATAAAGAACTTCAAGATGGCAGCAGCAGAGTAGATCCTCCTCTACATGCTTGCCCAGTGCATGGCTGGAGTCCTGCCTGCTCTGCCCCTCGTGGCCATGCCCCTCTCCCTCGGGTGACTGATCAGAGCGGGTCCCCCCACGCCTGGCCGTGTCCCTCTTCCTCGGGTGACTGATCAGAGCGGGTCCCCCCACGCCTGGCCGTGCCCCTCTCCCTCAGGTGACTGATCAGAGCAGGTCCCCCCATGCCTGGCCGTGCCCCTCTCCCTCAGGTGACTGATCAGAGCAGGTCCCCCCACGCCTGGCCGTGCCCCTCTCCCTCGGGTGACAGATCAGAGCGGGTCCTCCCATGCATGCTTTGCCCAACATGTGGCTGGAATCCTGCCAGCTCCGCCCCTCTTCCTGCAGGTGACTGATGGGGACCCTGCACAATGCCCCCTCCTCAGAGACACCTGCCCTGATGTCCGCACAGTGACAGCCCCGCCCTCTCCAGCCCCTGCTGTGTCCCTCCACCTTCACCCCACAGCGACTGTGTGCTTCTGTCCGAGTCCCCACACACAAGCCCGTGATTGAGGGTGTCTGCCTGTTGCTGAAGCCCCAGTCCCTGGTGTGTCCTCCAGGCTATGGTAGGGGTCCCAGAGCATCTGTCGACCACTGTAGCCAGTTCCAGTTTCAGACATCAGTGTCCACAGGGGCTTCAGTGCGGATGCCAGTGCTTTGGGCTGGCCTCTTCTACAACTCACCTCCAGCCATGTCATGGCCTCAGCTTAAATCCCTTCAGATGCACAACTGACCAGGCCAGCACAGCAGCCCGTCCACCTGTCCGGGTGACCCTCCTGCCCTGCTGGCCTTCTCTCGGGGCCAGGCTGCAGGTTAAGGCTACAGTGAGCTGTGGTTGCATCACTGCACTCCAGCCTGGGTGACAGAGCAAGACCTTGTCTCCAAAAAAATTATCAAAATCAAAAATGAAAGATGGGATATCACTACAGATCCTCCAGAAATAAAAAGGACGATAAGAGAATGCCATGAACGATTGTGTGCCAACAAATTAGATAACAGATTAAATGGACAAATTACTGAAAGAAACTACCAAGGCTTACTCAACAAGTAAACAGATTGAAATAGTAATTTTTGAAATTTCCACACTGAAAAGCACAAGGACGGATGACTTCACTTGTGAATTCTACCAAACATTTTTTTAGTTGCTGTCAACAAGTTTATTGTCTTTATCTGGAAAATCCTCATAGAAATTGTTTGGTTTAGCTTTCAGCAGCCTGCTCTCGAGCTCTGAGGAAGCTTGCCTTCTTTCGAACTACCCGGTATTTCTTCTGAGCAAGGGACATTTTCACCTCTTCTTTTTAACTTCTTTCTTGGGCTTCTTTTCATAGACTGGATTATCTCATATAGCAGCATGAGCTTTCTTTTTTTTTTTTTTTTTTTTTTTCTGAGATGGAGTCTCACTCTGTCACCCAGGCTGGAGTGCTGTGGCGCAGTCTTGGCTCACTGCAAAACCTCCGCCTCCCAGGTTCAAGCAACTCTCCTGCCTCAGCCTCTTGAGCTGCTGGGATTACAGGCATGAGCCACTGCACACGGCCACAGCATGAGCTGTCTTATACATCTCCTCCATCGTGTCTGGAGTTATGCTTTTTTTCTTTTTTTTGATGGAGTCTCACTCTGTCATTCAGGCTGGAGTGCAGAGGCATGATCTCAGCTCACTGCAACCTCCACCTCCCAGGTTCAAGTGATTCTCCTGCCTCAGCCTCCCAAGCAGCTGGGATCACAGGTACCCACCACCACATCCAGCTAATATTTGTATTTTTAGTAGAGATGAGGTTTCACCATGTTGACCAGCTGGTTGCAAACTCCTGACCTCAAGTGATCACCCTGCCTCGACCTCCGAAAATGCTGAGATTACAGGTCTGAGCCACTGTGCCTGGCCTACCCTGTTCTTTATGTATTGAGAGAACTGCTTCTTGTAAGCATCTTCATCTTCCTCCATTAAGTAGCACATGTAATCTGAAATATTCTGGCCTATGATGTGCTCCCATTGCACTTCTGCATTAAATTAGTTGCTTTCAGAATCATGACCAGGGAATCGTTTGGTACTGAGAAGGATAGACCAGCCTCCACCCACAGCTCCCTTCAGGGCACCAAAAACTTCATTGCCAGTGGGAGTTCTGGCAAGGCCTGCATCCAAAGAGCAGGTGAAGGCACCTGGCTGACCATCTATGCCTTCCACGTTGTATTCATCACCAGTCACTTCCACTTGGCCTTCCTAGATCTTGTCCAGGCCAAACCTATTGAGAAGCCTGTGGGCCAGCAGCAGGCCAGGGCAATATGCTGCAGCGTCATTTGTCAGGCCAACCTTCACACCGTATTTCAGCAGTTCGTGGGCATATGCTACGCAGACTATCACATCCCCCTCGATACGGGCATAAGCAACCTGACAAATGGTATCTCTGTTTGTTACACAAACTATCATCCCGTATTTGGGTGTAAATATCCCGTATTTGGGTGTAAATATCCTGTATTTGGGATAAAAGTCGTATTTACTTTCATCCTGTACCACCAAGCGTTTCTGAGCATAGTGACCAGTTTTACCTCTCCTCATCTTCCACATTTCACTTGGTATCTCTTAAAGTTGGCCTTATTCTCAACTTTAACAAACTCCATCCTGTGGAACAGACACCCATGTCTGTGGCTCAACAGAGACCTGCAGACCCAGCAGTGCTGGGCAGGGAAAGGCTCTACCAAACATTTAAATAAGAAGAAATGCTAATCCTTCAAATATTTTTTCAAAATAATGGAGGAGAAGGTAAGACTTCTAGATATGCTTTGGATGTCTTGTCCCCTCCAAATCTCATGTTAAAATAAGATCTCCAACGCTGGAGGTTAGGCCTGGTGCGAGGCGTTTGGGTCACAGGGCTGGATCCCTCAAGAACGGCTTGCAGTAATGAGTGAGGAGAATTCACTCATTATTCCTGAGGCCCTTACCAGAAGCAGATGCCAGCATTCTGCTTCCTGTGTAGCCTGCAGAACCAAAGCCAAACAAACCTCTTTTCATTATAAATGACCCAGCCTCAAGTCATTCTTTACGGCAGTGCAAATAGGACTAACATGTTTCCCAACTAATTCTGAGGCCAGTATTACCCTGAAACCAAAACCAAAGATACCACAAGAAAACTGCAGACCAATATCCCTTCTGAACACAGATACAAATATCCTCAACAAAATACAGAATTCAGCAATGTATAAAAAGGATTATATCCTAAAACCAAAAAAGAATGTATCCCACGAATGCAGGTTTGGCTTAACATCCAGAAACCAATTAATGCATTACATTAATAGAATAAAGGACAAACCACATGATCATCTCAAAAGACACAGGAAAAAACAGAAAATTGCAAGTGTTGGTGGAGATGTGGGGAAATTGGAACCTCGTAAATTGCTGGTGGGAATGTAAAATGATGCAATTGCTTTGGAAATCAGTCCAGCAGCTCCTTAAAATGTTAAACAGGGCTGGGCACAGTGGCTCACGCCTATAATCCCAGCACTTTGAGAGGCCAAGACAGGCAGATCACCTGAGGTCAGCAGTCTGAGAACAGCCTGGCCAACATGGTGAAACCCCATCTCTACTATAAACACAAAAATTAGCCCAGTGTGGTGGCTCATGCCTGTAATCCCAGCTACTCAGGAGGCTGAAGCAGGAGCATCACTTGAACCCAGAAGATGGAGGTTGCAGTGAGCCAACATCACGCCACTGCACTCCAGCCTGGGCGACAAGAGCAAAACTCCATCTCAAAAAAAAAAAATCATCTGTACCCACACACCCTCACATCTGTACACACCCACACACAATTTTGTTCTCCCAGGTGAATGATTCAACAGCCAGCTCCAGACTTCATATGATGTTACCCTCCCATATTTCAGCATATATCTCTAAAATAGAAGGGTTCTAAACAAAGATAACCACAATATCACTAGCAAACCTAACACTTTTATTAAACAACTGTTCCTGTCATCAGCTATCTTGTCAATGGTCAGATTTCCCCAGTCGTCTCATATATTGGATCAAATCGGGATCCAAACGTTGTCTACACATTCCAGCCAAATCTTTACGGAGACCCCAATAACTACCCAAATTTTATAAACTCAGTTTCACATTTAAACACAGCTTCTTCAGTTCAGTTTTCTTTTAAAATGTAGATTCTGAATGGCTGGTAGTCTAAGCTCGTCTGGGCCCTGAAGCTCCCCTTGGTTGCAAGTGACATCAGCCCACACCTTCAGGTTGAATAAGTCCATCTTACAATCTAGTTAAGAAAAAACAGCCAGGCCTTTTAAAAATGTTTTTATTCTTTCTTGTCAGGGAGTAGAGAAAGCAGCAACTGTCCTCCAGAATATAGAGCTTATTTATGGTAACATTGTTTATGACAAATTCAGATGCGAGCTAACCCAAATGGCCATCAGAAAGAGCTTGACTAAACAGACTAGGTTACATTCAACCAGTGGAAAACCATGCCACATTTAAAAACAATGAGGTGGCCAGGCACGGTGGCTCATGCCTATAATCCCAGCACTTTAGGAGGCTGAGGCAGGTGGATCACTTGACGTCAGGAGTTCGAGACCAGCCTGGCCAACATGGTGAAACCCCGTCTCTATTAAAATGCAATAATTAGTCGGGTGTGATGGTGGGTGCCCGTAATCCCAGCTACTTGGGATGCTAAGGCAGGGGAATCGCTTGAACCCAGGAGGTAGAGGTTGCAGTGAGCTGAGATCGTGCTGTTGCACTCCAGCCTGGGCGACAGAATAAGACTCTGTCTCAAAATAATAATAATAATAATTTAATTTTAAAAATAAAAAATGAAAACAGTGAGGTCACTCTACCTGTGATAACATGAAAGTGCCAAGCTATGCAGGTGAGTAAAAAATTAAACCGTGTGGGAAAAGCAAACTTGTACACAAATCTTCACAGCAGCGCTATTCACAGTCCCCAAAGTGTAAACAGCCCAAGTGTTCGTCTGCTGATGAATGGATAAGCAAACCGTGGAAGCCCCATGCAACGCAGTGTCCTTCAGTGAAGCTCTGACACCTGATCCAGCCAACGCGCTTTCAACCATCGCACTAGGTGCGGAAGCCGGGCACGAGAGGACCAGTACCGTGCGCTTCCACCCACAGGAGCCGTCCAGAACAGGCAGCGCCACACACTCAAAGTCGATCCGTGTTGCCCAGGGGCCGGGGGCAGAGGAAGGAGGAGGGACTGCTGATGGGACGGGTGTCCTTTGGAGGTGATTAAAAGATTCCAAAATGGACTGTGATGATGGTTACACAGCTCTGAGAATGTACTAAAAACCACTGAGTTGTGTGCCTTAGATGGATGAATTTTCTCATGCCAATGATCTCTCAGTAAGGCTGGAAGGACGCAGACCTGGTCAGCTAGGAGGAGGGCCTGGTCCTTGCTAAATTGGGCAGAGTCCATGGAGTCCGTTGGCCCAACCCAGCCTCTCTGTGCAGCCCTGGGGTCTGGCTCCTGCTGCTGCACCCCAGGAGCTGCCGCCTCTCCCCAGCCAGGGCTCCAGGCCTGCTCTTCTCTGGGCTGAGCATCACCTTTGCCAGGGGAAGGTCAAAGCACCTGGACCCCAGCACCCCAAGGGCCTTCACAGGCCTCTTCCGGGTCCCACCTCTCAGTGAGCGCCGCGGGTGAGCACCCCTGGGCCTGAGGGCTGGGCATCCCCCAGGTGTGCCAGGGGTTCTCCGTGTAGGGCTGTGAGCAGAGTGAGAGGAGCCTGCTGGCGTCCCCACCAGCCCCCAGCCTGGGCACCCGACCCAGGGAGCCCGGCTCCCAGAGTCAGGGGCACTGATTAATATTGGCACAGGCAGCAGAGAGCTGCTGAACCCTTCTGAACACGGGGCAGGGGAGAAAGTTGAAGCATCTGCTATCTATCAATCAAAACGAATTTACTGTTGCTCTAAGGATGGCCGCTGTAACAGGCCGCAGCCAACAGGTCACACGGTGTGATTTGTGCACGGGAAGCCAGTGCTCACGCCGGGTGCAGAAGATTCGAAACCCCGAGGGGACCCGCTGCTCCACGGAACCCGATAGAAAGCTCAAGGAAGGCCGGGCTTCAGGGGTCACAGGCCGGTGCTGGAGCTGCTCACACGGGCGGTGCTCCAGGGAGCCCTGGGAGGAGCCGTCAGCCCAGGCAGTGGGTGCAGATGGGCTCCGCCTTCACCGGCTCCGCCCAGCCCCTGGGTCGCCACCACAGCCCCGGCCGAGACGCGCAGATGCCAAGCCACACTCGCCCTTAACTCACATCCTCACTACAACGTAGTTGTCGAGTAAATGCTCTCCATGGGTTAAAAATATAAGTAGAGACAGCCAGGGCGGTGGCTCACGCCTGTAATCCCAGCACTTTGGGAGGCTGAGGCAGGTGGATCGTGAGGTCAGGAGATCGAGACCATCCTGACTAACTCGGTGAAACTCCATATCTACTAAAAATACATAAAACTAGCTGGGCGTGGTGGCGGCACCTGTAATCCCAGCTACTGGGGAGGCTGAGGCAGGAGAATGGCATGAACCCAGGAGGCGGAGCTTGCAGTGAGCCGAGATCGTGCCACTGCACTCCAGCCCGGCGACAGAGCGAGACTCTGTCTCAAAAAAAAAAATACATATATATATGTAGAGATATGAATGTCAATTCTTATGACACTTATTTATTCATGAAACCAATGGCTTAGAGGCCAGAAATTCAGTCCCTGGGTTGACACCAAACCCCACTGTTGACTTTTCCTGCTGAATGGAGGAGCTGGGAGAAGCCTGCCTCCAGCTGGAGCCTCACACCTGTGTCCACCTGGCAGGCCCCCACCCAGGCAGGGACAGGCCACTGGGCAGGAGGCACTGGGGCATTGCTGGGGCTCAGGACACTTACAGGATGAGTGAAGGAGGAGGAGAGGGAAGAAGGCAGAGAGGACCACCTCAGCCACTCTGACCTTGCGTCCTGGCCATGCCTGGGTTCTTAGAGGCAGGAGCTGGGGGGCCACAGGGCTGGGGGCCACAACCTCTTTCAGCTGCTGCCACCCTCCTTGGCAACGAACCCCAAAGCCCCCCTCACCTTGCGGGTGCCACCCACAGGCCTGGCGCAGGTTCCACATGATCCGTGTCAGTGTTTCCCACACAGGGCCAAGAATTACCAGGAAGCCACTATCATGGCCCAGCTGCATCCATCAGCCACCATTCACCTCATTCTGGCCCCAGCTAATCATGTCAGGGTGGGGAGAAGCCCAGGAAGCCGGCTCCCCACAAGCCCCTGGCTCAGCCCCACAGCCTGACTGCATCATCTGAGCCCTTGGTCCTGGCCTGCCCTGACCCTCCTATCCCCAGGCCTGTTTCCAGCCTCCAGTATCTGAAAACAGAAAAGGACAGCACCCTGCCCAGGGGCTTCCCTCATGACGGCCCCTGTGGGGACTGAGGCCACCCCATTGCAGGTGGGCCTGTGCCAGCTGCACCTGAGGCAGGGTTGGGAGGAAATGACCACCCAGGTCAGCCAAGCCAAATGGGAACAGGATGCGGAGGAGCCCAGGGGGCCCGTGGCCTGCAGCCACCCCCACAGCAGCACGCCCAGGGCCGGGTGCATGGGGACCCCAGGCCCTCAGGGGAGAGCTGGACCTGAGTCCATAGTGGGCACGGGAACCAAACCAACCGGACTGCTGGACAGGGGCCTTCCAGCCCCATTGACCAGCCCCGTGGCCAAATGGACATCAAAGCAGGAGTGCCGCATGTCCACCAAGAGCCAGAGCGGGAGGCTGGCACAGCCCTCAGGCAGGTGTGGGCACGCAGCCCCAACCTCAGCAAGGTCTTGCCTTTTTTTTTTTTTTTTTAGTCTAATTAAAGGTTGATCAATTTTGTTTATCTTTTCAAAAAGCTAACTTTTTGTTTTGTTGATTCTTTGTCTTGTTTTCTAGTCTCTATTTTGTTTAGTTCTATCTCGATCTTTATGATTTCCTTCCTCCTATTAATTTGGGGTTTGGTTCATTCTTGCTTTTCAATTTCTTTGATACGCACTGTTAGGCTGTTTACTTGAAGTCTTTCTATCTTTATATATATAAAGTGTATCTCTTTATCTATCTAGATAGATAGATAGATGATAGATAGATAGATACAAAAAGACAGGGACTCACTCTGTCAAACAAGCTGGAGTGCAGCGGTACAATCATGGCTACCTGCAGCCTCGAACTCCTGGGCTCAGGTGCTCCTCCCCACTCAGCCTCCCAAATAACTAGGACCACAAGCACATGGCACCACGCCCAGCTAATTTTTGTATTTTTAGTAGAGACAGAGTTTCATTATGTTGGCCAGGCTGGTCTTAAACTCCTGACCTCGTGATCCACCCGCCTCGGCCTCCCAAACTGCTGGGATTACAGGCATGAGCCACCATGCCCAGCCCTGACTGTGCATTTTCCAGTAGCTTGTCTTTGAGCTCATCGATTCTTTCCTCTGCTTGACCCATTCTGCGGTTGAGAGCCTCTATCAATTTTCCAGTTCAGCAGATGTTTTTCTCAGTTCCAATATTTCTGTTTGATTTTTTAATTTCAATATCTTTGTTAAAATTCTCTGACAAGTCTCTGAATTGATTTTCTGGGTTGTCTTGGAGATCACTGAGTTTCCCCACAACTGCTATTTTGGATTCTTGATCAGAGGCTCACATGTGGCTATCTCATTAGGCACGAGATACTTCGTCCCATTAAGTGGTTCGTAGTTCCCCGTTTGCTTGTTTCTTGTGAATGCACATCTATGTCTTTGCATTGAAGGATTAGTTATTTATTCCAGTCTTCTCTGTCTGGCTTGCTTTGGTTTTTACTGGATATGTTTGTTTAGAGATTCTTTGCAATGTACCTGTTGAATTTTTTTTTTTTTTTTTTTTTTCTGCTAGGTTGCTGCCTCCTTCTTCGGCACTAGAGGGCAACATAAGCCCAGGTTTTGCTCAGCTCCAATAAAGGATCAGAGTGAGGCTTCCCGTCCCAAATCGGGGAGGTCCCACAGGTGGATACCCCGGCAGTGTGGGAAGACTGGCGGGAGGTCTGCCCAGGGAACCTATGGACTGTGCCTCCTGCCGTGTAGCTCAACAGGCTGACTTGGTGCCTCCTTTGGCTGCATTACAGGGCAGCTTTTAGGGCTGGAGATGCTAGTCCCACCTCTTCCCTTTGTCTCTGGCTGGCCTCAGGGGTATTTCTCCTTTAAGCATTCTGAATGCTTCCCTTGGGTTGAAACAGAACAAGTCTCCTGCCAGGGAGCCCAAGATAGCAGGGAAGCTGGTAGTCCACCTTAATCTCATTTTTCCAGTGCAGAAGCCGTGAGTCAGGGGAGATGTGCCCATGCTTGGTGCAGGTAGACTGGGCAAAAGGGACATCATAGATAGAGAATTCCAGTTCTCTTACTGCTTGCTCAGAGTTTATTCACTTCTCTGTGGCCCTGGGAACTGTCTGTCTTCGTATCTGAGTTCTGGGATGTTGCTGGAGATTATCTTGGTGCTGAATATTTGTCTTGGATTTTCTGTGGCAGAGAGTGAAGCCAACTGGCTTCTGTGCTGCCGTCTTGGAACTAACCATCTCCTCAATGTTTTTTTCATTTGCTTTTAATTCTAGGTGATAATAACAACTGAACTCCATAAACCAGCAGGTGCCACATGTGGGTGCATTTGCCACATATTGATCCTCCAAGGTGGGGGTTGGTTAACCCACCCTGGGCTCTACTTCCCACCCCCACCTGGCTATCCCGTGGGGGTTGCTGAGCCCCAGAACCTGGCTGTCCTCACCTGTACAACAGGAGGGGGTGGGGAGTCAGAGGAGGCAGGGGGGCCCTGGAGGGTCTTGGTGCTTCAGGGTGGGAGTCCCCACAGCTGGGCTGATGTTAAAACTCAGGCAAGGGACCAACAAGAGATGTGTTTCATTTGCAACAGGAGAAACACTGTCATGAGATAAGGTAGAGCTGCATTAAGAGTCGGTGAGCAGAACATTGTAAGTGAATCATAATTTCATGAAATATCCACGCAGGACACTTTGGAATCATCGCAGCCTCTCTGAGCAGCCCGCCCTCCCGCTGACAAGGCCCACGACAGCCTCAGAAACGGGAAAACAGATCGACTTTCTCCAAACTGCTCACGCCCCAAGCTAGGAAGGAGCAGCTTAACTTTGAGCCAATTCCAGAAGCAAACAGTGCTGGGTTTAGGGAAGGCGGAGCCAGACTCCATGTGAGGGCGTCAGATGCCAACCCTGCACAGTTGGGTGGGGGGCTGTGCCCAGGAGGAGCAGGTGCGGGGGACAAGGCCAGCTGGACACATCTGAGCGGGAAGCTGGGATCCCACGCTGGATACGGAGCCCCCTGCCTGCACCCAAGACCCCACCAGCCAGTCATCGTGCAGACTCCAGACCCCCAACAGCCAGTCATCATGCCGACTCCAGACCCCCACCAGCCAGTCATCGTGCCGACTCCAGACCCCCACCAGCCAGTCATCGTGCCGACTCCAGACCCCCACCAGCCAGTCATCGTGCCGACTCCAGACCCCCACCAGCCAGTCAACCCAGGGAGGTGAGCATGACTCAGTGGGCGCCCCCACAGTGGGTCAGCTTCGCTAGGGCACAGCCCGGGAACCCAGGGAAAGTGAATTGCTGTGCTCTATTTTAAAGGCCTTTTCACATCAGCGTACTAAGCTCCTCCTCATTCTTTTTAACCCACTGCCAAGGGTTTTCCAGCCAAGGCAGGGCCGAGTGGTGTCAGAACAGGAGGCCACACTGTGAACTTGATTCCCAAACATGGCGGCTTCGTGCCCTGAGTGTTCCGGGTCTCAGCTGCCCACCTCGAGGTGCTCCTCTGGGGCCTGGGAAGAGGTCCTAGCCAGGTGGGGAGGCTGCAGGGAAGTCAGTGGGGTGGGGGCGGTGTGGGCAGCCCCCAGCCCCAGCCAGCTCCGGTCCTGGTGGTCTTGGGCCAGAATGGATCTGTTCATGAGGTGGGCGCCAGGCCCGTGGGCTCAGGGAGATGTCAAAGCCTCTGGTTTTGGTGGGAAAGGTAGGGGACCTCTTGCTCCCTCCTCCTCCTGAAAAGCCAAGACGCACCAACCTCCCGAACCTACACTCCCACCCTCCCCACACTGAAGCGGAGTGCACCGCCCTGGAGGACTGAGGACCGTGGCCAGGGCGCGCCCTGGGAGAGACAACCCTGGAGAGCAAGACCGGACGGCGGGCGAGTCCGGGATCTGCGTCTGAGCCGCTGGGAACCCCTGAGCGCCGTCCACGGAGCTGAGGAAGGGGTTCCCCGACGGGATGAGAGCCGTCTACACAGCGCGCTTCCTCTTCTCTCGTTAGCGCCGCGGAACCAGCCTCTGGTTCTGCACCTCGGCTCTGGGAGCAGCGCCCGGCTTTGATGAGCGCTACCCCGGGACTGCCCAGCCTTTGCTCCGCTGGCCCCGCCAGGCCCGGCTCCGCGAAGCCCCCCGTGTCCAGCCCAAGGCCCCGATTCCGCAAGGACAGGGCCCTGGGGCAGCATTGGAGCAGGGCGCGGAGGCCAGTCCTCCGAGCATGAGGTCATTGCAGGTTTTGAGAAAAAAAACAGCGACCCCGCCCCCTCTAGAACGCGGTACCTTGTTTAAGGAAGCTCCTGGGCCTTCAGGGAGTCCCGCCAGCTCCTCGGCACACCCCTTCCCTCCCTCCCCCGCACCACCGCCTCCCTGGGAGCCTCCCCTCGGGCTGCGCTTTCCGCCAAACACCGGGAGGTCTTCCAGGAGCCTGCCCAGTCCCCACAGCAGCCCAGAGACGCGCACCCCCACCTGTACCTGCCAAGCCCTCAGAGACGGCGCCTGGACACGCCCCGCATGGGAGGAGCTCCGCCTCAGCACCCCTGCAAGTGGCACAACCCTGAAAACCTGTGAGAGGCCTCTGAGCAGCCCAGAAAGTGGCTGGAAGACGCACAGCAGCTCACCCCTCTGTAAGGGCAAGGACCAGACAACACGCTGAGCCCTGCTTTTGCAGAGGGGCGACGCTCCAGGCCAGGCGCGCTCGGCAGGTGCCAATCCTATTTCACACCTTTGTGTTTACATCATCTTATTTTGCATTTTATGTCTAATTAATAATATGCAGCTGGCCAGGTGCAGTGGTTCGAGCCTGTAATCCCAGCACTTTGGGAGGCTGAGGCAGGTGGATCACTTGAGGGCAGGAGTTTGGGACCAGCCTGGGCAACATAGCAAAACCCCATTGCCAATAAAAATACAAAAATTAGCCAGCCGTGGTGGCAGGCATCTGCAGTCCCAGCTACTCCGGAAGCTGAGGCAGGAGAATCACTTGAACCCAGGAGGCGGAGGTGGCAGTGAGCTATCGAGCCACTGCACTCCAGCCAGGGCAACAGAGAGAGACTGTCTCAAAAAAAAAAAAAAAATTGATATGCAGTTGACCACATATTATGTGGTCAGTCCAGGCAGTACCGCTCCCCCCCCCACCTCAGCCCTCTGTCCCTACAGCTCCAGGCCCTCCCCAGCGCCTCCCCTGGACAAGACATGATGCCCAGAGGGTGAAAATCCACCAAGGTTAAGCCAGAAACAAAAAGCTCAAAGCTTCAGCATCTGCCTCCGCTCAGACCCATACTTAGAAAGCAGATTCCGCTCGACAGCACCATGAGGCTGTGGGTGGGAAAGAGAAGGGACACAAACTGCACCCGCCCTTAGCTGGGCCTCTCAGCAGCCCTGAGTGCTCCTGGGCTCCACCTGGCTCCTGCATCCGATTCCCTTCTGCGTGGGCGGTGGGTGATTCTGGGGGCCACCAGCTGCTGGCGGTGGGGAGGGGCCTGCCGGGCGGGGCTGGCTGTGGGAAGGAGAGCTACGACAGATAGGAAGCACCTGCCAGATGCAGGACAGAAACTATCTAAGGAAAGCTTTATTTCCAAGTTTATTTTTATTTATTTATTTTTTTTTTTGAGACGGAGTCTCGCTCTGCCGCCCAGGCTGGAGTGCAGTGGCCGGATCTCAGCTCACTGCAAGCTCCGCCTCCTGGGTTGACGCCATTCTCCTGCCTCAGCCTCCCGAGTGGCTGGGACTACAGGCGCCCGCCACCTCGCCCGGCTAATTTTTTGTATTTTTTTAGTAGAGACAGGGTTTCACCGTATCAGCCAGGATGGTCTCGATCTCCTTACCTCGTGATCCGCCCGTCTCGGCCTCCCAAAGTGCTGGGATTACAGGCTTGAGCCACCGTGCCCGGCCTATTTCCAAGTTTCTATGGAGATGTTACCAACGGTGTAGGCTTAAAAAGCATTTAAAACTTTTATGTAATTAAAATTTTAAAATAAAATATGATCAGGTGAAATAATACATACTGCCATCCCATAACAATTTTTAAGATAAAGGCGTGTCCCCGCCCCTCGCAGTCAGCACCCTACCTGTCCTCGGGGCTCACCCAGCCGTCTAGGGCTGTAGGAATAAAATGGCCACACCGTCCAAATCTTGACTTTATTTTTAATATAAAAAATGCAAATTTGGAAACCCACCCTACTTTCCCCAACATAATGCTTTACCTCTTAAAAATAAAAATAAAGTACTAATTCTATATACATCACATGTACCATACAAAAATGTATCCAAAGTTTCTATTGCTACCAAAGTGTTCTAAATTAAAACAAGTTACAGAAAGCCCCTCATTGTAAACAAAAGATTACAAGTTATAAAATCAAAGTACACACAGGCCAGAGTCATTTATACAACGCAATGCATTCTGCTCCCAAGCCGAGTTGAATTTTTATGTGCCTGTATAAAAATGCATATCAATATACCTTTGCAAATGTATTTTTCATTATAAAGCAAATGAATACACTTTCTACAATAAATAATCCGCTGGGAGGCACACCTGCGGGGTGGAGGCGGGCGGGACGGCGGGCGCGGGCAGCGGGCGTTTTTGGTGATCTGCAAGTGATGTGCACAGCATAACTTTATTCTCCCCTTTCCACAAAGTACCATTCAAAATAATGTCCTTTTCTTTCTTAAAATACACATTTGTCATTGTAAATTTACATCCCGTCTTATTAAATAAGTGGTACTCTGTGTAAAGAGGATGATTTACAAAATTATTAAACATTCAAAAGTCTTTAAGAAAAAGCTACATGTCAAAGACAGTGACGCCAGCAGCACGGCCCGGGGTCGTGTGACAGACGCACTGTGCTGCCCGGACGCGCCCACCCCACTCACAGCGCCCAGACGGAGATGGGTTCCTAGAAAACGTGGAAATAAAACCTCCCCCTCCCTGGGGAAAAAGAATTAAAGAGCTACAACTAAAAACCAGAATAAGTTAAGTTTTGAACAATATACAAACATGTACAGCTTATCAACACTATGGACAAGACCCGTGCTGGCAGCCGGGCCGTCAGTCAATGTCACTGAGGTCGCTGGTTGGCTCCCCGTGGACGCGGCTCAGGTGGTTCATAGCGCGGTCAAAAGCGATCCGCACGGCCTTCCGGATGCTGGAGTTCCTCCCTTCCATCATCTTTAACTTGTCTATAGTTTCGTCGATACCAAGGGGAACCATTTTGGACTTAGGAAGCCACTGCCTTTTTAAAAGGAAAAACATGGGGAAATCATTGCTTGCATGTGGTGCTTCAACGTGCTCCATGTAATCATCTAACACATCCACTGCCCTCTGATAGAAAGGGACCCTGCTCAGCACCACCAAGACAGCTGGGCCCTGTGTAGGGACAGGCCCGAGGCCAGGGGTGCACCCCTCCCTTCCCCTCCCTTCCCCTCCCTGGCTTGGGGATATGGGGAGCTAAGTAAGGCAGAAAAACCATCACCTCCTCCTCCACCTCCAAAACGTTCCCAGTGCCTGCCGAGTGACAAGACATGCACACACGAAGCCCAGAGCCAGGGTGGGCCCCGGAGCAGGGGCCGGTGGTTGGGGAGACCCCATCAAAGGGGCCCTCGATGGACAAGGTGTGGGCCTCGCTCAGGGCCTGACAAGGAGCAACGGCCGTGTGGCCAAAGAGGCAGAGGTCGGGGCAATGAAGAGAAAGACGGTAGGGATGCCTGTGTTGCCAGCCATGCTCCAGGCACACCATACGCAGGTGGCCCTGAGCCTCTGCGCCAGGTCCCCAGAGCAGCCAGCTCCACGGGGAACCAGGAAGCACCTGCCTGGGCCACGTGCGCAGGGCACAGCTGGGGCTACATCTCTTCCCAGAGGCATGTGCTGCCAGTGCGTCCCACACAGAGGCGTCCTGGGGTCTGAACCCTGGCACATCAGAGTCCCAGGCACTGTGCGAAAAAGCAGCCCAGGGCACAGGGGGAGCCTCCTGTGATGGGATAGACGTCTGAGCAGAGCTGGGTGACGCCAGGACGGAAGGCTCTAAGCACAGGGCCAGAGGCCAAGCCCGGTCGGGGGCCGTGTCCTGCAGCACAGGGGTCCAGGAGCCCAGCAGTGGGACCCCCAACACTATAGCCGACACGGGTAAGGAATAGAGAAGAGATAGCCCGGGCCAATGGGCTCAGGTGAGAGTGAAACAAAGCCATCAGACAGAGACAGACCCTGTGCTCAGTGCCCATCCCACAGTCCCAGCAGGGGTGCTGGGCAGTGCCCTTCTCCACCAGGCAAACAGCAGAGCACCCACCTCCAACTTTAGCTCTGCCAGGGCCCAGCAGATAAAGAGGCTGCTCACCACAGGGACACTCGGGTCACCAAGCCCACGGCCCCCACACAACCACCCCAGCCGGTCCCCGGAGTCTAAGGCCTCCTGACTCACCAACTTCTCTTATTATCAAAAAAGAGAACGAGGAACAGCTTCTCGTCGGACTTGGTCTGCATGTGCTCCCCAATCTTCAGCACGTCTAGGGGTGGGGCCGGGATGGTGACGCCATTGTGGTGGCCAGGCACGCGCGGCATCTTCGGGTCAATGATCTGCACGAGAAGGACCCACTGAGGTCACTGTGAGGCTCACACCCACAGACGACTGCACCTGTCACCGCACCACCCCCACCCCCCCCCAGCTGTGTGAGCCTCCTCGGACCACCCCCACCCCCCAGCTGTGTGAGCCTCCTCGGACCACCCCCACCCCCCAGCTGTGTGAGCCTCCTCGGGACCCACAGGTGCTGGGGCCCTGGGCACCACGAGAGCCATACTCACCAGTGCCGGGTAGGAGGGGTAGCCGCTGCACTTGGCCCACACCACCTTCAGGGGCTCCAGCACTGAGGCGGCAGCATCGGTGGAGATCCACATGCTGTTCTGGCCAACTTCTGCGGAGAGAGGCACGGCGTCAGCAGGACAGAGGGGGCGTGCCCTGCCCCCCAACAAAAGGTACACAGCAACAGGGTGGGGTCTCCGGAGCACAGCCCAGTTCCCAGGCCTTTCTCACCCACCCCCGGCAGCACCACTGCCTCTCTTGTGGAGTCCAGGCCCCTGCATCCCCCCCGTCCCTGCAGCCCACCTGGGGACCCACCAGCCTCCCCCGGACCCAGAGAATTTTCTGCCCTCCGGGCTGGAAGGCTCTGACTCCAGGTGCCCAGCACAGTCCCTTCTGAGACCTCCTTGCCCCAAGGACGGGGCTCCCAGCGTGCTCCTGCCTCATTTATGCAGCTGACACCCCAAATCCGAAACCAAAGTCCTGGCTCCCCCTCCGCCAGACCAGCTCCCTGCTGTCCCTCCCACCGGGGGGGTCTCCGTCCTGATGCCCCCTCACAGCATGGCTGCCTTCCACAGTGAGGGCCGTGCCAACCCCAAACCCCAGGGCCTCCCCCTCTCCCAGGAGCCTGAAGCTGGGGGCACCCCCTCTGCAGTCAGTCCCCTGTGCAGCCACAAATGACCACTGAACCTCAACAACCCCAGACAGCCTTGACAGTGCCCGGCAGCCAGGAGCCACACAGAGCTGGACGTTCCACAGGGAAACGAAGGCAGGATGGAGGAGGCGCCACCTCCACAGGCACCCCAGCAGGGCTGCAGCCCAGAGCCCCTCGGCGTATGATGAACCCCTCCCCAGGAGGCTGGCCAGGGTGGGGCTCCACACAGGGCACCGTGCTCCCTGAGCCAGAGTCCAGTCCCCAGCAGTCGAGCCCTAAGACGCTAACCGGGAGGTGTGGAGAGCCACGGACGCAGGTCCGGGCGACTCACCGGCTGCGATCCTGGCCGCCTTGGCGTAATTCCCATTCTCGATGCAGGAGATCAGCTCACTGCGGTCCTCCAGCGTGTGCCTTCGCACAAGAGCCGGTTTGCCCCGCCCACATTTGGGCACACTAAAGCTTTGGGAGGAAGAGCAGAGGGAGTCAGGTGTCCCACCCCTGGCTTCAGCCTCACTCAGGTTTCGTCCCGTGGGCTGCCCGCCACCAAGCTGGCCACGCGTCCTGCCTGACACCCCTGCAGCCA
This sequence comes from Macaca thibetana thibetana, assembly GCF_024542745.1. Lineage (NCBI taxonomy): Eukaryota > Metazoa > Chordata > Mammalia > Primates > Cercopithecidae > Macaca > Macaca thibetana. The sequence goes on along the minus strand of NC_065587.1, from coordinate 1,019,759 downwards.
GGCAGGCCTGTGGGTGCACAGGTCTGGAGGGAGTGAGCCTGTGGCAGGGGGTACTCAGGAGGCCAATGAGACAGGCAGGGCTGTGCTCACTGCCAGATTCTGGGAGGAAAAGATCAAGTATAAACTTAATTGCAGTTTCTAAAATTGCATTCCTATTTCACGTTGTGTTTTTCCTACTTCTGCTTGAATTCTACAAAGCAGATTGATATGCAGCACGGGAAACCACCCACAAGAGCAGAGCACACATGAATCCCAGGCCAGAATTTTTCAGAGGGCACTAAGATGGGAGCTGGAACGTCCTGGTCTCCAGGACAGCCAGGCAGGGCGGGTGGCTCGGGAGCTGCGTGGCAGGAAGTGCGGGGCCGCGGTGCCCACCTCGAGTCGCAGAGCGGGCTGTTGCTGGAGGAGATGCTGGACTCGGAGGCGCAGCGTCGTCGGGGTGTGGCTTTCCTCCCCAGGCCGCCGCCTGGCTCCTGCTCGCTCCTCGTACCCCCAAAGCCGTTGGTGAGACCTGGAACACAGGCAGGCCAGCCCTGAGCTCAGCGCAACCAGGGCGCGCCCAAGCAAGACTCAACTAGGTTTCACTTGGGACACATCTTACAAGGAACGTTTCACAGACAGGTAAGACAGCATCTTCCTCTCCACTCCCAGAGCACAGTCCTTACAGTAACAAACACCAAAGTTACTCGTTAAATGAAATCAATGTAACACATTGCAGTCAGCTCTGACCACAGTAGTTTGCTGAGCACCGTGAAGATGCTCCCCTTGACAAGCCCAGGTCTTTAAACAGGTTCTGTGAAGGCGAAGAAAGGATGCCGTGAGCCTGCCACAGGAGCAGATGTGCAACCTGTGAGTGCAAACACGGGGGTGGCCTGTCCACGTGGGCACACGCCGCATCGGGACGGACCCTTCACCAGGCTGAAAGGGTCACCAAAGACACAAAATCGTGTTCACAGGAGCAGAGTTCCAGGGAACAGGAAATCAGGTTTTAAAAAGAAAAAACCTTGGTTCAAAAGACAAGTGTTAACATGAAGTCAAAAATGCTGACGAAACACTTTAAAACAGAGAATCCGGGGCCATGGCCGTGTCTGAGTGTCTCCGGCCTCACTCACTATGAAGCTGCAATCACTGGCATTCAAGTATTATACACAGCTACACAAAACACAGTCTACAATTCCATCATCTCAACATTTGAAAAATAAGGCATATCTCAGTCTTTTCCCCCTAAAAAGGCCTGACTTTATGTCAGTCAACAGGAAACAACACATGTGCCCAAGGTCCCCCCCATGAGATCCCCCACGGGAGTCACAACGGGGGACGATGTTCCCGCCAGGGCAGCCTCTGGGTGTGAGAGCTGAAGCGGTGTGTAAATTTTTTTTTTTTTTTTTGAGACGGAGTCTCGCTATGTCACCCAGGCTGGAGTGTAGTGGCGCGATCTCAGCTCACTGCAAGCTCCGCCTCCCGGGTTCACGCCACTCTCCTGCCTCAGCCTCCCGAGAAGCTGGGACTACAGACGCCTGACACCACGCCCGGCTAGTTTTTTGTATTTTTAGTAGAGACGGGGTTTCACCGTGTTAGCCAGGATGGCCTCCATCTCCTGACCTCGTGATCCGCCCGTCTCAGCCTCCCAAAGTGCTGGGATTACAGGCGTAAACCATCGCACCCAGCTGTGTGAATTTTTTTTATCCAAAAAGAACCCCATTTTCTTGCCTACCTCATCCTTAAAAATTTTTAAATCTATTTCCAAAGGAAACTGTGTAAATTTGTAAATAAAGCATTAATGTAGAATTTTTTTTTTGGAAACGATGTCTTGCTCTGTCACCCAGGATGGAGTGCAATGGACTCCACAGCTCACTGCAACCTCGACCTCCTGGGCTCAAGTGATCCTCCTGCCTCAGCCTCCCGAGTGGCTGGGAGACATGTTTCAAAGGGAATGGCTGGACTGTGGGGTTTTCCATCTGATTCGAACGCTTCCCGTCTGTTCTCAATGAGCACGACTGACTGAAACAGAGGGGCTAAATCAACCTCGGTGAACAGCTCAGAAGGAAATGCGCAGACTAGGAGGGCACCGTGCTGCCCTCCACAGACTCAAGTCAGACACTCGCTCTGTGTCTGCTGGACTGGAATGTACCGTGAGCTCCAAACGAAGCTCTGTGTTTCTCATTTTAACCTCGGTCATTTTAAGGCAGGAAATACGGCCAGGTGGGGGTGTCATACTCATTTTTGGCAAGGGAACAAATAAACGCAAGAATCTACAGTAGAAGGCCTTGAGCCACATGCTGAGCTGCCCCAGGGCTCCACATCCTCCCCACACTTATCACAGAGCGGCTCAGACCCTGCACACTCAGGCCCTGAAGGTGTCTCAAGAGGGAGTTTAAAGTCCTGTCCTGGCCCCTGAGGACCCCTCAGGAGCAAGGACTCCATCCCTACTCCCACCTGAGTGGGTGAAGGCAGGGGAAGCCCACCTGGCTTGCATCAGCAGTGGACGGATGGAGCCCAGCACCCCTGCCAGCGTTCAGCCCACAGGCCCAGGGACGGGTCTGCCAACGCGTGTGAGCCGTCTCCAGACAGCAGCCACCAGCCTGGCGACCCACACCCCACAGCCAGGCCCCCAGCGCACTTCAGACCCCAGGTACAGGGTGAGCAGACGTGGCCCAGGGCCTGGGTGGGGAGGCTTTGAGTAGTTACTGCTCCGCCGAGCAATGGCCACCTGGGGGGAGACGAGGACCAGTGCAGCCTTCACAAGACTGCCCAGTGACGCCAGCCTGAGGGCCCCAGCACCAGAGCACCCGCAGCTGTGCCGGCACCTGCAGCCCCAACACAGCCAGGCCATGCACAGGCCACTCACTAGCCATGACGGCCCCAGCTCCATGAGCACCACCGCATGGAGTGGGGCCAGGCAGGGGATTAAAACACAAGGCAAGTCCTTAATTCTCAGGAAGAGAAGAATGATAAAATGCCCCTCTTAATTTTCCTAAGCATTCAGTGAGTGCACATATGACGCAAGTACACACAGAGGTTCCGCGTGTCACCCGTGAAAATGTGACAGCCCCCAGGAAGACGTGGGCAGCACGGACAAACCCAGACCAACCAAGACGCCACCCAGCGAGAGGCCTGGTGGGGGCGCGATGGCCGCAGGGCCTGACAGGCAGTTCGGGAGCTACAGCAGTGCAGGGTCACCCCAGAGGCCAGACCAGGCCACAGACACGGCCCGGGAGGCTCTGCGGCCACTGCCTGGAGTCCCCAGAACCTCAGGGGAGCTTCGAGGTGGCCTGTGCTGCCCAGACCCTCCCAGCCTCCACCTGGGCCACCAGAAAATAATCGAAGACAGCTATGGTTCTGAGATCTCTCCATCTCAGCCCTGCCAACTCCCGCCCTGTGAGGCTCTTCCGGCCAGCTGGGAAATGTCCATCATGACGCGCACCCTCGGCACCCCTGCAAGGACCTCAGCCCAGAACATTCTGAAGCCCAGGCCAGCCTTGAGGTGGGAGCCAACGTGGGGAACCCAGGGCCTGAGGTCTGCAGAGAGGGGTGCCTGGTCCATGAGGCATTTGCAAACTGCAAGCACTGACATCGGGCCCAAGTCTCTAAATTGTGTATACAGCAGGGGGCAACTTTCAGCAACTTTTTCAGCACGAGGTGTTTTTTTAATGCTGAAAGTAAAGCTAGTGATCGTGCAAAATACATTAAAAGAGGCGGCGGCTGCCAGGGAAGGGCCACTGTCCCGTCAACACAGGAGCTGCACAAATTCCCACAGTGGCCAGGGTCTGCCCACCCTCAAGGGGCCTTCCCAGTGACTTCCTAGGAGGCCAAAGACTGAACACAGAAACGTCCCTCTCTGCTCCCAAAGGAGATGGCACAAAGGAGATGACGCAAAGGTGTCCCACAGCCCAGTCAAGCGTGGTCCCTGGAAGCCTGCCTGTCACCAGGTATATCCACAGCACACCTGTAACTGCCCTGGGAGGTCCCCAAAGGGTCTTCTGAGAGACTGCAGGCCACGGCAGCTGGGACATCGCCCCTCCCCACAGGCAAGAGAAGCCCCAGGGCCCACCTGGGGAGGCGGAGGCCTGCAGGTCTGACTGATGGGCCATAGTCTCCTCTAGCCTCAGGTTCCCAGCCCCTAACCCATATGGACACCACAAATCCTCCAGGCCACAGGTACAAGAACACCAGGCCCTGATCAGTGGCTGCCGAGACGCCTGAGGGCAGGGAGCCATGGGAACACATCCCCACAGCCCAGGATACAAGCCCGCCCCTGCCCACCCCTGCCACCAGCACCCAAGCTGCCGCCTCGGCTTCTCTGGCTCATAGGAAGCTTGGCTGTATGAAGCAGGTGGGCTGAGCCTGCACCCCGAAGACCTGAGCCCTGAGGGCCCCACCCAGTGGCAAAGGCTCCAGCATCCACGCTGCCCCAGAGGTGGGAGAGCCCATTATCTTCTGTTTTCAGTTTCACTTTTACCGTCGTTAAAAGGAGAGCATTTTTGGTGCATTTTTCAACCTCTCAATAAAAACACACACAGAAGAAGAGTCCAACAGCACTCTGCTCTCGCTGGGACCCGCTCGTGATAACACAGCCGGGACGGTCAGAGACAGACCCAAAGCCCAGGCCAGACGCCTGCACAAGACTTGCTGGGACCTGCTCCATGACAGTGCAGCTGGGGACAGTCAGAGACAGACCCAAGGCCCATCTCGCCGGGACCCGCTCCGTGATGATGCAGCCGGGATGGTCAGAGATAGACCCGAGGCCCAGGCCAGACGCCTGCACAAGATCCCAGGCGTCCAGGGATGCCCCATCCAACGAGCAGGACTTCTCAGTTGGCCGCAGGGACACTCAGCGTGGCAGCCAGCAAGAGATAAACAGCAGCACTGCTCAAGAATCCACTGGGGATTATGGGGAGAAAACAGAGGAAGGGGAAGTAAGGGGAGAAGAAAATCAGGTAGAAAACCCAGAAATAGAGAAGATGCTAGCAAGTGAGTGAGCACGCACTGTCCATGCCACATCCTCAGATGGCGCCGAGCCAAGTTCCTCCATACCCCACGGCACCAACACAGCACAACGCGCCTGGGCATGGCCGCGGCACGCGAACCAAAGGTCACTACGGGATGGCTCCACACGCTCAGGACAGCCTCAGAATGCTGTCCACTGTGTCGTCGGCTGCAGCAGGCTCCCAGCCGGTGCCGGGCTCTCCTCTGCGTCCTTTTGTGACTATCCAGAGGGAAGGCTGAGGCGCCGCGACATCCCACCAGCTCCAAGCGTGCACCGGGCGCCAGCACCATTCCCACTGCCGGGCTGACTTACAGAGGGGGCGGGCTGGGGTGGGGGAGAGCTCCTCCAGGGCTGCTGTTTGTGTTTGTGTTTAGAGGATGTTTGAGCTGATGATTCCAATGGGATCCGCAAGAATTAAGTGAAAGGCAAGATGCAGTGATCTTTGTGTGTTCCAAAACGGCCGCTTAGCAGAACTCCAGTCCAAGTTGAGGTAAGAGAAAATGATTAGGGTCCAAAGAGTGAACTACCCAGCACATTAGTGGTTAAAGTGAGAACCTGGAAAACAGTGAAAAAGCCATTTAGTCTGAATGAAAGGGCAGGACAGCTCAGCCTCCTCCCTGAACCGCCGGAGACACCGAAGACACCTCCGCGCTCTCACGCCCCACCACGTGCACACGGAGACTCTCGCGGCAGGGGCCTCCGAAGGGCGGCGAGTGGACAAAGACACCCCCCGCGGTCTCACACCCCAGCATGTGCACACGGAGACTCGCGGCAGGGGTCTCCGCAAGGGCGGCGAGTGGAACACCGCTTCAGGTGACGGTTCACTGCTGGCGAGCGCGCAGCCGCGGGGGAAGGAAGCCACGAGCCAGGGCCAGCCTCTGGGGCTGGGCCATCGCGGAAGCAGAAGGCCGCTGCACCGCACTCAGGCGGGAGGCCCACAGTGAGTGCTTCGCCTCCGGACCAGCAACCCTGTTCAGCCTGACTCAGAATCGTGCGCGTGCTGGTAAATGCCAGAGCACTCCTTAAAGTTCAGAGCACACAGAAGAATGTTTGGAAAACATCAGAAGGTTCCGAATAATTCCTGTCCTAAGACTGAGAAGAACTGCAGCTCGGAGCAAGAAATCCCCCATGTGCAGAGCACCAGAAGGTTCCGGTGAACCCAAAGCGAGGGCGGATGGTGGGACTGGCACCATTCAGAGCACGCCCAGCCCTCCCCCGGGCACCTGGGCCGCAGCAGTGGAATGCTCCTGCTCCCGAGGGCCTGGTCTTAATGCTGCTGAGGCTCCCCGCTGCTCAGGAGAGAGCTCAGGAACTCGCCGCGCCTCCACGGAAATCCACTGTCACTCGGGAATGAGAGAGCAGAAATCTCCACTTCAGTCAGGACCAAAGGGCACCACAATTCTCAAAAGCCACCATGGGCCACGCTCACTGAAGGTCTGCAGTGAGACTGCTCTACACCACTGTCACCACGGGAATCCCGCACAACACAACACTCCACTCCGGTGCAGGACAGTGGCCTGCAGGGGACACGTGCGCTTCTACAAGGGACATCTGATGCGCGAGCCTGAGCGGTTGCTGAGGACGTGGCCGCCAGCCGGCAAAACCCTGTCCACAGGGGGAGCCACAGCCGGGGCAGGGCCCGGTCGCTGGCGCCCCCTGGTGGAAGCCACCACATGAGCATCCTGCCGAGTGCGGAGGGGAGGCCGCCCCAAACCCCGCCCCGCGGCCAGCAGGGCCTCCACGCACGGAGCCCCACACCTCCGCCACCGACAGACGTGAAACCCCCAGGAAGCGGAGCGCCAGCCGAACTCCAAGTTCTGCGTGCGGAGGGGACGCCCACACCTGCACCGAACCAACCCCTAGTACCCAGCGCACAGCACCCTGACCCGATGCATCGCAGGACTTCCAGGGCGCTTGGAAAACCAGGTCAAAGAGTCTTTCGCCAAAGGTGGCTGAGAAAGGCCAGCGTGGTTAAGAGACATCCCCAAGTCCTGAGTCAAGGGCCACCTATCCTTATTGGTATCTTGTGAAGGATTTCAATAGCCTATTACTTAGAAATCAAAAAAGCTTTTTCAAATTATTTTAAAATGCCAATTTAGTATCAATCCATCAAAGTAAAAGCACATGGGCAGAAAATTTCTACACAATTCATTTATGTGCAAAATTTTCATACAAATCAAAATGACATTTACCGGAAATTACTTTGGCAACAAGAGGCATGACCTGATCGCTGGCAAGGGTGGGAGGTGCCCTTCCTTCCGCACAAAGACCTAAAGACAGCACCTGGTCTCGCCCCCCTCCCCGACGCTTCAGGCCAGAGACCAGCAGAAGGAGCAGGGTCAAGATGTGAAGAGTGGCCTGGGCGGGTCTCGTCCACCACAGCCTTCCGTCTGCGACCGGCCCGGCGAGGCTCCACGACACAGGGCTCACTCGCCGCCCCTCTGGGAAATAAGCAACACCACCCAGCCCCACTCTCTCTCGCTGCCGAAGTGCACGAGGAACCACCGCACACCAGCACAGCCAGAAGAAAACGCGCTTCCCCTTATCTAGGTATAACAGGCAGACAGGACAGCCGGGAACCAAGCCTTGACTTGGGACAAAAACCAGAATGACAAACATGCTCCAAACACGCTTCCAGAAAGGAGACACTGGCAGCCTGACCTGGCACCTCCAGAAGCGCAGCCGGGACTGAACAAGCAAACCAAAGACAGGGGCTCCTCTTAAAAGGACACAAACTCCTCGACTTCCTCTGAGGGGCGGGGAGCAGAGGCTGCAGGAACACAGCTGCCCTCCTCAAATGCTCTCGGCACACACACGGGAACACCCCCGCCGAGTAATTCAACAGAGTTCAGTTACGAAAGCGCAGGAAGAGATGAGAAGCACTTTCCGGTGCTATTTCGGCAGGTCCTAATACCTCATCACATATGTGGCTAACAGGGCCACATAAAACAGTGAGGAAACGTTGCTGAAATCAACTGCAAAGTACCGCATTTACCATGAGGGCAGGTCCTCTCAGAGGCCCAGGAAGGGCCAGGCCCAACCCCGGTGTCCTAGGTCTGTGGGGCTGCAGGAGACCTGACTGAGGGGTGCAGAGTGGAGCTCCCACAAGTGCTGGGAGCGGCCAGTCACCAGTTTACCCAGATGTGCACAGCAAAGTCAAGATGACCAATTAAAACTACACTTGAATTCATTCTCAGTACTTTTTTAAAGATCAGAAGGGGCCAGGTGCAGTGGCTCAGACATGTAATCCCAACACTTTGGGAGTCAGAGGCCAGGAGTTCAAGACCAGCCAGGAGAACACAGTGAGAGCCCATCTCTACCAAAAATTTTCGAATTAGCCGGGAGTGGTGGCGGCACCTGTAGTCCCAGCTACACAGGAGGCTGAGGCAGGAGAATTGCTCGAGCCCAGGAGTTGGAGGCTGCAGTGAGCCACTCACTCTAGCCTGGGTGACAGGGCAAGACTCTGTCTCTCTTAAAAAAAAAAAAAAAAAAAATCAGAGAGGAAGTATGTGCAGAAGACAGGACCAAGGACCACGGACCCCTGGCCCAGGGCAGCCCGGCAAGGCTGCACAATCTCTCGTGGCAAACAGACCCCCCCATGAGGGCGCCGACCTCAGAACCACAATTCAAGGCTTTTGAAAGAAAAAACTGCACTGCTGTCTTCCCTGGAAATTCAGAGAATGCTGCAAAAACAAGCTCGGCACCCCCCCCCCCCATCACACCAAGGATCCTGAAGGACGCTCCCGGCACCGGTCGGCAAGGGCGCCTCTCAGGGCCGCCCGCGGCATTTACCTGCATCCAGGCGCTTTCCTGGGGACTCCTCCTCCACCTCGGAGTCTCCGCATGTGCTCCGCGACCTTTTCCTTGGCTGCAGAAGAGTCTCCAACCTCGGAAGGACTACAGACAAAAAGGTTTTGGTCCCTAGCTGAGGAGAAGTTGGCTGGGTTTCAGTGTTCTTGGCAGACTTTGGGGGGCTTACACTTTTCGATTTGCAGAAGAGAACAGAAGTGCGTCTGTTTACATCGCTTGCTGGCTCCGCCACCGCGGAGGCCGCCGCCGCCGGCACATCGCCACTACTGGCGCGGGTGGGCTCTGGAGGGCGTCCGCTTACCAGTGCGCTCTGAGTGCAAGCGCTATGTGATTCATTATCAAATGTGACTCTTTTGAAAAGTTTACTCTGCTCTGGGTTGAGTTCTACTGGTTTGAGGGTTGGTGGTTCTGAATTAGTCTCCGAGTTTGAAGGAAGAGGTAATGCATCTGATGGTTCAAGTTTAGGGGGAGAGTTATCTCCTGAAAAAATTATAAATAAAGTGATTTTTGAAAACTGAAGATTATAAAATCTATTATAAAACTTACTATAAATGTGAAGCCCACCAAAATACTAATTCAGTTAAGGAAACAATGCATCGCACGTACTGTCTGCTCGGCAGTGCGGCCCCGTGGGCTCGGGCCACACTGTGTGGGCTTCCCTAACGCCAAAGGCTGTGGCCCTGGGTGCAGTGCCCGGGCGCACAGTTACTCTCTGAAAAAAACTGTGAAAGATTATTTCACACACGCCAATATTAAACACATCACTCAAGTTCATAACAATTTCTGCAATCAACAATTCACTTACCTTGAGGAGGAAAAGGTATCTCACATAACTAAAGGAGCTTTAAGTGGGCATTCCCACAGAGCTCTACTGGGCCACGAGGTTCGCAAATAAAAGGAAAGAAACATTAAATCTGATCTCTGGGCCGGGCGCGGTGGCTCAAGCCTGTAATCCCAGCACTTTGGGAGGCCGAGGCGGGCGGATCACGAGGTCAGGAGATCGAGACCATCCTGGCTAACACGGTGAAACCCCGTCTCTACTAAAAATACAAAAAACTAGCCGGGCGCGGTGGCGGGCGCCTGTAGTCCCAGCTACTCGGGAGGCTGAGGCAGGAGAATGGCGTGAACCCGGGAGGCGGAGCTTGCAGTGAGCTGAGATCCGGACACTGCACTCCAGCCTGGGCGACAGAGCGAGACTCTGTCTCAAAAAAAAAAAAAAAAAAAAAAAATCTGATCTCTGCTCAAGGTCTTCCAAGTCAAAAATGCAAAACAAGCAAACAAACAAAAAAAGAAAAAAGCAGAGTGGTGACTGGCTGTGGATGACTCTCAAGAAAGGCAGGAAAAAAAGCCCCGCTCACCCCAGTGCAGAAGTCTGTGCCACGTTCCCAAATACTGTGATGGGAGCTTTCAGGAAAAAAAAAAAAATGTTTTTAAATAAAAAGTCTTTGGAAAAAGACTAACCTCTTTGTAAAGCCTTTTTGACATTATAAAAACCAGAAGTGTGAAATGGTACAGAGCCCGCGGTCAGGGGGACAGGCTCTGTGCGCTGCCCTGAGTCCAGGAGGCTGGACGGGCTCTGGCACAAGGCTGACGGGGCGAGGCGATGCCACACCAGGCCGACCACTGAGGCTTCTTCCCAAGCAGGACCGGTGCTGGCAACAGGAAGTGTGACCACTTTAATCCTTAGTATATATTGTCACCGGGTACAGCTTTCATTTCATTAAACCTGCAAACTTTTCTAAAACCGTCTGAAGTATGTATGGTTACTACTGTAATTCAAAAAGTCGTTTTGAAAATCCAAAACTACACAACAAGGCTCAGAGCAATGTTTTGAGACTGACAGAAAAAGTTCTCCCCAAGGCTGGGCCCCATGATGCCGGGCAGCAGTGCTTTTGGCTGCAAGGTGCCTCTGATTTCAAATGACACTGAGCGCCTTAGAGCGCCTCACAGCCGATTCAAATACAAGGGGGAAAGCCTCACCTCAACAAAAAGTCACCCATGCCAGCCGCTGGGAGCACAGCTGTCACGTGGGAACGCTGTATCCCAAGGCAGGGGCACACACGAGGTGACAAAACTCCTTCCCCTCCTGTTCAACGTCGCCAACAGGCTTAAGGAAAAGGTGTTTGTGAGACACCTGGGAACGCTGGCCGGAGGGAACTGGGCAATGCGGAGAAACAAGGCTGCTCATGAGCATCTACGGCTCCAGCGTCCCTGGGCCTGTGCAGCAGCCGGAGGGGCTCAAGCACTGAGTCTGCAACGTCCTGATGCAGCCAGTGTCTGGGGCACAAGGCCTGGGGCCTCACTTCACTTCCTGCCTCCTCTTCCACCTCCTGGCCCCCCTTCGAGCTCTCGTCCTGATCATGACATTCAACTGCTCACTGCAATCCCAACGGCCTCTGCAGGGCCAAAGCCAGTGGTCAACCCCAGTCTTGGCCTCTGTGAGCACAAGAGCACCAGGCCAGCAGAGATGGAGCCTGAAGGAGCCTCCTCCCAGCACCTCCAAGAGATCCCCTTCCCCGCACTTTTCCACAGCTATCTAACAGGCACTGTAAACCCCCATCTCCTGCTTCTGGCGCAACCCTCAGAACCACCACTCCTGTCTGGCAGCAGCCCCAAGACGTGCAGACGTCCCTGCCTTGCAGAGGGCCCTCCCCCACCATGGGCCACACCCCCTCCTCCACACCTCCAGCTCTCCGCCCAGCAAGGACGCCCCATGTGGGACTCATAACCATCTCCACGCTGCAGGGACTTCCCCAACCCCTGGTCTATCCCAAAGTGGGCCCCCGTGGCCCTGCCTCAGCCATGCACGCCCCCCACATGCACCCCACACGCCCCCGACCTCTCTGCGGCAGCTCCACATGCAGGTCGGGCTCCAGCCACCAGCACACAGGCTGAGGACGTGCTCCTGCAACACTGACCAGAGGCATGAAGGAGGCCGTGGTCAGGAACAGAGGTTGCTGGCACCTGGGTGCACAGCCACCTGCCCAGCCGGGACCACACAGGCCCCTCCCCCAGCCAGGACCAAAAAGGTCCCCGGACCGTTCAGTGCCTCAGTTCCTCATCCATAAAATCAGAAAAAACAGGACCTGAGCCTCCAGGCTCCACGACACAACAGGCAAGCCCAACCCATCCCTCGAGTGGAAATCTGACTGGAAGTTAACATACAAGAAGGAAAACTCCTCTCAAACCTCGCTGACTGCGGGCCACCTCAGGCCGTCACTTAACTGCACATGAGAAAAGCTCAGAACACACTCGATACAACTCGGGCATAAGCCTCTCAGACCCCGTCCATGTATGAGTCAGGATCCTAGAATTCCAGTCCCTGGAATTTGTCACATATTCCAAATGGCAAAATGGTTATCTAATCTAAACCAGCTACTCTAAGAAACTAAAAGACCTAGTTAAGTCTGCAAGAACAATTCTGCAATATTTTGCCCACCTGGCCACCCACGATGTCAATCAAAGGCTTCTGTATCGAAGCCACAGATGCTTTGGAAAATCACAGCCTAACACAGGCAGACATTTTAGCTCACGAGCGGCAACCACACTGTCCCTCCAACAACCCTGCCTCAAGCCTCCATCCTCTGCAATTCTGAAGGGATAAAGCTGCATACTCTGCACCTTCTACCCTGAGGAACACGCATCCTTTCTTGAGGGCCACAGTGCTCCACAGGCTCAGTGCCCGTGCACATGAAGGGCCCACAGCTGCCCTGGACTAAAGGGGACGCCCCAGAGCCTCTGGCAAAGGCATCACTGTGACCGGAAATCCCAACGACTCGACATGCAAGCCCCTTTCACCAGTTCACAGTGCAGACCCTGCTCCTCTTGCCTGCACTGTCCTGCCTCACCATGTCAGCAGACACCAACCTGAGCACACGGTGGAGATGAGCCTTCTGCGAGATGCACATCCGTCCCACAGGCTCATCAGACAGGATGGAATCCCAACTGTGGCATGGCCCCCACCCAGCTGACACGCAGCCCCGGGGAAGTCAGACCTGGCAGGGCCAGCTCACAGCAACAGCCCGAACCTCTGCACTTGGCAGACTGAGTCATGGCTACAGCAGAGCCTGCGGGAGGGCAGGTGCAAGGGAACTGACCGGGACCAACGGCGCAGCCCAGGAGGTGTCTCCTTCCTTCAGATACTAGAGCCTCAGGGGTCTGGCACCCAACGGCTACAGCTTGTTCAAGCTACTTCAAATGGAAGCAATATAAGTATGACATAGGTACTGTTAAATTACAATTTAAGTGAGACTGTATATTTGCCATTGAGGAATTACTATCTTTTCAGGTGTGAAAATATTGTGGTTATATTTAAGAAAAATGATGGAGAGGCTTTACTGATGAGAACGTTCCTGCTGGATTTTTAAACGTCTGATTCTTGGTTTTCGTCCTATTATAAGTATCATAAGTTCACATTTCTATACCAACTAACAAGCTTGCTTGTGGCTGTCTTCCCTAACACTGTGTGACATCCCCATTCCAGTCTGGCGCTTGCCTCTCCAGAGACCCCCGTCTTCTCTAAGAGGCAGGACTCTGCCCGCCCCACCTCTCCAGAGACCCCCATCTTCTCTGAGGGGCAGGACCCCGCCCACCTCGGAGTGGACCTTCAGGCCGCTTGCTTCTCCACCCACTTTCCTGTCGGCTCACAGGAAATGCCCTTTTCATTCACGGAGTCACCGTGAACATCGGGTGTAACAGGTGATTCAAGGCCACCTGTGTCTCAGTCACACTGTATGTGTTTTCTTTAGAATGACCCCAGAAAAAAACTACATAAAAATAAAATGACTCCAGAGCTACAAAGCAACAAAAACGGTCTCCAAGGGCTCCTGCTAAGCGTTGGGGGGTATGAGGAGCCACGCTCACCACAGGGGAGGGCCAAGCGGCTCCAACCGTGCAAGGTCCTCAGCCCTGCGACCCAATAATCGTGCGGGGTCCTCAGCCCTGCGACCCAATAACCGTGCGGGGTCCTCAGCCCTGCAACCCAATAACCGTGCGGGGTCCTCAGCCCTGCGACCCAATGGCGATGGAGGAAGCCACTGATTAAAAAAAACTAAAAAGGTAACTTACTGCTCTACAGTGAAAATGCTACCATTGTGTGGGAAGAGAAGCGCTGGAAGCTATTTTGAGACTGGTGAGTGGACCTGCTGGCAACCTCCTCACAACTCAGTCCTCAGGACACAGGAGACAAGGACGGAAGGGCAGTCCGCCTCGCGGGAGGCCCGCACAGCCTCAGTGAGCTGCATGAAAGCAAAGGCTGCGGGACCAGGCACCAACCTGGACTCCTGGGCACAACGGGGCAGCCCAGGGCCCAGACAGCTGTGGCCACCAGAGGGTCCTCTAGGCAAACGTTCCCCAGAAAAACCACGAGGCCCCCAAAGCAGACGAGGGATCAGGTGCTAACAGTAACAGCCTTTGAGAGAACAGAAAAGCAAGCGCTCACCTTGAAACAGAAAAGTCTTTATTCTATGGACCTAACGTAATTGACACCAGCCCCAAAAGAGACATTCTAGAGTCTCGGTGCTATACTATGGTGAACTAATCAGAAGAATCCCAAAACAGAAAAACAGGCACAGAATGAGGAAAAGGATGCGTAAGAAATTCTCAGCTGCATGCACAGGAGTAAGTTTCTAAGAGAGAGAAAAGCTTAATGGCTCTCATTCAAGTTGCCCAATGCAAACAGGATAAAAGGGGCGAAGCTCTGCAGACAGGAGCCACACGAAGTTCGGGGGATGAAAAGGGCCCTGAGACCGTGAAGACCCGCTGACCTGTGTGGCGTCATGAAGACACAGCGTCACTCAGAGCACAGACGTCCATAAGAGATGAACGTCTTTGTTTCAAAAGAAAATTGTACAACAATTCTGTCTTATTTCAATTGTTTGCTGTTCTGACTTTGATGTGCAGGGGAAGGGCAAGAAGGCCACGAACCAGCTGCTAATGCTGTGGCGAGAGGGTCTGACCCTACTGTCTGCTTCGTGTAACCCGAGCGTGTCAAGGTCAAGGTCAACTCCAGAGACACCAGGCAAAACACAGCGGCAATGACTTTCCACCAGTGTCTCCAAATCCAATTTAGTTTTAAAATTCCCCTTTCACCAAGTATGGGACACACCAGCTCTATCTCCTCACCCTGCCAACCTAGATGGACACAAACCATCACTCGTCAACTCCCTCTTCACCATCCCAAGCCTACATCTGCCCTGGGTTTTGCTAGTTCTCCTTCTGGATAGATGGATTTCTTCCCCTACATTCATTTCTTAGTCATTAAAGCATCTTTGCTGCCGGGACCTTTCCCCAGACATTCTTTGACAATGATCACGGCAGGCTGCTACCTACCGACCGCTGCAGAGGAGCTGGTCAGGGACCCTCCGGGCAGATGAGGCCTCTGCGGTGCCGTCCCTCCCTTCACAGCATCAGGGAGGAGCCTTTAAGTGATAATAATCTAAAACGGCCCTTTGAAAATGCCACATTTGATGGCCTAGTGTATCATTAAATGGCTTCCCGTCAATTTACAAAACACAACAAAAACATTTCTCACTCTTATCGTTCAAGCTACCTTTACTCTTCAACATAGATCTAAACCATTCTTTTCAAATAGTTTTTCAGGCCCAAGTTAAGAGAAAAATTTTATTCTGTGCCTTAAATTTTATCAACTAATTACGTGAAAAAACACAGACAGCACAAATTATAAAGTCTCTTTCGAAGGAAACCACCACCCAGTGGGAAAATCAAGTGTTCTGGGCTTTGTGAATTTTATGGAACTGGCGCTAACCTGAGCCTCCATGCACACCAACGCTGCTGCCCGTGTCTGGGTCTGTGCCTGTGCCTGAGCCCTGACGGCAAGAAAGAGGGGCAGCCCTCACCATGGCTTACCTTCCTCGCCCGCCTCCAGCCCCAGTGAAGCTCCGTCCTCGTCACAGCCTTCCGAGCCTGGCCCCACGGGCGGGGGCTGGCTGTGCTGCTGGCTCAGCTTGTTTCGGAGAAGGGCAATTTCCTTTTTGAGCAGCTTTGCCCGCTTGCTCCGGGAGCCACTGGACTTCATAGCGCAGGTGAGGTCGAGCATGTCCAGCAACTCTCTCAGCTGCTCCTCCAGGCCCAGGTGGGCTCTGTTGGTGGGGTCCAGCAACCTGTCCACTGAACCAAAGGACACACGCTGTCAGTCATCAGGTCCCACGCACCTTCTGGGAACACATCACCGGTCCCATCTTTCAAATCACCTTCGGCCAAGGCCCTGAGAATGGCTGTTAGCAACGAGGCCCAGGCCCTGCTCACCAGAGGCCCCAAGCGGCCCCTCCCCTGCGCTCTGAACCCACCATGGGGCTGCTGCTACAGGAACACCCTGGGATGCTCCTGATGGAGAATTTCTACTCCCATGACAGTCACCGCAGAAGGGGCAGCGTTCAGGTAACATCGCAACCTCTCCTGGACCAGGACCCTCTGAGGCTCCCTGTGCAGAGAGCCCGGCTGGCTGGGTGAGGGCACAACACACAGACCCCAGAGAGAGCCCGGCTGGCTGGGTGAGGGCACAGCACATAGACCCCAGAGAGAGGCGCACGCTCCACCAACCCAGCACAACTCAGATGGACCTGCACTGGCTCTGCAAACAGAGGTGACGACTGGCAAATAATAAGTTAGGGCCACGGCACGTCCTGAGCAGTGTCTCAGCTGAAGGATTCAGACGCTGATCACTATGTGGCTTTATTAAACGGGCTGTAAAATTCACAGATCATTCTGAATTTCAGGCGTATTTACTACAAAGTCCCTAAAAACTTCACTTTCAAAAACACCAAAATGTATAAAGCACAAATTACCTTAAGTAAGAGGTGGCCAAGAAAAGAAACTGCTCCTCAGAGCTGTCTGAAGATAAAACCAGAGCGAGGAGAGAGGACAAAAAACAAAGTAAGACTGCCCAAAACACATGGATTCTCTTCATCTAAACACAGGTGTTTTACTGAAAGCATCTGTCTTTTTGACTGAATAAGTAAAGCAGTAGCAGAAACAAAATGCTTAAATCATTACTCTTTCAAGACTTGTATCCATAACATCACTTTGAACAAATGTCATAGATAATACTCAAAAATGTTCATACAAAAAAACACATCCTTTGAAACCCCAAGAAGAAAGCCTCGAAACCTCCGTTTCTTTTAAAACAAGAGACCCATGGCCTCCAGGTCTGTGGCTCGGGCTCCAGGCAGTGGGAGGTGTCGGCTGTGCTGAGAAGGGCAGCAGGTGCGCCCTCAAGGCACACCGTGGCCACTGGCTCACCTGTGCACTCTGAAATACTGAGAAAGAAGGAAACTAGGACTTCTCATCCTTCATTTTCTCCTTAGCAAAAAAAACCCGAGTGTAGAAATTCACTTAACAACTTGCATGACCATGATCTGAAAGACGCTGACACTCAGAGACCTCCACACCGCTCCATTCGAGGGAGGTGGCGTGGTGCTGGGAGCACGATGTGGGGGAGCACAGGAGCAGGGCCCTAGGGGCAAAGGATGCTCCAGGCTGCTCAGAAGACAGGGAGTCCAAGAGTGATGCGTCTTCCTGCTTTTAAAAAAGGGCAGGCAACCAGCATGCATCCTGAATGGCCGGCACCGGGCACCAGGTGGGCGTCTGACAGCTGATGGCAGGCAAGGCATCCAAGCTAGAGCGTGAAGGCTGTAGGGGGCAGGGGGAAGCTTTCCCATGGTCACCAGAGGCTAGAGAAGGGCCTTCCAGGACAAGCATGAGCCCTGGGCTCACTCTGAGGCGGCTCAGCCCCAGCTCCTCTCAGATCCTCAAGGGAACGTTTCGGAAAACGATAGCTGGTCTGATCAGCCTGGAGAGTGCAGCTTCAGGGAGGGGTTAAAGCTCCACCAGGGTTCACCAAGAGTCAGCAGCACTGTTTGGAGCTTGTGTTTATTTTCTAAATTTCTCCAAGGAAAACGTGTTACTCTTAAAATCAGAGACAAAGCATAAAAATATAATCCCATTCTGTTTTTTCTTCGAGACGGAGTCTCGCTCTGTCACCCAGGCTGGAGTGCAATGGCACAATCTAGGCTCACTGAAAGCTCCACCTCCTAGGTTCACACCATTCTCCCGCCTCAGCCTCCCGAGTGGCTGGGACTATAGGCGCCTGCCACGCCGCCTGGCTAATTTTGTTTTTGTATTTTTAGTAGAGACGGGGTTTCGCCGTGTTAGCCAGGATGGTCTCAATCTCCTGACTTCGTGATCCACCCGCCTCAGCCTCCTTTTCTTTTGTTTTTTGGAGACAGGGTCTCACTCCATCACCCAGGCTGGAGTGCAATGGCACAATCTCTGCTCACTGCAGCCTCCGCCTTCCACGTTCAAGTGATTCTCCTGCCTCAGCCTCCGAAGTAGCTGGGATTACAGGCACGCGCCACCACGCCCGGCTAATTTTTTGTATTGGTAGTGGAAATGGGGTTTCTCCATGTTGGCCAGGCTGGTCTCGATCTCCCAACCTCAAGTGAATCCACCTGTCGGCCTCCCAAAGTGCTGGGATTACAGGCATGAGCCACAGAGTCTGGCCCTATTCCCATGCTTTAAAAGAGTACAGCCCATCCTCCAACGCTCACAGGTGTCAAGTGCTGCGGGACCCCACGGGAAGCAGGGAGCCAGCACTGTTGCCATGAGGGGAACGGACGGTGAAGCAACAATGGCCCAGCTTGGCTGAACCCCACGATGGCAGGAACATGGAGGAGAGAAAGAGGGCCAGGCCTCATCCCAGAAGAAGCAACCTGGCACGGGTCAGTGATTCATCAGGAGAAAGGGTAGGCCAAGAAATCAGGGATATGGGACCTTTTGATAAATGAGCCAAACACACCATGATTTCTGCTCAGTTTGTGGCTCAGAGCTGGAGCTGAGGTGCAGGAGCTCTAGGTACTCTGACAACCCATGTGGGCAGGACACACCCTTCGGCAGACAATCCCGGAGGTGCAATCAACAAGCAGGGTGCAGGGGACACCCCTGGTTTCCGAGGACCGGTCTAGAGAAGGGTGCAGGTGACTGCACACGGCTGCAGCACGTGCCTGGGCAACCGAGAAGCGCAGGCCCTGGCTGGAGTCCAGGTGGGCCGTGAACATGCTCCTAGAGCCCTTTCTACAACATGCGCAAACCACGAAGTTAAAGGGCCGGAGGCAAAGCCAGAGTTCCTCCGGCTTCACGCCACCCTCGGAAGTTATCCACTCCTAGAGGCCCACTCTGGATGCAAACCCCCAACTAAGCTACTTTCTGGGTCTGCATCATCGAGACCGGCCACCCCGTAGGGAGCCACAGCCACATGGGTCCTCCTGGCGGGCACCCAAAACACAGCCAGTCTGAAGTGACAGGTGCTGAGTGTAAAATACACATCAGATGGCAAAGAAAGCTTATATATCCTCAGTAACGTTTACACTGATCCCATGTTGAAATCAACTCTTTCATATACTGAGTAAAATAAGATACATTATTAAAATAAATTCCACCTGCTTTTTTTCCATTTTCCAGTAAGGCTACTAGAAAATGTAAATGATGTATGCGGTTGCGTGCAAGTCCTCCCGGACCGTGCTGATATGGAGCTGGCAACACAGAGCAGGACAGAGTCTGCTAGAAAGAGCGTCTTCCAGCTCCTCCGGACACAGCGCCAGTTCTTACCGTCTTCCCAGGAGAAAGGCCGCCGCGGCGCCACAGCAGGCCGCTCAGCCAGGTGCATCCCCGAGGCCTCCTCCAAGCCGATGCTGTCCACCTCGCGCCGGGCCTGCCTCAGAACAACACCTCCCTGATCACGCAGCCTCACCGCGGCTCTATAGAACACGGTGTCCCTGGCATTGTACTTCATGCAGTTATCTATAATGAGATCAAAATCCTCCTCAAACTCATGGAGGTTTTTATACCCTTGAGCTTCTAACCGTTTCCTCATCGTGGCAAAGTCCATGGGCTGTTTAATGTGATCCAAATAATCTGGTACCTAATTTTAGGAAGGAAAAAGAATCATTTACAAACTAAAACAGGATATTAGTTTACTCTGTATTTATTATTCCATAGAACCCACAAGCCCATCCTATCTGAGAGCCACGCACACACACACACGGTACAGACACAAGACCCAAGTACTGCAGGGACCTTCCCGACCCCAGCTCCTTCAGCTAAAGCGCACTGGAGGGTGCCGGGTGCATGCCGCCACAGCTCAGGGTACTGTCTGCACAGGGCCTCTCACCCACTGCACTTTCAATATTTTACAGTGAAATGCATCACTTTTATCATTTAAAAACAAATATGTTAAATAAAAACGAGAATTTTTTTTTTTTTTTTTTGAGACGGAGTCTCGCTCCAACCCAGGTTGGAGTGCAGTGGCCAGATCTCAGCTCACTGCAAGCTCCGCCTCCCGGGTTCCCGCCATTCTCCTACCTCAGCCTCCCGAGTAGCTGGGACCACAGGCGCCGCCACCTCGCCCGGCTAATTTTTTGTGTTTTTAGTAGAGACGGGGTTTCGCCGTGTTAGCCAGGATGGTCTCGATCTCCTGACCTTGTGATCCGCCCGTCTCGGCCTCCCAAAGTGCTGGGATTACAGGCTTGAGCCACCGTGCCCGGCCAAAAACGAGAATTAAGAACACAAGGGACGTACTCTAGCCAGTCACACATTTCCCAGTCAAACGGCAGCACAAATCCACAGTCACACGTGCGGCAGGACAGACGAGCGCCGCAAACACCCACCTCCTTCAGACTCACGGGCTGCGCAAATATCCTGGCGGGGTCCTTGTCCTGCAGCTGGTCCAGCACTGAACGCAGCAGCACCGTCAGCGGGGTCAGCCGCAGCTCCATGGCAACCTGCTCCACCTTCACCTGGGGGGGCCCAGCAGAGCCTCAGCTTTAGGGAGCCCCACACGCACCCCACAGCCACACGCACCCCATACGCACCCCCACAGGCTCCTGGGCTTCTGTCAAGGCAGGGGTCAGTGCAGCCTCCACTTAGGGCCCTGCGACCCATGGCAGCCAGGCACCCGGCCTGGGCTGAGCAAGGCACTGCCGTGGGCCAGGACCCACAGGGTGCAGCCCACCCTCTGCAAGAGCTGCCAGCATCCCACCCACACCCCATGGCCAGAGGTGCACTCCATGCGGGACAGACCCACCCACACCCCATGGCCAGTGGTGCACTCCATGCGGGACGGTCCTACTCACACCCCATGGCCAGTGGTGCACTCCATGCGGGACGGTCCCACCCACACCCCATGGCCAGTGGTGCACTCCATGCGGGACAGTCCCACCCACACCCCATGGCCAGTGGTGCACTCCATGCGGGATGGGCCCAGCCCCACCTGCTCACGCTTGAGCTTCTCCCGCTTGCGCAGCAGCTCGATCAGCAGGCGGGCGCGCTCCAGGTCGTGCCGCAGCCGCTGCCAGTACTTCAGCTTCTCTTTGGCAGCCTTCATCTCCTCATCGTTTTCTCTCTGAGAACAGCGAACACTTCCATCAGTCAAACCCAGAGGCTCCTCCTGCAAAAGGCCTCAGATACTGCGCAGGTAAGACCCCAGGAGGTGTCCACGGCAGGGGCCCTGCAGGCCCATCCTGGGGAGGACAACAGACCCACCCTCACTAGAGAGCCCCGGACAGCACCGGGACAGAGGGGACAGAGGAGATGGAGGGGATGGAGGAGATAGAGGGGACCACCAGGCCAAGGTGAGCAGGGAGGTGGCTCCGGGGCACAGATTCCACCCTCCAGAGAGAGCAGAGGTCTCCACAAGCTGGCGGGGAGGGGCCTTCACAGAACCAGAAAGGCCCACAGAGGTGGGACCAGGACAGAATGGGGGGCCCACGAGGACCCACCTCAAGGACAGCTGGGAATGGAGGGAGCAGCTTTGAAAAGAAACCAGGTGCATAGAAAACAACATGCTGGGCCCATCCTAGCTTGGACAGAGCGTGACGGGGGCCTGGCACACAGCCGACCTGCCGACCTGCCGCCCTGCCCTGCACAGCGCCTCCATCCCGACGCACATTTCCCCGCAGCCAGGGTGTCATCTCCATCGACAGCACCTGCTCCCTTCTCAGTGGGCAGAAGGGTATGCCAGACAGCACAGGCCGCCAGCCTCACCCCAGCCCACATCCACGCCAGGATGATCAGAAGAAAATCAGAGCCCTGCAAAGGCCACGACACAGACGGTCGCAGGAGAGGAGGCCACCTGGGTCTGCCCTCAGCCCCGTCCTCACCATGTCCCCCAGGCCTGGCCATATGAGGCCTGCTCATCACAGTGCCAGGGGCACCCTGACCCTACCTCAAAGGGGAGAGGAAGTCACCGAGTGAGTGGGCCTGAGCGGGCCCCCGATGCCTGTCGTCCTCCACAGCTGCAGGACATGCACGCCCTGCCAGCCTCAGGCCAGCTGTGGCCATCGGTTTCTGGCACATGCTCCACAGCTCTGAGACCCTCCTCTCCCCCAGTGCCTCTGTCCCCAGATTCCCACCCGCCCACCTCAGGGTGCCGTCACAGCTTTCTGAAGGACTGACGGTGTGAAGGCAAAGACTGCTGGACTACAAGATGCAAGGACCCCGGACTCCAAACTGCTCAGAAAAGGAGGCTCAAGGAGGGAGACCGAGTCCCGCACCCCCAAATCCCCTGAGGCCAGGCCTCTCCAGGGCGAGGCGGGGCACTGAGGTGCCAGTGTCCCCTGCAGTGAGGATCTCTGGGTTTTCCTCAATGCTGCTGAACACCCTCAGGCAGGAAATCGGGGCTAACAGTAACAAGGTCCACATCAACTCAAGCAAAGACAGGAAAACATGGGCTCCAAACACCAAGCTCCCCAGAGCATCTGAATACTGCCTGTCCCCCAGCTTGCAATCGACACTTCTGAAAACCGTGGCCAAAAGGACGTCTGGCATGGGAATCTGTTACGAAGCGGAAGAAATCTCATCACCTGAAAGTCCTTTATCACACACTGGCTGCTGAACAAACTTACTAGTCTGCTCCCCAACCTGGTTTAACAAAGAAACGCCACTGGCAGCGGCAAGGGCCCCATCAACGGCACCTGGGCCCTGAGGCCGACCGGCCTCCCGGCTTCGCCATGCAAGGTCCCATGACACACACAGCCTCATCCACTCAGAAGGACCAAGGTTCCTTACTCAGCTCTGAAGTGGTTGATATTTCCCATGTAAAAATCAACACTGGGAGGCTCCACAAGAAAGGACAGAAGTGAAGGAGAAGCACTCAGGTGTCCCCACTGCCGGGAAGCAGCACTGAGCGCCTCCGCGTCCATTCCAGACACACGGGGGAAGACGCAGGGCTGGGGAATGGTCAGGTTAAAATCCCCTCTGCTGGGAGGCACAAACCAGCTCCTGGAGTGAGGCCCAGTGTCACAGAGTGGCCGGTCTCAGCCTCACCGGCCCCAGGCCTCCTGGCAACAGCACCCGGCTCCTGCCACTGGGCCCAATGCCGCCACCCGCTCCTGCCACTGGGACAGGCAGAGGCCACACCCGCAGCACAGCAAGGACAAGGTGGGCAGCAGCGCCCAGCATGCCCCAGAACAGACACTGGGAAAGCTGGAGGATGTGCTCCCAGGACAGGAAGGATGGGCCACGGGAGCAGGAGACACAGTGCGACGCCACCAGCATACGCACAAATTGCTGCTCACCCTAAAGCTAAGCCACCGCCCTCGTTCTCCCTGCGGCCTTCAACAGCCGCACACGCCAGAACAAACACCAGGGCCCTGCACGCGCAGCCAGCACAGACCCGCCATTGCCGCAGCATCCTCGGCACCTGCGGGCCTCTCAGAGACCCCATCCAGCTCGTCCACCTGCCCCCACCCCAGGGTCCTCTCCCAGGGGCAGGCTGGGGCAGGAACACAGAGACACAAAAGAATCAAATGCATCAGGTACTTCCAAAGCTTCGAAACCATGAAACCGCACCACGCCATGGCCGTCCCTGGCCAGAAGGTAGAAAGAAGCACAGTCTCTCCCAACAGCCCATCCACACAGAGGCAGGCTTCCAGGCTCTCCACGCCAACTGCTGTGCTGTGGCTCAAGTCTGGGCAGCTCCTTCTGCCCCAGGTGTCTTCACAAAGCCGCCCCTCTGCCGGAAGAGCTGCTCCGGCCGCGCCGTGGGGATGCTCCCTCCTTACAAACGTATTCTGCACACAACAGGACGTGAGGCCTAACAGGCAGTGGTGAAGCAGAGGGGGCCCAGCTGGCAGGTTCCAGCTGGTCACCTCTTCTTTGCAACCCTCCCCCGCCCTTGCCTGGCTCTACCACACCCCAGGCCACCCCCAGCCGCCTGGGTCCCCGTGGCCCCTGCCCACTGGCCCACATGTCCTGCTACAGCAGGGATCCTGGCCCTCGTGTCCCAGGTCCTGAGAATAGAAATGAAGAGTCCCACCGCGGGACGTCCCCTGTCTGGCCACATCCACGCCCACTTCCCATGGAATCCGCCCTTCACAGCTCCTCTGAGGCTTATCTGGAGTCCTGTCCAGCCCCAAGATGAGACCCAAGATCTGAATCCTCAGCTTCCTCCCAGCCAAGCCTCTCTTCCATCCCCCAACATTGCGGGGCCAAGACCAATGCCTCCAGTCCCCAGAGCTTCCCGCCACTCAGCCACTTCCTGACTCTGCCTCTTTAGAGCACCCCCCCAACTGCGCTCTCCTTCTGGGAGCCCTGGAGGCTACGAGGTGAGGACGAGGAGAGATGGAAAGCAAAGTCACATCACGGAACGGAAGATGCAGTTAACTCATTCAACAGCCAAAAAACATTCACTGAAGCCTCAACTCTGTGGCCATGTGAGGATCCCACTTGGAGAGGGACTGGCTCACAGACTGTCCGGGGAGCCCCAAGTTCCCTGGACAGACACACAGTGGGGCAACCCAGGTAGACGGCACAGGAGGCCCAGAACACTCCACAACCAGGACACACCAAGGCCATCAGAAGACCCTGGACCCCACCACCAAATCAGACCCACAAATCACCAGCTGCCAGACCAGAGCGCCAGACTCTGAATTCCCTGGAGCACGAGGCAGCCACAGCAGGTGACTGAACAGGGCTCACGCTGCAGGGGCAGAGTCTGCAAGGCAGAGACAGCACCGGCCACCGCACAGGAACCCAACTGTGAACCCTGCAGACTCAAGCTTCCCCTGAGCAAGTCGCCACCTCACAGCAGAGCAGGATGGTTCTGCTTCGTGCCCAGGATGGCAGTGAAAAGCACCATGAGGAAATTCCAAGAGGTGCTCAGGCCACGCAACACTGGCCGCAGATAGCTCTTCCAAAAAATCAGCGGCTCCTCACTAGGCAGCGTGGGCAGAGGGTGCTGGCCGCAGGTTCTGGGCCATGTGCAGAGCCATTTATGTTTTCAATTTACTTTTGTGCATCTCACAAAAGCTACTTCACTCTGTAAACCCATTTTTTCAGAACTGTTTCACAATATCAGATGAGTCTATAAACTCAAACCTACTACCAAAATGTAAGAGTTTGAGTTGGTTCTTTTAAAAAGGAAAAGTACTGCTCCTTCCCTTCCACTCTCTCAGCTCTCTCAAGCCCTCCCCACCCTATCACAGTCCATGCTAAACCAGCCTTCAGAGCAAGGCCCTCGAAATAAACCACTCCTCACACATTTCTAAAACCCACACTCCAGGCCCAGCACACAGACCCCCACCCACTGGCCCGGGTGCTCACTGGGTCCCACTCCTGCTGTCCTCAGCCTGGACACTCATGCAGCCACAGCGTAACACATCCCTGAGCATCCCCAGCCCCCAGAACTGGTCACTGCCCATCAGCATGTGTGCGGGTAGGGCGGGGCGGGGCAGGGGAGCACAACTCACAACCGAAGAAACATCCCCCAGTGACAGGCATGGATGAGAATCACCCCCAAAGTCACAGATCCAGGGCCCAGGGCACACCTAACTCCTCCTACAGGTCCGGGTCTGGACGAGACCGAGGCTTCCCAATGGGGAGCCTGGACCCAGGGGGCAGCACCACGTCCAGCCTGAACCAAGTGCCCTCTCCCTGGAGGGTGGGGGCCGTGAGCCACATACCTGCTGTGAGCTTCGCTGAGACTGCAGGCTGGACTGGAGCCGCCGCAGCAGGGGGGCACCATTCCTGGACAGCCGCTTGAGCAGCCAGTAGCTGTGGGCTCGCTCCACAAACTGCTTCTTCCGCTGAATGGCCACCTGATTCGCAATCCTATTTAACCTAAAACATAAACACTCAGTTTATCTTTGAAGCAGTACATTAAGATGTTTCGTCACATAAACTAGAAATGACAGTGTTACTGCTAATAAAACCATGTGTTCATGCTTTTTCTCCCTAAACCATGACACGTGTAATTTCTACTATCCCTAGTGCTGCTAAAATTCACAATCTCCAACCACTTGAAGATTTCATCTACTTTTTAGGTTGGGTGCAGTGGCTCCTACCTGTAATCCCAGCACTTTGGGAAGCCGAGGCGGGCAGATCACTTGAGGCCAGGAGTTTGAGACCAGCCTGGCCAACATGGTGAAACCCTGTCTCTACCAAAAATACAAAAATATTAGCGGAATGTGGTGGTGCATGCCTGTAGTCCCAGCTACTTGGGAGGCTGAGGCAGGAGAATCCGTTAAACCTGGAAGGTGGAGGTTGCAGTGAGCCGAAATCGCATGACTGCACTCTCAGCCTGGGCGACAGAGCGAGACTCTGACTCAAAAAAAAAAAAAAAAAAAAGATTTCATCCACTTCTCATTCACAACATTTATCAGATTGAACATCCAAAAGAAAACATGCTGAGCAAAGCCTTCGACAGTTTTCATTCTTCCTGTATGACCCCATCTGCACACAAGCTGACTTCAACCACATCTGCGTCAGCGGGTTCAAAACCCTAGACCCCATCCACACGGACACCATGGGAGAGGTGGGTGCTGGTCCCCACATCACCTCCAAGAGGAGAGAGAGCTCCAGGTATGAGCCACTGACAGGTGCTGTTTCACTGTGCTCACTAAAATGACCTCGGCCATCTTCAAGTCTCCCAAGAAATGCAAAGTGCTGCCCCTGGGGACACACGGAGCCACCAAGACCCTCGGCGCCTCTCATCCACCAAGGGAACACCCAACACTGCCTCTTCCGGCAGGACCTGGCTCAAGTGTGGAGCCTGCAGGAGAACACCCACCAGACCCAGAACTGACCGTGAGGTGCCTCCTCACAGGTGACCTGCCGGGGGAACTTTGCCAGAGTGACCCATCACCAAGAGCTCCCGTGCAGGTGTGGAACCCCTTTAGGCTAAAACAATCCTGCCCACCACTCCAAGGGCAGTCTGCATGCTCAGGACACCAAACGCCTGCCCACAAAGCACACCCCTCCAAGGACAGCCAACGGAAGGAAGCCAGAGGCGGGGGAGGGGGTCGGCAGGTGCACTGGGACACTGGGCTCCGATCACAGCCCCACGTGGCTCCTCCTCTGCAGACTGGGCTGCGCTGGGCTGGACCTGGTCATCTCATGGGCTGTTGTTTTGGGAGCAGTTTGTTTTTACCACTTTGAACTGAGGCAAACCATGTGCAGGAAATAGCATGACCCTTAACTCTTCCGGTTCAGTGAGTCTTGTTTGTTTGTTTGTTTTGAGACGGAGTCTCACTCTGTTGCCCAGGCTGGAGTACCTCCGCCTCCAGGGTTCCAGCGATTCTTCTGCCTCAGCCTCCCAAGTAGCTGGGACTACATGTGCCAGCCACCAGGCCCAGCTAATTTTTGTATTTTTAGCAGAGACAGGGTTTCACCATGTTGGCCAGGCTGGTCTCAAACTCCTGACCTCAGGTGATCCGCCTGCCTCGGCCTCCCAAAGTGCTGGAGTGACAGGCGTGAGCCACTTACTGGCCGCAGTGAGTCTCAACAGGAATGCAAATGTTTCCACACATGTATACCCTCAGGGTATTTTAATGACCAAATGAGACAATATAGATAGAAGTATTTTTTAACAATTTGAAGATCCAAAGAAATGCTACTTGACAATATGCTCATAAAGAAAGCATCCAGAGGCCAGGCACAGTAGCTCATGCCTGTAATCCCATCACCTTGCGAGGCCGAGGCAGGCGGATCACGAGGTCAGGTGGTCAAGACCATCCTGGCTAACACGGTGAAACCCCGTCTCTACTAAATATACAAAAAATTAGCCGGGCATGGTGAACGCACCTGTAGTCGCAGCTACTCGGGAGACTGAGGCAGGAGAATCACTTGAACCTGGGTGGCAAAGGTTGCAGTGAGCCAAGATCATGCCACTGCACTCCAGCCCGGGCGACAGAGTGAGACTCCATCAGAAAGAAAGGGAAGGAAAAGGGAAGGAAAAGGGAAGGAAAAGGGAAGGAAAGGGGAAGGAAAGGGGAAGGAAAGGGGAAGGAAAGGGGAAGGAAAGGGGAAGGAAAGGGGAAGGAAAGGGGAAGGAAAGGGGAAGGAAAGGGGAAGGAAAGGGGAAGGAAAGGGGAAGGAAAGGGGAAGGAAAGGGGAAGGAAAGGGGAAGGAAAGGGGAAGGAAAAGGGAAGGAAAAGGGAAGGAAAAGGGAAGGAAAAGGGAAGGAAAAGGGAAGGAAAAGGGAAGGAAAAGGGAAGGAAAAGGGAAGGAAAAGGGAAGGAAAAGGGAAGGAAAAGGGAAGGGAAGGGAAGGGAAGGGAAGGGAAGGGAAGGGAAGGGAAGAAGAAAGGAAAAGAAAGGAAAAGAAAAAAGAAAAGAAAAGAAAGAAAAGAGGCTGAGCTAGGCGCAGTGGGTCCGCCTAAAATCCCAGCACTCTGAGAGGCCGAGGTTGGAGGATCACTTGAGCCCACAAGTTCAAGGCCAGCCTGGGCAAGATGGCAAGACCCCATCTCTATAAACAATTTTTTTTTTAATTAGCCGGGCACAGTGGAGCATGCCACCTGTAGTAGTCCCAGCTACTCAAAAGGCTAAGGTGGGAGGATCCCTTGAGGATCTCCTGGGTCCCCAGGAATTCAGAGTGGCAGTGAGCCGAGATCATGCCATTGCACTCCAGCCTGGGCAAACAGAACAAGGCCCTATTTGTTGTTTGTTTTAGAGATGGAGTCTCACTCTATCTCCCAGGCTGGAGTGCAGTGGGGCGATCTCGGCTCACTGAAACCTCTGCCTCCTGGGTTTAAAAAGCAATTCTCCTACCTCGGCCTCCCAAGTAGCTGGGAGCACTGCCACCACACCCCAGCTAATTTTTTTTTTTTTTTTTTTTTTTGACAGAGTCTCACTCTGTTGCCAGGCTGGAGTGCAGTGGCGCAATCTCGGCTCACTGAAAGCTCTGCCTCCCAGGTTCATGCCATTCTTCTCCTGCCTACAGCTGGGACTATAGGTGCCTGCCACCATGCCCGGCTAATTTTTTGTACTTTTAGTAGAGACGGGGTTTCACTATGTTAGCCAGGATGGTCTCGATCTCCTGACTTCGTGATCTGCACACCTCAGCCTCCCAAAGTGCTGGGATTACAGGCATGAGCCACCGCGCCTGGCCCACACCCTGCTAATTTTTATATTTTTAGTAGAGATGGGGTTTTGCTATGTTTTCCAAGCTGGTCTGGAACTCCTGGCCTCAAGTGATCCACCCACCTCAGCCTCCCAAAGTGCTGGGATTACAGGCATGAGGGAAGAACGAGAGAGAGAGAGAAAAAGAAGAGAAAGAAGAAGGAAGGAAAGGAATGAAAGGAAAGAAAGGAAAGAAAAAGAAAGGAAAGAGAAGAAAGAAGGAAAGAAATAAAGAAGGAAAGAAAGAAGAAAGAAGGAAGGAAAGAAAGAAGGAAGGAAAGAAAAGGAAGGAAGGGAGGGAGGAAGAGAGGGAGGGAAGATTGTTTTTATTTCTTCTGACCCTTAAGATGTGAGAAAAGATTCTAACTTCATAAACAAGCCACCATCTTCTCCAGAGTCAGGGCTTCTGGAAATGTGAACAGCCCATGAGTTGTGAGCAAAAAAGGCTTTGATGAAAATGCTTTAAAAACTCAGAGCCAGAGACGGGGTGTACGTCTGTAACTCCAGCTACTTGGGAGGCTGAGGGAGCTCATATGAGCAAGAGGCTGAAAAACCCAAAATTAGAGTGAGGAAGAGCATGGAACAGCAGCTTCCCAGCTGAGATGATGAGCCCCCACCTCAACTCAGACAGAAGAGTTAAGGGGAAACAGACCTCAGATGAGAAAACTAAGCAAAGACATACATATGACAACCACAGAAAGAAGTCCCTGAGGGCTGGCTGGACTGAGATGCCGGCAGAGCGGCAAGATGAGGGCCTGGGTGCAGCAGCCGTGATGCCCACCTCAGGGAGGATTGTAGACAAGTCAGAACCCACAATAGGGAAAAGAACCCTGGAAACGAGGGGAGGTCACTAGAGTTCCAACATCAAGTGTTCCTTGGATTTTTGTTAAGCCAAGTCTACATGCTGACATCTAAACACTTTACCATGGGACCCACTAAATGCACTAAGGAATGTATGACTGGAAGACTGATATTGTTAAGATGTCAATACCACCCAAAGTGATCTATGGATCCAATGCAATTCTTATCAAAATACCAATGATTTCTTTTGCAGAAATAGGAAAATCCACTCTAAAATTCATATGGAAATTCAAGGAAACCCCAACAGCCAAATCACCTTGAAAAAGCTGGAAAAGTCACGCTTCCTGACTTCAGAATTTACCACAAAGCTACAGTCATCAAAACAGTGTGGTGCTGACGAAAGGACAGACATACAGACCATGGGGATAGCAGAGAACCCTGAAGCAAACCCTCCTGTATCCAGCATAGACTACTGACAAGGGTCCCAAGACCATTCAGAGGGGAAAAGACAGTCTTTTCAGCAGATGGCACTGGGTCCAGTAGATATGGCTATGCAAAAGAACGTGAAGTTGGACCTTGCCTCATTCCACATATAAAAATTAACTCAAAATCAAAGACCTAGACATAAGACCTAAAACTATAAATCTCTTAAAACAGAAGGGGAAAGCTTCATGACACTGGATTTGGCAATGATCTCTTGAATAAGACACCAAAGGCACAGGAAATGAAAGAAAAATAAACAGGACTTCATGACAAATGTTAAAATGTGTGCATTAAAAGATACATCGCAGGCCGGGCGCGGTGGCTCAAGCCTGTAATCCCAGCACTTTGGGAGGCTGAGACGGGCGGAACACGAGGTCAGGAGATCGAGACCATCCTGGCTGACACGGTGAAACCCCGTCTCTACTAAAAAAAATACAAAAACTTAGCCGGGCGAGGTGGCGGGCGCCTGTAGTCCCAGCTACTCGGGAGGCTGAGGCAGGAGAATGGCGTAAACCCGGGAGGCGGAGCTTGCAGTGAGCTGAGATCCGGCCAGTGCACTCCAGCCTGGGCGACAGAGCGAGACTCCGTCTCAAAAAAAAAAAAAAAAAAAAAAAAGATACATCGCAGAGTGAACAGGAGGAAACATTTTCAAATCACGTATCTGATAAGGGATGAATATCCAGAAATTCCTAAAACTCAACAAAAAATAAACAACCCAATTCAAAACTGGTTAAAATGCTCAGACAGACAATTCTTCCAAAGTTCAAATGCTCAATAAACACAGAAATGCAAATCCAAACTATGATGTTACCTTCAAACCCATTAGAATGGCTACCAAAAAATACTAACAAAAATTAAAAAAACATTGGTGAGGATGTGGAAACCCCGAACTCTTGTGCACCACAAGCAGGAACGTAAAAAGGTGCAGCCACTGTGGAAAACAGTGTTGTAGCTCCTCAGAAACTTAAAGACAGAAATGCCGTGTGACCTGGCAATGCCACTTCTGGGTACACACCCAAAAGAACTGAAAACGGGCTCAGATACTTATCACCCGTGTTCCTCGCAGCATCACTCACAATGGCTAAAACACGGGAGCAACCCAAGTGCCCATGGAGGAAGGAATGGGTAAGCAAAAGTTTATCTCCACATACAGAGGGTTATTCAGCCTTAAAAGGCAAGGAAGTTGCAATGCATGCAATGACATGGAAAAACTTTGAAAATGTGCTCAGTGCAATAAGCCAGACACAAAAAGACAAATACTGCCTGATTGCACTTACGTGAGGGACTGAAGAGGAGTCAAATTCATGGAGACAGGGAGTAGAACGGTGGGTGCCTGCGGCCAGGGAGGGAGGAATGGGGAGTTCCTGTTTCACGGGGACAGAGTTTCAGACTGGGAAGACAAAAAGGCTCTGAAAATAGATGGTGGCGAAGGCTGCATAGCATTATCAAAGTGCTTCATGCCCCTGAACTACACACTTACAATGGTTAAGACGATAAATTTTATGTTATGTGTACGTGACCACAGTAAAATACTGAAAAAACTTGAAATCAGACAGTTAAATGGAATGTGTACCTTCCAAATCAGTAGAGGAGGAAAAATGCCCCCCACTCAAAAAAAGCAAAACCATCTGAGTCAATACATCAGAAGAAAAAGGCAGCCGGGCGCAGTGGCTTCCGCCTGTAATCCCAGCACTTTCGGAAGCTGAGGAGGGCGGATCACGAAGTCAGAAGTTCGAGACCGGCCTGGCCAACATGGGGAAACCCCATCTCTACTAAAAATACAAAAAAATTAGCCGGGCGTGGTGGTGCACGCCTGTAATCCTATTCAGGAGACTGAGGCAGGAGAACTGCTTGAACCTGGGAGGCGGACGCTACAGTGGGCTGAGATCACTCCAGCCTGGGCAATACAGCGAGACTCCATCTCAGAAGAAAAAAAAAAGGAAAAAGGGAAAAAAAGGATCACGGAAACAAATCTAAAATAGATCAGTAATCCAACTAAGTCAACAGTCTAAACTTGCTAATGAAGAGTTTGTCAATCAGGTTAAAAATTTAAAATTCCAGTTTTAGGCCAGGTGCGGTGGCTCTCGCCTGTAATCCAGGACTTTGGAAAGCAGAGGCAGGTGGATCATGAGGTCAGGAGTTCAAGACCAGCCTGACCAAGATGGTGAAACCCTGTCTCTACTAAAAATACAAAAATTAGCCAGGCATGGTGGCAGGTGTCTGTAATCCCAGCTACTTGGGAGGCTTGAGGCAGGAGAATCGCTTGAACCTGGGAGGCGGAGGTTGTAGTGAGCCGAGATTGCACCACTGCACTCCAGCCTGGGCAATAGAACAAGACTCCGTCTCCAAAAAAAAGAAAAAATTTTAATTCCAGTTTTAAAATACCACAGCAAAGCTGAAGCTGAAGCTGGACATAAGGAAAATGTCCACGTATACACTAAGGAGCAGAAAGTGGGTACTGCTGACCGATCAGCTGAGCTGAGGCCAGAGAAACACCTTGACTGGAGTAAAAGGGCTACAAGGGCTACTGCACCATGATCGAAGGAAATAACCAAATTCCAATGCGTACACACCGCCTAACAGGACATCTTGAAAATATCAAATACAAAACCTCCAGGAGCTACAATGAGAACTGTTAAACTTACAAGCCTAATGAAGCCAATTCACACAAAAATAAATTAAAGACATTAAAAATGTAAGCATGGGCCGGGCGCGGTGGCTCAAGCCTGTAATCCCAGCACTTTGGGAGGCCGAGGCGGGCGGATCACGAGGTCAGGAGATCGAGACCATCCTGGCTAACACGGTGAAACCCCGTCTCTACTAAAAATACAAAAAACTAGCCGGGCGCGGTGGTGGGCGCCTGTAGTCCCAGCTACTCGGGAGGCTGAGGCAGGAGAATGGCGTAAACCCGGGAGGCGGAGCTTGCAGTGAGCTGAGATCCGGCCACTGCACTCCAACCTGGGTGACAGAGCAAGACTCCGTCTCAAAAAAAAAAAAAAAAAAAAATGTAAGCATGATTTATACATTTGACCCAACAAGCTCATATAGAATATTGCATCAAATAAAGAACACACATATTCACAAGCACAGATGGACTATTTACAAAAAATGTATAATCTATTGGGCCATAAAGTCTCAACAAGCATCAAACAATGAATGTGTACCATGCAGGCCACATCCTTTGCCCATAGCACAAGCAATGGATATTAAGAGTTTAAAAAAGAAAGAAGGAAGGAAGGGAGGGAGGGAGGGAGGAAGGAAAAATCCCACATGCTTCTAGACTGCTAACAGGTAAAGGCAGAAATTATCATATAGAGGAATATGGTGGCCAGACACGGTGGTTCACATCTCAGTCCCAGCACTTTGGGACACCAAGGCGAGAAGATCGCTTGAGCCCAGGAGTTTCAGACCAGTCTGGGCTATACAGTGAGACCCCATCTCTTAAAATATATTTATGTGCATATATAAAAATAAATAAAACCAGACCCAGCATGCACACACCGCGCAGGAAAAGGGTGATAAATTTGAGGAGTACAATGAAATTAACAAACTTCGGTTCATCAGACACTATAAAATTAAGGTTGCTTTTAAGAACCTTTACACACTGGCCGGGCGCGGTGGCTCACGCCTGTAATCCCAGCACTTTGGGAGGCCGAGACGGGCGGATCACGAGGTCAGGAGATCGAGACCATCCTGACTAACACGGTGAAACCCCGTCTCTACTAAAAATACAAAAATTAGCTGGGCGCGGTGGCGGGCGCCTGTAGTCCCAGCTACTCGGGAGGCTGAGGCAGGAGAATGGTGGGAACCCGGGGAGGCGGAGCTTGCAGTGAGTGGAGATCGTGCCACTGCACTACAGTCTGGGCAACAGAGCGAGACTCCGTCTCAAAAAAAAAAAAAAAAAAAAAAAAAAAAAAAAAAAAGAACCTTTACACACTGACAAGTGCATGAATGGAATTTCATTACCGGGACTTGCTTCAAAACAAAGGAATGGAAGGAACGGGCAAGTGGAGGCTGGCCAGGCGCGTATAACTTCTGAAGCTGAGTGAAAGAACGGGGGGGCTCTCTCTAAAGATTTCCAAATTAAAAAAGAATGTTTTAAGGATATCACTAAAAATGAAAAGATACACCCACCCACGGGCACAAGCGCACAACATACAGGGCACAGGCAGGGCAACAGTCCCCACAGCAGGCCCAGAGCCCTGGCATGACACACATGCACACCCCATGCCGGGCGGTACAACATGGAGGACGCCGTGCCCACATCCATCGCTCAGGAAACACGAAAGGCCAGCCAGCCAGAGCCCTGAATCTCACCTCAGGGAACTCCTGCACCAAGGCTGGAGCACCACCAAGCCTGCTGCCCATCGCCAGGGGACACCTGCTCTCTTCACACGCCTGACGTGCATGGGGAAGGGCCACATCTGGGATCCTCTCCGACGGGGCAGGGAGGGCACAAAAGGACGCAGCCCCAGCAACAAGCAACTCTATGTAGAGCACCTGGGTAGTCCCTGCTGTCTTTTTTTTTTTTTTTTTTTTTTTTTTTTTTTGAGATGGAGTCTCGCTGTGTCTCCCAGGCTGGAGTGCAGTGGCATGATCTCGGCTCACTGCAAGCTCCGCCTCCCGGGTTCACGCCATTCTCCCGCCTCAGCCTCCCAAGTAGCTGAGACTACAGGTGCCCGCCACCACGCCCGGCTAGTTTTTTGTATTTTTAGTAGAGACGGGGTTTCACCATGTTAGCCAGGATAGTCTCGATCTCCTGACCTCGTGATCCACCCGCCTCGGCCTCCCAAAGTGCTGGGATTACAGGCTTGAGCCACCGTGCCCGGCCTGCTGTCTTTATTTTTGTGAATATTTTGTAAATTTGAAGTTATTTCCACATAAAAAGGTAAAATCAAGCTCCCCACCAGCCCGAGCCCGGGAGGTGCTCTCAGGAAAGCCACCACCGCCTCCAGCAGCTCTAGAAATGAGCCAGTTCATCCACCGGCGACGGCAGGTGGGAACTCGGAGTACCTCAAAACAGCTGCACTCCCCCCGCCCCCGCCCAGGTAGCACCTAGGCTGGAGCAGAGGCGAGAATGTGCGGCAGGAATCTGCCCCGCTGTCCCCAGTAGTAAAGAAAACTTCACATAAATGTTCAACCCTACTTCTGCCAAAAGTAAGTAAATATGGTGAAAG
Organism: Macaca thibetana thibetana; assembly: GCF_024542745.1. NCBI lineage: Eukaryota > Metazoa > Chordata > Mammalia > Primates > Cercopithecidae > Macaca > Macaca thibetana. Next base: position 984,090 of record NC_065587.1, on the reverse strand, counting down.
TGAAGAGAGACAGAAGTCAGCTACACTGTGGTGTCTCCCCTCTGCTGAGAACATCCTCTGCATGCCTGGGGTGCTTCAGGAAAGAGAACTAGGCCCAGCAGAACGGTGTCCCACAAAGCTAGGGGTGGGAATGACATGGTTGGGTACCCAAGTTGTGGGGGGCAGGGCAGAGCTGTCTAAATGGCCAGGTGACTGTGGTCCATGGCCCATGGCCCTGCTCTGTGAAATGCTAGCTTTAGTTCAGGAAATGCCAGCATCTTTAGGAGAGTCAGAGTGTGAGAGTGCAGAGGAAGGTGTGGTGAGGCCGGTGAGAAATACAGCCCATCCTGTGAGCACTCCATTCTCCCCAGCACAATTTTTATTTGCTTCAGCTTTTTCAATCAAAACAAATCTAGGCCGGGCACAGTGGCTTATGTCTGTAATCCCAACACTTTGGGAGGCTAAGGCAGGCGGATTACCTGAGGTCAGTCAAGAGTTCAAGACCAGCCTGGCCAACGTGATGAAACCCCATCTCCACTAAAAATACAAAAATTAACCAGGCACGGTAACAGGCACCTGTAATCCCAGCTACTTGGGAGGCTGAGGCAGGAGAATCGCTTGAGCCTGGGAGGCAGAGGTTGCAGTGAGCTGAGATTGCGCCACTGCACTCCAGCTTGGGTGACAGAACAAGACTCCGTCTCAAAAAAAAAAAAGAAAAAGAAAAAGAAAAGAAAAAAATCTGTTCCCAGATACAGTAACATCCATTTCAGTAGAGGAGAATCCCTCCCGCCTGTCAGCCTGCACCGGGAAGAGCTCCATCGTGAGCTGCCAGCTACAATCTGCACTAAAACCCAGAAAACCAACAAAGTCACAGGAGGGCAGGAATGGGTCCAGTGTTTCAAACAGCATTCAGGTCTGTTCCTCACGCAGGAGAGCAAGTGCTCCCGCAGACTGCGTCCACCCAGGTGCCCTCCCGGGCTCCCAAGCACTGGCTGGCCCTGCCCTGCAGCTCCTCCTTCCAATGTGTCGTCCTGGTGCTTCCTTCCCGAGTGCCCACTACTCTAGACCTGATGTAGGTCAAGCACAGGGAGCTGCCACCTGTGGCCTCAGTGCCCCTGCCATGCCTCCCAGTGTCACCCACAGCAGCCAACTCATGCACCCACACTGCCCGGGAGGTGCCCACACAAGGCTCCCCCAGGGGGCACTGAGCCAGAACTTTTATAAAACAAAATTAACAGCCAGAAATATGGAGGAAAAAAAGACTTAAAAACACAAGCCAAAGGGGGCCCCGCCCGGTGGCTCTAACCTGTAACCCTAGCACTTTGGGAGGCTGAGGACCACTTGGGCCCAGGAGTTCAAGGCTGCAGTGAGCTATAATTGTGCCCCTTCACTCCAGCCTGGGTGACAGAGCAAGACCCCACCTCGATTAAAAGAACAAAACCAAACCTCTACAGGTGCCCACCAGGTGACAGCTGGGATCCTCACAGGGCCTACCTAGCAGACTCCATGCCCCCAAGACAGAACAGCTTCCCCACCCTCTGAGGACAGCTGTGCAGCTCAACAGCCTGGGGCTGCAGCAAGAGCCCAAGGGAGACAATGCCTCCCAACAGTGACCCCAGAAAACGTTCCAGAATCAACATTACTTCCAGAGTCAACATTTATTCCAGAGTCAACATTACTACCCTCCAGCATCAAACAGACTAGAGACTAAGGCCGGGGCTGGGCGAGGTGGCTCACGCCTGTAATCTCAACACTTTGGGAGGCCTAGGCAGGAGGATTGCTTAAGCCCAGGAATTCAAGATCAGCCTGGACAACACAGTGAGACCCTGTCTCTATAAAATCACAAATAGACTAGGGCCAGGTGGCCTCCAACAGTGTGGTAAGCGAGTCCGGGTAGGAAAAAAGGGCCAGCAGCCTTCTGAATTCCAGGGCCCCGGGTGCCTACCGGGCAGGGAATGGCAGACAGGCACTCTCTGGACTGTGGGGACTGAGGCCTGCCACCCAAGGCCCTTAGCGGCCGGCATACACCACCTGTGGGTGACCGTGTCTACACAGGACTTTGCTATCCATCCGCCAGGACCTGAGGGGAGAGAACTGCCGGACCCCATTCTTGCCCGTTCTGCCACCATTTCAGACACCCCACAGGGACTCATTTTGGGGGTTCCCACCGACTTCCAGCAAGTCCAAAAGCCGCTCAATGACCCCAGCTTATAGGCAGCCATCTGTCCTTGCCATGCTGACCCTTTTCCCCTGATCTCGCAGTGCCTCAAGCTCCAGGAATGGCTCAGAAGCGGTGCAGAGCCAGTGGTGACGGCACAGTGGGTTGAGGAGTCATCCCTGGAGCGATGTGTCTGGCAGAGGCCTTGGGGAGCTCAAAAGGATGGTGCTAGGGGTGCACGACTGTTCATGAAGACAAAAAGAAATTAAAAGAGGCACCAGAAGGAACTTTCTTCACGTGAGATAGTTCAAGTTCAGACCACCTGCTAAAAACATCTATTAGGACACGGGATGGACCAACTAATCTTCATATCAAATCCAAGACAGGAGATCCAGACGAACTCCATAATGTGTGCCAAGTCCAAGCTCAAACGATCAGCTGGGGGACCTGTCTGCTGAACGACTGGCGGTGATGGGCTAGGACCAGCAGGCGGCCCAGGGGCCCCGAACAGCTCTGTTCACCTCCATCCAACCACATCGCTCTGCACACCAGGCACCATCTCTGTAGGCTCACCACTAACAAAGGGACCAGTACCATCTGAGGACTGCCTTTACCAACAAGACTAAGATTTCTTGGAAGAATATCAATTCCAGGGATCAGTGTTTCTCTTTCTCTAAACATGCCTCACACAGAGGATCTCCAAATGCAGCTGTGTCAAGGAGAACCAAAACTCAAGAGACTGCTCTGGATAACCATGCAAAACCCTTTAGAGACAGGGTCTCCCTCTGTTGCCCGGGCTGGAATACAAAGGTGCGATCACAGCTCACTGCAGGCTCGAACTCCTGGGCTCAAGCAGTCCACCCACCTCAGCCTTCCAGTGTTAGGATTACTAACCCGAGCCACCGCACCCAGTGAACTTCTCTAACAGCTGAAGTCAATCAAACTTAAATGCATGATGAGAAGCAGCTAGGTATTTAAAGTTCGCCGCGCATTTTCACCTGACTGATGCTTCCCTTCCTAAGGCTGACCAAGACCAGTTGATCCTTTCAAACTAAAAATAAAAAGTCCCCAGTGAAGACAGGAGGAACACCCTATCAGGGTGAAGGCGGGAGGAACGCCCTATCAGGGTGAAGGCGGGAGGAGCGCCCTATCAGGGTGAAGGCGGGAGGAGCGCCCTATCAGGGTGAAGGCGGGAGGAGCGCCCTATCAGGGTGAAGGCGGGAGGAACACCTCATTTGAATGAAGGTAGGAGGAGCACCTTCAGAAAGCCTTGCCTATCTGCGGTTCCTGTCCATGAGGTCAGAAGTTCAGGCTCTCTTAGTAGAAGAGCTCCTCTAGAAGATCTGAAGCAGTCAGAGGAAACAAACCAACACAGGCTGTCTGCCTGCTGATCACAGTCTCTTTTAAGACACCTTCTATTTTGCATGCTGATGAACCTAGGAGTTTTGTTAAACAGATTATGCGTGTATTTATCCCTCATTTCATGCAATTAACCAAAAACAGTGACCATGAAACCCTGTTCGTCTTTTCACTGCATGTATGAACCCTCATGTGAATGAGTCCTGCCGCAATTCATGTTAAGGGAGCCCTAATTTCAAACTGGTGCAGATGGAAAAGACTTTCTCTTTTCCTTTAATGCTAAAGACAAAATGCCATCCTCTACAGATGCAGCTCAATCCCTGTTAACAAAAACTGATGTATGCTGGAGAAAGGCAGTGAGAAGAAAAAATAGGGCCAGGCGCGATGGTTCACGCCTGTAATCCCAGCACTTTGGGAGGCCGAGGCGGGCGGATCACCGGAAGTCACTAGTTCGAGACCATCCTGGGCAACATAGTGAAATCCCAACTCTACTAAAAATACAAAAATTAGCCAGGCACCGTGGCTCACACCTGTAGTCCCAGCTACTCGGGAGGCTGAGGCACAAGGATCGCTTGAACCTGGGAGGTGGAGGCTGCAGTGAGCCGAGATCATGCCATTGCACTCCAGCCTGGGCAACAGAGTGAGACTCCATCTCAAAAAAAAAAGAGAGATGAACAGAAAAGAAAAAATAACAATAAATCAATGTAAGGTCTGGCATGGTGGCTCACACCTGTAATCCCAGCACTTTGGGAGGCCAAGGTAGGCAGATCACTTGAGCCCAGGAGTTCAAGACCAACCTAAACCCCATCTCACCAAAAAATAAAAACATTAGCAGGACGTGGTGGCACACGCCTGTGGTCCCAGCTACTCAGGAGGCTGAGGTGAGGGAGTCGCTTGAGCCCAGGAGGTTGAGGCTGTAGTAAGTCATGATCATGCCACTTCACCCCAGTCTGAGCAAAAGAGCAGGACTCTGTTCAAGAGATTCTCCTGCTTCAGCCTCCTGAACAGCTGGGATTACAGGTGTGCACCACCACGCCTGGCTAATTTTTATATTTTTAGTACAGATGGGGTTTCACCATGTTAGCCAGGCTAGTCTCGAACTCCTGACGTTGTGATCTGCCCACCTCAGCACCTCCCAAAGTGCTGGGATTACAGGCGTGAATCACACACCCAGCCCTGCCTGTTTTTCAAAGTGTTTATTTACTGCTGTCTTTTTAAAAAACTATCTTTTTTAGCCTGGTGCAGCGGCTCACACCTGTAATCCCAGCACTTTGGAAGGCCGAGGCGGGTGGATCACCTGAGGTCAGCAGTTCGAGACCATCCTGGCCAATATGGTGAAACCCTGTCTCTACTAAAAATACAAAAATGGGCCGGGTGTGGTGGCACGTGCCTGTAATCCTAGCTACTAGGGAGGCTGAGGCAGAGGTTGAACCCTTGAACCCAGGAGGCAGAGGTTGCAGTGAGCTGAGATCACGAATGGCACTGCACTCCAGCCTGGGCAACAAAGTGAGCCTCTGTCTCCAAAAATAAAAATAAATAAAAGCAGTCAGTCCCTAAAGGCAGATTCTGTTCTGTCCACAGGGAATAAGCAAGATCCCCTTTCTCTAAAATCTCCAAAACATTGCTTAGATGGGGTCACATCCTCTTCCAGTGTGCCTGGCTGGCCTGAAGCTCTAGACAGGCCCTACCCCAGAGCCATGGGTTAGTGCACACCCTAACCAACTAGACTCAGCATCCCTGCCAACAGCTGCACATCGAGAAGCTTCACCATGGGCCAGGCACAGTGGCTCGTGCCTGTAGTCCCAGCTGAGGATGGGAGGAGGCTGAGGCGGGAAGATCGCTTGAGTCTAAGAGTTTGAGGCTACAGTGAGCCATGATCACGCCACTGCACTCCAACATGGGCAACAGAACAAGACCCTGTCTCTAAACACAAAATAAAAAACAAGTAAGAAGCTTCACCCTCATCTACACAAAATTCAAATGCACAGCGGCCGGGCGCGGTGGCTCAAGCCTGTAATCCCAGCACTTTGGGAGGCCAAGTCGGGCGGATCACGAGTTCAGGAGATCGAGAACATCCTGGCTAACACGGTGAAACCCCGTCTCTACTAAAAATACAAAAAACTAGCCGGGCGAGGTGGCGGGCGCCTGTAGTCCCAGCTACTCGGGAGGCTGAGGCAGGAGAATGGCGTAAACCCGGGGGGCGGAGCTTGCAGTGAGCTGAGATCCGGCCACTGCACTCCAGCCTGGGCGACAGAGCGAGACTCCGTCTCAAAAAAAAAAAAAAAATTCAAATGCACAGCTGAGGCTTCCTACATGCACCCAGGGTAGTGCCCAGGGCCTAAGAACAGGGCTGCCAGATCAGCTGCCTCTCAGGCCACAGCAAGGCTATAAACCTGGTTTCAGGCAGCAGTCAGTACTGTGTTGAGAGGCTGCCCCTCACAACCACCCCAGAGATGGGTCCAGCACCATGGTGCCAACAGGCCAGGAGCACTGGGAGCTCCTCCACTGGTGGCAAGGTGGCCTGAAGCACCAGCATCTCCTGGAGACTGGGAAACCCAGACTGCAGAGACTGCGGCCAAGAACACTTGTCCAGGTTTGTTTCTCTCTCTCTACTCAAAGCTAAAATAATAGTTTATTCCTAAGTTAGGAAAAGAACAGAACCACATAGTACGTGGTCTAGCTCCAACACCTGCTTTCAAATATTTAGGTCCAAAGCACGAGTTTTCTTCTCAATCAGCCCTGGCCACTTCAGGCCCCCGCGTCTCTGCATGCAAACGCTGCGTCCTGCAAACAGTCCTGCTTACCCAACACCAGCAGCCAAAGAATAGGGCGTGGGGCCCAGCCAGGCCCTGCCTCTCCCAGAGCAGGTCATCATCTGGTACTGGCCAGGGAAGGGAGCACTTCAGACTTTCGGCTTTTCATTTTGTTAGATCACATTTTGTTTATTTTGCTTCAATTTCAGTAAAGCTGAAATTTTTAGACCTCTTATACAGAAGCTCTTAATACAAACCCTAGACTTTTTGACTCATAGGTAGAAATCCAAGCAAAACCATCTCTTCAAAGTCAGATTAATTTACAAAGATAAACACCTTGGTTTTCACAGGGGTTTTCTCTGGATGGGAAGAATTATGAGCATTTTTTGTTCATTCTGTCTGAACTGACTCATTCTCTGAGTATTTACAGCTCTGTGAAAAGAAACTGCACTTCACTTTGGCAAAGTAGAGTAATATTAACAAAAATCACTTAAAACTTTTTTTTTTTTTTTTTTTTTTGAGACGGAGTCTCACTCTGTCACCCAGGCTGGAGTGCAGCAGCACAATCTCAGCTCACTGCAACTTCCCAGCCTCACCATCCAATGCAGCTCAGCCTGCATGCGTCCCACCTGTGCTGCCCTCCCCTCACATGTGGAGCAGGTCTAACACCTCAGAGGGTCCTGCTCGCTGACCCCCAGCAGTCCTGGAAGGTCTGTGTGGTACTGGGGCTCCAGGCATCTCCCCCAGCCAAGCTGCAAGCTCAGCACTAGGCTGGCTCTCCCCGCCCTATTGACCAGCAGGCCCCGTCTGTGCTCACAGCTTCTCCCCTTGTTTGGCCACCCTGTCCTCAGGGCATCTGCAGCAAGTGGGGGGCACAGCACGGGAAACGGGGCCAACGCCACAGCAGTGGATGTCCCGATGCCAAAGTCACTGGGAAGCCCAGGCCAGAGCCCCTCAGGTTGAAAGTCATACAGAGTTTCTGTGTTGGCTTCATTCCTTCTTAGTCACTGAAATTCTTAAAAATCTTCACCCTTGGCTGGGCATGGTGGCTCACGTCTGTAGTCCTAGCACTTTGGGATGCAGAGGTGGGCAGACTGCCTGAGCTCAGGAGTTCCAGACCACGCTGGGCAACATGGTGAAACCCCACCTCTACTAAAAATACAAAAATTAGCTGGGCATAGGAGCATATGCCTATAGTCCCAGCTATTCGGGAGGCTGAGGCATAAGAATTGCTGGAAGCTGGCAGCAGAGATTGCAGTGAGCTGAGATCGTGCCACTACACTCCAGCCTGGGCAACAGAGAAAAACCCCATTGAAAATAGAGAAAAAAAAAAAAAAAAAAAAAAAGCTGAGCAAGTGCTATAATTCCAGCACTTTGGGAAGCCAAGGTGGGCAGATCACTTGAGGTCAGGCGTTTGAGACCAGCCTAGCCAACATGGTGAAACCCTGTCTCTATTTTAAAAATACAAAAATTTGCCGAGCGCAATGGCTCACGCCTGTAATCACAACACTTTGGGAGGCCGAGGCGGGCGGCTCACGAGGTCAGGAGATCGAGACCATTCTGGCTAACATGGTGAAACCCCGTCTCTACCAAAAATACAAAAAATTAGCCAGGCGTGGTGGCGGGTGCCTGTAGTCCCAGCTACTCAGGAGGCTGAGGCAGGAGAATGGCGTGAACCCAGGACACAGAGCTTGCAGTGAGCCGAGATTGCACCACTGCACTTCAGCCTGGGCGACAGAGCAAGATTCCGTTTCAAAAAAAAAAAAAAAAAATTTGTCAGGCATGGTGGTACTTGCCTGTAGTCCCAGCTACTCAGGAGGCTGAAGCAGGAGAATTGCTTGAACCCAGGAGGTGGGGGTTGCAGAGAGCCGAGATTGCACCACTACACTCCAGCCTGGGTGACAAAGCGAAAACTCCATCTCAAAAAAAAATCTAGAAAACTATAGATCATTCCAAGCCTACAGACTAAAATCTTTTACAACATCTATTCCCCAAAAAGACGTGGTAAACAAGCAGAACCACACTTCAGGGGAATATCAGGAAGCTGCGCCAACAGGAAGCGCAACAATCACCCAGCACGGGCCCTGCAGGTTGTGCCTGCGTCCTCCCAGGGTCCTGCACTGCAGGCTCCTTGTGGACCCAATGCTTGGACACGCTTACCTCTGCGGGGGTATGTAAGGAGCGCACACAGTCGGCAGGACCGCGCAGGGCTCAGCCAGAGCCTTCTTAGCCTTTTTTGCCTTCTTCCTGACCTTGGATGTGGACCTGACCGTTTTGACCGAGCTGTCTTTTCGACACACGCCATTTTTCATTTCGACATCCCCGTAAATATTCAGAGGCCTCCGGGTGCAGCCTGGAGGTGTGTGGACATCACAGTAAGCGGTCTTTCTGACGGAGAAGGTGGTGCCACCACCAGTCAGTTCCTTCACGGGCTCCATTTTCATGTACAGGCCAGCCTTCTGGGCACACGTCACATGGAATGCTGTGTAGCAGTTTGCTTTGTGGCACTGGATGCAGGCACCCACGCCCTTCTGCTTACAGAGGTAGCATGTCAGTTTCCACCGGGCTGGGGGAATGTTCCTCACCCCGTCAATGGGCTCGATGAACACGGTGTTGGCAAAGCCGACCTCTGGGATCCACAGGGCACACACCACGTGACCCCAGCGGTCGTCATCTGTCTTTTTGAAGGCACCACCCTTGTTGGGGCACAGCACACAGTCGGCGGGCCGGGCCCGGGACTGCAGGCAGTGGCGGCAGAGCCACTGGCCCTCGGGGATGTAGGGCACCCCGTAGCACTCCTGGTGCACGGCCAGGTTGCACATGTCGCAGAAGAGGATCACGTTGCTGTTCTGGCACTCCCCGTCCATGCAGATGCAGCACACGGCGTCCTCATCGATCAGAGACTGCTGCTCGCCCTGCTTCTGGTTCTCGCAGTGCGACTCCTTCTCGAAGCGGTCCATCAGGAACTCAAACATGCTCTGCGACACGGCGGGGACGCAGTCGCCCTTGCGCTTCTCGTTGATGATCTCCAGCCAGGCGTAGTCCTCCTCGTCCATGTCGTACTCCACCTCGTTGTCCAGTTCCTCGGCCGACTTCTCGATGAACTTGTAGTACACCGGAGGCCTCCTGGGGGCGGACGGAGGGCTGTACTCCACGATGCGCACCTTGGGCTCTGGAAGGGCGCTGGCCGAGGCCGGCGTGCCGTGGGCGCTGGGGAGGGCTTCATTTTTCTTTTTGACTCTGTTGTTTTTGTGACGCTTAGTTCTTAAGCAGACAGGGGGCCGCTCGCTGTTTTCCTTATTGCTGTTGCATTCACTCATCTCTTGAGCCGTGAGGTCATCTTCTAATATGATCTCCAGGGGATCAAAAATACTGATCCTGTGCAAGCGCCCTTCAATTTCTATCTCTACCATCCTTTGAGCTTGAGCGTAGGTCAGCGTTTCTCGCGTGGGGGAGTGTTTAACACTGCACGGGGAGGAAGGATGCCTCGCTGCAGAGCCTCGATGACATCGTCCTTTCCTCCTCATTTGGTAATGATTACCTAAAATAAAGGCAAAGATAAAGTTAATTCTATGCAGGGTGACCAAAGACTCGAGAAAGCTGCAAAAGTATGCTTGGGCAGATCTAGCTCACCAGCTCAAAACCCAATCAAAGCAAAACTCACAACTAACTTCTTTCCGAGGTGTCAAAAATCACGCATCCAGGCCCAAGCAACTCCCCAGGACCAGGGAGAGAACAGCGGTAATAGGCAGAGAGGCAGCCTGAGGAGCCCTCCTGAGCACCTGCATCCCTATCACTACACACCAGTCCCCTCTCAGACCACACCAACAGGCTGCGGAGACCACAGAAATGCTCCCCAAGAAGGAGGGGTCTGGCCCAGAGCCCACAGCTGGACTTTCCTGGCATGCAGGTGATCCCCCAGGAAGTCCACATATAGGGCTGGACCCCACCAGACACAGAGGCTATTGCCCACCAGAGAGGCATGCTCAGTGGCTACCTGGTCCTATCGGATACTCCCCCTAAACCACTCTTCCCCTCCCCACTGCTCCCAGGAGAGCACCCACATGAGCCCAAAGTCACCACGGTCCTTGCAGCATTCCTGCTGGGCTAGGGGTAGGAGACAGACCACAGTCTGTCCATGCTCTATAGACAGGCCCTCCACACGCACACCACAGCACAGGGGACCAACAGGGGAGCCCTGTACTGGTCTGAGGGGACAGTCTTCGCCCCTGGGAGGCCCTAACCCCACTTCTGCAGAGCCTTGACAGTGACCACCATGGAAACACCCACAGGCCGAGTCAACCTGCCGCTTCCCCTCAGGGGCACTCCTCAAGCCCCAGTGAGACAATGGTGCTGGCCATGTCCTCCTCCTTTCCGAGCGAATCCGGATACGTGCAATACACCAAAGGGCATCTCTCTGTTCTCCCCGGCACACGTGAAGGTAGACACTCTGCTCAGGCTACACAGCGAGGGGCGGCCCCCAGGACCCCCTAGAAGCTTGCAGAGACCCTCACCAGGAGGGTTGCCAGCGCTGGCTCAGGTGCCTGAAGACTTGGTCACAGAGATTTAGGAGAATCTGCCTTTCCAGAGATGGGCAAAATCAGTGAGCTGCCACCCATACCTCCAGCTCCTTGTGGCAGAGGCCTCTGCTGTTCGAACACCACGGACTGTGTCTGTTCCCAGCTGTCCCCGGGGTGCCTCGTGTGTGGGCACCTCCAGTGAAGACCACCACCCGCCGGGCAGTGCCTCCCTCCAAAGCGCCACACTTCACTGACAGGAAGCAAAATGATTTTTCAGTGACTGACTCGCAAAACAAATATTCTCAGCTGAAGCCCAAGGCCCACTCTGCATCTAGCCCTGCAAGGTCAGGGACGCCTGGCCTCGGGGCCCAGGGGGAGCAGGGGCACCCGCAGCAGCCTGGCTTCAGAGCCTCACCCTGGGCCTAGATCTACTGGGCCTCAGAAAAGGCCCTCAGGGAGCAGGCTTCCCTCTGTGAGTCCCGAAAGGAAATCCCAGCCGACTTCAAGGGCACTTCTTAAGACAGACCCTCCAGCCGCTGTGTATCTTTCCCTGTATCAGACAGAAATCCTCATTGTATGTTGAAACTAGATTGCAATTACCTACAGAGAGGACAGGAGAGAAAATGTGGTCAGCCAAACCTCAGCCCCCTTGCATTTCTAGGGCCTCCAGGTACCCACTCAACCCTGGATTCCTGGAGAGCTGTCAGTACAGCCCAGCCGGCCCTGGGAGCCCTGCAGAGGTGACACCACAGCCTGCAGAGAGCTACCCTAGTGCACCCGGGACGGCGACACGCGTCATTACTGAGGTGGGGCAGAAGCAACAGTTGGTCACTCACCAGATCAGAAACGAACCTGTAATTTTCCCCTCGACAGCAAAGTCCTGAGTCGCCCTAACGACAAGCAGCCCCCGGAAACCCACTCTCTCCCAGGGAGCCGCGAAGCTCTTCATCTCAACACTTTCTACAAGGGGGAGAACTGAACCGAAGGCTTCACGGCCACAGCAGCTCTCAACACGGAACTGGGACCCGGGGAGAGTAGACCCTCGGCAGCGCAGGGCGACCCACGCCCTTCCCTGCTTCCCCGCTTCCCCCCTGGGCCGGTTCTGTCCGTGCTGGGACACGCATTTCCACCGGGAGGGATCCGCGGGGGCACACACGTCGCTTCTCAAGGAATAATTCCCTTAAGTACATCCTGAAGAGCTCTGCGGGCCAAAAGCAGGGAAGGCTGCTGCCCACAAGACGGCCGCTTCCCTCTTCCCACCGCCCGCCCAGGGAGAAGCCGACCACGCGCCGGGCCGCTCCCTAAAGGCCACGGGAGCCGCGGCCGCTGAGCTGTGCGAAGTTGTGTGAAGCACACGGCACTCGGGACGGCGCTGGGCCAGGCAAACAAAAACCTCCGCCGATTCCACTAACTACACAACCACCTGGCGACCGACCCTCAAAAACAGACCCGGACGGCCGCGCTTTCTGGGGGACGGGCCCGCACCCCGCGGGGCAGGGGCTCCTGCTGCTGAGGATTCTCAGAACTCCCGCGTCCGCTCACAACAGCCGCGTTTTCCGTGAACTGCGCTTCAATCGTGTCACTCGTTTAAAAGGCCCGGGGAAGCCTCGCGTTCGTCGCGAGGCGTCTCCCTGCAAACGCCCGGGGAGGCGGCGGCGCCGGTTCTCCAGCCCGGCCGCCGCAGGCCGCGCGGCTCCTGGGCGATCTCGGGGCGCGTCCCTGCTCACAGGGAGTTCCCGTCTGGGCAGAGCTCGGCCGGCCTGTCTGTTACATAAGGGGCGGCCCGGCCGGCTCGGCGGCTGCCCGAGGCCCGACCCGACTCGAGCGCGGACTCCGGGCGGGCGCCGCGGCCCAGGCCGCCGAGACCCATAGCCCGACTCGGCCTCCCTCGACTCCCCGGCCTGACCTCCCCGGTCTCCCCGCCCGGCCTCCCAGGCTCCCTGCCTGTCTCCCCGGCCGCCCGGCCCGAACTCCCCGGTCTCCCCGCCCGGCCTCCTCGGCATCCCGGGCTCCCGGTCCGCGGACAATGCGGAGCCGCCGCCGCCGCCGCCGCCAAACATGGCGTCGGCACCACAACCCCGAGAGGCCGGGCCGAGGCGGAGGCGGCGGCGGCGGCGGCCCGGGAGGCCCGGGCGGCCCGCGAGGCGGCGGGGAGGCCTCCACGGCCAGGCCTCCGCCCACTCACCTTCGGGGCGCCGCGGCCGCGGGAGCCCGGCAAGCGGGCGGGCGCGGGGGCCGGCGCGGCCGAGGCGGCGCTAATGGCGCCCGCGGCTCCTCCGCCAACGGCCGCGCAGGCCGGGCCCCGCCGCCGCTCCTGGGCGCGGGCTCCTCTCGGCCGCGGCGGCTCCGGGCCCGGCAGCGGCGGCCGCGGACTCTCGGGCGGCGGCTCGCGCGGCGCGGGCTCGGGGCCCGGCTGGAGGCCCGGCTCGGGGGGCCCGGCCGGCGGGCGCGGGCGGCGGGCGGCGGGCGCGGGACGCGGGGCTGGCTCGGACGCCAGGGCCGGGTCGCTCGCTCGCTCCCCAGCGAAGCAAACAATGCGGCGAGCGCTCCGCCCGGCGCGCTGCGTGCGAGACGCGCCCCGCCCGCCGCCGCCATGACGCGCGGACTCCGCCGCCTCAGCGGCGCGCGGGGGAGGGGGCGTCGCGAGGAGCTGGGGCCAAGTGGGGACCCTGAGGCGGCAGGGACCGGGCTGGGAGTGGGGGGTCGGGAGGATGGAGAGTGGGGGCCCGTGAGTTAGGGAGGACCGGGCCAGAGGGTCCCTGAGGAGGTCAGGAGGATGGAGAATGAGGGGCCCTGAGGCAGGGGGACAGGCCTAGGAGTGGGGGACCCGAGGCAGTTGGGGAGCAGCCGGGAGTCGGGGGCCCTGAGGCAGAAGGGCATTGGCCCGGGGTGGGGTCGCTGAGGCGGGGGACGGCCCGGGAGTGGGGGACCCTGAGGCAGGGGGTACCACCGTCCGGGAATGGGGGACCCTGAGGCCGGGGGACCGGCCGGGAGTGGGGGACCCAGAGGTGGGGGTACCGGCCGGGAGTGGGGGTCCCTGAGGCAGAAGGGCATTGGCCCTGGAGTGGGGGGGCCCTCGAGGGCGGAGGGGGGAGCAGCCGGGAGTCCGGGGCCCTGACAGGGGGGACCGGCCAGGAATGGATGGCCCTGAGGCAGGGCGATTGGCCCAGGAGTGGGGGGCCCTGAGGCAGGGGGCGATTGGCCCCAGAGTGGAGGGCCCTAAGTGGGCAGAGGGGACCCTGTGGGCCCACTGGGTGGAAGTGGAAGGGGCACTGGCCGGGGCACCCAAGTAGGGGAAGGTGGTGCAGCCGGGCTGGGGAGCCTCCCCTAGTGAGTGTCAGGCCAGGTGTGCAAGTAGTCCTGCCAGTGTGAGGGCCCTGCCCAGTCCGGCGTGAAGCAGATGCCCTTTGAGGTTGCAAGAAAAGGCCCCTGCGGGCGCGAGTTGAGAGGCCTGAGTCTCTGCCTTCGCTTTGGCCTTTTGTGTAAACTTTTTTTTTTTTTTTTTTTTTTTTTTTTTTTTTTTTTGAGACGGAGTCTCGCTCTGTCGCCCAGGCTGGAGTGCAGTGGCCGGATCTCAGCTCACTGCAAGCTCCGCCTCCCGGGTTCACGCCATTCTCCGGCCTCAGCCTCCCGAGTAGCTGGGACTACAGGCGCCCCGCCACCACCTCGCCCGGCTAAGTTTTTGTATTTTTAGTAGAGACGGGGTTTCACCGTGTTATCCAGGATGGTCTCGATCTCCTGACCTCGTGATCCGCCCGTCTCGGCCTCCCAAAGTGCTGGGATTACAGGCTTGAGCCACCGCGCCCGGCCCTTTTGTGTAAACTCTAAAATTCAGTGGGGTCATAACAATTTTCACTCCAAGATTAAGTCCCAAAATGTTTTAAGGTGAGGCAGGAGCTCCTTGGTTTCCTTGAGAATCTGTGATCAGGACGATGGTGCTGTGGAATCCCTGGGTTCCAGCAGCCCAGCCTGTGGCATCTAGGCAGGCCCCTCGGGCGGAGCAGCTGTCCACCCTGGGACAGACCTTCCCCATGGGGCAGCGGAGCGGCCCCACTGCTCAGGGCACTGCATCAAACACCTTATTGGGAGTGGGGTGGCTTTGTTCACCCAGGTGTCCCTGATGGGGCAAAGCCCCACAGGACTTTTCCTGGCCAGCCCTCATGCCCATGGCACCGTGCGTGGGTTGTGATGTGAAGACTTGAGGGCAGGTAGGACCCCAGCCAAAGTCCCTAGTGGTCAGTCCTGATCTAGGACTCCCTGCAGACACACCCTTGAGCCGAGAGGGTGCAGGCCACTGGGGCCCTGACCTCTTCTGCACGAGACCCAGGAACTTCGTGTCACCTCCATTCTACTGATGTCTGTTTACCTGTGGCCAAACAAGCAAGCTGAGCCGGAACCCTTCTCTCCTCCACCTCAGGGAAGCCAGATGGAAACAAGCTGCAGGTTCTCCACAACGCAGAGTGAAAGTAAGACACAGTGTCATGAAAGAGAAGATGAAAAGACACGAAACCCTTCACAGAACAGGAGAGAGACGGGGGACAGTGACTTCTCAGACATGGAGGTGATGCTCAGAGGAGAGAAGAACAAAGCCTCGAATGTAGGCATGTCAGAGGGAGACTCAGGAAGGCCTTCGGAGAGAGAGAAAGGATCTTTTTTAGAGTTCAGACTGATCCTACAGAGGAGGGGTTGCCAAAATACTAAGAGAATTGAACCATAACTCATACACAGTGAAACTAGCGTTCCAGTGAGACAGCAAAATAAAGGTGTCTTCACGGCTTGTAAACATCCATGTTTACCACACACGCAGTCTCTAAAAGTACTAGAAGAAATACCTTAACAAAGTGAAAAGTGGACTCAAGAGTAAGACGTGGATGCTAGCAAATAAATCAGTCTGGTCTGTTAAAATCAACCTGAGAGAAATCCCGGATGAGCTCAACATGACACATGGCAAGGCCGGGCGCAGAAGGAAGTGAAAGTGCACGAAAGCTCTTGTATTGTTTGGTTTGAGGATTTTAGAATCAATAGAAAAAAAGGTTAAAAATTTTAGCTGGGCATGGTGGGTCACACCTGTAATCCCAGTACTTTGGGAGGCCAAAGCAGGCGGATCACCTGAGTCGGGAGTTTAAGACCAGCCTGATCAACATGGAGAAACCCCATCTCTACTAAAAATACACACACACACACAAAATTAGCTGGGTGTGGCGGCACATGCCTGTAATCCCAGCTACCTGGGAGGCTGAGGCAGGAGAATTGGTGGAAACTGGGAGGTGGAAGTTACGGTGAGCTGAGATGGTGCCATTGCACTCCAGCCTGGGCAACAAGAGCAAAACTCCGTCTCAAAAAAAAAGAAAAACTATCAGAAAGTTTCCACAAGAATGGTGGGAAAAGAATATACCACTTTCAAAACAGCTGAGGAAAAAGTGAAATGAAAAATGACAGCACCAAAACAACAAAAAAAAACAGGAATGAGTAAAAGATAAAACCATGATAAATATGGAACATAATATGAGTTGGCAGGACTAAGTTCAAACATTTGAGTAATCAGAGGAATGTGATTGGATTAAATTCATCTATTAAAAGACATCCTCTCTGAATGGAATATGAATATGGTTAAATACTGCTGCAAAAAATTCACCTGAAAATAACAGATGAATAAAAAAACAATGGGGCCAGGCACAGTGGCTCACGCCTGTAATCCCAACACTTCGGGAGACCGAGGCAGGTGCATCACCTGAGGTCAGGAGTTCAAGACCTGATGAACATAGTGAAACCCCATCTCTACTAAAAATAGAAAAATTAGCCAGGCATGGAGGCACGTGCCTGTAGTCCCAGCTACTTGGGAGGCTGAGGCAGGAGAATCACTTGAACCAGGAGGCTGAGATTGCACTGAGGCAAGATTGCCCCACTGCACTCCAGCCTGGGTAACAGAGCAAGACTCCGTTTCGTAAATAAAAGGATGGAAATTATCATATGTTTGTTCCTCAAAAGGCACTGTAAAGAGACTGAAGAATGAAAAACTAAAAGATATGTACACCTTGCAAATGATTAGTATTTAGAATATAGAGAGAACCGCTTCAGAACCATTAGAAAGAGAGAAACAAGGCCGGGCGCGGTGGCTCAAGCCTGTAATCCCAGCACTTTGGGAGGCTGAGATGGGTGGATCACGAGGTCAGGAGATCGAGACCATCCTGGCTAACACGGTGAAACCCCGTCTCTACTAAAAAATACAAAAAACTAGCCGGGCAAGGTGGCGGGCGCCTGTAGTCCCAGCTACTCGGGAGGCTGAGGCAGGAGAATGGTGTAAACCCGGGAGGCGGAGCTTGCAGTGAGCTGAGATCCAGCCACTGCACTCCAGCCCAGGCGACAGAGCGAGACTTCCTCTCAAAAACCCAAATCAGCAAAGAAACCCGTGTCATAATCAGGCTTCTTGCAGAGAACATGGAAACGCCTATCATCTTACTAGTAAATTTGGAAATGCAAACTAAAACCACACCAAATAGGCACCAACATTCATATGTGGCATTACTCAGCGATGGCAAGATGGCAGAGCAATACCCTGCTGGTCAGAATGTCAAATGGGACAACTATTTGGTAAATATGGCCGTATGGCATTACCCAGTGAAAACGGACATGTTTGTCAGTTTCCTGTTGCTGCAAAACAAACCACGCCCAAAACTTTGTAGCTCAAAACAACAGTCATTCATTTTGTTCACACATACGCTATTTGGGCAGGATTCAGCAGGCACAACTAGACTACTTCCTGCATCCTCACTGGGGCACCTTCACTAGGGGCTGGAAGAGCCACTTCCAAGATGGTGCACTCACGTGGCTGGGACCTTGATCCAGGCTCTGGGCTGAGGGCCTTGGGAACATCCTCATGGAACAGTAGCCATGCTCCAGGAGCAAGGGTATCAAGAGAAGCAGGTGGGACCTGTATCACTTTTCACATCCTAGCTTCTGAAGTCACATAGCATCACTTCTGCCGTAGTGACAAGCCTGTCCAGATTCAAGAGTTAGGGAGATGTGTTATCATCACATTTTAAGAGAAGCATCCTGTATGGAAGAAGTTGTTGTGGCCACTTTGAGAAGATGCAAGCTCCCCGAGTGTGCATACCCATTCCCGGCTGTAGGGTTAAGTCTATTTGTATTCCTAGGTGCATTCCATGCCTGGGTGTGTGCCTGAGAAACTTGTTCATCAGGAGGCATGTGGCATGTGCATGAATGTTCAGAGCAACACTGTTTTTGTTGTTTTTTTTTTTGTTTTTTTTTGAGACGGAGTCTCGCTCTGTAGCCCGGGCTGGAGTGCAGTGGCCGGATCTCAGCTCACTGCAAGCTCCGCCTCCCAGGTTTACGCCATTCTCCTGCCTCAGCCTCCCGAGTAGCTGGGACTACAGGCGCCCGCCACCTCGCCCGGCTAGTTTTTTGTATTTTTTAGTAGAGACGGGGTTTCACGGTGTTCGCCAGGATGGTCTCGATCTCCTGACCTCGTGATCCACCCGTCTCGGCCTCCCAAAGTGCTGGGATTACAGGCTTGAGCCACCGTGCCCGGCCTGTTTTTGTTTTTGTTTTTTTTGTCTTTTTTCTTTTTATTTTGTTTTATTTTAACACTGTTTTTATTTTTATTTTTATTTTTTTTAATTTATTTGTTTATTTTTTTTTTTGAGATGGAGTCTCGCTCTGTCACCCAGGCTGGAGTGCAGTGGCTGGATCTCAGCTCACTGCAAGCTCCGCCTCCCGGGTTTACGCCATTCTCCTGCCTCAGCCTCCCGAGTAGCTGGGACTACAGGCGCCCACCACCTCGCCTGGCTAGTTTTTTTGTATTTTTTAGTAGAGACGGGGTTTCACCATATTAGCCAGGATAGTCTCGATCTCCTGACCTCGTGATCCGCCCGTCTCGGCCTCCCAAAGTGCTGGGATTACAGGCTTGAACCACCGTGCCCGGCCAACACTGTTTTTAATAGCAAATACTGAGGGAAATCTTAAATATCAAAGAACAGTAAAATGGACAAAGTGAGGTATCTCCACACAATGGAATAGCACACAGCAACAGAAATGAATGAAGTCCACCACCAACATGGCCAAATCTCAAACACATAATTCTAAATGGAAGAAAGAAATCTCAAAAGATTACAGAATATGACTCCATTTACACTCAGCAGACAGAGCTAGGAAATATGTAAGTATGTACACACAAACACATACACACACACCTTTTCTGATACCTCTTAGCAAATCTTGAGTTCATACTGATACCTGTACCTCCAGTTACAATCTGGCATGGAGCTGATTCTACTCTTCCATCTTTCTACATAACTATCTATGCCTTCACTTAGTAGCTCAGTACCCCCCTACATAACCATCTCTGGGCTGTACAGAACAGAAAATTGGCCCCAGACACAACCACTGCCCCCATTTATGCACCAGCCAAAAACACGGTTCTGGGGTCATCACTGCTCCCCAGAATGGTTACATCTGCAGGCTGAAAGCACAGCCCAAGAAAAGGCAAGGAGGAGGATGATCATGTTGTTTCTGATATTCTGTTTCTGGCAGGAATAAGACAAAACCCTTTTTCTTTGATCTATCTCACCTTTAATTTATTTAATTTTTATTTTTACCCAGTGTCTACAACAATCACCTTTAATTTAGGAGACTATCCTTTCACAAACAAATGAAACGTTCTTTAAATGTTGTTTTTCTCACTTCAGAATTCAGGAAAAATAGTTTTACTGACATTTACTTTTAATAAAAATGTAGTAATTTGCATTGTTGCAGTAGAAATCTGTCCTCCTTGTCACTAGGATATAATCAGTCAAATTGATAGTGGAGCCCAGGCCTTAAATGGGTGTCATATTTGAGACTAATGTTCCTGTGCTTCCACAACATGCCCACCATTAAGGAACAAGGGTTGTGGCATGTGTGCTGAACCAATGCCCACAGAACCCTCAGACCCATACTGGCCAGGCACCTGTATTCTGGCACACAAGGCCTCAGCCTCACAAGTAGTGAGAAGGACACTTCCTGGCAGGCCAAGAGCCATGGCAAACACCAGAACCCTCTGGAAGATAGAAACTTGCATACGCACAGGTCCTGCAGGCACACCTGAGGAAGGTCGATTTGGTTCTGCTTCCTTACCTAGAAAGATAAAAGCAAATAAGATTAAAAAAAAAAAATATCGGGTGTAATGTAGGCTCAGTCTTACATTCCTTCTGATGACACCTCCCAACAGAAGTTGATTTTCTGGCTTGGTCGTTGCATAACGCCATCTGGTTTAGATGTGTCATGTTAACAAGGACACTCGTGCGTGTTAATTACCACTTCTTGCAGAGCCTGTGTAGATGAATTAGGTCAGAACGCAAGACTAGCTTGCTGTGGTCAAGAATAACCTTCGGAGATTATCATCCCAAGGGGGAGCTAATAAAAATGTCCCAAATTGAGGATTAGACACCCCAAAATGAGTGTATCTATTCAGTGGCAGGTTGTGTTCCTGAGCAAGCCTGTCAGGCAGATTTTCGGAT
Organism: Macaca thibetana thibetana; assembly: GCF_024542745.1. Classification (NCBI taxonomy): domain Eukaryota; kingdom Metazoa; phylum Chordata; class Mammalia; order Primates; family Cercopithecidae; genus Macaca; species Macaca thibetana. Next base: position 963,806 of record NC_065587.1, on the reverse strand, counting down.
CCTCTGGAGTGTGCACCTGTTTAACTTGCTATTTACTATTGATTATGATATTTTACAACTCAGCAAGGGTAGACTTTAATTTGTTGAAGACAGATGGCCAAGTAAAATTATTCCTGTCTGAAAGCAACACAAATAAATTTTGCCCGGCAGTGAGTGATAGAAATTATTTCTCTCCAGTAGAAAAGATTACAGTTAGAAAAGGTTGCAGTTTGGCCAGGCACAGTGGCTCACGCCTGTAATCCCAGCACTTTGGGAGGCCAAGGTGGACGGATCACCTGCGGTCAGGAGTTCGAGACTAGCCTGGCCAACATGGTGAACCCTCGTCTCTACTAAAAATACAAAAATTAGCTGGACGTGGTGGTGGGCGCCTATAATCCCAGCTACTCAGGAGACTGAGGCAGGAGAATTGCTTGAACCTGGGAGGTGGAGGTTGCAATGAGCCAAGATCACACCATTGCACTCCAGCCTGGGTGACAGAGCAAGACTCCGTCTCAAAAAAAAGAAAAGGGCCGGGCGCGGTGGCTCAAGCCTGTAACCCCAGCACTTTGGGAGGCCGAGATGGGTGGATCACGAGGTCAGGAGATCGAGACCATCCTGGCTAACACGGTGAAACCCCGTCTCTACTAAAAAATACAAAAAACTAGCCGGGTGAGGTGGCGGGCGCCTGTAGTCCCAGCTACTCTGGAGGCTGAGGCAGGAGAATGACGGGAACCCGGGAGGCGGAGCTTGCAGTGAGCTGAGATCCGACCACTGCACTCCAGCCTGGGAGACAGAGCGAGACTCCGTCTCAAAAAAAAAAAAAAAAAGAAAAAGAAAAAAAGAAAAGGTTGTGGTTTATGACTTGTAGAACATTAACCAGTTTTTAAAAAAATCTAAATAAGCAGAATTACTCAAACTTTTTTTAAGTCACTACAAATATTTCCCTCTCTCCAACATTTTGAACCAGCCTCACCATCGTGCTGGTTCCCTCATTAATGACTTAAATAAATCCTTTTTTTTTTTTTTTTTTTGAGACGGAGTCTCGCTCTGTGCCCCAGGCTGGAGTGCAGTGGCCGGATCTCTGCTCACTGCAAGCTCCGCCTCCGGGTTCTCGCCATTCTCCTGCCTCAGCCTCCCGAGTAGCTGGGACTACAAGCGCCGCCACCGCGCCCGGCTAATTTTTTCTGTTTTTTAGTAGAGACGGGGTTTCATCGTGTTAGCCAGGATGGATGAGTCATGTTTTTAACTTTTTTTTTTGAGACGGAGTCTCACTCTGTCGCCCAGGCTGGAGTGCGGTGGCGCGATCTCGGCTCACTGCAAGCTCCGCCTCCCGGGTTCACGCCATTCTCCTGCCTCAGCCTCCTGAGTAGCTGGGATTACAGGCACCGCCACCACGCCCGGCTAGTTTTTTTGTTTGTTTGTTTGTTTGTTTGTTTTTTGTATTTTTAGTACAGACGGGGTTTCACCGTGTTAGCGAGAATGGTCTCGATCTCCTGACCTCATGATCCGCCTGCCTCAGCCTCCCAAAATGCTAGGATTACAGGCGTGAGCCACTGCGCCAGCCCTGTTTTTAACTTTTTAAGAAGTATGCTTTGACAGCTCCAACATCTAGCTGCCTTCTCAGCCTCTCCTCCAGGATGTCCTGTAGGCATCTCGAACTCAACGTGTCTGGCACTCAGCTTTTGGCATTCATCCCCAAACTTCTCCGCTGTCTCCCTCCTCTGTTAGGGGTTGAATTGTGTACCCCTCCAAAAGGTATGGTGAAGTCCTAAGCCACAGTACCTGTGAACATGACCTAATTTGGAAATGGGGTCTTTGCAGATATAATTAAGTTAGGATGAGGCCAAGCACAGTGGCTCACACCTGTAATCCCAGCACTTTGGGAGGCCGAGGCAGGCGGATCACCTGAGGTCAGGAGTTCAAGACCAGCCTAACCAATGTGGTGAAACCCTGTCTCTACTAAAAATACAAAAATTAGCTGGGCATGGTGGCGCGTGCCTGTAGTCCCAGCTACTCGCAAGGCTGAGGCAGGAGGATCGCTTTGAACCTGGGAAGCAGAGGTTGCAGTGAGCAGAGATTGCACCACTGCACTCTAGCCTGGGCAATAGAGTAAGACTGCATCTCAATAAATAAATAAGAATAAATAATAAGCCGGATGCGGTGGCTCACGCCTGTAATCCCAGCACTTTGGGAGACCAAGGCAGGCAGATCACGAGATCAGGAGATGGAGACCATCCTGGCTAACACGGTGAAAACCTGTCTCTACTAAAAATACAAAAATATAGCCAGGTGTGGTGGCGGGCGCCTGTAGTCCCAGCTACTCGGGAGGCTGAGGCAGGAGAACGGCGTGAACCCAGGAGGCGGAGCTTGCAGTGAGCGGAGATGGCACCACTGCACTCTAGCCTGGGGGACAGAGAGAGACTCCATCTCAAAAAAAAAAAAAAAAAAAAAGACATAAGAAAAAAAAGAATAAATGATGATGATAATAATAATAATAATAAAGTTAGGATGAGGTCATTGAGTTGGGCCCTAATCCAATGACTGGTATCCTTTTCTAAACTACAATCTGCTAACCTTCTCTGTATCATTCCAATTTTAGTATATGTGCTGCTAACGCAGGCACACGGTATTCTTATAAGAAGAGAAAGTGGGACGCAGACACCCAAGCAAAGACCGCTGTGTGACAATGGAGACAGAGAGTGGAGTGATGTGGCCACAAGCCAAGGAATGCGAAGCACTGATGGCCACCAGAAGCTGAAACAGGCAGGAAAGACCCCTCTTTCTGGGCTTCAGAGGGAACACAGTCCTGTTGATGCCTGGACTTCAGGCTTCCGACCTCCAGAACTGTGGGAGAGTGAGATGCTGCCATTCTCAGCACCCCCCAGGCTGTGGCGCTTTGTCATAGCGGCTACAGGACATGAATCCACTTTCTCAGCTAAGGCAACTCCAGGCTTCCTAGGTGAGAGGCAGTCCCTCCCTTCTCATGTCTGACTCGCTGGCAAAACCTGTCAGCTTGGCCGGGCGCGGTGGCTCAAGCCTGTAATCCCAGCACTTTGGGAGGCCGAGGCGGGTGGATCACGAGGTCAGGAGATCGAGACTATCCTGGCTAACATGGTGAAACCCCGTCTCTACTAAAAATACAAAAAACTAGCCGGGCGTGGTGGCGGGCGCCTGTAGTCTCAGCTACTTGGGAGGCTGAGGCGGGAGAATGGCGTGAACCCGGGAGGCGGAGCTTGCAGTGAGCCGAGATCACGCCACTGCACTCCAGCCTGGGTGACAGAGCGAGACTCCGTCTCAAAAAAAAAAAAAAAAAAAAAAAAAAAAACCTGTCAGCTTCCCTTTCAAAATAAGTCCAGAGGCAGCCCTGTGTCACCGCCTCCTCTGTTCCCTCCCAGGGACAGTGGCCAACACCTCTCACCTGGATTATCCCAGTAGCCTGACCCACCTCTCTGCTTCACCCTTGTACCCTTCTGCTTCTTCCTCTCTACAGCAGCCCAAGTGACAGCATCTCCTGTGTTTAATGCCTTCTGCTGACTTCCCATCTCCCTCGGAAGAAAAGCCACAGTCCTCAACTCCACAACAAAAAACACAGAACCTGATTTTTTTTTTTTTTTTTTTTTTGAGACAGAGTCTTGCTCTGTCGCCCAGGCTGGAGTGCAGTGGTGCGATCTTGGCTCACTGCAACCTCTGCCTCTTGGCTTCAAGTGATTCTCCTGCCTCAGCCTCCCAAGTAGCTGGGATTACAGGCACACACCATCACGCCTGGTTAATTTCTGTATTTTTAGTAGAGATGGGGTTTCACCATGTTGGCCAGGCTGGTCTCGAACCTCTGACCTCAGATGATCCGCCTGCCTCGGCCTCCCAAAGTGCTAGTATTACAGGTGTGAGCCACCGCGCTCAGCTAGAACCTGATTTTAAAATGGACAAAGGACTTGAACAGACAACTACAAATAGCCAATAAGCACATCGAAAATGATCATCATTAGCTCTCAGGGAACTGCCAATCAAAACCACAATGACATCCTACTGTGCACCCACCTGGAGAGCTAGACCCAAAAAGTCAGGTAGTGAGTGTTGACGAGGATGTGGAGACGCCAGAACTCTCTCATGCTGCTGGTGGGAATGTCAAACGGTGCACCTGCTTTAGAAAATGGTCGCGCAGGCCGGGCGCGGTGGCTCAAGCCTGTAATCCCAGCACTTTGGGAGGCCGAGGCGGGTGGATCACGAGGTCAGGAGATGGAGACTATCCTGGCTAACACGGTGAAACCCCGTCTCTACTAAAAATACAAAAAAAAAAAAAAACTAGCCGGGCGTGGTGGCGGGCGCCTGTAGTCCCAGCTACTTGGGAGGCTGAGGCGGGAGAATGGCGTGAACCCGGGAGGCGGAGCTTGCAGTGAGCCGAGATCCGGCCACTGCACTCCAGCCTGGGAGACACAACGAGACTCCGTCTCAAAAAAAAAAAAAAAAAAAAAAGAAAATGGTCGCGCAGTTCCTCAAAATGCTGAACACAGAGCAGCCATAGGTCCCAGCAAGTCCACTCCGAGTCGTATCCCCAAGAAATGAAAATATGTGTCCACATGGAAACTTGTATGTGAAGGTTTGTCACAGTGGTATTTTTCATAATAGCTAAAAAGTGAAAACAGGTCGTGAATGGATAAATCTGGCATATACATAAATGGTATATAATTTGGCAGTAGAAACCAAGTATTGACACACGCTGCATCATGAAGAACCCTTGAAAACATGATGCAGGCGGGGCGCGGTGGCTCAAGCCTGTAATCCCAGCACTTTGGGAGGCCGAGACGGGCGGATCACGAGGTCAGGAGATCGAGACCATGCTGGCTAACACGGTGAAACCCCGTCTCTACTAAAAAATACAAAAAATTAGCCGGGCGAGGTGGCGGGCGCCTGTGGTCCCAGCTACTCGGGAGGCTGAGGCGGGAGAATGGCGTGAACCCAGGAGGCGGAGCTTGCAGTGAACTGAGATCCGGCCACTGCACTCCAGCCTGGGCGACAGAGCGAGACTCCGTCTCAAAAAAAAAAAAAAAAAAAGAAAAAAGAAAACATGATGCAGACACAAAAGATCACATATCGTATTGATTCCACTTACATGAAAAGTTGGGAATGAGCAAATAGGCCGTCAGGGGTCTCCGGGAGGGGAAATAGGGAGTGAGTGCTAACGGGTATGAGGTTCCTTTGGGGGATGATGAAAATGTTCTAAAATTGACTGTGGTTAGGATTGCACAGCCCTGTGAATATACTAAAAACATTTCACTGAACTTGTTTTCGAGACAAGGACTCGCTCTGTTACCCAGGCTGGAGTAAATCACAGCTGGTGCAATCACAGCTCACTGAAAGCTTGAAATCCTGGGCTCGAGGGACCCTCCCACATCAGCCTCCTGAGTAGCTGGGACTAAAGATGCGCACACCACACCCGGCTAAATTTTAAAAAAAAATTGTGGTTTTTTTTTAATTAAAAAAAAAATCGCTGTGCTGCCCAGGCTGGTCTGAAACTCCTGGACTCAAGCACTTCTGTCTCCTCAGCCTCCCAAAGTGCTGAGATTATAGGCTCGGGCCACTGCGCCTGGTTTGTCCGTTTTAAATACACAGTAAACCACATGGTATGTCTGTGACTTCTGTATCAGTGAAGCTATTTTAAAATCCATAGAATAAATAATTACATAAATAGGCCGCGCGTGGTGGCTCACGCCTGTAATCCCAGCACTTTGGGAGGCTGAGGCCGGCGGATCACGAGGTCAGAAGATCGAGACCATCCTGGCTAATACAGTGAAACCCCGTCTCTACTAAAAAACAGAAAAAATTAGCCGGGCGCGGTGGCGGCGCCTGTAGTCCCAGCTACTCAGGAGGCTGAGGCAGGAGAATGGCGGGAACCCGGGAGGCGGAGCTTGCAGTGAGCCGAGATCCGACCACTACACTCCAGCCTGGGGGACAGAGCGAGACCTTCTCAAAAAAAAAAAAAAAAAAGAGGAGGCCGGGTGCGGTGGCTCAAGCCTGTAATCCCAGCACTTTGGGAGGCCGAGACGGGCGGATCACGAGGTCAGGAGATCGAGACCATCCTGGCTAACACGGTGAAACCCCGTCTCTACTAAAAAAATACAAAAAACTAGCCGGGCGAGGTGGCGGCGCCTGTAGTCCCAGCTACTCGGGAGGCTCAGGCAGGAGAATGGCGTGAACCCGGGAGGCGGAGCTTGCAGTGAGCTGAGATCCGGCCACTGCACTCCAGCCTGGGCGACAGAGTGAGACTCCGTCTCAAAAAAAAAAAAAAAAAAAGAGGAGATGGAAGGGACTCATCTCTCCGTGCTCCTCCAGCTACGTACACCTTTCAGCACTGGGAGCCAGTACAGGAGACAATTGCAGGCCTCGAAGTGGTGGGAAGAGGGGAGTCGGCCGGTGGGGACCGCGGACTGGGAAAAGCGCGGCCGCCTGGAGCCTCCCATCCCCGCCCGGCAGTGGAAGGCAGTCCAGGCCCAGCATCTCCTGACCCAAAGTGGCGTAAGGGGGTCCAGGCCTAGGGCCTCCTCGCCTCCCACCACGCCTCCCCAGCAGCTGGGGGAAGCCCCACAGCCCTCCCATGGGGGAATCAGCAGAGGCGGAGCCGGAACCTGCTGGCACCAGGTCCGCCTACTCCCCGCCTAACAGCTCGGAGAAGCCTGGAGAGGCGCCTCTGTCCCCACCGGCAGCACCAGCCTAATCACGTAGACGCCTAAATAGCAGATTTAGTAGATAAACTAAATTATGGTAGGAACCACAACCCACAAAAGTAGGCCAGGACGTGCTGCACCTCCACAGGGTGACTGTCTGCTAAAATAGCAGGTTTAAGTAGGATTCAGAGTCTGCTAATACGCAAACTGTCCGGATTACAATTCAACAATCACGCATCACACCAAGAGCCAGGAAACTCATAACTTGACTAAGAAAAGACAAACACATGCCAACACTGAGATCAATCAGATATTGGATTATCCGAAAATGATTGTAAAGCAGCCATCACAAAAATGCTTCAACAAGCAATTACAAACTATCCTGAAACAACTGAAAAAATAGAGGAAAAAAAGCTTCTTTTTTTTTTTTTTTTTTTTTTAAATAAAACCGGGGTGTGGGGAATGGGGGCGGGTAGGCGGCTGAGGCAAGAGGATCGCTTGAGCCTGGGAGGCTGACGCTGCAGTGAGTCATGATCGCCTGGGTGACAGCGAGAGACTCCGTCTCAAAAAATAATAATAATAATAAATAAATAAAAGAAAAGAAAAAAGAACCAGATGGAAATTATAGAGTTGAAAAGCACAGTAAGCCAAAATAAAAAGCTCACTGAATGGGCTCGATAGCAGCATGAATACCACGGGGAAAGAATCCGTGAACTGGAAGACAGAGCAATAAAAGTGACCCAATCTGAATAAAAGACGGAAAATAGACTGAAAAAAACTGATGGAACACAGCCTCAGAGACCTGCGGGACTATGTTTAAAAATCTAGGCCAGGCGCGGTGGCTCGCGCCTGTAATCCCAGCACTTTGGGAAGCTGAGGCGGGTGGATCACCTGAGGTCAGGAGTTCGAGACTAGCCTGGCCACCATGGTGAAACCCCGTCTCTACTAAAAACACAAAAATGAGCTGGGCATGGTGGCAGGCGCCTGTAATCTCAGCTATTCAGGAGGCTGAGGCAGGAGAATCCCTTGATCCCAGGAGGCAGAGGTTGAGTGAGCCGAGATCATGCCACTGCACTCCAGCCTGGGCGATGGAACACGACTCTGTCTAAAAAAAAAAATCACCAAAAATTGACCATAGATCTAAACGTGAAACTATAAAACTTTTAGGAAAAACATAGGAGAAAATCTTTGGGATCTTGGGCTAGGCAAAAAGTTCTTAGATTTGATAACAAAAGCATGAGCCATAAAATAAAATATTGATAAATGGGACCTCATTGAAACGAAAAACTTTTGCTCTGTGAAACACCCTGCTCAGAGGATGAAAAGACAAGCTACAGCCTGAGAAAAAGCATTTGCACACCCCCGTCTGACAAAGAACTGGCGTGTATAATGTAGAAAAGCTCTCAAAACTCAACAGTAAAAAATAAAAATAAAAAAGCAATCCAATAGAAAAGTCAGCAAAAGATATGAAGAGACATTTCCATGAAGGGGATATACAGAATAAACACACACAAAGATGTCCGTCATCCTTAGCCATCATGCAGGTGCAAACTAAAAGTGCAACGAGACATCACACCTGTGAAAATGACTCATATGAAGAGCAGTACCACCACCAAACGCTGCCAAAGACCTGGAGAAGCTGGGCCACTCGTGCATTGCTAGTGGGAATGTAACATGGTACAGCCATTCTGGAAAACAGCTTGGCAGTTCCTTCAAGAACTAACCATCCAACTACCATGGGACCCAGCAGTTGTGCTCCTGGGCATTCATCCCCGAGAAATAAAGACTTTTTTTTTTTTTGAGACAGAGTTTCGCTCTTGTTGCCCAGGCTGGAGTGCAGTGGCGCGATCTCAGCTCACTGCAACCTCTGCCTCCCAGGTTTAAGCGATTCTCCTGGCTTAGCCTCCAGAGTAGCTGGGATTACAGGCGCCCACCACCACACCTGGCTAAATTTTTTGTATTTTTAGTAGAGGTGGGGTTTCACCGTGTTGGCCAAGCTGGTCTCAAACTCCTGACCTCGTGATCTGCTCACCTCGGCCTTCCAAAGTGCTGGGATTACAGACGTGAGCCACTGTGCCCAAGAAATAAAGGCTTTTGTTCACACCAAAACTTTGTGTGAACATTTTGTTCACACAAATGTTCATAGCAGCTATATTTGTAACAGACCAGAACTGGAATCAGCCCAGATGTCCTCCAGCAGGTGAATGGCTAAACACACCATGGTGCTCCCAGTCCACGCAGTTCTACTCAGCATGGAAAAGGAACAGGCCATTGACACATGCAACTGGGATGAAGCATTGCCAAGGAATTATACCGAGCAAAAATATCCCATCCAAAAATGTTACTTACTATGTGATTTTTTTTTTTTTTGAGACAGAGTTTTGTTCTTGTTGCCTAGGCTGGAGTGCAGTGGTGCAATGTCAGCTCATTGCAACCTCCGCCTCCCGGGTTCAAGTGATTCTCCTGCCTCAGCCTCCCAAGTAGCTGGGATTACAGGCACCCACCACCACGCCTGGCTAATTTTTTGTATTTTTAGTAGAGATGGGGTTTCACCATGTTGGCCAGGCTGGTCACAAACTCCTGACCTCAGGTGATCCACCTGCCTCAGCCTCCCAAAGTGCTGGGATTACAGGCGTGAGCCACCGCACCCAGCCTACTATGTGATTTTTAAATGACACAGTTTTAGAAAAGAACAGATTTGTGTTTGCCAGAGATTCGTGTCAGGCTGGGGACAGGAGGGAGGTGGGTGTGACTATAAATGGACGACATGAGTAATCCCATGGTTCTGGAGCCCTTCCGCATCGTGACTGTGGATGCACAAGCCTCGCCTGCTGATAAAATCATGCAGAATTTAATATACACATAGAAATGAGTAAATGTAGAACTGAGGGACTCTGAATAAGATCCGTGGGTCGTATTGACATCCATACCCTGGTTGTGACGTTCCACTCTAGTTTTGTAAAATGGTACCCTTGGGAAACACTGAGCAAACCATGCAAGAGATCTCTCTATGCTATTATTTCTTACAACTTCATGTGAATCTACAATTATCTCAATACAATTTTGCACTGCAGCCAAGCACTGCAGCTCACACTCATAATCCCAGCCATTTGGAAGGCCAAGGAGAGAGGATCACTTGAGCCCAGGAGTTCAAAGCTGCAGTGAGCTAGGATGGTGCCACTGCACTCCAGCCTGGGGGACAGGGCAAAACCCTGTCTCAAAAAAAATATAAAGATTTTAAAATAAATATTTAATGTTTCCCTGCCAGGAACGTTTTCTTTTCTTTTTTTTTTTTTTTTTTGAGACGGAGTCTTGCTCTATCCCCCACGCTGGAGTGCAGTGGCGCCATCTCGGCTCACTACCAGCTCCGCCTCCAGGGTTCCCGCCATTCTCCTGCCTCAGCCTCCCGAGTAGCTGGGACTACAGGCACCCGCCACCACGTCTGGCTAATTTTTTATATTTTTAGTAGAGATGGGGTTTCACTATGTTAGCCAGGATGGTCTCCATCTCCTGACCTCGTGATCCGCCCACTTCGGCCTCCCAGAGTGCTGGGATTACAGGCGTGAGCCACTGCGCCTGGCCGCCAGGAACGTTTTCTAAGAAAATACCCAGAGGATCCACAAAGGAACAAAAATGATCATGGTCCTCTAGGAATTGTTTTTGATAGGGGAAGGAACACACTTCAGATCCTTGCTGAAAGGAAAAAAACTGTTTTCCTCTCCTCTCTCACATAGAACACCGCTTCCAACACCAAACGGGGGCAGAGGGTTCCCACATCAGCAACTTCTATTCCCTGGACACCAACTGCGAGTCCAACGATTCTCTCTGACGCTCTCCACCTGCAGTTCGAGGCAGATCCCACAGGTTAGGGGCTCCGTCCCACAGGTTAGGGGCTCCGTCCCACAGGTTAGGGGCTCCGTCCCACAGGTTAGGGGCTCCGTCCCACAGCCTGCCCCCACTTCAGGTGCCGGTGGAAGGTCTGTGTCGCTGGTACTTCTGATCAGGCAAGTGCGATTCAGGGGTTCCTACAACCCCTTCTTTGGGTTGGACACTTTGCTATGAATAGAATGGTTCATGGAACTCAGAGAAACATGTTTATTATAAAAGATATGATAAAGGATAGGGATGAGGAGTCAGATGAAGGGTCCATAAGGTGAAGTCCAGAAGGGTTCTCAGCGCAGGAGCTGCCAGCCCCAGGGAGCTGGGGTGCTCCACTCCCCCCACAAAGAGATGCGTTCACCAGCCTGGGAGCTCTCCAAACCCCCACTGTTGAGGGACTTCCATGGAGACGTCATCGCAAAGGCATGACGCATTAGAAATGGTGCCTCTAGCTAGCCCCTCTCCCCTGCTCAGAGGTGGGGGTGGGGCTGAAGCTCCAGGCTTCTCATCATGGTATGGTCTCGCTGGTGACCAGCCCCCATCCAGGAACCCACCAAGAGTCACCCCATTAGAACAGAAGAAGCTCCTATTATCCAGGAAATTGCATTGGTTTCAGGAGCTCTGTGTCAGGAGCCAGGGGCAAAGACGAAATATCGATTTCTTATTATGTCACAATCCCACAGGACTGTGTGCGTGAATGTGCTGTGCAGTGTCAGGCAGCCATTCAAAATGACCCCACACCACCATCACCAGTGGCAGGCGAGGCTCTTTGCTAAGCAAAATCAGCAGTTTAGAGAAGAGAACAGACACGGCGCAAAGCCCAGAGGTGCCACACGGCTTTCTGCAGGGTGGCCACGAGTGCACTGGCTCAGCAAACGAAGCCCCCGAAATTCCAGATGAGGTCAGAGATTAGTTTCAGGGTGTCCGCAGCTTTGCCATGGATAGGAACTCGATTCTCAGTTCAGGATTCTTTGCTGTGGGAGTTTGGCTGACCATGAATTTAAGTGACGCCCGTTGGCCTCATGGCACCGTAGGCACGGACGTAGCCAAGTAGACAAGTGGAATCTCGTGCTGTACCTGAACCTTCCAGAAACAGAGCCTACAACCTGTGATCACGAGATGTGCCACCAGACAAGATGGCAGCTGAAGTCGGACTCCGCCGGCCCCTTCCTCCCTGCCTGGCTTCCTTGCGTTCCTTGAGTGCACTCAGAACTCCACGCCCTGGTCAGCAGTCAGGCCTCAGCCATGGTGCTACCTCTGCTCTGTAAAGTTCTGTAAGTAGTTCCTAAGTTTCTGCAGGGTGTGAATTTTGCTGTTGTCCTGAAGAATAGCAATGGCATTTTAACAAGTGTTTGAAATACAGATGACACACATTTAGGCCAGGCACAGTGGCTCGAACCTATAATCCCAGCTACTCCAGAGGCCGAGGTGGGAGGACCCCTTGAGCCTAGGAGATTCAGGCTGTAGTGAGCCCACGCTGAGCCACTGCACTCCAGCCTGGGGGACACAGCAAGACTCTGTCTCTAAAAAAAAAAAATATATATATATATATATATATATATATATATGTACACTATTCTTTTGCCCAGGCTGGAGTGCAGTGGCACGATCTTGGCTCACTACAGCCGACATGGACACTGTAGCCTCAAACTCCTGGGTTCAAGTGATCTTCCCATCTCAGTCTCCCAGTGTTGGAAGTACAGGTGTGAGCCACCATGTTGGCCTTCTTTTTTAAATCTATGGTCATATATAAAACCTAGGCAATGTCGGGCGGGTACAGTGGCTCATGCCTGTCATTCCAGCACTTTGGGAGGCCGAGGTGGGTGGATCACGAGATCAGGCGATTGAGACCATCTTGGCTAACACGGTGAAACCCTGTTTCTACTAAAAATACAAAAAATCAGCTGGGCGTGGTGGCAGGCGCCTGTAGTCCCAGCTACTCAGGAGGCTGAGGAAGGAAGATGGTGTGAACCTGGGAGCTTGCAGGGAGCTGAGACAGCACCACTGCACTCCAGCCTGGATGATAGAGCAAGACTCCATCAGAAAACAAAACAAAACAAAACAAAACACCTAGGCGGCTGGGCGCCGTGACTCACGCCTGTAATCCCAGCACTTTGGAAGGCCAAGGTGAGTGGATCATGAGATCAGGAGTTTGAAACCAGCCTGGCCAATATGGTGAAGCCCCATCTCTACTGAAAATATAAAAATTAGCTGGATGTAGTGGCGGGCGCCTGTAGTCCCAGCTACTCGGGAGGCCGAGGCAGGAGAATGATATGAACCCGGGAGGCGGAGCTTGCAGTGAGCAGAGATAGTGCCACTGTGCTCCAGGCTGGGCAACAGAGCAAGAATCCGTCTCAAAACAAACAAACAAACAAACAAACAAAAACGACTAGGCAATGTCAGGTGCAGTGTCTCATGCCTGTAATCCCAGCACTTTGGGAGCCCAAGGCAGGCAGGCTGTTTGAGCCTATAAGTTCAAGACCAGCCTGGGCAACATGGTGAAACCCCATCTCTACTAAAAATACAAAAATTAGCCAGGTGCCTGTACTCCCAGCTACTCAGGAGGCTGAGGTGGGAGGACTGCTTGAGCCTGGGAAGTGGAGGCTGCAGTGAGCTATGATTACACCACTGCATTCCAGGGTGGACAACAGAGCAATACCCTGACTCAAGACAACAAACAAAAAACACAAACCCTGGGCAATATACACCTAATTGTTCTTAAAGTTATTCTTCTAGGGATGTGGTCATAAATAGTTTTTTCACCTTTTTAAATACTTTTGCTGTTGACTGGACTATGTACAGAGAACAACATTCCTGTTATGATTAGGGTTGCCAGATAAAATACAGTACAATCAGGTACATTTTAATTCCAGATAATAATTTTTTACTATAGTATGTGCTGGGCAATTTTTTTTTTTTTTTTTGAGATGGAGTCTCGCTCTGTCGCCCAGGCTGGGGTGCAGTGGCCCCATCTCAGCTCACTGCAAGCTCCGCCTCCCGGGTTTACGCCATTCTCCTGCCTCAGCCTCCCGAGTAGCTGAGACTACAGGCGCCCGCCACCTTGCCCGGCTAGTTTTTTGTATTTTTTAGTAGAGACGGTGTTTCACCGGCTTAGCCAGGATGGTCTCGATTTCCTGACCTCGTGATCCGCCCGTCTCGGCCTCTCAAAGTGCTGGGATTACAGGCTTGAGCCACCGCGCCCGGCCTTTTTTTTTTTTTTTAGACAGAGATTCGCTTTCATCATCCAGCCTGGATGGCTCAATCTTGACTCACTGCAACCTCCGCCTCCCGGGTTCAAGCGATTCTCCTGCCTCAGCCTCCCGAGTAGCTGGGATTACAGGCGCTCACCACCACACCCCGCTAATTCTGTATTTTTAGTAGAGACGGGGGTTTCACCATGCTGGTTAGGCTGGTCTCGAACTCCCGACCTCAAGTGATCCGCCCACCTCGGCCTCCCAAAGTGTTGGAATTACAGGTGTGAGCCACCGCGCCCGTCCCGTCCCATGCAATTTTGTATTTTTATCCACTAAATCTGGCAGTCCCAGCTATGATTACAAGCTCCAAATCCCTTTCCACCTGTGGGCGCCCAGACAGAACCAAGGCCACCGCAGCCCGGAGCCGCTGCCGCCCCACCCCTCCCAGCGCGTTCCCTTAGCCCCCTCGCGTTCCGGCTCCCCCGGCTCCAGAACCTTAAGGCCTGACCTGAGCACCGGCGGGCTCCTGGAGCTCACTGTCCAGCACCCGACGCACCTGGCCCCGCCGCGCAGCCCCTTCCCCCCGGTCTGAGTTTCCCTCCCGGCGCGCACTGCCCTTGTGACCCTTTCCCTCCCCGGCCACAGATGCAGATCTCGGCCAGAAGCTCCACTTCCCCGAGGCCGTCGCCCCTGCCAGGCAACTCCCCTGCGGCGTCGCCCACCCTGAGTTCTCCTCTTAGACGCTCCCTCGGTGTCCCCCAGCAGCCCCGCCGGTCTTCTCCCCACCTTCAGCCCCCTCCCCGACCCCGCAGGAAGGGGCCAGACTCCAGCCCAGCGCTTCCTGGTCCTTCCCTTCTGGGCGCCCTCCAGACCGTCCCCTTTAGGGAAGTTGGCCCGCGGCGCGCTCCCACCCCCGGGCCTCCGCCTGGACGGAGGGGCGAAATCCGGAGGGCGCACGCTCCGGCCGGGAGAAGGGGGTGCCGCCGGCGTTCCGATTTCTCAGGAATGGGGAAACAGAGGCACGGTGGGGGCTAGGCCTGGGGCTGGGCGCTTACCTAGGACCCTGCCCCGCCCCGCCTTGCGCCGCGCCCCTCCCGGGCCGGGCTTGCCGGAGCGGCTCCACGCGGGCCCGGGGCTAGTCCACCCGACAGGAGCTGGGGGCTGCAGCCCACGAGCCCACGAGCCCGCGCGGACGCATCCGGAGTGTAACCGCGCAGAGTCACGGAAACACTTTCCCGGTGTGGGCGCCTCGCTGCGCTTCTTCCCCGCGGACTGCGGCCCCCCGGGGCAGGACAGAGCCGAGATGCCCGGTCGGGAGCGATGCCTACGTCGGGGCGATGCAGCGGGGGAGATGCCTGGGGGGAGGGTGAGAGGGTGAAACCTCGTGGGGAACAATGGGGGTGGGTAGGCGATTCCTGGGGGAGGTGCCCGGTGGGGGGTGTTTCTGGTTCGCCCGGGGTCAGTGCGCGTCCCCCAGCCCACTGCGCCCGCCCTGCCCGTCCCACCGAGGTCCCCCGGGAGCGTCTGGGTCCACGGCTTCAGGGGGTTTCTCCGAGCCCTGGGCGTTGTTCTGGGGGAGCCGGGGCCCGGACCACCAAGGTTCGTGCGGGCCATGAGGTGTCCCGCGCCCGGGCTCGGGGATCCCAGCTCCCCGCTTCCCTCATGGGCGGCGTGTCCGGGACTGCAGGTGGAGACCGGGACGGGCGCCGCGGGGTCGCGGACAGCTGCAGGGCGGGACAGGGCGGGACAGGGCGGGAGACGGTGGGGCGGGACAGGGCGGGAGGCGGCGGGGCACAGAGTCCTCGGGCCGCAGGCGCGATCCGGGCAGCTTCCTGGAGGCGGCGGGAGCGCGGTCGCGGCGCCTCCGGGGTGGGGTCCAGGTTGGAGGCTCCGGGGCGCACCGCCCTAGCCCCACCCCGGCCGGGTCCCCGCGCTGCCTCTGTAGAGAGGGTGGAAGGAAGGAAGGAAGGAAGGAAGGAAGGAAGGAAGGAAGGAAGGAAGGAAGGAAGGAAGGAAGGAAGGAAGGAAGGAAGGAAGGGGACGGTCGGCAGGCGTGGGGTCCGCGGCATCCTCAGGGCTCCTTCCTTCCGTCCGCTCCATCCCGCAACCTGTAGCCCGAGCGGGGTCTAGCTGCCCCCTCCCCGATCACAGCCGCCCCTGCGCCCGGCTCCTTTCCTCCCTCCCCAACCCGGAGCGCCTCCCCACCCTAATGCGGGAGTCCACGGAGCTCGGGAAGCCTCTTCCCCTCCCCACCGAGGTTGCCCAACGCCCCTTCCACCCTCCGAACCCCCGCAACCATCCCTCAAATGCCCCAGCGGCCAGCAGGGCTGGGGTGGGCGCAGGAGAGCCAGGGGTCCTGCCGGCATGCAGGGGTTTGGGGTCGGTGTGGCCCAATGAACGCGCGGGTTCAGATGAGCCTCCTGACCCAGCCCCAGAGGACAGTCTGAGAGGCCGGTGGCCGCGGATCCTGGACGCGCCTCCCTCCTGCCTGTGGTTTCCCTTTATTCCCGCAGCGCTGTGAGTCCACCTTTCACTTACCGGAGCCACATCCAGAACCTTCTCCTGGGACCACAGCGTGGGCTTCCGAGACCTGTGTGACCTCAGCTCTGCCCCTTCCAGGCTGCGTGGTGAAGCCCTCAGGACACTCCGCCTGGGTTGGTCGGGTGAGATGGATGAGGGACAACGTGGTGAGGTCCCCATCATGGTGGAGAGTGACCAGTAGGTGCCCAGGACCGGACCCTTGTCTGCACCCAAGAGCAGCCATCCCCTCTGCAGCAGCCCCTGCCTGGCCGCTCTGGAGTCCTCCCCACCTCCCTCCCCAGTGGGGCACACAGCATTCTTGCTGCCCTGAAAGGCAGGCGGGAGGCACAGGAAGGCAGAGGGGTGCCAGGTCTGAGATTCCAGACAGAAGGGACCATGGGGCTCCACTCCACCACCACTGTAGGCAGGGGACTGGCAGGTGTACACCCTCACTCCTGCGGGGCCCAGGGACACAGCTACCCTCCTTTGAGGCCCTGGCCCTCAGGACCCTGCCACAACGAGGTCTGTGCCTCCCCAGTGACCAATGGTCACCGGGCTCGGGGTCACCCAGCTGCTTCCACATGCGACACCATCAGCTCCATGCCTTACCCCCAAGCTGGGCTCATAACCTTAATTCACAGCTAAGAAACTCAACCAAGGTCACATCACATGAGGGCGAACCCCCCAGGGCCACAGTGCTCCAAGTACGGAGGGCTCCCTGCCTTCAGAAGATGCTGTGGGTCCACCTGCAGCCTTAGTGGACAGAGAACCAGGGCACCAGCTGCTCTTCTGTCTCAGTGCTGAGCACCCCTGACTCGCACTGCCCTGTACAGGTAGGGCTCAGAGTCTGTGCACGGAACTCAGATAAAACACCTGGTCCTGGGATGTCACACTTTGGTTCAGATGAATGAAAAAGTAAGATACTGACACTCTGGATGACTGAGAATCGACTTATGTCTTTCCCATAATGGGAAACTGTCCCATGAAAAGCCACTTACATGTTTGGATGGTCCTGTAGAAAATATTTTTTTTTCTCCTTATCTCTCTATAAGATGCATAAAAATGCAATTTAAGACAAACAGCAAATAAATACCATCTGTGCATGTACCAAGCACTTGCAGACTTAAAAAAAAAAAAAAGAGGCCGGGCGCGGTGGCTCAAGCCTGTAATCCCAGCACTTTGGGAGGCCGAGACGGGCGGATCACGAGGTCAGGAGATCGAAACCATCCTGGCTAACACGGTGAAACCCCGTCTCTATTAAGAAATACAAAAAACTAGCCGGGCGAGGTGGCGGGCGCCTGTAGTCCCAGCTACTCGGGAGGCTGAGGCCGGAGAATGGCGTGAACCCGGGAGGCGGAGCTTGCAGTGAGCTGAGATCCGGCCACTGCACTCCAGCCTGGGCGACAGAGCGAGACTCCGTCTCAAAAAAAAAAAAAAAAAAAAAAAAAAAAAAGAAAAGAAAAAATAAGATACTGTATTTTGGGCACACAGAAAGTGCCCATCAAAGATTAAATGAATGGACTGCAGCTGGTGGGGGTGTGGGGTCCTGGCTTGCTGGAACAGTCCCAGTTGATGCTGGGTCCTGGACCCATGACGTGTAGTGTGCCCTTCCGTGCTCCAGGGTGTCCCATGTGGGCACTTAGTCCAAGGACCACCCAACACACAAAACAGTATCTTCCTGTGAGGGGCCAGAGAATAGGCCACACCAGCTGCCCTGCACAAGTTGGAAGGCACTAGGAGGGACCTGTCAACCTGCACTCAGTCACTCACTGGCGGGTCCCTCTGGGAAGAGCTGTTGCTCTTTGGCCCCAGGAATCTTCTAATTCTGCACCTGAGTGCCAGGCAATTGTGGGGCCCCATTAACCTACTCCACAAAGCGTAGGAGGGCTTGCTCTCCGCACTGGCCAGACTCCCTCAGCACATACAACAAAGAAGCCCCCCTTCCCTCTGATTCTAGCAGGAGGCTGTCAGGGGCAGTCATGACACAGGCATATATAGTGTGTCAGAGCCCGGAGAGGGGATGAGGACAGCAAAGTGTTACTTCATAGAGCATGGCCCCGGAGAGCCTCCCACTATGCTGACATATGGGCAGCCGTCTGGGAGTTTGACACTGGCAGACGGGAAGAGCATTCCAGGCAGACAAGACTCAGTGCAAATACCCCAAAGCAAGCACCAAGGAGGCTGGGGGCTGCTGCAGAGCTGATGAGGGGATGGCAGGGGCAGAGCAGGCCTGAGAACACTGGCCTCCACTCTGAATGAAACAGGGATGATCCCCGGGCCAGGCACAGTGGCTCACGCCTGTAATCCCAGCGCTTTGGGGGAGGCCGGGGCAAGCAGATCACGAGGTCAGGAGATGGAGACCATCCTGGCCAACATGGTGAAGCTCCATCTCTACTAAAAATACACAAATTAGTTGGGCGTGGTGGTGCACGCCTGTAGTCCCAGCTACTCGGGAGGCTGAGGCAGGACAATCGCTTGAACCCGGGAGGCGGAGGTTGCAGTGAGCCGAGATTGCCCCATTGCACTCCAACCTGGGGACAGAGCAAGACTCCGTCTCAGAAAAAAAAAAAAAAGAAAGAAAAAGTAAAAAAAAAAAAACAAAAAGAAACAGGGAGCCCCTTTTGGGTGTCAGTGCCCTGTCTCAGTTCCTCAGCTATGGTGGAAGGTAAAAGCAGTTTACCTTTTAACTATATGAACAGGCATGGCGGTGTTCCAATTGAACTCCTTAGGAAGCTGACATTTTATTTTATTTTTTTGAGACGGAGTCTGGCTGTCACCCAGACTGGAGTGCAATGGCGCAATCTCGGCTCACTGCCTCCTGGGTTCAAGTAATTCTTCTGCCACAGCCTCCCGAGTATCTGCGATTACAGGCGCCCACCACCACGTCTGGCTAATTATTATTATTTTTTAAATTTTCAGTAGAGACAGGGTTTCTCCATGTTGGCCAGGCTGGTCTCGAACTCCTGATCTCAGGTGATACACCCGCATCGGCCTCCCAAAGTGCTGGGATGACAGGCGTAAGCCACTGTGCCCGGCCGATATTTGAATTTCATATACTTTTCATATATCCTGAAATACTGTTTTAATTCTCCCCCAACTTCTTAAAAACGAGAAAAGCATTCTTAGCTCAGGCACCATACAGAACCCGGCTGCAGGCTGGACATGGACTTTGGAACAGTCGGCGTGTGGGTGAAGGGGGACATCCCGGGGCAGGGGCAGGCTCCGGGCAGAGGCGGCCGGGCTAACTCCACGCTCCCGCTCTAGCCGGTGACCGCCACGCGGGCTCGTCTCACTCACACACTCAGGCCGAGAAAACGCCGAAAGCCGTGTCACCAACGGAGGACCTCGGGGCCACATTCAGCCTGCAGAGTTTATTTGGTCGGCTCAGACATTTGTGTTAGGAAATAACACATTAAAAGTACACATTTTCTTCAGACCCTGAGAGCGGACGAGTCCCGCGCGCTCCGCACCGCCAGTCCCGGTCCCGCGCCCGCCCAGAGGGCCGCCCTCCTCCCGCCGACCCGGCTCGCGGCTTAGGCGTTAATCCCGCCCCCGGGGGGCCGCGCCGGGAGCCCGATCGCCTTAGGCTCAAGGGCTTAGGTCCCAGCCCACGGGGCCCAACCGCACCGCACTGAGCGGCCTCCGCGCCAGGTAAGGGGATTCGGGGCGGAACCGGGACCCGCGCTGCCGGTCATCCCGGAAACCCGCGGTGGGCCGTTGAGTGCGCGCCGAGCCGCCGCCAACGGCCAAGCCACCGGAACAAACCGCGGCGGCCGCACCCCGCCCCGCCAAGGCGCCTGGGCCCTGCCCGTCGCCCCCCCGCGCCAGAGCTCGCACTGCGCCTGCGTAGTTTGCCCACCCAGACCCGGAGGCGGAGCCGCAGCGCGCACTGTGTCTGCGTCTTCCGCCCGGCCCCGCCCCAGCGGCAGTGCCCCAGCCGCTTCGTCCTCTCACCCGGACAGGGACGAGGCGGGGCGGGTACGCGGACATTGCGCCTGCGCGCGTAGACCCCGCCCCCAAGTCGGCCCCGCCCCCGGCCAGCCCCGCCCCGCGCCGCGCGGGGCCCTGGGAGGGGCGCAGCGTCCGGCGGCGTCGCGGGCGGCGGGCGGCGGGGCCGCGGGAGGGGCGCGGGGGCAGACAAAGCCGCGGTAATGAATGGAGCGTCCGCCCGCGCCGCCGTCGTCCGCAGCCGGCCGGGAGCCGCCCCAGAGGCCGGGCCGAGGTGAGTGCGCGGGCGCCGCCGCCCCGCCGCCCGCCGCGAGCCCCGTCCCCCGCGGACCGCGCCGGGGCCGGGCCGGGCCGCGCCATTGTCTGCGCCGCGCCGGGCCGGGGCCGGGGCCAGGCGGGCGGGGGCGCGGCTCCGTGGCCTCGGGGTCCCCGCCTGGCGCCGCCCCGGACCCGCCCCCGCGCGGACCCCGGCCCTGACAGCTGGCGCGGGGGCGGCGCCGACTGAGCGGCCGAGTGCCCGGGGTCGGCGCCCGGCCTGGCCCACGTGCCCGCGCCGCTGCTTCCGGGCGGACGGGACGGGACGGGGCGGACGGGACGGGGCTCGGGGCGCCGCCCGGGTCCGCCGGGAGCGCGCTGTCCCGGCCACGTCGAGTTGCCCCGCGAGCCCGGTCCCTGGGACTTCTCTGGATGTGTCATTCCCGTCCCAGCTCCAGGAAGGGCCACCCGGGCCCTGCTTCATGTCTCAGCCCAGATGGGTCCTTGCGACGCGCCCCGAGGCAGGTTATTGTACGTGGTTCTGGGGATGACCGTTCACATTGAATGAATAAAAACATAACTTGCCTTGCGAACCATAATTTCAAATGTTTTTCGACTGCAGTGGTTTTCCTACACCCAAATGAGCTCGCAGTCAGTTTTGTTTCTTCTTTTGTCCCGTTGTGTGACCCACACGGTCTTCATTGCTAAGAGAATCGCAGCCCCTCGGGCTCCCTTCTGCGCCTTCGTATTCCGGGTGGCCCTGGCAGACCCGGGCACCGCTGTGGAAACGTCCCGGCCAAGCTGAGCCGTCAGAAGATTCTGTTGTTCTGGTGTTGGTCAAAAGGGAAGTTATTTGTTTTGAAGTTAGCCCTGATCAGATTATGTGCATAGTTTTTAGAAATCCATTCAGACCTTATAATGAGGCCAGTTTGGTAAAGCAAGGGCACCTGCGACTTTTTACATAGAAATATTTTTTATTTTTTTCTGTGTATGTCATGGTGACAAAATTGAGACTAGGAAGGATTTGGTTGGGATTTTTTTTTAACTGCCATGAATAAGCCACATTTTGATTATCAATTAATTTCAGTTACTAAACAAAGTTATCTTGGCCGGGCGCGGTGGCTCACGCCTGTAATCCCAGCACTTTGGGAGGCTGAGGCGGGCGGATCACGAGGTCAGGAGATCGAGACCATCCTGGCTAACACGGTGAAACCCCCGTCTCTCCTAAAAATACAAAAAATTAGCCAGGCGTGGTGTCGGGCGCCTGTAGTCCCAGCTACTTGGGAGGCTGAGGCAGGAGAATGGCGTGACCCGGAAGGAGGAGCTTGCAGTGAGCCGAGATCGCGCCACCGCACTCCAGCCTGGGGGACAGAGCGAGACTCCATCTCAAAAACAACAACAAAAAACAAAACCAAAGTTATCTTGCAAGAGAAAAGTTTACAGGAGTTCGATTCCATAGGGTTTCCAATGGGACGTCCATACAAGGATGCACACTTCCCGTAGTCCTTAAACGGATTATATCTGCTTGTCATGACTGGCTTTTTTTCAAGAAAAGATCTTGCACAGGTTAAGAGAGATTCTGTGAATCTTGAAAAAGCTTCACGGGGCCCAGTTTTTGAGGTGAGGACACAGTTAATCTATATGGAAAGAAACCTAAGACTTTTGGTCCACTTGACAGGTGGTTACAGTCTCCCCCAACACACCCTCATCCAGTTAATTCCTGAATAAGGTGGTCGATGTTTCGGGTGTAAAACTGCTACTCTTTAAGGTTGCCTCCTCCCCCCTCCCCCCCACACAGTGAGTGACTCAGCTGTGCAAAGTATGCCCATAACACCTTGGAGAAAGACTAAGAAAATGACTAGGGGAGCGGACTGACTTCTGTGTGTGCAAAGGAGCTGAGAAGCAGCTTTTTTAGTGAAAGGTGTGTGTGTGTCTCAGATTCCTGGTGAGGATCCCTGGGGAGTGGAACGCTGGGGGCATGACGGGCAGTAAGTGACCATGGTCAGTGCCGCCCTTCGCTTTGTTTTGCATTTTTTCTTTGCCTGGCTTTAGCTTCTGGTCTGGTTCTCTTTGGTGTGGTGGTTGTCTTTTGAGAGGAGGGAGCAGGTGAAACTGCTGGGTGTGGCTCTGCCCAGCCCTGGGGTAGAGGCCAAGCTGACCCTTCCTTACCAACGTTGTTTCCTTCACTGTTTAAATCTCAGGACCTGAGAATGTACCTGTAGGAATCCCTCTTATTTACATTTGGCTGTGTAAGAAAGTCAGTGTGGGTTTAGCTCGTGACACCCCTTAGCGTTTTGGTTTTGTCTTTCCGTTTCAGTGTCTGTGGATACCAGCTGCTCTGTGGCTTCAGCCCCTTTCGGGGGTTCGGCCCTCTCTGTATCCCAGCCTTCCAGGCCCTTCTCCTGCTCCCCACTTTTCAGCATCTAGGTTTGTCCTCCTTCTGCAGTACCTCAGATCGCTTCCTTGCTAATCATTGGATATGTGCTTTTGGTAGTTCAGATTCTGGGAGGTATCGTTGGGAATAAAATAAGCTCTTTGCTGTTTCTGAGGCGGAGGGGAGAGAGAGACAGAGGTGCTTGCCTCTCTGCCTGCTGGGGCCATGGTGGTTTTAAAAGAAGGCCCTGGCCTCAGGGAACATGGTGGTGGTGAGGAGCAGCATAAACCAGAGAAAAAGGCTCAGTAGGTGCTTCAAGGAGAAACACCGGCAGGTGAGAGCAGGGGTAATCCCGGTTTCTCGGGAAAGTGTGCTCCGGAGACCTCATGGGGAGAGGAGGTTAGAGTCCAGCCCTGAAGGGTCTGGGGGCGATGGCAGAAGCCCCAGGAGAGCATCATCCATGAGGTGCAGAGGCAGCCTTGCAGCATCCCAGTGCGCGCCTCCTGCCTGGCCCAAGGGCCTGCTGCTGAAGCCACCTCCCAGCTCCCCCAGGTTGTTTGGGGATTCAGGGGACATGCAGTCTAAATGACCCGCGCTGGAATGCCGGCCAGCTTCCCATCCCTCATTCTGTGAAGGCCGCGCTGGAATGCCGGCCAGCTTCCCATCCCTCATTCGAGGTGAAGGCCGCGCTGGAATCCCGGCCAGCTTCCCATCCCTCATTCTGTGAAGGCCGCGCTGGAATCCCGGCCAGCTTCCCTCCTCTCATTCTAGGTGAAGGCGGCGCTGGAATCCCGGCCAGCTTCCCATCCCTCATTCTAGGTGAAGGCCGCGCTGGAATCCCGGCCAGCTTCCCACCTCTCATGAAGCCTTTTCAGCAGCCATGGCCCAGTTCTTTCCCAGCAAAGTCTGTGTGCAATAGAAACAGCTGATGCTGGCCTGGCCCTGGGGGTGGGGCTGTGACTGATGCAGCCCCCTCCCTGATAAGGGTCAGGAGGACCTGGCCCCCAGCCCTTCCTGCCTCACCACCCACCTCGTCACCTCCACAGACAAACCCTGAGGGGCTGAGTTCCTCCAAAGCTGCCCCTCATCGAGGCCCACCTGGTGGTGTCTGCTCTACGTGTTTGCTGCAGAGAGCAGGGTTGGGAGCATGTGCATTTGTTAGAGCTCTGGTTACTCCGTCACAGAAGCCACGCTCCACATCCTGTAAGTGAGAGGCTCCCAAGCAGTGTTCAGCCACAGTTGCGATGTCAGGCCTGTCACTAGTGGGACTGCCCGGACCCCCATGGTACGGGTACACGGCGAGGGTGCTGGTGTTAAATACAGGGGACCCACAAAACTGCCAGCAGAACAATCCACATGACCCTGTCGTGTGACCCAGAGCATTTCAGGGACAGAACTCAGACCGGCTGACCTTAGTGTGTTGCTGGCTTGCTTTGGAAGGTGCCCTGTTTCCAAGACGGCCTTGCCTGGGTTCCTGAGCAGGTCTGACAGAGCAGCTCTGACTCTGGACTTCTGGAGTCAGACCCCTTGCCACTGTCTTTGACCTTTAGCTTTGGGTTCCCCTTCTCTGTTTGTTTTTATTTCTTCTCACTCTGTCGCCCAGGCTGGAGTGTAGTGGTGCAGTCTCGGCTCACTGCAGCCTCTGCCTCCTGGGTTCAAGTGATTCTCCTGCCTCAGCCCCCCGAGTAGCTGGAATTACAGGCGCCAGCCACCGCACACACTCAGCTAATTTTTGTTTGTTTGTGTTTTGAGATGGAATCTTGCTCTGTCACCCAGGCTGGAGTGCAATGGCGCAATCTCAGCTCCCTGCAACCTCTGCCTCCTAGGTTAAAGCAGTTCTTCTGCCTCAGTCTCCTGGGATTACAGGCATGTGCCACCATGCCTGGTTAATTTTTTTTTTTTTTTGTATTTTTAGTAGAGACGGGGTTTTACCATGTTGGCCAGGCTGGTCTTGAACTCTAGATCTCGTGGTCTGCCCACCTCGGCCTCTCAAAGTGCCAGGACTACAGGCGTGAGCCACTGCGCTCAGCCAGTGTTTGGATTTTTAGTAGTGTCACCATGTTGGCCAGGCTGGTCTCAAACTCCTGACCTTAGGTGACCCACCCGCCTTGGCCTCTCAGAGTGCTGGGATTACAGGCATGAGCCACTGCACCTAGCCCCCTTCTCAGTTTAGCCCAGACCTGGATGTTGGCTTCTGTGTGAGCAGCTGTTGTGAGCCCGTGGCTCCTGCTGGAATCTGTGGCAGTGATGCTGCTGTGCACCCTCAGAATAGGTGAAGGCTACTCTCAGGTGTAGCCCGGATGGTAATTTATGTCCTCAGGAGGAGAAACTGCCATATGCCCGTCTGAACCAGGCCCGGAGTCTGATATGTAGCTCTTTGACTCCCTGGGTGTACTCGACAGCCTGTTGAGAGTGCGTGTGCTCTGAGCTGAAAACGAATATACTTCCGTTGTTTGAAGGTTATTGTAAAGTTTCTAACTTATGGAGTTGGCACTCCTGTGTCCCTTGCCCCCAGCTGGAGCTACTGTGACTGCCACCCGCTGCCACCTGGCACTTGCTGGACTGTCTGGAAGGAAATTGGAGATATCAGGACACTTCTCTAAGTGTTCTTTCTCCTGAGAAAGGGAAAAGGACATTCTTCTGTCTAACGACAGTCGCGATCGATGGCGTCTACGAAGCTGTGTCCCTTGGCGTCATCCAGTAGCCAGTCCATGGTCCGACTTCCCCAGTTGTCCCCCAGCGTCCTTACTAGCTGTTTTTCCCAACCAGAATCGAGTGCAGGGCCACACGTCACAGTGACTGTGATGTCTGTCTTCGTGTGGAGCCCCCGGAGCACCCCCTGTGATCTGGCAATGGGAGACTTGATTTGATGCAGGGGGCATGTTTGGGGCGCAGGTAATGCTGTGTGCTGCACTGTGGGCGGAGGCTGTCCCATGAGGACGGATGCATCTTTGCTCGCTGGCCCTTTAAATTGTGTGCCCGCCCCCCGCAGTTGGCAAGTTAGATGAGGGGGTATCTCAGGGTGTGTGGACGCCCTCCCCCCATCAGACTTCCACATACTGTTTGCTGGTCTCCCCAGAACCCGTGGGCAGCAACACCTTGACTTTCATATGCTGTTGTTCCTTTTTTTCTTTATCTTTATGTTTTCCTTCTTTGCTGCCTCTTAGAAAATGCTGAGTTCTTTCCCTTTATTACCAATGTTTAGCGGAAGGTGGTCTAGTAGACACCTCCGTGGGGGCAAATGTTTTTACTTTTCCTTTGTCGTCTTTGAGTATCAAGGTGGACTAGTGGACTTTTATTTATTTATTCACATGTCATAATCTAGTAAAGCCTTTTGTTTTGTGATGCTCAAATGGCTATAAATGTGACCAGTTGGGAGCGCCTTCCAGGCTGGCCCCTGTGTCCTTTTCACTCAGCACATGGTCCTGGGAGTGCATCCTTTCTGGCCCAGCGTCCCAGGCCCACGGTGACGGCTTTCCCTGGCCTGTGTCAGCTGCTTCTCCGGAGTGTCTGGGCTCCTTTTCGTGCAGAAAGGCATCTGGACACCAACGTCCGGGCCGTAGACGTGGTCACTGTGTTTGTTATTGCTTAATGCCCTCTTCATGGACACAGCTAGAAAATACGTATTTAAAATGTTGTGAGTTCATTCTGGTATTCTCAATATGAATTACAATTACAATTAATTTTCATTAAAATTGTGTAGTTTTGCTGGGTGTGCTGGCTCACACCTGTAATCCCAGCACTTTGGGAGGTAGTTTTGCTGGGTGTGGTGGCTCACACCTGTAATTCCAGCACTTCAGGAGACTGAAGTGGGGAGACCACTTGAGCTCAGGAGTTCCAGACCAGTCTGGGCAACATGGCAAAACCCCATCTTCACAAAAACATACAGAAATCAGCTGGGCAAGATGACAATGTGCCTGTAGTTCCAGCTGCTCAGGAGGCTGAGGTGGGAGGATCACTTGAGCCTGGGAGGTTGAGGCTGTGTGAAGCCGCAATCATGTCACTGCACTGCAGCCGGGGTGACAGAGTGACACCCTGTCTCAAAAAAAAAAAAAAAAAAAAAAAAAAAAAAATATATATATATATATATATATATATAGTTTTGCATAATTTCTTTGAATCTTAAATTATATATTCTGAAAAATCTTAATACCATTTGTATAATTACTTGTTTTTTGCTAAAATGTACATAAAATAGGTTGTGGAATTACAATACTACTACTACGAAGAAAACTGCTTCGTTAAGTTTGTAGGTTTTTTGTTGAGTTCTTTTTGTCCTTAGTTATCTTCCACTTTGGATGAATAAAGTGCTGTGTTTTAAAGTTCCTTAACAAATACTCTTGTTCTATTTTTTATTTTATTTATTTTTCCCAAGAAAGAAATAAGACAAATATTCTTTTCTCTGGTTATGTTGCCCATTTGTTTCAGATCATTTTTAGATTTAAGATTTTTTAAAAATTTTATGTACAAAATAATTACCTGTTATAAAGGTCAGAGCTGCATAAAAGCTACCTTTCCTATCCCCACCACTCTTGTAAGCAACTTTTTTTTTTTTTTTTGAGACAAAGTCTTGCTGTGTTGCCCAGGCTGGAGTGCAGTGGCTCAGTCTCGGCTCACTGCAACCTTGGCCTTCCGGGTTCAAGCAATTCTCCTGCCTCAGCCTCCCGAGTAGCTGGCACTACAGGCGCCCGCCACCACGCCCAGCTAATTTTTTGTACTTTAGTAGAGATGGGGTTTCACCGTTCGCCCAGGCTGGTCTCGAACTCGAGCTCAGACGTTCCACCTGCCTCGGCCTCCCAAAGTGCTGGGATAACAGGCAGGAGCCACCGTGCCCGGCCTAGGCAACCCTTTTTTTTGCTACGTTGTAAAAATACAAAGTCTTGCTATGTTGCCCAGGCAAGTCATGGCTTCCCCACCTGTCTTTCACAAAAGTTACCATGGCCTTCCGGGTTCACACTGTGTGTGTCTCAGGTTTTTCTAGTTTGGCACTACAGGCACGCACCACCACGCCCAGCTAATTTTTTTTTTTTTTTGAGACGGGTCTTGCTCTTCGCCCAGGCTGGGGTCAGTGGCCGATCTCAGCTCACTGCAAGCTCCACCTCCCGGGTTTACCACTCCTGCCTCAGCCTCCTGAAGTAGCTGGGACTAACAGGCATGAGCCACCTCGCCCGGCTAGGCAACCCTTTTTTGTATTTTTTGTAGAGACGGGGTTTCACCGTGTTAGCCAGGATGGTCTCGATCTCCTGACCTCGTGATCAACCATTTCCCTCCCAAAGTGTGGGATTACAGGCTGTTGCCACCGCGCCCTGGCCTTTCTTGTTTGTTTTGAGATGGAGTCTCGCACTGGATTCAAGCGATTCTCCTGCCTCAGCCTCCTGAGTAGCTGGGACTACAGGCACCCGCCGCCACGCCTGGCTGATGTTTATATTTTTAGTAGAGATGGGGTTTCACCATGTTGGCCAGGCTGGCGTCGAGCTCTTGGCCGCAAATGATCTGCCAGCCTCAGCCTCCCAAAGTGCTGGGATTACAGGTGTGAGCCACTTGCACCTAACCTGTTTGTTTTGAGACACCGTCTGGCTCTGTTGCCCAGGCTGGCGTGCAGTGGCCTGATCTTGGCTCCCCACAGCCTTGACCTCCGGCCTCAAGTGATTTTCCCACTGCATCCTCCCGAGTAGCTGGGACTACAGGCACATGCCACCATGCTGGCTGATTTTTTCAAATTTTTTGTAGAGATGGGGTCTCACTATGTTGCCCAGGCTGGTCTTGAACTCTTGAGCTCAAAAGATTTACCTGCCTTGGCCTCCCAAAGTGCTGGGATTACAGGCGTGAGCCGCCGTGGCTGGCCCCTGCGTGTCTGGTTTTTCTGCTGAGCACATGTATGAATGTGTGGGTCCTGTTGACGGACTCTGATCCTTTGCCGTCGGATGCTGCTGTGACAGACGTTGCTGTGTGTTGCATTGTGTCTGGTGAGGGCTGTCTTCAGGTCTGTTCCTAGCGTGCGGTTGCTGGGTAGGAGGATACGTGTAATTTTGGTGAGTGCTGCCAGATTCTCCCGCACAGGCCTGCGCCCCGTCAGCACTGGGGGAGACGCCAGATTCCCCTGCACAGGCCTGCGCCCCGTCAGCACTGGGGGAGACGGCCTGACCCACAGAGGGCGTTACTAAGCATTTGGATTTTTGCCAGGATGATAGGGTGAGAAGGGGTATCTTGAACTGGTTTTCATTTAATTTGCTTCAATCTGAATGTGAAAAATGAAAAAAATGTGCTTTACTAAATTGGATGTAGCATGGAGCGCTTGAGATCATTGAATGCACGTGGCTCATTTTGTTGGTAAGTCCCTGAGGGCGGTTGGCCCTGTGCATGGGACCTGTATGCAGCGGCCCGGATGTTTCTGCTGCAAAGTCACTTGGAAGGTGGTTTCTCTTCTTTATTTTTTGTACAGCGGAGGCCTTGCTTTTTTGCTGGGACTGGACTTGAGCTCCTGTGCTCAAGCGATCCTCTCACCTTGGCCTCCAAGGTAGCTGGGACTACGGGCGTGAGTCACTGCACCCAGCCTGGTATAGCTTTATAAGTGTGTTTTTAAACCTTTTTTATTTTAAAGTGTGGCATAGATACAGAAACAGAAATGGAATAAAATCAACGTCCAGCGTAATATGATGAGATGAACACAGTTGTAACTGATGCTTGGGTCAAGAGGTGCTTGCCAGCTTCCAGAGCCCCTGTGCATATCGCCCCAGCCCCTCCCTCCCAGCAGAGGCTGCCTCGATCTTACTGTTACAGCAGCTACTTCCTTATTCTTTGTTGTTTTGACTGAATTGAGTACCTCTAAATATTAGTTAAGTTTTTCCTTTTTTTTTTAGACTGAGTCTCGCTCTGTTGCCCAGTCTGGAGTGCAGTGTTGCAATCTTGGCTCAGTGGAACCCCTGCCTCTCGGGGTCAAGCAGTTCTCCTGCCTCAGTCTCCTGCGTAGCTGGGATTACAGGTGCCACCACCATACCTGGCTAATTTTTGTGGTTTTAGTAGAGATGGGGTTTCACCTGCTGCCAGGCTGGTCTCGAACTCCTGACCTCAGGTAATCCACCCTCCTTGACCTCCCAAAATGCTGGGATTACAGGTGTCCACGCCCAGCTGACCTTTCAGTCTGAATCTACAGGTTACATTATCCACCCCACCTCCTGTGGAAGTATTTTCGGAGGTAACTTGGTGGTTGGACTAGATTTTGCTGCATTCTTCTGGAGAAGCCCAGTGTGTTCCTCTATCCTTTGGTTTCCTGTAGATTGTGGTTGGTTTTGAGTCAGGGTCTCGCTTCGTGGCCCAGAATTCGGTGCAGTGGCACTCCTGGGCTCAGGTGGTTTTCCCACCTCAGCCTCCCTGATAACTGGGACCGCAGGCGCACATCACCATCCCCAGCTAAGTTTTAAACAATTTTTTGTAGGCCGGGTGCGGTGGCTTATGCCTGTAATCCCAACACTTTGGGAGGCTGAGGCGGGCAGATCACGAGGTCAAGAGATTGAGACCATCCTGGCCAACATGGTGAAACCACACCTCTACTAAAAACACAAAAATTAGCTGGGCGTGGTGGTGGGTGCCTGTAATCCCAGCTACTTGGGAGTCTGAGGCAGGAGAATCGCTTGAACCCGGGAGGCGGAGGTTGCAGTAAGCTGAGATCGCGCCACTGCACTCCAGTCTGGGGACAGACCAAGACTCCGTCTCAAAAGAAAAAAAAAAAAAGTGTGATGTTCTGGCTGAGTTATTGCTTCTTTATGTAGTAGATGAACTAGTAAAGAGAAACCTTTTCTTATCCATACTCTCTGGTGTTATAGTTCATGGAGAAAACTGAAGATAAATGCCTGATTCTTTTTTTAAATTCATCAGTTTTCACAATGATTAATCATTTTCCTATCAGCCTCCAGAGGTGACCAGTTAGGGATTTGATGTTGATATTGATGAACTAATGAATTTAAACATATTTGGGGTGTTAAATTCTGTCCTCTTTGGACACTGGGAGCCTTTACAAGCTGGCTCCTGGATCCTTTTGACATCATCCCTGAACTCTCTGAGGTTTCTGGCTGTCTGGTGTGTTCTGCGCTTGTCTTGTAGTTTTCCTGCTCCAGACCCAAAATAAGCCATTTCTTCAGCTTTGGTTTCTTTTAATGGCTTGGAAGTGATGTTTCAAAACCACGGTCTGCATGTGACAGTGTGACAGGTGCTTACTGCTGTCGGATTGGCCGCTGGTTCTAGGCCTCTGCTGGAGTGTGTGGGCTGCTTTCTGACAGCAGGGCGTTCGCTTGGCTGTGCTTTAGTCTTATGTCTCCGTCCTCTTTTTCCACTGAGAGTCTTGGTCTCAAGGACAGTGGAGATGAGAGAATTGGAATATTGCATCATGTCTCATCTGTCTTATCTCTTGCTACAAACATCACAGTCTCAACAATGGCAGTACAACTACCACCTATATCCTTACCGAAAACAGTGAAGATGGTTTTTGCCTCAGTCTTCCCATTCTTTTTTTATTTTTTTGAGATGGAGTCTTGCTCTGTCACCCAGGCTGGAGTGCAGTGGCGCAACCTCGGCTCACTGCAAGCTCCGCCCCCTTGGGTTCACGCCGTTCTCCTGCCCCAGCCTCCCGAGTAGCTGGGACTACAGGCACCCGCCTCCGCGCCTGGCTAATTTTTTGTATTTTTAGTAGAGACGGGGTTTCACTGTGGTCTTGATCTCCTGACCGTGTGATCCGCCCGCCTCATCCTCCCAAAGTGCTGGGATTCCAGGCTGAGCCACCGCGCCCGGCCAGTCTTCCCATTCGGTGTAGTTATGCACTGTCTCAGCTGCAGAGCGTGCAGCCATTACATGCTACGATGCCCCGCAGCTCAGGACACGGCCACGTCTGATAAACCCATCAAAGTCGAAAATGCACTTAATACCTGACTGGAGCCTGGGCATGGTGGCTCACGCCTATAGTCCCAGCACTTTGGGAGGTTGAGGTGGGAGGATCACATGAGCCTGGGAGTTTGAGACCAGCCTCGGCAACAGAGTGAGACCCCCTGTCTACAAAAAATGTTTAAAAATATTAGCCAGGCGTGGTGACACTCAGGTATAGTTCCAACTATTCAGGAGACTGAGGCAGGAGGATCGCTTGGGCCCAGGAGATTGAGGCTACAGTGAGCTGAGATTGTGTGCTGCACTCCAGCCTGCGTGTCAG
Organism: Macaca thibetana thibetana; assembly: GCF_024542745.1. NCBI lineage: Eukaryota > Metazoa > Chordata > Mammalia > Primates > Cercopithecidae > Macaca > Macaca thibetana. The sequence goes on along the minus strand of NC_065587.1, from coordinate 931,799 downwards.
AGTGAGACCCTGTCTCAAAAAAAAAAAAAAACCCTGATTAAACCGTCGTGGAGCTGAAAAACTGCGAGTCAAACCATCATTAAGTTCAGATGCTCCTTGACTGACCGTGGGGTTCTATCCCAGCAAAGCCCCCGTGAAGTCAGAAACCGCGGAGTCCAGCTATGGTGCTGTGTTTCTCCCCCCAAACCCTTGTTCAGTCCTAGCTCTGCAAGCGACGGCAGCCCCGGTCTCACTAAGGGCAGGGGTGTGATCTGAGGAATGTGTTACTCAGCGACGTTGTGTTGTGTGAACCTCATAGAGTGCACGTACGTGCACAAACCCAGATGGTATAGCCTGTCACTCCGAGGCTGCAAATCTGCACAGCAGTTACTGCACTGAACCCTGTAGGCATTTGTAACACCATGGTAAGTATTTGTGTGTCCAAACAGAAAAGGCACAGTAAACAGACGGTGTTCTTACCTTGCGTAGCCACCGTGGGGTGTGCTGCTCTTTGCTGATTGAGGCGTTGCTGTGCAGCGCATGACTGTGTGTTAAATGCTCACACTGGGGCTGGTCGTGGTGGCTCACACCTCTAATCCCAGCACGGGGGGAGACCAAGGACCAAGGCGGGTGGATCACCCGAGCTCAGCCTGGCCAATGTGGTGAAACCCCGTCTCTATTAAAATACAAAAAAAACCCCAAAAAACTCGTCTATTAAAATATAGGCGTGGTGGCAGGCGCCTGTAGTCCCAGCTACTCAGGAGGCTGAGGCAGGAGAATCGCTTGAACCTGGGAGGTGGAGGCTGCAGTGAGCAGAGATCGTGCCACTCATTCCAGCCTGGGCAACTGAGCGAGACTCTGTCTCCAAAAATAAAAATAAATTCTCACACTGGGTCCTCGTGTTCCTGTTGTCTTTGGTTGAGGTTTGCTCTCCAGTAGATTTCTCAGGGGGGACTCATGGAACAAGATTTCCCGGCTTCCTGCATCTTGAAATCTTTTTTTCTGCATTCATTGTGCTCGAAGGTCAGTTTGGCTTCGTATAAAATCCTTGATTCACATTTTCTTCCACGCACCCTGCCCTTTTTTTTTGTTGTTGTTCTTAAATTTTTGTAGAGCTGTAGGTCTCACTGTATTGCCTAGGCTGGTCTCAAACTCCCAGCTTCAAGCAGCCCTCTTGCCTCTACCTCCCAATGCTGGGATTATAGGCGTGGGCCACTGTGCCTGGCTAGTTCACTTTTTTCTTGAATATCTTTTTTTTTTTTTTTTTTTTTGAGATGGAGTTTCACTCTGTTGCCCAGGCTGGAGTACAGTGGTGTGATCTTGGCTCACTGCAAGCTGCACCTGCCGGGTTTATGCCATTCTCCTTCCTCAGTCTCCCAAGTAGCTGGGACTACAGGCGCCCACCACCACGCCTGGCTAATTTTTTGTATTTTTTGGTAGAGACGGGGTTTCACTGTGTTAGCCAGGATAGTCTTGATCTCCTGACCTTGTGATCTGCCTGCCTCGGCCTCCCAAAGTGCTGGGATTACAGGCATGAGCCACGGCGCCTGGCCCCTTAAATATCTTAAATATGTTATTCTATGGTCTTCTAGAATAAAGCATTGCTGTCAAAATCATGACAGTTTTTTCTTTCCAAGTGACTTTGTACTTTGCCCGAGAGCCCAAAGGATTTCTTTTAAGTCTAGTAATTTTGTTAGAAAATATATTAGTGTTATTAGTTGAGGATGGATTTTCTCAGTCCCTTTCACTGTGTGGCTTGACAATTTCTAATTCAGGAAAGGTTTTTAAGTGTTTAGTATTCTGTTCTCTGGCCCTGTCCCCTCCTGTTTCTGGGGTGGCTGTTCTGATTGTACATATGTTGGATCTTCTTTACCTGTCTTTTAAATTGGTCTGTTTCTCTTGAGTCTTTTTTAATCCCCTCATTTCTGTTTCATTAAAAAAATTGTGATTCGCCTTCATTTGTCTTAGGTTGTCATCTGTGGAGTTTGTTCTCATGTTTCTTCTTTTTTAGGTCTTCATTCTTGAAGTCATATTTTACTTTTATTTTTAATGTTTTTGTGGGATCTATAATCTCACATCAGAATTTTTCTATCCTCTATCCTGGCTAACCCGGTGAAACCTCGTCTCTACTTAAAAAAATACAAAAAACTAGCCGGGTGAGGTGGCGGGCGCCTGTAGTCCCAGCTACTCGGGAGGCTGAGGCAGGAGAATGGCGTGAACCCGGGAGGCGGAGCTTGCAGTGAGCTGAGATCCGGCCATTGCACTCCAGCCTGGGCGACAGAGCGAGACTCCGTCTCAAAAAAAAAAAAAAAAAAAAAAAAAAAAAAGAATTTTTCTATCCTGATTTATGTTGTTTCTTTATATCATTTTCTTAATTTCTTTTTTTTTTTTTTGAGACAGAGTCTCGCTGTGTCTCCCAGGCTGGAGTGCAGTGGCCGGATCTCAGCTCACTGCAAGCTCCGCCTCCCGGGTTCACGCCATTCTCCCGCCTCAGCCTCCGAGTAGCTGGGACTACAGGCGCCCGCCACCTCGCCCGGCTAGTTTTTTGTATTTTTAGTAGAGACGGGGTTTCACCATGTTAGCCAGGATAGTCTCGATCTCCTGACCTCGTGATCCACCCGCCTTGGCCTCCCCAAGTGCTGGGATTACAGGCTTGAGCCACCTAGCCCGGCCTCTTAATTTCTTTAGTGTCTTTGTAATAGGAGGTTACTGTTTTCATTTAATTTGAGGTCACATTTTTCTGTGAGCATATTTCATTATCTGCAGTGATGTTTTTCTGCTCTTTATTTTTCTCATACCCTTCTGTGAGATTTGACAGAATTCTTTTCTGCTGCCTACTATATTAGTTTTCTAGTGCTGCTTTAACAAATTACCACAAACCAAGTGGCTTCACACAAACGGACATTAGGAGTCTGAAATCTGAGCTGGGTCTCACTGGGCTAAATGAAGATGCTGGCCTGCTGCCGAATGCTGCTCTCAGGGCAAATGCACGTTCTTACCTCTTGTGCCTGCAGGAGGTCACCTGTGTTCCTTGGCTTGCATCAGTTTGGGTTGCTGGTTTTTTCTAGTGTTTTGTTTTAGGTGAGTACTTTATTGACTGGAGGTCATCTTTTCTAACAGGTATGTAGAGCTTTCAGTTTCTTGCCAACCACCACTTTAGCTGCATCTCATACATTTGGTGGGTTGTATTTTTATTGTCATTCAGTTGAAAATATTTTCCAGTTTCCCTCACAGTTTCTTTTTTTTTTTTTTTTTTTGAGACGGAGTCTCGCTCTGTCGCCCAGGCTGGAGTGCAGTGGCCGGATCTCAGCTCACTGCAAGCTCCGCCTCCCGGGTTTGCGCCATTCTCCTGCCTCAGCCTCCTGAGTAGCCGGGACTACAGGCGCCCGCCACCTCGCCCGGCTAGTTTTTTTGTACTTTTAGTAGAGACGGGGTTTCACCATGTTAGCCAGGATGGTCTCGATCTCCCGACCTCGTGATCCGCCCGTCTCGGCCTCCCAAAGTGCTGGGATTACAGGCTTGAGCCACCGCGCCCAGCCTTCCCTCACAGTTTCTTTTTCACCCATGAGTTATTTAGAATCGTATTTCATTTCCAAATAATTGCTTACTTCCCAGATTTCTTTCTTTTGCTTTATAATTTAACTCCATTGTGTTTAAAGGACTTGTGTAGTTTCAGTCCTTTTGAAATGCCCAATGCGTACGTTACGGGCCGGCATGTGGTCTGTACTGGGGGACATTCCCCGGGCCCCTGAAGAAGCGTGTGTGCCGGCGGCTGTGGGGGCGGTGCCCCGCCGGGTCTGCTGGGTCAGCTGGCTGACGGTGTTCTCAAGTCTTCTCTGTTCTTGCTGACTTTCTGTCTAGTTCTGGGTGGCCTGGTAGGCCCAGCAGCTTCTCTTTGTGCGAATTTTTGCCCCGGAAAGAAGTGTCGGCTGTTTTGTTTTGCCCCAGATTGGACCTCGGACCCTGACCCTCCTCTGCTTTGCAGATGTGCGGAAAGTCACCCACTTGAGCAGCTTGGTTCTGTGGGCCGCCCAGTGGTACCTGTCAGCTACTTGGGGATTATCGGTGTATCACACGCTTGGTGACATCTTTCTTTTCCAGCTGAACAGAACCATCTAGGCCTTGGAATACTGATTTTGAGGGCTTCCATCCTGATCTACCCATCATCAATTAAAAATATCCTCAGTTGAAAATGCATTGAACACACCTAATCTGCCAAACATCATAGCTTCGTCTAGCCTCCCTTAAATGTGCTCTGACACTTGTATTAGCCCAGAGTTGGACAGAATCACCTGACATAAAGCATGTTTTGTAATAAAGTGTTGAATATCTCATGCAAGAGTGTCACACCGTATGTTGCTACCCTTAAATATGCTTGGAACACGTACATCAACCCAGATTTGGGCAGAATCACCTGACACAAAGCCTGTTTTGTAATAAAGTGTTGAATATCTCATGTAAGAGTGTCACACCATATGTTGCTAGCCTAGGAAAAGATCAACATTCAGAATTCAAAGTACAGTTTCTGCTGAATGCCAGTAGCTTCCACACCATCGTAAAGTTGCAGATTCATAGGTTGAACCATCATTAAGTCAGGGACCCACTTACCCATATTCATGGTTTGTCCCTTCCACTTACATTTGGTGGTTAACGGAAATACCGTGTCCGTCTTTGTTGTTGTTGATAACATCAGAGGATTGTGGTTTCACTGTTCTAGTTTTCCTTTTATTGAGAAATTTGGAGAAACTAAAAAATAAAATGCAGGTGGTGTTACAAGCAAACAAATGAACTTACTATATTTCAAGTGAATAAGTACACTTAAGGAAGAAAGCTGGCCGAGGCAGGTGGATCACCCAAGATGAGGAGTTCAAGACCATTCTGGGCAACATGGTGAAACCCCATCTCTAAAAAAAATGCAAAAAATTAACTGGGTGGTGGCACACACCTGTCGTCCCAGCTACTCAGGAGGCTGAGGTGGGAGGATTACTTGAGTTCATGAGGCAGAGGTTGCAGTGAGCCAAGATTGTGCCACTGCACTCCAGCCTGGGCACCAGAGCGAGACTGTGTCCTCCAACAAAAAAGAAAAATGAAAAGAAAACTGACCCAAGAAACTCCTGGACACGATAAACCTTCAAGTATAAAGATAAAAATTATAAACTAATTGTAATCTCCAGCTAGAAGGCTTGTGTTCTTGGTGGCATGGGTTAATTCTGCAGCGACTTCGTGCGCGTGTTGTAGGGTTAAGCAAATGAGGAAATCTGCTGGGAGAGTGGGAGCCCAGCCTCCCAGAGGTGGACTGAAATGTCACGGATGCAGGCCGGGCGCGGTGACTCACACCTGTAATCCCAGCACTTTGGGAGGCCAAGGCGAGCGGATCACCTGAGGTTAGGAGTTCGAGACCAGCCTGACTGACGTGGAGAAACCCTGTCTCTATTAAAAATACAAAAAAAAAAAAAAAAAAAAAAAACCCAGGTGTGGTGGTGTATGCCTGTAATCCCAGCTACTCGGGAAGCTGAGGCAGGAGAATCACTTGAACCCAGAAGGTGGAGGTTGGGGTGAGTGAGCCAAGATCGCACCCCTGCACTCCAGCCTGGACAACAAGAGTGAAACTGTCTCAAAAAAGAAAAAAAAAGAAAAGAGGAAAAATCACGGTTGTGGAAAGAGGGAGGCTCGGTCTCGTGATCTCAGGGCAGAGTTGGCGGCATCAGTGTGAACTTGTGGGTTTGATTCACATACATGTGTGCATGTCGGTGTTTCCGGGTTCCACCGCTTCTACTGGAAGGGCTGAAAGGCAGAGGCACCCGTAACAGTGAGTGCACGGCTGCCTGCCTCGGACCCGCGTGGCGGTTATCTGCCTCGGACCCGCGTGGCGGTTATCTGCCTCGGACCCGCGTGGCGGTTATCTGCCTCGGACCCGCGTGGCGGTTATCTGCCTCGGACCCGCGTGGCGGTTATCTGCCTCGGGCCTTTTTGGCAGCGCTCTTCCTCCAGACCAGATTATTTCATCTCTGCTGGAGAACACTCTTGTGTGGCCTTTAATGTGGGTCACTTGGAGACACGGTCTGTGTGTGGTTTATCTGACGGTGTTTTTAGTTCCTGTTTATTCCTCAGGGGATATTTGTGCTGCTTACTGAATTCTGGTTTGGTTCTCATTTTTCACAGCTTTGAAGATGTCGTTCCTTTGTTTCCTGGTTTACATTGTTTCTCTTGAAAAGTAAGCAGTGTATCTAATTGGTTTTTTTCTCAAAATAGCTCTCGTGGAAATAATCTGATATACAGAAATGTGGAAGGAGTAGCATAACAAACCCTGTGCACGCATCCCCGGCTTCAGAAGTTACCAGTTCACAGCCATTCCCATTTCATCTGTGTCCTCCACTCCCTTCTTAAAAAAATTTATTTTTAAAAATAATTTCAACTTTGGTTTTAGATTCATCAGGCACATGTGCAGGTTCACAACATGGTGTATTGCGTGACGCTGAGTTTGGGATAAGAATGATCCTATCACCCAGATAGTGAGCGTGGCACTCAATAGGTTGTTTTTCAGCCGTGCCCCTCCTCTCCGCTCCCTCGCTCCTCACTCTCAGTCCCAGCGCCTGTGGTTCTCGTCTTTATGTCCCTGTGTACCATGTGCTTAGCTCCCACTGATGGGTGAGAACATGTGGTATCTGGTTTTGTGTTTCTGTGTTCGTTCACTTAGGACGATGGTCGCCAGCTGCATGCATGTTGCTGCAAGGGACGTTATTTTGTTCTTTTCTGTGGCTGTATAATACTCCATGGCGTGGATATACCGCATTTTCCTTATCCAGTCCACCACTGCCAGGCCCGTAGGTTGATTCCATGTCTTTGCTATTGTAAATAGTGCCGTGATGAATCTACATGTGTACGTGGGGTTTTTTTGTAGAATGATTTATTTCTTTGGGTACACACCTGGTAGTGGCATCACTGGGTCAGATGGTAGCTCTGTTCTTAGTTCTTCGAGAAAACTCCACACTGCTCTCCGCAGTGGCTGAACTCATGGGCATCCCTGCCAGCAGTGCTTGAGTTTCCCTTTTCTCTGTAGCCTCTCCAGCATCTGTTATTTTTTTCTCTTTTAAATGAAAGCCATTGTGACAGGTGTGAGATGGTATCTTGTTGTGGTTTTGATTTGCACTTCTCTGATGACTGTTGATGTCGAGCCTTTTTTCACGTCTGTTGGCCACTTTTATGTCTCCTTTTGAGAAGAATCTGTTCATGTCCTTTGCTCGCTTTTTAATGGGGTTATTTTATTTCTTTTTAAGCTTCTTATAGATTGTGAATTTCAGACCTTTGTCAGATGCATAGTTTGCAGATATCTTCTCTTATTCAGTGGGTTTTCTGTTTATTCTGTCCATAGTCTCCTTTGCCGTGATAGGTTCAGCTATGCAGAGGCTCTTTAGTTAGCTCCCGCTTGTCAATTTTGGTTTCTGTTACAATCCACTCAATTATTTGGAAGCAAATACCTGAAATCATAATTCACGTAGCTACATTTCAGTAAGTATTTTTAAAAGATAGATTTTTTTTTTTTTTTGAGACGGAGTCTCACTCTGTCATCCAGGCTGGAGTGCAGTGGTGCAAGCTTGGTTGACTGCAACCTCCACCTCTAGGGTCCAAGCAATTCTCCCGCCTCAGCCTCTCAAGCAGCTGGGATTACAGGTGTGTGCCACGATGCCTGGCGCATATATATATATTTTTTTAGTAGAGATAGGGTTTCACCATGTTGGCCAGGAGGCTGGTCTCAAGCTCCTGGGCTCAAATAATCCATCTGCCTCAGCCTCCCAAAGTGCTAGGACTACAGGCGTGAGTCACCGTGCCTGGCTTAGAATTCTTTTATATTCATCAGCACTTTGGGAGGCCAAGGCAGGCGGATCATGAGGTCAGGAGATTGGGACCATCCTGGCTAACATGGTGAAACCCCATGTTTACTAAAAATACCAAAAATTAGCTGGGTGTGGTGGCGGGCGCCTGTAGTCCCAGCTACTTGGGAAGCTGAGGCAGGAGAATGGCATGAACCTGGGAGGTGGCGCTTGCAGTGAGGCAAGATTGCACCACTGCACTCCAGCCTGGGCGACAGAGCGAGACTCCATCTCAAAAAAAAAAAAGTATATAGTTGGCTGGGCGTGGTGGCTCACGCCTGTAATCCCAGCACTTTGGGAGGCCGCAGCAGGCGGATCATGAGTTCAGGAGATCAAGACCATCCTGGCTAACACGGTGAAACCCCGTTTCTACTAAAAATACAAAAATTAGCCAGGCATGGTGGCGTGCACCTGTAGTCTCAGCTACTCGGGAGGCTGAGGCAGCAGAATTGCTTGAACGTGGGAGGTGGAGGTTGCAGTAGAGCGAGGCGCGGTGATAGGAGGTGTGCTGCCTCGGGTCTTCCCACCTCCTCACCCCCACCCTGCAGCCCCAAGAAAGGCTCAGAGAGAGTCAAGACCAACCTAGAACGAGATGTCTGTTTTGAAGAGAGAACGGCTGGGTTCTTTTCCACCCGCAGAGGTGCACGGCCCACCTGTAGGTTGGAGCAGGGAGCGTGGAGGACAAGGTCATCCTGGAATGAGAAAATAAGGGCTGGTGAACGGGGCAGCGCTGCCGCCAGGGAGGAGAGGTGCCTGAAATTAGAAAGGACATCCCGGGGGAGCTGGCCCGTGCCGAGAGCAAGAATGAGCTTGAGTCCTGTGACCCTCTGAACTCTCTTACTGTTTAGCTCTAGTACTGTTTTGTGGAGGCCTTACAACCTTTAGGGCATCGATGGCCCTGTCGTCTGCCCATCAAGGCAGTTGTGATTTTCTCTGACAGCCGCCTCCTGCCTGGGCAGGCTCCCATCCAGTGCTGGGTAGAATATGCTGAGGGGAAGCACTCACTCTTTCCCTGATGAGGATGATGGGAGCCCCACTGTTTCCTGGATGCCTCTTATAAGGCTGAAGACATTTCCTTCTATTCCTGGTTTGCTCAGAGTTTTTGCTGTGAATAGAGGTGGAAGTGTTGGCAAATGTTTTTCTATGTCGAATGACATGACCATATGGTTTTCCTCCTTTCGCTAATGTATTGTTTTAATTTTTTTTTTTTCCTCTGAGATGGAGTCTTGCTCTGTCTCCCAGGCTGGAGTACAGTGGTGCAATCTCGGCTCACTGTAACCTCTGCCTCCCAGGTTCAAGCGGTTCTCCTGCCTCAGCCTCCCAAGTAGCTGGGACTACAGGTGCCCACCACAATTTTTGTATTTTTAGTAGAGACGGGATTTCACCATTTTGGCCAGGATGGTCTCGATCTCCTGACCTCGTGATCCAGCTGCCTCGGCCTCCCAAAGTACTGGGATTACAGGCATGAACCACCACGCCCAGCCTTTTTTATTTATTTATTTTTTTTTGAGACAGAGTCTTACTCTGTCGCCAGGCTGGAGGGCAATGGCTGGATCTCAGCTCACTGCACCCTCCACCTCCCAGGTTCAAGCGATTCTTCTGCCTCAGCCTCCTGAGTTGCTGGGAAAACAGGCGTGCGCCACCATGCCCAGTTCATTTTTGTATTTTTAGTAGAGATGGGGTTTCACCATGTTGGCCAGGCTGGTCTTGAACGCCGGACCTCAGGACATCTGCCCGCCTCGGCCTCCCAAAGTGCTGGGATTACAGGTGTGAGCCACCGCGCCCGGCCTGTTTTAATTTTTTGATTATTAAACCCACCTTTTATTCCTGTGATAAATCATGACATATTATCTTTGATAAACAGTGCTTAATTTAATTTGTTACATTTTTGTTAAGGATTTTTTTTCTATGTTCATGGGGATATCAAGCTGTTTCTTTTATTGTAATGTCTGCTGGTTTTGGTATCAGTAATGCTGCTTATATAAAGAATTGGGAGATGTTTCTTCCTTTATTTTCTGGAAGAATTTGTATGTTTTCTTTCTGTAATGTTTGGTAGAATTCACCACTGAAGCCATCTGGGCCTGGAAGTTTCTCTGTGGGAAGGTTTTTCTTTTCTTTTTTTTTTTTTTGAGACGGAGTCTCGTTCTGTCGCCCAGGCTGGAGTGCAGTGGCCGGATCTCAGCTCACTGCAAGCTCCGCCTCCCGGGTTTACGCCATTCTCCTGCCTCAGCCTCCCGAGTAGCTGGGACAACAGGCGCCCGCCGCCTCGCCCGGCTAGTTTTTTGTATTTTTTAGTAGAGACGGGGTTTCACCGGGTTAGCCAGGATGGTCTCGATCTCCTGACCTCGTGATCCGCCCGTCTTGGCCTCCCAAAGTGCTGGGATTACAGGCTTGAGCCACTGTGCCCGGCCGAAGGTTTTTCAACTATAAATTCAATTTGTAAATAAAAGGCTAATCAGCTTATTCTTGAGTTTCTGTGGTTTTTGTCTTTCAAGTAATTTGTCCATTTCATCTGAGTCGCAGAATTTCTTTTCTTTTTTTGTTTTGGGACAGAGTCTTGCTCTCTCACCCAGGCTGGAGTGCAGTGGCACCATCTTGGCTCACTGCAGCCTCTGCCTCCCAGGTTCCAGGGATTCTCCTGCCTCAGCCTTTCAGGTAGGTGGGATTACAGGTGCACCCCAGCTAATTTTTGTATTTTTAGTATAGACAGGGTTTCACCATGTTGGCCAGGCTGGTCTCGAACTCCTGACCTCAGGTGATCTGCCCACCTCGGCCTCCCAAAGAGCTGGGATTACAGGCATGAGCCACCACGCCTGGCTTGTCCATTTCATCTGAGTTGCAGAATTTATTTTTATAAAATTTTTTATATGTTTCCTTACTATCCTTTTATACCTGTAGGATCTGTAATGATACCCCCTCTCTTATTCCTAGTAGTGGTAAATTCTATCTTCTCCATTTTTTCCCTAATCAATATTTGTAGAAGCTTACCCATTTTATTGCTCTTTCCCAAGAACCAGAGTTTGGTTTCATTGATTTTTTTTCTTTTTTAAAAATTTCATTGATTTCACATCTTTATTATTTTTTTCTTGCTGCTTACTGTGGGATTAAATTTGCTTTACTTTTGTGATTTTTTTTCTTTGATACTGTGCATAATGTGTTATTTATTTGAAAATATTTTGGGTTTTTTCAGATGTTATTCTATTGCTGAGTTTTTATTCAGTTCCCTTGTCAGAAACCGTTCTCTGATTTTGGTTCTTTTAAATGTATTGAGGTTTGCTTTATTGTCTAGAGAAGAGTCTGTCTTGGTGGAGGTTTTGTGTACACTTGTAAATAATGTGTATTCTGTTGTTGTTGGTCTGCTCAATAAACGTCCGTTAGGTTAACTTGGATAATAGTGTTGATTTGAATCTTCCATGTCTTTACTGATTTTTATGTACTTGTTCAGTTACTTACTGAATAGTTCTGTGGAAATCTCCATCTGTGATGGTGACTTATCTTGTCTCCCTTTAGTTCCGTCAGCTTTGCTTCATGTGTTTTGAAGGTCTCTTTGCAGGTAGATGCCCCTTTGGGAGAATGCGCTCTGAATGAATTGACCCCCTTGTAATTTTGTGATGTTGTTTATTGTATTTAGTATGTTATTCTTGAATCTTTGCCCGGTGTTAATATCGCCACTCCAGCTTTCTCTCGGTTTGTATTAACGTGGTGTACCTTTTCCCATCCATTTGTTTTAAACTCTTCTCCTGTTTGCCCCGAGAACACTCACTGGGAGTGCTTGCAGCTGCAGCGTTTACCCCGAGATAAGTTTGCCACGAAATCTCTCGTTTTCCTGATGACTTCTGCGTTGCTCAAGTATGTCGACTTTGGAAACAAAAGACCTCATTCTATTTACGGCATTCTGTTTTTAGTCGTGGTATTTCCATTTACAAAATATAGGGATTCTCAGTTGCTGAAAGCGTCAAATCCCGGAAGACACAGCGTTCCCACGCATGGTGTTAACATCATTCTCAGTTGCTGGCCAAAGATTCCTTTGATGAATCCAGTTTTTCCAAAATAGATGATTCTGATGATTCAGATGACTCTGATGTTAGTTCTGTTTAGAAATAATTCCAAGAACAGTTTTTATGTTTTATTTTCACATTGAAAATCAGTCAGATTTACTTCAGCCTCAAAGAGTGTGTTTATGTAAAAGTAAATGAGCGCTGGCAGTGAGCTGCAATTTTTTTTCCTAAACGAGAGGAGGATTAAGCTATGTGTCTTTATGTTTAAAGCGTGTTTCTTGTAGGCAGCATATAGGAAGTCTTGCTTTTTTATTCAGTCTGACAATCCCTGTCTCTCTAAAAACACAGCTTTATTATTTATTTATTTATTTATTTTGAGACGGAGTCTTGCTCTGTCGCCCAGGCTGGAGTGCAGTGGCTCGATCTCAGCTCACTGCAACCTCCACCTCCCAGGCTCAAATGATTCTCCTGCCTCAGCCTCCCAGGTAGCTAGTATTACAGATATGTACCACCACGCCTGGCTAATTTTTGTATTTTTAGTAGAGACGGGGTTTCACCATGTTGGCCAGGCTGGTCTTGAACTCCTGACCTCATATGATCCCCACCCCGCCTTGGCCTCCCAAAGTGCTGGGATTACAGGTGTGAGCCACCGCTCCTGGCCTAAAAAACAGCTTTATTTGGATATAATTGATATACAATAAACCACACATATTTACAGTGCATAATCTGATAAATATATATCCATATCCATATATTATGCATAAACAGCTGCTGTGAACGTTATGCTTGCTCATCCATAAACCCATCCTGCATGCAGCATGGACACACTGACTGTGTCTTGTGCCCCTCGGGGCCCCTCCTCCCCCAATCACAGATTTGCCCGTTCGCTTTCCGCACTCTGCATGATTGTTTCCAGATTCATCCGTGTTGCATGTATCCATTCATTCTTTTGTTGTTGCTGCGTAATGATCCATTGTAGGGATATATCACAATTTGTCTTCTAGTTTTTAGATATTACATATAAAGCTGCTGTGAATTTTATATGTAAGTCTTCATGAAGAGGCTGGGCGTGTTGGCTCACGCCTGTAATCCCAGCACTTTGGGAGGCCGAGATGGGCAGATCACCTGAGGTCAGGAATTCAAGACCATCCTGACCAACATGGTGAAACACTGTCTCTACTAAAAATACAAAAATTAGCGGGTGTGGTGACAGGCATCTGTAATTCCAGCTACTCGGGAGGCTGATGCAGGAGAATCATTTGAACCCGGGAGGCGGAGGTTGCAGTGAGCCAACGCACCACTGCACTCCAGCCTGGGTGACAGAGTGAGCCTCTGTCTCAAAAGAAAAAAAAATTTCTTCATACAGAGATAGGTTTTCATTTCTCTAGGAGTAATAATAACTAGGGGTGGAACAGCTGGATTATGTGGTCAGTATAATCACTGAAGAAGAGATTGGAGGAACGAATAGAGAATCCAGAAATAGATCCATACATATGCAAGCAACCAATTCTTAACAGAGTTACATGGGCACTTAATGGCGAAAGGATTGTTCTTTCAACAAATTGTGTTGGAACAGTTAGACATCCGTGTGCAAAAAAATGAATCCCTCAAAGATCTAAATATAAAACTGTAAAACTTCTAAAAGACAACACAGAAGAAAATCTTTGAATTAGGCAAAGATTTCTTTGGGTACAAGCCCAACAGCACAATCCATAAAAAAATGAGTGAAGTGGACTTCATCAAAAGTAAAAACTTGTCCTCTTCAAAATACATTAGTAAGAGAATTAGAAGACGAGGTGGGTGGATCACCTGAGGTCAGGAGTTTGAGACCAGCCTGGCAAACATGCTGAAACCCTATCTCTACTAAAAATACAAAAATGGGCCGGGTGCAGTGGCTCACACCTGTAATCCCAGCACTTTGGGAGGCCGAGATGGGCGGATCACGAGGTCAGGAGATCGAGACCATCTTGGCTAATGCGGTGAAACCCCGTCTCTACTAAAAATACAAAAAATCAGCCGGGCGAGGTGGCGGGTGTCTGTAGTCCCAGCCACTCGGGAGGCTGAGGCAGGAGAATGGCGTGAACCCGGGAGGCGGAGCTTGCAGTGAGCCGAGATTGCGCCACCGCACTCCAGCCTGGGCGACAGAGCGAGACTCCGTCTCAAAACAAAACAAAAAAAAAACAAAAATGAGCCCGGAGTGGGCTGGGCATGGTGGCTCACACCTGTAATCCCAGCACTTTGGGAGGCGGGCAGATCACAAGGTCAAGAGATCGAGACCATCGTGGCCAACATTGTAAAACCCCATCTCTACTCATAATACAAAAAAATTAGCTGAGCATGGTGGTGGGTGCCTGTACTCCCAGCTACTTGGAAGGCTGAGGCAGGAGAATCACTTGAACTCGGGAGGTGGAGGTTGCAGTGAGCGGAGATTGTGCCACTGCACTCCAGCCTGGCCACAGAGGGAGACTCCATCTCAAAAAAAAAAAAAAAAACGGGAGTGCAGTGGAGCGATCTCGGCTCACTGCAGCCTCCACCTTCTGAGTTCAAGTGATTCTCCTGCCTCAGCCTCCCAAGTACCTGGGATTACAGGCACCCACCATCACGCCCAGCTAATTTTTGTATTTTTAGTAGAGACCAGTTTCGCCATATTGGCCAGGCTGGTCTCAAACTCCTGAACTCAGTTGATCCATCTGCCTCAGCCTCCCAAAGTGCTGGGATTACAGGCGTGAGCCAGCAAACCCAGCCTAATTTTTGTTTTTTTTTTTTTTTTTTTTTTTTTTTTTTTTTTGCAGAGACAGTGTTTTGCCATATTGCCCAGGCACATACCACTATATCCACTCTTACAATAGCTGTTTTAATGTCTTATGTCTGGGCCTGTTTCTATTGGTTGGTTTTTCTCCTGGTCAGTGTCTGGGCCTGTTTCTATTGGTTGGTTTTTCTCTGGCTCTGTCTGGGCCTGTTTCTATTGGTTGGTTTTTCTGCGGCGTAGTGTCTGGGCCTGTTTCTATTGGTTGGTTTTTCTTCTGGTCAGAGGTTGTGTTTCCCGCTTCATTGCATGTCTAGTTGGTTTTGTCAGCCATCTTGGATTTTACTTTACTGGATGCAGGATTTTGTTATATCCCTTTAAATGCTGTTGAGACTTGTTTTAGGTTGCAGTAAAGTTGGTCATAGACCATTTCCTCCTCTTGAGGCTGGCGTTTAAGCCGTGTTCGGGTGGCTCCTAAAAAAGAGGGGCCGTTGTTGTGAACCCCTGTTCAGTCCGGACCCGTCTGAGCCTGCTGTCGTCCACTCCCGGTGGTGGAAACGCCGGCTGTTCCCAGCCTCCAGGGAGCCCTGGTGGTTCTTTTTCCCGTTGGTTCTCTGAGGTGGTTTCCTCGAATGCCGATGCAGATCAGTATTGAGCCAAAGACACGAGCATCCTCCGCAGGTCTGCGGGGCTCCCTCCTCCCGGCGCTCGGGACGTGCTCCAGACCGCGGGCTCTGCCGAGCTCCACTCCCCGCCCCGCAGCCTGGAAGCCAGGAGGCCCCGCCGCGAGCGAGGGCCGGCGGCTCCCTCTTCAGCTTTCGCACTTCTGTGATCGCCGTCCTGTGCGTTCTCTTCTCCAGTGTCTGAAAACGTCGCTTCGTGCACGGCGCCTGGCTTATGAGTTGTCTGAGGTAAACCTGGTTTCCTTGTTTTATTCATCATGGCTAGAAGTGGACGTGACTGTGAGTCCAGCTTTGTTCTTTCTTTCCAAAATAATTTTATTTATTCCCGACTCTTCGTATTTCCGTGTCAATTTTAGACTTCTGTTTATCAGCTACTGCAAAAAGCATTTGGGAATTTTGACTGGGAGCATACTGAATTTATAGGTCAATTTGGGAAAATACTGATATCAACATTGAGTTTTCTAATCCATGAACTTGGTATATTTTCCCATCTATTTAAGCCTTTAATTTCTCTCGGCAGTGTTTTGCAGCTTTCAGTATACAGGTCTTGTACATATTTTTAAAAATTCACCTCTTATTTCATGCTTTCATGCTTTTGGACATTATATGTGGAATTTTAAAATGTTTCATTTTCTGGCCAGGCACAGTGGCTCACGCCTGTAAACCCAACACTTTGGGAGGCTGAAGTGGGTGGATCACTTGAGGTCAGGAGTTCAAGACTAGCCTGGCCAACATGGGGAAACCCCGTCTCTACTAAAAATACAAAAGGAATTAGCCGGGTGTCATGGCACACACATACGTGGGAGGCTGAGGCAGGAGAATCACTCGAACCCAGGAAGCGGAGGTCGCAGTGAGCTGAGATTGTGCTGCTGCACACTGCAGCCTGGGCGACAGAGTGATCCATCTCAAACAAATTTTTTTTTTGTCATTTTCTAATTAATCTATAGAAATACAGTTGCTGTTGGCTGGGCGCAGTGGCTCACGCCTGTAATCCCAGCACTTTGGGAGGCCGAGGTGGGCAGATCATGAGGTCAGGAGATCGAGACCATCCTGGCTAACATGGTGAAACCCTGTCTCTACTAAAAATACAAAAAATTAGCCGGGCGAGGTGGCGGGCTCCTGTAGTCCCAGCTACTTGGGAGGCTGAGGCAGGAGAATGGCGTGAACCTGGGAGGTGGAGCTTGCAGTGAGCTGAGATCGCGCCACTGCACTCCAGCCTGGGGGACACAGCGAGACTCTGTCTCAAAAAAAAAGACAGTTGCTGTTTTTTTTGAGACAGGATCTCACTGTTGGCCAGGCTGGAGTGCAGTGGCACAATCATAGCTCACCATAGCGTCAAATTTTGGGGTTGAAATCATCATGCCTCCTCAGTTTTCGAAGTAGCTGAGATACAGGCACACACCACTGTACCTGGCTAATTTTGTTTTGTTTGTAAAGACAGAGTTTCACTATTACTCAGGCTAGTCTTCAAACTCCTGCCCTCAAGTGATCCTCCGACCTCAGCCTCCTGAGTTCTGGAGTAGCTTGGGACTACAGGCTCACCATACTCGGCTTTTTTTTTTTTTTTTTTTTTTTTGTAGAGAAGAGGGTCTTGTGTTTTTGCCCAGGCGGATCTCAAACTCGTGATTTCAAGCGATCTTCCCACCTCAGCCTCCCAAGTACTAGGGTTACAGGCATGAGCCACCATGCCTGGCCTGTGTTAATCTTTTATTTTTCTTTTCTATCTGGCTATACTTTGTAGAACTTATTATTGGGAATGCTTTTCAGAAAGAACCTGCATTTATTTCTGGTGGAAGCTAGCAGTTTTTATTAACCTTGGAACACTTTTTAGGGCGACCATACATCTTGCTTTGCCACAGATAGGTTTGGCTTAAGCCTGTTTCCCCAGCAGTATTATTATTATTTTTTTTTTTTGAGACGGAGTCTCGCTCAGTCGCCCAGGCTGGAGTGCAGTGGTGTGATCTCCGTTCACTGCAAGCTCCGCCTCCCGGGTTCACGCCATTCTCCTGCCTCAGCCTCCTGAGCAGCTGGGACTACAGGTGCCCGCCGCCACACCCGGCTAACTTTTTGCATTTTTAGTAGAGACGGGGTTTCACTGTGTTAGCCAGGATGGTCTCAATCTCCTGACCTCATGATCCACCCACCTCGGCCTCCCAAAGTGCTGGGATTACAGGCATGAGCCACCGCGCCCGGCCCCCAGCAGTATTATTAATAGCTCCCTTTCACTCTCAGAAATGCCCTGGTTTAGAAAATACATGATGTGGTGACTTCAGTTCTTGGTTCCTGCATGGTGGAGGAATGTCAGGTTCAGCTCCTCCCTGTGGGGGTGACCCATGCTGGCCAGGCTGGGGATGGCGCACCTCTCCTGCCCATTTGCCACTCCCTTGAAGAATTCTCCCACTTTCTGGCATGCCCAGTAATACCTTATAAAGTAAGTTTGTGGTGGGCGCATTGGCTCACGCCTGTAACTCCAGCACTTTGGGAGGCTGAGTCGGGAGGAGGGCTCATGCCCAGGAAGTCCAACCTGGGTGACAGTGAGACTCCGTCTCTTCAAAAAAAGTTTGTTGGAGGTTTTCTAGAGTCTGGCTTTATTACAGGATATTTATGCTGCCATATTACTGAAAACACGTTTTTGTTGCTACTTGGTTTTAGTTCCTTATTAAACTGGGTTCTACCCCAGGTGACTCCATTGTCCTCTGAGCTTCAGCTCAGTTACACCCTTACAGCTCCTGCCCCTGTTCTCTCCTGTCTTTGTAACACCATGTTCCTTCACTTCCAGCATTTACCATAGCTGGAATCTTGTGGTTCTTGGCTGTCGGGTCCCGTGACTGTCTCCTCTCAGCCGCGTTTTCCAGCACGACGCAGCGTCACTTGGGGACGGGGCATTGAATGGGTGACAGAAGGACAGGCTGGAAGCGGTTTATACCCAGAGGACATCTTTCCATTCTTAGATGCAGGAACCACCATAGTCCATTTTATATTCAGCTTTTCGTCCGGGTTGATGATTTCATACGTTAGCTGGAGTTTTTCTAATTCGTATTTCATGTATCAGGTCTTCTAGCAAGGTAGGATGAATTGCTTTCAAGGAATTCAGCTTTGCTGATTGTAACAGCTGTGAGTACCTCTCGTGAACTGTTTGAAGGATGAGGGTATAAATTCTAGATGAAGCAACCTCTTTATACCATTCTAGGTTTTAGTTCATGTTCCCCAATCCTTTATTAATAGGCCACTTGCATATTTTTCATGTCTCTGTTTTTTGCTTATTTTACAATTTGGGAGTATTTTCACTGCGTAAATGGATTGCAGGAAGTCAAGGAACAAGTTTTTCTATTCCAGTTTTCCATTGTACAGTTTTTTTCTACACATATTTAGGCTGATGTAGCCATGATGATAGAGATTAAAATGTGTGATTTAGTTCCGTGCTTAATTTGATTTCATCTCTTACAGGTAACGCACAAGGGTCACGTGTATGCTCTCAAGATGACCAGGCAGATCCTGTCCTCAGGACCAGAAGCCCGTCTCTGCTGCACACATCGTCGTCTACACCATGAGGATTTAGTAGCAGGACTCCTGGAAAGCAGTGATCTATGCTCAAAGACCATGAGTCACAGATTCTTTTTTTCAGTACTATTTATGATTAGCCATATTTATAGGAACATCCTGAAAGATGGAATTATGATGAAAAAGTGAAGATAATCTACATTCGGGGGCACAAATGAGCATTTGGATCAGTTTTTTACGAACCTAAGACACAGCCAGAGTAGTTATGGTCAGTCATGGAGAATAACTTGAAAACTTGTCCCAAAGAGGACGGTGATTTCGTTTCTGATAAAATAAAGTTTAAAATAGAAGAGGAAGATGATGATGGAATTCCTCCTGATAGTTTGGAAAGAATGGACTTTAAAAGTGAGCAGCAGGACATGAAGCAGACGGACAGCGGTGGGGAGCGAGTGGGCCTCGGCGGGACGGGCTGCAGCTGCAAGCCCCCAGGGAAGTACTTGTCTGCAGAGAGTGAGGACGACTATGGCGCGCTGTTCTCCCAGTACAGCAGCACCCTCTACGACGTGGCCATGGAGGCCGTGACCCAGAGCCTCCTTTCCAGCCGGAACATGAGCTCCAGGAAGAAGTCTCCAGCCTGGAAGCATTTTTTTATCTCTCCCCGAGACAGCACTAAAGCAATATGCATGTACTGCGTGAAAGAGTTCAGCAGAGGCAAAAACGAGAAAGACTTGAGTACCAGTTGTCTCATGAGGCACGTGAGGCGCGCACACCCGACCGTGCTCATTCAGGAAAACGGCAGCGTGTCTGCCGTGTCCTCGTTCCCCTCTCCCTCCCTCCTGCTTCCACCGCAGCCTGCGGACACGGGCGACCTCAGCACCATCCTCTCACCCATCAAACTTGTCCAGAAAGTGACATCTAAGATCCCGTCCCCCGATCGAATAACAGAGGAGTCTGTGTCTGTAGTTTCTTCTGAAGAAATCTCCTCTGACATGTCCGTTTCAGAGAAGTGCGGCAGAGAAGAAGCCCTGGTAGGGGCGTCTCCCCACCTCCCTGCTCTCCATTACGATGAAACTGCAGAGAACTTAGCGGAGAAGAGCCTTCCACTTCCAAAGAGCGCCTCCGGGTCTAGGAGAAGGTCCGCTGTCTGGAAGCACTTCTACCTGTCACCACTGGACAACTCCAAAGCCGTCTGCATTCACTGCATGAACGAGTTCAGCCGGGGGAAGAACGGGAAGGACCTGGGCACAAGCTGCCTCATCAGGCACATGTGGAGAGCACACCGCGCCATCGTGCTGCAGGAGAACGGGGGCACGGGCATCCCGCCTCTGTACTCCACGCCTCCCACCCTGCTGCCTTCCTTGCTGCCGCCAGAGGGGGAGCTCAGCTCTGTGTCCTCGTCTCCGGTAAAGCTGGTCAGAGAGTCCCCTTCGGCCTCCTCCTCCCCTGACAGGCTGACTGAGGACCTGCAGTCTCACTTGAACCCTGGAGATGGGCTGATGGAAGACGCGGCGGCCCTCTCGTCTTCCGACGACGTGGGGGAGGCCTCGGCGTCCTCTCCCGAGAAGCAGCAGGCTGACGGGCTGAGTCCTAGATTGTTTGAATCTGGCGCCGTCTTCCAGCAGAATAAAAAGGTCATGAAGAGACTGAAGTCGGAGGTCTGGCATCACTTCTCCCTGGCGCCCACGGACAGCCTCAAGGCCGAGTGTCGGTACTGCGGCTGCGCCATCAGCCGGGGGAAGAAGGGTGACGTGGGCACCAGTTGCCTGATGAGACATCTCTACCGACGCCACCCAGAAGTTGTCGGGAGCCAGAAGGGCTTTCTGGGTGCCAGTCTGGCAAACTCTCCGTATGCCACTTTGGCCTCTGCAGAAAGTTCCTCTTCCAAACTGACTGACTTGCCAACAGTGGTCACAAAAAACAATCAAGTTATGTTTCCTGTTAATAGTAAAAAGACCTCAAAACTGTGGAATCATTTTTCTATTTGCTCCGCAGACTCCACAAAAGTCGTGTGCTTGCACTGTGGCCGGACCATCAGCCGGGGGAAGAAGCCGACTAACTTGGGCACCAGCTGTCTTCTGAGACATTTACAGCGGTTCCATAGCAACGTGCTGAAAACCGAGGTCTCAGAGACGGCACGGCCTTCCTCTCCGGACATCCGGGTGCCGCGGGGCACAGAATTATCAGGCGCTTCCTCCTTCGATGACACCAATGAGAAGTTTTATGATTCTCACCCAGTTGCCAAAAAAATCACAAGTCTCATAGCTGAAATGATTGCACTTGACCTCCAGCCATATTCTTTTGTAGACAATGTTGGCTTTAACAGGCTGCTCGAATACTTGAAACCTCAGTACTCCCTCCCTGCCCCTTCCTACTTCTCCAGGACAGCTATCCCAGGTATGTATGATAATGTGAAGCAGATAATTATGTCCCACCTGAAGGAAGCTGAGAGTGGTGTGATCCACTTCACGTCTGGAATATGGATGAGTAACCAGACCCGTGAGTACCTGACCCTCACGGCCCACTGGGTTTCCTTCGAGTCATCGGCCCGGCCGCGCTGCGACGACCACCACTGCTCGGCGCTCTTGGACGTGTCGCAGGTGGACTGTGACTACAGTGGCAACAGCATTCAGAAGCAGCTGGAGTGCTGGTGGGAAGCGTGGGTGACCTCCACTGGCCTTCAGGTGGGCATCACCGTCACCGACAACCCCAGCATCGGGAAGACGCTGAGCGAGGGGGAGCACTCGAGCGTGCAGTGCTTCAGCCACACGGTGAACCTGATCGTCAGCGAGGCCATTAAGAGCCAGCGGATGGTGCAGAACCTGCTGAGCCTCGCCCGGAAGATCTGCGAGCGGGTGCACCGGTCGCCCAAGGCGAAGGAGAAACTGGCCGAGCTGCAGAGGGAGTATGCGCTGCCCCAGCACCACCTCATCCAGGACGTCCCGTCCAAGTGGAGCACGTCCTTCCACATGCTCGAGCGGCTCATCGAGCAGAAAAGGGCCATTAACGAGATGTCCGTCGAGTGTAACTTCCGAGAGCTGATCAGCTGTGACCAGTGGGAGGTCATGCAGTCTGTGTGCTGTGCGCTGAAGCCCTTTGAGGCCGCGAGCCGGGAGATGAGCACGCAGATGTCCACCCTCAGCCAGGTCATCCCCATGGTGCACATCCTCAACAGGAAGGTGGAGATGCTTTTCGAGGAGACGATGGGCATTGACACCATGCTGCGCTCTCTGAAAGAGGCCATGGTGAGCCGCCTGTCTGCCACCCTCCACGACCCGCGGTACGTCTTCGCCACGCTGCTGGACCCTCGCTACAAGGCCTCCCTGTTTACGGAGGAGGAGACGGAGCAGTACAAGCAGGATTTAATCAGGGAACTCGAACTCATGAATTCTACCTCAGAGGACGCGGCTGCCTCCCACAGGTGTGATGCTGGCTCCCCGTCGAAAGACTCTGCCGCAGAGGAGAGCCTGTGGTCGCTTGTGGCCAAGGTGAAGAAGAAAGACCCAAGAGAAAAGCTGCCTGAAGACATGGTGCTCGCGTATCTGGAGGAGGAAGTGCTTGAACACAGCTGTGACCCGCTCACCTACTGGAACCTGAAGAAGGCGTCCTGGCCTGGGCTGTCCGCGCTGGCCGTCAGATTTTTGGGCTGCCCCCCAAGCATCGTCCCTTCAGAAAAGCTGTTCAACACGCCCACTGAGAACGGCAGCCTTGGCCAATCCAGGCTCATGATGGAACATTTTGAAAAACTTATCTTTTTGAAAGTGAATCTTCCCTTAATATACTTTCAGTATTGAAACTCACAACGGCACCACCAGGCCAGAGGCGTGGCTGCCCCAGCGTTAGCAGCCTGTACCGGGTCTGTGACCCGCTCCGCCCAGGGCCGTGCACGACATCAGACCAGGCACTCTCAGGGCCGCCCTCCAGCTCACCAGTGTCTCCACGTGCCTTACCCCTTTTCCTTCAGGCCAGGTTTTGCGGGGTGTTCTATTAAGACATCCACTAGAAATAGCTTGTCCTGTCAACTATGAAATATGGTGACTAGATTTTAATTCATAACTGTAAAGTTTTTTAAAATTTTGGGCTAGTAATTTGTTTTACTAGAATGACAAAGAAGATGTAAACAATTTTATTCTGTAGGCTTTTTACTCAATTATGTACAAACCACGAATCAGGTACTGTATTTTAGTTAAGTATTGCTTTAATTGCAACAGAATAGCTTTTGTGGCTATCAAATGAAATCTGTAAATAGGAGGTGGAGGGCAAGCCATCCTGACTGAGCAGTTTTTAACCGCAGGTTCTAAAGTGTCCCGCGGAGTACAGATAATATTCTGGAAGGTAACTGTTTACTACGACAGAGACGTGGCATTTGGAAACGAAACTTAGATGTTTCATGGAGCTTATTTTGAGAACTTTCCCATTTCAGGTTTCTGCATTCAGGCTTTACATGGTCAGTTAACTCAGAGATACCCCAACTGTTTATCATCAGCTCCTCTGAAATGTGATCCGTTTGTAACTGTGCTCATCACTTCGCCAGTGCGTTCGATGACACGCTGACGGCAGGTGGTCCCTGCTGAAACCCCCACGCCTCTGCTTTAGCATCTCCACACTCTGAAGCTGTCTTTCGAAATGTGTGCACTGAGTCCCTTGTTTGATCACATTTGTGTAAAGTTTTTTTAGAAGCGATGGCTTATTAACAGGGAAGAAGCTTGTTATATTACAGTTGTAAGAATAGCCTTAGGTGTTTAGAATTTTTTTTTTTTTACGATAGGGAAGATGCAGCCATCACTGGGATATTTTAGAATCCCAAGGACATCAGAATGAAGTATCAGTTGTCAGATTCTTTTAACAATTATGTCTTCAGAGAAAAAAAGATTCATTTTCTCATTTTAAACCAATTAAATATTCTGGGTGAGACAGATCACTCATTTGCCTACGACCTTTTAGAAAAGTTGTTTTGTTGAAATACTGTACCTACGCTTAATCTAAATTTGCATTGACTATGTTTTAGTGTATTTATAAATGGTGAACTCAGTTTCTGAAATTAAACTTTTTATTTGCAATTTTCTAGTGCTGGCAGACACTGGCTTTTTATTTTTAGGATAAGAAAATAGGCATATTCTTTGTGGTCCATCATCTAGAGCCCATACTTGGGCAGCATTTGAAATTTCACCTTAACCCCAGACAGGGCTCCGGGGAAGTGGAGATGTAATTCTTACAACAGCAGTTCTGATCACGGTCATGGTGATGACTTTCCAGGTCTCCTGTTCAAGTGGTGCCAGAATGCAGTAGCCAGTGGGCACTCCGAGGGGTTGCCTTGGCCGCAGCCTCTGTGCATGCCCTTCCTGGTGCCCTCTCACCTGGTAGCTGTGCACTCGTTCCTATGAGAACAGCCTGCTTCCAGAATGCCCAGGAGTGCTGGTCAGGGACAGTGCCCATGAGGCTGCAGAGGAGGTGGGGTCCATGGCCCACCCATCTCTCCGTAGCCAGCAGCTCTGGACAGTGTCATCCTGGTGTAGAAAGGGTTGTGCACAGACAGGATAGGAGGGAGCCACAGTTCTTGCTCAGTTGTGCCCACGGCCAGCTTGCAGTCCTGTGTTTCTTAAGATTGTATTTGGAATGGTAATATCCTTAGAATTTTGGGATATTGAGCTTCATGGATTTTCTCTCCAAAACAAGCCAGCACAACTAACTGTAGCAGAATCGTACCCACTCGTTCACTGGACTGGGACGAAGTGTTCTCCCTTCTCCAGGGGTTGGGCTAGTTCCTGGGATGCAACAGAGATTTCCATGGACACAGTCTCTGGTCTCATAGAGCATATAGTCTAATCCAGGATTGGCAAGCTGCAGCCACGGACCCAGTCCGGCACTCTGCCCGATTTTCTAAGTGAAACTTTCTTGGAATACAGTCACAGCTGTTTTTTAACATGTTGTCTTGGCTACTTTCAGGCTGCGACAGGATAATTGAGTAGTTGTGATAGAGGCCACAGGCCCACTGAAAGGGCCAAACAGGGCTGAAAACACTCACTGTTTGGCCCTTTCCAGAACAGCAAGTTTGCTGGTCCTTGAGCTAGCCTGCCTTTATGTTTTGTTTTGTTTTAAGCTTTCATCTTCATGCTGCTGTGTTTTTAGTTGAAGTGTTCTGAGTAACAGTGAGTGTATAAAAGGGGATTGCAGGAAAAAATGAGGGCTTGCTTTACTCAACAGAAAATATGGCCCTTCTTGAGTGACACTGGGAGAGTCGTTTTATCTTGTACATTCCCTTTATTTGGTTGGTGGACGTTTGTTGAAACTAGGCACTCAATGGTCAAACCGTCTGTGCCCTCCAGTTGCTGACAGTCCTGCAAGAAGATGGACAAGAGGCCCAGTGCTGACAGTCACACGACTCTCACTGTACTTGAATGAGGGGACTGTGGGTGCAACTAGAAAATATGTTAATTCTTAGCCATTCCCACTTTGCCTCTCCATTCAAAACCCCAGCTGCGAGCTGTTTGTTTCCCTGCCTGGAAATGATGTTTTAGGCAGGTTCTTAATTTCTCAGGTCTGTCTCAGATAATAAAAAGCTCTTCATATGAGCCTCAGAACTGTCTCTTCAGTGAATGAAATTACCAGTCATTATATGAAGGGACTTCAAAAGATTTGTGGAAATATTGAAGTAAAACATAAAAAATAAAAACTTTATTTCTTGGTTGGGCACAGTGGCTTATGTTTGTAATCCCAGTACTTTGGGAGGCTGAAGTGGGAGGACTGCTTGAGACCAGGAGTTCAAGAAATTAGCCAGGTATAGTAGTGCATGCCTGTAGTCCCAGCTACTTGGGAGGCAGAGGCAGGAGGATCACTTGAGCCCAGGAGTTCGAGGTTGCAATGAGCTGTGATCACACCACTGCACTCCAGCCTGGGCAACAGAGCAAGATCCTGTCTCTTAAAACCACCAACAATGACAACAACAACAACAAAGCAACATTTTTATTTCTCAATGTAAGCTCCATCAAGGTCAAGATACTTTTGTAAGCTGTGACACCAGCCATTTAGTCCATCCCTGAAGAACTGAGGGCACTAGGAATTTAAACATGTCAATGCAGCCTGTTTAACATTATTAACTGAAGAAAAAATGAGTGCCTTTAAAGATTTTTTAAAACGAGGAAACAGAGTCAGAAGGAGCGAAAGGTGGATGCCTCATGATTTCCCAACAAAACTCTTGAAGAATTGCCCTTATTTGATGAGAATAAGCCAGGAGCATTGTCATCGTGGAGAAAGACTCTGGTGACGCTTTCCTGGGTGTTTTTTTGCTAAAGCTTTGGCTAACTTTCTCAAAACACTCTCATAATAAGATGTTACTGTGGCCAAGCGTGGTGGCTCATGCCCGTAATCCCAGCACTTTGGGAGGCCGAGGTGGGCGGATCATGAGGTCAGGAGATCAAGACATCCTGGCTAACACGGTGAAACCCCATCTCCACTAAAAATACAAAAAATTAGCCAGGCGTGGTGGCGAGCACCTGTAGTCCCAGCTACTCGGGAGGCTGAGGCAGGAGAATGACGTGAACCTGGGAGGCAGAGCTTGCAGTGAGCTGAGATTGCGCCACTGCACTCCAGCCTGGGTAACAGAGCGAGACTCCATCTCAAAAAAAAAAGAAAAAAAAAGATGTTACTGTTCTTTGGCCCTCCAGAAAGTCAACAAGCAAAATGCATTGAGCATCCTAAGAAACTGTTGCCATGACCTTACTTTGACTTGTCCACATTTGCCTTGACTGGGCCATTTCTACCTCTTGGTAGCCATTGCTTTGATTGTGGTTTGTCTTCAGGATGGTACTGGTAAAGCCCTGTTCCATCTCCTGTTATAATTCAAGGAAATGCTTCAGGGTCTTGATGCTGCTCGTCTAAAATTTCCATTGAAAGTTCTGCTCTTGTCTGCAGCTGATCTGGGCACAACGGTTTTGGTGCCCATGTAATGGAAAGCTTGCTCGACTTCAATTTTGAACCAGTTGAGATGTCTATGGTCTTGGCTATTGTTTGTTCTGTTCATTATCAGTCCTATTTAATCAGAGCATGAACAAGATGGATTTTTTCCTTGCAAATTGATGTGGATGGTCGCCACTGTGGTCGTCATCTTCAGCGTTATCTTGTCACTTCTTAAAATGAGGTATCTATGTATATACCCTGCTGATTTCTTTAGGGCACTGTCCTCATACACTTTTTGTAAAGCATCAGTGATTTTCACCATTCTTCCACCCAAGGTTCACTATAGATTTGATGCTTCAGTTTTTGCAGAATTCATGTTGTTCTGATAGGAGCCCTTTTCAAACTGATGTCTTATTCTTACTGCCTCAAACCAGATCTATTCAGGCATGTTATAACAAGTTGGTATGAGTTTATTTTGGTGCAAAATAATTTTGAAATCCATGCATAGTTTTGTCATAGTATGCATTTTCCATGAACTTTTTGAAGACCATTCCTGCAATAATAAAACATTGAACTTCATTTAAAGCTAAAATTCCCTTCCCTTCCACTTCTGACTATGAGGCAGCAACTGGTATCAGACCAAACCTTTCCCAAGAACCATCAAGGCCATATAAAATATGTTTTTAAAAAGAGCTTTTTGAAGACATCAGAGAGCAATTAAGACAGCCAGGATTTGAGGAAACAAAATTCTAGCGAGATGAGACTTGCATAAAGGTGAGTCCTGCATTCACAACATTTTTTCCTGTTGAGCCATTTGCTGGTGTCCTGCTCTAAGGCCTGACAGAAGGTGGCAACCAGAGCTGGTGCGGTGTCACTGGGCTGGGAGACCAGCAGCAACACACAAGCTGTCGTGTTGGCCGGGATGCCAGGAGCCTCAGAGAAGTGGTCCAATTCCCTGTGTCCATCTTCCCCTGCAGCAGGTGCCTATTCCTGGTTGTTGCTTGTGCTCAAGGCAAGAGGCTTGGAAACCCAAATACAGCAGCAAAAGCCTGGAAAGCTGAGACATCTTTGGGCAAGGGAGACAAAACTTGGGACTTCAGTGCCTGCCATTGAGAAAACTCAGGTTTCCAGGTGAGACTCCTGAAGGGCAAACTGGAGAGGGACCAGCCCTCACCAAGTCTGGACATGGCTTGAGCCATCTCAGCCTTGATTGCATCCAGGCGATCTGCTTCACCTTCTGCCAGAGGAAAACTAAATTTTCTTTCAGTGAAAAGATCAGAGCTCCTATAACTTTACAGATAAACAGTTTGACTCTCATAAAAAATTGAGACGCACTGAAAAAATAGACCAAGTGACTGAAAAGTAAGAGAATCATAAGAAAATAGTCTCACACGTGATCCAAATACTGGGTTTTCAGACATGGGCTTTATGATTTATCCATTCAGTAATATGGATGAGAAGGTGGAGAATGGCACCAGAGAGAATCTATAAACATGCTAATGCTGAAAAACACAACAATGAATGAAGAGTTCCGTAGATGTAGTTAATACCAAATTAGACATATAGATGAAGGGATTACTGAATTGGAAGACAAGCTGGTAGAAAACATGCAGATTACAGAGAGATGAAAAGTGCCTGAGAGAGACAGTGCAAGGGAAAGGACTAGCACACAGCTGATGGGAGTCCCACAAGAGGAGAGAGAAAGGGTGGAGCGCCATTTGGATGAGATCACAGCTGAGGACTTTCCAGAACTGTTGGGATATCAGCCATAGATGTCAATATCTTTGAACCCCAATGTGGATACATTGAAAGTAATAACCTGCACCTAGGCACATCATGGCAAAGTACTGAAACCTGGGGAGAAAGAGAATCTTAAGCAGAGGGAGGGAGAAGAGACACTTTTACCTTCAGAGGAGCAATAAAGCTGGCAGCTGACTCTCTAAAACAAATAGCTGGAATGGTGGAGTGGCTTTTTTTTTTTTTTTGAGACGGAGTCTCGCTCTGCCGCCCAGGCCAGAGTGCAGTGGCCAGATCTCGGCTCACTGCAAGCTCCGCCTCCCGAGTTCACGCCATTCTCCTGCCTCAGCCTCCCGAGTAGCTGGGACTACAGGCGCCCGCCACCTCGCCCGGCTAGTTTTTTGTATTTTTTTTTTTTAGTAGAGACGGGGTTTCACCGTATTAGCCAGGATGGTCTCGATCTCCTGACCTCATGATCCACCTGCCTCGGCCTCCCAAAGTGCTGAGATTACAGGGTTGAGCCACCGCGCCCGGCTGGAGTGGCTTTTTTTAAATGCTGAGAGGAAATAATTACCAATCTAGATTTATATATTCTGTGAGAAGATTCCTCAAAAGTGAGGGTGATCTTAATTTTTTGGACAAAACAGAAAATTGCAGAAATTTGTCACCAGCCAACCAGCCCTAAAACATATCCTGGAGGGAATTCTCCAGGTGGACACTTGATGTGGGAAGGAATGAGGAATGCTCCTGAAAGGAGCGGAAATGGGAAAGTTAAATAATAGACTCTGCCTAAAACTCTCTTAGAGTTTAAAATACAGGTAGACTTAAGATACATGGACAGTAAGTGCAAAAGGTGGGAGGGAAATAAGGGCTTGCACCATCCTGCAAGGGGTGAAAGTATGGATTTAAAGTAGATTCTGGGCCAGGCACAGTGGCTCGTGCCTGTAATCCCAGCACCTTGGGAGGCCAAGGCAGGTGGATCACCTGAGGCCAGGAATTTGAGACCACCCTGGTCAACATGATGAAACCCCGTCTTTAGTTAAAAAAAAAAAAAAAAAAAAAAAAAAAAATTAACTGGGCCTGGTGATGCCTGTAATCCCAGCTACTCGGGAGGTTGAGGCATGAGAATTGCTTGAACCCTGGAGGCAGAGGTTGCAGTGAGCTGAGATGGCACCACTGCATTCCAGCCTGGGTGACAGAGCAAGACTTCATCTCAAAAAAATAAAGTAGATTCTGACATCAGACATGATCTTTAGGGTAACCACTAAAAGCAATAAACATGTTGAGGAAATTGGATTAATAACTACTTTCACTAATCCCAAAGAAGATAAGAAAGGAAAAATAACCAGATGGGACACATAGGCAACCGAGAGGCAAATGGTAGCCTTAAACCAAATGTGTCAGCAAGCATGTTAAAGGTAAGTGGATTGCGAACTCTGATTAAGTGTGTGAGATGGGATACAGTGACAAAACCCAGCTGTGTTCATTCACAGGATTCACACATCAAGTCCAAGGATGCGGAGTGAATGGAGAGGCCACAAGCCAGGGCACCATCCACATGTGTGCTACAGCTGTTCACATCAGACAGCACAGCCTCAGGCAGAAGGATTCATTAGAGATGGAGGGACAGCTCAGTGACCAAATGGTGAGGTTAACAGGATGACACAACAATGCTATACATAAAAGCACCAAAGAACACAGCTCCAAAATGCTGCTGGAACAGAAAGAACTAAGAGGAGAAATAGACAGTCACAGTGAGAAATCTGAACACTTGCCTCGGCAGCAAATAAAGCGAGTGTTGTTCCAGAATGTGTCCTGACTGACCACTCCCTCTGGCCCCAGTGACCATCCTGCCAGACGGCCGTCTCCTCCCTGGTGGAGCAGTCTTGAGCAAGGGTAGCAGTGGGCAGAGTGTGGAGGCCAGAGGCCTCTCATGTCCACCCGCCCCAAAGGCACTGCCCTGGGGGACAGCTGAGAGAGGGAGACACCCTTGAGGCAGGGAGGAGAGAGTTGGAGGGAGTCACGTGTGGGAGTGAAACGCAGGAGGAGGAGGAGGGGCAGGAGCATTGCTGCTGGGGGCAGACACAGACAAGACAGGCTGATGGAGGGAGAGGGGAGACTGAGCCCCAGGTGACACCGTGCTGTATACATTGTTTTACAGCCCATCTTTCTATGTTAGTAAAACCACTTCATTATTGTATAGGGCTCTGTGGCTGTATTCAGTATTTTATCACCATAAAAATTCTCATTGGAGCTTTTAAGAGGCAGAGGCATTTGCAGGGGTGAGTCTTCCCATCCTCCTGCTCTGACATCCATTCGCTTCATTCTGGTCCTCGTTTCTCGTTAGGGTCCTTTGTAGGGATTTTGTAATTTTGGTTGAATTTGTGACTGGGAGTTTTATTCTGCTTCATTTTAAAAGTGGGCCAGGTGTGGTGGCTCACGCCTGTAATCCCAGCACTTTGGGAGGCCAAGGTGGGCGGATCATCTGAAGTCAGGAGTTTGAGACTAGCCTGGCCCACGGCGAAACCCCAGTTCTACTAAAAATACAAAAATTAGCCGGGCGTGGTAGTGGGCACCTGTAGTCCCAGCTACTCAGGAGGCTGAGGCGGGAGAATCGCTTGAACCTGGGAGGCAGAGGTTGCAGTGAGCTGAGATCACACCACTACACTCCAGCCTGGACAACAGAGCAAGACTCCATCTCAAAAATAAACAAACAAACAAATAAATAAATAAATAAAGTGGTGTGAGGAGAGTTTGTATCCTTGAGGGAAAACCATTTATGGTTACTTAGGGCTTTACAATTAACATTTAGTTTATTGAGGCTACTAATTAAAATACCAGGTTTTCTTTAAGCATTTAAAGAAATGTCCTCTATTTATAAATGTAGTGGATTTTAATTGAATAGGACCAATCACTCTAAAGGAGTCTTGATTAATATTTGATCAGCTGCAGTTAAATGGGCCATCATTTAACTGCCATCAGTCCACTTGGCAGTCTTGGTTGAGTTCTGGGAAGGGCAAACACTGGGTCTCCTGGGGTCTCCTGTGAGCAGCTCCTCTGCTCGGCATTGTGCCCCAGGGAAGGGCCCGTGTCCCTGCTGGGTCTCCACCCGCCGTCTCTTCCCAGTGAGCTGGTCCTGATGTCCATGTCAGCCTTTCAGTGACTTGCTGCACCTTCCTGCACAGTCTGTTAACAGACCAGAGGAAACCCACTGGTGTGGCTCAACAATTCTTAAATATGCACTTGTCTCTTGCATGAGAGTTCTGGGGCGCTGATGACAGGGCCCTGGGCCTCAGTTGTCACCCAGGCGTCATCCTCATGCTCAGGAACGTCTGTGGCTAAAGCTCTCCCCGTGAGAGGCTCTTTTTCTTCAGGAAATAAAGATTTTTCCAGAAACATCCCAGCAGACCTCGTTTGGCTAGAGCGGGTCCTGGGGGACCTCTCCAGTATCCTCCTAAGGAGGTTGGCGAGGGAGGAGGGGCCACATGGCCACCTACCCCCAGCCTCTGCCAGGTCTATGGTCCCAAGGCCACATGAGCCCTCGTGCAGGCCTGTCCTGGTCCCCTGCTCCTCTCTGGCATGGTCCAGCCCATTGTGTCTCCACCACAGTGCCCTCGGTCTCACAGCATCAGTGAAGTCTTAATATCTTTCCTCTTTTCCTGTCAACATTTACCTGGTACTTTGTCCTCTTAATTTTTATTATTTATTTATTTTGAGACGAAGTCTCGCTTTGTTGACCAGGCTGGAGTACAATGGCATGATCTCAGCTCACTGCAACATCCGCCTCCCGGGTTCAAGCAATTCTCCTGCCTCAGCCTCCCCAGTAGCTGGGATTACAGGTACCTGCCACCACGCCTGTCTAATTTTTGTATTTTTAGTAGAGGCGGGGTTTCGCCATGTTTGCCAGACTGGTCTTGAACTGTTGACCTCAGGTGATCCTCCCTCCTTGGCCTCCCAAAGTGCTGGGATTACAGGCGTGAGCCACCGTGTCCCACCTGTTCTCTTAAATTTCTAAAATCAGGATCCATGAGAAACCCTGACAGTATTTTGATGGAAACGGCACTGAATTTATAGCTCAGTTTGGGGCAGTTTTATGAGCATATGGATGCTTCAGTAATGCACTGTCCAGTTTTAATACCAAGCTCCACAAAGTGGCACTCGCGGGAGCAAGTCATTAGGACCTGTCCCCAGGAGGAGGCAGCTCAAAAGCATCGGAAACCGACCAGACAGCAAGGAGTTAAGAACGGTGCAGCGCCAGGAGGGTGAGCGCTGCCGCCAGGACCCCTGATCGCCATCTTTTCATTTTAAAAGAGCCATTGTGTTCAGGCTATTTTAATGGAAATGCCCATCTGCAGCTAGTTTTAATAAAATATATATTCAAACTAGCTTTTAAAAATAATTTTATATTTATCTCTATCTTGTAGGAACGTTGAAAGCACAATACAAATCACCTTTTTCCCTGGAGCCATTGGAAAGTAGCCAACCTGATGCCCACGGCCCGAGTCCTCCGCACCTGGGCACCTGCGTCATGCCAGCGGACGCCGGGGCAGAGTTAGGAGGGCGAGAGGAGTTTGGAGAGGAAGGAGGAGGGGTGGGGGAGCCTCAGACGCCCAAGGGGCAGAAACACCCAGGCCCTGGACCCAGGGGGCGCCGCTGCGGGATGTGGGCACTTCTACCTCCCCCAGCAGAGGGCCAGGCCGGCACATCCCGACCGTCCCAGGCCCTGGTCCACAGAGCCTATGGCATGGGCTGCCCTGGCCACAGGCTTCTAGCACAGCCTCAGTTCCGAAGCTTGTGTCTCATTAGTGGACATGTGTCCTTGGTTTCCAGCGCCCCCCTGGTTTCCGTGAGCTTGGCGCTCGTGCTGAGAAGAGGGGAGTCACCTCACAGTTAGACTGGGGCATGCGTGTTGGCAGAACGTCACCAAAGGGACTGCATTCTCCTCTGTGTTATGCCAGGGTTGCCGTCTGCTGTAACCACCGTGTTCCCTTGGTGAAGGCCGCGTCTGCCAGGCTTCTCACTGGGAAGTTATTTTCCACTAAAAACTGTGTGTGGAGGCTCTGAGGCAGTGTACACATCATCCCTCCAGAGACTTCGTATTTACTGATTCCTATCGGTGTGGACTCAGGGCTTCCTGTATTACTTACGAATGAACAGTTCTGTCGTTTTGCCCGGTCCTCCAGATTTGGGCGGGGGAGGCCTCCGTCTGCCTTCCGTGTCATTTCGATAGGTCGTCATCATTCGTAACATTTCCTTCTTTTCTGGGGGAAAAGATCCCCCACGCTCATCCTCCGTCTTCTCTGCCCTTGCCCTGGAATTGCAGAATCTTCCTTTCTCCAAGGAGCCCTCCTTCCCTTCCCTGAAGCATGGTGTCCAGAGGCCGAGCTCTGGGTGCTGGTATAACTGTTGCTGCCCCTCAGGACTCTTGGTACACACACACGTGTCTCCGTATTTCTTTTTTTTCTTTTCTTTTTTTTTTTTTTTTTTTTTTTTGAGAGGGAGTCTCGCTCTTGTTGCCTAGGCTGGAGTGCCGTGCTGCAATCTCGGCTCACCACAACCTCTGCCTCCTGGGTTCAAGCGATTCT
The DNA here is from genome assembly GCF_024542745.1 of Macaca thibetana thibetana. Classification (NCBI taxonomy): domain Eukaryota; kingdom Metazoa; phylum Chordata; class Mammalia; order Primates; family Cercopithecidae; genus Macaca; species Macaca thibetana. The sequence continues at coordinate 897,806 of NC_065587.1, read as the reverse complement.
CCTGCCTCAGCCTCCTGAGTAGCTGGGATTACAGGCATCCACCACCACGCCCAGCTAGTTTTGTATTTTTAGTAGAGACGAGGTTTCTCCATGTTGGTCAGGCTGGACTCAAACTCCCAACTGCAGGTGATCTGCCCACCTTGGCCTCCCAAAGTGCTGGGATTATAGGCATGAGCTACCACGCCCGGCCTATGGTTTTTAACAAATGTTCAATGACATGTATCCACCATTATAGTAATATTATTATTTATTATTATTATTATTTTTTGAGATGGAGTTTGGCTCTTGTTGCCCAGGCTGGAGTGCAGTGGCTTGATCTCGGCTCACTGCAATCTCCGCTTCCTGGGTTCAAGCAATTCTTTTGCCTCAGCCTCCCGAGTAGCTGAGATTACAGACATGCCACCATGCCTGGCTAATTTTTGTATTTTTAGTAGAGACAAGGTCTTGTCATGTTGGCCAGGATAGTCTCAAACTCTTAACCTCAGGTCATCTGCCTGCTTCAGCCTCCTGAAGTGCTGAGATTACAGGTGTGAACCACCGCACCTAGCCCATTAACGGTATCTTGCAGAGGAGTTTCTCTGCTCTTAAAATCCTCTGCCAGGCGCGGTGGCTCACACCTGTAATCCCAGCACTTTGGGAGGCTAAGGCGGGCAGATCACGAGGTCAGGAGATGGAGACCATCCTGGCTAACACGGTGAAACCCCGTCTCTACCAAAAATACAAAAAATTAGCCAGGCGTGGTGGCGGGCGCCTGTAGTCCCAGCTACTCGGGAGGCTGAGGCAGGAGAATGGTGTGAACCTGGGACGTGGAACTTGCAGTGAGCCGAGATCGCACCACGGCACTCGACTGTGGGTGACAGAGTGAGACTCCGTCACACACACACACACACAAATTCCTCAATGCTCCACCTACTCATCCTATCCTCCCTGCCAACCCCAGTCTTTTATGTCTCCGTAATTTTTCCTTTTCCAGGATGTCAAATAGTTGGAATCATATACTATGTAGCCTTTTCAGACTGGCTTCACTCAGTAATATGCATTTAAGATTCCCTCATGTCTTTCCATGGGCTAGTCATTCACTTCTTTTCAGTACTGAATAACAGATATGCCACGGTTTACCCATTCACCTACTGAAGGGCATCTTGGCTGCTGTCAAGGTTTGGCAATTATGAATACAGCTGCTATAAACATCCCTGTACAAGCTTTTGTGTGGACATAGTTTTCAACTCCTTTGCATAGATACTGAGGAGCTTGATTGCTGGATCACAGGGTAAGACTATGCTTAGTTCTGTACGAAGTTGCTGAACTGTCTTCCAAAGCAGCCACACCGGTTAGCATTCACACCAGCAATGAATGAGTTCCTGTTGCTCCACATCCCCACCAGCACTTGGCATTATCCATTTTGGATTTTGTCTGTCCTAACAAGTGCATAGTGGTGTCTCATTTTTGTTTTAATTTGCAATTCCCTAATGACCATATAATGAGGAGCATTTTTGTATATGCTCAGTTGCCATCTGCGTATCTTTAGTGAGGGGTCTGTTCAGATCTTTTGCCCATGTTTTCTTTTTTTTTCTCTTTTTTTTGAGACGGAGTCTTGCTCTGTCGCCAAGGCTGGAGTGCCATGGCGCGATCTCAGCTCACTGCAAGCTCTGCCTCCCGGGTTCACACTATTCTCTTGCCTCAGCCTCCCAACTAGCTGAGACGACAGGTGCATGCCACCATGCCCGGATAATTCTTTGTAATTTTTTTAGTGCAGACATGGTTTCACCATGTTAGCCAGGATGGTCTCAATCTCTTGACCTCGTGATCTGCCTGCCTTGGCCTCCCAAAGTGCTGGGATTACAGATGTGAGCCACTGCGCCCAGCCTCAATCACATTGTTTTCTTATTTTTTGAGTTTTAAGAGTCCTTTGTATATATTGGATACCAGTTCTTTCTTTCTTTCTTTTGTGTGACAGGGTCTCACTCTGTTGCCCAGCCTTCACCTCCTGGGCTCAAGCAATCCCTCCTGCCTCTGCCTCCCAAGTAGCCGGGACTACAGGCATGCACCATCCCACCTGAATGAATTTTTTGTTGTTGTTCTTTGTAGAGACGGAGTATCACTATATTGCCCAGGCTGATTTTAGAACTCCTAGGCTCAAGCGATCTTCCTTCCTCAGCCTCCCAAAGTGCTGGGATTGCAGGCGTGAACCACCGCACCTGACCCAGTTCTTTATCAGATATGTCTTTCACAAATATCAAACATTTCCTCCCAGTTTGTGGTTTGTCTTCTTATTCTCTTGAGTCAATTGATTTTTTTTTTTTTTTTGAGATGGAGTTTTGCTCTTGTCACCTAGGCTGAAGTGCAACGACACGATCTCGGCTCGCTGCAACCTCCGCCTCCCAGGTTTAAGCGATTCTCTTGCCTCAGACTCCCAAGTACCTGGGATTACAGAGGCCTGCCACCATGCCCAGCTAATTTTTGTATTTTTAGTAGAGATGAGGTTTCACCATATTGGCCAGGCTGGTCTTGAACTCCTGACCTCGTGATCCGCCCAGCTCAGCCTCCCAAAGTGCTGGGATTACAGGCGTGAACCACCACGCCTGGCCGAGTGAATTGATTTTTGAGAAAAGTGCAAAGGCAATTCAGTGGTGAAAAGATAGTATTTTCTTTCTTTTCTTAAGAGATAGGGGTCTCTCTCTGTAACCCAGGCTGGAGCACAGTGGTGCAATCACAGCTCACTGCAGTCTCAACCCCCTGGGCTCAAGGGATCCTCCTGCCTCAGCCTCTCTAGTAGCTGGAACTACAGGCGTGCACCACTGAGGATAACGTTTTCAACAAATGGGGCTAGAACAACTGGATATCCATAGACAAAAAAAAAAAAAAAAAAAATTGATCCATACCTCACATCATATTAAAAAATTAACCCCAGCCAGGCACGGTGGCTCACACCTGTAATCCCAGCACTTTGGAAGGCCAAGGCAGGTGGATTACTTGAGCCCAGGAGTTGGAGACTAGCCTGGGCAACACAGTGAGACCCCATCTCTAAAAAAAAAAACACCAAAAAATTAGTCTATGAAAAGACATTCAACTTCACTCATAAGAAAAATGATCAAGGCTGGGCGTGGTGGCTCACACCTGTAATCCCAGCACTTTGGGAGGCCGAGGTGGGTGGATCACATGGTCAGGAGTTTGAGACCGCCTGACCAATATGGTGAAATCCTGTCTCTACTAAAAATACAAAAAAATGAGCTGGACGTGGTGGTGCGCCCCTGTAGTCCCAGCTACTTGGGAGGTTAAGGCAGAGGAATCACTTGAGCCTGGGAGGCGGAGGTTGCAGTGAGCCAAGATCGCACTACTGCACTCCAGCCTGGGTGACAAAGCAAGACTCCGTCTCAAACAAAAAGAAAAAAAGAAAAATGTTTGAAACGACACTGAACCACCACTCACCCCTCAGACTGGCCAATTAAAAAAACTTGGCCCTGTGGGGTTGCAAAATAGGACCACCCTGTGGAGGGAACGTGGCAATACCCAATGCAACCAACGCACAGTCACCCCGCGGCCCAGCGCTGCCACACGCGGGAATTCACCCTAAAGACACACCTCGAACAATCTGAAAGTACAAAGGCACTCGGTTATTCATGGCAGCATTATCTGAATTTACAAAATATCGGGAATAACCTGACCGACTATAGAGAGGACAGCAGCTGAGGGAACTGCAGCCCGTCACATGGCAGAGCGCCAGCCACGTGGTTCTAAAAGACAGTGAGGGAAATCCTTGCGTCGACACCATGGTTTCCAGGAGAGAGTGTTATGTGAAAAAAACAATGTGTGGCTGGAAGCTCACGCCTGTCATCCCAGCACTTTAGGAAGCCAAGGCAGGGGGATTGCTGGAAGCTTGGAGTTCAAGACCATCCTGGGCAACATAGCGAGACCCCATCTCTACAACAAAAACTTTAAAAAAATTAGCTGGGCTTGGTGGCACACACCTGTAGTCCCAGCTACTCGGGAGGCTGAGATGGGAGGATGGCTTGAGCCCAGGAGATGGAGGCTACAGTGAGCTATGATTGCACCACTGCACTCTAGCCTGGGTAACAGAGCAAGACCCTGTCTCTGAAACCAAACCAAAAAGCCAGAGTGCAGAAGAGCATATAAAGAATGCTCCGTCTGGGCCGGGCGCGGTGGCTCAAGCCTGTAATCCCAGCACTTTGGGAGGCCGAGACAGGCAGATCACAAGGTCAGGAGATCGAGACCATCCTGGCTAACACAGTGAAACACCCGTCTCTACTAAAAAAATACAAAAAAACTAGCTGGGCGAGGTGGCGGGCGCCTGTAGTCCCAGCTACTCGGGAGGCTGAGGCAGGAGAATGGCGTGAACCCGGGGGGCGGAGCTTGCAGTGAGCTGAGATCCGGTCACTGCACTCCAGCCTTGGCGACAGAGCGAGACTCCATCTCAAAAAAAAAAAAAAAAAAAAAAGAATGCTCCATCTAAGAAAGAGGAATACATGTGTATACGTTCATCTTTACAAAATAAAACACACGAGAAAACCAGGAGACAACTATGCTCAATACCAAACAGTGAGGAGGAGGTACGGGAGGGCTCCCTGCATCTGTCTTTAGGGGCAGTTTTGACATCTAGAAGGATGGTCACACTCTACAAACCTAACAGGACAGGGCGTGGGGTGTGGTGGGAGGCACAAGACTGAAAGCAAACGGGAAGAATGAACCCAGCTGTATTTCCAATGAAGGCACCACAACACTGATGGTGGAGAAGCCTATCCAAGGAACTCATGAGCACAGCACTTACGGCACCTGCAGTTGTGGGCAGGGAGTGAACTCCACACAATCCCGACCTCTTCATGGTGGGTTTGTTTTTGCAATCCTGTGGCAAAGCTGCGCTGGAGCTCTCGAGCAGGCGTGCGCTGGACCCCCCAGCAGAGGCCTGAGGACGCCGGACCCCCCAGCAGAGGCCTGAGGACGCCGGACCCCCCAGCAGATGCCTGAGGACACCGGACCCCCCAGCAGATGCCTGAGGACGCCGGACCCCCCAGCAGATGCCTGAGGATGCTGCTGCTGCTGGGAGCCAGGGTCCTCAGGGTGGAGATGGGGGCGGGGGAGAACCGTGCAAGGTGGGACAGAATCCGCGCACGGCTCTGAGCTGTTTCAGATCTGTACAGGCATATTACATATGTACCTGTATGTCTGCATGTCGGCACGTCTGTTCTCCCTAGCTGTCCACAGAAAGGGCCTAAAGCTCAGGCACCCTGTGGCATCGAGCACACCTCGTGTCTAGATCCTGGTCTCTAACCCTGTTCCCCACCAAAGGGAGCCAAGCCCCAAAGAGCAATGCCCTGCCATGCCTGGTCATGAGGAGGTGCTTGAAGGAGAGGCGCGGCGCACAGGCAGAGCGTGGTAGGGTTCCCACCAGCAAATCTCGTACACTTTGAACACCAGGATAATTAAAGACAGGAGCAACTCACAGACCACTGAAGTCGGGAGGCAATCCCCATGTGGCCAGTGATAAAAGAGAACGAGCATGGATAACCACTGAATACCTGAGACACACAGATGAATGGATGGGGGAGGGAGCCCATGTCTGTGGGATGCTGGGGCCGGGAAGCCTGCTCTCCAGTCCTCACCATCTGGCCTCTGTGGGAGTCAGGAAGTGTCTGCATAGATGTTCGCCAGATGCAATGGGAAAACCAGGAGGCATCAGGTGGACAGGCAGCCCCAGGGTACCTGGGCCAACAGCCGCAAGTTCTCAGAGCTCAGGAAGAAATGTCTTTATGCACGTGTGTGTACACACATGTGTGGTGTGTGCATGCATGTGTGGTGTGTATGTATGGGGGTGTGCACGTGTGTGGTGTGTATGCATGGTGTATGCATGTGTGTATGCATGGTACGTGTGCGTGTGTGGTGTATGTATGGTGTGTGCACGTGTGCATTGTGTGTGCATGTGTAGTGTGTATGCATGGTGTGTGAACCTGTGCACTGTGTGCATGTGTGTGTAGTGTGTACGCATGGTGTGTGCACATGTGCATTGTGTGTGCATGTGTGGTGTGTATGCATGGTGTGCACCTGTGCACTGTATGTGTGCGTGTGTAGTGTGTACACATGGTGTGTGCACATGTGCATTGTGTGTGCATGTGTGGTGTGTACGCATGGTGTGTGCATGTGCACTGTATGTGTGCATGTGAGTGTAGTGTGTACACATGGCGTGCACCTGTGCACTGTATGTGTGCGTGTGTAATGTGTACACATGGTGTGTGCACATGTGCATTGTGTGTGCATGTGTGGTGTATGCATGGTGTGCACCTGTGCACTGTATGTGTGCATGTGTGTAGTGTGTACGCATGGTGTGTGCACATGTGCATTGTGTGTGCATGTGTGGTGTGTACGCATGGTGTGTGAACCTGTGCACTGTGTGCATGTGTGTAGTGTGTGCACACATGCAGTGTGTGCATGTGTGTAGTGTGTGCATGCATGTATAGTATGCATGGTGTGTGCACATGTGCATTGTGTGTGCATGTGTTGTGTGTACGCATGGTGTGTGCACGTGTGCATTGTATGTGTGCATGTGTGTGTAGTGTGTATGCATGGTGTGTACATATGTGCAGTGTGTGTGCATGTGTAGTGTGTATGCATGGTGTGTACATATGTGCAGTGTGTGTGCATGTGTGGTGTGTATGCATGGTGTGCACGTGTGCAGTGTGTGCATGTGTGTGTAGTGTGTATGCAAGGTGTGTGCGCATGTGCATTGTGTGTGTATACATGTGTAGTGTGTCTGCATGGTGTGTGCATGTGTGTAGTGTGTATGCATGTTGTGTGCATGTGTGTAGTGTGTATGCATGGTGTGTGCACATGTGCATTGTGTGTGCATGTGTGTGGTATGTGTGCATATATGTGCAGCAGCACCTAGTCCCCTGTCTCCAGTGCCCAGCAGCATCACATGTACTTTGGAGCTTTATAAATGCATGGTCAGTGAAGCTGACAGCACCAAGCTGTCCCTTTACCATAACACCTGGAATAGTCACCTGTGGTAAGCTATCACATAGGAAACATTTTTAAAAGTTCATTCTCATTATTTTCTGTAATCTTGAGAGGTTCCAATCAACATTTATTGTCTTACTCTTTTTCTCTCATTCCTTTTTGAATGTGTTTATCTCCTAAAATTTTATCTGTGATGGAGATGGGATGCCTGTGAATAAAAAAGTTGCAGTGGTGGCAGCAGGTCAGGGGGGCGGCAGGGGCCACCATGGTCTCCCCTGAGAGGGGGTGCTGTCTTAGGTGCCCCAAGAGGCCCTCTGGCAGCAGGCGTGGGGTGCTGCCAAACTACTGCTCCCCCCGGGTGGGCACGCCACGACACACGTGGCCTCTGGGCAGACAGGTGCCCAGGTGAGCCCGCTGCTCCTCATTAGTCATGAATGGCACCCGGTCTGGATGACAGATGACTGTCGCCCACCAGCCCTGAGCATGCCACCATCACCCTGGGCAGTGGTTCCCGGGGTGCCAACAAGACCTGGGCCCCTTGTTCTCTGGTGCTGCGAGCCCCAGGTGAGGCTGTGGAGGAGGCCCTGGCCCTGCTCTGGTGTCTGTGAGAGGCAGGTGCACAGTCCTTTGACTTGCTTGTCTGAATTGTCATAATTGTGCTGGAATTGTGCCAGAACACTCAGCTCCTGGAAGGCCTGTGGCTGCTGGGGGCTGCTTGGTCCCCCTCAGGACGGCCGGGGGAGCCTCTCCAGAAGCACCAGTTTTGTCTGCAGGTGGACGTTGAAGGGGGGCAGTTGGGTCAGGTTCAGACTCACACCTGTGGTGCCCACGATGCTGGCCAGGACCCAGTGTGTGTCCCTGTAGAGGGCCAGGAGCCCAGGGGCCGCCTCCATGAGGATGTGTGTGTACGCCAGCATGCCCGCCCCGGGCTGCACATCCTCCCTCTTGTCATACCTGTGGGATGAGAGCCAGTGGTCCTGCCCAGGGCCCCAAATCGCCCCATCCCCCACCCCGGGTGCCAAGGGGCCCTCACATGGCTTCCAGGAGGGTCGTGCTATGTGTGACTCCTACCTCCAGGCACTGTTGACTTCGAGAAACCGAGACACGCCTGTCTGGGCGGCTGCCACGTCAATGTGCAGAAGGACGTCTAGGAAAACCAGGCCTGCCGTGAGAGCCCAGCCCTGCGGTCGGAGCCACATGGTCCCCAGGCAGCGCCTCCAGTACCCACCTGTCTGGGGGGGCACCAGCTGGTGCAGCCTCTGCATCGCGACGCCACCCGGGTAGTTGAAATGTGACACGTACAGGGCCGTGGCTGAGTAGGCGGCATTCACCACGAGGTGTCCGATCACAAGCAGAGACCCCGCTTTGTACAGCCAAGACTTTTTATAGTTATTCAGCCTGAGAAAAGAATGGTTACACATCATAGGCAGAACGTGGTGACAATAAAGTTAATCTATCTACAAAACATAGTAGGAGCATAACCTGCTGTTCAACTTCTCCAAGTCATAACAAAGAGTTCACCACCAAATAAACAGATTAACCGGTAAAAGTAGTTAAGATACTGCCTCAAGAATTGTCTGTGAAATTCTACTTAAGATGCCAAATTAAACTTTAGATTAGATTTTTTTTTTCACTTTGTCCCCCAGGCTGGTGTGCATCGGCATAATCTCGGTTCACTGCAAGCTCTGCCTCCAAGGTTCATGCCATTCTCCTGCCTCAGTCTCCAGAGTAGCTGGGACTACAGGCACCCACCACCACGCCTGGCTAATTTTTTGTATTTTTAATAGAGACGGGGTTTCACCGTGTTAGCCAGGATGGTCTCGATCTCCTGATCTCGTGATCTGCCCGTCTCAGCCTCTCAAAGTGCTGAGATTACAGGCGTGAGCCACCACACTCGGCCTAGATGAGATTTTTAAAAATATATTTTCTTTTTTTTTGAGACAGTCTCACTGTGTCACCCAGACTGGAGTGCAGTGGCATGATCTCAGCTCACTGCAACCTCCGCCTGCCAGGTTCAAGTGATTCTCCTGCCTCAGCCGCCCGCCACCATGCCCAGCTAATTTTTGTATGTTTAGTAGAGATAGGCTTTCACTATGTTGGCCAGGCTAGTCTTGAACTCCTGACCTCGTGATCTGCCTGCCTCAGCCTTCCAAAGTGCTGGGATGACAGGCATGAGCCACCACGCCCAGCCTAAAAATATATTTTCAAACAATCCCAAGTGACTGTGTAGGTCAGAGTGTCACCCGCGTGGCCAAGCCCACTTCCAGCAGGTGAGTGACCTCTGTGGCACAGGGCGCCGCTAGTTCTCTCACAATCGACTGTGCCAATCTCAGACTCCTACGGCAGAGTTAGCAGCTGCCAGAGACTGCGTGGCCCACGAAGATGAGGTTCCTTATTAGCTGGTCCTTAACGGAAAAGCTTGCCAACCCTGGTCTAAACGCCATGAACCCCTGATCAAGACTCGCTCTCTTCCAAACCCACCAGGCTCCTCGGAGCCCTCTTCTCTGCATGCCCTGCCCTTTGCTATGGTTTGGATCTGCGTCCCCACCAAATCTCATGTCCAGCTGTGATCCCCAATGCTGGAGGTGGGGCCTGGTGGGAGGTGACTGGGCCATGGAGGTAGAGCCTTCAGGAATGGATTAGTGCCATCCCCTCCATGCTGTTCTCCTGATACTGAGTGAGTTCTCGAGATGTCTGCTTGTTTGAAAATGGGTGATGCCTCCCCTGTCCCTCTTCCTCCTGCTCTGGCCACACAAAACGTGCCTGCTTCCCTTTGGCCTTCCTCCATGATGGAAAGTTTCCCCAGGCCTCCCCGGAAGCTGCAGACACCAGTATCACACTTCCTGTATGGCCTACGGAACCGCCAGCCAATCCTGTGCGGCCTGCGGAACCGCCAGCCAATCCTGTGCGGCCTGCGGAACCGCCAGCCAATCCTGTGCGGCCTGCGGAACCGCGAGCCAATGAAGCCTCCTCTTTATAAATTATCCGGTCTCCGGTGTTTCTTGACAGCAGTGCGAGAGCAGACTAGTGCACCCGTGAACAAACTCTGGGGCCGTTCCTGAGCTCGAGGCCGCTCCTAGGATGACCCCAGCCTCCTAAGTGCCTGCCCCAAAGAGCTCAGCACTGCCAGGGCGTTCGCCCTTTGTTCCCGCCCAGAGCTGGAGCAGGCAGTCACTGCGGAAAGCTTGCACCCCCAGGACTGTGGCAAGGCCCTGGGCCCTGACGCCGGGGGGGATGGCCTGCTCTTGCTCCCAGGGTGACCGGGCTGAGGACCTGACTTCGGAGGGGGACTTGCTCTACCCTGCACCCCCTCATTTAGACACCCCAAGTTTGTCCTCCTCCGGATAAGGCCGACTGGCAGAGCGGGGGCCCTTGCATGGAGCAGCCCTCACGCCCAGCACACCAGGCCTCGGACACTCCTGCCTTTGGTTTCAGCAGAGCTGGGTCCAGTTCACACTGGATCTTCTTCCCTGCTAGAAAAGTCTGTCACCAAATACAATACATCTGCGCCACTCTCCCCGTCTTTCCCACCCTCTTTTCCATGACTCGGGCTGGGGTCTGCTCCCCCTTTAGCCCTGAGCCGACCCCTTGGACGAGAGGGAGCCAAAGGCACAGAAAAGCAGAGGCAGAGCTCCCAGGAGCCCCCACTGAGGCATGGCTACAGCAACTGGAAAAGCCCCCAACCCAGGCATGGCCATGGCAGCTGGAGGAGCCCCCAAACCAGCACGGCCACGGCAGCCAGAGGAATCCCCAGGGGCCCCATGGAGGCATGGCCACGGCAGCTGGAGGAGCCCCCCAGCCTGGGCACGGCCATGCAGCCAGAGGAACCCCCAGTGAGGAACAGCCATGGCAGCTGGAGGAGCTCCCAGGGGCTCCACGGAGGCACGGCCACGGCAGCTGGAGGAACCCCTAGCGAGGAACAGTCACAGCAGCCAGAGGAGCTCCCAGGCCCAAGGGCAGTGCAGAGCAGTGGGAGCTGAGGGGCACCACCCCGTCCCCTGTAACAGGTGTCACCGGAAAGCACCTGACCGCTGCCTGGGATCAGGGACCGTGCTGTGGGACGTCCTCTCCAGCCAGAGTGGGCACCTCTCAGCACCTCAGGCCCCAGCCCTCCTGGCCCGCAGCCCTTTTACCCCTCAATGTCCAGTGTGGCCTGAGTTGGCCTTCTGTTCCCATCAAGGCAGCAAGCTCTGAATGGGCACAGAGCTGGCCAGCCTCAGCCCCGGGTCCTTCCCCAGCACCCACAGGGCCAGCAGTGATAGACTCTCCTGGACCTGAGCCCTAGGTCCTTCCCCAGCACCCACAGGGCCCAGCAGTGATGGACTCGCCTGGCTCCCTGAGGCTTGCGACACTGAGTGGCAGCTGCACTCAGACCACCCCACCCTCAGCCCAGGCAGTGCCCTCCCCAGGCCCTGGCAGGCTCCCAGCTCCACCTCCATCACCTGCTACCTTCAGTCCCTCCCCCCAGGAAGCCTGCCCACCCTCCACAGGACCCCGAGCCTGGGCCACACTGGGCCCTCTGTACCCAGCCACAGGCACCTCCCTGACCATCCCCCTCTTCCAGCCAGATGACCTGCCTTGACAAATGCCCTCAACCCTGAGGCCCTGTCAGGATGGCCATGAACGTCCTTCCTCCACCTAACCTGTCGCCCTCAGAGCCTCCCAGGCCTGGCTGCCCCTGCCCTCTGCCGTCGATACCTGTGTGAGTGTCCCTCCCCTGTGACAGAGATGGGGACCGCTGGTGCATCACCATATGTAGACCAGTCACCAAATTAACCCAAGACAGAGACCACCTGAGCAAAGCCCTCTGTCAGCAGGTCGCCAGGCCGGCCCATCCCATGCAGACCTCAGGGAGGAGAGAGGACTGGGGCCACCCTCTTTTGACATAAGCACCTAATTCAACACGCCCTGTGTTTATCTTAAAAAATAGTTGGTAGGCCGGGCGCGGTGGCTCAAGCCTGTAATCCCAGCACTTTGGGAGGCCGAGACGGGCGGATCACAAGGTCAGGAGATCGAGACCATCCTGGCTAACATGGTGAAACCCCATCTCTACTAAAAATACAAAAAAACTAGCCAGGCGAGGTGGCGCGGGCGCCAGTGAGCTGAGATAGTCCCAGCTACTCGGGAGGCTGAGGCAGGAGAATGGCGTAAACCCGGTAGGCGGAGCTTGCAGTGAGCTGAGATCCGGCCACTGCACTCCAGCCTGGGCGACAGAGCAAGACTCCGTCTCAAAAAAAAAAAAAAAAAAAAAAACCGCCCCGGTGGCTCACACCTGTAATCCCAGCACTTTGAGAGGAGGCAGGAGGATGGCTTGACTCCCTAGGAGTTGAGGGGTGCAGTGAGCCATGATCGCTCTGCTGCACTCTAGCCTGGGTGACAGAGCAAGACCCTGTTTCAAAACTTAAACACACACATACACCCCCCACACAGTAAATCAGTGAACCTGTTTCCAATGAAACTAAAAATGCATGTCACAAAAAGAGTGCTCACAGGTAGGAGCAGCCTCTGGCAGCTGTGATGTTGAGAGCAGGGAAGGCATAGATGATGAAGCGTAGCTCCTTGTGCGGCAGGAGGGAGTAGAGCGCCACGAAACCCAGTGCCAGCACCGTCAGTGCGTGCGTCCTTCTGTCCACCAAGCCCAGGGGGACGAAGAGCAGGCTGCAGCCCAGGCCGCGGGGCAGGGCTGAGTAGAAGTACCACAGCAGTGGGGAGGTCTGCGGGCTGGGTTAAGGAGGCCATGCACCTGTCCACACATGAGCCCACGGGCTGGGTGGCGGGGTCAAGGCAGAGAAGATGCCTGAAGACAGTTGTGCTGAGAGATGCAGCCTGGGCCATGGCTCGCGTGCACAGACACCACTCAGACCCCAGGCCCCCTCCTGAAAGATACACCCAGGCCACGGCATGGGTGCACACATACCACTTGGGCTTCGGGCCCCCTCCAGGCAGGACCAAGGCAGAAAGGGCCGCAGGATGTTCGGTCTCTGCACCCTTTTCTTCACTGTTAAAAACAGATGGTCAGCCAGGCGCAGTGGCTCACGTATGTAATCCCAGCACTTTGGGAGGCCAAGGTGGGCGGATCACGAGGTCAAGGAATCAAGACCATCCTGGCCAACATGGTTAAACCCCATCTCCGATACAAATACAAAAATTAGCTAGGCGTGGTGGCAAGTGCCTGTAATCCCAGCTACTCAGGAGGCTGAGGCAGGAGAATCACTTGAACCAGGGAGTTGGAGGTTGCAGTGAGCCGAGATCGTGCCATTGCACTCCAACCTGGCAACAGGGTGAGACTCTGTCTCAAAAAACAAACAAACAAACAAAAACAGATGGTCACGGGTGACACACATGTTGGGGATTTGTTATACTATTCCATCTACGCATGTACATTTGACATACTTCCTAAGAAAGTGCTTTTTAAATGCAGATTGTCCAGGCCAGGTGTGGTGGTTCACACCTGTAATCCCAGCACTTTGGGAGGCCGAGGTGGGCAGATCACTTGAGGTCAGAAGTTCAAGACCAGCCTGACCAACATGGTAAAACCCCATCTCTACTAAAAATACAAAAATTAGCCAGGCATGCTGGCGCGCGCCTATAGTCCCAGCTACTCGTGAGGCTGAGGCAAGAGAATTGCTTGAACCAGGGATGCAGAGGCTGCAGTGAGCTGAGATCACACCACTGTACTCCAGCCTGGGCGACAGAGCCAGACTCGGTCTCAAAAAAAAGAAAAAAAAAAAAAGGGCAGATTGTCCAAGGAGCAGAAGAGAGGCTGGGTTAATCTGGGGCGGGGCTGTTTCCACAGGACTGAGAGAGGGAAGCCCGGACCTCACCGCCCATGGTCAGCATTTCCCAGGAGCAAGTGGGAGGGAGGGGCTCCATCCTGACCCTGCGGCCAGGCTGCACAGAAGGGAGAAGCAGCTGCTTCCACCACCCAAGGAGGCCCAGGAGGTGTGGCTGGGGGTCCCACCCATCGCCCTCCTGCACGGACACTGAAGGATACCCCCCAGTTGGCGCTTTTGTTCAGGACAGTGTTGTACCAAAACACCTTTCCTTCTGGCCACGTGAGCTGCCGCCAAAAATAAGAGTCCACGGCAACCGTCAGTCCTGATAAAATAAAATAGTTTCTTACTTGCAAACACAGCCATCAGTAAACATCCCGCCACAGTGCAGCCCCCATCACTACAGAAACTACAAGCTGCTTTCAAAGCAAAGAGGTTGGGCTGGGTGGGAAGATTGCTGGAGCCTAGGAGTTGGAGGTTGCAATGGACCACGATCACGCCACTGCACTCCATCCTGGGTGACAGAGCAAGCTCTCTCTAAAACAAAGAATAGAAAAAAGACGCCAGCTGTGTTGAGGACACCACTGCCCAGAACCACCGCCTGGCGCAGGGACAAGCCACGCTCTGCTCTTGTGGACTCCCCCAGCCCAAGGACAAGGCACAGACCAGTGCACGGGGGCTCCCAAGGTGCAGAGTGGGGCCCCCTGGAGACCCCGGGCAGGAGGCTTAGGACTGAAATGTTTTAACACTGCTAAAGTTAGAGTCATTTTATTTCATGGGGATGAAAACGTCCCAAATTTCTCTTGACCTTTGTAAAACAAGGCAAAACAAAATCCAGTTAGAAGCATCCCGCAGCGACTGACTTACCTAAACAGAGGATCCCCGCCGGGATGGCGTGGCGAAGGGCTCTGACTACAGAAATCTTTCGGTTGCTCAAGGCCAGCAGCAGCAGGAGGCCCAGGAACAGGCACAGCTCCGCCCTGAACACGATGATGGTGAAGGCTGACAGCCAGATGAAGCGGGCCCACTCGTGCCGCAGCCAGGCTGCCAGGGCCAGCAGGACTGCAAGACAGCGCGGGAGGGTGCCCATCAGACACAGGGCCCACCTGGCCCAGAAAACACCCTGGGAAGCGAAGGGACCTTGCTCTAACCAGCAGCTGTTCCTTTTCTTATCATAAAAGTCACACAAATATCCCAGAAAACAAACTGCTCAGAGCCGCCCCCCGCACCCACGCTGTTGGCTAGGAAGTGCATCCCAACCCAGCAGGGAAAACAAAGAGCCCGGTTTCAGGTCACGGACCATCCTGAGGAGCCCAGCGGGGAGTGGCCATCACAAGGGAGGCGCTGTCATCAGCCGGGGAGCCCCTGACTCAGGGGAGCCCCTGCCCAGCACCGTGGGCGTGCAGGCACAGCCGGCAGCTACGTACCTACAGGCAGGGCCAGCACGTTGGGCAGTGTCCGCGTGCAGTAGAACATCAGGTGGAACTGCACGGCCGTCACCCAGCAGAACATGGTGGCCACCATGGCCCCAAACTGCCGTCTCACTTCCTTTTGTAACGTCCAGAGTCCAAAAATCACGCCGAGTCCGAGCACTCCTCTAACTAAACAAAGACAGTGACAGCACGTGAGCCTGTCGCGGAGGAGCATCCAGTGGGTCCTCCTACGTGAGTCCTCCTATGTGGATCCTTCTACACATATCTTTCTATATGGATTTTTCTATGTTGCTGCAACGCCAGCTGACGGCCATGTCAGGCAAAGCAGCCTTGAGGGCATTGTCTCCATGTCTAAGACAGACGTCTGGCCCCAGGCCCCCTGCGCTCCTGTCGGGAACTGAAACGCCCAAGCCTGGTGCCACGAGGGCTCTTGTGGGGGCTGCTCTCTGAAGCATGAGGGAGGAACTTGGGGGTGCTACAAGCTGAGCCCCACACTAAACCAGAGACCCCATCGGGCTGTGGCATCTCCAGGGGCAACGTTTGCAAGGGCCGGGCTCAGACCTTGCTCTAACCAGCAGCCGTGAGGAGGTGGGACGTGGCGGGAACACAGGCTCCCAGGCAGGAAGGGGGTCAGGACCCCTCTCCCCATTCAACAGCGGGAGCCACCTCTGGGCTGGTGGTCTGAGGAGGAGGCGGTGAGGGGGCAGGTGTGCCCAGGACAGTACCCAGCCGACCACACATCCTCACCGTGGACTGGCCTGTCAGCCGCTGCCAAGAGAGGCTGAAAACAGGAAGAAAAATGAACTCCTGGGTATCTCTCGCCACCTTTCCGGAAGGCCAGAGGGACTTCGAAGCCCCCATGTGAGAGGCAACTGGGTCCAGGCAGCTGTGGGGGCCAACAGGCTGAGATACGCAGGCATTGCAAGGGGGCCACAGACGTCTGAGCGCTGGACCTGCTGTTCCCAGAACACCCCGTAAGCACACCGGGCATTTTCTTTTCACTGATTGCTGGATTCAGACTGCAAATGTCTTTTTTTTTTTTTTTTCTTTTTTCTTTTTAAGGACAGAGCTTCCCTCTGTTGCTCAGGCTGGAGTGCAGTGGCACAATCTCGGCTCACTGCAACCTCTGCCTTCCGGGTTCAAGCAATTCTGCTACTTCAGCCTCCCGAGTAGCTGGGATTACAGGCACACGCTGCCATGCCCAGCTAATTTTTGTATTTTTAGTAGAGACAATGTTTCCCCATGTTGGCCAGGATGGTCTCAAACTCCTGACCTCAGGTGATGCCCCTGCCTCGGCATCCCGAAGTTCTGGGATTACAGGCGTGAGTCACCGCATCTGGCCTGAATGTCTCAACAGGACATTTTTCCCTGATACCCAGGAGTGGGTCTGGCTCCAGCTGCTGCATTTTTGGTGCTGGAATTCCCCCTGGGCTTTTAAACAATTCACAGACCCCAGCAAAGCCCCACTTCCCCTTTTTCCCATCAGGTCCATCCCCTGCGTCTCTTCTCTTGGTTTTCCATCTTCCCAAATGCCCAGCAATCTCAATGCCGTGCCCAACAAGGGCAGCCTCAGCTCCAGGATCAGCCTCGGCCCCAGGATCAGCCTCGGCCCCAGGATGACCTTCAGTCCCAGGATGACGTGCTCTTCATCCAGAGAGGAAGGATTTTGGCCTGTGGCAGGGGCTGGCGGGGGCGGGGCACTAGCAATTCCAGGTCATCTTAGTGGGATCAGGAAGGACCCAGGGTGGGCTCCCGTTCACTGGCTGAAGCTGCAGCCCTCCGAGTTTCTGTCCAGCCGGAGTCTGCCCAGCTCTGCCCAACCTCCCGGCCTCTTGCTGCCACCCCTGGAATACGCAGAAGCTTCCAGGGGAATGTGGACTCAGCCCTGGGATTGCCTGTGGACTTCCTTTCCCTGGCTCATGGCCCCCCAACTCCTCCCCATCTGGGGCTCCCTGATGCCTCCACAGGACACGCACGGCTTGTCCAGCTGTCCCCATGCCATGGTGGGTTTCCATTCCCAATCTGCCCTTCAAGAAGCAGAACTGCTGCTTCCCCAGGAATGTGCTGCTTCTTAACGCTCTCCATGCAGGCTGGACAGACTCACTGCAAGCATGTCTGGGTATTAAATCAATAAAAATGTACCGAAATGAAAAAGTGGTGATTGCTGACTTTAAAAACTCAGGTTGTGTGACTGGACATGGTGGCTCACGCCTGTGGGAGGCTGAGGTGGGATGATCACTTGAGCCCAGGAGTTCAAAGCTGCAGTGAGCTATGATTGCACCACTGCACTCCAGCCTGGGTGACACAGCAAGGCCCTGTCTCAAAAAAAAAAAAAAAAAAAAAAAAATCGGTTTTCAGAACAATATGTAATATGTACAAAATGTCCTAAAATTGTTTTTTTTTTAGTCCTCATGTGGGCACAGAGAAAGACCCAGGATTTGCACATGGGCCCTGCAGTGGCGGCCTCTGGGAATGCGAGGTTTCTGTTTGTAACGTTCCCCAAGGCAAATGGTGCTGTTTCTGCAGGAATAAAGGCTGTTGACCCCATTGGGGTTCGCCAGGTGAGGCGGGAGCAGCAGGCTCAGGAGAGCTGCGTCACAGACACACGGCACTTCTCTTGTACCTGCCCTGGGGAGTGAGTGCCGTCATCCCTCATTTCCCAGTCAAGAGTGTGGAGGCACAGAGGGGCTGGCTCAGATGTCCCAGCCTGACCTGAGTGCCTGCTCTGAGCCGCCATGCCACGGTGATCGAGGGCAGGCAAGACTGTAACAGACAGCGTTCCTGGGCGGGGGGACCGCGGCCTCGCTGAGGTCACCTGATGACACCATGATCCCTCACTCCCTCCTCCTTTGTTGAAGACTCTCTTACCTACTAGCTGAGAGTAAAACCTGCACCATGGTCTTCACTCCCTCCTCCTTTGTTGAAGACCCCCTTACCTATTAGCTGAGAGTAAAACTTGGACATTTCTAACAGCGAAAGCACGTAAACGGCGGGGCTGGAGAATGCCGCGATCACCACTGGCCCGAGGAACGTCCTGGGGACGACTCCGGGGAACTCGAGATGGTCGTACTGCGAGGAGAAGGGCAGGTCAGTGCACCGGGGCCCTGCCAGCTGGTAACATGAGGTTTTCCCCAAGGACAGCAGGGGCCCCTCACCTGTTCCAGGTCTCGCCAGTGGTACAGCAGGTCATGTGTGGCCTGCAGGTTGAAGCTCTCCTCCACTTTGGTGTAGGGACAGGTGACCAGGTGGACAGTGGCTACGGCCACCAGCAACCCCAGCAGCAGGGGACGCCTGCCTGATGACCCCTTTCCAGCCATTCCAGGCTTTCAGTTTCACGTACCTTCACAGGGCAGGGTGCGAGACACCAGCCGTTAGTACTGCCACTCCATGCATGCTGGAAAAGTGAAAACAGATTCCTGAGTTTTGAAAGTCATGCTTGTGCTCGTTTGTGAGATCTGGGTAAAGAGTTAGCAGGAATTCTCTGAACTACTGTCTTAGTTGCATTACCACAAATCTGAAAACGCATAAAGATGGAAAGTTCGGGGAAAAAAATCACACTTGAGAAGCTTTCATATTGCAACCAGTGATCTGACACTTTCAGCTCTGTGCATGTTTTTTGGGGGAGAAGGACCTCAGCAGCAGAACCTTGAGTCCGAGCAGGCCTGGGCCACCAGGGCAACGGAGGTTGGTAAATGGCCCCTGCCCTCCGGTCTAAATCAGGCAGGAGAGTCAGCAAAACCCAGGCTCGGCCCCGAGGGAACTGGCTGAGGAAGACGGAATGGGAGGCTGACGGGGGCTGGTTAGCTGAGTGGGAGGCACAAAGCTGGAGGGTGGCAGACGGGGGCCCCAGGGGGGTGGGAGGCTGAACGCAGTACAGCTGCCGGGACACAGGGCTCAAGTGGTCAGCAAAGCCCCTACTCCCAGGAATGGCGGGATGCGGCTGTGGATGCCGGGATGTGGCTGTGGATGCCGAGATGCGGCTGTGGATGCCTGCACCGAACCCCACCCTAGGGGCTGGGAGAAGCCATGGCAGGCTTTCCCAAAGGTGGCACCGCACCGGCCATGAGCCTGTGTGTGAGCCTGGGGAGACTGGCAATGGGTCCCCCAAATACTAACAGGACAACTGCAGGGGCCTATGGCACACAGCTTCCTGAGAGGCCAGCAACACGTCCAGCTGCTACACGTGAAAGGCCGAGGGAGGGAAGCGGGCAAATTCTTCACGTTTCTGGATTCTTTTAAAACACGTTTGATTTTATTCAGTCCAAACCAGAAGAGCCAGAAGCAAAGGGAGAGAGAGCCCCAGCGCTTATCGTTTGTTAAAACTACTTAAAAAAAAATTTTTTTTTTTAAGAGACAGCGTCTCACTCTGTCTCCCAAGCTGGAGTGCAGTGGCGTGATCGTGGCTCACTGTAGCCTCAGACTCCTGGGATCCTTTTGCCCCAGCCTCCTGAGTAGTTGCAGCTACAGGTGTGGGTCACCACACTCAGCTAAGTTTTCTTATTTTTTATAAAGACAGGGTCTTGCTTTGTAGCCCAGGCTGGTATGGAATTCCTGGCTTCAAGCAATCTTCCCACCTTGGCCTCCTGAAGCGTTGGGATTACAGGCATGGGCCACCGTGCCCAGCCAAAACTACCTTTTGATCAAATGGAGACTTAAGAAGTCTACAATGATGGCAACCAAAAGAAAATCTGTAGATTAGAAGGAAGAGGAACCCTATTTGGTATGGTGGGCAGGGAGTGGACAGAAAGAGAAAAGAAAGTTTTAATAATTTTACAATGACTAAAATGGTATGCAGTTCTTTCCTTTGCCAAATATAAAAACCTGGGGCCAGGTGTGGTGGCTCATTCCTGTAATCCCAGCCCTTTGGGAGGCTGAGGTGGGCAGATCACGAGGTCAGGAGATCAAGACCATCCTGGCCAACATGGTGAAACTCTGTCTCTACTAAAAATACGAAAATTAGCTGGGCGTGGTAGCGCGTGCCTATAATCCCAGCTACTCTGGAGGCTGAGGCAGGAGAATCGCTTGAGTCCGGGAGGCAGAGGCTGCAGTGAGCCAAGATTGTGCCACTGAAATCCAGTCTGGGCCACAGAGCAGGACTCTGCCTCAGAAATAAAAAAGAAAATAAATAAATAATAAAAAACTTAAAAAAATAAACTTGGTATCAAACAAAGAGAAAGGCTGAAGAACTAGGTTAAGAGTCACTGTCCACCAGATGAGGGAGCACCACTCAGCTGTCTCCCACTTGCTAAGACACAAGCTTTATGACGGTGGGGGGTTTTTGATGCTGGATTATTTTTCCCACCAGTGCAGCCTCAGCACTGCACTGGTGGGAAAGAGGCCAGCCTCTGTGGCCTGAAGGCTGCCTCTCTGCCACCTCTCCTGCTAGACTCATCCTGTGGGCAGGGCTTGTTTGGTGGACTCACCGCTGAATCAGCAGAGCCTGCCGCACAGTAGGCACTCAACAAGGCTGCCGAAGAAGAAATAGGTAAAAACTCTTACACAGGGATCTCATCACACCAGCCCACGTGCTTATTACAAATATGTTCCAGCGGCCGGGAGCGGTGGCTCATTCCTGTAATCCCAGCACTTTGGGAGGCCGAGGCAGGCGGATCACAAGGTCAGGAGATCGAGACCATCCTGGCTAACATGGTGAAACCCCGTCTCTACTAAAAATACAAAAAATTAGCCAGGCGTGGTGGCGTGCGCCTGTGGTCCCAGCTACTCAGGAGGCTGAGGCAGGAGTATTGCTTGAACCTGGGAGGCAGAGGTTGTAGTGAGCGGAGATTGCGCCACTGCACTCCAGCCTGGCGACTGAGTGAGACTCCATCTCCAACAAAAAATATGTTCGTGCTTTGATTTCAACTTTCGAAGGCATGAGAAGACCAAGGGTGAGTCTAGATTCTCTGCCAGAAACATGGAAAGACCAAGTCGACACTGGCAAGCGTGAAAACCATGACCAACCCCCCCACTGGGCGAGGGTGAGTGGACGCTGTCCTGCACTAGTCCACTCTGCTCGGCAGCTGGTCAGCAGCTGTGGCTAATCTAAGTGACAGGTGCCTCGGGAGCACCTACAGGTTAAAACAGGCCCAGGCCATGACATTTTATTTTTTATTTATTTTCTACTTTTTGTGAGACGGAGTCTCGCTCTATCGCCCAGGCTGGAGTGCAGTGGCGCGATTTCAGCTCACTGCAAGCTCCGCTTCCCGGATTCATGTCATTCTCCTGCCTCAGCCTACTGAGTAGCTGGGACTACAGGCGCCCACTACCATGCCTGGCTAATTTTTTTGTATTTTTTAGTAGAGACAGGGTTTCACCGTGTTAGACAGGATGGTCACGATCTCCTGACCTAGTGATCCGCCCACCTTGGCCTCCCAAAGTGCTGGGATTACAGGTGTGAGCCACCACGCCCAGCTGGCTATGACACTTTAAAATGGTGGTTTACAGAACAATGGCATTTCAGATTAGGGAATGACCTGCAATGGCTCTCTTGCCCCATCAATCCAGATTTTAAGGCCTCTACTGAAGTTGATCAAATCAGGCCAGGCATGGTGGCTCACACCTGTAATCCTAGCACTTTGGGAGGCTGAGGCAGGCGGATTGCTTGAGGTCAGGAGTTCGAGACCAGCCTGGCCAACATGGTGAAACCCTGTCTCTACTAAAAACACAAAAATTAGCCGGGCCTGGTGGTGGGTGCCTGTAATCCCAGCTACTTAGGAGGCTGAGGCAGGAGAATCACTGGAACCTGGGAAGCAGAGGTTGCAGCGAGCCGAGATTGCACCACTGCACTCCAGCCTGGGTGGCAGAGTGAGGCTCCGTCTCAAAGAAAAAAAAAAAAAAAGAAGAAAGAAAAGAAAAGAAATTGGTCAAATCAGATGTTACCTTTTTTTTTTTTTTTTTTTTAATTGAGACGGAGTTTCACTCTTGTTGCCCAGGCTGGAGTGCAGTGTCATGATCTCGTTCAATGCAACCTCCAATTTCTGGCTTCAAGTGATTCTCCTGGCTCAGCCTCCAGAGTAGCTGGGATTACAGGCATGTGCCACCACGCCCGGCTAATTTTTGTATTTTTTTTAGTAGAGACAGGGTTTCACCACATTGGCCAGGCTGGTCTCGAACTCCTAACCTCAGGTGATCCGGCCACCTTAGCCTCCCAAATTGCTGGGATTACAGGCATGAGCCACTGCGCCTGGCCCAGATGTTACTATTGCTAATAATAATCATTAGCCTCTCAGCAGGAAACACAAATGATCTGATGCAAATCACAGCTGCTGCCCATCAAAGACCAGAAAAAGCCATGTTATCTGCACTCCTTCCTTCCAGACAGGAGTTCTGTGAAATCCAGACACTGCACATTTCCCCTAATTTAAACCAGGGGTTCCTGAACATTAGCGAGTGTTCATCACCTCAAGCGCCTGTAGAAATGCAGATCCCCAGCCCCCAAAGACACTGAGTGGACCCCAGCCCCAGGTGGAAAGTCCAGCCCCCAGGTGAAAAACCCATCCCCCAGGTGGGAGGTCCAGCCCCAGGTGAGAGGTCCAGCCTCCGGGTGAGAGGTCCGACCCCCGGGTGAGAGGTCCAGCCCCAGGTGGGGAGCCCGACCCCAGGTGAGGGGTCCAGCCCCAGGTGAGAGGTCCAGCCTCCGGGTGAGAGGTCCAGCCCCAGGTGGGGAGTCCGACCCCAGGTGGGGAGCCCGACCCCAGGTGAGGGGTCCAGCCCCAGGTGAGAGGTCCGGCCCCAGGTGGGGAGCCCAGTCCCAGGTGAGGGGTCCAGCCCCCAGGTGACAAGTCCAGCTCCAGGTGAGAGGCCCGGCCCCCAGGTAACAGGTCCAGCCCCAGGTGAGGAGCCCGGCCTCAGGTGAGGGGTCCAGCCCCCGGGTGACAGGTTCGGCCCCAGGTGAGGAGCCCGGCCCCAAGTGAGGGGTGCAGCCCCAGGAGCACCGGGCTGTGACGCGTGGACATACGCGGTGAGGTCTCAGGAATCCAACGCCAGCGCCAGCTCGGGTCGCGCCCCCGCCCGCCTCCTCCCTGGTCTCGCCGCGCGCCCGCCTGAGGGCCCCGGTCGCGGCAGCGCGCACTGACCTCCGCAGCTGCCGGCGGCGTCCTTCGGAACGCGGCTGCCTAGGCCGGCCTCGGCAGGAAGCGGGACGGCGGAAACAGAACAGAGCGAAGCCTTTGCCCGAATCTAAAGTGGCCACCGCAACCCTGGCCGCTGCGGCCGCGAGGACCCTCTGTGCCCTGAGTAAACATGGCCGCCGCGGGCTGCGCGCAAGGGGCGGGGCGCGGGAGGCGGGGTTGGACATGCACGCCCCGCCCCCGGCTTCCCCGCGGACGCTGACCCGGGGCCTTCCCATTGGTTGCCTCTCGTGGCGAGCTCGGATTGGTCCACATCAGGCCGGGGCGGGTCCCATCGACCAATAGCGGCTCGGGGCTGGCGAGCGGGGCGGGGCCTCGCCGGCACCGTCAAGTAGCCAGGGGGACCGGCCGGCGCGGCTGGGAGCGGGTGGGCGGCCGAGAGGCCGGAGCCGCGCGGCCGCAGGACCTGGAGCTCCGGCTGCGTCTGCCCGCAGTGCTACCCGCCATGCGCCTGCCTCGCCGGGCCGCGCTGGGGCTCTTGTCGCTTCTGCTGCTGCTGCTGCCCGCGCCGGAGGCCGCCAAGAAGCCGACGCCCTGCCAGCGGTGCCGGGGGCTGGTGGACAAGTTTAACCAGGTGGGCAGGGGCCGGGCGGGGTCGTCCACCGTGGGCCCGGGGTCCACCTCACCCTGGATCCGGGGTTGCCCCACCTTGGGCCCGGGGTCCCCCTCACCCTGGAGCCAGGGTCGCCCTCACCCTGGATTCGAAGTCCCCCTCACCCTAGACCTGGGGCCCCCCTCACCCTGGATCCGGGGTCGCCCCCACCGTGGGCCTGGGGTCCCCCCACCGTCGATCCAGAGCCGCCACTCCGTAGTCCTGGAGTCCCCCTCACCCTCGACCCAGGATCCACCCCCGCCGTGGACCCAGGGTTGACCCCACCGTGGGCCTGGGGTCCCCTCACCCTCGACCTGGGGTCGCCCTCACCCTGGGCGGGGGGTCAGGTGGTACCAAGCCCTATGGGCACTGTCTCCTCGCAGGGGTTGGTGGATACCGCAAAGAAGAACTTTGGCGGCGGGAACACGGCTTGGGAGGAAAAGACGCTGTCCAAGTATGAGTCCAGGTGGGCGCTCTGGAGCAGCCCTGTGGGTCTTGGCCTGACCCTGTCCTGGGAAGCCGTGTCCTGCCTTTGGTGCCTGTGTTAATAACAGGGAGACAGAACAGCCCCCGAGGCACCAGTCACCTGTCTGAGTTGCCTTGGCTTCTGCCTGAGGACTAATGGCTGGATCCTCTCTGGCCTTCCAGCTTCTGCTCTGGTCCCTACCCCCTCAACAGACAGTGGCTTTTTAAAATGTAAACTGGAACACCAGCCCCACTTGTGTGAACCGCTCCTGGCCCCCTGACAGTGGGGTCCCCTTACTCTCTCTGCCTGGAATCCCGGCCCCCTCCCCTGCACCCGGGCTGGTGTGTTGGTTCGGATTTTTCTTCACTGGCTTGTGGCGCTGACCGTGGGCCCGCGTGGGCCTGTGTTTCAGCGAGATTCGCCTGCTGGAGATTCTGGAGGGGCTGTGCGAGAGCAGCGACTTCGAATGCAACCAGATGCTGGAGGCACAGGAGGAACACCTGGAGGCCTGGTGGCTGCAGCTGTGAGTGCCTTAAAACCTCTTAGAAGATACTTTTATTTTCCAACTTAGAATTTGAAATAACCTCAGACTTAGAAAGATACGGGAACAGTATGGAGCTCCCACCTGCCTCGCACCCACCTTACCCCTGCATTACTGTTTTTTATCACCAGGGTCAGTGATCAAAACCAGGAAATTAACGAGAAGACTCTGTCCACACCTAGACTCTTGTTTCCTGGATCTTGCAATACTCTAGAGCCTATGTTATGTTCAGCTGCATGTTTGTTTTAAAGAGCTGTGTCTGGTGGGATTCAGTGAATGTTTTCCTCCATCCTCAGGAAGAACGAGTATCCTGACTTATTCGAGTGGTTTTGTGTGAAGACGCTGAAACTGTGCTGCTCTCCAGGAACCTACGGTCCTGACTGTCTCGGTGCGTTTCTGCTTAGGGAAATCCCATCTCCTACGTCACTTCCCCTCTTCCTCTCACAATTCTTGGGGGATGAAAGCACAGAGGGGACCTGGGGGACCTCAGCTTTCTGTAGGGTCTGGGACCCTGCCGGACGGCTGCCTCCCCCATCCCCAACCCAACTTGGAGCACTTCACACCCTCCCGCTGCAGCCTCACCACTCACCTCACGCTTTAGTGTAAAACAGAGTATGTCATCCCAGCTGTGCTGTTAACTCAGGGGTTCACTGACTCAGGTTGTTCACAGCTGAGTCCACTCACCTGAGAGTCTGTCCTGACTGACCTGTCCAGGGGCTTCTCCCTGTGTGCACAGAGGGGACCACACCACGGCTTCTGTGGCTGCCACTGCAGAGAGCCCAGGGCAGTAGGTGTCTATCAGGCTGGGTGCACGGCCTTGAGCCTTAATGGGTGCTGCAGGACAGGGCTCTTCTGTGAAGAAGTGTGCAGAAACTGAAGCCACGGTTTAACGTTTATAAAAGGCAATCACGTGGTCAAGCAGGATCAGGTAGCAGAAGTTTCAGGTTTAGACCCCCGACCTGCCCCCCGTCAGCCTCCTGCCAGCCTCTGCGTCTATCCCTGGCGAACACTGGAGGCTGCAGCTGATGTTCCCACTCTCCCTGCAGTCTCCGCCCCTGATGCATCTGTGTCCCCATCACCATGTTTCAGCTGAGGCTGCCCAAAGCCACACAAAGTGCAGTCATGCATAACGACCAGGCATGTTCTGAGAAATGCATCATTAGGCGACTTTGTCATGGTGCCAACATGGCAGAGTGCACTCCACACGCCTAGGTGGTGCAGCCGCTCCGCACCTAGGCTGCCTGGCAGGGCCTACTGCTCCCAGGCCGTACACCCGCGTGGCACGTGAGGGTCCTGAGTACTGTGGGCCATTGCGACATGTGGTAAGAATGTGTCACCTGAATACATCTAAACATAGAACAGGTAATAAGGCGTATCGTGATGTCACTAGGCAATAGGAGCTGCTCAGCTTTATTATCATCTTAGGGGACAGCTGTGCCATGCAGGGTCCCTTGTTGACCTAAACGTCATCATGCAGCACGTGGCCGTAGTGAAGTCCAGGAGCCTGTGGTTTGCTCCACTCAGGCCATCCACCGCCAGCCCTGCAGAGCCCAGGAAATCAGTTTCCCCCAACACCCACTACAAGCCTGCAGGCTCATGTACGTCCTCAGAATTGTACAGGGTTTGGGTGCAGTGTGTTCTCTCTGTGTGAGAATACCCCACCAGTCACCACCAGGTGTACTCTGAGCATGGTTTTGTGTCCCCCAAAGCGTGCCAGGGTGGGTCCCAGAGGCCCTGCAGCGGGAATGGCCACTGCAGCGGAGACGGCAGCAGACAGGGTGACGGGTCCTGCCGGTGCCACGTGGGGTACCAGGGCCCACTGTGCACTGACTGCATGGACGGCTACTTCAGCTCACTCCGGAACGAGACCCACAGCGTCTGCACAGGTACGGGCTACGCCTGGGCCGGCCCCGGGGTGAGGCAGGATGACAACAGCCGCTTGCTGGAGCTGCCTGCCTAGATGGGAACAGGGGCCTGCTGATATCCTAACCCCGGATGTCCAGGGAAGCTTCGGGGGCCCAGAAGGATGAATTAAAACGTCAGAAGATAGAGGCAGGGGTTGTTAGGGGCGCTTCCTGTCCCATAACAGCCCCTAGAAGGGAGAAGCTACTCACCTTCCTCTCTAGTTCGAGGTCTGCCCCGACCTTGAGTTGTGATGGGCCACACAGTGCACAGGTCCTGGAGGTACCATGTGGGCCGTGCACCGGCCCAGAGAGCAGCACCTGTCAAATCCCTGCAGGCCATTATGAGTGGCATCTTTCTAAAGGACGTTTTCTCCCTGGTTGTCACTGATACGTAGGAAAACTCTGGGTGTGTTGACATCTTGGACATGAGTGCATGGTTGGCCGGTAGCCCCCTAGGCTATTCTGGGCAGACAGACCTGTGGATCGCCAGTCAGGACCGGCCTCTCTGGTTCTTACACCCCTTGCCGTCTGTCTCTTGGATGTTGGCATGGCATGGGGCACGTGTGGATCCGGAACACGCACACCCAGCCAGGCTACAGCTCCAGAGTACGGATAGCTGCCTTCTCCAGGTTATTAAAAATTCCTTGGAGTCCTGATTTGCTGAGAATTTTAAATTCATGGGCACTGAAAACCCCATGTTGCTTTTTCCCCTTAAATTCCTCACTTTTAAACAAGCTGGTACCTGAGAGGGGGGTTCGTACCCAGGCCCGCCTTTGCCTTCCAGCCTGCGACGAGTCCTGCAAGACGTGCTCGGGCCCGACCAACAGAGACTGCGGCGAGTGCGAAGTGGGCTGGGTGCTGGACGAGGGCGCCTGCGTGGGTGAGGAGCGGCCCGGGGGTGGAGGAGGGCGCCCGCGTGGGTGAGGAGCGGCCCGGGGGTGGAGGAGGGGCGCCCGCGTGGGTGAGGAGCGGCCGGGGGTGGAGGAGGGCGCCCGCGTGGGTGAGGAGCGGCCCGGGGGTGGAGGAGGGCGCCCGCGTGGGTGAGGAGGGGTCCGGGGGTGGACGAGGGCGCCCGCGTGGGTGAGGAGGGGTCCGGGGGTGGAGGAGGGCGCCCGCGTGGGTGAGGAGGGGCCCGGGGGTGGAGGAGGGCGCCCGCGTGGGTGAGGAGCGGCCCGGGGGTGGAGGAGGGCGCCCGCGTGGGTGAGGAGCGGCCCGGGGGTGGAGGAGGGGGCCCCGCGTGGGTGAGGAGGGGCCCGGGGGTGGACGAGGGCGCCCCGCGTGGGTGAGGAGGGGTCCGGGGGTGGAGGAGGGCTCCCGCGTGGGTGAGGGGGTGAGGAGGGGTCCGGGGGTGGACGAGGGCGCCCGCGTGGGTGAGGAGGGGTCCGGGGGTGGAGGAGGGCGCCCGCGTGGGTGAGGAGGGGTCCGGGGGTGGAGGAGGGCGCCCGCGTGGGTGAGGAGGGGGTCCGGGGGTGGGAGGGGGGCGCCCGCGTGGGTGAGGAGGGGTCCGGGGGTGGAGGAGGGCGCCCGCGTGGGTGAGGGGGGGTGAGGAGGGGTCCGGGGGTGGACGAGGGCGCCCGCGTGGGTGAGGAGGGGTCCGGGGGTGGAGGAGGGGGCGCCCGCGTGGGTGAGGAGGGGTCCGGGGGTGGACGAGGGCGCCCGCGTGGGTGAGGAGGGGTCCGGGGGTGGAGGAGGGCGCCCGCGTGGGTGAGGGGGTGAGGAGGGGTCCGGGGGTGGACGAGGGAGCCCGCGTGGGTGAGGAGGGGTCCGGGGGTGGACGAGGGGCGCCTGCGTGGGTGAGGAGGGGTCCGGGGGTGGAGGAGGGCGCCTGCGTGGGTGAGGAGCGGCCCGGGGGTGGAGGAGGGCGCCTGCGTGGGTGAGGAGCGGCCCGGGGGTGGAGGAGGGCGCCCCCGTGGGTGAGGAGGGGTCCGGGGGTGGACGAGGGCGCCCGCGTGGGTGAGGAGGGGTCCGGGGGTGGAGGAGGGCGCCCGCGTGGGTGAGGGGGTGAGGAGGGGTCCGGGGGTGGACGAGGGAGCCCGCGTGGGTGAGGAGGGGTCCGGGGGTGGACGAGGGCGCCCGCGTGGGTGAGGAGGGGTCCGGGGTTGGAGGAGGGCGCCTGCGTGGGTGAGGAGGGGTCCGGGGGTGGGGGCTCCCCAAGGTCCGCTTCTGCCCAGCCTCTGCGTCCCCGTCCCGCCAGCTGCTCCTGGTTCACGGCCCTCCCCATCTCTGCTCATTCTGGGTCATGGGAAGGGGATCGTTGAGGGGACCCCTAGGCTCCCACACCTGTGATCCCACCACGCACGGGTCAGGAAGGATCATGGGACTTCCTTCGTACCTTCTGGACTGGGCAGGCATCGGGGCCACAGTGTCCTTGCTGTCAGGTGGCCCTGGGGCTGTGGACCTGTGGTGCCAGCTGCCCCGAGTCGGCTGACAGCTCCTGGGAACTCATCCGAGTGTGTTCCTGGGTGGGAGGCCGCCGGCAGGGGCCAGCTGTATCCCTCTGTGCGGGTTTCAGAAGACACACGGATGGGGCATATCAGGGTGGTCCTGGCTGCACCCATGGTGGCAGAGGCTGGTGGGTCCCGGGGGATGTGGGAAAGGGCAGGGCACAGTGGCACAGCCAGGTCTGGGAGCAGGCAGAAGGGCAGGGCCGTGCTGCTGGCATGTGCAATGGAAACTGCCTTTTCCCGCAGACGGCAAGCTCAGGGTGGCAGGGGGCTGCCCACGAGCTCCTGCCGTCCGAGGGGTACGGCCCCCTACTCACACCAGTGTGACAAGCCAGCTCCGTGCCTGGCAGTGCTCAGCCAGGAGGGGGACGTCACCTCCTAACACAGGCCTCCAGGTTTTAAGTGGTGCCAGGTCTGGACGTCTCCAGCATTGTGCTATGCTCACCCCACCCTGTCCCCCACATGGTGGGCATCACCTGCTTCAGCTGTGTCTCTTCCCGCCAGCCTGGCTATGGGCACAGCACTTACAAAGCCAGCCCTGCAGCGCCTCTGAGCTCTGGAGAAGCCAAAGGCTCTGGCTTCATGGGGAGGGTCTGGGACTAGCTGTGGCTTTCCCGCAGTCCAGGTGCCGAGTGGGTGTGGTGGCTCACGCTTGTAATCCCAGCACTTTGGGAGGCTGAGGCAGGTGGATCACGAGGTCAGGAGATCGAGACACTCCTGGCTAACACAGTGAAACCCCATCTCTACTAAAAATACAAAAACTTAGCCGGGCGTGGTGGCGGGCACCTGTAGTCCCAGCCACTCGGGAGGCTGGGGCAGGAGAATGGCGTGAACCTGGGAGGCAGAGCTTGCAGTGAGCCAAGGTCGCACCACTGAACTCCAGCCCGGTCAAAAGAGCGAGACTCTATCTCAAAAAAAAAAAAAAAAAATTGGAGCTCAGCCCCTGGCAGGTTCCACAGCTCTGGGGAGAAGGGAGAGGGATATGGGGGCGTGAGGTGTGGAGGCTCTCACTGTCTCACCCTCACGCGATGCGTCACCATCCTCACGGGGCCCCTGCCACAGTTGGCACTGACTCTGTAAGGACAGGGCCTGGCCATCGCCTTATCCCCTCCCCTGCCACGTGGGACCTCCGAGGAGGACATTTGAGATGATCCCCCCAGGGGCTGCCCTCCTCCCTGCCCTTCCCCAGCCGGTCCTGGCCGTGGGCTGTATCAGGCCATGATCATTCCTCCTGCTCCCTGGCCAGGCCGTCCTGGGCCGCTCACAGCTGTGCCATTCTGTTCCAGACGTGGACGAGTGTGCGGCCGAGACGCCGCCCTGCAGCGCTGCACAGTTCTGTAAGAATGCCAACGGCTCCTACACATGCGAAGGTGGGTCCAGCGGGCGGGCCTGCACTCCGGGTCCCTCCTGGGTTTCATTGCTGTCTTTGTAAACATTCATTTATGACTTCTTAGCATCACTTATATACCTCCTGCCTGCTCTGAGAACACTTAGTGTGGCAAAATAAGTCATAGGTATTTGCTGTAGGAAAATCAGAAAATTTAAGTAAGTTAAAGAAAATTAAAAACCCACGAGTTCCCTGGAGAGCGCACCCTGCTCGTGCCCCCCAGCGCCCCCACAACGTGCCCTGTGTGATTTTCCACAGCACCTATCGGTGTTTTCCACCCAGCAGCTTGTCCTGTGTCCTGTGGTTTCTCCATCATGTTCATGATTTTGGAGCATGCCATTGTTTCATACGTTTAAAACAATGTCTATTGCTGGACATTTACGTCATAACAATTTTTCAACTGTTATCAACTGTGAATACTCTTGAAGGTAAAACTTTTCACATTCCTTATGATTTTCTTTGGATTAATTTCCAAATCGTTCAGTCAAGGAAATGTGTCTTTTAGGGCCATAGTGCCCCAGAAGAGTTGTGCCGATCCCCAGTCCCAGCAGTAGGAAGGAGCCTCTGTGACAGCCCCGGGCAGTTTTCACTGTTGGGAGTGCAGACAGCAGGACCCTCATTGAGCCACTACACTGGAAGCCATGCTAGAGGCTCCCCGGCGTGTGGGGGTCCAACGCCGGCTCCCCGGCGTGTGGGGGTCCCATGCTAGAGGCTCCCCAGCATGTGGGGGTCTGACACCGGCTCCCCGGCGTGTGGGGGTCCGATGCCAGCTCCCCGGCATGTGGGGGTCCCATGCTAGAGGCTCCCCGGCGTGTGGGGGTCCCATGCTAGAGGCTCCCCAGCATGTGGGGGTCCGACACCGGCTCCCCGGCGTGTGGGGGTCCGATGCCGGCTCCCCGGCATGTGGGGGTCCCATGCTAGAGGCTCACCAGCATGTGGGGGTCCCATGCTAGAGGCTCCCCGGCATGTGGGGGTCTGACACCAGCTCCCCGGCGTGTGGGGGTCTGACGCTGGCTCCCTGTTGCAGAGTGTGACTCCAGCTGTGTGGGCTGCACAGGGGAAGGCCCAGGAAACTGTAAAGAGTGTATCCCCGGCTACGCGAGGGAGCATGGACAGTGTGCAGGTCAGTGACGGGGTCTGTGCTGGACGCAGGTGGACCCTTCCCAAGGGACCATGATGTGAATGGCCCCAGGAGGTGCTGCCAGGGATGGGAAGCAGCTGAGACCCGTCCTGCAGACGCAGCTCCCCAGGGTCACTGCGCACTCACCCTGAGGTCCACAAGATGCAGAAGCAGTGGGAGTGGGGGATGAGCTCTGCATGGCCGATCCTGGTGTAGATGGCACTGCTGCACCAGCCTCTCCCCAGTGGCCTCGTTCCCCAGGTCCAGAGCCTCTGCTTTCTCTCCAGCTCCTGGGTGGTGCTTGCCTCGAGGCTTAAGGCCAGGCCTGCCATGGTTGTGGGCTGCCTGGGTGAGCCTGGGCGTGGCTGGAATCCAGGTGGAGAAACTGGGCTTCCTGACCAGGCGCGGTGGCTCATGCCTGTAATCCCAGCACTTTGGGAGGCCGAGGCGGGTGGATCACGAGGTCAGGAGATCGAGACCATCCTGGCTAACACGGTGAAACCCCGTCTCTACTAAAAATACAAAAACTTAGCCGGGCGTGGTGGCGGGCACCTGTAGTCCCAGCTACTTGGGAGGCTGAGGCAGGAGAATGGCGTGAACCCGGGAGGCGGAGCTTGCAGTGAGCTGAGACCACGCCACTGCACTCCAGCCTGGGCGAGAGTGAGACTCCGTCTCCAAAAAAAAAGAAAAGAAAGTGGGCTTCTTGGGCACATGCCAGCCTTCTGGCCTCACCTGGAGGTCTCTTCTCTGCATTTTCTACCAGTTGAGGGCCCAACTTTGAGACATGAAATTCTGCCCTCTTGAAGCCTTTCCTGACCTTTGCTCCTTTCTGTAACATGACGTTTGTCATTGTTGTGCTTTCTTTATGTGAGTGAATCTGAATGAATGAGTTTCACAGTCTGCTGCACATCTGCTAAGTGGAGTAATTATTAAAACGGAGTCTTTTAATTTTAGATGTAGATGAGTGCTCACTAGCAGAAAAAGCCTGTGTGAGGAAAAACGAAAACTGCTACAATACTCCAGGGAGCTACGTCTGCGTGTGTCCTGACGGCTTCGAAGAAACTGAAGATGCCTGTGTGCCGCCGGCAGAGGCTGGTGAGTGGCGCGGCTCCCTCCACACGGGCTCCCTCCACACGGGCTCCCACACACGGGCTCCCTCCACACGGGCTCCTCACACACGGCTCCCTCCACACGGGCTCCCTCCACACGGGCTCCTCACACACGGGTTCCCACACACGGCTCCCTCCACACGGGCTCCCACACACGGGCTCCCACACGGGCTCCCCACACACGGGCTCCCCCCACACGGGCTCCCTCCACACGGGCTCCCTCCACACGGGCTCCCACACACGGGCTCCCCACACACGGGCTCCCCACACACGGGCTCCCCCCACACGGGCTCCCTCCACACGGGCTCCCTCCACACGGGCTCCCACACACGGGCTCCCCACACACGGGCTCCCCACACACGGCTCCCTCCACACGGGCTCCTCACACACGGGCTCCCACACACGGGCCCCTCCACACGGCCCCCTCCACACGGGTCCCCTCCACACGGGCCCCCTCCACACGGGCTCCCTCCACACGGGCTCCCCACACACGGCCCCCTCCACACGGGCTCCCCACACACGGCCCCCTCCACACGGGCCCCTCCACACGGCCCCCTCCACACGGGCCCCCTCCACACGGGCCCCCTCCACACGGGCCCCCTCCACACGGGCCCCTCCACACGGGCTCCCCACACACGGGCCCCCTCCACACGGGCCCCTCCACACGGCCCCCTCCACACGGCCCCCCTCACACGGGCCCCCTCCACACGGGCCCCCTCCACACGGGCTCCCTCCACACGGGCTCCCCACACACGGCCCCCTCCACACGGGCTCCCCACACACGGGCCCCTCCACACGGCCCCCTCCACACGGGCCCCCTCCACACGGGCCCCCTCCACACGGGCTCCCTCCACACGGGCTCCCCACACACGGCCCCCTCCACACGGGCCCCCTCCACACGGGCCCCCTCCACACGGGCCCCCTCCACACGGGCCCCCCCACACGGCTCCCCCCACACGGGCTCCCCCCGCACGGGCTCCCCCCACACGGCCCCCTCCACACGGCCCCCTCCACACGGGCTCCCCCCACACGGGCTCCCCCCACACGGGCTCCCCACACACGGCCCCCTCCACACGGCCCCCTCCACACGGGCTCCCTCCACACGGGCTCCCCCCACACGGGCTCCCTCCACACGGGCTCCCCACACACGGCCCCCTCCACACGGACCCCCTCCACACGGGCTCCCTCCACACGGGCTCCCCCCGCACTGGCCCCCCCCCGCACGGGCCCCCCACCACACGGCCCCCCCTCATGGGCTCCCCCACACGGGCCCCCCCCACACGGGCCCCCCCCACACGGGCTCCCCCTACACAGGCCCCCTCCACACGGGCCCCCTCCACACGGGCTCCCCCCACACGGGCTCCCCCCACACGGGCCCCCTCCACACGGGCTCCCCCCGCACGGGCCCCCTCCGCACGGGCCCCCTCCGCACGGGCCCCCTCCACATGGGCTCCCCCCACACGCGCCCCCTCCACACGGGCTCCCCCGACACAGACTACCCTCCACACGGGCCCCCCCCCACACGGGCCCCCTCCACACGGGCTCCCCACACACGGGCTCCCCCCGCACGGGCCCCCCACCACACGGCCCCCCCCCATGGGCTCCCCCACCACGGGCTCCCCCACCACGGGCCCCCCCCACACGGGCCCCCTCCACACGGGCTCCCTCCACACGGGCTCCCCCCGCACGGGCCTCCTCCGCACGGGCCCCCTCCGCACGGGCTCTCCCCACACGCGCCCCCTCCACACGGGCTCCCCCGACACAGACTACCCTCCACACGGCCCCCCCCCCCCCCCACACGGGCCCCCTCCACACGGGCTCCCCCGACACAGACTACCCTCCACACGGGCCCCCTCCACACGGGCTCCCTCCACACAGACTACCCTCCACACGGGCCGCCTCCACACGAGCTCTCTCCACACGGGCTCCCTCCACACAGACTACCCTCCACACGGGCTCCCCCCACACGGGCTCCCCCGACACGGGCCGCCTCCACACGGGCTCCCCCCACACAGGCTCCCTCCACACAGACTGCCCCCCACACAGGCTCCCCCTACACAGACTGACCCCTACACAGGCTCCCTCCACACAGGCTCTCTCCACATGAGCTCCCCCAACATGGGCTGCCTCCCCTGGACCTCAGGGCTTGCAGGTAGACTGGCTGCTTGGTCTGAAATCCACACAGACAGTGGCCTTGGGATAGTGAGAGGGGGGTTCCCGGAAGACAGGTGCATAACACCTCTGTGTGGGCACACTTGCACAGAGAGGTACCGGCTTCCTGAGGATGAAGCCCCCAGGTTCACAGCTCACACGGAAGTTAAGGCGATGAAAAGGGAAGTCTCTGAACCTCAAACCTCAGCAGGCAAGGAGGAGCAGACAGAAGAGGCAGCTGAGGATCTGGAAAAGTCATCTGGGGAAGCTGCCCAGGGTGCCACAGAGACAGGGACTGGCAGGAAGTGGTGAAGGGCAAGCAGGTCCCCCATGCCTGTTTCCTGGAGCTGCCTTACCAAGAACCAGGGACTCGGGCTCCAGCAACAGAAATGTGCCTCTCACAGATCTGGAGCCAGAAGTCAGAGGCCCAGATGCAAGCAGGCTGCTTCCTTGGGAGGCTGGGCAGGCACATCTGTTCCGGGCCTCTGTCCTTGCCTGGGGACGCCACCTGCTCCCCATGTCTTCACATAGTCCCATGCAGTGTCTACAAACCTCCCCTCTTCGTCACTAATGCCCTCGTGTTAACTTAGCCATCTCTAAAGACCCTATTTCCAAACAAGGTCACAATCCCAGGTGCTGGGAGTAAAGACTTCAGCATCTTTTGGGGGGCACAGCTCTGCCCACAACAGTCCTCACAGAAGTCTAGAATACAGAGTGTGGGAAAGAAGCAGCATTCAAGGAGATGTTGGCTAACGGTTTTTCAGAATGAATAAGGCAGGATTCAGATTCCAGAAGCTGTTTCCTGAGCAGGACAAATAAAAGCAATTCCACCTCTAGAAGCATCGTAGTAAACAGCAACAGCAAGACAGGAGAACTGAGGGGTCGGCAGAGACAGACAGGCAAGAGGACAAGGCTGTCTGCCACCCCTTCAGTCCCCTCTTGCCCCTCCCTCCCCTCACCCTTGGTCCCCTCTTGCCCCTCCCTCCCCCCCACCCTCGGTCCCCTCTTGCCCCTCCCTCCCCCCCCCACCCTCGGTCCCCTCTTGCCCCTCCTTCCCCTCACCCTTGGTCCCCTCTTGCCCCTCCCTCCCCCCCCCCCCTCCGCCCCCTCTTGCCCCTCCCTCCTACCACCACCCTGGGTCCCCTCTTTCTCCTCCCCCCACCACCATTGCTCAGGCTCCCATTCTACTGGGCTGCAAGGAACCCCTTGCCGCTCCCATCTCCGCATCCTCCACACCCAAGGCATTGCGGCGGCTTTGAAATCCGTTCGTTCTGCCTCATCTCTCATCTGCTGTGGGGGGAACCGGGGGTCTACGAGCTGC
The DNA here is from genome assembly GCF_024542745.1 of Macaca thibetana thibetana. Lineage (NCBI taxonomy): Eukaryota > Metazoa > Chordata > Mammalia > Primates > Cercopithecidae > Macaca > Macaca thibetana. The sequence goes on along the minus strand of NC_065587.1, from coordinate 861,467 downwards.
CCTTGGACCACTGCGTCTGGGGCCTTGAGCCAGGACTGGACAGGCAGTCCCTGCACCTGCTGCTGTCCTGGGAAAGGCCTCGTCCCCAGGGCCCTTCGTGCCGAGCTTTGACGACCTGTGCTTGTTTTCTGACAGAAGCCACAGAAGAAGAAAGCCCGACACAGCTGCCCGCCCACGAAGACCTGTAACGTGCTAGACTTGCCCTTTAAATTATTCAGAAGGACGTCCTGTGGAAAATGTGGCCCCGAGGATGTGTCCCCTGCAGTGGACAGCGGGAGGGAGAAGCTGCCTGGTCTCTAATGTTTGATTCTCATTTGGCCCTTAAACAGCTGCATTTCTTGGTGGTTCTTAAACAGACTTGTATATTTTGATACAGTTCTTTGTAATAAAATTGACCATTGAAGGTAATCAGGAGAACGGGTATGGGTTTGTCTCATTAATCAGGACAGACCTTTACCACTGAGTTTGCACCTGTCCTGCCAGAGCCGGGAGGTGACCAGGGCTGCCGAGGTCTGCAGAGGCAGCAGGTCTGGTCCTGGGCTGGTGGCTCTGCTGTCCCTGAACAGGACTCACGTGCCGCTTGGGGGAGGAGAGGAGGAGGGAAGGAGGGGAGGAGAGGAGTAGGGGAGGGCCCTCCCCCTTCCCCTCCCCCTCCCCCTCCCCCTTCCCCTCCTCCTCCCCCTCCCCCTCCCTCGGGCGAGAACCTAAAGACGTGACCAGGTGGGTTTCAGGGGTCCCACCTATGGGCCCCTCTTCAGTGATTCAAAGGATGTACAAGCAGGGACCCTCGGGCGGAGGAAAGGCATCTTTGGGGGCTTCGCTGGAGGAGACAGCCAATCACAAACCCCAGGGCCCGCCTGTTCCTCACCTGGGAATGAAGACACTCCAAGAAGAAAGCTGGCTGCAGGTGAGAGGTTGCAGACTCTGGGAGCTCCCTCTGAGGGGCCACGGCTTCCTCCCTGGGCCTCCCACTTGGCCTGGTCCCCCTCACCCACTCCTCAGTCACGCCGTCCCTCCTGTCCGTGCTGATGTCCCCCAGGGGTAGGTGGCTGGCTGGCCTGCTCCTGCCCTGGCCCCCCTTCCCAGGCTGTGCACTGTCCTGGCACTACTGACCCCCATGTCCACACTGTTCTGTGCCCATGAACCCCACCTCAGTGCACCTGTGCTCACTGGGCTCCAGGTGGTCATGCTCACCTGGGTATTGGAAGAGCCCTGCTGTAGGACTCTGCCCTGTGGGTCCCTGACGGGCAGAGGCGGCCACAGCCCACTTGGCAGGCTGAGTGGTGAGTGGTGCCTGGCCCTGCATCTCGCCTCTGGTTCTTCCTGAGTCAGTTGCACTCAGCAGCCTCACTGCCTCTCCCCTTCTCCCTCTAACCCTAGGCCAGGGCGCCCCAAATCCCTGGAGGGGGCACAGCTCAGCTTGGGCAAGATGGGGGCTGCTCTTGTCCACTTCAGTCCTTTCAGGCAGTCTCCGCTTCACGTGCCAATGGAACCACCTAGAGATGGCATCCCGGCCGTGCAGACCAAGGGCAGAGGCCAGAGGGGCGGGGGCTGTGTGGGCCCTTGGGGGACTCAGAAAGTGGGGTCAGAGCATGGCAGAGAGTCCACAGGGATGGCCATGGAAAGAAGTAGGGGAACACCAGCTGAGGCCCTGGGGGGCCAAGCACCTGAGTCTCCTGTGGGAGGGTGGAGCTACCCATGGGTGGGCGGGAACTAGGCGACCCCAACGGGAAGCCCTGAAGGCAGGCCCAGTCCCTGGGAGGTACCTGGGGGAGGAGTAGAGGGCACAGCCAGGGAGGAGGACCCAGGCAGGGGCTGGCCCAGGGCCACCTTGTGCACCCCCACGTGCGCAGACAGGCGTCTCCCATGTCCCTCACGTCCCTGCCCCGCTCAGCCCTGTGGAGCCGCCATCAATCAGGTAGGACTGCAGCCGGGTCTGGGACCCCCGCCCTACCTTTCAGCCGATACCTCTGTCCTGCTCCTGCCCTAGTTCCCCTCCCCTGACCATGCACCGTCCTGGTACTACTGACCCCCATGTCCAGGCTGGGGGCGTCAAGGACAGGAGGTGTACAGGCCAGGGGCCCCGGTTCCGGACGCTGGGAGCAGGATCCCGGGCGCGCAGCAGAGACGGCCCCAGTTTCCACCTTGTCGCCAGTGAACTCTAGGGAGTCCTCAGCGGGGATCGGGGCCAGCCAGGAGGGGTCCCCGTAGGACACGGGGGACGGGGGCTGGCGGGGGCGGTTGAGCAGGAATGGGGGACGACCCCGCGGGCAGAGCCGGGGCCGGGGCAGGGGCGAGAGCGTAGGCAGGGTCCTTGGGACCGTGGGGCTGGGGTCCACCTGCCCAGGTGCTCGAGGGGCGCCTGCGGGGCTGGGGTTGGAGCTGGGACCGGGAGCGCCGCCTCCTGGGGGGGACTCTGGCCCGCCCCTCCCCACGCGGTGCCGCCCGCGCCCCGCCAGCTCCCGCCCGACGCAGCGGACCCAGCCTCAGACTGCGACCCCTGCCCGGGCCCAGCTGGCGGACCGCGGGGCCGCACACGCGCTCCCGCCCCTCGGAGTCGCCCGGCCCGGGCCGAGGACCTGGGCGCGCGCGGCCGACAGGTGGCGCTGTGGGACCGCCCTGCCCGGCTCGGATCCCGGGACTTGGCCGGCTACTGTCCACTGCACCTGCCCCGTCGCACCTCTGCGCTGCCAGGACCTCTTTCTAAAAGGGGAACTTGGAAGAGTGAGGTTGGGGTGAACTGTGGACCTCCGCTGTCCTTCTGGGCCCAGGCAGAGACTCTGCCATAGCCCTGGGGGAGCCCCACCCTGTGGGAGCCGGGACTGGGGACTGCAGGGCCTAGAGGGCCTCCACTTTGGTTCCCAGACCCCAGCATCTTGCTTTGGCGCATACACAGGTCCTGGGGGTGGCTTCCATCCCCACAGGGCATGCCTTGTCAGGCTAGAAGCTTCTAGAAATGCCCTCGGTCAAGCCCACCCCTGACTTTGCTGTAAACGCGTCCCTTGGTCAAATGCAACAGACACTGGGCGGGATCCGCAGGATGAGATGTTCTGTGAGCCAGCGGTTCTCAATAGGCAGCTGTCATGTCCCCCAGGGGACAGGGGACCACCTCTGGAGGTGCTGTGGGTTGTCACGACCTGGTGAGGAGTGCTCCCACCAGGGCACAGGACACCTTGCCACAGAGGACGGCCCCCACCAGAGGACGAGCCAGCTCCCGCTGACACCAAGGCGGACAGACGCTCAGGGCAGTCCCTGGACAGTGGCCTGGACCTCAGCCAAGCTGTGTTAGACAGGGAGGCGGCAATGGTGTGAATGTGGGTCTGCTCTGGGAACACGAATCATGGGGTGGGGTCCGCACAGGCCGGGACAACCTGTGCATGCCGCCTCCTGCTGTCCTGGATGTACCACATCCCCCTGAAGACGACCGCTGCCTGCTCAGCCTCATGATGGGGCAGGTCTAAGAGCCAGTGACAGCGAGCAAGGCAGAGACACAGCCATGGGGCATCCCATGGCCAGACCATGCATCTCCGCAGGGGCCCAGAACCACGGCAAGAGTCCTCGATGCAGGCACGCAACACCCACTGCGGATAGCACGGCCCTCCTCTGCACTTGCCTGTGGTTAGGGTCTTCCATGGGCACTTGACTTTAAACCCCCACCCCTTACCACCCGTGCCTTTGGTCTGCAGGGTCAGATTGTTAAGTAGCAACCAGGACACGGGAGCTGGCCTTGGACGGCGGTAGAGCTGGTTCTGCTCTGTGCCTATTCAGAGTTGTCCTTTCATGTCCCCCAGTATTGGGTTGGAACAGAGTCCCCAAATGTGGAATATGCTCTTCAAGCTCCCAGAAGCCTTCCAGGTGCTGTGTGTCCTGGCAGGGGCTGCGAGAGGCAGTCACTTATCTGTCCTCTACTTTGGAGGGGATTCTCTCACTCAGGAGGGCCCAGTGTGCTCACCACGTCTTGCTCATCTGGTCTCATTAGCACAGGGCCATCGATAGAGGGGGCCAGTGTGACGTCCTGGGGACATTCATTCAGCTGGTGCCGGTCTCTGGATTCTTGGGAGAGAGGCAGGAATGTTACCATAGCCCATAGCTCTGGGGAGGAACTGGCTGTTTCCTGTTTTGAGTTCCAAGGCAGTGTGACTGATCTTCCTGCCAGGCAGCAGATGGAGAAGAATGCGCACCCAGCAGCGGCCTCACCGCACACCTGGGCAGGCTGGGGAACCCTCTCTAGCAAAGGCACCGCATCTAGCTGGGTTATTTTTGCAACAGTCCAAAATAACTGGTGTTGCACATCTTCCTCTGAGGGACTCAGCCTTCACTTCGGTGACTGTTCTCTGGGTCAGAAACCCACTCAGGTCTAGAAACTGGGCAGCGTCATGACATATATATATATGTGTGTATATATACACGTATATATATGTGTGTGTGTGTGTATATATATACAGAGAGAGAGAGACACAGAGTCTGGCTCTGTTGCCCAGGCTGGAGTGCAGTGGCATGATCTTGGCTCACTGCAAGCTCCACCTCCCAGGTTCACGCCATTCTCCTGTCTCAGCCTCCCAAGTAGCTGGGACCACAGGCGCCCACCACCATGCCCCACTAATTTTTTGCATTTTTAGTAGATACAGGGTTTCACCGTGTTGGCCAGGATGGTCTCGATCTCCTGACCTCGTGCTCTGCTCGCCTCTGCCTCCCAAAGTGCTGGGATTACAGGCGTGAGCCACTGCGCCCGACCCTGTTTATTTATTTTTGAGACAGAGTCTCACTCTGTCACCCAGGCTGGAGTGCAGTGGCACAATCTCGGCTCACTGCAGCCTCCACCTCCTGGGTTCAAGCAATTCTCCTGCCTCAGCCTCCCAAGTAGCTGGAATTACAGGCATGCACCACCACGCCCAGCTAATTTTTGTATTTTTTGTAGACATGGGGTTTCACCATGTTGGTCAGGCTGATCTTGAACTCCTGACCTCGTGATCTGCCCACTTCAGCCTCCTAAAGTGCTAGGATTACAAGTGTGAGCCACCACGCCCAGCCTTATTTACTTATTTTTGAGACAGTCTCTGTGTTGCCCAGGCTAGAGTGCAGTGGCGCAATCTCAGCTCACTGCAACACCTCCCAGATTCAAGCAATTCTCCTGCCTCAGCTTCCTGAGTAGCTGAGATTACAGGCACCTGCCACCATGCCCAGCTAATTGTTGTATTTTTAGTAGAGATGGGGTTTCACTATGTTGAGCAGGCTGGTCTTGAACTCCCGATCTCAAGGTGATCCACCTGCCTCGGCCTTGCAAAATGCTGCGATTTCCGGCTTGAGCCACCGCTACTGGCCATGACTTTTTATTGGAGAGAGTGCCCTTGGCCTCCCCATCACACAACCCTGATTTCTTCTGCTCCAACAAGCTGAGCAGTCTCTTGTGGGCTGCCTGTCCCTCTCCTAGGAACATGGTGTTCTACCAGTTACCTCCACAACCCCACGCGGCTCTGGCCCTTGGCCCCGCTCCAGCCCTGCAACTCTAATTAGAGCTGCCTCCACAGCCACTGATGGTCAAACGCTGCCGCCTGGCTGCCACCCCTGTCCCTGTCAGCCAGTCCAGTGATGTGACCGTCCCCTGCTCTCAGTTCCAGAGGACGGCGGGCTCCGTGGTGTCACAGGCCTTTCAGCCCCCGTCTGCAGTGGCTGCTCTGACATTCACCCCTCTTCACGTGTGTCCCGTGCTCCAGGAGCCTCTGAACCGTGAAACAGAGCAGCAGAGGACACCGCCTCCTGGGGTCCTCGTCCTCAGAAAAGGATCCACAACCCACAAGCTCTCCACCATCCACCCCACGCAGCTTATCTGGCTGGGCACAGCTGCGGGTCCTGGGTTCCTTCAGGCTGTGGCCCCTTTGTCACTGGGCCAGCACGTCCCCACCAGGATACACTGCAACTTAATCCCAGGAGGGTCTCGGGCAGGTCCTGGGGAGCTGGGAGAGGGGGCCGGCCTCTCCCACGGAGAAGGCACGGTTTGGAGACGTCCTGTTTCTTCCCAGCCAGCACCGTGGCCTGAGCACAGCAGACCCCAGGGGTAGGGTCACCTATTGGGAGCCGGCCCCTTTGGCCACCGAGTCTGTGCGTGTTCTCCATGCAGTCTTCTGTTGCTTTTCCAGAACTTCAGGGGCGGGCACCAGCAGCCCACCCAGGACACTGTTCTCAAGGTTGTGCCCCCCGGACTCTCACCCCAGGCTCACTCACCACAAGAGTGCAGGCCCCTCCCCATCGCCGTCCACTGCCAGTGGTGCCCGCTGGACAGAGCGAGAGCCTTTGCCTGCACACCTCCCTGGCGCTGCCTGTCTGTGGCTGGCTCCAGAGCAGCAGGCGGCCGCAGCGCCTCAGCCATGTCCTCAGCTGACCCAGGGGCTGGGTGAGGTGAGGCAGCCTGAGACTGCTCCAGCGTGCTGAGCTGTGAGGAGGGGGCTGGGCCTTTGGCCCCCAGAGTGTTACTCAGAGGGTATGACCTTCAGCGGGGTGCCCTCCTCAGCCTGCTCCCCACTGCTTCCTCAGCCCCCCTGCTCCGGCTCTGTCCCTTTTCAGATTCCCAGGTCCCTGCAGGCCTGGGATGGGGAAGCTGCCTGCCACCTGGGACAGGTGGTCATCACTGGCGCGACTCAGGGTGGGGGGCCCTGGCCCAGTGGCCCTGCCGTCCTCCCCATGTGCCCATGGCCAGCACGTGGGTGTGGACTGAGCCTGTGCCAGGTGGGCCCTGGGGGTTGGGGGGTTGGAAGGGACCAGGCACTGCAGGGGAGTGGGGGACGGCGTCGGGGGCCAGAAAGGGTTGCTGTGATGTGGCTGGTGGGGCCGCCTGCTCTCAAGCCACACACACCCCCTCCAGGCCCAGTGCCCCTCCCCGCCTCCCTGGGGCTGGGGTCTTCCCAAACCCCAAGCCGGCTGCTCTGCACCAGTGAGGAGCCAGGCCTGGCCTGAGGGGGCTGCAGGGCACCCACCTCTCCAGAGACCACCTCCACCCACTCCCGGGGGATCCTTCCGGAGAGACCTTTCCCAGCCGCGAGCAGGGTCCGCTCTCCCCACAGTCTGGACTTTGGGAGGATCCCCCCAGAGCCAGGGAGGGGTACCTGGTCCCTTACCCCTCAAACAGCAGTCCAGGGCCAGCGTCCTTCTGCGCTCACCCACCCGCCTGCGACCGGGCTCTCTGGGCCACAGGGCGGCCACCACTCGAGAGTCACCCGCAAGCCTCCGGGTCCCGCCTGGGAGCGGTGACTGGTGGCCGCGGTGGGGGTGGGGAGCGGACAGCCACCGGGGATTCCCCCCACCTAGGCCCCCCTCCAGCCTCTGTCCGGCGCCCGGGTCCACGGTCTGCCCGCTGCAGAGGAAGAACCCCGCCCTGCGCAGAGCGGGCTTGGGAGACCCCGGCGGGCGGCGGGGCGAGGGTGGGGCGCGGGGGCGGTGTTGCTCCCGCGGGCGGGAAGCTCGGGGCGCGGCCCTGCCGGGAAAGGGGCGGTGCCGGAAGCGTCAGCTGGCCTTTCCCCGGCTAGAGGAGGCGGGGAGCAGATGGGGGTGCCACGAGGAGGTGGGGGGAGGGGACGCAATGGAGGCGCCGGGGTGCAGTGAAGAGCGAGACTGGGGCAGAGACGGGCTCAGGGACTGGGACAGGGGGATAAAGGTCTGGGAAGGAGCAGGTGTTGGGGGCGGAGGGCGCGGGGGGAAGTGGGGGAGCGGAGAGGAGCAGGGTGGGAGCGGAGTGGAGGGTGGGGGTCCGGGAGGAGTAAGGGCAGAGGGGAGGGGTGGGGGTCCGGGAGGAGCAGGAGTGCGGGCGGATGGGAGGGTGGGGATCTGCGAGGAGCAGGGGTGGGGCAAAGGGGAGAGTGAGGGGGGGTTCAGAAGGAGCAGGGGTTGGGGCGGAGGAGGGAGGGTGGGGGTCTGGGAGGAGCAGGGGTGGGGGCGGAGGGGAGGGTGGGGGGTCTGTGAGGAGCAGGGATTGGGGAGGAGGGGAGGCTGCGGGTCCAGGAGAAGCAGGGGTGGGGGGTGTGGGGCCTGGGGTGAGCAGGGGTGGGGGCGGAGGGGAGGGTGGGGGTCCGAGAGAAGCAGGAGTGGAGGGGGTGGGGCCTGGGGTTAGCAGGGGTGGAGGGTGTGGGGCCTGGGGTGAGCAGGGTTGGGGACCTGCAGCCCGTGCCCAGCCCCACAGGGACCCGCCCGCGCTCCTCCCCCGCCTCTCCGCCCCCGCGCTCCTCGTCGCTGGGAAACCCCTGCGGGCGCAATGACGATGCGCAGGACGATGGCCGTGAGGGCACAGCCCGAGTTCTGGGGCGTGGGCCGGAGCGCGGTTGGCCTTGACCTTCTTGGAAAGCCCTTGGCGGCAGGTGACTTCGCTTAGTCACGGCCCCGCGGGCGGGGACTCCCCGAGGGAAAGGAGGCCCCGCGGAAGGAGGCGCTGAATGAGACGCATGAGCGCCACCGCCGCCGCCGAACGTCCCCAGGGGTGGAAGCCAGGACCTGCGTGCCCAGATCCCCCAGGCCCGGCAGTGGGCTCTGGACACAGCCGGCCCACAGGACGCCTGGCGGGGCCTCCGAGCTTTCCTGTTTTTTTTCTGCAGCCTGGCTGGGCTTAGGGAGAGGTGGGGGGGTGCGCCCCTTGATGCTGGGGACGCGTGTGGCACAGGGAGCCGGGGGCAGCCAAGGCCTGGAGGGGTGCCTCCGGCCCGCCCAGGTCACGCTTCACCCTTCGTGAGGTCGGGATCTTTGTACAAGCTGGGCGCCACCTGTTTTTGTTTTTGTTTTTGTTTTCAAAAATGATCAGAGGGAACGAGCCTCAGCCAGGACAGGGGGCTATGAGGCTACCTGTTGCCAGGCCCACCCACCAGCCTGAATTCCGGCAGGGCTCTCCTCCTCCACCCACAGCCCTCCACCCACACCACTCCACACCTCTCCAGTGGCTCCAAGGCCTATCTGATTTGGCCTCAGTTCACCTGTTTACTTCAGGGACACCTGGTTATCCTGCCAGAGGCAGGTTGGGGGGCCTGCAGGGCCAGCCTCTCTCAAATCCACTTCTGGCTGTGGCTGTATGGTCCCCACAGCGCTTCCTTACCCCTTCCCCACGCTGGAATCTGAGAACCAGATATGGGGGTCCCGGTCTCAGCGTCCCTCTCCATCCCGGGTGCCCTGCTGCTGCCAGCTTACACGCCCACCATCCCATCCTCAGGGTCAGTGTGGCTGCAGAATGGCCTCTGGGAAGAGTGGGGTGGGGGCTCTAGCCTGGTGTACCCCCAGCCTGCTGTCCCAGGTGAATGCAGACCCCTGGCTCAGCTGCTGACCAGATAACAGTGGCCCTTGTGCCGCAGCCTGGGTGGGGGCTGGGGTACCAGCCCCGGGTGTCTCCAGGCGCAGAATGGCACCCACCCCCACCCCACCCACAGGCAGCGGCCAGCAGGAGACATTGTCCGTCCCCCTCAACCCTGGCTATTAATAGCTCCCTGGGCTAGAAGCGGCTATAAATAGCCCCAGCCCCTCACACAGGCCCATTCAGGCCCCGCTGCCTGGGTGAGCACAGCAGCCACACTTGCACTCACTCAGAGCCGTGCACACAGGAACTGTGCCACTCCTGCCCCTCCACGCCATCTGCACTGAACAGATCCAGGCTGTCCCTGCAGCCCTCACAGGGTCTCCTGCGGCAGGGGAGGGCTCCGAATGGCTCTGGAGGCTTTTTCTTTGCTCCTCCCGCCACTGCCCAGAGTCCCCTGGGGGCTTCTAGCTACTCCTGGGTCCTACTCTGAGGCTTCTGGAAGTCAAACGCATTTGCCCAAAGCCAGCCTGGGGGGAGGTCCACCTGGAGGGAGGCCCAGCCCCTGCAGAGAACCAAGCCTGGCCTCTGCCCCAAGCACTGCCGCCTCGGGCCATGAGGCTCACAGGGTCCCCCAGCCCAAGGCTGGTCCAGCCTCCCACCTGCCCTGTGGGGCAGACGTCACTGCATTCCTACTCCTTGCCCTGGAGGCCTCATTGCTGTCAACAAGGCTGTGACCCCCACTGTGACTCCCACTCCCAGGGTGACAGGATGGGCAACTGGTCCAGGAGAGCCTGCTCTGTGGACCCCCTACCCGTCCACAATGTCCAGGCTCCGTGGCTGGTAGTGACAGGAGACAGGATGGGGGGCATGGGGGCTGCTGTTATTGTGTCCAGAGGAGAAAAGGAAAACAATCCTGTTTACGGAAAAGGAATGTCTGTCCACTGCCGCCAGCCCGTGGCCTTCCTGGGGGGACAGAGGCCCTTTGTTGGGAAAACAGGAAGCGAGGATTTCCAGGATCTGCCAGGCCGCCCGCCGGCCACCCGCCCCACTTCCGCCAATTCTCGGCAGCCTGCGCTGGCCACCAGCTGCCGGTCTGTCCATCCACGTTTCTGTCTATCCGTCTGACTGTGGGGCCCAGGCGTACAGCCTCAGCACATCCTGCTGTATGTGGTGCCCCAGTCACACAGGGACAAACACCCACGGGGTGTCCTCGGAGGGCCTGGGAGGGCAGCCTGGGAGCTGAGACCCAAGGAGTGGGGACCCGTGCCCCACACAGGAAAGGGCAGTGCCAGACATGGAGCAGGCGCCTGGGGCAGGGGCCATGGGGCAGGAACCAGGGAGGCAGGAACAGCCAAAGGGAAGCTATGCCAGCCTCTCCCCTCCCCACCCAAGAGCCAGGGACGGTTTTGGGGTTAGGGGTCACTGTGTCCCTACTACCCAAACCCACATCCAGTCCATGGCCCACACGATGCTTGCCTGTCACTGACCCGGGACAGCATGGGCATGAGCTCACCCGCGCATGAACACCAGACGTGTGCACGCTCAGCTGACACTCTCACCTGCGCACACACGCACACACCAACACCACAAGCACAGACGCCGGCACCATCACGAGAGTGGAGACCACCCCAGGACACCAGCAGCTGCACCCCCGGTGGGGCTCTGTTGGCCAATGGTGCCCAGGGGACTGCTCCCAGCCCCTGTTGGGGGCTTCTCTGATTCTGTGTGGGTTCCCGTGTGCCCTGTTTGGGCTCTCACTGGTCAGAAGGGGCTGGCACAATGCCTGTGACCACAGTCCTGGGCAGGGGCAGGAGGTGCCATGATCAGGCAGGCCTGGGGCAGGACTCTGTTTAGGCCTGGAGGACCCTCTGCCCCCACCTCCACATCCCAAGTCGGCAGCTTCCTCCCACTGTGGTGGTGATACAGGAGATAGAAAGAAATTATTTAGGCAGATGGTGAGGGCAAAAGAGTCCTCAGCAGAACTTCCCTTCTAACAAAAAGCAGGCCGGGCAGGGTGGCTCACACCTGTAATCACAGCACTTTGGGAGGCCAAGGCGGGCAGATTGGCCCTGAGGTCAGGAGTTACAGACCATCCTGGCCAACATGGTGAAACCCCATCTCTACTAAAAATACAAAAGTTAGCCAGAGATGATGGTGTGCGCCTGTAATCCCAGCTACTCAGGAGGCTGAGGCAGGAGAAGCACTTGAACCTGGGAGGCGGAGGTTGCAGTGAGCTGAGATCTCGCCACTGCACTCCAACTTGGGTGATAGAGTGAGCGTTAGTCTCAGTAAATAAATAAATAAATAAATAAATAAATAAATAAATATTAGCCAGGTGTGGTGGCAGATGCCTGTAATCCCAGCTACTTGGGAGGCTGAGGCAGGAGAATCCCTTAAACTTGGGAGGCAGAGGCTGCAGTGAGCTGAGATCACACCACTGCACTCTCAGTGTGGGCAACAGAGACTGACTCCGTCTCAACACAAAACAAAGAAAAGCAAAACGCAGTCCAAGAAATCACTTCTTTTCTAATGAAGAGCAGCCTGGAAGATTAGGCTGCAAGCATAGATCAGGCTGGAAGCTTGCACAGGAGATGGAGGCAGCTGCACAGCTGGAAAGGGCTCCCTGGGGCCAGGAATGTCCACCCTGGGGCTCCATGTCCCTCTTAGTTAGCACATGCACAGTAAGAAAAAAGTGAGTGGCATGGAGTAGCTGCCCACCTGCATAATAAAAGATTGGGGGGCCGGGCGCGGTGGCTCACGCCTGTAATCCCAGCACTTTGGGAGGCCGAGGCGGGCGGATCACAAGGTCAGGAGATCGAGACCACGGTGAAACCCCGTCTCTACTAAAAATACAAAAAATTAGCCGGACGCGGTTGTGGGCGCCTGTAGTCCCAGCTACTCGGGAGGCTGAGGCAGGAGAATGGCGTGAACCCGGGAGGCGGAGCTTGCAGTGAGCCGAGATCGCGCCACTGCACTCCAGCCTGGGCGACAGAGCGAGACTCCGTCTCAAAAAAAAAAAAAAAAAAAAAAAAAAAAAAAAAAGATTGGGGTGCTGGCCAGGCGCGGTGGCTCACGCCTGTTATTCCAGCACTTTGGGAGGCTGAGAAGGGCAGATTACCTGAGGTCAGAAGTTCGAGACCAGCCTGGCCAACATGGTGAAACTCTGTCTCTACCAAAAATACAAAAATTAGCAGGGCATGGGGGCGCATGCCTGTAATCCCAGCTACTTAGGAAGCTGAGGCAGGAGAATTGCTTGAACCCGGGAGGCAGAGGTTGTGGTGGGCCCAGATCGTGCCATTGCACTCCAGCCTGGGCAACAGAAGTGAAACTCTGTCTCAAAAAAAAAAAAAAAAAAAAAAAGATTGGGGTGTTACACTATGCAGATGGCATGCCTGGTCCCAACCAGTTTGTCATACTCTATGTAGATCAGACACCGCCTCCCCACTAGCTCATCTATAAAAACCTCTGCATTTCATCTTGGATGGGCAACACATTTTTCCAGGACCCCTATCTGTAGCAGAGAGCTGTTCTCTCTCTCCTTTTTATTTTTTTTTTTTCTTGAGACGGAGGCTCAGTCTGTCATCCAGGCTGGAGTGCAGTGGTGTGATCTCAGCTCACTGCAATCTCCACCTCCCAGGTTCAACCAGGTTCAAGCAATTATCCTGCCTCAGCCTCCTGAGTAGCTGTGATTACAGGTGTGCACCCCACTCCTGGCTAATTTTTGTATTTTCAGTAGAGACGAAGTTTCACCATATTGGTCAGGCTGGTCTCAAACTCCCAACCTCAGGTGATCCGCCTGTCTCAGCATCCCAAAGTGCTGGGATTACAGGCATGAGCCACCATGCCCAGCCTGGACAATCTGCATTTAAAAAGTTTTTTCTTAGGAAGTATGTCAAACGTACATGGCTTGAGCCACAATACCCAGCCTATTCCCTCCCTCCCTCCCTTCCTTCCTTCCTTCCTTCCTTCCTTCCTTCCTTCCTTCCTTCCTTCCTTTCTTTCTTTTTTGAAATGGAGTTTTGCTCTTGTTGCCCAGGCTGGAGTGCAATGGCACAATCTTGGCTCACTGCAACCTCTACCTCCCGGGTTCAAGTGATTCTCCTACCTCAGCCTTCTGAGTAGCTGGGATTATAGGCATGCACCACCACACCTAGTTAATTTTGTATTTTTAGTAGAGATGGGGTTTCTTCATGTTGGTCAGGCTGGTCTTGAACTCCTGACCTCAGGTGATCCACCTGCCTCAGCCTCCCAAAATGCTGAGATTATAGGCTTGAGCCACCATGCCCAGCCTATTCTCTTTCTTTTGCTGATTAAATGTCTGCTTTAACCTCACCCTTCCTGTGTCCTCGTCCTTGATCTCCGTGGCTGCGAGACCAAGAACCTCGGGTGTCACCCCAGAAATGAGGCTGCTTCAGTGAGTCTGTCTTCGGACCCAGGAGACACCTGCCCTGGTGTAGGTGAGGGAGGCCCATGTGGATCTATGATGCCAGGTGGGGAGGGCAGAGGACAGGTGTGAGGGGACAGCTGGAGCAAGACCCCTGGTCAGGCATGCCTCAGTTCAGAGGCCCAGACAGCACAAGCAGAAGAAGGAGAGGGTGCTGGGAGGATCCGTGGTGGGGACCAATCCAGGGCCTGTGGGTCCTGTGAGGGCTTGAGGTTCACTCCCATCAGGTGGGGCTGCACCAGGAGGCTGTGGCTGAGGCTCAGGGGGTCTCTGCTGCTGAGCACAGGTGGGGACTGGGAGCAGCAGGCTGTGAAAGTCCCAGCCCGTTAGGAGGATGAGCAGTGGCCTGGCTGGATTCCAGGTCTGTTCTAATGTGGAGTTGATGGAACTTTCGGAAGCTGGGGTGAACGGTGAGATGCAGACAATTCCAAGAGTGGACATGGCTTGGGGGACCAGAGCCTCAGCTCACAGCTTGACCCGCCTTTGCAAGAGCCGCTCCCAGGTTCATTTAATGGTGAATGAATGAATGAGCCCACTGTTTATCCAGGCACCACTGCATCATGGCACAAGTGGGCTCTCAGGAAAAACTACTTATTGAATGGTGAATGAATGAATGTGTGAGAGACAGAGTGAGTGAGTGAGTGATTGAGTGAATGAGCAAGTGAGTGAATGAGTGATTGAGTGAATGAGTGAGTGAATGAGTAAGTGAATGAGTGATTGAGTGAATGAATGAATGAGTGATTGAGTGGATTAGTGATTGAGTAAATGAGTGAGTGAGTGAACGAGTGATTGAGTGAATGAGTGAGTGATTGAGTGAATGAATGAGTGAGCGAACGAGTAAGCAAATGAGTGACTGAGTGAACAAGTGAGTGAATGAATGAGTGATTGAGTGAATTAGTGATTGAGTGAATGAGTGAATGAGTGATTGAGTGAACAAGTGAGTGAACGAGTGATTGAATGAGTAAGTGAATGAGTGGTTGAGTGAATGAGTGAGTGAGTGAATAAGTGATTGAATGAGTGAATGAGTGAGTGAATGAATGAGTGAATGAGTGAGTGAGTGAATAGATGAGTGAATGAGTGAGTGAATGAGTGATTGAGTGAATGAGTAGTTGAATGAATGAGTGAATGAGTGAGTGAATGAGTGAGGGAGTGAATCAGTGAGTGAATGAATGAGTGAGTGAACGAGTGATTGAGTGAACAAGTGAGTGAATGAATGAGTGAGTAAGTGAACGAGTGATTGAGTGATTGAGTGAGTGAGTGAGTGAATGAGTGAGTGAGTGAATGAGTGAGTGAATTAATGAGTGAGTGAGTGAACGAGTAAGTGAATAGATGAGTGAATGATTGAGTGAATGAGTGAGTGAGTGAACAGAGGAGTGAAGGAGTGATTGAGTGAATGAGTGAGTGAACGAGTGAGTGAATAGAGGAGTGAATGAGTGATGGAGTGAATGAGTGATTGAGTGAATGAGTGAGTGAACGAGTGAGTGAGTGGACAGAGGAGTGAATGAGTGATTGAGTGAATGAGTGATTGAGTGAATGAGTGATTGATTGAGTGAATGAGTGAGTGAGTGAATAGATGAGTGAATGAGTGAGGGAGGGAGTGAGGGAGGGAGGGGGTGAGTGAGTGGGGGAGGGAGTGAACTGGCCTCCCAACCCCCCAGCTGCTCTCTGCTGACCCCAGATCTGGAGGTGCCCAGCTCCCGTCCTGCCCTCCTGGGCTAGTGGTGGCCGCATGTGGGAGGGAGGAGTGGTCCGAATGCTGTACTGTGACTTCTGAAGCCACAGGCAGCGCCGGAGTGTCTGGGGAGGACACAAAGCCACGCTGTTCCCTGCGCAGGGGCTGGGCCTGCCTGGAGGTGAGCCGGGGCCAGGCAGGCTGGGGCCCGGGAGAAGGAGGGCCGGCCTTGCAGACAGGATGTGCTGTGGTGGGCGCTGGAGCCTTCAGACCCGGGTCGGCCTCACCCATGTCCAGCCGGCTGGTGTGGACCCCCAGCCGCCTCAGGTGGGGTGCGGTGGCCCCTGGATGGGGGAGTTTCTGCTGCCCACCCAGCTGCACGCCAAGAGGGGCTCCTCGTGGAATGGCCGTGGTGGCTCTGAGCGCTTTGCCTGAAAATCACTCTTTCCTAAAAATCACTCTGAGGAATTTGCTCCCCAAGCCTCCAAACCCAGAGCAGAGCCCCCGAAGCTGCTGGGGGGGCTGGTGAGTGGGTGGGGTTGTGTGGTAAAGATCGTCTCCTCTGAACAGCCCCCACAGGAGGCCCTGGGTCGGCCTGGCCCCTGGTCGTTGAGGAGTATCCAGCTCTCCAGGCCCCTGCAGGTCCCCCCAGCGCCCGACACCAGCCCTCCAGGGTGCGCCTGGCTGTTGTCTCACTTCCAGCCAGGCCAGCTCTGGGTGCCATGCAGCCCATCGTGAGCTGAGAGTGGAACTCGGGATCCTCGAGGCACCCCCTGCCCAGGCCTTTAGGGGAGGACCCAGCCACCAGGCATGTCAGGAAGGTCGGGTTTTCTCCGCCGATAAGGATCCCCACCTTTGGGACCATCGGAGGTCACACCACCCAGAAGGGAGAAAGTGAACGCAGGCCATAGGGCTTCCTGGAGGAGGGGACCCCGGGGAGCAGCACTCCAGCCAGCTAGATGCACGGGGATGGCATGTATGCACAGGCGTGTGAGTGCCAGCGTGCATTTAGCACCAGGGGAGGGA
This sequence comes from Macaca thibetana thibetana, assembly GCF_024542745.1. Classification (NCBI taxonomy): domain Eukaryota; kingdom Metazoa; phylum Chordata; class Mammalia; order Primates; family Cercopithecidae; genus Macaca; species Macaca thibetana. The sequence continues at coordinate 845,060 of NC_065587.1, read as the reverse complement.
GGCCCAGACTCACAGCCTTGCCAAGCTAGACACCCTTAGCCCTAGGCCCCCAAGAGGGGCAGCAGCCCCGGCGGGCGGGAGAATCCAGGCCTGGCTGGTGGAGACAGACGTTTCCACTTCAAGACCCACCAGGATCCCCCACCTGCCAGTCACCCAGGCCACGGCTGGCCACCAGCCACCCTGCTGGAACTGTGTGTCCTGAGTGTGGGCCTGAAAGGGATGGGGAGGCTCCTGCTCGTCCTCAGCTGCACTCCTGCCCCCACTGCCCCTCTGGGAAGCCCCTGGCGTCTAACATCCTGTCCAGCCAAAGACTTGCCAAGCACAGGCCCAGGCCTGGTCACCCCCAGCAGGGTAACCACAGGATGGCCAGGCCTCGGCCCCCCAGAGCTGCCTCCCTGAACCCTATCCCGGCCTGGGAAGACTGGTTCTTACACTGCTGGGCCTGGGGACCAAGTCTGTGGGCAGAACGGGCCCTCCAATGCCCAGGGCAGGCCTGGGGTTGTCCAGGCCTCCCAGGTCCCGCCTCCTCCTAGACCTGGCCTTGGTCTGAGCACCTGTTCTCTCCATGCAGGTACCTGGGCCTCTGAAATCCCCGCTGGTGGAGGAGGTGTTGGGTGGCCCGGGGTTGCCAGCACACAAGGTGGTAACCTCTGCCCCGGACCTCAGGCTACAGTGCCAGGCACCCAGAGTGCCAGGAGCCCACCACAGCCACAGTGACAGCCGGGCCGTGCATCTCAGGGTGCGCTTGTGCCAGCACAGAGCTCCTGACCCCATGATGCCCTGGGGGGTTGGGCCCGAAAAAAAGTGTCACTGCTCACAGGCCCCCCAGAAAACTCTGCTCCTTTGGGGCCAGAGATGCTGTGAGAAGTGGCCTTTTATTATATAAAACTGTTTTATGCAGAATTTAAGACACACATGTGACCCTTCAGATGAAACCACATCCCCAAACAGCTCCCTGATTTTAGCCTTGTAGGAGATCCTGGGGCAGAGGGAAACTGCTAAACCAGACCTGGATTCTAGACCCACCAGGAGGTCATAAATGTGTGTTGTTTTAAACCACTAAAATCTGGGGTCGTTTGTGACACAGCAAAGCAACAGGTCACCATCATGGTGTTGAAGGTGGGGCCAGCTGGGCTTGCTGGCTGACTCTGGAGGATGCCAGAGCGTTGACCTGAGCCCCTGGCAGGTGCGGCTGGCAGCACCGGGACAGGGACAACGAAGGCTGCAAGTTAAGAACTCTGTGCTAGGGCCGGACGCTGGCTCACGCCTGTAATCCCAGCACTGTGAGAGACTGAGGCTGACGAATCACCTGAGGTCAGGTTCGAGTTCAGTCTGCCCAACATGGTGAAACCCCGTCACTACCAAAAATACAAACATTAGCCAGGCATTGTGGTGGACGCCTGTAATCCCAGCTACTCAGAAGGCTGAGGTAGGAGAATCACTTGAACCCGGGAGGCGGAGGTTATAGTGAGCCAAGATCACACCACTGCACTCCAGCCTGGGCGACAGAGCGAGATTCCGTCTCAAAAAAAAAAAAAAAGACTTTGGATAAATGTGTGTTATCCAACAACTTTGGATAACAGAGAACACCATGACAAGTTGACAAATGGATTACAGAAAAAAGAACGAGCTTCATACGTTAGCACCTATAATGTCATTTCATCCTGTATTTTGAACAATGAACCCTGAATTCTCATGTGTGCTGGGCTCTGCAAATCATGTGGCTGCTCCCAGCAGTCAGGAAAGAGAGTGGGACTCAGGGGAGGAGGCAGGACGAGCTGAGACCCAGGCCGCTTGTCCCTACCCTGACCAGGACAGCGTTCCAGCCTCCCCGTCTGCTCAGAATCCGCCCTGACCTGCCCCACACCCCTGCAGGCCCACAGGGGAGGGCAGAATTAGAGGGGACCAGTGCATAGGGACCTGGGGGTGCTGGCACTGAGGTCTCTGGGCCTGGGATGCTGACCCTCCCAGAGCCCTGAGCTGGGCCAGGACGAGGTCTTCCCATCAGACCTGCCTCTGGCTGAGGGGCTGGCCTGTCTCACAGATGAAAATACATTCTGAGGCCCAAAGGGGGCCCGGACTCTGACTTCGTGGCCCAGAGCCAGGCTCTCCCCGTAACCAGCAGGCTTCTTTACCCACACGCCACTGTCCACCCAAGCCCCGCAGGCAGGGACCCTTGGTTTTGGGTGGCCCTGAGCTTGGGATTTGTGGCTGGCTGTGTGGCCCCTCGGAGCCAGTCCAGCACACCCGCAGGCCCACACACGTACGCACTTGCACACAGCCACAGATTACACAGGCACCAGCTTCCTGGGAATCCATTTGTCATGCAAATGCCCCTCCTGGGGCCCCTCGCTTCCCCAGAGCTGTGTCTGTCCAGGGTGTGGCCCAGGCCCGCGGGATCCTGCGGTTTCCGGGCCACAGCTATTGACAACTGACGGATGTCTCTCGAAAGAGGGCCCAGATCCATGTCCAGGCTGGTCTGGGACCCAATCCCTGCCCAGCGTGGGGGCTGCAGCCTCAAGGCCCAGTCTGGCCACTGCCGAGTCCACTGGGAGCCAAGTGTGGCTTCATTCCCTCGTGGCTTCTGGAGCACCAGTGGGGTGGGGGCCAGGCCTGTTTCCCCCTTTGGCTGCCTCCAAAGCAAGAGGGAGTGGCTCTCAGCTCCATGCCCACCGACAGGCCCAGGCTCCATTCCTGCTACAGCCCCTCTACGGCCCCCCAGCCCTTGGAGCTGAGCTTGTGAGAGCTGTCCCCTACACGGTGGGCTCCAGAGGCAGAGCTGTGGGCCTGCTCCCCACCCACCCAGAGTCCGACTGGGGCAGACCCAGGCATCCAGGCCGGCGGGGTGAGCCTGTGCCCGGGTTGGTCAGGCCCCCTGTGCTGGGGGTGGTCAGGCTCTGGGCCTAAGTGCTGTCGGGGGACAGGTGGCTGGGCCCTGGGACGCTGGCTGACGGACAGACGCTCCCTCCTGTTCTCCGGGGCCAGTTGACCCTGGGGCAGCCCCCATGCCTGCTGTCCTGTCCCCGTCCTGTCCCCACACAGCCTGTGGGGCAGGCTCCAAGCACACATGGGGACCACAGGGGCAGGCGGTCCAGACAGTTCTCAAGGCAAAGCTGGGAACACTGTCCCATCCCTCTGGAGCCCATCTTGGTGAGGGGTTCCAGAGCCCTCAGTGGCCACCTCACAGGACTGGGCACCGCGCACTTCATGAGGTTGTCTACTTGGCCACAGCAGCCCTGCTGATGGAAGCCAGCCCTGGGCCCACTGCAGCCGAGCTGCCGGGGGCCTCAGTACCCAGAGCTTCCCCCAACGACCATCTCCTGCCCAGCCAGGCCCCAGACCCAGGGCAGCCTGCGGGACTCCTGGCCTCCACTCCTGCCACCTGAGTGTCTGTCTTACGTCTGTCCCACCCCTGCCCACAGGCAGCCGCAGCCCTGGACGGGCCTCAGCCCTGGGCTTTCTCAGGGCATCTGTGTTGGGGTGGGCAGGGCTACACTCTGGGGGTTCCCGTGGTCCCCTAGAGAGTGGGCTCAGCGGCATCAGCTGCCAGAGAGGCTGGCCGGCCCTCATGGCTCTTGACGGTATGTGCGAGAGTTTGCCTGGCGTGGTGGGGGGTGTTGCTGGCCAGGAACTTTCTTGTCATCATCTTTCTTGGTGTCTGTCTCCCCTGGGTTCTCTGGATCCTGTCAAGCCTGTAGGCTGAGGGTATGCTGTCACCAGGTGGCAAGGTGTCTCAGGCACTCCCTCAGGGTGAGCAGTCAGCTCCTGCGGCTGCCAGGGCAGAGGTGTGGAGAGGAGGGAGCAGCTGCTGGTGCCGGAACCCACAGCAAACCCCCGGCCCTCCCGCCCTGCCCCCGACGCACCCCCCATGGCCTGGCGGAGCACCCCACCAGCCCAGGAAGAGGGCTCCCTTCCTCACCTGCCCAGGTCCCTGGGGGAGGGGCTGTCCCTGTCCCTGCTGTCCCCCAGCCCTGGCTAGGGCTGTCCTCAGCACAGGTGGGGAAGGCAGGGCCCCACCACCCTCTCAGGGCCACAGGCCTGGGGCGGGCCAGAGGCTGGGTGAGGAGCCCTGGCAGGGCCCACCTGCAGTTCTCACTGGCACCTAGGAAGGGCCTCGGTAGGGACCAGGGCCAAACCCTGCCTGCCTGGCCTCTGCCCCAACCCAGACGTCCTGAGAAAGCCCAGGGCTGAGGCCCGTCCAGGGCTGCAGCTGCCTGTGGGCAGGGGTGGGGCAGACGCAGGACGGGCACTCAGGTGGTGGGAGTGGAGGCCCAGAGTACTGCAGGCTGCCCTGGGCCTGGGGCCTGGCTGGGCAGGCGAGGCATCGCCAGCAGGGCCGGGCAGAGCAAGCCACTCTCCCCCATGGGGCTCCCTGGGTGGACCTCGCGGGGCGGTCAAGGGGGTGGCCAGGGCACTGGTGCCACACCCAGGCTGCAGCAGGGACAGCTCCACACAGAGGCCCATGGGCACTGGAACCCTTGGGCGTGTGCCCTGGCCTTGCAGCCACCCTCCCGGCTGGCCCCGCGCCACAGCCGCGTCCCAGGACACGGTGTGCAGCCGGGAACAGGGCGTGTATTTGCTCAGGGCGCCCAGGAGCTGTGGCCTGCAGGACAAGGGCCCATTGTGTGCCCAGTTGCCCCATGCCCGCGCCTGTTCACGCCCCTCGAACCCCATCCACATGGCTCCCCACACACGACACCCTCTGCCAACCCTGCTACCCGACTCTCTTGGCCTGTGCCCCCACCCTGCTCCTCCACGATCACCCCTGCCTGCGCCCCCCGCAGCCAGTCCCCGCCATGTTTCCTCACTTCCTTACCCTGACACCCCTCCACCCACCAGGACCCAGGTTCTTAGAGCAGAGGATCAGATTTCTGGCATCGCTGCCTGGGCCCCACAAATGTGGGATCTGGGCCTTGCTCATGGGTCTCTCTGCACTTAGTGGGCAGATCAGTGGCCCCTGCCCCTGGAGCAGAGCCCCCTCAACCGGCGGGGACACAGGCTTCCCACTGGAGGGGCCCTGGGGAGAGGTCCTTGGCTGGAGACGGCCGGTGGGGGAGGCGTCAGAAACTCCCCAGCAGGTCCAGTATGCTGGGGGCAGCCCAGGCCCAGGGCTGGGACCCTCTGCAGTGTGGGTCTCGCAGTGTCCCCCCGCTGGCCAGAGGTGAGCCCTCAGGTGCGGAGGGCACAGGCCGTGAGAGCTGCACCTGCCTGAGGGCCCCGGCTGTTGGACTTTCCACTCTAGAGGGGCTCAGGGGAGGCTCCAACACCGAGGGAACTGGACCTTCTGCACCCTCTGGGGGATGCAGGCCCTCAGGTTCAACAGACAAGTCCGGCACAGCCACTGCAGGGCCTCACGTCAGGCATATCCCTCCCGCCCTGCAGTAGCATGGGGGGATTGGGGTCACCATTGACCACGAGGAAGCACAGAGGGGTGGGGGGATGTGGGGAACAAGGGTGGATAGCGGGGGAGGGGGCGGGCATGGGGCCTGGGCCAGGCTGTGTTATGGGGGAGTTTATGGGGGTGGTGGGGCCTGGGCTGGGCTGTGTTTGGGGGTGTTGGTCCTGGGCAGGGCTGTGTTATACAGCGGTGGGGGATTGTGGGGCCTGAGCAGGGCTGTGTTTGGGGGGCAGAGGGGTGTGGGGCCTGGGCCGGGCTATGTTTGGGGGTGCAGGGGGATGTGGGGCCTGGGCCGGGCTGTGTTGTCAGGAGTACACTGGCCAATGAGGGAGTTCTCTACCCAGCTAAGCGAGTAACTAGAAGGACTGGGCCCAGCCGCCTGCTGGAGCTGCCGGGGGTCGGGGGGCAGCCACCCTGTCAGATCTGCTTCATGGCAACATGGAGGGTTTGCAGTAGCTTCTCCCAGGCCCTGTGGGCCGAGGGCCGATGAGTCCAGGGCAGAGCAGGACGGGCAGGCTGGGGGGCCCTAACAGCCAGAAGGGTCCCTTTCGAGGCCAGGCAGGGGCCGCTGCCTTTCCACAGTCCATCCGCCCACTCAGCCACATTTGGGGGTCTCCACCGACCGGGCTCCGCCCTCCACCCACTCTCCACCCCAGCTGTGACGTCTTCTTGTGCCAGCCTCACAGGGGCCTTAGGCTGCATGGCAGCGTTTGGCTCAAAAATGAGGAACCAAGGCTGGAGGTTACTGGGACGGGGGTGGGGAGGGTGGTAGGGGCTGAGGAAGGGCGTGGGGAGGCTAGAGGGGACTGAGAACGGGGGCTTGGAGTCTGGGAGGCTGAGGCCATGGGCGGGGAGCTGGGGGGCTGAGGATGGGGAAGCGAGCTGCGAGGCTGGATGGCTGAGGACGGGGGCGGGGAGGCTGAGGGGCTGAGGACAGCTTTCTGGCAGGCCTGACTGCCTGGGCCCCTCCTCGGGCCAAGGGCTGGTCAGGCAGAACCAGCCTGACCGGGTGCTGCGTGTGAGCCTGCGTCTGTCTGCGCACCTGTCACGTGTGCTGTGGACCGCGGCCAGGAGCAGCTGTGTGCGTCACAGCAGTGCCCTGTGGCAGGAGGTTGGGCGGGGCTCACCTGCTCGAGGCCCACCTGCCTGGCCTGGGCGGGGAGCAGGTGCCAGCAGCCAAGACTTCAGGGCTGGGTCCCAGGGGAGGGCAGAGCCAGGGCCCAGAGAGAGCCCCTCCACCTGTCTTCACAGGCCAGGATGCAGAGAGGGGTATCTGGGCACCGAGTGGAGGCTAAGAGAGGCGGGGAGGTCACCAGGCCCCATCAGGAGGCCAAATTTGGCCTGGGGTCTGGCCCTCGGTCGGCTAAGACTCAACTCCATACCTCCCACCCCCTGGCTGTGCCACCAACCTCAGCCCAAGGGTAGCTGACCAGTGCCCTCCACAGCCCTGAAACCCCAGGGCAGGGCCAATTGGAAGGCCCACCAGCTCCCGCTCACCTGTGGCTGGCTCCTGGCCAGGTCTCACTGAAGGGATCCATGCCCAGGCAGGCTGCTGAGTTGCCTCTGCTGGGAGCCAGGTGGGACCCAGGTGGGATTTCAGGACCACAGGCCCTCAACTGAGGCCCTCGTGCCCCTGCTCAGCCCAGCCCACCTCCCTTCCACCCACATCCTTTCAAGACTCAGCTCCTCCCGGTGCCCTAGGCCTGGCCAGTGGCAATGCTGGGGTGTGACCACAAGGCCCATTTCACAGCTGGGAAGGTGGGCTCAGAGTGGAGGCCCCACCAGGCCACAGACTCCAGTGAGGTGCCTCTGATCTGGGGGCTAAGTCAGCGAACAGGAAAGAGAGGCCGCCCGACTGAGGTGTGAGGAGCACCTGGGCCCAGAGGGTTGGCAACGGCAGCCCTCACTCCTGTCACTGGGAGGCCCGGCCCTGTCAGAGCTGACACAGAAGGGTGGGTTGCAGGCTGAGCTGGTTCTCTAGGGCCCAAGCCAGGCCTGGCACCCACAACCCTGAGGAACGGGTCCTGCTGGGGCCCCAGCCACCCCTGACACCTGGTTGAGGCAGGGCGGTGGGGACAGGAGGGAGCTCTGGGCCTCCGAAGGGGCCCGGGCACTGGATGGGGAATTTCCTGGAGGTGGAGGGGCCCAGCAAGAGTAAAAGTGCAGAATTCTTTCCATTCTCTGCATTTCTCTGAGATGACTCTGCAGTGTGTTGCCTGGAGGACCTGCGTGGTGTGTGTGTGTGTGTGTGTGTGTATGCACGCGCACGCATGTGTGAACATGTGTGTGTGTGCCTGTGTGTGGTGTGTGTGCACGTGCCATGTGTGTGCACTTGTGTGTGGTTGTGTGTGTGTGCAGGTGTGTGTGCATGTGTGAACATGTGTGTGTGTGCCTGTGGTGTGTGTGTGTGCATGTGTGAACATGTGTGTGTGTGCCTGTGTGTGGTGTGTGTGCACGTGCCATGTGTGTGCACTTGTGTGTGGTTGTGTGTGTGTGCATGTGTGTGTGCATGTGTGAACATGTGTGTGTGTGTGCCTGTGGTGTGTGTGTGTGTGCATGTGTGAACATGTGTGTGTGTGCCTGTGTGTGATGTGTGCGCACGTGTGGTGTGTGTGCACTTGTGTGTGGTTGTGTGTGTGTGTGTGTGTGCAGCCTGGCCCTGGTGCCTCACCCCCACCTTTCCCCCGGGCGCGGCCCCGCTGTGCTAGCCGCTTGGCCCCCACAGGTCTGCACTGGGGAACCCTCATGGTCCCTCACGGAGCCCAGGGAAGGTAAGGAGGACCTGGATGGCGCCCAGATGCCTGCAGGGGAGAGCTCCACACAAGGGGTCTGTGAGGCCCTGCTCCAGCCCCGACGAGATTCAGATGCCCCACTGTGGGATGTGGGGACAGGCAGGTGACGTCCCGGGTCTCAGGCTCCCCATCTGGACAATGGACACGCGTGAGCAAGGACCCCAGGCAGAGCCGCAGTGCCCTCCTCCTGAGGGCTGAGAGGCTGCAGCACCCAGTGGGAGGAGGGGCCTGGGCACAGTGGGGTTGGCTCCAGAGTGGAGAGAAAAAGCTGCGGGAGCTGCACCCCCCAGCGAGGGGGCGGTGTGAACATGCCTTTGGGGGCGCCTGCCTGGCACGTGTGGCTGGCTGCATGCGCACATGCCCCCACGCTCACCTGGGAACAGGTGTGTACACAAACGCTTGCTCCCTGGGCCCTGACCTAGACTGACCCGCCGCTGGGACTCCCTGGACACCCTCCAGGCCAGACTGAGTCCTTCTCTGCTCCTCGGCCCTGGGCCACCCACAGCACTGCCGTAGGCTTGGGGCCAGCCAAAAGAGGACAGGGTGTTCAGGATGAGCTGAGCAGGCCCTGGGGCCTCCCCATGTCAGAGGCCACTCGGCTTCTGGGTACCTGCCCTCCCTTCCCCCTTCCTCCCCCCTCCTCCTCCCCCAAATGTCACTTCCCAGGAATAGGGAAGTGGGCCTGAGGCTGGAAAACAACTTGGCCACTTCTTCTGAGCATCACGCTCTGCCCGGGCTACTTCACGACCCCAGGTCAGGGGGGTCTGGGGGGACCCTGGACAGAGGTGGGGACAGGGCAGGGCCCCTGCCTGCCAGGCCTCAGTGGGTCCCTCTGGACTCTTGCAGCCTAGACCCAGGGGCAGTCCTGGGATCCACCTCCTTCGGCCACTCTGGCGCTCCTGTCCCCCCAACATGGTGAAGCAGGAAGGGCCTGGGAGGGCACAGCTCATGGGGGTTCCAGGAAGCAGCAGTGGGGCCAGGAAGGGCTGGCAGGCCCGGTCACTGCAGGCCCTGGACGTTGACATGGACACACCCACAGGTGCCCCTTCCTGGGTCCAGGAGCCCCGTCCTCTGCTCCTGCTGCATCCTGGGGTCGAAATGCCCCCGGGGCCTCTTAGTGGCCACTCAGGCTGGCCCTGGGGACAATCCTAGGAACAGACCCAGGTCCTTCTGGCAAAGGCTGCAGGAGGACAGTGTGGAAAGTCCCTGCAGAGCCACACAGGCACAGCCTGGAGGACATCGCTTCCTGGGGCTCGTCCGGCTGACTTGTCTCCAGCTCTGGCCCAGTGTCATGTCCAGGCAGTGGCTGCCAGGACCCGGCCCCTGAACACAGCCCGGGGGCCACTCCCAGCCGCCTGGAAAGGAAGAGATAGGCTTGCACGGGTGCCGTCCTTGTCTTTTCTCCACGAGCAGAACTTTGGGCCACATAGGTCCTTTCTCGGAACCACTGACTGCCCCCGACAAACCCAGGTGTGGGAGACTGTCTCCCCTCCCCCAGGCCCATTTCTGAGCCATTTGAAGAGGACATCCCAAGGGCCTGGGGTGCCCACTTGCCAGCTCCAAGCTGTGTGGATTCTGCCTGGGACTGGTAAGGATGGGCCAGACGGAGCCTGGCCCGACGCGGTCACCTGTGCTGCCCTGCTCTGTCCAAGCCCGAGCTGTCTGTGGGCAGAGCTCAAGCTCTGGCAGCAACACTCCAGTCTGAGTGCCCAGCTGGCCCAGCTGCCATTCACAGGCCTGAACTGCCCCCAAGTCCCTGTGCCTGGGAAGGCAGCTGCCCCCTCTGACAGGAGTGGGGATCCAGGAGCCCTGGAAGTGCGTGCGTCTCTGGGGTGGTGATGGCGTTCTGAGTCCGTGCTCTGAAGGAATGTTTGCTGGGATCAGGCCCTCTGGGGGATTCGAGCCCCTGGGACTCCATCTGCAGGTCCAGCTCCTCATGGCTGGACACGGGCTAGAGCAGCCCTTGGGCCATCCTTGGAAGCTTCAGGAACCCCCCCCGGAAAATGTTCTCCCTGCTGCAGGCCCTGGGCTTCAGGCTCCTCGAAGCCCCCTGGGTGGCTCCAAACTGCAAGCCTGACTGGGGACCCACGGCGCCCTGTGGCACTGCAAGCCTGACTGGGGACCCATGGCGCCCTGTGGCCCCAGCCTGGCTCTGGGTGGGAGAGAGGCCCCACTCTCACCTCTGCACATTCTGAGACCCCTCAACGCCCTCCTGACCTCCTCCAGGGAGCCCCTGGGCGAGACCCACTGGGGAGCCAGACTCGGTTTGTGTGTGAGCCTGCAGCAGCTGCACAGACACCCTGGAGGAGGGCCAGACCCGGCTTCTGGCTCCTGGGGAACCCCCACCACCACCTCTCCTGAGTCTCCTCCTCATCAGAATGCTGGGGGCCAGAGCGAAGTGGCTGGGGCCTGTCCTGTCTGGGCACCAGGCAGAGGCCACCCAACTCCCCGAACCCTCCAAGGTCCTCAGCCTGGGCCTAGAGGCTGAGCCCTCGCAATGGGGTCAGATGCAAGCTGTTGAGGGCAACTCTGCCTCCCCAGCCCCGTGTGGACCAGGCCAGGAAAGGAGGAGCAAGGTGGGGCCCCCATGACCAGCTGTGACTCTGGGCCTGCAGGATTTCAGCAGGGAGCAGGCAGAACTGCCATGTGGCACGCTGGGCCCTGCCCGGCCACCTCATCCCAGCAGCCCTCCTCCCAGGGTCTGCCTGAAACCACAGGCTCCTCTACCGGGCGCCCACTGTGTGCTGTGGGATGTGCTCCTTGGTACGTCATCAGATGCTCCGCACACCCTCCACGGGCCTCTCCGAAAAGCGGGAGACTGAGCCTGGTAGAGCCTGGGGATGTGTCTGTGACTCTGGGCTGGGTCAGCAGAAGAGCAGGGACCCAGGCCAGGGTCCCAGGACGGTCCCAAAGGGCCACCAGGGAAGGGACTGCAGGGCCAAAAGCCAAGAGGTATGAGGTGGGCAGGGCTGTGGTCCAGACCGAAGGCCAGGGTGGCCTGTCCCTGGTCACAGGTCAGAGGTCCCAGGTGAGGAGGGGGCCCTGCACGCCTGCCCTGGTCCCTGGCCCAGGCCTCGGCCACACAGGCCACGCAGCTCCGGCTCAGGCTGAGCCATGGTCTGGGAGGTGGCAAGGCCACAGCGCTCCAGGTTGGTGGATTCAGTGAGGCTGGTGTGCTGAAGCCATAGTTCTCGCCATCACTGCAGCCCCCAGGCAGCCAACAGAGGCAGCCCCTCCAGCCAGGTCTCAGCGTCTGCTCCACCCAGGACAGGATTCAGGCTAGGATGCTCCCACAGCATCTTCTGCGTTTGTGCAGCACTCTTTCTGCAGAGTCCAAGCAACGGATGCCAGGCGGCCATGCTCATTGGGGGCCCAGGCCCCAAGTGGCTTGTGGAATATAAATGATCTGTGCTGGTAGCAGGTGGGGGTAACCTGGTGGGAACAGCAGCCTCTCCAACACAGGCCAGGCCTCAGCTGAGGGGTAAAACTGGTGTCCTTCAGGCAGGGACAGAGGCTGGAAGAGGCAGCCACAGCAGCTGGGCTGGAGTTCGTGCAGGCCGCCCACCACCGGCTCCCAATGACTGGGTGCCACTCTCCACCCCAGGCCCAACCCTGGGATGCCTTTGGTGAAATGTTGCAAAATCCTGGCACAGCTCTGCTGGCTCCTATCTGCAGCGGGTAAGAGGCTGCGACGACCGAGAGTGGAGGCCAGAGGGGAAAGCACCTCTCCGCAAGCATTGCCTGCCCCCGCCACTGCCCTGGGAGCACCCCGTCTTGGCCACTGCAGCCTGTGTGGGCTGGAAGATGGGGTGCAGCAGGTGTCTATCCCAAGCTGGGTATAGCTGGGGGAGTCCGGTCTGCGGGGAGATGACGCAGAGCTCCAGCCCAGGGCCTGGGGCAGCTATGCTGGGACATTGACTCTGGGTGACAGCAGGTGCTGGTGGGGGCCAGGTCCATGGGCTGGGGAGGGGGACCTGTACCCTGGTGGCCCAGGGGAGCCACAGAGGGTCCAAGGCAGGACCGTGAGGGGCTCACACTGGGAAAAAGACCAGGGTGGCCAAGGGGGCTCACACTGGGGCCTGGGATGAGGGTGGGAGTGGGCGGGTGGATCGGCCGGAGGGAGGTTTGGTAATGGGATAGGCCTCGGTAAGGGCTTGGGGGCAGGTGAGAGGACACCCTCTCCTCAGACATGGCCTGGGTTAGAAGGGCATCAGATACAGGCAGGACAAGGCCAAGTGACCCTGTGGGATAGGCAGGGGGCAACTGGAAAGAGGCTGATTAAGGAGGCCTTGGTCATTGGCTTGGAGACTGGGGGTGGACAGGATTCCCAGGGAAGGAGGGAAGAGGGGCGTGATGGGCCGGCGGGAGGCAGGGCAGTGGGGACACAGGCTGGGGGAGTGGGAATGGGGGTGCCCATGGAGCATGAACCCTGTTCACATTCCCCTTTGTGATGTCCCAGCTTTGAGGGGGTGTCTCTAAGTGTGAGTCTGTGTGTGCGTTTTTGTGAGTTGGTGCATTGAGCAGTGTCAGCATGCACGTGTGTGTGGGACACTGTAAGTGGCCCCGGCCACCTTCCATCCCACCTCCTCATCCTCCCGAATCCAGGCAGGCCAGCCTAGCTCAGGTCACCATGGCAAGAGCGTGACCCTCCCGCCAGTAGGCCAGGGCACCTGGGGGGACTCGCCGTGTCCACTGCAGAGTTTCCAGGTCAAGCAGTAGGAATGGGATGGCTCAGGGGCTGGGCTGGGGACTGGGGTGTGCAGACTCTCTGACAAGCTCTGCTCCACTCCCCTGTCCCTGCCCTGGGAAACACCTGCTCCAAGGATAGGCAGAGGCCCCGGCCCTGGGGCAAGGCTGCCCCTCTCAGCAGGATGGCCCAAGGGAAGGAGGTGCCCATGCCATGCTGGCCTGAGCTTCAGGTGGGGCAGGGGGGTGGGAGGACACAGGAAGGGGCCGGGCCAGGCCCTCTGCAGTCAGTACCCAGGCGGAGTGGCCCCCGAACCAAGACCCTGCTAAGCCCTCCTCCTGGCTCACCTCCTGTCTGCAGGAGCGGCCTCAGCTCTGGCCCATGGGCTGGGCCTGCCCGTGGGACCCACCGGATGGGCCGTCCAGGAACCAGGAAAAAACAGGCAGGGCTGGTGTCCTGCGCTGCTGGGGACTTGGCCGGGGGTGGGGTGTTGATGGGACCTGCAGGAAAGGGGTGGCCCAGGGCAGAGGATGAGTAGGCCCTGAGGCCCCTCAGATTTTTCTTGCCCTGTATGCAGAGCACAGATGCTCCACAGCTGAGATGACCTGTATCTGTTTGCCAAGCTGAGGAACAGGCTGGGTCGTGCCCAATGGCAGGGGAGGGACAGGACAAGTGAGCAGGGTCATCTGGGGTTACCGGGGACCCCAGCACTCCAACCAGATGTGGTGGCCTGGACCACAGTCTAAAAGAGGCCTCAATGTCAAACAGTCCCTGGGGAGAGTGAAGGGCTGGGGTCCACGCTGACCCCTCACGGAGCTCATCGTCAGTGCAAGGGTCCTTGCTGCACACACACACAAGTGCGTGTAACAGCAAATCTACAACATACACCAGTGTCTGGACAGATGTGGTTACAAAGATGTCACCCTTCAGGGAAAGGGCTGCCTCCTGCTCTGCCCTGCCCTCCACTCCAGGGTCAGGCTGCTGCACCCCCGTGCAGGAGCCCTCCGGAGGCTTTCACAGAGGCCTGCGTGGCAGGAATCCCACCTGGAGGCCTGCAGGAATCTCCAGCACACCTGGAGTGAGCGGGAGGAGGGCTATGGAGGGCGGGCACATCACGCTTTCTGAAGGAGCAGAAAGCTCTTAGTTAAGGGACATTTGAGGGGTTCAGAGCAAGACCCAGGGCCTAGGGAGAGCCAGGGTGGGGTGCCCGCCTGCCAGAGCCTGGTCGTCTACGGCCAGGATGACTCAAGGAAGACTGGCCTGACATGTCAGGCTGAGGACCCCAGCCCCTCCAGACTGACATGAACCCAACTGTGGTGGTCTCCCCCTAGACCTACCGTGCTCTCCAGCGTCCCTGCCCACCTCTGCTGCGTGTCCAGCACAGAAGAGGGTGGCCCCACTGGACCCTCAGGCAGGTCCCCGGGAGGACCACACGGGCAGCAGCCCTTCCTCCTTCACAGGTGCTGTGTGGATGCCGCTGGAGGGGTAGGCTTGGGGCGTCATCCTACCAGGGATCTGATCTCGGGGGAGCCCTGCGCTGGGTGGGTGGTGGGTGGGGGAAAGGCTAACCCATCAGCCCCAACCCTGCCCTCGTACTGTGGGAGAGAATTGGACAGAGCTCCAGGAAGCAGGGGCTGGATCGGGAGAGGACTGGGGGACAGACAATGTCAGGTTGGCTTTGATCCTGAGGTAACAGGACCCAAGGGACAGGAAGAGATGAGCCAGGCAAGTGAGGAGCCCCCAGGAGCACAGGCACGGGCCCAGGCAGCAGGGGACGAAGTGAGCCCCAGAGATCGACCAGATGGCAGGTGGGCCTGGGCCAGTCCTGAGAGCCACAGCCTCAGAAGGGCTAAGCAGGAGAGAGGTGTGTGAGTGATCAGTGCAGGGACAGTGATGATAACTGTATAGAGGTGAGAGGTCAGACTTGGGGGAGGCTGGAAGCTCCGAGGCAGGTGTGTGTGCACGCTGACAGTCACACCAGACCTCCCCGGGATGTCTGCCATAATACTTAGACCGGCTGGGCCCTCAGGAGCCCCTGGGAACGCTTGGCAGTGCCAAGAGGACCAGCCCCTGGGCCCTCTGGCCCCCAACTCTCAACCCACTAGCCCTGGGGCTGGCAGGTGGCCACTCACGTCCTGGAGCCCTGAGCTGCTCTCAGGCCGGTGACCTTGGACCAATGTTGGCAATCTGTGGATTTGCACCAAACCACACAGGTGAGTCTGACTTCTGTACAGAGAGCAGGGAAGGGGCACGACGGGGTGAAGTCCAGATGAGGGCAATGAGACCCTGGCTATTCAGGCCTTGAGTGCAGTTGTTGCAGCAATCAAGGTGGGCTCCCTGGTGGAGGTGGACAGCAGCTGCTAGAGAGCCCGGAGGGCAGCCAGGACTGTGTCAGACAGGCCACTCCAGGCACCGGCCACCAGGGCAGAGGTTCCAGGGAAGGCCCTCGGGCTGGGCTGCGGGCGTGAGGTCAGAGTCCAGGGTGAGGAGGAAACGTCTCCAGCCAGGTGCGCTCTCGGCCCTCGCCGGGCTGCGAGACTAGGGACGCTGCCGCTGGGAGGGGTCCCAGAGGAGCCAGCGCCACCTCCCCGCGGCCGGCCGCGTGCGCGACGGGGAGCGCGGACAGCCAGGGACCCAGACTCGCAGCGTGTGTCACCTCGAGGCCGCGGGAGGATCGTAGGTCGCCTCCCGGACTCCCACGCCCCCAGGAACCCTGCTCGGGGCCAGCGGGTGACCTTCCTCGGCGCTGTTGAGGGTGGGGCCAGGGAACGGCTCACCCCGCCCTCGCCCCGCCCTCGCCCCGCCCTCGCCCCGCCATTGGCTGGGGCGCCGGATTTCTTTTAAAACCCCGGCTTCCATTGGCTCGTGCGGCCCCTCCTCGCGCTGCCCGAGGCGCCACGGGCGCCACCCGCGCGGGAGCTGCGCGTGCGCGGAGTGCTTGAGTGAGCGCGGCGAGTGGACCGACGCGGCACGCCGTGCGCCTCCGCGGCTGCGCTACGACAACGAGTCCCGGAGCGGCCCCACGGCTGCCGCACCCGGCCCTCGCCCGCCCGGGGACAGGCGCCCGGCTGCCCCGCCGTCTCCCCCGCGAGCACCCGGCCGCCGCCGCCGCGAGGGCCCCGGGCGGAAGGGGGCGGGGTCCCTGCTCGCCCCGCCCCCGCGGAGGGATACGCGGCGCCGCGGCCCAAAACCCCCGGGCGAGGCGGCCGGGACGGGTGAGGCGCTCTGCCTGCTGCGCGTCTAGGCGGTCCCCGCGGGCCTCCCGGGCCCACTGCGCCGCGCGGACCGCCTCGGGCTCGGACGGCCGGTGTTCCCGGCGCGCCGCCCGCCCGGATCGGCCGCGGCTTCGGCGCCTGGGGCTCGGGGCTCCGGGGAGGCCGCTGCCCGCGATGCTGCTCTCCAAGTTCGGCTCCCTGGCGCACCTCTGCGGGCCCGGCGGCGTGGACCACCTTCCAGTGAAGATCCTGCAGCCAGGTACGCGCGGGGCCCGCGGGGCCGGGGCCGGGGCGGGGACCGGGGGCACCCCGGGCCGCACCAACCCCGCCCGCGCCTCCCTGCAGCCAAAGCGGACAAGGAGAGCTTCGAGAAGGCGTACCAGGTGGGCGCCGTGCTGGGTAGCGGCGGTTTCGGCACGGTCTACGCGGGCAGCCGCATCGTCGACGGGCTCCCGGTGAGTCGGGCTGCCGGGCGCGCCCAGGGTTCTCGCGCGCCTCGCGCCTCACTCGGCCGGGCCTGACCTCCCGCTTCCCCGTAGGTGGCCGTGAAGCACGTGGTGAAGGAGCGGGTGACCGAGTGGGGCAGCCTGGTAAGTTGGGGCGCGGGCGGCGGCGGCGGCGGCGGGGTCGGGCGCGGGGCTTTTGCTGACCGCCGTGTCCCCCAGGGCGGCGCGACCGTGCCCCTGGAGGTGGTGCTGCTGCGCAAGGTGGGCGCGGCGGGCGGCGCGCGCGGCGTCATCCGCCTGCTGGACTGGTTCGAGCGGCCCGACGGCTTCCTACTGGTGCTGGAGCGGCCCGATCCGGCGCAGGACCTCTTCGACTTCATCACGGAGCGCGGCGCCCTGGACGAGCCGCTGGCGCGCCGCTTCTTCGCTCAGGTGTTGGCAGCCGTGCGCCACTGCCACAGCTGCGGGGTCGTGCACCGCGACATCAAGGACGAAAACCTGCTGGTGGATCTGCGCTCCGGAGAGCTCAAACTCATCGACTTCGGCTCGGGCGCGCTGCTCAAGGACACGGTCTACACCGACTTCGACGGTGAGCGCGGGCGCGGGGCAGGGAACGTTCCGGGGGGCCGTGCCGGCGGGTTAACGCCTGTGGGGGGCGGCGCATGGAGGGGCTGGTGACTGTTGGGCGGCCGCGCGCCCTGGGTCTGTTCTCGTGGGGGCAGCGGCCCACGCGCTGCTCTGGGGAGGACTGAGCGAGGGATCAAGAGAAGGATCGTGCTGGGTGGGGGCTAGGGGCGCGCTCAATATTTCTCCCTCCGCCGGGTTGGGGGTACGGGGCCTCCTGCCCCGGTGTGGGAAGCGCGTGACAAGCTTCCGGCCCGAGAGACCCCCGGCTGGGGGCAGTAGCGGAGGAGTCTCTGCAGGGCTTGTGCGTGACGCAGGGCGCAGCTGGGCTGAGTCTGTGCTGGGAGCCTGGAGGCCCCCACGGCGTGATTGGAGTGGCGGGGCCTCCCCTGCGTGGGGGCGGGAGCTGCGTGCGTGCGGAGCGCGGGGGCGCCGCGGCAGAAATCCCCGCATTGCGGAGCTCGGGGAAGCCGGGGCTTCCCGCCCGCCCCTCCTTCTCCCTCCCCTCTCCCCCCGCCTGGTTCCCGCAGGCTGGCCTGGCGGTAAGGGACCCGCGGTGGCCCCGGGTAGCCTCATAGCGCATCTGTTTGTTGTGAAAGCTGAACCCTTGCTCATGTGACCTGCTCCTCCCCCGCGGCCCCTCCCCCAGCCCCCCCATCGCCTGCTGGGGTTTTTCCAGGGTGATGACGAGCAGGATTTTGAGGCCTGGCCCTGCTTCTTGTGACTCAGGCCAAGGAGTTAACCAGCAGGGCCCTCGCTGTCCGTTGAGCGGCTCTGCCCCTGTGGTGGGCGTGCTAAGCCCCGTTTCCCCTTAGGCACCCGAGTGTACAGTCCCCCGGAGTGGATCCGCTACCACCGCTACCACGGGCGCTCAGCCACCGTGTGGTCCCTGGGCGTGCTGCTCTACGACATGGTGTGCGGGGACATCCCCTTCGAGCAGGACGAGGAGATCCTCCGCGGCCGCCTGCTCTTCCGGAGGAGGGTCTCCCCAGGTGCGTGGGGGCTCGAGGCGGGGGTGGGGGCCTCGCCCTGCCCGGGACCTCCCTGACCTCTCCGCTCCGCACAGAGTGCCAGCAGCTGATCCGGTGGTGCCTGTCTCTGCGGCCCTCAGAGCGGCCGTCGCTGGACCAGATTGCGGCCCATCCCTGGATGTTGGGGGTTGACGGGGTCGCCCCGGATAGCTGTGACCTGCGGCTGTGCACCCTCGACCCTGATGACGCGGCCAGCACCACGTCCAGCAGCGAGAGCTTGTGAGGAGCTACACCTGACTGGGAGCTAGGGGACCACCTGCCTTGGCCAAACCTGGGACGCCCCCAGACCCTGACTTTCTCTTGCGTGGGTCGTCTCCTCCTGCGGAAGCAGTGACCTCTGACCCCTGGTGACCTTCCCTTTGAGTGCCTTTTGAACGCTGGTCCCGCGGGACTTGGTTTTCTCAAGCTCTGTCTGTCCAAAGACGCTCCAGTCGAGGTCCCGCCTGCCCTGGGTGGATACTTGAACCCCAGACGCCCCTCTGTGCTGCTCTGTCCGGAGGCCGGAGGGGCCTTCCATCTGCCTGCCGACCCGGAGCTCTTTCCGCCGGCGCAGGGTCCCCAGCCCGCCTCCTGCCCTCAGTCCTGCGGTGTGCGTCTGGGCACGTCCTGCACACACAATGCAAGTCCGGGCCTCTGGGCCCGCCCGCCCACGCGAGCCGTACCTGCCGCCAACTCTGTTATTTATGGTGTGACCCCCCTGGAGGTGCCCTCGGCCCACCGGGGCTATTTATTGTTTAATTTATTTGTTGAGGTTACTTCCTCTGAGCAGCCTGCCTCTCCCAGGCCCCAGGGGACAGTGGGGAGGCAGGGGAGGGGGTAGCTGTGGTCCAGGGACCCCAGGCCCTGATTCCTGTGCCTGGCGTCTGTCCTGGCCCCGCCTGTCAGAAGATGAACTTGTACAGTGGCTAATTTAAGGGGAGTGGGTGACCCCGACACTTCCAGGCACTGTGCCCGGGGTGCGGGTTTTAAATTATTGACTTTGTACAGTCCGCCTGTGGGCTCTGAAAGCTGGGGTGGGGCCAGAGCCTGAGCGTTTAATTTATTCAGCACCTGTGTTTCTGTGAATGCGGTGTGTGCGGCCATCGCAGATGGGGGTTCTTTCAGTTCAAAAGTGAGATGTCTGGAGATCATATTTTTTTATACAGGTATTTCAATTAAAATTTTTTTGTACATAGTGGATAATCCTGTATTTATTGGGCTGGGCATCCTGCGGGGAGAGAGGGGGTTCTGAGAAAGGGGCTTCTGGCTGTTGGGTGACCTGATGGCTTTCCTGTGGGGCTGCTAGTTTCGCCCACAGGGAAAATGGGGGAGGCCCAGCTGGGTGCCAGCCTCCCTAGTGCCAGAGGCTACTGCATGTGGCTTGTGGCCCACCCCACTACCCCATGCTGCACCCAGGGAGAGGAGCAGCTGGCTCCTGGGGTGCCTCTGGGAGGTGGACGCAGGGAGCAACCCCCACCAGTCAGGAGGTCATCCCTGGGTGGTCCCAGGAGGATCTCTGCAGCCCCTGCCCAGGGAGGCCTTGCCGGTGGGAATGACCAGATTTGTACCCTGGTTGGTGGAAACAGAGATGTGTGGGGGTGGGGAGGGAGTCCATGCCGCCTCAGACGGTGGCTGGGGGTTTTGAAGGATGAGGAGGAGTTTGCCAGGCACATGGGGTGGGAGTGTGTTCCGGGCAGTGCCAAGGACGTGTGGAGGACACGCGGTTGGGGTCTGGTGGAGGGTATCGGGGTGTTCAGTCATAGACCCTGGCCTGGCAGGTGTGTGGTGAGACAGTGGGTATGAACCAGATCCGGGTGTGGCAATGGGCCTGGCCACAATGTTCCTGGTGGGTAGAGGAGGCCTGGGTGGAGGGTCCCAGTGAGACTGCTCCCCCATCCCACCTCAGGGACCTCCTTCTGCTCAACTGCTAACCCCGTGCTGGGCTGTGGGGTGCCCCATGCTGGCAGTGGGCCTGCACCTGGGACATCATCCAGTCTGCCAAGCGCACCCACTCGGCTCTCTGGCTCCTGGAGCCCTGTCTGCCCCCTGCCTCCCATCTGCCCCTCCAAATAAGAGCCCCTGCCTAAGAGCCCCAGGCAGGCTGCACAGCGGGACAGAAGATGTCCCAGGTCCGAGGCCAGAGGCTGCGGCAGAAACGGGAAGTTTGGGAAACTGAAACAGGAGAAAAGGAGTCACCCTTCCTCTGGAGAGCAGGCAGGGAAGAGAGGGCGTGGGTCGGGGGGGTTCCCGGCTCAGGTTGTGACTGTTCAGGGCATCAGCGGGTGTCTGTGGCCTCTGCTATGGAGGCCCAGGAGCGCCTGGAGGGCAGCTGCTCAGGCAGGTCCCTCGGGGCCCTCATCTCATCCTATAGCCTCAGCCCAGCAGGGGAAATGAGGAGGTGCCGGGAAGGATGCACCACCAGTTCCCATAGACCTGGCCCAGCCGGCCTGCCCTGAGTCCAGCCTGGTCCAGTGAGGCTTTTCCCATTACCCCACCCCCCACCGCCAAAATAGGGCCCTCGGGCAGCAGCAGTCCCAGGCAGTTGCCGCCCACCTGCTCCCAGGCCAATTTCCATGGGCATTCCCCAGCCCCAGCTTCATCCAGGCAACGGCCCTCAACGCAGGTTGCTTTCGGGAAACTGAAGCCCAGAGAGGTAAGAACCTTGGGCAGACGTCAGAATAGGACTCTGGTCCCTCCCACTGCCGTGCCCCACACACTGCTGCTGAGGGCTGGCTGGGGACCCCTCTAAGGTGGCCAAGGCCTACAGGGTGGGGACATGGGCCAGGGCTCTGGGAATGGGTGCAGAGTGCTGGGCTGAGGCTCCCAGCGAGACAGCTCTGGCCTTCTAGCACAGGGGATGGTAGGCCTTTGGACAAAGCCCTGCACTCCCTGACTCAGGAGGAGACAGGGCCCAGCCAGCCTTGGGTCCATCCTCAGGCTCTCGGCCACAGGTCATCTGCCTGGCTGAGCACCGCGGCCCAGGGGTGGCGGGAGCTGGTGGAGGATGCCTGTGGGCCTTTTCTGACTCCCGGGGGGCCCACAGTGAGCTTCCAGAGACGTCTCTGAGAGCGCCATCCTGGTCCAGAGACAAGCAGAGCTCCAGAGCCCCAGCGCCAGGAATCAGCTCCCCCGTGGGCCCGGCCCACCACAGCTGCTTTGGCTCTGCTGGGCCACTTGACTTTGGGTGCAGGATGAGGGGAAAGGATTCAGGGCCTCCCCAACCCTTCTCTGGCCCCCTCCAGCCCCACCACGGCTGTCTGGGCTCCCTCACACCCTTCTCCTAGACGCTCCCTGCGGCTCTGGTAGGATCCAAGTGACCCTAGGCCTGGTTCCTCCCCCCGGTCCCCACCCTAGACCCTGAGGTCCGGCCCCTCCCTGGGGGTTGAAGCCCAGCAGAATCCACTGTGTTCCCGCGGGGCCTCTGTGGGCTCCTAGGCGGGATCTGGCTGGGGGTGCTCAGGCCCCTTCCCTATGGACTGGGACCCTCCCACCCTGCCTGGGAGCCTCCAGGGCTGCAGCACCTCTTAGCCACTCCGGTTGAGAGATGATGCATATCCCCAACCATGCTCACCCCTGCAGGGTGTACACCAACAGGTCTGGACCTGTTGCCTGCAGGATCTGGGACCAGAGTCCAGGTCAGAATCAGCCACCGCCCTGAGCCTCTCTCAGGGGAAGATGGGGCACCCAAGCACATCCATCCCAGGGCACCCTCCTCCTAGCTTGCAGACCTGGGCCTGCTTGGTTGCTTATGACCAGATGGGCGCCTGGCCTCTGAGGCTCAGTTTCCCCCACCTGGGTCATTCAGAGCTGGGTCCAGGTGACCCATCCCCAAGGGAGGCCCCTTGTTTGTTCATGGGGGAGCAAACCCTCACCCCAGCCATCCTGGCCAACATCTGGGGCATGGTGCCCCTGGGAGAGGCTTTTCTGCAGGGCCCTGGCCAGGAGGAGGGCAGTGGCCAGGCTGGAGGGGCAGGCCCTGCACCCGCCCTGCCCAGTCAGGCCTGACTGCCGGGAACCCTGGGGGCAGAGGCTGTTCGGTTGTGAAATGAAAGCTCACGTTTTCACCAGGGCTGCCTGGGAAGCAGTGGGCCTGGAAGCCACGTGCTGGAGGATCTAGCACTGCTGAGAGGCCTCTCTGCAGAAAGCGGAAGGACTCATTGAGAAATTCCGGGGCTGGGAATCTGGCTTGGGCCCTGTACTCTCAGCCCCGGCCAGGGGTCAGGGATGGACAGAGACCCACCAAGCACTCGTCTCCCCTGTGCTCTGTGGGGAGACTGGCTGACACCCTTCCCTAACACCTGCCTGAGACCCTAGGCCCAGCAGCACCTGGACGCTGCCCACACAGATCCCCCAGCGGCCCCCATCCAGCCTTGGGTGACCTGACTGCTTCCTTTGGAGGACCCTGGGTGCCTCAGACCTGGTGTGGGCTTAGCACCCGCTTCCGTTTCCCTTTCTCTCCCCGACTTCCCGGGGCCCAGTGTGATGCTGGTGTCATATCACACCACGGGCTCGGCCCGAGGGTCAAATGGGTGATGGTCAGCCCTCAACCCCTGCCTGTCCAGGCTACCACCGCCAGTCCAGGGAGCTGCTCAGCCTCTGCCCACAGGACAGCCCCGCACAGCTGCACAGGTGGCTTCCTACAGTTTCCTTTTGTGCTGTTTCCGCTACAGTTCAGGGGCTCCCAAGCCAGTTGGGTGCCCGGCAGGGGGTGGGGGAAGGTTTTCAGGGGCTGCCAGGGATCACTTCCCTTTGCCGCGCAGCTGTGGCACCAAAGCCATGCCAAGGTTTCGTTTCTGGAGCTGCTTTGGAAGAAAGACACTGAACAGGGCCCTGATGGCTACAGAAAGTCTGTGTCCCAGTCTTTCTTTCTGGGAAGTTGGGCTGGCCTTGGGCCCAGAGGGTGAGGAGGCCAGGAGAGGCGGTAAGGCAGGGTGGCGAGAAGAATGGACCTCGGAGCGGAATCTTGACCCCCATGTGGGTGCCAGGCAGGCTGTGGGGCACGGTCAGCCTTGACCCCTCCCCTGACCTATTTACTGACCTGTGGACAAACCAATCCATTCCAAGGTTGCCAAGTGAGCCAGGACGGCATCCGTGTGGCCCAGCCTGCACGGACAGCTGGAATGGCGCACTCACCACAGTAGACGGCGGTCATGTGACACCGAGGGCCACGGCCTGCTCGGGACTCCCCCCGGGGAGGATGCTTTCCAGAACTCAGCAGAATGTTTCTAAAGGACACCTTTAGACAGCAAATGAGCGAAGGACCAGCTGTGCAGAGAA
The DNA here is from genome assembly GCF_024542745.1 of Macaca thibetana thibetana. Lineage (NCBI taxonomy): Eukaryota > Metazoa > Chordata > Mammalia > Primates > Cercopithecidae > Macaca > Macaca thibetana. The sequence continues at coordinate 821,611 of NC_065587.1, read as the reverse complement.
TAATTGGACCAGGTGTGGGAAGAGAGGCCAGCGTGTGGACATGGGTGGTGGGGGGCACGGAGCCTGGGCACAGTCTCCTGGGAGTTGGAGGCGAGGGACAGAGGGTGGAGAAAGAGACCCAGGAAGCTTCTAGCCTGGAGGAGGGCAGGTTGGAGTTTCAGAGGTCTTGTCTCCCAGACAGTCCTTCCTAGGGCAGCCTGTCTCCCTCCCCTCCAGCCCCAGAGCCCAGGGTCCCGCCGTGGCCCAGCCCCATCCTGGACCTGAGACAACCTGGGTCTCAAGGAGCCCCTCCCAGACCCAAGGCTCCACACACAGGCCTCGTTCTGATGAGCGATCCTGCTCCTGCAGAGGAGGGTGTCCTGCAGATGCCAGGGACCTGCAAAACCTGGCACAGGGCAGCACAGACCTCCCTGCCTCGCCTGCCCTCCACAGAGCCTCCTGGCCCCAAGCAGTGGGACAGCTGGGGGCAGTTGGAGGCACCTGCAAGCACCAGGTCCAGACCCGTCCTCCTGGCCAGGTCCCTGCAGGATCTCCCAGGGGTGCTGTGCCCCAGGTGCTGGCCAGGATGGGGGTGGGTGGGTGTTTGCTCCCCCATGAACAAGCAAGGGGTCTCCCTTAGGGATGGGTCACCTGGACCCAGCTCTGAATGATCCAGGTGGGGGAAACTGAGGCCCAGAGGCGAGGCGCCCACCCGAAGTCATAAGGGGCCAACCAGGCTCAGGTCTGCAAGCCAGGAGGAGGCTGGTCTGGGGTGGGCGTGCTTTTGGGAGCCCCGTCTTCCCCCGGAAGGCCAGGGTGTGGCTGGCTGTGAGGTGGCCCTTAACCCTGCCGCCTGCCCTCCTGCAGGGCCCTGGGCTGCCCTCTGCTGCTCTATTGACATGAGTGGGGGCCAGTTGAGGAACCGGTGGCCCTCCAGGCCCAGCATGTGCTGCAGCCCCATGCTGCTCTCCTGGCCTGAACCTCTGTGGCCACTATGCTGAGGCTGGCTCTGCGGGCTTCCTCCGGACTCTAGGGGTTGGCCTATGCAGGGCAGGTGCTCGGATGTCCCGGAGGAGCTCCTGGGCAGCGTCCGTTGGGCCCCTCACCAGAACTGCTGTGATCAGTGACCCCCACCCCACTGGCCACTCCAACAGGTGGCAGGTGGCATGGAGAAGGGAAGTGCTGGTGCCCCAGTCCTTGGGCCAGACCCAGCCCAAAGGTGGTCTGAGCGTTCCCTGAGGCCTCTGAGCGTCCTGCCAGGGTCCGGGCTGTGGGACTGCCCTGGACCGCACCTGGGAAGACACTCCCATCAGGCGGCCGGGCCTGCTCTGGTTTGCAGGTGCCCTGGGTCCTGTATTCTCTCAGCCTTGGCAGGGGTCAGGGATGGACAAAGACCCAGCAAGCTCCAGTGACTGGCTCCACCCCTTGGGCCAGCCCAGGCAGAGCTGTTTGCCTGCAACCACGGACCGGGGGTCCTGGACCACTGGATGCTGCCAAGGCTACGATGTGCCCTGAAAGCATCGGGACCTTTTCTGGGCCTCTATGTCTAGAAAGGACATGAGATATGGGCCCTCATATCCCATGGGGGAGCAGGTCAGTGTAGAGAGGACCAGGGACCTGGAAACGCCAGGATTGAGTCTCAGCCCCACATGCACAACCTGCTGGCCAGGACCCCACAGAGGCAGCCCCATCCACGGAACACCCCAGAGGGGCCACCCCAAGACTCCCAACCCCTACATGCCCCTGTCTGGTTTTCTGCTCACCAAACCCTCCCACTTTTCACTCAGGAGGGAACCAGACATTCCTGAGCCTGGGGGCTCACACCTGCCTGAGAGGTATGACTATGTGGCAGGATGATTCCAGATGCAGCAGAAGCATGTTGAGGGCTCTTTGGGGCCACCATCACTGTCAGCCTTTGCACAGGAGCGCTCCCGAGCAGGGCCTGGGAGACAGCACAGGCAGCTCCGCGGAGTTCTGGGGAGAGGGGCTTGGCAGTGGGAGCAGCAGGTGCAAAGGCCCTGAGGCAGGTGGAGGGGCAGGTGCCAGGACCACAGTCCCATCCAGCACTCGCCCTAGGCCCTGCCTCCTGGTCTGCTCCATGCCCAGGGTCCCCCTCAACAGTCTGTTCTGTGTGGGGTGAGCTGAGGGGAGAAAGAAGGGGCCTCAGAAGCACAAGGGTCCTGAGCAGAGCCCTGGAGCTACAGACCTTAGCTCCCGCTGTGAGGACTGGGCAGGGGTCAGTAGGCATGCCTCCGGGTGGCCCATGCCAGCCATGGAGCAGGCCAGGGGCTGCTCTGGTGTCCACAGGACTGCCCATTTGCCAGCACAGGACCTGGCCCTGGGGGGTCCTGGAGTCCCAGCTCTATCCTGAAGCAACCACCTCAGTCCTCCCTCTGGAAAGGACCAGCAGGGTCTACAGGGCCACCCAGGAATGCAGGCAACTCTATGATGTGTAGGGACCTGTGCGTCCATGTCTGTACACGTAGAAAAGTGTCGGTGGGTGTGTATATCTATACATGCTCCAAGTGTGTGTCTCTGAGTTTTTGTGCATGTGCATGTATGTGTGTGTGTGGATCTGTGTGCAGGTGTGATTTCGTGTGTGCATGTCTGTGTGTATATGCATGTGGGCACGTGTCTGCCATGTATGTGTGTGCTCCAGTGTGTGTGATCCTGTGTGTGTGCACGTGTGTGTGCATGCACGTGTCTGCACCTGGGCAGGACCTGTCCTAAGCAGAGCCTGGAGCCAAGACTAGCAGTTCTCCCCTCTCCCGCCCCCAAATGACGTGGCTGCTGCCACCGCGTGACTCACCCTCCCTTCACTCAAAGGGCACAGCAGCACGTGGGGGCGCCTCCTGTGACTCAGCACCTCCCGGAGGCGGGGAAGGGGGACGCTGGTGACAGGGGAGGAGCCTGGGGCTGAGAGGTGAACGGAGAGGCAGCGGAGCACACGGGGCCTGCCCACCTGCGTGTCCTGTCCAAGGATGCCGGGACCCCGACCAGTCGGTCACAGGCGCGTCCTAGCGTTGGGGGCACACGTGTGTTCCCGTGTGTGATGCTGGCTGGACCGTCCGGGGCCCCGGACGGGGTTTAAGAACATTCCCGGGCCCTGTGTCCTCCAGAGTTAGGGGATCCGCTGCGAGCGCGCACAGGGGAACGCTAGGCCGGGGTGGGTTCTCGGGCGCCGAGGACGCAGGAGGAGGCGGACCCAGGGGCCGGGGGGCGGCGCAGAGACAGGGGCGCGTGGGGAGCGGGAACGCGCTTTAGGGAGCGGCGCAGGCGGAGCCGGCCAGATCTCTAAGGCGGGGGAGGATTGTGCGGATTGGGAGGTAAAACTTCGGCCTGACCCGGGAGCCGAGGAGGCCGGGCTGGCCGAAAGGACCCCGCCCACGGACGCGGCCCACGCGAGGCCCCTCCCTCCCCAGCGCCGAGGACGCGCTTGTCCCAAGCGGGCATGGCGCGGGGTCTGGGGAGAGAGTGAGGACTCGGAGCTGTGGCCCGCGGACCTCCCCGCCCCCACACCCTGGCCCAGCCTCGGTACGTTGTGTCCCCGTCCCCACCACACGCGGTCTCCAGGGCCGGCACCTGACTCCAGGCCCTGCTGCGGCCGCTGCGCCCGGCGTCCAGATGAGCTGTGGGCTGCCTGGGTCGGCAGGGGGGCCCTGGGGCAGGAGAAGGGAGGGGAGAGGGGCCAAGGTTCCACCCACCAGGGCACCTGCGGGCGCACTGTCTCCAGGACCACAGGTGCAAGCACTGACGGGGTCCCAGGCCAGCACTCCACGGAGAGCCCGGTCCCAGGAGGGCTGCGCGGCAGGTGCGGGGCCGCCCTGCGTCTGGCTGTGGGGTGCCCGTGGGGTTCTGCCCCTCGGGTCTCCTGCCTCCTGGGGAAAAGGAGCTGGAGACGGCCTGCCCTGGGGTCAGTCTGTAGGGTCGGCCCAGGTAGCAGAAGGCGAGCAGGTTGCTCACTGGCCGGTGGGTGGGGAGTGGGTGCCCCCTTCCTCCCATCCACAGCTCAGGCCCTCGTCTCTGGGGACCTCGGGGCACCGCGTGGAGGAGCTCTGGCCTGCGGGGAGGGGTCTGCGGTGGGAATGGGCAGCCAGGCTGGGGGCACCGTCGGGGCGTCTCCACCACCTCGGCGCCCACGTTGGGTTTTGCGGGGGCTTCCCAAGTGGGCCCCTGGGTGGGCGCCCACGCCCCATGCGCCTCCCTGCGCCCCAGGCGGGCAGAGTCCTCCAGGTTCCTGCCCCTCAGGCAGCCGCACCCCGCCTGGTCCGTGAGATCCCCTACAATGCCCTGAGCTTCTCTCCTGGACCCTCCTACCTGGGCCCGCCGCCCCCACCTCGGGCTGCGCGACCACCCGCGGACACCCTCCTCTCGCAGCCTCGCTGCGGCCCTCTCGCAGCCGGGACCCCCTTCCTAGCTTTGCGCATCCCCAGACCCCGGCCCCACCGCCCCCAGCCTCCTGTGTCCCTCTAGCGCTGCACCCCTACCTCCTCCAGTCCGGCTCTGTGTCCCCGCGAGGTGTCAGGTCCCTTCCCACCCCCGACTCCTCCTCCCTGGTCCCACTGGAGGGGGAGGCAGGGCCGGGGCCGAGTCTCCACACCTGAGGAAATCCCTTCCTGGCCTGGGGTCCCCACGGCTGGCCCGGTCCCACCCAGAGCCACCTGGTAACCTTGCAGGCCAGTGGCCACCCTCTGGGAGGTCCCAGCAGATGGGGTGTGTGTGTGCATGTGGTGTGTGTGTGTGGTGTGTGTGTATGTGGTGTGATGTGTATGTGATGTGTATAGTGTGTGTGTGTGTGCGCGCTATGTGTATTGTGTGGTCTGTGGTGTGTAGTGTTTGTGTAAGATGTGTGGTTGTATATATGGTGTTTGTGTATGTTGTGTAGTGTGTGCATATTGTGTGTGTTGTGTATGGTGTGTGTTGTATATGTATTGTGTGGTGTTACGTATAAAGTATGTGATGTGTGGTTGTGTGTGGTGTGTGTATCGTGTTATGTGTGTTGTGTGTGTGGTGTTTTGTGGTGTGTGGTGTTTGTGTGTGGTGTGTATATATCGTGTGGTGTGTGTGTTGTGTGTGGTGTTTTGTGGTGTGTGGTGTTTGTGTGTGGTGTGTGTATATCGTGTGGTATTGTGTGTGGTGTGTGCTGTTTGTATGGTGTGTGTTGTGTGTGTGTGATGTTTTGTGGTGTGTGGTGTTTGTGGTATGTATATATCGTGTATGGTATTGTGTGTGTTGTGTGTGTGTTTTGTGGTGTGTGGTATTTGTGTGTGGTGTGTATATATCGTGTGGTATTGTGTGTGGTGTGTGTGTGGTGTGTATGGAGTTTTGTGGTGTGTGGTGTTTGTGTGTGGTGTGTATATATCATGTGTGGTATTGTGTGTGGTGTGTGTGTGGTGTGTGCTGTGTTTGTATGGTGTGTAGTGTGTGTGATGTTTTGTGGTGTGTGGTGTTTGTGGTATGTATATATTGTGTATGGTATTGTGTGTGTTGTGTGTTTTATGGTGTATGGTATTTGTGTGTGGTGTGTATATATTGTGTGGTATTGTGTGTGGGGTGTGTGTGGTGTGTATGGAGTTTTGTGGTGTGTGGTGTTTGTGTGTGGTGTGTATATATCATGTGTGGTATTGTGTGTGGTGTGTGTGTGGTGTGTGCTGTGTTTGTATGGTGTGTAGTGTGTGTGATGTTTTGTGGTGTGTGGTGTTTGTGTGTGGTATGTATATATTGTGTATGGTATTGTGTGTGTTGTGTGTGTGTTTTGTGGTGTATGGTATTTGTGTGTGGTGTGTATATATCGTGTGGTATTGTGTGTGGTGTGTGTGTGGTGTGTATGGAGTTTTGTGGTGTGTGGTGTTTGTGTGTGGTGTGTATGTATCATGTATGGTATTGTGTGTGGTGTATGTGTGGTGTGTATGGAGTTTTGTGGTGTGTGGTGTGTATATATCATGTGTGGTATTGTGTGTGGTGTGTGTGTGGTGTGTATGGAGTTTTGTGGTGTGTGGTGTTTGTGTGTGGTGTGTATATATCATGTGTGGTATTGTGTGTGGTATGTGTGTGGTGTGTATGGAGTTTTGTGGTGTGTGGTGTGTATATATCATGTGCGGTGTTGTGTGTGGTGTGTGTGTCATGCGTTTACTGGTGTGTGCTGTGTATGGTGTGTGTTGTGCGTGTGTGGTGTTTTGTGGTGTGTATATATCATGTGTGGTATTGTGTGTGGTGTGTGTGTGGTGTGTATGGAGTTTTGTGGTGTGTGGTGTTTGTGTGTGGTGTGTATATATCATGTGTCGTGTGTGTGTTGTGTGTGGTGTTTTGTGGTGTGTGTATATATCATGTGTGGTGTTGTGTGTGGTGTGCGTGTCATGTGTTTTGTGATGTGTGTGATGTGTGGTGTGTGCTGTGTGTGCTGTGTGTGGTGTGTGTGCTGTGTGTGCTGTGTGTGCTGTGTGTGTTGTGTGTGCTGTGTGTGGTGTGTGGTGTGGTGTGTGTGTGTGTGTGTGTGTGTGTGTGTGCTGTGTGCGGTGTGCGGTGTGTGTGCTGTGTGTGTTGTGTGTGCTGTGTGTGCTGTGTGTGGTGTATGTGGTGTGTGTGCTGTGTGTGTGTGTGTGTGTGTGTGTGTGTGTGTGTGTGTGTGTGTGTGTGTGTGTGTGTGCTGTGTGTGGTGTGTGTGTGTGTGTGTGTGTGTGTGATGTGTGTGTGTGTGTGTGTGTGTGTGTGTGTGTGTGTGTGTGTGTGTGTGTGTGTGTGTGTGTGTGTGTGTGTGTGTGTGTGTGTGTGTGTGTGTGTGGTGTGTGTGATGTGTGTGTGGTGTGTGTGGTGTGTGTGTGTGTGTGTGTGTGTGTGTGTGTGTGTGTGTGTGTGTGGTGGCAGAACCCAGCTGGGAGGCAGGGAGGGTGGTGGAAATTCCTTTGAGGAAAGACTTCCTTCCCTAAGGAGGCCGGAGGGGAGGGGAGGCGGGCAGGTGCAGGCAGGGCTCCGGAATGGTCGCTGGGGGAGGCCATGGGGCCAGGACCTGCTGCTGGGGTGGGGACAGGCCGTGGGGCCATGGCCATGGTGGGAGACCGTGGGGCCAGGACCTGCTGCAGGGGTGGGGATAGGAGTCCTTGTCCAACCAAGGGCACCTCCAGGGCAGGCTCATTTCTTTCCACTGGCTAAATTAATTTTTTAAAAAAAATTCCTCTGAAATGAATACTGAGTCACTTTAAACATTTCTCAGATGTAAATGGAAATCTAATAAAATCTGTGAAAGGTATTTTTAAAACAGCTTTATTGAGGTGTGATTTACATACCATAAAATCCACCCACTACCAGCAGTTTCAGTGAATCCACCCACCACTCAGTGATTTTAGTGCAACCATCACCGCCCTCCAATTTTAGAAATTTCCATTGCCTCGAAGTCCCCTCACAGCCCTGAGTAGTCACTTCCTCTTCCCACCCCCAGCCCTAGGCAAACACTAACCTGCTTTCCGCCTTGATAGATTTGCCTTTTTTGGACATTCTGTATAAATAGAATCATACAACTGGTAGTCTTTGGTGTCTGGTTGCTCTCACCGAGCATAATCCTTTGAGGCTGGTCCACACTGTAGCATCATGGGTGGGTAGTTCCTATAATCCTCTCCCATTGTACAGCAAAGCCACATTTTGTTTAGCCACTCACCAGTTGATGGACATTCGAGCTGTTTCCACATTTTGGCGGTTATGAATAAAGCTGCTATGAACATCGAGGTAGAATTGTTCATTGTTTTTTGTTTTTGCGACAGGATCTAGCTCTGTCACCCAGGCTGGAGTGCCATGGCGTGATCATGGCTCACTGCAGCCTCCACCTCCTGGGCTCAAGCAATTCTCTGGCATCAGCCACCTCCTGAGTAGCTGGGACTACAGGAGAGCATGACCACACCAGGCTAATTTTTTTTTTTTTTTTTTTTTTTTTTTTTGAGACGGAGTCTTGCTCTGTCACCCAGGCTGGAGTGCAGTGGCCGGATCTCAGCTCACTGCAAGCTCCGCCTCCCGGGTTTACGCCATTCTCCTGCCTCAGCCTCCCGAGTAGCTGGGACTACAGGCGCCCGCCACCGCGCCCGGCTAGTTTTTTGTATTTTTAGTAGAGACGGGGTTTCACCGTGTTAGCCAGGATGGTCTCGATCTCCTGACCTCGTGATCCGCCCGCCTCGGCCTCCCAAAGTGCTGGGATTACAGGCTTGAGCCAGGGCGCCCGGCCTTTTTTTTTTTTTTTTAAGTAGAGACAAGGTCTCACTGTGTTGCTGAGGCTAAGGTATACTTTCTTGTGTGGACATATGTTGTCATTTCTCTCAGATGGAGACATAGGAATGGCATTGCTGGGTCATATGGTAAATACACATTTTACTTCTGAAGAAATTGGCTATACTTTTTTTTTTTTTTTTTTTTTTGAGACATAGTCACACTCTGTTGCCCAGGCTAGAGTGCAATGACGTGATCTCCGCTCACTGCAACCTCCGCCTCCTGGATTCAAGTGATTCTCCTGCCTCAGCCTCATGAGTAGTTGGGATAACAGGCACCTGCCACAATGCCCAGCTATCTTTTTTCTTTCTTTTCTTTTCTCTTTTTTTTTTTTTTTTTTTTTTTGAGACAGAGTCTCCCTCTGTCACTCAGACTAGAGTGCAGTGGCATGATCTGGGCTCACTGCAAACTTTGCCACCCGGGTTCAAGTGATTCTCCTGCCTCAGCCTCCGGAGTAGCTGAGATTACAGGCATGCACCACCATGCCCAGCTAATTTTTGTATTTTTAGTAGAGACTGGGTTTTACCGTGTTGACCAGGCTGGTCTTGAACTCCTGACCTCAAGTGATCCGACCACCTTGGCCTCCCAAAGTGCTGGGATTACAGGTGTGAGCCACCGTGCCTGGCAGCTATACATTTTTCATATGTCTGAAACGTATGAAGTTTCCAGTGTTCCCACGCCCTTGTCACCCCTTCTTATTGTCGCCCTTTTTTATTACAGCTAGTGTGTGAAGTGGCAGCCCACTGGGCGTTTTCCCTACTGCCCTTTGCGGAGCGGGCCTCACCCATGGGCATGTGCCAGAGCTGGCTCCCACTGGGCTTCAATTTGAATTTTCCCGGTAGTTGATGATGTTGAGCATCTTTTCATGTGTTTAAAAGCCAAAGTCATTTATATATCTTCTTTGTTGAGATGTCTAATAAAATTTTTGCCTTCTCTTTTTACTTGGGTTGTCTTATTTATTTATTTTTCTTTTTTGAGACGGAGTCTCACTCTGTCCCCCAGGCTGGAGTGCAGTGGTGTGAACCCGGCTCACTGCAAGCTCTGCCTCCTGGGTTCACGCCACTCTCCTGCCTCAGCCTCCTGAGTAGCTGGACTACAGGCGCCCGCCACTATGCCTGGCTAATTTTTTTGTATTTGTAGTAGAGATGGGGTTTCCCCATGTTAGCCATGATGGTCTCGATCTCCTGACCTCATGATTTGCCCACCTCGGCCTCCCAAAGTGCTGGGATTATAGGCGTGAGCCACCATGATGGGCCAGGTTGTCTTATTTTTAAAAATATGTTTATTACTAATTGTAAACTATATGTAACAAAAAACTTTTCTTTCTTTTTGAGACAGAGTTTCACTCTTGTTGCCCAGGCTGGAGTGCAATGGTGCGATCTTAGCTCACTGCAGCCTCTGCCTCCCGGGTTCAAGTGATTCTCCTGCCTCAGTCTCCCGAGTAGCTGAGTTTACAGGCAGATGCCACAATGCCCAGCTAATTTTTGTAGTTTTAGTAGAGACGAGGCTTCACTGTGTTATCCAGGATGGTCTCGATCTCCTGACCTTGTGATTTGCCCGCCTGGACCTCCCAAAGTGCTGGGATTATAGGTGTGAGCCACCACGCCCGGCCAGGTTGTCTTATTTTTTAAAATATATTTATTATTAATTGTAAAATATATGTAGCAAAAAACTTTTCTTCCTTTTTTTTTTTTTTTTTGAGACAGAGTTTCACTCTTGTTGCTCAGGCTGGAGTGCAATGGCGTGATCTTGGCTCACTGCAGCCTCCGCCTACCGGGTTCAAGTGATTCTCCTGCCTCAGTCTCCCAAGTAGCTGGGTTTACAGGCAGATGCCACAACACCCAGCTAATTTTTGTATTTTTAGTAGAGACAGGGTTTCACTATGTTGGTCAGGCTGGTTTCAAACTCCTGACCTCTGGTGATCTGCCCGCCTGGGCGTCCCAAAGTGCTGGGATTACAGGCGTGATTTTTTACATTTCTATTTTGTTTTTGTAGAAACAGGGTCTCACTATGTTCCCCAGGCTGGTCTCAAATTGCTGGGCTCGTGATACTCCTGCCTTGACCTCCTAATGTACTGGGATTACAGGCGTGAGCCACTGTGCCCAGCCAATTTTTATTTTCTTAATGATGTTGTTTGAAGGACACCGTTTTCAGTTTTGATGAAATCCAATTTATCTCTATTTTCTTTCATGATCCTGCCTTTGGTCTTGCATCTGAGAACACTTTGCTTCACTCAAGGTCGGTCACGAAGATTACCCCTCATGCATCCTTTTAACCATTTCATGCCTTTAGCTCTTACATTTAGGTATCTGGTTCATTTCAAATTAATTTTTGTGTATGGAGTGAGGTAGGGGTAACTCATCTTTTTACATGTGGATATCTAACTGTCATAGAACAACTGTTGAAAAGAGTGTCCTTTCCCCAACTGAAAGCCTTGGCACCTTTGTCAAACATCAACTGACCCTAAATGTTTGGGTTTATTTCTGGATTCTCCATTGATCTATATCTTGATTCTCATGCCAGCATGCACTCTATTACTGTAGTTTTATAGTAAGTTTTAAAATGGAAAGTGTGAATCTTCCAATTTTGTTCCCTTTCAAAATTATTTTGGCTATTCTGGATCCTTTGCATTTCCATATAAATTTTATGATCAGGTTGATAATTTCTGCAAACAAAACAAAACAAAACAAAACAAAAAACAAGCAAAACCAAAAAGCTTGTTCACATTTCAGTAGGGATTGCATTCAACCTACAAACTAATTTGGAGAGCATTGTCATCTAAACACTGAGTCTTAAAATCCATGAATACTGACTGTCCATCCATTCATTTAGATCTTCAATATCTCTTTGAAATGTTATATAGTTTTAAGCGTACTAGTCTTGCACTATTTTCATTAAACTTATTCCTAGGTATTTTACTATTATTATTTTGAGACAGGGTCTCCCTAAGTCTCCCAGGCTGGAGTGCAATGGCACAATCTCAGCTCACTGCAAACTTTACCTCCTGGGTTCAAGTGATTCTCCTTCCTCAGCCTCCCGAGTAGCTGGGATTACAGGTGTGTGCCACCACGTCTGGCTAGTTTTTGTATTTTTAGTAGACACGAGGTTTTGCCATGTTGGCCGGGCTGGTCTTGAACTCCTGACCTCAGGTGATCCACCCACCTTGGCCTCCCAAAGTGCTGGGATTACAAGTGTGAGCCACAGTGCCTGGTTGGTATTTTACTGTTTTTTAATGCTGTTGTGAATAAAATGCCTACAACTCCTGGGTTCACTCCTAATCTGCATGTGTGTGGATCTTCTAATTAGCATATCACATGCTTGGAGAATTGATCTAACAGGCCGACCTCCCCTGAGGTCTCAGAGTGACCAGTAGGTGGTGCACACGAAGGTTATTCCTGAATAGAACAGCAAAGGCTTGGAAAATGAACTGATAACTGGAACCACATTGCACAAGAGACTAAAATAAGAATGACCAAAAAAAGACCCAGAGAATCATCATTTACCACTCAACATTTCCACGATAGAAACAAAAATCACTTGATATATGAAGAAAGCGAATATCTAAACTCATGAATGGAAAAACAACGGACATCAATGATACGATGGCTCGCATGAATCATCTGACAAGGACTTTAAAACAGCTGTTGTAAAAATGCTCAAACCAGCAACTGCAAACAGTCTTGACACAAATATCAAAATAGAAGGACTCAGAAAAGAAATAGAAGATATAAAGAAGAACCAAAGGGAAATTTCAGAACCGAAAAATGTAACTGAAGAAAAAACTCACTGGATGGATTCAGCAGCAGAATGGAGGTAACAGAGGAGTCAACAGCCTCAAAGGTATGTTCACAGAAATTAATCTGAACAAGAGAGAGAAAAAATAATTTCAAAAAATGAACAGAGACTCTAGGACCTGTGGGACAGTAACAGGGCTAATATTTATGTCACTGGAGTCCTAGAAGGAGAGAGACCATGAGGCTAAAAGAACATTCGAGGAAGTAACAGCTGAAAAATTTATCAAGTTTTGTAAAAGACCCAACAGATTCAAGAAGCAGAGCAAATTCCATCCAGGATAAACCAAGAAATCCATTCCAAGACACTTCAAACATTAAATTGCTGCAAACTACAGACAAAATAATCTTAAGACCGGGCGTGGTGGCTCACCCTGTAATCCCAACACTTTGAGAGGCCAAGGTGGGCAGATCACTTGAGGCCAGGAGTTCGAGAACAGCCTGGCCAACATGGAGAAACCCCCATCTCTACTAAAAATACAAAAATCGCTAGGCATGGTGGGTGTTTGTAGTCCCAGCTATTTGAGAGGCTGAGGCAGGAGGCAAAACCCTCCTGCCATGTTTGGCCAACATGTTTGCCATGTTTGGCCAACATGGCAAAAACCCATCTCTACTAAAAATACAAAAATGAGCCGGGCGTGGTGGTATGCGCCTGTAGTCCCAGCTACTCAGGAGGCTGAGGCACAAGAATTGCTTGAACCTGGAAGGCGGAGGTTGCAGTGAGATTGTGCCACTGCACTCCATCCTGGGTGACAGAGTAAGATTCTGCCCCAAAAATAAAAATAAAAATCTTAAAAGCAGCCAGAGAAATTTGATGTATTATCTATCTACAGATGTATTATCTATAAAGAAAAATGATTTGAATGGCTGGATTTCTCATCAGAACTCATAAGGGCTACAAAGAAAAGACACAACACTTTTCAGACTTCTACGTCCAGCAAATTTCCTCAGCCTGACAAAAGACATCAACAAATATCCTACAGCTAACTGCATACTTCATGGTGAAGTCCTAGATGCCTTCCTCCAGTCCTAAGACCAGGGTCAAGGTAAGGATTTCCACCCTCACCCTCTTTATCAACACCCTGCTGGAAGTTCTGGCTACTGCAAAAGGGCGAGACCAGAAATAAAAGGCATATCAGCTGGAAAGGAAGAAATGAAAGTGTCCTGATTTGCAGACAAGCATGATTATCTATGTAGAAAATTCCAGAGAACCTATTAGAAACCAAGAACAAGGCCGGGTTCGGTGGCTAACACCTGTAATGCCAGCACTTTGGGAGGCTGAGGCAGGTGGATCACTCAAGGTCAGGAGTTCAAGACCAGCCTGGCCAACATGGAGAAACCCCCATCTCTACTAAAAATACAAAAATCACTGGGCGTGGTGGGTGTTTGTAGTCCCAGCTATTTGAGAGGCTGAGGCAGAAGAATCACTTGAGCCTGGGAGGCGGAGGCTGCAGTGAGCCAAGATTGCGCGACAGCACAACACTCCAGCCTGGGCGACAGCGTGAGTGAGACTCTGTCACAAAAACAAAAACAAAAAAAAAAAAACAAAAACAAAACAAAACAAAAAAACCCCAAAAACCTAGAACCAATGAATGATTTTAGCCAGGTTGCAGGTTACAAGGTCAACACATAAAAATCAATCATGGCCTAGCGCAGCGGCTCACGCCTGTAACCCCAGAACTTTGTCAGGAGATCAAGACCAGCCTGACCAACATGACGAAACCCCGTCTCTGCTAAAAACACAAAAATTAGCGGGACGTGGTGGCAGGTGCCTGTAATCCCAGCTACTAGGGAGTCTGAGACAGGAGAATCACTTGAGCCCAGGAGGCAGAGGTTGCAGTGAGCTGAGATCATGCCACTGTACTCCAACCTGAGTGACAGAGGGAGACTCTGTCTGAAAAATAAATAAATAAATAAATAAAACGTTTTATTCCCATATACAAACAATGAACAATAGGAAGCCAAAAAAATTTTAAGGTTATAATTTACAATAGCTCCAAAACATGCCTAGATGTAAATCCAACACAACTTACGAAACCTGTGCACTGGAAACTATAAAATGCTCTTGAAAATAATCAAATAAAGGGAAAGACTTACTGGGTTGGTGGATTTGAAGTTTCAGCACAGTAAAGAGGTCCATTCACAGTAAAGAGGTCCATTCTCCCCAAGGGATCTACACATTTAACACAAAACCAGGCAAAATTCCAGCAGGATTTTTTTTTCCTTTGGTAGATGTAGACTGATTTTACACTTTATATGGAAGGGCAATTAATTAGAATAACTGAAATTTGAAAGCAAGAAAACAGTTGTAGGATTGAGACTATCCGATTTTCTTTGTTTTTGAGATGGAGTCTGGCTCTGTCGCTTAGGCTGGAGTGCAGTTCTCCGCGGTTCTCCTGCCTCAGTCTCCCGGGTCACTGGAATTACAGGTGCCCGCCACCAGGCCCGGCTAATTTTTGTATTTTTAGTAGAGATGGGGTTTTGACATGTTGGTCAGGCTGGTCTTGAATTCCTGGCCTCAGGTGATCCGCCTGCCTCGGCCTCCCAAAGTGCTGGGTTACAGGAGTGAGCCACGCGGCCGGCTGACTATCTGATTTTAACACTTACTCTAAAGCCACAGCAGTCATGACCACGTGGCCAAAGTGATAGAGGCGCAGATCCACAGAAGGAAAAGATAGTCCGGATACAGCCACAGAAACTCACCATCTCCTCTGACCTTTGGCAAAGGGGCCATCCAGTGCAGAAAGGAGACTTCCCTCAGCAAATGGTGCTGGAATAACTGGTCATCGTTATTCTGAGTTGAACCGCTTTGGGTGTTCCTGGGAAGGCCTAGGGGAGCTGGGGACGGGGGCATTTCCAGATGAGCCAACCGGCACCTCCCACTGCTCCAGGGTGTGCGGAGCTGCCTGAGGCCCTGCCCGGGTGGGAGCCCTGCCCGCTGGGCAGCCTGCCCTCGGGTCCTCGTTCGTGGATAAAAAGGCACAGGTCAGAGCTGGGGAAGCTCTCCCCGGCCACCCAGGTGGTGAGGGTCACCCCGCGGTCACCCAGGCTGTCAGGGTCACCCTGCGGCCACCCAGGTGGTGAGGGTCACCCTGCGGTCACCCAGGTGGTCAGGGTCACCCTGCGGCCACCGAGGTGGTGAGGGTCACCCTGGGCCTGTGTCCACCCGGCTCCCTCCACTGCCCGGGGTAGGGAAGCAGCGCTGCCACGCAGTGGAACCGCCAGCTTCGCAAGACGCAGGCGCCCGTGGGGTCCCTCCTGGGGTGAAGGGAGGGTCTTTCTGGGAACGCCCCCTTGGGGTGGCTCAGCTGCGAGGGAAACATGAGTCCTGGGAACCTGAGGCTGACGCAGGTACTTGTCCTCAAAGACACCTCCCCCAATAAACGCTCAAGCGAGGGGGCGGGGAGACGGGAGACCTGGAGCCCGGCTCCCGGTTGCTGCGCGTGGAGGGAGCATCACGCCCCGCCCTTATTCCCGCCGCCACGGGGCTCCAGGGAGGCCGTCGCTCACCCACAGCAGCTGCGGGCCCGGCCCGGCCCTCCCGCGCCTGTAAGCCACGCCCGAGCTTCACCCCCCCCCCCGGGCCCGCCCCTCCTCCCGCCCCTCCTCCCGCCCCCGTAGCTGCTCCCTCTCGCCTTTCCCGGAACCGCGACCCCCGCGCCTTCCCTCAGGGCCCCGGGCGGGCGGACGCCAGACCCAGAAATCCGGGCGGGAGGTCGGGTGGTGTCTGCTCCGTCGCGGACAGGTGTCGGGGCGGGTCGGAGCCACGAGGACTCTCCGCAAAACGCCCAGCGACGTCAGTCTTCGCCAAGAGGCAGGTGGCTGCCCCGCTCCCCAGCTCGAGCCGGTTCGTCCCCACGTGGGGTGGAGGCGGCGCCGGACTCCCGTCCTCGGCAGGGCTCAGGCTCAGGGCCGGGGCCTCCTGCCGCGCGCCCGGAACGCCCTCCCCGTCCTCCCCGCAGCCCGTCCCCACCACCCGGGCGCCCCTTCTCGCCGGCTGCCACCCGCGGCCCCGCTCCCCTGGAGAGACGGGGTTTCACCATGTTGGTCAGGCTGGTCTCGAACTCGACCTTAAGTGATCCACCCACCTCGGCCTCCCAAAGTGCTGAGATTACAGGCGTGAGCGACCGTGCCCAGCCCACATTATTATTTTAGTAATAGCCGTCCTAATGGATGTGAAGTGGAATCTCACTGTGGTTTTGATTTGCGGTCCTAATGACTAACGATGTTGAGAGCGCTTTCATGTGCTTATTGGCCATTTGTGTATCTTCTCCAGAGGAATGTCTGTTCAAGTCCAGTTTTTCGTTGGGTTGTGTGTCTTTTTGCTGTTGAGTTGTTGAAATTCTTTATATGTTCCAGATACTAGAGCCTTATCAGAGATGTGATCTGCAAATATTTTCTCCCACTCAGTGGGTTGTCTTTTGTCTTTTCACTCACTTGATAGTGTCCTTTCATGCACAAAAGTTGTTAATTTTCATGAAATCCAATTTATCTATTTTTTCGTTTGTTGTTTGTGCTTTCAGCGTTGTTTTGTTTAGTTTTGTTTTGTTTTTTGACAGAGTTTTGCACATGTTGCCCAGACTAGGGTGCCATGGCGCGATCTCGGCTCACCACAACCTTTGGCTCCTGGGGTCAAGCAGTTTTTCTGCCTCAGCCTCCCGAGTAGCTGGGATTATAGGCATACACCACCACACCCGCCTAATTTGGTATTTTTAGTAGAGACAGGGTTTCTCCATGTTGGTCATGCTGGTCTCAAACTCCTGACCTGGTGATCCACTCGCCTCATCCTCCCGAAGTGCTGGGATTACAAGCATGAGCCACCGTGCCCAGCCTTCAGCATTATGTTTAAGAAAACATTGCTAGCTGGGTGCGGTGGCTCATGCCTGTAATCCCAGCACTTTGGCAGGCCGAGGTGGGTGGAACACCTGAGGTCAGGAATTTAAGACCTGCCTGGCGGACATGGTGAAACCCCATCTCTACTGAAAAATACAAAACTGTGGCATGTGCCTGTAGTCCCACCTACTCGGGAGGCTGGGGCAGAAGAATCACTTTAAACCTGGGAGGTGAAGGATGCAGTGAACCTACATCATGCCAGTGTACTCCTGGGCAATAGAGTGAGACTCTGTCTCAAACAGAGAGAGAAAGAGAAAAGGAAGGGAGGGAGGGGAGGGAAGGGGGAGAAAGAAAAAGAAAAAGAAAGAAAAAAAGAAAAGGAAAGAAAACATTGCCAAATCCAATATTTTCTCCTGTCTTTTCTTCCAAAAGTTTTTGTAGTTTTACCTCTTAAGTTTAATGTTTAATCCATTTGGAGTTACTTTTTGAATATGGGTTAAGGCCAGGGTCCAAGTTCATTCTTTTGCATGTGGTTAACATTTTCTCAGCACCATTTGTTGAAGACACTGTCCTTTCCCCCATTGAATGGCCTTTTCCCCCTGTTGGGAATCAATTGATCATATGTGAGAGTTTAACTCTTAATTCTATTCCATGTCTATCCTTATGTCAATACTATACAGTTTTGATTACTGTAGCTTTGTAGTAAGTTTTGAAATCAGGAAGTATGAATCCAACTTTGCTGTTTTTCAGAATTATTTTGGCCATTCAGGTCCCTTGAGATTCCAGGTGAATTTTAGGATAGGGTTTTCTTTTTTTTTTTTTTTTTTTTTTTTTTTGAGACGGAGTCTCGCTCTGTCACCCAGGCTGGAGTGCAGTGGCGCGATCTCCGCTCACTGCAAGCTCCGCCTCCCGGGTTCATGGCATTCTCCTGCCTCAGCCTCCTGAGTAGCTGGGACTACAGGCGCCGCCACCACGCCCGGCTAATTTTTTGTGTTTTCGGTAGAGACGGGGTTTCACCGTGTTAGCCAGGATGGTCTCGATCTCCTGACCTCGTGATCCGCCCACCTTGGCCTCCCAAAGTGCTGGGATTACAAGCGTGAGCCACCGCGCCCAGCCAGGATAGGGTTTTCTATTTCTGCAAAAAACACCATTGGGATTTTGATAGGGATTACACCAAGTCCGTAGGCTACTTTGGGTAGTATTGCCACTTTAGCAGTATCAAGTCTTCCAATCCATGAACACAGATGTCTTTCCATTTATTTAGGTCTTATTTAATTTCCTTCAGATGTATTTTGCAGTGTACAAGTTTTACAAGCCTTCCATATTTTTGGTTAATTCTCAAGTATTTTGCCTCTTTGGTGCCATTATAAATGGAATTATTTTCTTTTTTTTTTTTTTTTTTTTTGAGATGGAGTCTCGCTCTGTCACCCAGGCTGGAGTGCAGTGGCCCAATCTCGGCTCACTGCAAGCTCCGCCTCCCAGGTTCACACCATTCTCCTGCCTCGGCCTCCCGAGTAGCTGGGACTACAGGTGCCCACCACCTTGCCCAGCTAGTTTTTTTGTATTTTTTAGTAGAGACGGGGTTTCACCGTGTTAGCCAGGATAGTCTCGATCTCCTGACCTCATGATCCACCTGTCTCGGCCTTCCAAAGTGCTGGGATTACAGGCTTGAGCCACCGCGCCCGGCCAATGGAATTATTTTCTTAGTTTCCATTTGGGATTGTTCATTGATAGTGTATACAGATACAACTAATTTTTGTGTATTGGTTTTGTGTGCCTTGCAACTTTGCCTAGTTTGTTAGCTCTGAAAGTGTTTTTCTTTGTGAATTATTTAAGATGTTCTGCATATAAGATCGTGTCACCTACAAATAGAGATAATTTTAATTCTTTTCTAATTTGAATGCTTTTTTGTTTGTTTAATTGCTCTGGCTAAAATATTCAGTACTATGTTAGATAGAAGTGTTGAAAGTGGGGATCCTTGTCTTGTTCCTGATCTTAGGGGGAAAGTTTTCAGCCCTTCACCATTGAATATAATGTTAGCTGTGGCCTTTTCATATATGGACTTTGTCATGTTGAGAAAGTTCCCTTCTATTCCTAGTTTACTGAGCATTTATATAATGAGTGTTGGATTTTGTGAAGTGCTTTTTCTGCATTAATTGAGGAAATTATGTGTTTTTTTTCTCTTCATTCTATAAATGTGCTGAATCGCATTGATTTCTGCATGTTCAACCAACCTTGCATTCCTGGAATAAATCCCACTTGGTCATGGCATATATCCGTTAAATACACTGCTGAATTCAGTTTGCTAGTATTTTGTTGATAAGTTTTGCATCTATGTTCATAAGAGACATTGGTCTGTAATGTTATTTCTTGTAGTGCCATTCTGGCTTTAATATCAGGGTAATGCTGGCCTTACAAAATGAGTTAGGAAGTGTTTGTTCCTCCTCAATTTTTTGGAATAGTTTGATAATTCTACTTTAATTCTACTTTAAATGTTTGGTATAGTTCACCAGTGAAGCTCTTGGCTCCTGAGCCTTGCTTTGTTAGAAGGTTTTTGATGATTGATTCAATCTCTTTGTTATAGGTCTATTTAGATTTTGTATTTCTTGAGTCAGTTTTGGTGTATGTGTACATTTAAGAATTTGTTCATTTCATCTAGGCTATCCAATTTGTTGCTTATAGCATTCTTTTATAATCCTTTTTATTTCTGTAAAATGAGTAGTAATGTTTCCAGTTCATTTGTGATCTTAGTGATTTTAGTCTTGTTTTATTCCTTGTCAATCTAACAGTTTATCAATTTTGTTGATATTTTCAAGTACTAATTTTGCTTTTGTTGATATTCTCTATTTTTTATTCTCCATGTCATTATATGTCATTAATCTCCACCATATATATATATATATATATATATATATATATTTTTTTTTTTTTTTTTTTTTTTTTTTTTTTTTTTGGACACAGGGTCTTGTTCTGTCATCCAGGCTGGAGTGCAATGGCATGATCATAGCTCACTGTAACTTCAAACTCCTGGGCTCAACCAATCCTTCTGCCCCAGTCTCCTGAATAGCTAAGACTACAGGCACATGCCACCATGCCTAGCTAATTTTTTAATTCTAATTTTTTGTAGAACCAATATCTTGCTATGCTGCTCAGGGTGTTCTCAAACTCCTGGCCTCAAGTGATCCTTCCACCTCAGCCTCTCAAAGTGCTGGGATTATGGCACGAGCCACCGCACTCAGCCCACACTAATCTTTATTATTCTCTTCTTCCTGCTAGAGTTGGGTTATTTTAGTTCTCTCTTTTTTTTTAGTTCCTTAATGTGGCCTGTATGAAGATGTAAAGAGATATACTTCTTTTTGACATTTAAGAAAATCTCTTATTAGATCACTGGCTGACTGCAGAGATAATGAAATAAACTTAAATGACTACTCATAAGAAGGGATACAGATTTTGCAAACATAGTTTGGAAATGTCACTAAACATATTTCCAGGCACCATGGCTCACACCTGTAATCCCAGCACTTTGGGAGGCTGAGGCGAGCTTATCACTTATGGTCCAGAGTTCAAGACCAGCCTGGCCAACATAATGAAACCCCGTTTCTACTAAAAATACAAAAATATTAGCCTGACATAGTGGCAGGAGCTGTAGTCCCAGCTAGTTGGGAGCCTGAGGCAGGAGAGTTGCTTGAACCCAGGAGGTGGAGGTTGCAGTGAGCTGAGATTGCACCACTGCACTGTAGCCTGGGTAACAGAGTGAGACTCTGTCTTCCAAAAAAAAAAAAAGATAATTGGCTGGGCATAGTGGCTCACACCTGTGATCGTAGCTGTTTGGGAGGCTGAGGGAGGTGGATCACTTGAGGTCAGGAGTTTGAAAGCAGCCTGGCCAACATGGTGAAACCCTGTCTCTATTAAAAATATGAAAATACTAGCCAGGCCTGGTGGCGGGTGCCTGTAATCCCAGCTACTGGGAGGTTGAGGCAGGAGAATTGCTTGAAACCAGGAGGCGGAAGTGGCAGTGAGCTGAGACTGGACCACTGCAGTCCAGCCTGGACAACAGAGTGAGACTCCATCTCAAAAAGAAAAAAAAAAAAGACAATTGTAGCCCTCAACAGCAATTTTTGAGGAGGAAGAATCTGATTTTCAGAGTTAACCACATTTATATAGCTTGGATATTTGTCCTCCAAATCCCATGTGGAAATTGGATCCCCACTGTTGGATCCCACCAGGGTCTGGTGGGAGGTATTTGAGTCATGGGGTGAACTCCTCGTGAATGGTTTGGCACTGTCCTCATGGTAGAGTAAGTTTTCCCTCTAGCAGCTCCTCTGAGATCTGCTTGTTAAAAAGACCCTGGAATCTCACTCCTTGTTTCTGTGTCTCTCTCACCATGTGATGTGCCACCTCCCTTTCACCTTCCACTGGGAGTAAAAGCAGCCTGAGGCCCTTGCCAGAAGCAGGTGCTGGTGTCATGCTTCCTGTACAGCCTGCAGAACCAGGAACAAAGGAAACCTCTCTATAAATTACCCAGCCTCTGGTGCTCCTTTGGCAACACAAGTGGACTCAGACACACCTTACAATACTTGAAATGTCCAGTTCCAACACAAAATTACAAAGCATACAAAGAAACAGGAAAGTATGACCCATCACAGGAAAAAAAAGGTAATTTTATAGAAGTCATCTCTGAAGCTGTCCAGACATTGGAAGTACTAGACAAAAATGTTACATCAACTATCTTAAAAATATTCAATAAGCAGTCCTGGTGTGGTGGCTTATGCCTATAATCCCAGCATTTTGGGAGGCCGAGGAGGGCAGATCACCTGAGGTCAGGAGTTCCAGACCAGCCTGGCCAACATAGAGAAACCCTGTCTCTACTAAAAATACAAAAATTAGCCGGATGTGGTAGCACACACCTGTAATCCCAGGTACTCAGGAGGCTGAGGCAGGAGAATTGCTTGAACCTGGGAGGCGGAGGTTGCAGTGACCTGAGATCACGCTAATGCACTCCAGCCTGGGTGACAGAGCAAGACTCCATCTCTCTCTTTCTCTCTCTCTCTCTCTCTCTCTCTCTCTCTCTCTGTGTGTGTGTGTGTGTGTGTGTGTGTGTGTGTGTATTTATATTCAATAGGCTAAAGGGAAATATGGACATGGAGCTAAAGAAAATCAGAAGAATAAGGCATGAAACGAGGCAATCTCAATAAGATACATAAATTATAAACGGGAACCAAGTAGACAATATAGAGCTGAAAAACAAAATAGCAGAAACGAAGAATTCAGCTAGGCATGGTGGCTCACACCTGTAATGCCAACACTTTGGGATGCTGACCCCAGGAGTTCAAGACCAGCCTGGGCAACATAGTGAGACCTTGTCTTTACAAAAAAAGTATTTTTCTTAATTAGCCAGGTGTGATGGTGCATGCCTATAGTCCCAGCTACTTGGGAAGCTGAGGTGGGAAGATTGCTTGAGCCCAGGAAGCCAAGGCTGCAGTGAGTCACATTCATACCACTGCACTGCAGCCTGGGCAACATAGTGAGACTGTCTCAAAAAAAGAAAAGACGTGAAGAGTTCACTGAAGGGGTTCAATGTCAGATTTGTGCACATAGAAGAAAGGATCAGGGAACCTGAAGACAAGGTGATTGGAATTATCCACTCTGAAGAGCAGAAAGAAAAATGATGCAGAAAAATGGAATAACCCAAGGGACCTGGGACACCATCAAGTGTACCAACATACACATCACGGGAGTCCCGAAAGGAGAAGAGAAATAAAAAAGGGAAGAAAAATTATTTGAAGGAATAGTATCCCCAAACTCCCCAAATTTGATGAAATAAATGAATCTACATATCCCAGAATCTCAACAAACTGCAAACCGGATAAACTCAGAGATCCACAGTGAGAAACACTGTTGTCAAACTGTCAGAAAAAAACAAAGACAAAGAAAGCAGCAAGAGAGAAGCAACTGGTCTCGTACAAAGGAGCCTCAATAAGATTTTTAGCAGATTTCTCATCAGAAGCCTTGGAGACCAGAAGGCAGTAGTATAAGTAAACTACACAAGAAAATATAAAATCAAGGATTATGATAGTTTTGGTTTGTAACTCCTGTTTTTTTCTATATGATTTGAAAGACCAATTCATAAAACAGTAATTATAAATCTGTGTTAATGGACATAAAATATATAAAGATGTATCTGTGACCCCCAAATATCTGAGACAAGTGTGGGTCAATTCAGGAAGTTTATTTTGCCAAGGTTGAGGACGTGAGCCCGTGACACAGCCTCATTAGGTCCTGATGCCACGTGCCCAAGGTGGTCTGGGCACAGCTTGGTTTTATACATTTTAAGGAGACATGAGACATCAATATATGTAACATACATTGGTTCTGTCTGGAAAAGTGGGACAGCTCAAATTGGGGAGGGGGCTTCTGAGTCATGGATAGATAAGTGACAAACAGTTGCATGCTTTTGAGTTTCTGATTAGCCTTTCCAAAGGAAGAAATCAGATATGCATTTATTTCAGTGAGCAGATGGATGACTTTTTCTATCCTTTGTCCACAAAGAATTTTTCCACAAATTTGTGCACACAAATTTGTCCACCAGGAGCTGAGGCCAAAACGTTGGTCTCTTTTATTCACACCTATGTGCCAGGAACACCCCGATGGCCTCGGCGTCTGCACTTCTCCCCACCTGCCTGCCCTCCACAAGCTCACTCTCGATGCTCTTCCGCAAGGCAGTCAGGGACCTGTTAGAGCCGGGCAACGCAAAGGCCCTGCCTCTGCAGTCTCTGTTCACACTTTACCTTGTCTGAGCCTCCCAGGGACCACCCTATTTTTGAAATTTTATATTTTATTTATCTATTGAAATAGTGTCTTGCTCTGTCACCCAGGCTGGAATGCAGTGGTGCAATCATGGCTCACTGCAACCTCAATCTCCCAGGCTCAAACAATCCTCCTGCCTTGGCCTCCCAAAGTGCTGGGATTACAAGTGTGCAACACAGTGCCTGGCCTCACCCTATTTTATTTCATTTTAATTTTTAGTTTATTATTTTTGAGGTGGGGTATCATTCAGTCGCCCAGGCTGGAGTGCAGTGGTGTGATCTCAGCTCACTGCAACCTCTGCCTTCCGGGTTCAAGTGATTCTCCTGCCTCAGTCTCCTGAGTAGCTGGAATTACAGGCGCCCACCACAATGCCTGGTTAATTTTTGTATTTTTAGTAGAGATGGGGTTTCCCCATGTTGGCCAGGCTGGTCTCAAACTCCTCACCTCAAGTGATCCACCTGCCTCAGTCTCCCAAAGTGCTGAGATTACAGGCAGGAGTCACCACGCCCAGCCCCACCCTATTTTAGATTGCAGCTCCCCACACTCCCAATCGCTCTCCCCAGCCTCATTCTTTACCCCACGCTGGCACCAGCCACGCCCCTTCGCTTACGTATGCCACCTGGCTCTGGTTGTCTCTCCCATGCAAAGGTCAGCTCCATGATCCCAGTTTGCCCGGGACTGTCCTGGTGTCAGCACTGACATTCCGACCCAAGACCCTCCTTAGTGCCAGGCAGCCCCAGACTTGGTCCCCCAGCTGCAGGGCCCGGGATCTTTGCCAATGTTGTTTGTTCCCAGTGCTGGGTCGGTGCCCAGGGTCCCGGGCCTGCTCAGCTGTGCGTGATGAGTGAATGAGGAAGGCGGGTGTCCAAGGCTCACCCATGTTAACACTGTGGCCCAGATGTGAGCAGGGCTGTGCGCCCTCGTGCAGCTGCTCCCGCCCGCCCCTACTGCACCCCCCATTTCTGGGGCCCGGGGTGCTCAGCACTTTTCTCCTGGCAGGTGTGGGGGTGGGTTTCCGGTGGTGGTGGTGGAGAGCGGCAGCGACGCTGGCCGAGGAGGCGGTGAGTGCACTGGGCTGTGGGCGCTCTGTGTTGGGTGCTGGGGCGCCTGACCCGGCTCAGCACTGGCACTGAGAGCCACTGCCACCTGGTGGCAGCATGCGTGTATCCTCCAGCAGGTGCCTCCCTTGTCTGGGAGGGACAGTAGGACAGCTGAGATCTGAACACAGAAGAGTCCCAGAAGACTCAGTTTCCCCCATCTGTGGAAGGCTTGAGGGAGCCCACACCCAGTCAGGCAGGAGCTCAGCTCCGTGACCCTGCTCTGGCAAATCCTCCCTAGCTCCAACTCCACACTGGCCAGGATTCCCGGAGTAGCCCCGGGTCAGAGCAGGGGTCTTTGTGCACCACAGGGAGCACCCCTGGCTGGTCCAGGAGGCAGGAGCAGGAACCTGGGGCGGGGGCTGCCCTGCTGAGCTGGGACACTGGTCTTCTGGCTGGGGGTGGACAGGGGTATCCAGAGGAGACACGGAGAGAGCAGAGTGGCAGCCTGTGCTGAGTCCCCCGCCCCCACTGTGCCCCGACCTCCTCCACGTTAGGGAGGGGCACCTGGGCAAGTGGCAGCCTGCATCCCCCCATGCCCCCGATGTCCAGGTTAGGGAAGGGCACCCTCTCCATGCCCCCACTGGCCTCCCTGCCCCTTGTGCCCAAACCCAGCTTCTCAAGCCCCTGACCTGGCCTGACCTCTGCATCCCCAGGGTGTCCCCACCACTGCTCCTTTATGGGGACACTTGGATGAGGATGTCTGGTCACACCATGTGACACTGACCTTAGCTGACCCCAAATCCACTCCCAGAGACCCTGCCCCTCCCCTGAGTCCCAAGGTGCTGCCTGCCCCTGACATGCCCAATGGGGTGTGGCCTCCCACGCCTTTGGGGTACTCTCGGGTCCAGCCTCATGGGGATGGCTCCACGACGCCCACAGTCCAGACTTGTCCCTGATGCCGTCACCATCCAGCCAGGCCCAAGCTCCATTCTGACAGCTACCCCTGGACCAGCGTTTACTGAGTGGAGGGGACTTGCTCGCTCTGCAGTCCCCTCTCCAGTCTGTGGGGCAGAGCAGCCTCCATTGCAAGAAGGGAAAGAAGGCCCAGGGCCCATGGCAGGCTGGAAGACGGCAGCCTGGGCCCAGACTGCGGTGGGAGTGCATCTGCAGATGGGGTGCGACCACCGCCAGGACAGGCCGGGCACGCAGCCCTGCACAGCACTCAGGTGAGACGTCCAGGCTCCAGAGGGCGGCTCAGTGGGGAAGCCAGGGAGCCTACGTGACCCACACAAGAGGTCTTCGAGGGCCGACCCCACGGCCCACTGCACAGGCCACTGCTGGGGACCCCTGGCTGGGGTCTGGATGTGCCACTTGGAACGTCTCAGAACCACACATCCCAGCAGGTGGCCCCCAGGCAGGTGGCCTCTGAGACTACAGGAAGTGACTGACCCTTGCTGGGTGAGTGGGGCTGGGATCTAGGGAAGCTGAGACCCTCTGGAGGGGTCCAAGTGGGGCGGGTGCCCCAGTGAAGCTCAGCACCCAAGGATGCGCAGATAGGGGAGGGGGACTCCAGCCAGTGTGGGGTGCCCCGGGCAGAAACAGGTGATCCTTGACCACCTCGGGCTTGGTCAGCTACCGGAAGGGTGGGGTTGCACCTTGCACCCCAGAGCACTGGGGAAGCTCTGGGCAGCTGCCAGGGCCTTGTCTTCAGGGCCAGGCTCTGTGGCCATGACCATGAATTGTCTGAGAGGGAGGCTGGGGTCCAGCACCTGGGCCATTCAGGGAAGGGGTAGCCCACCCGGCTCCTGCTATTCCCAGGGGACTCAGGACAGGGTTGAAGGTCTTTTTTGTGACCCAGAGCCCCTGAGGGCCCCATGGAGCTGTAGCCCTAGGAGAGCCAGCAGATGCCTGGGCCCCACAGTCAGGTGAAACCACCCCACACTCTGAGGGGGGCCTGGCTCAGCTGTCCGAGGCTGTGCCTTGGCCTCCTGCCCCCCAGCAATGTGTCCCTGGCACCTACTTGTTCTTGAGGAGATTCCTGGCCTCAGGCTGCCATCCCATGGGGGTGGGTGCAACTGGAGAGAGATGTGGAGGTGGTACTGGCTGGGGCACCCCCTCCCAGCCCTGGCCCCACTGTGCGAGGCTGAGACAATGTGAGAGAAGGGGAGGGGGCTGCCCAGTCCTGGGGGTCAGTGGCTGTGGACAGCAGCCTCCTGTCTCCAGGGAGGCTCAGCAGACAAGTGAAGGAGGGGCCCACTCTGGCCCCAAAAGCAGTGTGTGTTACCTCCAGATCCCCCCACCTGAGCCAGGCCCAGTCCTCCTGCTGCCTCCAGGCCTGTCCCTGGGGCCGTGGACTTGCCCAGCATAGCATGGGCACTCCACAGTGGCAGGTGCCAGCCCCAGGGACACCTGACCAGCAGGTGTCCTTTGCCCCTTTCGTCTGTGAGCTGCTGGAGGTGACCTTTGCTGGGGAGGGGAACCCAGGCTTGGCCAAAAAGTATTGCTGGGAGAAAGGGGAGCTGAAGGTCTGCGGGTCCTGCCATGGCCCTGGGCATGTCCTGTGGGCAGCAGGCCAGAGGCTGCCCTGAAATGGCTGTGGCTCGGCTGAGCTGAGGAGACATTCCAGAGACCCCTGCCTGGCGCACTGGTGCTCCCTGAAAAGGGTCTCCAGAGGCCCTGGGTGCCTGGCTGTCCTATCCACCCCCTCCCACCCCTCCCACCTCTGTGGCTCTTGCGATTCACCCCACCTGAAGCTAGGCAAGCTCTTGAGCTCACAGGGAGGGTGCAGGTGGGAGTGCCAGCTCTGACCCTTCCTGGACTCCAAGGCAGAGCCACACTCCTGACCACACCGGGACACACGTGCTTAGTTCTGTCCACTGGGCAGAGTCCTGTCCTGATGTACCCTGGGTCCTGGGAGCCTGGGCCTCAGTGGCTCGTTGGCAAAGGGACATCCCAAGTCACTGGTGGTTGGAACCAGAGCTCCGATCAGGGAAGGTGGACCCCCAGGGAGGAGGAGGCAAGGCCAGTGACAGAGTGAGACCAGGGAGGGTGTGCGGGAGGCCCAGCGGTATGTGGTGGAGGGAACTGCGAGGCTGGAGGGCAGTGGTGGGCACAGGCCTGGGTTTGGCATGGAAGCCTGACCTGTCTCAGGGCTGGGTGGTCTCCCCGTCTCCCCCACCCAGTCTTCTGTTCAGTGCACGCCATACCCAGCCCACTGTGGGAGGCCGGGAGTGCCTGGGTCTAGTCCTCAGCCTCCTGTGGCCCCTGAGAGCTGGGCACCCGCTGGAGTGGAGGTTGCAGAGCTGCTGGGGGACGGAGAAGTGTACATCGGTCCTCCAGCCCTGCAGGCACAAGGCAGCTACGTCAACACGGCCTCCTGCTTCCCCCGAGGATGATGGGAAGGGGGGATGTGAACTGAGCTCCATCAACACGGCCTCCTGCTTCCCCCGAGGATGGGGATGGGAAGTGGGGGGTGTGAACTGAGGTCCTGCAGTGGAGGAGATGGGTAGGGGCTGGGCACAGCAGCAACACCCACCTGGATGCAGATGCCTGGGGCACAGGCCTCCTCCCTGGGAAGGTCCAGGAAGGCAAAGGCAGGGGCGGCTGCGGGGTCACCCTGGGATGGGGGAGGGCAGGTCAGGCTAAACCCTGTCCTTCTCCCACATCCTCTCAGCACAAAGCAGGGCTGGCCCCCTACCCCTCCCTGCCAGGTAGGCTAGACCCTGGGTGGGCTCAGGGCCCAGGTGGGGCAGAGACCACTACAGGGAAGTGATGGGGTCCTGCTGTCCCCCCCCACCCACTTCCCCAGGATGGAGCCCCTCTCTCGGCTCACTGAGGCTGGAGGGAGCGGGCTGGCCCGGAGTGCGGGTTGGCAGGCAGGGAGCTGTGACTTCCTCCTGTGACACAGGTGCACCTGGAAGTGGGCGGGGCTGGACGAGAAGAAAGTGGCCCGGAGGTGGCCCTTCATGGGCGAAGGCTGGATGGTCATTTTCCAGGCTGTGGGGAGTGAAGGGTGAGACTCCCATCTGGCCCAGCACCCCACTGCCTCCCTTCCTTCCCCAGAGGGCCCAGTGCCTGCCCACTGTACCTCCCCCAACCCACCCGGTCCCTCACTGGCCCAGCACTGTTATCCCACCTCCCCGACCAACACAGAGTGACATAAAGGATGTTCTGTGCTGCGTCCACGCTGTGCAGGCCCCATGGAGAACTTACTTGGGAAGCGACGCTGTTCAAAAGGGCACCTCAGCCAGGACCCCCAACTGGTGGAGAACTGCAGAGTGGGGTGAGGGGTGCAGGAGGGTGGAGTGTGTGCAGGGCAGGACAGAGACAGGCTGGGGCAGCTTCAGGGTGCTCTGGCCCAGATCCCCTCCTTAGGCCCTTAGCTCACCCACTGTCAGACCAGAAGGGGGCTCTGAGGGACGGCTGGGAGGGTGGGCTCCAGGGCTGGGCAAGGGCCCCTGCCCCACTTCCTGTCCTGATGCCCCCTGGCCCCTCCCCAAATAGGGCACTGGCAGGCTGTGGCAGCCCCTCACCTTCAGGCAGAGCTGGGGTTGGGTGTCCACCAGCGGGTACTGCACCTGAGGAGGGCTGGGGTCAGGCTGTGGCATCCATGCCCACCCCCATCCCTGCCGAGCAGGCACTCACTCTTCGATGCACCAGCTGGCTGGATCGCTGCAGCTTACGACAGCCGGCCCCGGGCCCCGGGCGCCAGCACAGGCTCACATGGCCACTCACAGGGCAGGTGGGCTCCCAGCTCAGTGTCTGGCTCCCTGGGTGGTAGTAGACCGTGTCCCACAGCACCTCCAGTGCCTCAGTGTCTGCAGGAACCCTCCCCCAAACACAGGTCAGTTGGCCCCTACTCTTGCTGCCAGGCCCATGGGGTCTAGCACCCACTCAAGTGACCACTGGGCCAGGGTCCAGAGCAGTCCTCCTATGGGTTGCTGAGCCCTGTCCCAAGTCTGTGCATGTGTGTGCATGTGTGTGCGCGCCTATGTGTGTGCCTGTGCATGGGTGCGTGTCCATGGGCATGGGTGTGTGTGCCTGCCTGTGCATGGGTGTATTCATGTGTATGTGTGTGCACGTGTATGGGTGTGTACATGCATGGGTGCGTGTCATGGTGTGGGTGTGTATATGCATGGGTGTGCCTGCCTGTGCATGGGTGTGCGTGTGTGTGCATGTGTATGGGCGTGCATGTGCATGGGTACGTGTGCATGTGTGTGTGCAATGTCGCTGAGCAGAACCGAGAGCAGGGCATCTCTCTTTTATTTTTTTCAGATGGAGTCTCTCTCTGTCCCCCAGGCTGGAGTGCAGTGGCGTGATCTCAGCTCACTTGCAAGCTCCGCCTCCCTGGTTCACGCCATTCTCCTGCCTCAGCCTCCCGAGTAGCTGGGACTATAGGCGCCCCCCACCACGCCCGGCTAATTTTTTGTATTTTTAGTAGAGACGGGGTTTCATGGTAGCCAGGATGGTCTTGATATCCTGACCTCGTGATCCGCCCGCCTCAGCCTCCCAAAGTGCTGGGATTACAGGCGTGAGCCACCGCGCACGGCCTGGGCATCTCTCTTGTGCCCCTCAGACAGCCCCTCTTGACAGCCTTGATTTTCCCAGGTGAGCTGGGCCACGTGAGCACACACACACACACACACACGTGCACATCCACATCTGTGCACAGGTTCCCTTGGTGACAGGCCTAGGGATTTAGGCTGGGCCTGCCCCTTATCTCATCCCCCCACGTGGGATCAGCCTGGCCGCAGCCATTCCCACCCTCCCGCCCTTTGGCATCGCAGGACACTTGCCATTTTCAAAGGGGCAGATCTGGGTCCGCACCGCATCAGGGGTCGCAGACCAGCCCTGTGGGAGGGGTTGGGGTCAGCGCAGCCCGCCCACCCCTGTGTTCCCCCACCTGCCCCAAGTACAGGCCACACCTCCAGGCACAGGCACGGCAGTTCCTGGCTGTAGGGCAGGGAGACGACCCGGGAGACGTTGTTGGCGGTCACCTGCAACCCAGAAAGGGCGGTTGAGGGGCTGCGCGGGAGGGCGGGGGTGGTCTGAGGTGGGCGGGGCCTGGGCCTGACGGGGCGGGGACGGGAGGTGGGCGGGGCCTAGGCCTGACCGGGGCGGGGACGGGAGGTGGGCGGGGCCTAAGGTTGACCAGGGCGCGGGGCGCGGGCGCTCACTTGCACCGGGGCGCCCACGTCCTCGCAGATGAACCGCTTGTGGCAGAGCCGCACGTAGTAGTCGGGGCTCCCAGAGGCCCTGGGCACCTGCACCAGAATCGCCTTGCGCCTCCGGTCCACCCAGTAGCTGAGCTTCCCGGCTGCAGGAGGCCGCAAGTCGGGGCCGCGCTGGGACCAGGGGTCACCGACACGGGGCTCTGTCCCGAGAGCCCCGACGTGGCGGCTCCTGTTTGGTTCAGGCGTTTGGCAGCCGCCCACCCGAGGGCCCCTCAGGATTTCCCAAACGGTGCAGAAGACCCCGGGGAGAGGAAGCCTGTCGCAGCGTCCAGGGGTCTTCGCCAGGGCGTCGAAGGAGGGAACTCACCGAGGCAGTCAGGCACGTTCCTCCCCACGTCCTCCTCTCCGCAGTCTGCAAAGCGCAGAGGCAATGGCGGGGTGCGGGCTGCCCTGCCCTGGGGGCAATCCTCCTCCACCCGCCCCCTCCGCACCCCCTGCCCCCACCCCGCGCTGTGCCTCCGCCATGCGACCTCGAATTAAGCCAAAGGCCTTGCGGGGATCTGTCCAGTGTGAGGGCCAGGCCCCTGCCCTGGGAAGTCCCACCCCAAGCCAGGCCCTGGAGGCTGAACGGCAGCTGTGCCCAGGGGGGCCCTGGGGACCCTACCTTCCACGAGGTGCTTCTGATCCAGCTGGACCCCGCAGAAATGAGGGATGGTCCTCAGGGTGACATAGAGGTGCTGGGCCACGCTCACCGCAAAGCAGCCAAAGTACACCTGGAGCTGAGCAGGTGCAGATGTGAGCTGCGTGGACTCAGAGGCACTGCCCTCCCCAGCCGGCCAGCTCCATTTGCGTGGCTGGAGCTCAGAGCGAGGGATGGCGCCCAGGAGGAGCGGTGCCCAGTCTTCGGGACGTGGGTGGCAGAGCCCTGCCCTGGCCTCACCTGCTGCCCCACCTGCTGCCGGTGGGAGGCCCTGGCCACCCACACGCTCTGACACTGCGTCTCCTGGGTGTCCAGGCTCACGGTGCAGGCCTCCAGGCCCCGCAGGTGCTCTGGGTGGAGGAAGGGCCCAGCAGGGCACGTCAGAGTAGGGCTGCCCCTGGCTCCAGACGGGGCTGTGGGACCCTGTTCCTCTGCCTTCTCTCTGTGAAGTGCGGTTAGCAGCGCCCCGCTCCCTCACCAGGCTGCCCAGGGTTTGATGGGAATAAAAGGCACCTGGGCCCACTGCTGGACCTGTGGGTGTTACTCCCACCCTCGAGGCCACCTCTCACCATGCAGGGTGATGGAGGCGCGTACACGCAGGAACAATGAGCAGCCGTCAGAGGGGATACATTGCATGGCAGTGTAGGACGTCAGGGCCTCCAGGACTGACCTGGACATGGACACAGGGCGTGGCCGGCAGAAGCTGTTAAAAATGTTCCCTGGGGAGAGAGAAGGCGTGTGAGGCCTCGAGTTCCCTGGTGCTTGGAAAGGCTTTGTGGTTGGTTCTGTGAAGGGCGAGAGAGCCCTGGGACTGCACAGTCTTTGCTGGGGGGTCTTTACTATCTTGCCCCAAGCCAAGTGGGGAGCAAGCCCTCTGGCATGTAGTGAGCCCACCCCGAGACACACTCTGAAATGTCTGTGGGACCCCAGCAGTGGGCCCAGGTCAGTGGGGCAGGCTGCACACCAGTCTGCATCAGAGCAGTAGAAGCTGCTGCCCCACCTGGCCAGCAAGGGGGCAGGGAGCCCACCTTGACTTGCCGGCAAGCTCTGTCGCCTCTGCTCAAAGACGAACAGCAGAAAAGGCCAACATGGGCTTGCTGGGACACCTGGGAGGCGACCGCAAGGTTGCTGCAGCCCAGACCTCTGTCCACAGGGAAGTGGCCACATCCTTGCAGGGAGGGTTTGCCTCCAGGGCCTTTTGCTCGGAGACCAAACACCATTCCAGGCAGCCGCATCAGACCTGCGCAACGGGGAGCTGGGGTATCATTTTGGGCACCAGGGGCTCAGCAATTTTGCTGCCTTTGCTCAGCCAGGTTTGCAGGTGGGACTCAGAGCAGAACTTCACGTGAGCCACAGAGCCTGGCAAGCCGGCATTCCACAGGAGGACTGCCACCCTCTTTATAGAAGGCCTGGCCACCGAGGCATGGCACCTCATGCTGTTGGTGAGACAGTGCAGCTGCTGCTCAGAGGAGCCCACACTGAACACGGCACCCTGCTGAGGCAGGAGAGGAAGGAATGAGGGTAACCAGGAACGAAGGGATAAGCAAAAGAACAGCAGGTGCAGCCAGTTCCAGGCAAGATGAGGCAGCACACAGGCCACAGCCTCCCTCCTGTGATAATGAGACTCCACTTCAGTCTCTGATTGTTGCAGACTCATCCTCCACAGGGTGTAACCCTCTGGAAACCTCCAAAGGGCAGCTAGGGGTGTTACCAAATTCTTTTAGCTTTATGAAAACCTTGGGGCGCATTGCAATCGGGGTCCTTGGCCGCTCGCTTGAGCCTGCTCCCACTCTGTGGAGTGCTCTTTCTCTTCAGTAAATCTGTGCCCTCCTTACTCCATTCTTTTTTGTTGCTTTACTTGTGTGTTTTGTTCAGTTCTTTGTTCAACACGGCAAGAACCTAGACAACTGACAGCTGAGACCTTCCACCCAGTAACTCTGTGCCTCAAAGGGGCAATGGGAACGAAGAGGTCCGAACATACTATGGGTAAGAAATCCAACTCTTTCTCCTTTTTTTTTGTTTCGAGACGGAGTTCCGCTCTGATGCCCACGTTGGAGCACAGTGGCGTGATCTCGGCTCACTGCAACCTCTGCCTCCTGGGTTCAAGCAATTCTCCTGCCTCAGCCTACCGAGTAGCTGGGATTACAGGCATGCACCATCACGCCCGGCTAATTTTTGTATTTTTAGTAGAGACAGGGTTTCACTATGCTGGCCAGGCTGGTCTCAAAGTCCTGACTCAGGTGATCCGCCCGCCTCGGCCTCCCAAAGTGCTGGGATTACAGGTGTGAGCCACCACGCCCAGCCAGAAATCCAACTCTTACAAATTCCCACTGCAGTCCAGAGAGACTCACAGCAATCTGATTTACCCTCCTGCCTGAGATAGCGGGAAACCAAGGCAAAATCCATGAGCAATGGTTTCAAGACAGTGGGCGTGAGGAAGTCAGGGCCTGTGAGTCCTGGGAGACAGGAAACAGTCACAGTGAGCTCTGGGAATGTGCCACTGTCTGGGAAGTGTTTCCAGGCAGTGGTGGGGGTGAAGTCCCAAGTGGAGCTTGGCACACTCCCTGAGAGGAGGAACTGGGATGGAGGGTCTGGGCAGCCAGGGCCTTCAGGACCGAGTATGAGAGGGGGAGAGGATAATGCAGAGAGAGAACTCTGGGGAGCATCCACTTTGCTAATAATCAGTGGAGTATTCATGAACACACGCATGTGAGGGAACACCCAGAGGTGGAGAAAGAACCACCCCAGGGAATTTGAGGGAGTGGCCGGGCGGGGCTCACACCTGCAATCCCAGCACTTTGGGAGGCCGAGGCAGGCGGATCACCTGATGTCAGGAGTTTGAGACCAGCCTTGGCAACATGGTGAAACCCCGTCTCTACTAAAAATACAAAAATTAGCCGGGTGTGGTGGCGGGCGCCTGTAATCCCAGCTACTCAGTAGGCTGAGGCTGAAGAATCACTTGAACCCAGGAGGCGGAGGTTGCAGTGAGCCGAGATCGTGTCACTGCACTCCAGCCTGGTGACAGAGCGAGACTCCATCTCAAAAAAAAAAAAAAAAAAAAAAAAAAGGCTGGGCACGGTGGCTTACGCCTGTAATCCCAGCACTTTGAGAGGCCACCGCACCCAATCAACAAAATTTTAAAAATCACTTATGATTATCTCAATAGTCACAGAAAAATTTTTTGACGAAGTTCACCATCCATTCCTGATTTAAATAAAAATCTCAGCAAACAGGGAATGAAATTTCCTTAAACTGATAAAGACAATCTGTGAAAAACCTATATCTAACATCACATTTCATAGTGAAAGAATAGATTATTTCCCTGCCCCCCAGATCAAAAACAAGACAAGGATCCCTGATCTTCTCACTTCGACTCAATACTGCAGGGGGGACCCTACTCCATGCAATGGGGCAGGAAAAGAAATAGGCTTCTTGCTTGGAAATGAAGAAGTAAAGTTGTGTTCTTTTGTAGATGACATGATTGTCTCTGTAGAAAACGCTAGTATCTACAAAAAAGGCACTGCAACTAATAAATAAGTTTAGCAAAGTTGCAGGATACAAGATCAGTATACAAAAATCCACTATTTCTTTTTTGTTTTTCTGTTTTGTGTTTTGTGTTTTTTTGTTTTTGTTTTTGTTTTTGTTTTTGAGACGGAGTCTCGCTCTGTCGCCCAGGCTGGAGTGCCGTGGCGCGATCTCCACTCACTGCAAGCTCCCCTGCCTCCCGGATTCACGCCATTCTCCTGCCTCAGCCTTCCGAGTAGATGGGACTACAGGTGCCCATCAGCACGCCCGGCTAATTTTTTTGTATTTTTAGTAGAGATGGGGTTTCACCGTGTTAGCCAGGATGGTCTTGATCTCCTGACCTCGTGATCCACCCATCTCGGCCTCCCAAAGTGCTGGGATTACAGGTGTGAGCCACCGCGCCCGGCCATGTTTTGTGTTTTTTTGAGACAGGGCCTCACTCTGTCGCCCAGGCTGGAATGCAGTGGTGCGATCTCGCCTCACTGCAACCTCTGCTTCCCAGGTTCAAGTGATTCTCGTGTCTCAGCCTCCCGAGTAGCTAGGACTACAGATGCGTACCACCACACCCAACTAATTTTTATTATTTATTTATTTATTTTTTTTTTTTTTTGGAGACGGAGTCTCGCTCTGTCGCCCAGGCTGGAGTGCAGTGGCCGGATCTCAGCTCACTGCAAGCTCCGCCTCCCGGGTTCACGCCATTCTCCTGCCTCAGCCTCCCGAGTAGCTGGGACTACAGGCGCCCGCCACCTTGCCCGGCTAGTTTTTTGTATTTTTTAGTAGAGATGGGGTTTCACCGTGTTAGCCAGGATAGTCTCGATCTCCCGACCTCGTGATCCGCCCGTCTCGGCCTCCCAAAGTGCTGGGATTACAGGCTTGAGCCACCGCGCCCGGCCTTAATTTTTAAATTTGTAGTGGAGACGGGATTTCGCCATGTTGGCCAGACTGGTCTTGAACTCCTGACCTCAAGTGATCCACTTGCCTCAGCCTCCCAAACACTGTATTTCTATATACTAGCAAAGAATAGCTATAAATTGAAAATATAGAAATAAAATAAAGCCGGATGGTTTGGGGATAAAAAGCCAGGCCGGGCGCGGTGGCTCACGCCTGTAATCCCAGCACTTTGGGAGGCCGAGACGGGCGGATCACGAGGTCAGGAGATCGAGACCATCCTGGCTAACACGGTGAAACCCCGTCTCTACTAAAAAGTACAAAAAACTAGCCGGGCGAGGTGGCGGCGCCTGTAGTCCCAGCTACTCGGGAGGCTGAGGCAGGAGAATGGCGTGAACCCGGGAGGCGGAGCTTGCAGTGAGCTGAGATCCGGCCACTGCACTCCAGCCTGGGCGGCAGAGCCAGACTCCGTCTCAAAAAAAAAAAAAAAAAAAAAAAAAAGCCAGGCTGTGCTAGGGAGCGGGGCGGGGACTGAGGGGAGTGAGGAGCGCTTCATCCCCAAGGCTGGTGTTTCCTTCCCTTGGAGGATCTTCCCTGGGGCTTGGTATGCAGCAATCTTCAGAGAAATGACTGTGCCTTAGAACTCGGTGTCTATGTTGTCATCCGTGTGTGTTCGGCCAACAACTCCCCTTTAATGCCAGCACTTTGGGAGGCCGAGCCAAGCAGATCACCAGAGGTCAGGGGTTCGAGACCAGCCTGGCCAACATGGCGAAACCCTGTCTCTACTAAAAATACAAAAATTTGCTGGGGATGGTGGTACGCACCTGTAGTCCTAGCTACTCGGGAGGCTGAGGTAGGAGAGGAAGGGAGGCAGAGGTTGCAGTGAGCACAGAGCACACCACAGCACTCCAGCCTGGGTGACAGAGTGAGACTCCATCTCAAAAAAAAAAAAAAAAAAAGACAACCTCCTTTATGCAAGAAATGAGAAATCTGCATCTTTTGACCCTTTCCAGAAAAAAGACAAAGACTTATTCCAGACAACCAAGAAAGGAATCAAAACCAGAAAGTTAAAAAAAAAAAAAAATGGTAAAGCCACAGA
Organism: Macaca thibetana thibetana; assembly: GCF_024542745.1. Taxonomy (NCBI): domain Eukaryota; kingdom Metazoa; phylum Chordata; class Mammalia; order Primates; family Cercopithecidae; genus Macaca; species Macaca thibetana. Next base: position 784,526 of record NC_065587.1, on the reverse strand, counting down.
GGAGAAGGACTCACGGTGAGCACGGAAAATGAGGACATGTACAGAGTTAGTGAAACGCGTGCAGGAGGAGAAGCTGCTCATTGAGAAATAAAATGTACAAAAATAAGAACAGGCTCTTGTCCCAACTAAGCTGACAAAATGAAGAGGAGGCTATGTGGAAGGAAGGGTGAGTAAAGCAGAAACACACAAGATTAGTGTGGTACAAAACAGAATTCATTGTTACTGTGTGGAAAAAGCTGTGAAACTACAATTCATCATAAACTCTTAGAAATAAATGTTTTGCCTCATCCAAAATAAGGCACATAAATAACACCCAGAGACTTACCAAAAGAGTGCCTGACAGATGTGCTTCCTCCAGGAAGGAGAAGGGAGCTCAACAGGAACAAATCGGTTACGGAAAGGACTGGCGAGCGCGGAGAATGGGAAACACAGTGGGGAATTGGGAATTCAAACTGGTGTTGACAGAAGAGGAGGCTGAGGACAACTGTGTGTGTTTAAAAACACCTGGGCCGGGCATGGTGGCTCACGTCTGTAATCCCAGCACTTCGGGAGGTCGAGGCAGGCGGATCACTTCAGGTCAGGAGTTTGAGACCAGCCTGGCCAACATGGTGAAACCCCATGTCTACTAAAAATACAATGATTAGCTGGGCACAGTGGTGCTGGGAGCCTGTAATCCCAGCTACTGGAGAGGCTGATGCAGGAGAATCCCTTGAACCCGGGAGGCGGAGGTTGCAATGAGCCGAGATTGCGCCACTGCACTCCAGCCCGGGCACCAAAGCAAAACCTTGTTCCCCACACCCCTCCAAAAAAAAAAAAAAATACAGTATAACAAAAATAAAAATTAAAACACGCTGGGACTACACTTCCCTAATATGGGAGACCAGGCCATTTACACCGACTCAACTGCTGAAAAGTACTAATTAGGCTGGAGAAAAAACATACTTTTTTAAAAAACTTCCTAGGCCGGGCGCGGTGGTTCAAGCCTGTAATCCCAGCACTTTGGGAGGCCGAGGCGGGCGGATCACGAGGTCAGGAGATCGAGACCATCCTGGCGAACACGGTGAAACCCCGTCTCTACTAAAAATACAAAAAACTAGCCGGGCGAGGTGGCGGGCGCCTGTAGTCCCAGCTACTCGGGAGGCTGAGGCAGGAGAATGGCGTGAACCCGGGAGGCGAAGCTTGCAGTGAGCTGAGATCCGGCCACTGCACTCCAGCCTGGGCGACAGAGCGAGACTCCGTCTCAAAACAAAAAAAAACAAACAACAAAAAAAACTTCCTAGAAAGGTATGAGAGCTGCGAATGTATCAGGATGGGGGCTGGGGAAAGCGGGGCGTAGGAGGTTGCTTTACAGGGATCGGGGATTGGAGGGAGGGTTTCTAACCCAGTGGGAGCTGAGGGCTTTGTGGGGAGGCCCCAGCACATGGTGAGGGAGAACTTCCCCAGGTTGAGCTGGGCCTTGACCTGGGTTAGCGAGAATTGGACCGATCCTCTCCCCAAAGCCCAGAGTCACTGAGTGCAGTAGCGGGGAGTAGAAAGTTCCAGAGTCGCTGAGTGGAGTAGCGGGGAGTAGAACGCTCCCCAAAAGCCCAAAACCGAGTACAGATTCACAGCCCAGGCTGGGCCCACCAGGAAGACCCATGAAACCTCAATCTGTGAATCTGGTTTAAACGGCCGGACAGTCAGGCACTGCTCCTGGCGCCACCCAGCAACAATGGGAATCCAACCCCCGGGAGGCCCTCCATCCTGGGACTTTGAGCCACTGAAGGTAAACAAGCACTCCAGGAAGCAGAGAGCCTGGAGTGACGCTGCAGAGAGGCTGGGCCCACGGTGTCCTCCAGTGACCAGCCACAGGCCAAGCAGGAGAAAAAACAGGCTTGAAAATACAGGCAGTGGGAAAGGCTGTGACGAAGGACCGGGCACACTTGAGAGAAACGGAATTCCTAGAAACAAAACCACCGCGACAGAATTAAAATGCAATGGGTGATTTTTAAGAGCAGATTGGGGCTGGGCGCGGTGCCTCACGCCTGTAATCCCAGCACTTTGGGAGGCCGAGGTGGGCGGAACACGAGGTCAAGAGATCGAGACCAGACTGGCCAACACGGTGAAACTCCGTCTCTACTAAAAATACAAAAAAAGTTAGCCAGGCATGTTGGCACATGTCTGTAATCCCAGCTACTCAGGAGGCTGAGACAGGAGAATTGCTTGAACCGGGGAGGCAGAGGTTGCGGTGAGCCCAGATTGCACCACTGTACTTCAGCATGGGCAACAGAGCGAGACTCTGTCTCAAAAAAAGAAAAAAAAAAAAAAAGGTGGGGGAGGTTAAAGTAAAAAACCTATATGATAATTTTCATAGATGCAGACATTTTACATAAAATTCAATACCTATTCATGATAAAAGAATGCTTAGCAAGCTAGGAAAAGAAAGGTTCCTCTTTGTCTAGATCAGGGACATCTAGTGCAAACATCCAATAAACTTAACACTGAGCAGTAAACCTTCGGAATCATTACCACTAATATACCATTAATATCAAGACTCAGACAGGAATTCCCTCTTTCAACATTGCCCTGGAGATCTGAACCAATTCCACAAGATCCGCACCCTCCACCCAATGCACAGGTTTACAAGCTGTCATTAGCTGCAGAGTATGTGATCAGCTATTTAAAAAAGGAGACTCAATAGGAAATCTATTAGAAATACTAAACAGGATTGTATTTTTTTTACTTATTTATGTTTTTTGGAGGCAGAGTCTCACTCTATCGCCCAGGCTGGAGTGCAGTGGCACAATCTCGGCTCACTGCAACCTCTGCCTCCTGGGTTCAAGTGATTCTCTTGCCTCAGCCTCCCAGGTTGCTGGGATTACAGGCAAGTGCTACCATGCTCAGCTTTTTTTGTTTTGTTTTGTTTTGTTTTTGAGATGGAGTCTCACTCTGTCGCCCAGGCTGGAGTGCAGTGGTGCAATCTCGGCTCACTGCAAGCTCCGCCTCCCAGGTTCACGCCATTCTCCTGCCTCAGCCTCCCGAGTAGCTGAGACTACAGGTGCCAGCCACCACGCCCGGCTAATTTTTTTTGTATTTTTAGTGGAGATGGGGTTTCACCATGTTAGCCAGGATGGTTTCTATCTCTTGACCTCGTGATCCACCCACCTCGGCCTCCCAAAGTGCTGGAATTACAGGCGTGAGCCACCACGCCCGGCCTTTTTTTTTGTATTCTTAGTAGAGACAGGGTTTCACCATGTTGGCCAGGCTGGTCTCGAACCCCTGACGTCAGGTGATCCGCCCGCCTCGGTCTCCCACAGTGCTGAGATTACAGGTGTGACCACCGCGTTGGCCATGCTTTGCGTTTGTTGTTTGTTTGTTAATATCATCTACTTTGTGAATTAGCATTTCATCCTTGCGCTGGGACCAGGCTGGTCTAATCTCCTCCCCTAAACTTAGAGGTCCTTGAGGCAAAGAAACATTTAATTAAAGTTTAGCCATCTATTTTTCTGTTAAATTCAAGTAAAAATAAATAAAATACTTTAAATGACATAAGGTAATTTCATTTCTATAAAATAATTTTTATCTGTTTATCCTGCAAATATCTGTATGTTTGGCTACACAAATGTCTAGAACAGGCCAGGCACGGTAGCTCATGCCCATAATCCCAGCACTTTGGGAGACTGAGGCAGGAGGATCGCTTGAGCCCAGGAATTTGAGAATAGCCTGGGTTTGGTTGACCAACCAAAGATAGAAAGACCTCATGTCTATGCTTATAAAAATCAAAAATAAGAAAAAAAAAAAAAACCCAAAATGTCCAGAGCAATGTTGGTCTAGGTAAGTACTGTTTATTTCTACATGGAGGCTTTTCGTTGAGCTTTAACTTTCTTCCTTACAGCGTCTGCATCACTCAGAGCCCTTTTATAAATAGATACGCTGTTTACAAAGAAAATCAAGGTAGTTGTGAAAGGCCCAGTAGGGATCACTTTACCAGGGAAAAAGCTTTGCTAGAAGAGGTGGGGTTTTCCACCTGCTGCTGCTGGGCTGTCAACCGGGCCGCGGGTTTGGAACGCAAGGAGGCAGAGGCATTGTGTGTTAAGTGGAGACGTGGGACTCTCTGGCAGGCCCACCTCTGGCCAGGAGCAGGGGCGGCCTTGCCTGGGTGTGGCCAGGGTCACACACACATCGATGAGTGATGGTGGTTTGCCCTGCCCAGAAGGGAACCCCAGCTGCTGGGGACAGTGCAGGACAGACCTGCCTGCCACGGTAGACAAAGCGGCCCTGGTGGCCTGGGGTGGGGAGTCCAGGCCCTGAGCAACCCCCAGGGCTGAGATGTACTCACGGTTCCTGTGGCTCCTGCAGGTAAAGCCCTGGGGACAGAACAGTGAGAGGGGTGAGTGACTGAGGGCACCCCCTCCCCAGCCCGTCCTGCTCCTGCCCTGTCCCTCACTCCTGGGGGTCCTGGGCTGCCCTCAATCCCGGCTCCTCCTCAGTGTCAGGGGCCTGGCCCAAGGCTGGCATGTGGCGGTCACTTAGTAAACAGTGTGGTCTGAATCTCTGTGGACCCTCAGGCCCCAGGTCCCCCAACCACTTGTGTGTTTGTTAAGTGGACACCAGCAGAGCACCTACTATGTGCCAGGCTTGCTTGGGAGAGCACCTACTATGCGCCAGGCTTGCTTAGGTGCTGGGACTCATGAACAGAGGAAAACTGAGCCATCCCTGCCTGTCCCGGAGCTCACATTCCGAGAAGGGGGAAACAGAACAATTTCAAACCTGGGAAATCAGCAACTTATATTTTATGCAACTAAAATAAAGAGGTGGGAAAATAACAGAGGGAGCAAGAGGAGCAAGAGGGGTCCGGAGAGTGTGGGGGGTTCAGGTTATAAATCCAAGGGGTGCTTGGGGGGCCTCGTAGAGGTCAATTTCATGGACTTGGAAGGAAGTGAGGCTGAGCTGGTGGTGGGGGGTGGAGGCGTGCAGTGCGGTGAACAGGCCCTGGATGTCGGGGTCCAAACTGCACTCCTGATTTGTTATCATCCCCAGCCCAACCTGACCAAGGGTGCCCAAAGAGGGGCACGAGGACTTGTGGCCAGGTTCCTGGGGGCAGAAGGGTCCTGTGGGACAGGCTGCTCCCAGACAGCCTGTGGGTGAGGCAGGAGGTGCCCGGCACCCCAGCACTAAAGGCGTGGGAGCTGAGGGAGCACAGGGTGGCACTGGCACCCTCAAAGCAGGGCAGGACCCCCAGAGTCCAGGCCCCCTGGGGCGGCCACTGAGCTGGGGCGCTGGACTGTGCATCCCGTGGTCAACACAGCCGCTCCATTCTTGAAAAAAGCTGACCCTCTACTGACGGGATGGGGAAGCCCAGGCTGTCCGGGTTGGGGTGGGGGTGGGGGGAGCTCCAGATGGAGACCTGGACCTCTGCTCCTAGCCCAGGTGGAGCATGGAAAAATAAAACTCGGCCCACTTCTGTTCCTTGAATTGTGGAGCGGGTATTACCGGTGGCTACACCTCTTTCTAAATATTTTTTATTTTGGAATACGTTTAGATTTACAGAGAGTTTACCCAGGATTCCCTCATCTCAACAGTTTCCAGGGCATTTGCAAAACCTGGGGAGCCACATGGGTGGGCGGCAGTGAGTGACACTCAGTCTAGTGTGGAATCCGAGGCAGTGAGTGACACTCAGTCTAGTGTGGAATCGGCGGCAGTGAGTGACACTCAGTCTAGTGCGTGCTCCTAGTGAGCTGTTTTCTGTGCCAGGGTCCAGGCCAGGACCCCACCCTGCAGACGGCCTCCGAGTCTTCGTTCTCACCCCACTGTCTCCACCCATTTGCCGACCACCCCAGTAAATCCCCAGAGACTGCCATGCGTGACCCTCCTCCGCCCGCCATGGCCACGAAATGCGCTGCCCTTGGGGGGAGTGCAGGCTGGACTCAGCGTCCTGATGGAAACCCCGCCTCGGCCCCTGGTGGGGAGCAGGGCCTCAAACGAGGGGCTGGCGGAGCCGACCCCAGGCTGCTGAGGGCTCTGCCCAGGCAAAAGGGGCCAGGCTCACCTGGGGCAGCCTCTGGGGAACATGATCCGAGCAGGCCTCAGGTGGGCAGGCGATGGCAGCCCAGACCGGCCCTGGCACAAAGGGAGCGGTGGAGGCAGCGCTGGGAGGCCCAGTGAGGCCACCTGTGCGGAACTGCAGGGGGGCAGTGGCGTGGGTCCCCGGCCCTCCCTGTCTCCCACCAGGTGCCCTGAAGCCCCTCTGGGCGCCCACAGTGGCCTGGACTCCCCGCCTCCAACTCCAGGAGAGAAAGAATCCCTGGGGGCTCGGAGGCCGGGGTGGGCTGGAGATGCGAGGGGCGTCCGCTCTTTCTCCTGACTTCCCGGACTCTGAAGCCCACCCAGGGCTGGCCCGGGGCCCGAGTGTCTGCGGCTGCAGGAGAGGCCGCTGTCCCGGCGCAGGACTTCGCACGGCTCTGCCCCGCCCCTCCCCTTCCCCGCGGGCCACGGGAAGCAGGACCTGGGCGCGCTGCGGGGAAGGTGGGGGGAGCTGGGAGGCCTGAGCCTGGGCCCTGGGCGCCTCCCCCACACGGGGTTTTCCGTCGTGCTTCTCGGGGCTTCCCAGCGGCCGGCGTTGGGGGCGGTCTGTAGGGAACCCCCAGGTCAGCTGCTCGCGGCCCCAACCGGCTCAAACTCCCCTGCATCGGGCCCAGCTTCCCGCCGTCACCCGCCCGGGTTCCCCCCGGGGCGCGGCTGTAGCCCCGGCCTCCCCTACCTGGCTTCCCGCGCCCCCTCGCATCCACCTCCCTGTCCAAGGCTGCCCAGGCAGCGCCCCTACACCCACCTCCAGCTTCCCGCTCCCCCTCTCACCCCTCGACCCCTCCTGCTCCTGCTCGGCCCTCCCCACCCCATCTTCCATGAGACCCTCCCTCAGCCCCGCCAAACCCCTGCTCTCCCCTCCCCTCCAGCACTTCCCCTCCTTCCTCGCCTCTTCCACCCGCCTCAGCCCCTGCCCTTGTCCCTGCCCCTTTCCTTGGAGTACCAAGGGCTCAGTCTTGGTCCCCACACATTCCCCAGGATCACCTGCCCGTCCCAGCGGAGACAGCCCCATCACCCCTCCCACCGGGAGGCTGCCTGCACACCCCGAAGCCGCCTCAGCAAAGCTTTCCAGCTTGCATTTCAAGGCTGCCTTCCCCCAGGTCTCCCAACTCAGGGACCATTTCCTCCCAGGCAAAAGTTGACTCTGAGGTCTCATCTCTCACTTCTCCTTCCCCCTCCCAGCCAGAATCCCCAGGCCTGCCCCTCCCTGTTTTGCATCTTCACTGCAGGGTGGGATCCGGTGGACTCCCCTCCCACGTGAACCCCTCCATCTCCCCTGCTCCCACCGGTTCCCACACATCCCAGCCTGCTTTCTTCCTTGTTCCACGAATGCCCCGCGGATCTGAGCCTGCCCACGGCACCCAGCACTCCAGCCCCCATACCCACGGCTCCCCTCCCTGAGCTGAGCCCTCTGCTGGATCCATCTCAGGCCTGCGGAGCTGCTGGGTGTCCCACAAGTGTCCCCTGAGGTGACCAGGGCACCACCCTAAAGACACATCTTGCTCTCTGCTGTCCCCTTGCCAGGAACGGTGCAACCAGCAGGTCCTCAGCGAGTCCTCCCTTTCTGGGACACCTTCCGTGCTCTTTCCATGCCTGGGTTCCCACTGTGCCTCGGCCAGCCTTGGGCACCGGCGCCCCTTCCTGGGATGCGGGGTACACTTCTTGCTGCAGGTGCTGATGAGGCGCCCTCTCCTGTAAGGCTGAGTCAGCGAGCCCTGCAGCAAGACCAGCCCCCCACCCCCACCCCCAGCCCCAGCTCCCAACCCAGGCACCTCCACTGCCAACACCTCACTCTCAGCACATTTCCCGAGTGTTTCCTTGGCAGGTGTCTACACAAGCCCAGGTGCTGCGGTTCCCATGGCTCAGAGCAGCCGCAGGGGGTGGGGTGGGAGCTCCGGGTGTTGGGGTGGGAGCCCTGGATGGGCTTGCGGGCTGCCCTAGATTCTAACACAGCCTCCTTGGAGGTCACAGGTGGGTCCGAGGTGGGCTCACCCTGCCTTGAGCTTCCAGCAAACACTTCCCGAAGCAGCTCAGAAGGGTCAGGCCGGGTCTCCCAGCCTCCTTTCACCAGCGCTGCCTTCGGGGCCCCCCGGCCCCCCCGGCCCTTGCAACCCCTTCCCGTTGATGTGCTGAGAGCATCAGGCCAGACCCACCTGAGGAGAAACCAGGGCCTTACCTGCCACAGTGTAGGGGCCTAGGAGGAGGCAGGAGCTTACCTGAGAACAGGAGAGGCCACATTCTGTAATCCGGGGGATGGCCAGGCTCTGGAAAGTGCCCCAGGTCAGGCCCAGGAACGCGAGTGCTTGCCCAGCCAGCATCTGGCTGTGCAGTGACAGCTCCCACTGGTGATCGTGGATGTGAGTGGGGCAGGTTTTCAGGGTGCCCTGTGGCAGCGGCTCCAGGCTGACCCTGCAGCTCCAGCCCCAAAGACAAACAGAGGAGTGGAGTCTGCTCCTCACAGCAGAGCGAGCGGGACACTCCCCCTCCCGGCAAAACAGGGCTCGCTTCACAGACAGCAGCCCAGAGACTTTCCACCGTCTGGGGCCGAGAGACTGTGGCCAGACGCTTGTGGAGCTTCTAGGTTTCCAAAGGAAGCATCCAGAAACCTTGGGGCCTTTGGGGTCTGAGGACGCCCTAATGGGGTTCCCCACAGGGCGGCCACTGGAGCAGAGATGGCTCCAGGCCAGTGGGATAGGCTGCCACCTGTGTGCACTCCCCTCAGGCGTTCGTGAGGCCAGGATGGCAGACAAGGGCCCTGGAAAGCTGGCTGGGCTGGCAGAGGGGCAGAATCTGTCTTGGGCACTCACCCCAGAGCCCCTGGCTTCAGCTCCAGCCCCTAAGGGAGAGCCCTCTCCTGGGACCTGAGACTCCACCCAAGTCCCTGGCCTCCACCTCCCCTCAAGATACGAAAGGCCACCTCCCCTGTGCGGTCCTCACTGTGAGGTCCCCCGTTCTGGAAAGCAGCCCCTGAGGCCCTCACTGTGAGGTCCCACGTGCCAGAGAGCAGCCCCTGAGGCCCTCACTGTGAGGTCCCCCGTGCTGGAGAGCAGCCCCTGAGGCCCTCACTGTGAGGTCCCCCGTGCCGGAGAGCAGCCCCTGAGGCTGGGAAGTCTGGGGCTCGGCCTCTGCTCGGGGAGCTGTTCCGTGTCCTCTTCTTATTTGGAGCATCAAATGCATAGGAAAGTTTCTGGGCAGAAGCTTTACTGCTTCCCATTTGCCTCCAGCCAGGGCAGGGGGTTGGAGAGAACCCGGGTGTCCTTCTGGGCTCCTCCTGGCTCCTCCCTTCCTGGACAGGCCCAGAGTCCCCGTGTCCAGCCCAATCTCTATGCTGCGGCCAGGCAGCACTGAGGCGTCTGCACCTGCCTCTGGTTCTGGGAGGGCCCTGCCCCACGTGTGTGCGTGTGTGCGTGTGTGCGCGCGCGTGTGTGTGTGTGTGTGTGTGCGTGTGCGCGCGCGCGTGTGTGTGTGCGTGCGCGTGTGTGTGCGCGCGCGTGTGTGCGTGTGTGTGCGCGTGTGTGTGTGCGTGCGTGTGTGTGTGTGTGCGTGTGTGTGTGTGCGTGTGTGTGTGTGCGCGTGTGTGTGTGTGCGCCTGTGTGTGTGTGTGTGTGTGCGTGTGTGTGTGTGTGTGTGTGGTTGGGGGATGCAGGGAGTCAATAGCTGGGGAGCCTGGGAGTGTCTAGCCGGGGTGCTCTGCCTGGAATACCCACAGGACTCCCCAGGTGTGGAGGGCGGCACCACCCGCAGGCTGGGAGAGGCCGTGGGCCTCACACTGTGGGCTCGGGTAGTCAGGAGGGAGCTTGGGAAGCAAGCTCTGGGGCTTGGTCCCAGGGAGGGAAGGCGGCCGGGACCTGCTGTGACCGTGAAGTCCTCCGTCCCTCCCACCAACCCCACTGCCCACCTCCCTGCATCCTGGACCAGCACCTCCACCCTGCCCCCACCTGGCCTAGAGCCCTCCATGGGCTGGAACTTATGCGGTCACTGCTGGGCAGAGTAAATGGGGCTGAGCCCGCCCCCTGCAGCAGCGTGCCTGTGGCCATGGTGCCCCAGAGAGAGTGGCCAGTGCCAGCCTCCATGCCACAGCGTGGTCAGCAGCAGGCAGGCAGGTTTGGGGGTAGCCCAGGACGGGCCACTGTCATCCCCCATCCCAGGCCGGCCGGGGTGTAAGACAGATACTCCAGCTGGGCCTTGCCCCTCAGCCTGGCCTCCAGCCCTCCTTATACCAGGGGACAATGGGGGCTGCTGTACTGTGGCAGCGGTGTCCCAGACGATGTCCATGGCCACGACCAGCAGGATCGTTGAGAAAGGACAAATGTCCCTTCCCCGTGGGCCCACTCACACCCAAACCTCTCTCCAGGTCTCTCTGGGACAGGCCCCCACCATGACACACCCATCACCTGAAGGCACCATCCCAGCGTGCCATGACGCAGGCAGGGGCTGCAGGTGGCCAGTAGTCGGTGACCTCCTGTGGGGACGGCCCACGGGATGTGGCTGGCGCTGGTCCCAAGGCTCAGGGAAGGACAGTGGGGCCAGCCTCTGCCCTCTGCCCCAGGCCCACGGCCACCCTCTCCAGTCTGAGGTCAGGGGGCTCCCCGCCCTGTCTCTGAGGGCTGGGGGATTGGCCCTGCTCAGTATCCATGAAGAGCCAGGCCACCGACTTCTGGGCAGGCCCCAGCCACCGAGATCACCCACCGCAGCTGGACGAGGCCTGGGGTGGGGATGGGGTCCTTGCAAGTCTAGGTCCCCAGGGCAGCACGGCCACATGGCCCACTGACCATCCGTGCGCCCGGAAGCCCAACGGCGAAGGGCTCTGAGGGTCCAACCCCGAGGGCTCCCTCCGCGCCCGCGCTGGGCACCAGGTGGGAGGAAACGGGGTGCGGAGACCCTGGGCGGCGCTGAGACTCGTCGGACGAACGCGGGAAGGAACGAACTAGCGTCTGCCTGGGATCCGGGCTGGAGCTTTCCCCAGAGGGCTCCGAGGGGCCGGAGGGGCGCGGGGGTGCTGGGCGCGGGACTCCCAAGAAAAACACGGCGAGGACGCGGGTTCTCCACAACAGCGCTGTGTTCTCGGCCTCAGCTCCGCGCAGGTTTCCACAAAAGACGCGCGTGGCTCCGGGTCGTTGTCCTGGTCCCCGCGCCGGTCCCGACTCACGGGGTCCGCGGGCTGCAGCTCCGCCCGCCGAGCGGCACGAAGGACGCGCCCTGCAGGACCGCGGCGCGGAACGAGCGGCAGCGCTTGCAGGGCCAGGCGGGCGGCAGCAGCCCGCGGCACACCAGGCAGGGCAGCCCTCGGGGGTCCCTCGGCAGCCCTGGGGAGGGAGGGGCGCTGAGACCGCGTGCGCCGGCCCCACATCCCCCCGGCCGCGCCTCCCTCCACCCCGACAGCACCCGCCCGCCCGGCGCGCGCCGGGACCCCCTACCCGCAACAGCGCCTTCCTCCACCAGCGTCCCCAGGCCCCGCACCCCCACCACCGCTCCTCCAGTCCCCTGACCGTCCCACACGCCCCGGGAACCCTGGACTGCGTCCACAGACCCTGAGCCCACAGACCCCTCAAATCTCGCCCCTGTGCTCTCTTACCCCAGCCCATCCCCGACTGCGCCCCAGGCCCCCTGATTGCGCCTAGCGCCCCTTGACCTCGTCCCCAGGCCCCCAGACCGCGCCCACCCCTCCCTCAATCCACACCCACCAACAGGCGACGCCCACGCCCCTCAAGGCCACGCCCCCCCCCCGCAGGCCCCCCAGGGCCACCCTGGTCACCTGCAAGATCAGCCCAGGCGGAGAGTCCAGCCCCAGATGGCTCCCAACTCGCTCCTACATGGAGCCCACATGCTTCCCCCAGCTTTTGGATAACCAAGACCTCCACTCAAACGCGGGCCGGGGGGCGGGAGTGGGGCCTCTGGGATGAAGGCTCCGCGGATGGATGGTACCCTTCTCCACCCCCCTCACCCTCTGTAACACTCCTCTGCCCGGGCCCCCACCCCAGAGGGGCAGTCCAGCTCTGCCTCTAGCTCATCAGCCTCTTCCAGGCTAGTCGTGCCTAGAAGGACCCAACCCACCAGGGCATTTGGAGAAGATCAGCCCCCGCCCCAACTCCTCCTGCTCTGCTGTGCCTGGGCTCAGGCTCAGACGCCTGGTGCTGAGGACCTGTCCCCACTGGGCCGGGACCACGTGGGTGGTGGGCACAGGGCGATGCCTGCAGACAAGGGCCAGCAGCGTGCTGGGCCAGCCCCAGAGTCCCAGGATGGATCAGCGGCTGGAGGGCTCAGGAGGGAGGTGGGAGTGTTAAGACTAGGGGTGCTCCAGGAGCCACCGAGCCCTGTCCCCACGAGAGGCTGCACCGGGTGCAGGCCATCTGGTCACGCTGGCACCTTCGAAGTGGACCTGGGCTGGGGCTCCCAGTGGAGCTAGAAGACCTGCTGCCCACAACCTGTGGTCAGACCTCACTAGGGCCCATGGGCTGTTCTGATGCCAGGAGCTGCTGGAGGGAGCACGCCCCAGGCCAGCCATCCCATGCGGTGCCCGTGGTCTGGCAGGTGGCTGCAGTCCGTGCCCTCTCCTGCATGGACTCAGAGGTGGCAGCCATGATGGGCGAGAGCAGGTAGGTGCCATCCACTGCGGGGCTGGCCACTCAGCAAGGCCACCCCCTGCATGGGAGCTGCTGCTTTTCAAGGACTTTCACACAGTTCCTTGGAGCGTCACAGGACAGGCAAGGCTGGCAGGTGTGACCACCATGCGTCCCTTTCACCCGAGAGGCTGGGGCCTTGGCCTGGCTCTCACTCGCCTCCAGCCGCTGCCCTTGCCCTGGGGCTGTCCCATGGCTCTGGCCAGCCCTTCTCAGTGGGGTGAGCCGGTGCCAAGCCCCATCCCCCATGTACTGGGGCCGGTGAGTCAAACTTCAGGTTTCCCAGGCCAGGAAGGGCTAGGGTAAGGCCAGCCTGCATGTTTGCTGCAGCTATAGCTGGTGGGGGAGGGAGAGAAGGAGTCTCAGGATGGGGTAGGGATGTGGGGTGAAGGGGGGACTCCCCGATTTTCCCAGCCTCCGGGGCTAAAGGTTCCCAAGCAGCCACAGCCCAGCCCAGAAGTGCAGGCACCACCCTGCTGGGGCGCCCACCGCCAACAGCAAACTCCGGGCCCCAGGCTGAGTCACTCTTCCCGGGGGTCTGGGTGGGGGGAGCCCCCAGTGCCTGTGCAAAGCAGTCCTTGGTTTCCAGGAACCTCGGAAGGGCTGGGCCAGCCTGGCCCACGGGACAGGCCAGGACCCGCATGGCACAAGCAGGGCATGAGCCGCAGGAAGAACGAGGTGGGAGCAGCTCCCTGGGGCTCTCATCCCAGCGCTCTCATCCCCACTCCCTGGGGCTCTCATCCCAGCGGAGAGACGCAGAGAGGCCAGGCACAGGACTGGGAGGTCAAGTCTGCAAGGGTGGCCCAGCAGGCCAGTCAGCACTGTGGGGCAGGGCCTTGTCCCCCAGGCACCCAGGGCCTGATAGGAGCCACCGGGGTGCCCAGAAAGTGTGTGTCCAGTGAGTCCGGGCAGAGGCTGGGCCCGCCCTAAGCCAAGGAAGAGGGGACATGGTGTCTGCAGCTCTCCGTGTGTCTGTGCGTGATTAATGGAGCGTGCATGAGCTAGCCGAGAGCTGGTGTGGGGCCTGGACCCTGCTGAGGGAGGGGAGGCCCAAGGCCTGGGCCCCAACCCTGTATGGAGGCCGGGGCTGGGGTGAGACTCACTGCGGGGCGTCAGCAGGCTCTGGGGAGCCACTAAAGCTCATGGGGTACACTCAGTACCAGGGAGTCAGTCTGGGACCCAAACCAGCCCTTCCAGGGAAAACCACCAAATAGGGGCATAAGATTGGAAAAGCGTCACAAAAGCAAGCAAAAGCAGCAGGCAACCAGGTAAGGGTGGACCAGGTCCAGGCCAGGGAAGGTGAGTGAGCCAAGGAGAGGGCGCTCTGAAAGGTACCCGGCCCCGAAGCTCCTCACTCGGAGGCTTCACCACCAGGGCCACCTGGAGCTCTGGGTCCTGGAGTGTGGCGACAGAAGACACCCCATGCCCCCAACAATGTGGCAGCCCCAACATTTGGGTGCCAGGATGAATCAAAAACAGCTGGGCGTGGTGCACACCTGTGGTCCCAGCTCCTCAGGAGGCTGAAGTGGGAGGATCGCGTGAGCCCAAGAGTTGGAGGCTGCAGTTGGAGGCTGTGACTGCACCACTGCACTCCAGCCTGGGTGACAGTTGGAGGCTGTGACTGCACCACTGCACTTCAGCCTGGGTGACAGAGTGAGATCCTGTCTCAAAAAAAAAAAAAAAAAAAAAGAGAAAGAAAAAGTAAAAAGGTCAAATAATTTTATTAAAAAGTAGAACTTCTAAAAATGAAAACTTTAAGAAATTAAAACTTGAATGGGTTGATAGCATCCTTAAATGAGCTGGAAGACAGGTGAGGAGACATTTTTAGAATGCAGCACAGGCAGCTAAATAAATCAAAGAAGTGGGAGATTAAAAGATACCGGGAGAGAGAGAGAAGGCTTAGCAAACATTTAGTTTGTGTTCCAAAGGGAAGGAGACAGAACGGGGTGGAGGCAATATTTAAAGACATAATGGCTGAGAGAGTCCATAATTGAATAATGACACCAGCGCACACATCAAAGACATTCAAATTCCAGATCGAATAAGTAAAAATCAAATTGAATACTCAGATATCGTATTAAAACAGCCTTAAAAGCTGGTAGGTAGAACCGACAGCTCCCCTTGGAGAGTGATGGCTGACTCTGCCGATTTTCCGAGAGCCACAGCAAAAACAAGACAGTGGAAAGACATATTCAGTGTTTGGTGGGAGAGTGGCTGCAACCTGGACTCCTGCCACGGAGAATCTGACTCTGTCATGAACCTGTGTGGAAAAGATATTGACAGACCAAAAACTCATCCGAGCGTCCCACCACTGGTGCCTCCCTAAGGGACACTGTCTTGAGCAGAATGAAAGTGGTTCAGAATGAACATGGCTGGAAGTCTGAGACTCAGGAAGAGTGAAGGGCAAAGAGGAATGTATGCAGTAAATCTAAAAACCAGTGGCTGTGCAAGCGATGATGATAATGACGCCCAGTAGACTGTTAAAAACATTATTAAACAGCCTGACAGCAATAGCAGTAAGTCAGAAGGGAGCAGGGACTTCACATTTTCCAGGCTTCAAAGTCGATGTATTGTCAGGTGGGTATAAGTGTCACTTCCTTCACTTTAGATTTTGGTAAGTTAAGCGTGCAATGAGTCATTTGCAGGCAGTTAGTAAAACACTAGAAACAGAGTCTGTAACCTCCAAACCAGAAGAAGGAAAAACCAAAATGAGAGAAGCAGCATCATTGAAAACTAAGGCAAGAACAGAGAGAAAAAGGAACATAGAATAGATGAGATCAACAAAAGTTAAATGAAATCAGATGCTAGATACTGTGGTCATCAGGCTCC
Organism: Macaca thibetana thibetana; assembly: GCF_024542745.1. Classification (NCBI taxonomy): domain Eukaryota; kingdom Metazoa; phylum Chordata; class Mammalia; order Primates; family Cercopithecidae; genus Macaca; species Macaca thibetana. The sequence goes on along the minus strand of NC_065587.1, from coordinate 769,014 downwards.
AAGGCAGCCCGCAGTGATCCTCATCCCCAGGCACTCATGCATGTGTGCTCCCCTCCTGTCTGGATCAGGCTTGGAGCACGTGGCCAGTAGAACATAGGAGCAGCAGGGGTACGTGATGTCTCGGGTGAGGTCATACAGACCTCATGACTCTAGTGGTCTCTCTTGAATCACTCACTGGAGGAAGCCAGCTGCCATGTTGTGAGGACACTCAAGCAGCCCTGTGGAAGGTGCACGTGGGAGGGACTGATGGGGGGTGCACCATCAGGGAGGTGGGTCCCCAGCCCCAGGCAAACCTTCAGATGAGGCTGCCTCAGTTGACACTGGAACTGAGCCTCAGGAGCATCCCTGAAGCAGCACCATGCCAATGAGCCCTTCTCGGATTCCTGAGCCACAGAAAACGTGGAGGGTAAGTGTTTGCTTTGTCAGCAGCTCTGCTTTGCAGTGATTTCTTAAGCAGAATCAGTCACCACAGAATCCATGTACACAGTTACCTTAAACGTAAATGTTACGTGCACTGGTTAAAAGATTAAACATTGGCAGTCTGGAATTTTATGCAGAGGGATATGTAAAACATAAGCTTATATAATGATGAAAGAAAAAACATACCAGGCAAATCCTCATCAAAATAAAATGAGTAACAATCTGAAAACTCTAAAGCAAGGACTGACAGAATTATATGCATCTCCAAGATTCTTATCATACTTTGCTTAGTAACTGATAAGCAGACGAAGAAAATGAAATATGTCAACAACACAATAAACAAATCTGGTCCAACTCGTGATGCTGAACAGTCTCAGAACCGCACATTATTTGCACCAAGAAACATTTACAAAAATTAACCTCCTAAAGCAACTGACAACCATCTAACGACGCGCAGTCCTCCATCTGACGTGCACTCCTGCACCTGACGACGTGCACTGATGAAGGCCTGGCATCCCCTGTCGCAGTTAATAGACTCCTGCCCCCTCTTACCACTGCAGGTCCATGCAGGTGTGGAGCAGCAAGTATAAGACACAAAAGGCATAAAGATCATAAGGGAAGAAGTGAAATGGAATTTGTTTGCAGGTGATGTGACTTTGTAGAAAACCCAGAGGCATCTACAAATTGCCAGAACCAAGAGGTGAATTTACCAACACACTGGGACACAGTGTCCATGTACAAAAGCCATTGCATTTCCCACATTTTAGCAACAAACAAGTGGAAAAATAAAATTTCAAATACTATTAATAAAAGCATCAAAATGTATTTGTAAAATATACTTACAAAAGTATCAAAAATCCATCAAATACCTAGGAATAAATATAATGAAAACTATGCAATAATATTGCTTGGAGAAACTGAAAAATACCTAAATAAATGTTGAGATACATCACGTGCAGGGATCAGAAACCTCAATATTGTAGGATATCAATTCTCCCCAAAACGATCTATAGATTTAATGCAATCTCAATAAACATCCCAGCAGGTCTTTTTAAAACTTAACACGAGACTGGACGCAGTGGCTCATGCCTGTAATCCCAACACTTTGGGAGGCCGAGGCGGGTGGATCACAAGGTCAGGAGATCGAGACCATCCCGGCCAACATGGTGAAACCCTGTCTCTACTAAAAATACAGAAAAATTAGCTGGGCGTGGTGGCGCGTGCCTGTCATCCCAGCTACTCAGGAGGCTGAGGCAGGAGAATCGCTTGAACCTGGGAGGCGGAGCTTGCAGTGAGCCAAGATCGCACCACTGCACTCCAGTCTGGCAACAAAGAGAGACTCTGTTTCAAAATAAATAAATAAATACTTAACATGAAAATTCAGGCCAGGTGCGGTGGCTCACGCCTGTAATCCCAGCACTTTTGGAGGCCGAGGCAGGCAGATCACAAGGTCAGGAGTTCGAGACCAGCCTGGCCAACATAGTGAAACCCCATCTCTACTAAAAATGCAAAAATTTAGCCAGGTGTGGTGGTGGGCGCCTGTAATCCCAGCCACTTGGGAGGCTGGGGCAGGAGAATCACTTGAACTCAGGAGGCGGAGGTTGCAGTGAGCTGAGATCACGTCACTGCACTCCAGCCCCAGCGACTATGTGAGATTCTGTCTCAAAACAAACAGACAGACAACAACAACAGCAACAACAAAACCATTCAAATGACATAGAGTAGCCAACACAACTTTGAAGAAGAAACAAAGTTGGAAAATGTACACTCTCATGTTTGGTTTTGTTTTGTGTTTTGTTTTTGAGGTGGAGTCTCTGTCACTCAGGCTGGAGTGCAATGGCGCGATCTCAGCTCACTGCAACCTCTGCTTCCTGGGTTCAAGCAACTCTCCTGCCTCAGCCTCCTCAGTAGCTGGGATTACAGGTGCCTGCCACTCGGCCTCCCAAAGTGCTGGGGTTGCAGGTGTGAGCCACCAAACCCGGCCCACTGTCATATTTGAAAACTTCAAAGACAGTGTGGTATTGATATAAGGATAGGTAAATAGATTGTTGAAACAGCATAAATAATCCAGAATTCCTTCAAGACAGTCTGTTTTTGACGAAGATGCCAAAGTAATTCAGTGGGAGGAAGGATGGTCTTTTTGATGATGGCGCTGGAACAACTGGACCGCCACAAGAAAATCTAAATTTAACATTTTATTTAGGAAGCAAGAATGCAATTCAAGGCATACACACAGACGGGGTGATCTCACTATGTCTGAAGAACCAAGAGAAGGTTGGGAGTTTTCTTAGAGAAATGCTCTGTGATGTTTCACAAGCAAGCTCACTAGAAAGACCAGTAAGCACCAGGAGACTTGTGGGGCTCTGACTGGTGAACAATGGCGTGGGTGAAAGTACTTTCAGAGTCCCAGCAGGTTGTTTCAGCAGCTCACAGATAAAACTGTCTTTGGATTACATGGGCTGTTTTAGGTGCTGGGCTCATGAAAAGTTTAATTTTTGGAGCAGGTGCCAGGTTATGTTCTGAGTATTTTTTTTCCTTGCCCCTTGATTCTGAATTAGTTGTGTAGGACAAGAATGAGCCCATTTGTATCACTGGCTTTTACAACACCATACACAAAAATTCACTCAAGCTGGGCGCGGTGGCTCAAGCCTGTAATCCCAGCACTTTGGGAGGCCGAGACGGGCGGATCACAAGGTCAGGAGATCGAGACCATCCTGGCTAACATGGTGAAACCCCGTCTCTACTAAAAAAATACAAAAAACTAGCCGGGCGAGGTGGCGGGCGCCTGTAGTCCCAGCTACTCCGGAGGCTGAGGCAGGAGAATGGCGTGAACCCAGGAGGCGGAGCTTGCAGTGAGCTGAGACCCGGCCACTGCACTCCAGCCTGGGCGACAGAGCGAGACTCCGTCTCAAAAAAAAAAAAAAAAAAAAAAAAAAAAATTCACTCAAGATGCATCATTGACCAAAATGTGAAAGTCAAAACCACAAAGCTTGTAGAAGGAATCACATAAGAGCATCTAAACGCCTGAGGGGCTGGACACCCTGTTTACCCTGAGCGATTATTATACACTGCATGTCTGCATCATCCTATCTCATGTAATCCACAAATAAATACACCTACAGGGCACCCACAGGAAAAAAAAATTAGCAAAAACTCCAAAAATAAAAGAATCACTAAGAAAGCAAAAAGGCAAACCACAACCTGGGAGGAAACAGTTCCATTGTGCATATCTGACAAATAAATACACAGAAGAGGCCTGGCGCAGGGGCTCAGGGCTATAATCCCAGCACCTGAGGTCGGGAGTTCAAGACCAGCCTGCCCAACATGGTGAAATCCCGTCTCTACTAAAAATGCAAAATTAGCTGGGCATGGTGGTGCATGCCTGTAATTCCAGCTGCTCAGGAGGCTGAGGCAGGAGAATCACTTAGAATCCCGGAGGCAGAGGGTGCAGTGAGCCGAGATCGCGCCATTGCACTCCAGCCTGGGCAACAGAGTCAGACTCTGTCTCAAAAATAAATAAATAAATAAATAAATAAATAAATATAAAGAATATATAAAAGCCACTGTTAGTAACCAACCAAAGACAAGCAACCTAATTTTACAACAGTAAAAAGACTTAGTAAGACATTTTGCAAAGCAAAATATCTGCATGGCTAATGAACAAAGTGCTTAGCACGGCTGGTCACCTGAAAAACAAGAGTTAAAACCACGATGAGATACCTGTACACCTACCAGACTGGCTAAAAACAGAGCCTGACAATACCCAGTGTTGGCAAGGATGTGGGGCAACCAGGACTCTCATGTGGTGGGTGGGAGTGCAAAACACCACAACCACATTGGAAACTGGAAGTTTCTTCTAAAGCAAAACCCAAGCATCCTTCATGACCTAGTGGTGAAACTCTTGGACACATGGCCGAGACAGACAAAGGCACACGTCCCCGTAACGGCCGGCACGGGATGATCAGAGCAACTTCATTTATCACAGTCCTACACTGGAAGCAAGGCAGCTGTCTGTCAGCAGAGGACCAGGCAGGCTCTGGCACATGTGTGCAATGCAGTACTGCTCTTCACCAACAAAGGGTGCACACCTGTCACACTATACAGCCACTGCACCTCAGAGCGGAGGGTCAGTCACGGAAATACACTGGCCACTCTGCACAGCCACTGCACCTCAGAGCGGAAGGTCAGACACGGAAGTACACCGGCCACTCTGCACAGCCGCTGCATCTCAGAGCAGAGGGTGTGAGTTCGAGATTAACCTGACCAATATGGTGAAACCCCATCTCTACTAAAAATACAAAAAAAATTAACTGGGTGTGGTGGCACAGGCCTGTAATCCCAGCTACTCAGGAGGCTGAGGCAGGAGAATCACTTGAACCCAGGAGGCGGAGGTTGCAGTGAGCTGAGATTGTGCCACTGCACTCCAGCCTGGGCAATAGAGCGGGACTCCATCTCAAAAAAAAAAAAAAAAAAAAAAAAAAACAGATCTGCCGGGCGCAGTGGCTCATGCCTTTAATCCCAGCACTTTGGGAGGCCAAGGCAGGTGGATCACCTGAGCTCAGGAGTTTGTGACCACCCTGGCCAACATGGTGAAACCCTGTCTCTACTAAAAATACAAAATTTTAACTGGGCATGGTGGCAGGCGCCTGTGGTCCCAGCTACTCAGGAGGCTGAGGCAGGGGAATCGCTTGAATACGGGATGTGGAGGTTGCAGTCAGCCAAGATCGTGCCATTGCACTCCAGCCTGGGCAACAGAGTGAGACTCTGTCTAAAAAAAAAAAAAAAAAGATGTCTGTTCTTCCCAAGATCTGCAGATTCAAGGTGATCCCAGCAGTTTGCTGTTCTTAAGCCGACAAGCTCCAAGGGCAGCGTGCACTTCCTGTCCTGCTGGCCGGACGAGGCCAGGTGACCCTGTCGCCACAGGCATTTTGCAGCACAGGCTCTGAGTGCACCGGTGCGGTTGCCTGACTGTCACGGAACAAACACACCCCAGGTAGCCACTAGCGTAAGGCCGAGGGGCACGTGGAGCCGGCCTGAGCCCAGCCAGGAGTCTGGAAGCAAGCCCAGCTACTCCCAGCCGTGCCCTCGCCTGACCGGGAAACGCTCGTACGCACGGGTTGGAGTTGCTTGCCATGCATGGCAACCACAGCAGGAACCCGACTCACGCACGGACGCCAGCACCCGCGAGTGAGAGGCGCCTCCGACACATGGTGTCGGCTTTGGAAGCAGCTGGTGGGTGGTGAGGAAATGTCACAGATCTGGAAAGAGAGAGGCCTCTGTAAGGTGGTGTCAAAACGCCAGGTTGAATCAACAGTCATCTGTGGGGACTCCGAAGGCAGGCAATCTGCCCAGTGAACTCGCAGCACCGGGCAGAAGGGTCTGGAGGGAGAACCCTGGTGGCACGGCTGGTATGTGAGGATCAAAGGCAGAGGAGATCTTTCCTCTTCAGCATGAGAATCCAGCACTGGGCTAAGCCTCCAGCTGCCTCCCGCTGGTGACCTGGTAAAGGGGAACATAAACTCCTTTGGTCGGCGACATTGCTTACGGCAAAACTGCCCTGTGGCGGGCAGACCACGTGGGGACTGGGGAGGTCACTGGTGTCTGGGGGCCACGTCACGGGCCTTCCTGAGTGATCCCCACACCTGGGCGTGTGCCCTGCGGGCCGTAGCCATGGGGCTGCTGCAAGAGGAACTTCACCTCCTCTGGGGCAAGAGGCATCTCCGTGAGTGGTCCCAGCCCATGAATCTCAGTGGGAATCAGGGAGGCGGCAACACCTGCACGCCATGGTAAAGACTCCCATCATGCCCTTGTAAATACCCCCATCATGCCCTTGTAAAGACCCCCATCACGCCGTCCTAAAGACCCCCCCCACGCCATCGTAAAGACCCTCATCACACCGCCCTGAAGACCCCCATCATGCCCTTGTAAAGATCCTCATCACACAGTCCTAAAGACCCCCATCACGCCTTTGTAAAGACCCCCATCGCGCCGCCTAAAGACCCCCACCACACAGTCCTGAAGATCCCCACCACGCCCTCATAAAGATCCTCATCACACCCTCGTAAAGACCCTCATCACACCGTCCTGAAGACCCCCATCACGCTGCCTAAAGACCCCCACCACACCCTCCTAAAGACCCCCATCATGCCGTCCTGAAGACCCACATCACACCCTTGTAAAGACCCCCATCACGCCACCTAAAGACCCCCCCATTGCCAGGCGCTGTGGCTCAAGCCTGTAATCCCAACACTTTGGGAGGCCGAGGCGGGCAGATCACGAGGTCAGGAGATCGAGGCCATCCTGGCTAACACGGTGAAACCCCGTCTCTACCAAAAACACAAAAAACTAGCCGGGTGAGGTGGCAGGTGCCTGTAGTCTCAGCTACTCGGGAGGCTGAGGCAGGAGAATGGCGTGAACCTGGGAGGCGGAGCTTTCAGTGAGCCGAGATCGCGCCACGGCACTCCAGCCTGGGCGACAGAGCGAGACTCCGTCTCAAAAAAAAAAAAGACCACCCCATCACACCACCTAAAGACCCCCATCACGCCATCATAAAGACCCCCGTGTGGGAGGAGCGGGCGATGCTGCCCTGCTGGCCGCCGTGTCCCTGCCCCACGTCCTTCTCAGCGACTCTGAGGCCAGGAGCAGCCTGTGGCAGCCCTTGAAGTCTGAATGTTAGCCGAGGCTCAGAAAAGCCCGATGGGGACCAGGCGTGGTGGCTCAGACCTGTCATCTCAGCCCCTCAGAGCCTTCAGAAAACCACACACAAGAGCCCGGCAGTCACTTTTGCCGCCTCACTCAGCCGGGGAGTTTGGTGCTGTTCATGGAGCTGTTCAAGGTCCTAACTCAAATCCTCCTGACCCGCACCACACCCCAGAGGTGTGGAGACAACGGCATCACCCGCTAGGTTCTACAGAGGGGACCCCACTATCCACCTGGCCGGCACTCCCACTCCCCCCACGCCGAGACCCCCGTGCCGGGCTGGGACAGGTGCCCCAACCCCGCTCCCCGGTTCCCGCCGGCACCTCTGTCGGGGACACCCCGGGACCCCGCACCGAAGCCTGCCCTGTGCCCTGCTCTGGAGGATGCAGCAGCTGCTGGCGAGGGCTGGGGATGGAGTAGACGGCCCCCAACCCCACAGCGCACCGCGAGCGGCGCAGGTTACCTTTGCCTCCGGGCGGCGGACGCAGGGCACCCTCCACTGTCTTCAGGTTCTGCGGCACAGGTGCCGGGGGGTGTGCATTTAGCTGGTTTGGATCCCAGTGTTTGGTGGGCTGGGCTTCGGGGACATCAGTGTTTGGGGCCTGACTGTCCACATGGCGACAGGGGCAGGCCGGGAGCTCCACCTTCCCAGCAGCCTTGGTGCGGATAGGCTGCGGGGCGCCACTGCTCTCGGGCAGCCCCCTTAAGGGTGCCAGCAAGGCCAGGGGGTGCCCCTTCTCTTCCTTCAGTCCCAAGTCTCGCTGGAGAGCTGGTCGTGGGGATCCCTGGGCAGGGTCGGACATGGCCAAGGGGCCCTGTGCCTCCAGTGGCTGCGTGTCCAACAGCAAGGCCGAAGCCTTGAGGTTGCAGGCAGGCAGCACTTGCCTCCTGGCTCTCCTCACACTGACGCCTGCCACGCAGAGGTCGGACCCGCTGAATGGGGGCAGCTCGACCACAGGCTGTGGGGAAGGAACAGGTGGTGGGTGCTGGGCTGTGGCTGGGATGGTGGGGTCCACGCAGGAGGGGTCTGCACAGGAGGGGCTGGTTGGGGCACAGACCCCCACCTGACTCAGGAGTGAACACCTGGGGTCCCATGCAGACCACCAGGAGGCTCCCAGGCTCTGGAGAACCCGCGGGAAGCCAAGGCTTCCTGAGGCTTGGGGGTCAGCCTGGGGGGCCCCACACCCAGGAACTGGGCTGCTCTTTTCCTGAGTTTAGCCACAAAGAGGCCTCAAGAGAGAGGCACTGGCCATGCTTCCCAATGGCTCCAGCACATCTGCAGGCACAGGGAGGCCCCCGGAAGATCCTCGGAGTAGAGGAGGCACTGCAGGCCAAAGCAAAGGAGCAGCACAGGGGGCCTGGAGGCTGCAGGCATGGAGCCCCCCACCTCTAACCAGTCAGGGCTGGGTGAGACGGGGAACAGGACGGAGGCACTGAGCCTGAGCCACCCCGCTCGCCTGGACACCTGGAGTAGCCCCTTCCCCGGTGCCGACGCGGCACTGAGCCCCATGGGAGAGCAGGACAGGCCTGGACCCTTGGCGGGACCGAGCGTGGTCACAGAGCAGGATTGGCGTCCTCCATGGACCCCGCGGCGCTGGCGGCCTGCAGCTCCACCCTCGCCCAGCGACCAGGTGGCAAAGCATCCGCATGGCGGGCAGCCACCAAACCCCCAGGGGATGGCGCCCACCGCCCGGGCAGGGGCGGACGTGGCTCACCTGCCTCCACAGGAGCTCAAAGTTGCCGACGTCACAGCTGCGGTCCACGGCCACCTTGATGGTGTCCTCCTGCACCTGTGCACACAGCTGGGCCGTGACCGGTGTGGACGGGTGCATGGTGGGGCTGGAGTTGATCTCGATCAGCCAGGGCCTGAAGTCCCTTCCAAGGACGAAGTCGGCCCCGTAGAGCTCAAAGCTGTTCTTGCGAGGCTCCACGTGGTCCTGGGCCACCTTCATGGCGTGGATGATGGCCTTCTTCATGGACGGGTAGATGACACTGCCCCACACGGCACCACGGCCCTGGCGCTGCAGGTACTCCTGGAACTTGGCGCTGGTCCACATGTTGTGTGCGGGCAGCAGGGGGCTGCGGCCCACGTCATTCTTCAGGTGCTTCTGGACGGCGTTGTTGCACAGGTGGATGGCACTGTGGGGGGGACAAGGGGCAGGTGCTCAGCCTCCGCCGGCCCAGGAGGGCACCCAAGGCCGGTCCTCCCAGCCACGCTGCGTCCACCTAGCTGGCTCTAGAGAACCCTGCCCCCGAGGACTCCCACCCTTTGCTGGAGGGGCCTAGTTGGGATGAGTGTTACTGTCCCAGATGGAGAAACAGGGCTCATATTGGTCATGGGATTGGCCAGGCGCACAGCTCATGGCTGGAGGCCCAGAAACGGGTGCTGGAAGGGGGCCCTGGCTTCTCACTGCCTGGGAGCTGCTTTTGCACAGTGAGTTCCTGGACCCCCTCCAGGCCCACTTGACCAGAGGCAGCGAGCAGGTGAGGTTCCAAGCACCTAGCCGGCTCCTCCCAGGCCTCTTCTGGGTGTGACTTCGAGCAGGACCCACCAGGCATGACCGCAGCCCCTCGCCTGGGCCAGAGCTAACTCCCCTGCAAGGTCTTTGTTACGTGACTCTCGGGCCTCCCTGGATCCTCACTCTCTTGAAAAGCAGACCCCCTGCCTGCCCAGCCATCAGGCCCCCAGCACCTCACACCAAGTGAGAACCACAGAATGGTCAGAGGAAGGCTTGGCACAGACAGAGGCTGGCAGGCCTCACCGTGCGGGCAGCACATTTCTGAGGACTCCACAGGCTCTCGCCATCCTGCCCACGAGGGGTCCCGGGTGAGGCGCGGGTCCATCCACCCCGGGCAGCACACTCGCCTCCACCAGGCGCCCCACACGCCACCGCCCCTGAACCGGGGCCCAGGTGCTGCCCACTCCATTCCGATCCCCCGGGCACAGGCAAAATGGTGCCTTTTAAGATTTTCCAGAAATGATACAGAGTGTGGGGTGTAGGGTGCTGGCTTTGAAGGTCAGTGGGCCTGGGCCTGTCCCTGGGGGAGGTCATCAGCCTCCCAAGCCTCAGTTTCCCCCCATCTGTGCCTCTCGTGGTGGCAGGTGGCAGTGAGGGGGTCCTGCCCGTGATGCTTCTCACTGCGGCTGCCCCAGGCAGGTGGGCAGCAGCCCGTTCCCTGGCCTGAGGCGTCCAGCTCACCCACCGCACTGACCTGTCCAGCTTGTCCAGGGAGAAGCGCTGTGTTGAGAACCGCAGGTAACTCTCCTTGTAGAACCAGATGGTCAGGGGGTTCCAGTCCGTGACGAGGAACCACTGTCTGATGTCGAACTTGGTGTCATAGATGAGCAGTGGCGTCTCGATGTACTTCTGGACCACCCACTTGTTGTCCCTGGGAAGAGGGTGGTCTGTAGCCGCCAGCTCCAGGATCTCTTCCACACGGTCCATGCACACTATGTCTGCAAGAGGCCACCGCTCAACCCAGCATGCCCAGCCCCTGTGCAGCGGGACCGAGCTCCTGAGCCCTGGGGCAGGGTCGCAGCTTGGCCCTGAGACCTGCACTGGCTTTGTCCAGGGCCAGCAGGCAGCATTGCTGGTGGGGGGACCGGGGACAGGGAAGGCTTAGCGCTCATGGATGAGGCTGAAGCCAGTGCCAGTCTCCCCCAGGCTCTCCCCCAACAGAACCAGCCTCTGGACTCCAGAGGGGACACAGAGATCAGTGAAGGGGCAGGGACAGAGATACTTTTAAAAGGGAGCCAGCAGGATGGGCGTGGTGGCTCAAGCCTGTAATCCCAGCACTTTGGGAAGCCGAGGCAGGTGAATCACTTGAGGTCGGGAGTTCAAGACCAGCCTGGCCAACATGGTGAAACTCTATCTCTACTAAAACTACAAAAACTGAGCCGGATGTGGTGGGCACCTGTAGTCCCAGCTACTCGGGAGGCTGAGGCAGGAGAATCGCTTAAACCTGGAAGGTGGAGGCTGCAGTGAGCCGAGATCATGCCACTGCACTCCAGCCTGGACGACAGAGCGAGACTCAGTTTCAAAAAAATAATAATAATAAAAATAATAAAAAGAAGAGCGTAGACCAGTTTGTGAATACAGAGGAGGAAATCCTGATTAACCCGTCAACCCAGATTCAGCCTTGTGATTGGAACACATGCTGTGAAGACGCCTCCAGGTCTGCCCCAGGGCCAGAGTCCCGACCCCCACGCCTGCCTCTGCGTTCTGCTCCCACCCTTCCTTCCCTGTGGCGCTGTGGGCCTGAGCCTGCCTCTCACTCACGGCCCCTGGCATCAAGTGCAGGCGTTGGTGGCTATGAACTTGGTTCAGGGAGCGCCCGCACCAGGGGACTTATCTCGCCCAGATGAACGTGATGAACAAGGTGCAGGGAGCGCCTACACCAGGGGACTCACCTCGGCCCCGAGACTTGGCCGCAGGCTTTATAATCCAGATGTTCCGGAACCCGTCGATGTCCGTCTGAGGGTTCACGGATGTGATTTGATTCAGCAGAGCCTGGCACTGAGGAAAGTAATTTCTTGAATCGGAGATGAAAGCATCGCCACTACAAAGCAAGATCCAGAAAGTGCATGAGACTTGGAGGCCTGGGTCCCGCCCCACCCACCAAGCAGGCTCTCTGCTCTAGGATGGTCTGTAGCTGACCTGGCGGGAAAGGGCTGCAGGTCGGCCCAGGAAGTTCTGCCAACAGTATGGACACCTGAAAACACAGCCCTGTGAGGCTGCTCCAGACAAGGGCTGTGTTAAGACACTGGGGACCCCAGTGTGTGGGTCGGAGCCAGCCACAGGCCCCAAGCAGCACCCTGCCTGGGTGGAAACGGTGGGAGGCACGGGGCGGGAGGCGTAGCTATGGTGGAAACGTGGGAGACACAGGCCGGGGGCGGATGCAGCCATTCCCAGGTGGCTTTTAGAACTCAAGGGTGCACTAGAGCTGTTTGAGTGGCTTTTAGAACTCGGGGGTGCACTAGAGCTGTTTGAGTGACTTTTAGAGCTCGGGGGTGCACTAGAGCTGTTTGAGTGGCTTTTAGAATTTGGGGTGCACTAGAGCTGTTTGAGTGGCTTTTAGAATTCAGGGGTGCACTAGAGCTGTTTGAGTGGCTTTTATAACTCGGGGGTGCACTAGAGCTGTTTGAGTGGCTTTTAGAGCTCGGGGGTGCACTCCTGCTGCCCGGATGGTGGGGGGGAAGCCATGCCAGTACCAGCAGCTGCCCCAGGGCCTGTTGGACCCATCCTGCATGGGCAAACTCAGGGCTGTGAAGACCCAGTGTGGACCCCACGACATCCTAACAAGGTGGCCTTGGTGCAGGAGGGGGGACCAGCGGGGCTCTGAGGACACCAGCCATGACTCTCGCAGCCAGGCTGGGCTGGGGTGGGGAGGCAAAGCCCCTGAGGACACAGGACATCAGGGTTCCATTCCCACCTGCTGGGGGCAGCTTGAAGGGAGAAGTAAGGCTGGGGTGTCCCTGACAACAGGGGAGGGGCCCCACCACTGTGGAGCTGTGGCCGGGGGGGGGCTTGGGTGAGAGCCCCTGTGGTGACAAGCCCCTCCCGGGGAAGGACTGAAGGTGATCTCAGGCAGGGGCACCTCCCGGCTCTCACTGACTGCCACGTCTCCTCCGTGGTGAGCACCGCACACTCCTGACCCCAGGATGGCAACAGGACTGTGATGAGGACTTGGAGCAAACCGGATGCAGCCAGCTCCCCCCACCCCTGAAACATCCCTGTCTGTGCGGCACAGGCCAGCCCCAAACTATTGAGGTCTAAACAAGGTGGGTCACCCATGACATCCACCATGCTGGTCACAGCCAAGGCCGCCCAGGATACCAGCAAGCTCCCAGTGACACGGGGCTACAGCGACTCACTCAGGAGGATGAGCTGTGGGAAGGAATCCCTCACAGCCTCCCAGCACAGCCCAGCCCCGAGCCTGCCCTCACATTGGGAGGTGGTATCTGGGCAGGACCACCCTCCCCACAAGTGCACGCACCACTGTGTTGCCCCTGCTTTGTGGGGAGAAGGCTGTGAGCAGTGAGGGACAGAGCCACTCAGGAGCCCAGCGGAGCATCGCACAGGAGCTGGCAAGGTCCAGGAACCATGAGATGCACACCCCAAACTCGTGAGAGAACAAGCACGGGCCTCCAGATGCTGACGGCGAGCAGGGGCCACAGCCAGGGCTCTCTGGGTCCTGACCCCAGGGCACACCTGCCAGGGATCCCAGCTGAGCCCAGTAGGTGAGACTGACGGGTGGAGGCACCGGGGACTCCCAGAGAGATCCCCTCCGGCAGCAGCTGGGAAGCTCCCCTGCAGGCACCTGAAGTGGTTTGGGATGAGTCAGCCACAGGGACTTGCGGGGGTCCGATGCTGCCACCTGGTGGTCACCCCTGGGTCTTCCTTTTAATTCAGGTCTAAGAAAACGCAGTGGGGTGCACCCTCCCATACTCGAAAAAGTCAAGTTGCACAGTGTGTACGTCCATGTACGCTCGTGTGCACGCCACCCGGATCGAGACACGAACGCCTCGGCTCCTCAACAGGCAAAGAGACCAGTTACCAGGCTATCACTGCAGACGGGGCTGGCCTGCTCCTGAACTGTCAATGAAACCACACAATTTGTGCTCCTTTGTGTCTGGCCTCTTTCTTTTCTTTTCTTTTCTTTTTTTGTTTTCTTTTTTTTTTAGACGGAGTCTCGCTCTGTCACCCAGGCTTGAGTGCAGTGGCATGATCTCAGCTCACTGCAACCTCCAACTCCCAATTAAAGCAATTCTCCTGCCTCAGCCTCCCAAGCAGCTGCGATTACAGGCATGAGCCACCATGCTCGGCTAAATTTTGTATTTTTAGTAGAGGCGGATATCACCATTTTGGCCAGTCTGGTCTTGAACTCCTGACCTCGGGTGATTCCCCCTGCCTCAGCCTCCTAGAGTGCTGGGATTACAGGCGTGAGCTGCCGCGCCCTGCCTGTGTCTGGCTTCTTTCGGCAGGACTCTGAGAGTCATCCACGCTGTAGCGTGGCTCAGCCCCTCCTCCTTGAACACAGTTTGGCAGTTTCCAGATTTGGGCCATCAAGAATGAAGTCCTTCTGAGGACACGTTTCCATTTCTCCTGCATAAATACCTCGGAATGGATTATCTCGGTCATTGGATATGCAGATGCCTAAACATATAAGAAACTGTCAAAGACTTTTCTAAATGGGTTGTGCCAATTTACACTCCCCTAGCCATGTCTAGAGTTCCAGCTGCTCCACACATTGGCAAACACTTGGTGATGTCAGTTTTTACTCTTTTTTTTTTTTTTTTTTTTTTGAGACAGAGTCTCACTCTGTTGCCCCAGGCTGGAGTACAGTGACACCATCTCAGCTCACTGCAACCTCTCTGCCTCCCGGGTTCAAGAGATTCTTCTGCCTCAGCCTCCTGAGTAGCTGGGACTACAGGCACCCGCCACCACACCCAGCTAATTTTTGTGTTTTTAGTAGAGACCGTTTTCACCATATTGGCCAGGCTGGTCTTGAACTCCTGACCTTGTGATCTGCCCACCTCTGCCTCCCAAAGTGCTGGGATTACAGGCGTGAGCCACAGCGCCTGGCCCAATGCGTTCCCATTTTTAAAAGCCTTTCACGTATCAAATGATATATCAAACTAATTTTTGTGTATTTGTGAAGCAGAATTCAAGGTACATTTTTTTCATATGGCTGACCATTGCTGGAGCACCATTTAGTGAAAAGACCAGCCTTTCCCTAATGATCTCAAATGCAGCGATCACAGATGGGAGGATCTATCTTTAGACTCTATTCTGTTACACTGAACCTATCCCAATGTCACATCTTCGCTGTTGTAAATCTAGAGTAAGTCTTGAAATTTGGAGCACAAGTCCTCTGATTTTGGTTTTCTTTATCAAGTCTGTTTTGGCTTTTCTTAAATCATTCATATTTCTATATAAATCAGTTCATTAATTCCTCCTGCCCCCTCCCCGCCCTGCAAAAGAAATACCTCTCGGGATTCTGGCTGGGATTACATTGACTCTATTGATTAGTCTGAGAAAAGCAAACATGTCTACACTATTAAGTCTTCTAAGTCATTAACATGTTATACACACACACACACACACACACACACACACACGTTTATTAGGTATTTACTGTCACTTTAACTTCATAACTTTCAATTTAGGGTCTTGAATGTATTTTGCTATATTTATTTCTAGAGGTTTGTTATTTGATGTTAGTGTATTGTGTTTTTAGAATTTCATTTCACAGTTTGTTGCTAGAACATAGAAATATGATGGAGTCTCGTATATTAACTTTGTACCCAGTGGCCTTGCTGATTTCACTTAATTTTAACACATTACCATTTATTTAAATTATTTAAATATTAAATTTTCTATATGAGCAATCATACCATCTACAAATAAGAATTTTATTTCTTCCTTTCTGATCTTTATGCCTTACTTTTTTTTTTTCCTGTACTATTAAACTAGTCAGACCATTCAGTCTATGCTGAACAGAAGTCTGATGGTGAGCAACTTTGTCTCATTCTGATTTCAAGGAGAACACTCTCAATAGTATATAACCACTAAGAAATATATTAGCTGTTGGACTCTTAAACTTTCAAATGAAGAGATCTGGCTGTGTGTAGTCAGACACGCCTGTAATCCTAGCACTTTGGGAGGCCAAAGCAGGATTGCTTGAGGCCAGGAGTTCAAGACAAGCCTGGGCAATATAGCAAGACCCTGTCTCTATAAAAAAATTTAAAAATTAGCCAGTATTGTGGCCTGTGTGTGGAGTCCCAGCTACTTGAGAAGCTGAGTTGGAAAGATTGCTTGAGCCCAGGAGTTTGAGGTTGCAGTGAGCTGTGATTGTGCCACTGCACTCCAGCCTAGGTGGATAGAGTGAGACCCTATCTCAAAAAAAAGAAGAGTTTTTTTCATTTCCAAGTTGGCTAAACAAATTTACAAGGACAGATATTAAGTTTCATCAATTTTTGCCTCTTGAGGTGATTTTTTTTTTGCCTATTGAGATAATCTTACAGCTTTTCTTTTCCATTCTGAAAATGTAATAAAATTAACTGATTAACTTTTTAATGTTAAACCAACCTTGCATTCTTGGAATAAAGCCCATTTGGTTCTGATGCATTATTTCATTCACATTTCACTGGTTTCATTAAATAATATTTTGGTTAAAGTTTTGTACATATGTAATCATGAGAAATACTGGCCTATAATTTTTTGTTATTTTACTTTTTTCAAGTTTTGGTCTCAAGCTTTTCTGGCCTCATAAAATGATTAGAAAATGTTCTCTCTTTCTCTGTTGCTTGACAGCATTTGTGTGTTATTGGAATCAATTTTAATTAATGAATTAATTAAATTTAATTAACTAGTGAAACCATTATGGCCTTGGATCCTCCTTTGTAAGAAAGTTTTTAAATTACAGATTTAGGCTGGGTGCAGTGGCTTATGCCTGTAATCCCAGCACTAACACTTATGTAACTGGAGCCCCAGAAGGAGAGAAGAGAGAGAGAATAGGGCAGAAGGAACAGCCAAGAAATAATGGCCTAGAGTATTCTAAATCTGAGGAAAAATTCCAACCCACAGATCACAATGCCCCACAAACCTCAATCAGGAGAAATACAAAGCAACTACTTGTAGAAGTGTTATAATCAAACTGCTGAAAACCAAAGACGGAATGTCCTGACATCAAGAGGAAAAGACATTACCTTCAAAAAGAACAAAACTCGTAACTATAGATGTGCCAGCGTGGATGGACTTCACTGACCTCACGTGTATCAGCGTGGACGGACCTCACAGACCTCACATGTATCAGCGTGGACGGACCTCACAGACTTCACGTGTATCAGCGTGGACGGACCTCACAGACCTCACGTGTATCAGCGTGGACGGACCTCACAGACCCCACGTGTATCAGCGTGGACGGACCTCACAGACCTCACGTGTATCAGCGTGGACGGACCTCACAGACCTCACGTGTATCAGCGTGGACGGACCTCACAGACCCCCACGTGTGCCAGCGTGGACGGACCTCACAGACCCCCACATGTATCAGTGTGAACGGACCTCACAGACCTCACGTGTGCCAGCGTGGACGGACCTCACAGACCCCCATGTATCAGTGTGAACGGACCTCACAGACCTCACGTGTATCAGAGTGAACGGACCTCACAGACCTCACGTGTGCCAGTGTGGACGGACCTCACAGACCCCCATGTATCAGCGTGGACGGACCTCACAGACCTCACGTGTATCAGCGTGGACGGACCTCACAGACCTCACGTGTGCCAGCGTGGACGGACCTCACAGACCTCACGTGTATCAGCGTGGACGGACCTCACAGACCCCGCGTGTATCAGCGTGGACGGACCTCACAGACCTCACGTGTATCAGCGTGGACGGACCTCACAGACCTCACGTGTATCAGCGTGGACGGACCTCACAGACCTCACGTGTATCAGCGTGGACGGACCTCACAGACCTCACGTGTGCCAGCGTGGACGGACCTCACAGACCCCACGTGTATCAGTGTGGACGGACCTCACAGACCTCACGTGTGCCAGTGTGGACGGACCTCACAGACCCCCATGTATCAGTGTGAACGGACCTCACAGACCTCACGTGTATCAGCGTGGACGGACCTCACAGACCTCACGTGTGCCAGTGTGGACGGACCTCACAGACCCCCATGTATCAGTGTGAACGGACCTCACAGACCTCACGTGTATCAGCGTGGACGGACCTCACAGACCTCACGTGTGCCAGTGTGGACGGACCTCACAGACCCCCATGTATCAGCGTGGACGGACCTCACAGACCTCACGTGTATCAGCGTGGACGGACCTCACAGACCTCACGTGTGCCAGCGTGGACGGACCTCACAGACCCCACGTGTATCAGCGTGAACGGACCTCACAGACCCCCATGTATCAGTGTGAACGGACCTCACAGACCCCACGTGTATCAGTGTGGACGGACCTCACAGACCTCACGTGTATCAGCGTGGACGGACCTCACAGACCTCACGTGTATCAGTGTGAACGGACCTCACAGACCTCACGTGTATCAGTGTGGACGGACCTCACAGACCTCACGTGTATCAGCGTGGATGGACCTCACAGACCCCCATGTATCAGTGTGAACGGACCTCACAGACCTCACGTGTATCAGTGTGAGCGGACCTCACAGACCTCACGTGTGCCAGCGTGGACGGACCTCACAGACCCCCATGTATCAGTGTGGACGGACCTCACAGACCTCACGTGTATCAGCGTGGACGGACCTCACAGACCTCACGTGTATCAGTGTGGACGGACCTCACAGACCTCACGTGTGCCAGCGTGGACGTATCTCACAGACCCCCACATGTATCAGTGTGAACGGACCTCACAGACCTCACGTGTATCAGTGTGGACGGACCTCACAGACCCCCACATGTATCAGTCTGGACGGACCTCACAGACCCCCATGTATCAGTGTGAACGGACCTCACAGACCTCACGTGTGCCAGTGTGGACGGACCTCACAGACCTCACGTGTATCAGCATGGACGGACCTCACAGACCTCACGTGTATCAGTGTGAACGGACCTCACAGACCTCACGTGTGCCAGCGTGGACGGACCTCACAGACCCCCACATGTATCAGTGTGAACGGACCTCACAGACCTCACGTGTATCAGTGTGAACGGACCTCACAGACCCCCACATGTATCAGTGTGAACGGACCTCACAGACCTCACGTGTATCAGTGTGAACGGACCTCACAGACCTCACGTGTATCAGCGTGGACGGACCTCACAGACCCCCATGTATCAGTGTGGACGGACCTCACAGACCTCACGTGTATCAGCGTGGACGGACCTCACAGACCCCCACATGTATCAGTGTGAACGGACCTCACAGACCTCACGTGTATCAGTGTGGACGGACCTCACAGACCCCCACATGTATCAGTGTGAACGGACCTCACAGACCTCACGTGTATCAGTGTGAACGGACCTCACAGACCTCACATGTATCAGTGTGGACGGACCTCACAGACCTCACGTGTGCCAGTGTGGACGGACCTCACAGACCTCACGTGTATCAGCGTGGACGGACCTCACAGACCCCATGTGTATCAGCGTGGACGGACCTCATGGACCTCAACATGCCAGCGTGGACGGACCTCATGGATCTCAGGTATGCCAGCGTGGATGGACCTCACAGATTTCATGTTGGGCAAAAGAAGTCATAAACGAGAGAGCACAGATGTTCCCCAAATGTGAAATCTGAAAACAAAACTGGTTCATGGTTGCAGGAGCCAGAATAGGTGTGACCCCTGTGGGGTTCTCCCGAGAAAGGTTAACAGGAGCTGACCGGGGACTGGAAACGTCTTCTGTCTCAAGTGGACTACGGCTACACAGGTGGACACGTGAGCAAAATTTCATCCACATGTACAGATAGGATTATACACTGCGTGCCCTTAACTGTAGTTATGTAATCTCTCAATAAAAGGAAAAGAAAAATACTTGATTAATTAAAAATACTTAATTAATACAAGACGAAGAAAGAAACAAAAGAATCAACACCACCGTGGGATGAAGCATGAAGCTGCTGCAGACCCTCTGAATCAAGTCACTTTCCTGACTCTCCCATTGGCCGGCAGCTGCTCATGCTCCGGGGGGGCCAGGCCCCCCTCCGCCGAGCTCCTCTCTCTGGTGGCCACTGCCAAGGGAGTGCTGAACCCCTGGCCCCAGGAAGAACTGGGCCTTCAGCAGGGGCAGGAAGGCCAGGGTCAGCCTGTGGACCCCTGGAGCGGTGAATGGTGACGATGAGAGTCAGTGAGCCAGGAGCTCTGGGCCCAGGCACCCCTCTGCCAGTCACTCGCCAGCTGCCAGGAGCTCTGGGCCCAGGCACCCCTCCGCCAGTCACTCGCCAGCTGCCAGGAGCTCTGGGCCCAGGCACCCCTCTGCCAGTCACTCGCCAGCTGCCAGGAGCTCTGGGCCCAGGCACCCCTCTGCCAGTCACTCGCCAGCTGCCAGGAGCTCTGGGCCCAGGCACACCTCTGCCAGTCACTCACCAATGACAAGAGTGAGGCAGGTGTCCCAGCTGTGAAACAGACAAACCCCACCTGCCTGTCTCGGGCTGTGGGGGGCCCAAATGACATCATACCTTTCTGGATTTTGAAGATACACAAGACAATGCTACTTCCTAAAGGCCCCCTGAGGGGGTATCATCCTCTCAACAGTCATCAGGGGCCTGGTGGGACAGGCAACAGAGGGCCTGGGCACCCCGACACCCGCAAGGCACCCCAACATCCAGGCACACACCCCAATACCATACAAGCATCCCAGACATCCAGACAGGTGCCCCAATACCCAGCAAGCATCTCAGCACCCAGACAGAAGCCCCAAGATCCAGACAGACACCCCAGTACCCAGCAAGTATCCCAGACATTCAGACAGGAGTCCCAATGCCAGGACAGGCAACCCAACACTCAATACTCCACAGGTAACCTGATGCCCAGACAGGTGACCCAATTCCCTGAGGCTGCACTGCCCCGGAAGCTCCTGCAGTCCGCACTCACGGCTCCGACACGTGCTGGGGGCCTGCGCGAGTCTTACTGAACGAGGGAGTAGTACTGCTGTGTCAGGTCCTCCCACTCGGCCTCGGTGAGGTCCTCCACGGCGTCCGCCGACATGTCGATGTCCTCATGCTCCAGCTGCCCCAGGTAGGCCTGGCACACCTTGCACGCGATGTCCACAAGCTGGCCCGGGAGACCCCTGAGCTTTGCCTCAGCATTTTCGGCATCTGAAACCCAGACACAGGCACATGGAGTGGGAACCCCACCCAGGGACAGCCCTGCCCGCCTCGAGGGGTGAGGCCTAAAGCCATGGACAAAGTTCGCTCCACTCCCTCTGTGCCCCAATACCCAACAAGTACCCCAGACCCCCAGACAGGCACTCCAATACCCAACCAAGCTTGTCTGGGCGGCCACCCTGGATGTCACGCCTGTGTCTGGGCAGGTGACTTCCTCCCTCCTGAATGGTCCCAACCTCCAATGGCTCTGTGAGTGCTATGTCCTCACAAGAAACACATGGACCCCGCCGCCAGACCCTCAGCTCCTCAGTGGGCCCCGCCACCAGACCCTCAGCTCCTCAGTGGGCCCCGCCGCCAGACCCTCAGCTCCTCAGTGGGCCCTGCTGCCAGACCCTCAGCTCCTCAGTGGGCCCCGCCGCCAGACCCTCAGCTCCTCAGTGGGCCCTGCTGCCAGACCCTCAGCTCCTCAGTGGGCCCCGCCGCCAGACCCTCAGCTCCTCACAGTAGCAATTACTGATAAGTTCAACGTCATTAAAATGAAAAACTTCTGTTCTGTAAAGGACAATATCAGGATGTCAAGACAACGAGAAGACGAGCCATAGATTGGGAGGAAATACTTGCACACATCTAATAAAGGAATATTACCTAGAGTATACAGAGAACTCTTGAAACTCAACAACAAGAAAACATAATTTTATTTTTTATTTTTATTTTTTTAAGACAGAATTTTGCTCTTGTTGCCCAGGCCGGATGGCAAGATCTTGGCTCACTGCAACCTCTGCCTCCTGGGTTCAAGTGATTCTCCTGCCTCAGCCTCCAGAGTAGCTGGGACTACACGTGTGCACCACCATGCCCGGATAATCTTGTATTTTTAGTAGAGATGGGGTTTCACCATGTTGGCCAGGCTGGTCTCAAACTCTTGACCTCAAGTGATCCACCCACCTCAGCCTCCAAAGTGCTGGGATTACAGGTGTGAGCCACCGCACCCAGCAAGGAAACAATTTTAAATGAGCAATCTGAACAGTCACCTCGCCGAAAATACATACAGATGGAAAACAAGCATATGAACACATGCTCGATATCATATACCGCTATGGACTAGCAATTCCATATCTACAAGTTTTTTCTATAAAATACCCTCAGAAATTCACAAGGAAATGGAAGCTGGGCACAGTGGCTCATGCCTGTAATCCCAGCACTTTGGGAGGCTGACACAGGAGGCTCGCTTGCTCCTGAAAGTTTGAGATGAGCCTGGGCAATGCAGTGAGACCCTGTCTCACAACAAAATCACGACAATAATGAGACACTAATACAGACCCAGGAGAATGCTGCAAACAGAACACTGACCACATAAAAGGCTTGTGAGGATGTGGAGAACAGGAACTCTCCCTCATTGCTGGTGGAAATGCAAAATGGTGCAGCTACTTTGGAAGACAGTCTGGCAGTTTCTTACAAAATGAAACATACTCTTGCCATGCCACCCAGTAAGTGCATTCCTTGGTATTTACCCAAATGAATTCAAAACTCATGGCCACACAAAGACCCACACACAGATATCGAGAGAAACGTTATTCATGATAGTCAAAACCTGGAAGTGACTGAGATGTCCTTCAGTAGATGAATAGACGAGTAAACAGTGGTGGATCCAGACAGTGGAATATCACTCAGCCCTAAAAAGAAATGAGCTCTCAAGTCATGAAAAGACCTGGAGGAATCTGAAGTGCGTATTACTAAGTCGAAGAAGCCCATCTGAAAAGGCTCCATGCTACATCGTTCTAACCAAATGGCATTCCAAAAAAGGCAGAACCATGGAGACAGGAAAAACATCAGTGGTAGCCAGGAGCTCAGGGCAGGGGGATGAAGAGACAGAGCACAGGGAGTTTTAGGGCCAGGGATCGTCTCTGTCTGATGTTGGAATGGTGGATACACGGCACCATACATTGTCCAAACCTGTAGAATGTGTAACACCATTTGGGTTACCATGATGTGTCATTGTAGGTTCACCAATTGTGTTAAAATCATTAATTAGGCCGGGTGTGGTGGCCTGTAATCCCAGCACTGTGGGAGGCCGAGGTGGGTGGATCACCTGAGGTCAGGAGTTCGAGACCAGCCTGGCCAACGTGGCAAAACCCCATCTCTACTAAAAATACAAAACATTAGCCGGGTGTGGTGCTGGGCACCCAACTACTTGGGAGGCTAAGACAGGAGAATCGCTTGGACCCAGGAGGCGGAGGTTGCAGTGAGCCAAGATCACGCCATTGTACTTCAATCTGGGTGACAGAGCAAGACTCCATCTCAAAAAAAAAACCATTAATTAGGAGGCCATCAGACTGAGGTAGCCCAAGTGACCTGGTCTCCGACAAACGCAAACCACAACCTAACTCAGAATTGAAAACGAAACTTAAGCACAGCCCATCACAGGCAGCCAGCTGGGTTGTCACTCAGCACAAACCAGGCCACCGCTCCAGCGTTCACCAATCAGGATTTATTTCCTCCGTTTCCACGTTTACCTAGAAGGGTTTTCCCCTCGGTGGAGCCCTGCAGCCGTCTGATTGGCACAAATCACTGTTTGCTCAAATACACTCTAAGAGTCTAATGCACCAACGTTCATCTGTCAACAGCTGAAACGCACTGCTTTGGCGGGGGATGCTGGCGGTGGGGGAGGCACGGGGGCAGCAGGGTGTAGCAAATCTTGTACCCTCTGCTCAGCTGTGCTGTGACCCAAAACTGCCCTAGAAAGTACATTTTATTAAAACCAACCACCACAAAAAAGATTTGGGTTTTGTCCAAAAACACGATGGCTGGTTCACATCCCTGTGCCACCCAGGGCACCTCTCCCTGGGGCTTCCTGTGTCCTCTCCCTGGGGCCCCTTTGGGGAGACTCAGGATGTGGCGTCGTGGTGGCCGTGGGGCAGGGCAGGCTTCTGACCACAGGCTGGAACCATGTCCACGGCATGGGACTGTGGCGGTGAGTGTGGGACTCAGACGTCCCAGGGCTGCGTTAACAGCCAGGTGCTTTACAAACGGGGTGACTTTGACGTTCAGCCCCACGGTTAGAAGAGAAAACCCATTTGCCATGAGAATCGAGACAGTCTGAGGCATCGCTGCATCCGGTCCCGGCTGCCACGACCCTCAGGACTGCCCACACCCAGGAGGCGGGAGGGACCCCGTGGAGTCCCCGAGCTCTGGTGGCCTGGCCCTGCCCTGCCCCGGCCCAGCGCACCTTGCCTGCTGCTCAGGTCGCTGTTTCCGGCCTCCTCCCTCCGGCCCCTGGGCTTGCTCCTGCCGCTCCGGCTGCAGCTCTGGTGGCTGACCACCCACTTGAGGATGCTGGATGCCATGGTGCGCCGGAAGTCTTCTGAAAGGACAGCACGGCCTCGCCCCATCTGCCCAAGCCGGGACTGGGGACTGGAGATGGGGCCAGGGCAATGGAGGCTCCCCGACCCGCCCCACTTCCCGCCCTCACAGCCGGTGGGGCCCAGGCCTGCTCCCACACCCCCACTCTGCCCGTCCTTCTCCCTGCAGCGCCTCTGTGACTGCAGCCATCCAACTGTACCCCTCGGCCTCCAACCACGGAGCCTGCCTCGCCCCAGCTGCTCGCTGCGCTGTCCACAGGCCTAGTGCAGAACCACAGACTCGCTGCCTGCCACCCTCCCTCCCCGGGGTCCCTGGCCCCTGTACTGCCACGACCATGGCCGTGGGGGGCCTCTCTCCGGTCCTCTGTCCTCAGACCCGGCCCCATCAGTCTGTCTCAGCGCGGGGGGAGCTTTCTAGAAGCCTCTCTGCTGACCGCCCTGGGGTCCTCTGCCATCTCCTCACTTACCCAGGAATTCCCGCTGCTCGCTCTCGGTGCAGAGGCTGTAGCAGCGCGGGAAGAAGGAGTCGGGGTTGGCCGGGACGTACCAGGGCAGGCTCCGCATGTTCACGCACAGCCCGATCTCCAGAGACAGCAGCACGTTAGGTACGAGGGGCAGCTCAGCTCAGCTCCGCCTCGCTCACAAGGCGAGGACAGACCGTCCACCTCGGACTTGCCTGGCCATGGGGCACCACGCAGCACCCCTAGGGCGGATCCCTCCCCCTCCCCAGACACACGGTCCCCCAGGGCCCCAGGCCGCCCCCTCCAGCCGGTCCCAGCAGTGGGTATGTGGATGTGCAAGCCAGGCTGAGACGCATCCTTGAGGCAGTGGGGGACGTGGCAGGTCCCGGGGAATGGGGAGGCTGCAGCTGAGGGCACCGAGGGCGGTGGGCACTGGGGCTCCCTCCAGGCCCCTAAACGGGCCACAGGATGTCCCACAGCTCAGGCCCCAGGAGAGGGAGGACCGGCTGCAGGACCCGGAATGCGGCCACACGCCCAGCACTGCCCACCACACATGATGCAGCACTGGCCATTAGAGAGGCATATCGTGAAGTCCCCGCACCCCAACGTCTGGTCTGTCACCGCGTTAAGGAAAAAAAGCAGCCGGCCCCCAGAAAACACAGCACACGCTGACTGGCTGTGCACACCCCCCAGAAAACACAGCACACGCTGACTGGCTGTGCACACCCCCCAGAAAACACAGCACACGCTGACTGGCTGTGCACACCCCGCAGAAAACACAGCACACGCTGACTGGCTGTGCACACAGGGTCTTTGAAGGGGCCGTGTTTCCATAAGCAGCACTGGCGCTGGCCTGACCCTGGGGTATTAGGTGCAGCAGGGAGCCTCCGCCCCACGCTGTGCTGAGGCAGCCGCACCTGGACTGTTGAGAGGGACCTCTGTGCCAGGGAAGCCCCTCTTGCTGGACCCCTCCCTCAGCAGGGTCCCCACACCCTGCGTCCTGGGCAGGCCCCAGCCCCGGGCCTTGGTGGGAAGGGTATGGAAGCTGCCTTGTGCAGGGCTGGAGGCTGGGGGAGGTGGGGGAGTACCCAGTGCTGCGGGGAACGGCACCTCTTCCCCTGGGGACCCACAGCCCTTTCAGCATCCAAAGCCCTGTGGCGGCCCCCACTCAGCCCCATCTTTGGCTTGGCCTCTGTGCTCTGAGGAAGGGGCTTCTGTGGCCCCGGATTCACCCAGAGACACAGAGCAAAGGGCACAGGGGTGCAGGGGGTGGGGTGGGCACTGAGTGATTCTGGCCACGGCCTTAGACCAGGAGTCCTGGGAGGCGCCCAGGAGGTGGCTGGTGGCTGCCGATGGCCACCTATGGTCACTGACCAGCCACCGAGGGTCCCTAATGGCTGCAGAAGCCCCTCCCCACCACCCTTGCCGGCTCCCGCCATGCCCAAGCAGCTCACCTTGGTGGTGAAGGAGGCCGTCTTTGCGTAGTGGTTCAGCATCTGGTCGCAGGTCAGGCTGTGATAGTCAATGGCGTCCCTCTTGATGGTCCAGAGGAGGTACGGCATCTCGTTTTTTACCAACCTAGACTGGCAAGAAAAAAGTCTTTATTGATGCTCAGCATCCAACGTTCACACCAGCCAGGATGGGACGGAGCGAGGCGACCATCAGCGGATACATGGCGTGCAGCGTGAGGATCCCAGCTGGGCTCTGCTGCGGGCAGCAGTGCTCCTTGTGGTCCTCCTGTGCACGGGATGTGGGGCGCAACCAGGACCACGCAGGGTTTCCACGGAGGGGCCTCGGGCTCTGGGGAGCCACCCCGATGTGGGGCTGCAGGTGGGGCCTGAGCCCTCCGCACGGGGTCTACGTGGGTGTGGGGATGCACCACTTGTCGAGATGACACGACACTTCATAACCCAGAGCTCACAGTCCCCAGGACGGAAGCCCCCAGGCCTGCACTGTGGGCCCTGCGCACCCCTCCCTGAGCCCCAGGCTCTGGCCTCCCGCTCCTGCCCTGCTGATAGAGGGGCTGGGCGTGGAGCTGGGGGTGTGTGGTTGGTGCTTTTCTGTTTACAAAATGGCATCTGTTAAGTCAAAATTCCAACCAGGCTGGGTGCAGTGGCTCACGCCTGTAATCCCAACACTTTGAGAGGCCAAGGCGGGTAGATCACCTGAGGCCAGGAGTTCAAGATCAGCCCGGCCAACATGGTGAAACCTCGTCTGTACTAAAAATACAAAAATTAGCCAGGCTGGTGGTGGGCGCCTGTAATCCCAGCTATTCGGGAGGCTGAGGCAGGAGAATCACTTGAACCTGGGAGGCGGAGGTTGCAGTGAGCTGAGATCGCACCATTGTACTCCAACATGGGCAACAGAGTGAGACTCCATCTTAAAACACGCCCCCCCGCAAAAAAATATGTATGTGTGTGTGTGTAAATAATAGCACACTAACTGCTAACCACTAACCACTGTAGGGGTGAGAAACAGCATCATCAACAGAGCCGAAGTTCCCCAGCCACCCCCACCAGGTAACTGCCACCTGCAGCTGTCTCCTCCAGGCGCAATGACCAGCGTGTTTCTGTCTCTCCGGAATGCATGTGTTATAATCCTCACTCCCAGGGCGATGGCATAGGAGGCGGGCTTTAGGATTAGGTCATGAGCCTGAGCCCCTCACGATGGGCTTGCACCCTTACAAAGAGGCCCCAGGAAAACCCTTGCCTCCGTGTGAGGACGCAGAGAGAAGCCAGTTGTCCGTGAAGCAGGACACTCTCAGAGAGCCCAGCCACACTGCCCCGACCCAGACTCCAGCCTCCAGAACAGTGAGGAATGTTCTGTTGTGTCCACACCACTGCCCACGGACCTGTGGGAGCCGCTGGAGCACCCACGACGCTCTATGGGAAAGGCACTGACTCCAGGAACCCGGAAGGACAAGCTCACTGGTCGTGTGGGAGGCGCCTCATCAAGTCTGGGTCCATTTTTCTATTTGTCTTTTCATTACTGATTTGTGAGTTCTTCATATATTCTGGACATTTGATCTTCTAAATTTTAAGTACTGCAAATGTCGCCTCCCACTCTGGTTTCTCTTTCGTCCTCTTTATGGTGGAGGGTTGGGAGCCCTCAGGGACTAGGCTGGGCTGGGGAGGTGGGGAGGCGCATACTGCCGTGTTGCTGGAGACCCCAGCTCACTCGCTGGCCAGGCCCCATCCTGCAACACACCGGCCGAGCTGTCCAAGCCCTGCTGGGCCTCAGTGCCCTCAGCTTCCACGTGCACGCGGCAAGCCAGCCTGGTGTGGGTGGAGGGGAGCTGGGAGGACAGGGTCCACTCACTGCACAGCGGCTCATCCAGCACCAAAGGGTTCGCCCCACCCCTGGGGGCGGCCAGGTCCTGCTGCCCGGTCAAGGGGCCCTGCTGTGACTGGGGCTTTGCCCCCGCTGGGCTGCCATCCCCCTAGGACATGGGCGAGTGGGCATGGAGCAGGGTGGTGGTGTGAGAAGCCTTGGAGAGGCGCGGCTGACCACAATGCATGCAGGGGATGCCCACGATGCACGCAGGGGACGTACCATCACGTTGTGGATGTCGTCTGTTTTCTCCAAGGCCATTTCTTGATTTTCTTTGACTTTGCCACATGTAACATCTGCCAACGAAACACAGGGGAGGCCTGAACATGGAGCCTCAGCCAGACTTCCCACGCCGTGTCCGTTACCACCACCACAGGTAGGACAGCAACTTGTTTACTTCCAGAAACCTTGCTCCAGGTGGGGCCTTGCCCCGGTGGAGCAGGTGCCTTTGTGGGTCCTGAGTCAGGCTCGGGGCGCTCTGGCAGCCCCCATACATCCAGTGAGCATCCACTGCATCGAACCTCCCCAGGGCTGTGACAGGGCTTGGGGGCCCGGGATTCCTGGAGGCCCAGGTGTCCCCGGGTGTGGAACGGTGGAGACAGCCCGGGATGGGGGTGGGAGTGATAGAGGCTGAGGGGCCACGGGCAGGGTGGAGGAGGAGGGGGACATTTGATCCGGGTCTCAATGGGGCCGAGAGGACACAGACACAGCTGTGCAGATGTCAGCCAGGAGCAGCCAGCGCCGCAGGGGCCTGAGGAGTGGACTTCGGGGACCTGGGGCTGGAGGAGGGACGGCCGGGGTCAGGCAGAGAGAGGATGACAGAAATCGCCCGGGCAGGAGGAGGCCTGGGCGGGGGCCACAGGGACTCTGAGAAGGGAGCAGGGCTGGGGACTTGAAAGAGTTTGCCTGGCACGACCATCTGGGGCAGGGAGGCCAGGAGGGCGATGGAGACCTGGGGTCGGAGACGCCCCATCAGGCACACCAGGACCAAGGGGCAGGCACCACAGTCAGGCCAGTGCCGACTCCCCCTGCCTGTGACAGACACACACGCCCTGAACTGAGACGCGCGCCTCCGATACGCTACCAGCAACCCCAGCACCTTCGTCCTCGACATCCGGAATGACCTTGGGCAAAAAGTGGAACTTCTTCTCCACCCAGCCCTTCCTTCGCAGAGCGGCCCGGACCACCGGGTAGTGTCCGTAAATAGAGAAAATCTTCTTCTCCTAAAATGGCAAGAGGATATTTTATTTTATTTCAATCATTTTTGGGGGACAGGCAGACTTTGGTTGCATGGATAAGCTCTTTAGTGCTGGTTTCTAAGATGTGGGGGCATCCATCACCCAATAATGTAATTTTTTTTTTTTTTGAGATGGAATCTCGCTCTGTCACCCAGGCTGGAGTGCAGCCTGGCCAACACAGTGAAACCTCCATCTCTACTAAAAAATACAATCTCTACTAAATAAATCTCTACTAAAAATTAGCTGGGCATGGTGGCATGCACCTGTAGTCCCAGCTACTCGGGAGGCTGAGGCACAAGAATTGCTTGAACCCGGGAAGCAGAGGTTGCTGTAAGCTGAGATTGTGCCACTGCACTCCAGCCTGGGCAACAGAGCAAGACTTCATCTCAAAAATAAGTAAGTAAATAAAAGGTAATGTCAGCCAAGTCCCCACAGGGAAGAGGCTGCAGCTCGGGGACACAGTGCGTCAGAGACCAGACAGATAGATTCCAAGTCCCAAAACAAATGTCCTTTTAAAAAAATGTCCCCCTCCCCACTGAGTCCCAAGGAGCATTTACCTTAATAGCTTTTTCCGTTAACTGCCTTGCTATCTTATATCTGTCTAATCTGGAGGAAGAAGCCAAGTCTTGGGAAATTCCTTGTTTTAATTCTGCAAAAGAGAAAGAGGACATCAAATCAAAGGATAAGGCATCCAAGGCCGGGCGCGGTGGCTCACGCCTGTCATCCCAGCACTGTTAATCCCAGCACTGTGGGAGGCCGAGGCGGGCGGATCACCTGAGGCCAGGAGTTCGAGACCAGCCTGGCCAACATGGTGAAACCCTGTCTCTATTAAAAATACAAAAGTTAGCCGGGCGCAGTGGCTAACACTTGTAATCCCAGCACTGTGGGAGGCCGAGGCGGGCGGATCACCTGAGGCCAGGAGTTGGAGACCAGCCTGGCCAACATGGTGAAACCCTGTCTCTATTAAAAATACAAAAGTTAGCCGGGCGCAGTGGCTAACACTTGTAATCCCAGCACTGTGGGAGGCCGAGGCGGGCGGATCACCTGAGGCCAGGAGTTCGAGATCAGCCTGACCAACATGGTGAAACCCTGTCTCTACTAAAAATACAAAAGTTAGCCGGACGTGGTGGCTCATGCCTGTAATCCCAACTACTAAGGAGGCTGAGGCAGGAGAATCACTTGAACCGGGAGGTGGAGGTTGCAGTGAGCTGAGATGGCGCCATTGCACTCCAGCCTGGACAACAAGAGTGAAACTGTGTCTCAAAAAAAAAAGACATGCCTCTGATGAGGCCAGACATGAAATGGCATATTCTGAGAGGCGCCATCCATAAGCCAGCAAAATTCATCCACAGTCCACAGTGATGGAGACCAGAGCTGTGAGAGAGGGCGTGTGGCCGGACGCTGGTCCACGGAATGGTGGTAGAAGTGTCAGAGGTGTGTGAACCAGAGCAGCTCCATCTTGAATAGGGGCTGGGTAAAATGAGGCTGCATTCCCAGATGGTGAAGGCGTTGTAAGTCATAGGATGAGATAGGAGGTTGGCACAAGATACAGGTCATAAAGACCCTGCTGATATAAAACAGGTTGCCGTAAAGAAGCTGGCTAAGACCCACCAAAACCAAGATGATGATGCCAGTGACCTATGGCCGTCCTCACTGCTGCACTCCCACCAGCGCCGTCTCAAAAAACATAAATTGAATTAAATTAAGAAGCTCTGATTATCAAAAGGAAGCATGAAGTGACTGACAAGCTGCATCCATCTGACAAAGAGCGTGTATCCAGGACATACAGAGAACTCCTCCAAGTCCGTGAGGTCACAGAGCAATCTCACCGCGGCCTGCAGACCCAGAACCACACTCCGGAAGGAAGAGCTCCAAATGGCCAATAATCAGGTGAAAAACAGCTCAACACCTTGAGCTGTCTGGAAATGCAAATTAAAACCAGTGAGATTTAATTAATGCAAATTAAAACCACACCCACCAGAGTGCCCGGAGTGGCAGTGAGGACACCCACTGCTGGTGGGGACGGCGGAGGTGGGGGGCCACCGGAGCTCTCAATTGGGCCCTTAAATGGTTGGGGGAGCTTCTAAAGCTAAGCATGAGCCCGCCCTGTAACCCAGCCGTTGACCCCTAGGGAGCATTTACCCACGAAGACGAGCCTGAAGAGGGCAAGGGCAGGAAGGAAGAGAAACGCGAGTACAGGGCCCCCCATGACCCACCAAGGGAGCCCTTCACACCCACACGTTTAATTTCCCAGTTTCCCAAGAAGCTGGACAGTGGGATCGGGGTGCAGGAGGCAGGAGCCAGCGCCCCCCAACACTCCTGGGGTCCTACGCCTGGACTGCCCAAGAGAAGGCACCTGGCTCTACAGCTCAGTGAAGTGCCCGCCCCCGGATTCCCCGATTTCCTGGCAGCAGGTTGCAGCCAGCATTGCCTCTGAGCTCGGGAGCTGCAGCACTGCTCTGGGCGAGTGGCTGGTACGCAGGCAATACACGATACGCACTATTTTCTTCTCTCCCGTCTCCGTTGGAAGAAGCCGACCAGAGCCCCTTCCTCTCTGGCTCCATGCTGGCCTCCGACAGCTCGCCCTTCGCTCCTCTGGACCCTAGAGGGGAGGGTGTGGTGGTTATGCGGAAACCGGGAGGGTGTAGGGGGCCCTGGGGATGGAGAGGGTTCTGAGGCCCATGCTGAGGGTCAGGTCTGGGGTTGGGAATCAGGTCTGGGTTGGGGTCAGGTCTGGGTTGGGGGGTCAGGTCTGGGGTTGGGGGATCATGTCTGGGTTGGGGGATCAGGTCTGGGGTTGAGGGTCAGGTCTGGGGTTGGGGGATCATGTCTGGGTTGGGGGATCAGGTCTGGGGTTGGGGGATCATGTCTGGGTTGGGGGATCAGGTCTGGGTTGGGGGATCAGGTCTGGGGTTGGGGGATCAGGTCTGGGTTGGGGGATCAGGTCTGGGGTTGGGGGATCATGTCTGGGTTGGGGGATCAGGTCTGGGGTTGGGGGATCATGTCTGGGTTGGGGGATCAGGTCTGGGGTTGGGAGATCATGTTTGGGTTGGGGGATCAGGTCTGGGTTGGGGGATCAGGTCTGGGGTTGGGGGATCATGTCTGGGTTGGGGGATTAGGTCTGGGGTTGGGGGATCATGTCTGGGTTGGGGGATCATGTCTGGGTTGGGGGATTAGGTCTGGGGTTGGGGGATCATGTTTGGGTTGGGGGATCAGGTCTGGGTTGGGGGATCAGGTCTGGGGTTGGGGATCAGGTCTGGGTTGGGGATCAGGTCTGCACTGGGGTCAGGTCCGGGTTGA
This sequence comes from Macaca thibetana thibetana, assembly GCF_024542745.1. NCBI lineage: Eukaryota > Metazoa > Chordata > Mammalia > Primates > Cercopithecidae > Macaca > Macaca thibetana. The sequence continues at coordinate 736,403 of NC_065587.1, read as the reverse complement.
GGGTCAGGTCTGGGTTGGGGTGAGGTCTAGGTTGGGGTCAGGTCTGGATTGTGGGATCAGGTCTGGGGTTGGGGGTTAGAACTGAGTTTGGTATCAAGTCTGGGTTGAGTGGCAGGTCTGGGAATTGGGGGTCAGGTCTGGGTTGTGGGATCAGGTCTGGGGTTGGGGGTCAGGACTGGGTTTGGTATCAGGTCTGGGTTGAGCGGCAGGTCTGGGAATTGGGGGTCAGGTCTGGGTTGTGGGTATCAGGTCTCAATTGGGGATCAGGTCTAGGTTGAGGGGGAGGTCTGGGCTGGGGGGGCAGGTCTAGGCTAATGAGGAGAGGTATGGGGTTCTGAAGGCGGAGGGGAGTGGACAGTTGTGGAGTTCCCAGAAGATGGGGGAAGGTGGGGAGAACAGCTCTGGGCTTTCGAGTGCGGGCGGGTGGGTAGAGGTGGGCAGGTGTCGAGGGGGAGTTCTGTGGTTCCGAGCGAGGATTCCGAGTCTGGGATTCCTAGAGGGAGGCATCTAGAATTCGGAAGCCCGGGGCGGGGAGAGGGGGTAGCCTGGGTTTCGAGATGTGGGGGGCGGGTCTGGGGTTCCGAAGGCAGGTGTGGGGGAGGGATCCGGTCGGACGAGCCTGGGGTTCCGCGGTCGGGGGGTCGTGCTCACCGGGGACCGGGTCAGTGGCTCGCACCGCGCCGCCCGGCTTCCTGGGGTTGCCCGGGGCAACGTGCTGGGGCGGCCACGCGCATTGTGCACCCCCGGTGCGGCGGCTGCTGGGCCTGGAGCCTGGGGCTGTGCGGCGGCGGCGGCCCCGGGGCGTGGGGCTGCGCGGGCGGCGGGGGACGCGGGGGCGCTGGGGGCTGCGGCGTGCGGGGGGCGCGGGCCCGGACCGGTAGCAGTCGGCGGCGCTTGGGCTGGGCCCGGGTTGGGGTCCGGGTCCCGGGCTGCTGTCGGAGCAGGCGCGGTTGCGGGGTCCGGGGCGCGGGACGGTGCGCGCCATGGTGTCCGCCCCGGGAGGGCCCGAGTGTAGCCCCAGGTCACGCGCTGCGGCCCCGCGCCCCCCTGTGAAGGTCACACTCAATCCCCCACCAGGTCACAAAGACCCGCGGGTCACATCCTGCCCCTCCCCTCAGGCCTCCTGGGCCCGCCGGGCCTTCTCGCCCTCCCCGGGGCCCTCACGCCACCCTGTCTCCCTGGGCCCTGCCCCACGCGAGGCTGGAGCGGCGGGGTGAGGACGCCGCGGACGCTTCGCTCCTCCCGGGCTACGCGCTGCGGGTCCTGGTTGTTGGGGGCGATGGGGTGACCGCAGCAGCGCCCCCGTCCTGCGGTGGAACCTGGGGGGGCCTTGGTGCCCGCAGAACCACTTGTGGGGTTCCACGCCGCTGTCCCCCGGGTGTTCTGAGCCCACCCAGGTCCACACGGCCCGTGTCCTATCCCCTCCGACCCCGCAGATCAGATCACCCCACCCCTCATCACCCCGCCAGGGGTAGCTGGTGTCTCATCCGGCACCTCGGGGTGGGGGTAGGAAAGACACACCCGCCCCACCAGGACCCTCACTCGTGGCAACTTTCCAAAGCCTAGATGTCTTTGGTTTTAAATCAACTTTATTTTGCATTTAACTTCCCAAGATACCCCAAAAGGGAGTTTCTGCCCCGACTCTGAAGGGACTGGTGGGGGACTTGAGGGGCAGGGAGTAGTTGCGTCCACTGGCCGGGGTGGTTCCTTCCCAGCTCCCTCCCTCTTCCCCCAGGAATGCCACTGGGCTCTCACCAGCCCCCTGTACTGGCCTCTAGGGGTTACACAAATCAGTGAGTGAAAAGCTGGCCCTCCCTTCACCCTCCTCCCTGTGTCCCGAGGTTTCCAGTAGTGACAGAGCCGACCCCGCTGAGACCCAACATTAAACAGCCACAGCCACGTCTACAAGGCAGCGTTTATTGCTCAAGCATATTAAACCAAAACGTAGATTGAAAGAGACAGTTCTTTTAAACCCCATTTGTCCGGATTTTTTAAGCGCTCTAAAATAAGAAAGTGAAAGCCAGTAAAAACGCTCCAAGTGCCTAATTCTGGCTCTGAAACTTGAGCTCTCTGGTCTACCCCCAAGAAGACATCAGTGCTGTCCCTGTGGCTCCCACCCCATTCCCAGGAGCAGACCCCACCGGCCTCCAAGCTGCAGGGAGGTGGGAGTGTCCTGCAGACGGGGTGGGGTCTGCATCCAGTGCCAGGAAGGGTGGCCTCTCCTCTCCCACAGTGGCGCTTGTTTGGGACCGTGGCCAAAGCGTTTGCCCGGCCCCTGTCTCTGTCGTTCTGGAGCTGCTGAGGGCTGCAGAGAGGGACTGGCTTGTCCCCTCTCGGAGCATCTGGGGGGACGTCTTGCCTGCATTCCCCTTGAACGGTGGAAAATAATGATCCCACTTGTTGTGAACACCATGACGGTATCTTGGCAGCCAGAGTTACTCCTGCTCAGCAGTGGGAAACCTGGGAGGGTCCTCAAAGCCCCTAGCAGGCAGCCCCATCCAACTGCATCTCCCAGGCCTCCTGGTTCTTTGATCCTGATGGCCCCAGGCCACAGAATGAATCTCTGGGCCTTTCCAGCAGCCCATGGGGGACCAGTCAATACACCCGAAGGCAGTAAAGGGAAAATGTTCATGTGTTCTCAGACCAGAAGGAAAGAAACAAAACCACTGTGAAGAAAAACACCTGCTGGAAAGTAATGACCAAAATAACAAGATTCCTAGTTTTACAGTCACCCCAACTCACTGCAGATTTACTGGGAGGATCCAGGCGCCCTCGGGGAAGAGGAGACGCAGGGAACCCACTCCTGGCCATGGCACTGCCCAAAGCCAGTGTTATTCTCACACCCAACTGTCCCTGCAGTCTGGCAGGTGGGCAGTGACTGCCTGGGCTGTACCCTAAGACCCCAAAACAGCAGAGATGGAGAAGACCACTGGCCCTGGGGTCTTCTCAGTGAGGATCAAGACAAAGTACTTGCTAGGAGGTAGAGGGGGCTGGGTGAACCTGTGAGGATTCCTGGGCTCTGACCTGATCTGTCCTACATTTTGAGTAATGGGAGCAAACATAGAAGGGAGCGGCTCAGCTTCCCCCGGTCACTGGGGCCAGGGAGTCACTGGGGCCAGGGAGACGTGGTCGAGCCCGTTTACAAAGCCTTAGATGCAGTCCCACCCCCAAGAACACTGCCTATCACAGTAGCGGCCACGTGGCACTCCAAGCTGGGCATGACAGTGCCCAGGATGTGGGCAGTGCCTGGGACGTGGGCCAGCCACTGTGGCGGCGGATTCCTCTAGAATGACTGGGTCTATGTAGGAAGACAAGGCAGGCGACCCGGTGTGGACCGGTGTGGATTTCACCTGGGAGAGCAGTGGCAGCCCGTGTCACTTGCACCTGGGCTCTGGAGGAGGGGCCCCCACGGCTCCCGGGCCAGGACAGAGGTGCCCAGCCTTGTTCTCACTGTCCAGGAAGAGCCGCTGGGCAGGCTGAGCCTGGGGCAGGTGCACCTTGCAGGGAAGTAGGTAAGATCCCACTGGGCTGACTGAGCACCCAGGATAGACCCGAAGAGTGGAGGGAAGAAGCCGGGTCAGAGGGGGCAGGAGACGCAGGGACCCACAGTCTGACCCCGGTCAGGTCCAGAGAGCCCACTCCAGCCCAGGCCATGAGAGAGGCAGGACGCGGAGCTGGGGCCTGCTCAGCGGTGGGGCTCTCAGAGGTGGAACCAGGGGGCCCTTCCTCGGCCTGGGAAGCTGCGGCCATGCTCCTGCTGTTAGGACACGGGAGCCCTTGGCACTGACTGATCTGACTGAAACACAGACTAGCCAACATTGGCCTATTTTAAAATTAAACTACCCTAGGAAGTGAAAACCCCACTACAGCCTGGTCTGCCCTCACGCAGGGGAAAAGAGGTGTTAGAAGCAGTAGCTCGGGGTGATTAGGGGTTGTGCGTTTCCGTGCTTGGGGCCAGGCTGGGCACTGCCACCCAGTTTCTGCGTCCAGAGGTCACTGGGCCATCTGCACCACGACGGCTCTCCAGGCTTTCTCCTTGTCAAACTCCTTCAGGGGGCTCCTGGCCACCTGCGACCGAGACAGGAAAGGTGTTACTTCACCAGGACCACCTGTGCGGCGGGAAGCTGGACACGCCACTCGGCCACAGGCAGCAAGCAGCCAGCATTCTTTAAACTTCAGAAGTTTTCTTTGAATGTGAAGGAAGTGGGGGAACTAACCCCTGGGCCACTATGGAAAGAGACAAAGGCCTTTACTCCCTCACTGTCCCAGCAACGCCCGCGTCCCCACACATCCGGTGTCTACGGAGCCTGGGATGGAGCAGCCCTTCACTCAGTCCCTTGCCCTGGCTCCGGGGCGGGGGGCGGGAGAGGCCTCCCAAGGGTGGACATGTGCCTGACGGCCGAGGAAGAAAACACTTAAGGCAGAGGTGACCAGATGCCTCCAGGCACAAGGGAGGACAGCGCCAGCCCCAGCTGACTACCTGAGCCCCAGCCGTTCATCCTGAGCCCCAGCCGCCCACCCTGAGCCCCAGCCGCCCACCCTGCGCCCCGGCCGTCCACCCTGGGTCCCGGCCGCCCACCCTGAGCCCCGGGATGAGCAGTTCTGGGATCTGGGGAGAGCACCTCATGCATCCAACTCTGGGCCTTGCTAGTCATGACAGAAACCCAGGTGGGTCTCATTTCAGGCCCAGGGACTGCCGTCCTAGCAGGAAGATTGACCACAGCCAGGCAAAACAGCAGCAAAGCAGCTGAGGAGGCAGGTGAAGGGAATGTCAGTGGGGAGGGGTGGAGGGTGGGGGCGACTGGGTCAGCTGAGAAAGGAGCCAAGGGCAAGAGGGCGTCTTCCAGGACTTAGCGGGCACTGGAGGCTCTGCACCAAGACTCTGAGGCCGGTGGTGTGCCGAACACAGGAGAGCAGGGTATGCAGGGCAAGAGCAGCGGCCAGTCCGCCCAGGGTGGCCTAGAGGTGGAGCAGGACTCAGAGCCGTGCTGAGAGGGTGGCCTGGAGGTGGGGCAGGACTCACAGCCTCGCTGAGAGGGTGGCCTGGAGGTGGGCAGGACTCAGAGCCTCGCGGAGAGGGTGGCCTGGAGGTGGGGCAGGACTCAGAGCCCCCCTGAGAGGGTGGCCTGGAGGTGGGGCAGGACTCAGAGCCTCGCGGAGAGGGTGGCCTGGAGGTGGGCAGGACTCAGAGCCTGCTGAGAGGGTGGCCTGGAGGTGGGCAGGACTCAGAGCCTGCTGAGAGGGTGGCCTGGAGGTGGGCAGGACTCAGAGCCGCGCTGAGAGGGTGGCCTGGAGGTGGGCAGGACTCAGAGCCGCGCTGAGAGGGTGGCCTGGAGGTGGGCAGGACTCAGAGCCGCGCTGAGAGGGTGGCCTGGAGGTGGGCAGGACTCAGAGCCGCGCTGAGAGGGTGGCCTGGAGGTGGGCAGGACTCAGAGCCGCGCTGAGAGGGTGGCCTGGAGGTGGGCAGGACTCAGAGCCGCGCTGAGAGGGTGGCCTGGAGGTGGGCAGGACTCAGAGCCGTGCTGAGTGGCCACCCAGGTGTTTGGGCATCAAGCTGACCATCCTCGTGGTCACTACACCTGAGGGTCAGCGGGCAGGTTTGCCCAGGGGAGCACCGCCAGGACCTGTAGCTCAGTGTGGGGAAGACGCTGAGCCTCCGCCTTTTAGTTGAGGGGGCAGCGAGACAGTAGGCAGGGCCCAGGGGAACATTGTTCAGGCCGTGACAGCCAGAAGTTGTTGACACCCCAGCTCCACGGAGCCCCACGTGCCAGGCTGGGTGGGCAGTGCCTTCCCTGCAGAACTGTGTCCCCACCAGAGGCCAGGGGAGGAAACCATGACCTGCCGGAGCCCCCACAAAGCCCTCTTCTGTGTCTCTGAGAGCAAATCTGAAAGCATTAAGTCCAGAATATTTCCCAGGGGTGGGTCTGGGCTTACCTAGGCTTTGTGTTTGTATTTTTAAAAGACATTTTACGGCAGGGCGCGGTGACTCACGCCTGTAATTCCAGCACTTTAGGAGGCCGAGGCGGGTGGATCACGAGGTCAGGAGTTCGAGATCAGTCTAACCAACATAGTGAAACCCCGTCTCTCTAAAAATAGGAAAATTAGCTGGACGTGGTGGCACACGCCTGTAGTCCCAGCTACTTGGGAGGCTGAGGCAGGAGAATCGCTTGAACCCGGGAGGCGGAGGTTGCGGTGAGCCGAGATCGTGCCACTGCACTCTAGCCTGGGTGACAGAGCGAGACGCCTTCTCAAAAAAGGAAAAAAGAAAAAGAAAAAGACATTTTATTTCTTCGGGGTTTTTCTGGGGCGTTTTTAAAAATACAAAGTGGCACAAGGAGCCTTCGAGGGTCGTGGTGTGTGGCCCTTGGAGGCCCTCACCAGGACAGGTGCCCCCACCGCAGGCCTCTCACCTCCCCAGCAGGCGCTCCTGTGGACCACTCACATCCCCAGCGCCCGCACACCCCACAGGCCTCTCACCTCCCCAGCTGGGCACCCCTGTGGGCCACTCACCTCCCCAGTGCCCCCTCCCCCTGCAGGCCACTCACCTCCCCAGCCAGGCGCTCCTGCGGGCCGCTCTGGGTGTCCCAGGACGCGCCCTGCAGCCTTGCGCTGACCTTGAAGCGCACACACTGGATGGCGGTGCCCGTGTTGAGGCCGGCCTGCAGCAGGAGCACCAGCAGCAGCAGCAGCAGAAGCACGTCGTAGGATGGCTGCAGGTAGAAGGAGGAGTGAGCAGGGTGGCCCAGCCGCCCTCCAGCCCAGGAGACCAAAGCTCCCTCGTGCCCGCAGCCTTCGCAAAGAGCAGGTGCCAGGCTCGAGTTGGAGCTGCAGTAACCCAAACGCACTGTTATTTCAACAACCTGATGATAATCATTCTAGCTCAATTAATGAGGTCAATTCTGCCTTAAATTCCATCAGCTTGTGTTCAACAGACAGGAATCAAAGTGACCGAACCACTGCCAGGCCCTGTGGACAGTGCTGGCTGCTAGTGGTCAAGTCGCTCCACCCATCCTGCCCCAACACCCACAAGGCTCAGTCCTGGAGCCAGCAAGACCGTCTGCAGGAGGCAGAAGCGCTGACCATTCCGTGTCAGCAGGATTCTGAGCAGAGGAGAGAGGGGGCAGCCATCCTGGCGGGTGGGGGCACAGGCCCCCAACAGCTTCACCCCTGAGCCCCCGCTGCTGGGAAGGAAGAGGCAGGAGGCAGCGCGGCGAGCTTGGCAGGGAAGGGGATGGAGGGAGCGACCAAGGATGCAGGGAGCCAGAGAGTGACCACAGAGCACCCAAACCCTCTGTGCCCGTGGATAGCTTTCCAGTGTCGGCCCAGGAAAAACAAAGCAGCTACATGCCGGAGTGATGAAGGAATTCAGAAGAGCTCTGATCCCCTCGGGTATCAAGGAAACACCAGGATAAATTATTAAGTTTAAAAAAACAAGCAAGGGGCCGGGCACAGTGGCAGGAGCCTCTCATCCCAGCACTTTGGGAGGCCAAGGTGGGCGGATTGCTTGAGCCCAGGAGTTCAAGACCAGCCCTGGCAACAGAGTGAGACCCAGTCTCTGAAAAATAAAATAAATAAATACATAATTAAAAAGTGAGGTACATGGCTGAGCACGGTGGCTCACGCCTGTAATCCCAGCACTTTGGGAAGGCGAGGCAAGCGTATCACTTAAGGTCAGGAGTTCGAGACCAGTCTGGCCAACATGCTGAAACCCTATCTCTGCTAAAAATACAAAAATTAGCCAGGCGTGGTGGCACATGCCTGTAATCCCAGATGCTCCAGAGGCTGAGGCAGGAGAATCACTTGAACCCGGGAGGCAGAAGTTGCAGTGAGCCAAGACTGTGCCACTGCACTCCAGCCTGGGCGACAGCGTGAGACTCTGCTAAAAAAAAAAAAAAAAAAAAAAAAAAAAAAAAAAAAAAAAAAAAAAAAGCAGCGAGGTACAGAATAGTAATTGTGATTCTAGTGTACACGCTATTTTGTAAGAAAGGAAAGAAAATTATCATCTGGTTGCCCATAAGAGGAGCAGGTCAGTCGGGCATGAGACCATAGCTTCTCTGAGCTCATCTGTTAGAGTCTGGCTTTTGAACCACATAAATATTTTATATATTCAAAAAATGTCATTTTGAAAAAAGCACCAAGCCCTAAAATGGAATACAACCAGAGGCCATTAAACTTAATGGGGCATCAAACCCAAAAGATAACCCCACACAGAAAGGGGCCGACTTCGCTGGCGTGTGGCTGTCCCCTCCTAGCAGAATGCAAAATGGAAGCCTCAGGCTCACTCAGGAGATGGCCCCGGGTGGTAATATCCTCTCTCGTAATCGTGAACAATTATATGCATATTGTAAGACAACGTGAAGTAGCAGATATATTAAATGTCACAGGAAACAAAATATTTGGAGTAGGAGTGGGGGAAGCAAACATAAGAGAAGTCAAGAAAAAACCCCAGGCCAGGCCGTTGTAGCTCACATCTGTAATCCCAGCACCTGTGGGAGGCTGAGGACACTATCCCCCATCAGACAGTCAGAGGGTGACTCCATCCCCCATCAGACAGTCAGATGGTGACTCCATCCCCCATCAGACAGTCAGATGGTGACTCCATCCCCCATCAGACAGTCAGACGGTGACTCCATCTTCCATCAGACGGTGACTCCATCTCCCATCGGACGATGACTCCATACCCCATCGGACGGTGACTCCATCCCCCCAGTGATTCCATCCTGCATCAGGCAGTGACTCCATCCCCCATCAGACAGTGACTCCATGCATCAGTGACTCCATCTCCCATCAGACGGTGACTCCATCCCCCATCAGACAGTGACTCCATCCATCAGTGACTCTATCTCCCATCAGACAGTGACTCCATCCATCAGTGACTCCATCTCCCATCAGACGGTGACTCCATCCCCCATTAGATAGTGACTCCATCCCCCATCAGATGGTGACTCCATTCCCCCATCCATCAGTGACTCCATCCCCCATCGGCACAATCATGTTGACCTGGAGCAAACAGCTTGAATACAGGTCTTCTAATGATTTGGGTGGCAAAATCACTTATATTGGAAACAAGAACAAACAAACAAAGAAACACACCAGGTATCCAAGAAATATATGTAGCTACACGTGCCTAAGCCTTGAAAGTCGTGTTGGAGATAAGCTCCTACTGGGCCAGCTCAAAGTCACGGGACTTTGAATTCTCCTTAAATTCACCCATTAAACTCAATGCAGTTCTGGTGCAAATCCAAAAAACGTGTCCAACAAACTCAGGACAGATTCTAAAACGGGCTCAGGGACAGAGGGGTCCCAAGTCCCTGTGAAGCAGGTGGTGGCCCCAGATCCAGGGCGGAATTGAGGCCCCGAGGCCCTGGGGCCAGGCTGGCGGTGGGCAGCGCAATCACCGCTGCCCAGGAACAGTGGAGGAGGCCCCACCTGGAGCTGCCCCTGAAGCCGGGGCCCACAGAGTCCTAGGCAAAGCCAGCAAGGGCCAGGCCAACACGCAGAGCACTGCATGTCTGGAGCGCCCCGAAATAAAACACAACTCACTTTTATGGCTGGCGGGTAATCTTTAAACATCTCCACGATTCTCATGACGCTGAATGACAGATATCCAGAGGCTGTGAACAGCAGCGGAGACGTGAGGCTGCTTATGGCTATCAGCACCTCCACCTGGAAAAAAGCGCGGGTTGCAGGGCCAGGGCCGGAGCCCGGGAGCCCAGGACAGGGGGCGTGGCCAGGGCACAGGGGGGCGTGGCCGGATGCTCAGGGGCCTAGTCCCAAGCTGGTTCCCAGCATGGCTCCTGCTAAAACCTCTGCCTTTTCTTTTTTCTTTTTCTTTTTCTTTTCCTTTTTTTTTTTTTTTTTTTTTTTTTTTTTTTTGAGACGGAGTCTCACTCTGTCACCCAGGCTGGAGTGCAGTGGCGTGATCTCGGCTCACTGCAACCTCTGCCTCCGAGGTTCAAGCAATTCTCCTGCCTCAGCCTCCCAAGTAGCTGGGATTACAGGCGCCCGCCACCACGCCCCGCTAATTTTTGTATTTTTAGTAGAGACAGGGTTTTGCCACGTTGGTCAGGCTGGTTTCGAACTCCTGACCTCAGGTGATCCGCCCACCTCAGCCTCCCAAAGTGCTGTGATCACAGGCGTGAGTCACCACGCCCAGCCTGCCTTTCTTTCTTTTCTGAGATGCAGTCTCGCTCTGTAGCCCAGGCAGGAGTGCAGTGGCACAATCTCTGCTCACTACAACCTCTGCCTCCTGGGTTCAAACAATTCTCTTGCCTCGGCCTCCCGAGTAGCTGGGATTACAGGCATGCGCCACCACACCCGGCTAATTGTTTTGTATTTTTAGTAGAGACAGGGTTTCACCATATTGTCAGGCTGGTCTCGAACTCCTGACCTTGTGATCCACCCACCTTGGCCTCCCAAAGTTCTGGGATTACAGGCATGACCAGCCTGCCTTTTCATTCAAAGCGCAGTGCTACGAGTTTTTAAATATTTACTACCTAGGCATGGTGGCTCACGTCTGTAATCCCAGCACTTTGGGAGGCCAAGGAGGGCAGATCACTTGAGGTCACTAGTTCGAGATCAGCCTGGCCAACATGGCAAAAGCCCCATCTCTACCAAAAATACAAAAACTAACCGGGCATGGTGGCACATGCCTGTAGTCCCAGCTACTTGGGAGGCTGAGGCAGGAGAAAACTTGAACCCAGGAGACAGAGGTTACAATGAGCTGAGATGACACCACTGCACTCCAGCCTAGGTGACAGAGCAAGACTGTCTCAAACAAACAAAACCAAGAAACAAAAAACATTTACCTGCAATTCTCCATGCTTGAAAAAATAACCCTTTGGCATGGGTCACCTCCTTCACTGTTCTGAAGTCTGTCCTGCCGTTTTAACCCAGCCCAAATTCCCGTTTGACCCGTCAAGTCTCAGAGACAGCCTTCACTCATGCCAAGCACGGGCAGTCACCTTGCAAAGCACTCAGGGTCCACGTTTTGGCAGCAGTCATTAATAATCGGCCAGTCCGTATCCCACCGCTGCCAGTTTGTGGCAGTTTTGGCCGGGCGTGGTGGCTCACGCCTGTAATCCCAGCACTTTGGGAGGTCGAGGCAGGTGGATCACCTGAGGTCAGGAGTTCGAGACCAGCCTGGCCAACATGGTGAAAACCCGTCCCTACTAAAAATACAAAAATTAGCCGGGCGAGGTGGCAGGCACCTATAATCCCAGCTACTCAAGAGGCTGAGGCAAGAGAATCGCTTGAACCCAGGAGGCGGAGGTTGCAGTGGGCCAAGATTGTGCCATTGCACTCTAGCCTAGGGACAAGAGCAAGACTGTGTCTCAAAAAAAAAAAATAATAATAATGAAATCGACCAGCCTTAGGAGGTGCAGATGATGCTCAGACACTGGTCTCCTTCTGTGGTTAGGCATGGAGAGCGCTTCCAGAGTCTACACCGCCTTGCTCAGGTCTGCCTGTCCCTGGGAACAGTCCCTGCTGGGCGGGCCAGCCTCCGCCTCCCACAACCTCCACCTTCCTCAGCCCACAGGCCCTGCAGCTGGGTCCCTACAGTCTGGGGCTGGAGCCTGGTCACATGGCACCAAGGGAGGGCGGGGCCGGGCCCTGGCACCTGGGGTGAGGGGTTCACCTACCAGACACTTGCTGGGACACTCTGCTGTCACGTGACTGGCAATGGCACTTGGAAAGCACTAGGAGAAAGGAAAAGGGAAAGATTTTAGGGGAAATAGTCCAAGAAGTCAAATTCCAAACGTGCTCTCCCACCAGTGACCCCTCCATCCAGGCTGCCTGGCTGGTGCAGGGTTTGCGCTGGGGGGGTGTGGCGGTGCCCAAGGGCGCAGCTGGGGCAGGGACGGGTCCGCAGGGAAGCAGGGGTAGCCTCTCAGAGGTTTTGTGTGCTCTCTGTTCCTCAACCATTGGTTTAAAATTGTAAGCCTGTAGAAGAGCTGCCAGAGCAGTGCAGTGGTCATCTGAGGCATCTGAGGCCCCAAAATCACCAGTCCTTGACAGTCACATCTGTGCTCTCTCCAGCTGTCCCAGACAGCCTGACGCCTGAACACCCGAGTGTGCTGGCTGAGCCCAGGGCACTCGTGCACACACCCAAAGCAGCACCACGCCCGAGAGACTGCACGTGGGGCCGATGTGGTCCATGCCCAGATTCTTCCACTTGTCCTCAGCATGTTCTTTTTTTAAATTTTTAAATTTTTCTTTCTTCTTTTTCTTTCTTTCTTTTTTTTTTTTTAAAGACAGATTCTTGCTCTGTCACCCAGGCTGGAGTGTAGTGGCGCGATCTCAATTCCCTTCAACCTCCGCCTCCCAGGTTCAAGCCTCCCGAGTAGCTGGGATATAGGCGCCCGCCACCACGCCCGGCTAATTTTTGTATTTTTAGTAGAGACAGGGTTTCGCCTTGTTGGCCAGGCTGGTCTCGAACTCCCGACCTTGTGATCCACCCGCCTTGGCCTCCCAAAGTGCTGGGATTACAGGTGTGAGCCACCGCACCCGGCCCTGATCATGTTCTTTCTAGAACTGTTTGTTTGTTTCTTCCTGATCCAGATTCAGTCGCCATTGTGCTCATAGTATCCTTGTGGGTCTCTGTTAATCGGGGAGTCCCTCAGCCTCTGTCACCTCCATTACCCGGACGCTTCTGGGGACCGCAGCCCGTCAGCTGTGGTCGGGCCTCCGTGTGGGACAGGATTTCTTCACGATGAGCCTTGGGGAGCCTCGGAGGAGCCTCTGCAGTGCCCCAGGGTGTGGACTGCCCCTTCCTGATGATGCTGACTTGACTCACTGGGTTAGGGGGATCTGCGGGTTCCTCTGTTGGATGGATGCCTCTTCCTTTTTATAACCAAGAAATGCCCTTTTCTCACTTATTGTGAGGAGCCTGCCTTAGTTCCACATAATGTGGGCAGAGGGAGGACGCATGATCTTCGTCCTCTTCATCCCCCCGAAGGCGTCCAGGTGCCAGCACCCCAGCCCGGCCTGCTGGGGAGAGGGCTGCCTCAGCCAGGTGAGAGGGTGGGCAGGACAGAGACAGGCTCCGAGCAGGGGAGCCTGGGCAGCGAGGGGAAGACTCAAAGCCGTCTGCAAAGGCCTCAAGCCGTCTGCAGAGGGGGGTGTGGCCCTGGCCAGGGAGGCTGAGGTGTCAGTACAGGGGTGTCTCCTGGGCTTGGTGCTTCTGAAAGGGCCTTCTACCTGTAAGCAGCAGTGAGGGCACAGGAAGGGATGGTGGCTTCAGGGCGGCCTATTCAAGGCCCCAGTGAGCCACAGGAGGGCGGGAGTTTCCCTGTTTACCCAGCACGGTCACTCCGACCCCTGCCCTAGAGGGCCAGGAAGCTCAGCCATAAGGGCTGGGGCAGTTCAGTCAAGGGCCCTGCCCTGGAACGGTCTGGACCTGCAGCCCAGCCCCCAACTCCAGCCCCGGGCACCTGGTGCAGGCCCTGGGCCCCTCTGCCACACCCAGGGCAGACTCAGGCAGGCGGAGCTGGTTCCCCCATCACGTGCACCTCAGTGCCCTCCCCTCCTCCTGGGGTCTCCTGGGCTGCTCCTGCCCTGAAAAGAGGATTGGGAGTGTGGGTGGATTTAGGGACACCCAGGAGGCAGCACCTGATGGGTGTGGGGTGCTCTGGGGAGAGCAGAGCAGCCCCTGGGGCAGGAGGGGTCTGCGGGGCGGGAGGGGCCCTGTGATGAGGGCTGACTGCAGGGGCAGGGAAGGGGGTGCCGTGAGTGCCTTTCATTCTCAACTTTTTGCAGGTACATGGTCTCCATCCTCCCTTAGCTTCCGGATGTAATCCCTGCATGTCAGACCCCAGGGTCAGATGTGCACACCTGCAGGCGTCATTCTCTCTGTACAGACCCGCTTGGGTGGGCACCCACATGAGTTCTGTGTCTCGGCAGCCGGCCCTGGTCCTGCCCCTTCCAGGGCTGTGGCTCCATCCCAGCTCGGCCCTGCCTGGGTCTCTTTCCGGCTCTGAGCGCCTCAGCAGCCCACTAGGTCGGGCACTGGTGCCCTGGGGGCATTGCTCTGAGCCTACTGACCCCCACAGGGAGCTGAGCCACAGCTGCCACCAATGGGATGTGTAGCACCCGGCACGTACGGGCCTTCTTGGCAGTCCACCCGGCCGTACCGCTCCCGGGCAGGCGTGGGCCCCTTCTCGGCAGTCCGCCCGGCCGTACCGCTCCCGGGCAGGCGTGGGCCCCTTCTCGGCAGTCCGCCCGGCCGTACCGCTCCCGGGCAGGCGTGGGCCCCTTCTCGGCAGTCCGCCCGGCCGTACCGCTCCCGGGCAGGCGTGGGCCCCTTCTCGGCAGCTTCAGGAAGAGCCCCCCTGCTGCCCAGGAGGAGCCCGTAGCTGATGCTGGGTGCTCACCATTCCTGCTCATGTACATAAGAGAACAGGGGCAAAATCTAGAAATCCACACAGCATGAGACAAACCAGGGGCTGGCCGTCAACACCGGTGTGCAGGCCACTACATGGCAAGGTGCCGAGGACCGCTCGGGGTTTCGCCCGGAGGCAGGTGGGCGGTGGCTCTGGGTGGGCCACAGGCCCTGAAGGGATCTGGCGTGTGGAGGGGTTGCTCTAGACTCAGTGTTCTGAGGGAACACACCTGTGATCCCGGCACTTTGGGAGGTCGAGGCAGGCAGATCACTTGAGGTCAGGAGTTCAAGACCAGCCTGGCCAACATGGCAAAACCCCGTCTCTACCAAAAATACAAAAAAATTAGCTGGGCATGGTGGTCCACACCTGTAATCCCAGCTACTCAGGAGGCTGAGGTGGGCAAACTGCTTGAACCTGGGGCGGGGCAGAGGTTGTAGTGAGGTGAGATCGCGCCACTGCACTCCAGCCTGGGCGGCAGAGTGAGACTCCATCTCAAAAAAAATAAAGAAAGAAACAAAATAAATTAAAATAAATAAAACGCTGCCCATGTATTGAGCATGTGGCATGTGCTAGGTGCTGTGTGACACATCTGCTATGGTAACATTTAATATAAAGTAATAACAGAAATACGCCGCATTGTATAAAAGACATGTTGTAATATAAATGCATTATATATTAGAAAATTATATAGAATAATGAACATCTATGGCCTGACATTCATATGTTTAAAAAATTAGAATAATAAAAATAATTGGTATTTTTTTCAGGAAAAATAATATAAAATAATCATACAAACTAATATAAAAGCAGTTAATTCTTTGACTCATTTAATCCTTAACTCCCCAGTTCTTCTGAACTGGGGTCTGGCAAGGACCTTCTGTGGTGCCTCCCTGTCTGAGTGCACCAAGACTGACCTCGGGGCCCAGCCACGCAGGATCTGAGCGGCGTGGCCCACAGCGGTGGCGGGCGGGCCAGAGGGAGTACTCACGGCCACTAGGATCCAAAAGAACGTCACTGAGAGGTGTGGGCCTGAGACTGAGTCATCCACGTTCAGGGCAATGATCCCCCCGAGGACGGCAGAGATGCCTGCGATTACCTCGACGACCTGGAGGGGACGGGACAACACCGGCTCATGGGGGCCGCCCCAAGGAAGTGGAGACACCCCCAGATTCGCAGAATGCACTGTGCAGACACGGACCCCCAGGAGCAGGGTGCGGTGGGCTGGCCCCGGCTCTAACCGTGGAGGAGCCCATTTGGACAGACCCCCAGCCTCACCTGGCCCAGCCCCCTCTGCCCTCAGCTGCAGCTTTTCACGTCCCTCCTGGAGTAAAACTGCTGCTTTTGTCTGCGGAGACTGAGGATATTGACCTGACAGTGGTGAGGGCAGAAAATCAAGACCCTCAGACCCCCTTCCCTGTCCTCACAGTGTGGCAGGCGGTGGTGCCCAGACCCTGGACCCCACTGAGGGGACTCGGGAAACAGGCCTGTGGCAGAAGCAGCTTCCCATAGGACACGCCCACCCACCCGTGCCATGTGGGTTTGCCATCGCCACGGCAACACTGGACGCCACCACCCCTTTCTATGCCAATGATCCAACCACCTGGACGCTACCACCCCTTTTCTAGAAATTTCTGCATAATCTGTCCCTTAATTAGCATATACTTACAAGAGGGTATAAATAGGAGGCAGAGCTGTGTCTGAGCTGCTGCTCGAGGCGCCCTGTCGGCTGGGGAGCCCTGCTCAACTGCCACTGCAATCAAAGCTGCTGTCTGCCACCAGCAGCTCGCCCTTGAATTCTTTCCTGGACAAAGCCAAGAACCCTCGTGGCCTAAGCCCTGGCTGTGGGCTCATCTGCCCTGCACCATCAGGGCTGCAAACAGCACCGACAGACCCAGGGAGGGCTGGGGAAGAAACCAACGCCGGAACGCCTGCTCGCACGAAGGATCTCTGTGAGGTGCACGTGCAGAGCTGTGGCCGGCAGGAAAGCCAGGCGTGAGGAGCCGGCCAGCAGGGGCCTGGGGGCCAGACAGGACCTGGGCAGCCAGGCCTCGCATCCAGAAGGCACAAAACTCCAGATGCACAAAGAAAGCTGAATTCCCAGCCAGGCACGGCGGCTCACGCTTGTAATCCCAGCACTCTGGGAGGCCGAGGCAGACAGATCACGAGGTCAGGAGTTTGAGGCCAGCCTGGCCAACATGGTAAACCCTGTCTCTACTAAAAACACAACACTTAGCCCAGCGTGTTGGCGCATGCCTGTAATCCCAGCTACTTGGGAGGCTGAGGTAGGACAATTGCTTAAACCCAGGAGGCAGAGGTTGCACTGAGCCCAGATCATGCCACTGCACTCCAGCCTGGGCGACAGAGTGAGACTCCACCTTAAAGAAATAAAATAAAATAAAAAATGAAGCTGAATTCCCACCTGACAGAGACCATGACCACCATGCAGAAAACTCCGGAAACAGAGAGACCGCCCACAAAGGACAGCACCTGGGCCTCCGCAGACGCAGACGGTGGAATAAACACGTCCTCGGGGAAACTGTCAACCTGGACCTCTCTGCAGGCGAATTGTCACTTAGGAATGCGGAGAACCAGCCCAAACTGGAGAAGCCTCTCGAAAACCGACTTCTAAAGAATGAAGCAGAGTGGGCCGGGCACAATGGCTCACGCCTGTAATTCCAGCACTGTGGGAGGCCGAGGCCGGCAGATCACCTGAGGTCAGGAGATGGAGACCAGCCTGGCCAGCATGGTGTAACCCTGTCTCTATTAAAAATACAAAAATTAGCTGGGTGCGGTGGCAGGCGCTTGTAGTCCCAGCTACTCGGGAGGCTGAGGCGGGGGAATCGCTTGAACCCGGGAGGCAGAGGTTGCAGTGAGCTGAGATTGCACCACTGCACTCCAGCCTGGGCAACAGAGCAGGACTCCGTCTCAAAATAAAAGAAAAAAAAAGAAGCAGAACAGAAATGGAACCTAAAAGAGAATTGAAATGCTAAATAAAGGGAAGCAAAGGCCCTGGGAAATGCACAGGGACCAAGTCAAGCACACAGGAGGCTGTCCCATTGTTAGAGACAAAAGGCAAAATGTCACTAAACATCACACGCTAGACAACAAGGCCAAGGCAGAGGCAAGCGGGACAGACGTCGCATGATCCGTTTATCAAGGAGCGCGTTTGAATATGAAGGGCAACTGCCAAAAGGATACTGAAAGCTCTCCCATCCAAAATTAGAGGGAAAAGGAAGGATGGAGCCTCTGCCAATTCAAAAGAAGGCAGGGAAGGAGGGAAAAAGGCAAAATCGGGGAAAATGGAAAACTCAAAAGATGGTGAAAATAAGTAGAAATTTATCAGTAATAACTCTCAAAGGAAATGGGCTACATTCAAAAGGCTAGGGAGAGAGAATGACATAAGATAAAGAACAAAATGCAGTTACGTGCTGCTTGTAACAACTATACCAAGGTATAAGGCAAGAAAAGTTGAAAGTAAGAAGAAGAGAGGCCGGGTGCGGTGGCTCACGCCTGTAATCCCAGCACTTTGGAAGGCCTGGGTGGGTGGATCACTTGAGGTCAGGAGTTCAAGACCAGCCTGGCCAAAACGTCGAAACCCCACATCTACTAAAATTAGAATAATTAACTGGGTGTGGTGGCGGGCGCCTGTAGTCCCAGCTCCTCAGGAGGCTGAGGCAGGAGAATCACTTGAACCCGGGAGGCAGAGGCGGCAGTGAGCTGAGATCGTGCCACTGCATCCCAGCCTGGCTGACGGAGTGAGACTCCGTCTCAAAAAATAAGAATAATGATTCCTCAGGGACAGCAGTGTCGACACACCTACAGCGATAACCAACTCCCCCCTAAAACTTAGGGAACACCAGCAGCACCTTTCACGATAAGGTACATTGTTACCAACGACACTAGTAACAGACTAGAGTCTCCACAGATGAGGCGCACGCTGCCCTACAGTCTAGACAGCCAACTCTTAGCCAACTCGGAATAGAAACGTGACATTTAATCCAGCCTCAGTCACCCCCGACAGAGTGCGAGAGAAAAGAGAAAGAAAAGGGAAGTTTTCTTACTGAATAAGATTTCAGGACCCGAGCAGGAAATGGTACTTCGCCCAGAATGTTGGTGCCGTCAGACATGGAGCCCTACAAAGAAACAGCTGTCACCCCGGGCGCACGGGCACAGGGACTTGGCACTGCTGCTGGATCTGGCCACCGTGAGCAGTGGGCCAGGTCAGCCTGCGGTGTAGACGCGAGAGGACCTTGGAGTCGCCCATGGATCTCTGGGCTTGAGGAAACATTCGCACACACGGTCCTTGCACACGAAAACACGTTTACAGGTATTTTAGCAGATGTGGTGTCTCCTGGTCATCCCCTCGGGACGAGCACCGAGCGCCGGACTGAGTCAGGCTTAGTGGGAGGGGAAGGGTACAGCATCTGTCCTCACCTCCCTGTAGCCAGTGGCCACCAACCCCTCACCCAGCTCCCGACCTGCTTCTGGCCCAGGAGAGTGGGGTCTCGTGGGAACGCCCTGGAGCAGCCCAGATCGGTCCAAAGGTGACGCTGAGACCCACTCTGCAGATGGGGGTGCGACTCGCTCACCCTGGGGCAACGCCTCTGCACCCCCTGCCCTGTGGGGCCGGAAGCTGCACCCACCTTCTTTTTCTTGCAGTACTCCTCGCTGGACCGTGCAGACATGATCACCGTGGCTGCCATGAGCAGCTCCAGCAGGAGCAGCAGGATGAGGTTGAAGTTGATCTGCCAAAGGGCACACACGCTTCAGCACCGGGCCCGCCTTTCTCACGCCACTGTGCTTCAGCGTCCACGGGGCCACCTCCTGGGCAGGCTGCGCAGGACTCTGGGCCACGGTCCCCACTTTTCCGGTCCAGGGCCGGCTGTGAGGCACTGTGAGCCACACAGTCTCTCTGTCTCACATGGGTCTTTGGGGTCTTTCAGTTTTTAAAACCATGCTTAGTTCAAAGGCTGTACAAACGCAGGCCAGGGCTGGATTTGGCCTTGGGCTCTGGTCTACCGACCCCAATCTGAACGTTCCTTGTTCCCACGAAAGCCTGCACTGGAATGTTTAGAGCAGCTTCATGTATGATTGTTAAACTCTGAGAACATAAGGTTTTTTGGAGGGTAATGAAACTACTGTGGGCCCTGACCATATTGGCAGTCACATGAATTTATACGTGTGTTAATATTCATAGACGCATACATTTTAAAAAGTCAGTGTAGCTGTCTGACAATCTGACAATTTTTTATTTTTATTTTTATTTTTATTTTTTTTTGAGACGGAGTTTTGCTTTTGTTGCCCAGGCTGGAGTGCAAATGGTGCGATCTTGGCTCACCGCAACCTCTGCCTCCCAGGTTCAAATGATTCTCCTGCCTCAGCCTCCCGAGTAGCTGGGATTACAGGTGCCCACCAGCACACCCGGCTAATGTTGTATTTTTAGTAGAGACGGGGTTTCTCCATGATGGTCAGGCTGGTCTCGAACTCCTGACCTCAGGTAATCCACCCACCTCAGCCTCCCAAAGTGCCGGGATTACAGGTGTGAGCCACTACACCCGGCCTGACAATTTTTGAAATACATTTTAAAAAGAAAGAATGCAGAACCATATTCAACTAAAAACAGAGCCTCGAAATATATGAAGTCATAACTAACAGAGCCACAGGAAGATGGAAATGCACCAGCAGTGGTGGGGAAGGACTTGAAACACTTTTCGTAGAAACTGACACATCAGGTGGAGGGCAGTGGCTTCTCTTACTAAAAATACAAAAATTAGCCAGGCGCGGAGGCTCACGCTTGTGATCCCAGCACTTTGGGAGACCAAGGCGGGTGGATCGCCTGAGGTCAGGAGTTCTAAACCAGCCTGATCAACATGGTGAAACCCCTTCTCTACTAAAAATACAAAAATTAGCTAGGCACGGTGGCGCACGCCTGTGATCCCAGCACTTTGGGAGGCCGAGGTGGGCGAATCACCTGAGGTTGGGAATTCGAGACCAGCCTGACCAACATGGAGAAACCCTGTCTCTACTAAAAATACAAAAATTAGCCGGGCATGGTGGCACATGCCTGTAATCCCAGCTACTTGGGAGGCTGAGACAGGAGAACTGCTTGACCCCGAGAGGCGGAGGTCACAGTGAGCCGAGATGGCACCACTGCACTCCAGCCTGGGTAAGAGAGCGAGACTCCTTCTCAAAAAAAGAGACAAAAACAAAAAGGCAGTGTAGGTGTTCCCACTGAGTTCTCCTGTGTCTGCTCTTTTTTCCTGCCCAATGAGAGTGTCCAGGACATACTCAAGGCTCCTCCAGCTTTCCCCAATCATAAAGTGCATTCCACATGTCACACAAAGCAGGAGGCCCTCCTTGCAGTATCTCAGATGAGGTCCTGGTTTCCTTTGAGATTTTTATCTTTTTTTTTGTTTGTTTTTTGAGACAGTGTCTCACTCTGTCTGCCAGGCTGGAGTGCAGTGGCACCATTTCAGCTCCCACAACCTCTGCCACCCACAATTTCCCATTTTTGTTTAGAGGTGCATAGAACAATTGTCTTACACAGATTGGATGAAACATGGTATTATGTTACTGTTAATTTTTTTTTTTTTTTTTTTTTTTTTTGAGACGGAGTCTCGCTCTATCGCCCAGGCTGGAGTTCAGTGGCCGGATCTCAGCTCACTGCAAGCTCCGCCTCCCGGGTTTACGCCATTCTCCTGCCTCAGCCTCCCGAGTAGCTGGGACTACAGGCGCCCGCCAACATACCCGACTAGTTTTTTTGTATTTTTTAGTAGAGACGGGGTTTCACCGTGTTAGCCAGGATGGTCTCGATCTCCTGACCTCGTGATCCGCCCGTCTCGGCCTCCCAAAGTGCTGGGATTACAGGCTTGAGCCACCGCGCCTGGCCGTTACTGTTAATTTTTAAGGATCGTTGCAAAAGACATTGTTTACCAATAAATCTGTCCAGCAGAATCACAAGACTTCAATAAAGACAATTATTTTCTTTAGACGCGTAAATAAAACTCTCAACGTTTGTCAAATTCAAGAGCTATGAATAACATTTACCACCTATTTCCAGCTCGACAAACATTTGCTGACACCATTCGTGGGGGTGGGGCTGTGGGTGTCAGGCCTCAGCGCGAAGCTCGCGTGAACTTACATTTATTGCTGATGGGTTCAGGATTAGTTTGCATCCAAACCAAATTAAACACGTAGTGGTCACAGCAAATGTGGAAACGAACAATATCTGAAAGTTGGGAATCTGAAAAACAAGGCAGGAGGGGTTTTCCTTCTCTGAATAACGAAAGAAAAAAGGTAACAGATAAACCACACTTGAGGCCATTAACTAAAAATTATCCTGATTAGGACACAATGGTGGGGAGTCCTGCGTGCTCAGCCTGCTCTCCCCTCCGTGCAGCAAAGGCTGGGCTGGGCAGGAGCTTCACTGTCTGGGGGGCAACCTCAGGGGCCCCTCTCGGTGCCACAACGTCCGTGTGTGGGCACACACGGGCACACTGTCGGCCCCTCCGGCTTTCTCCCTGGCAGAGGCTGGGTGCAAGCTGGACTCACCACATTGGCATTCCTCCTGGAGACAGTGAAGCTCACAATTGCCGAGGGGATGCACTGGAATGAAACCAGAATCCCATGAGTCCGCCGCTCACCCAAGCAACTGAGACCCTGAAATACTCTAACATTTGCGCTTCCGGAAGGATCCGAATCATATTCGCAAAACAGTGTTGCCAGCCCACGTGACACAGCGGGGTGGCTTGACTAGAAGGCCCCCAGGTACTTCTCAGTTTTAATTTTTTGTTGAGATGGGGTCTCACTGTTGCCCAAGCTGATCTTAACTTTGGGCTCAAGTGATCTGTTCACCTTGGCTTCCCAAAGCACTGCGGTTACAGGCGTGAGCCACTGCACCCAACCCCCAGGTACTTCAAAATAATTTATTCTGAAAAAAGTTTTTATTTTTCTGATGTGCTAAAAAGATATTTGTGAATAAAGGCTCTTCCAGCTGGATAAGCTTTGAAGTCTAGAATGTAACTCATGCAGGCACAAGACCTGGTCTTTGCTGAAAATCACCCAAAAAGGAAAACGTATCAGCCAGGTGCAGTGGCTCACACCTCTAATCCCAACTACTTGGGAGGCTGAGCTGGGAGGATCTCCTGAGCCCAGGAAGTCGAGGTTGCAGTGAGCTGTGATTACACCCTGCACTCCAGCCTCGGTGACAGAGCGAGACCTTGTCTCGAAAAAAAAAAAAGAAAAGAAAAAGAAAGAGGAGGCCGGGCGTGGTGGCTCACACCTGCAATCCCAGCACTTTGGGAAGCGGAGGCAGGTGGATCATGAGGTCAGGAGTTTGAGACCAGCCTGGCCAACATAGTGAAACCCCTTCTCTACTAAAAATACAAAAAAATTATCCTGGCTTGGTGGCGGGCGCCTGTAGTCCCAGCTACTCAGGAGGCCGAGGCAGGAGAATTGCTTGAACCCAGGAGGCGGAGGTCGCAGTAAGCTGAGATCGCCCCACTGCACTCCAACCTGGGCGACAGAGCAAGACTCCATCCAAAAAAAAAAAAAAAGGAATCAAGGAAGGAAGGAAGGAAGGAAGAAAAAGAGGAAGGAAGGAGCGAAGGAAGGAGCAAGACTCAGCATGTGAGGGAGGCCGAAAGGAGTCCCAGAGCCCCTCGGCCTTCTTGTCTCCAAAGGGCCACACCAAGGCTAGGAGTACAGGGCCAGGGATGGAGGTTGGGACGTCAGGGGCAGGGAGGTGAGCGGAGTCGGGCCAGCCCAGGCCTGTGGCCCTTGCTTCCGCAGCCATGGGACCCCGGGCTCTGAGGCGGGGGTGCGGGCAGGGGCATCTGAGGGGCTGAGCACAGCAGTGCTGGGTGAGGAGGCAGGAGAAGCCCCGTTGGGGCCTGAGTGAGGGGCAGAGCTGGGGCCAGGACAGTCAGGCTCAGTTCAGCACCCACTCAGGTGCCACGAGGGCCCAGGGTAGAGAAGAAAGGCCAGGGCAGGGCCAAGTGGGGCCAAGGCTGGGCGCGGGTGGGCACTTGCCCATATCTGGCAGCCTCTGAAGCTGAAGGGGCACAGCCCACAGCTCCACTGGGACAAGGGCGGCTCCCATGGTGAGGACAAAGGCCACGGAGAAGCTTCCAGAGAGGGCAGCAGAGTGGGACGAGTCACCTGCCCCAAAGAGCTTTGTTCTAAGGGAGCAGAGACCCAGGACAGCACAGGACGGGGCGTCCACTTTGTTTTTAAGACTTTGGAGGGTGCTGCTGGGGACAGTCACCAACAGTGTCCCTAGAGAAAGGGCAGGGGCCAGAGACCCAGCAGGCGTGGGGAAGCGAGAGGAGGGGAAGCGAGAGGAGGGGAAGCAAGAGGAGGGGAAGCGAGAGGAGGGGAGTGCTCGGAACTGGCTGAAGCAGGAGGGGCATGGGGTCAGCGGGTTGTGGGCCAGAGCCCAGGGGTCGGCCAGCACTGTGCTCTAGCTGCAGGCACGCTGGACAGGCAGTGGCCGGGGCTCTCAGAGGACCAGGGGTCAGCGGTCGTCTGTCCTCCTTTGCTCTGAGGATCAGTGGGTGCCCCCACCAGCCTTGGCACTGTGTAAGATTCTAGAAAAACAGCATGAAGCTTTGGGAGGGTGTGGGGCGCAGGTCTCAGTCCCAGTCCCCTTGAGGGCAGATGCTGCCAGTTTTGGCAAGATGCAGCCGCAGGATCAGAATCAACATGCAATTCCCTGCACAGGCATCTGCAGAGCAAGGTTCAGACCTGCTTCGTCGGATTCTCAAAGGTGATGAATCCTACGTGAAACTAAAGTCATATGAAGAGATTTTTTTTTTTTTTTTTGAGTTGAAGTTTCACTTTTGTCGCCAGGCTGGAGTTCAGTGGCCCGATCTCGGCTCACCGCAACCTCTGCCTCCTGGGTTCAAGTGATTCTCCTGCCTCAGCCTCCCGAGTAGCTGGGACGACAGGCACATGCCACCACCACGCCCAGCTAATTTTTCTATTTTTATAGAGATGGGGTTTCTCCATGTTTGTCAGGCTGGTCTCAAACTCCTGACCTCAGGTGATCCGCCTGCCTGCGCCCCCAAGGTGCTGGGATGACAGGCGTGAGCCACCGTGCCCGGCCCATACGAGGAGATTTGACTGAGGTACAGGTGACAGAAACCTGCACGTCTCAGAGCAAAGAAACCGGAGCACGTGCCGGCGAGCTCGGGCACCAGAAGAGACCTGGAGGAAGCTGCTTACAGAGCCTGCAGCACAGCGCAAGTAATCCATCTCCGCAGGGAACACATTCCCCAGGTACAACGAAAACCCTGAGGTCACCAGGAGGCAGCTCTGCAAGACAGCGACAGAAGCCCAGGTTACAACGCACCCCGTCCCCGGCTGGACACCGACCTTTCAGCTTCCACTTCACTGTCTCTGCGTGTTGGTGACTCACCCACGGCCCCCAGCATCAGCCGCACCCGCACCCGGGGCCCGCCCAACCTGGACTCCTCCTGTAGGACAGACGCAGCCCCGCTGCAGCCCAGGACATGGACCAGCCTCCCCCAGCCACGTCCGAGCATGGACCCCCATGCTGTTACCTGGAGGAGAGAAGGAAGGGGATCTGCCAATATTTAGAGCAAGGAATGGCACCTCTCCCCACAAAATACCCCTGTCCCAAAATGTTGTGTGTACAGAGTCTTCCGGATCCCATACTCAGGTCCAGATGCGAGACTGGAAAGCAACTGCCCATCCCCCTCCATCTGCAGAACCTCATTTCCAGATCTGGAAGAAGATCCCTCCAGGCACGGGCTCCAGGCCTAGGGGCTCCCGAGCAGGGAAGACCCTAGCAGGAGGTGGAGGGGGGGCTCTCTCTCATGCACAGCACCGCAGGGGTGAGGCAGGGAGGGTGCTCTCTCTCATGCACAGCACCCCAGGGGTGAGACAGAAGGGAGTCAGTGTCAAAGGTCACTGGGACCCAGGGTCCTGGCAGAGGAAGTGAGGTCTGGGACAGAGGGGACCTGGCCTGGGCAGGGGAGGGGCTGCAACCAAGTCCAGGGCACCGGGCGGAGGAGGGCAGAGCCCGGAGATGGCCGCCACCACCCGGGAGCCGCCTGTCCCCAGCTCCGAGGCGGATGCCTGTCTTGGTGAGGCATGCTCAGGCCATGGGAGGTGGACAGGACCACTGTGGGTGCTGCAGGGGCTGCCGGCGGAGGCGAGGGCACAGGGAGGGGAGAGATTGCGGCCTGGATCTCATTCTCAGCCCAAGCTGCACGGAACCTGGAGTGCCTGCAGAGAGGCCTGTCCTGTGGCCTGGCTCTGAGCAGCTGCACACACTCAGGCCCAAGTGGCTCCGCCAATCATCTCTGTGCCCACGACGGTGCCGGGAATGGCCAGGACCCCAGGGAAGTCCCTCGGACATCTGGCGCTGCCCGTCCGCCCTAGGCCAGTTCCTTTACACACCAGCTCCCTCCCAGCCGACCCCTGCGGCTCTCCCTAGGAGGAGGAGGTCCCTGAGGTTCTCTCACTGAGGCCTGACCTGAGGGCCTGAGACACCTCCTCCCACCTTTGCAGGTGACCCCTCGGAGGACTCTGGACCCCCAAAGCCGAGGGTCATGGAGGCTCTCGGGGCCCATGGGTAGTCCCGGGACTGTCCCTGCCCTGGTGGGACTCAACCACAGCCTGGAGCAGCTCGAGGCTGGCACAACAGACACCCATAAATTAATAAAAATAACTGTGAAAACACAAGCAAAACAAGCTCGTCAGCACCCAAGAGTTCTGCAGCATCAGGGTTAGTCTGAGAGTTGCTCTTTCTGTCCCACCCGGGGCTCCAGGGTGCCGCGGTCCATCACCAGAGGGACCAGGTGCTCGTGGCCCTCCAAGGTGTTGGTGTAGAGCTACTCACCCCCATCAGCACGGAGAAGACCCACGTCTTGGGGCTGAAGCAGGGGGGCAGTCTCTTCGACAGCTGCAGGTCGCTCGGCTTCGTGTCTGGTGCGTAGCTGGCGGGGTCTTGCCGGCCCCGCTCCAGTGTGGGCATCCGGTCATAGGCCAGCTCCTCTCTGAATGGCTCCTGGGTCATGGCACTTGGGGACACCACAGCTGTGCTGAATGTACAGCCACGTGTCACCAGTTCTTTATCTGGAATAAAATTATCATTGGTTTTGGCCGCTCTGAAGAAACTTCAATAAGTTGTTTCCAAGAAATATTTTTTAACAGAAGAAATATTGTTCACACTGAAGTGCTCTAAATTTGAAGAAGAAAATGAGCACTTGAATCTAAAAGTGAAAAAAATAACTTTCCTGGAAAAACAGACCTGAATAGTCTGGGTTCAGGGTGAGATTCTATGCTTTAAATGCCTCATTGATCCATGTGGGCCCTCCAGGTGCAACAACACCTGACAACTTCCATCGGCAACTTCGTCCATGAACCCATCACGCCGGGGACTCAAGCACATTAAACTGCTCCAATTGGTAGCTAAACAAGAGATTGTAAAATACGCCTCTACTTAACAGCTTAATGTCTGAGCACTTACCTCCCCGCCGCTCGGCAGTTGGGAGCGCCGGTCTCTGGGTGAGGGACTTCCAGCGAGAACTATTCACAAATGAAACAAAAGCTCAGCAAACTTGCGCTGAAGGCAGGGGAAGGAGAGCTGCTTCCTGAATATCAATGAGGGGAGGAATCGGGTGGATCCTAGAAATGTTTCGTGTTGGTTGTATAAACCACTGCCTGGGAGCTGTCAGAACCCAACTAGGAAAGGAAGGGCCATCCTGTGTCACTCGCCAAAGACCTCGGGTATCTCAGAAGAAAGAAGTGTCCCTAAGGTTAGAATCCCACCAAATACACATTCCGAGCAGGCCCTGTTTCTGAAACATAGCTGTTTGCTCAAAGGTCTCATACATCTTTCCAAGCAGACTTTTTCTATCCCCCACAGCCACACGGTGGGAATCGCCTTCACAAGGTCACACAAGCATTCTCGCACTCGGCTTAGCTGTGCGGCCCTTGGGCTGCTCCAGATTCGGCCCTGTGGTTTGCGTGGGCAGCCTGGACGGCTGGTAGGCCCAGTCCCGCTGCCCCCTTTATCTCTGCTCACCAAGCAGAGAGAAACCACAGCAATGTGTGTCGCCCAGAGACACTGGCACCCTGACAGTTACAGGGGCAGATTCTTTGTGCACATTGTAAAAAGGCTGAAACCAAAGTTTCTGAAAAACCAGCTCCTTAAACCATGAACCCACATTAAAACTTGAATAAAGTCATCAGGTTCCAGACCATGGAATGTTCTGTTGTCTTTGTTTCAATCAAGGAAGATGCTTTTAATAAGCTTTTATTAGCTTTTAGTAATATTATACATGCAAGCATCCCCACCCCAGTGAAAATGCCCACTAAATTACCTCGATCAAAACGAGTAAGTATCAAGTACACATAAATGCAGCTCAAAACACTTTGCTCAACCACATCCCCACGGGAAACAGCAGTGATAAATCGTTAGCAATAAACGAAAGTTTAAGCTATACTGATATTTTAGGGTTGGTTAATTTCGTGCCAGCCACCGCAGCCAATGTTCTGTTGTCTTCGTTTCAATCCAACAAGGATGAGAAATAATTTTCACAAACTATAATCCATGAAGTCAAGAACTATTCTGAATGGATTGAGAAACCTCCCAAACTTCTTTTCTGTCTTTTAAAGCGATAAACGGGATTAGTGGGAATTAGTCCAACTGGATCGAATCCTCCTGTGTTTCTTTTTGTTTGAAAAAAATGTGAATCGGATTTCAACATTTTTTCTTTCAAAAGTTCTCCACTTAAAAATGCAAACAGGCTGCCCTGAACCAGAGGTTGCAGAGCAAACCCCTCAGCTTCCCAGATCATAAGTCGTCATTGAGAAATGCTCCCATGTTACCGTTGGCAACGCTAGTTTCTAGAACAGGCCCTGTTCTTTCATACGATCTTCCAACAAATTCTTGCTCCTAAAATGCCCTTCCTCCCTCTGCCTGCTGACGTTCCATCATCATTCAACATTCAACAAACATTTACGGGGTGGACAGAGAAGTGACATCCTTCCTATAGGCTGTTTACAATCAATGGGGGCACAGGAGTGCACAGGATAAACAAATAGTGTGTTATTCCGTGATATGGTTTGGCTGTGTCCCCACCCAAATCTCATCTTGAATTGTAATTCCCATAATCCCTATGTGTCATGGGAGGGACCTGGTGGGAGGTAATTGAACCATGGGGGTGGTTACCCCCGCACTGCTGTTCTCCTGACAGTGAGTGAGTTCTCATGAGATCTGATGGTCTATTATAAGGGGCTTTCCACCCTTTTGCTCGGGACTTCTCCTTCCTGCTGCCTTGTGAAGACGGACATGTTTGCTTCCCCTTCCACCATGATTGTAAGTTTCCGGAGGCCTCCACAGCCCTGTGGAACTGTGAGTTAATTAAACCTCTTTCCTTTATAAGGACCTGACCCTAAAATTACCCAGTCTTGGGTATGTCCTTATAGCAGCATGAGAACAGACTAGTATGTCCAGCGACACATGTGATTTCCTCTATGAGGGAAAATAAGTCAGGGGAGAGAAATGAGGGGCTGCTGTTTGCAGGGGCCAGGGCAGGCCTCAGTGAGAAGGAGGCAGGGAGGGGAGGCTGGCAAAGCAAAGGACACAGGTGGGGGAGGGCAGGCGAGGACCACGCAAGGGGAGTACAGGTAGGACAGCTGGGTACTAGCACCTGTGGGTGTGGAGACGACTCTGCTTCGACTCTGAGGCAGACCTGCTGGAGGGGTCTGGGCAGAGCAGCATCCGGTCACTCACTGGGTGGAGAGCAGGCTGGGGGGTGGGAGGAGCAGGTGCTGCCTGGCATTGAGGTGGCAATGGGCAAGCGGTGAGGAGGGACTGGGCTCTGAATAGGGTTTGAAGAGCAGACGCAATCTGCTGTCAGAGCGATGTTGCCGAGTTCTGTCTAAGCAGTGAGGACGGAGATGAGAAGACCAGGATGGAGAGAGTGTGGAGCAAGGATCTTTTAGTAGAGCCGGGGTTTTGCCATGTTGGCCAGGCTGGTCTCGAACTCCTGACCTCAAGTGATCCACCCACCTTGGTCTCGCCAAGTATAAAGATATTTTTAAAATAGAGAAAAATCAATGAAATCAAGAGATTTTTTTAAAAAAAAGATCAATGAAATTGATAAATATAGACTGATCAAGGAAAATGAGAGGGATGAGATAAATTACCTATGTCAAGAATGAACGATGGTTCATCATTATGAACCATACAGACAATAAAAGGATAATAAGAAAATATGCTGAACAACTTTATGCCAATCATCTGACATCTAATAATTGGATGAAATGGACAAATTCCTTAAAAGAATTACCAAAGTTTACTCAATATTACCCTGATGACTTTAATAGCCCTCTAGCTGATGCAGAAGTGAACTTCTCATTAAAAACCTTCCCACAAAGAAAACTCGAAGCCCAGATGGGTTCCCTGGTGACTACTACTACAGTTTTTAGGGAATAAGTTACATCATCCTACTCCCTGGTCACTGCAGGCCCAGCTTAAACGGACCCCAAACCAGACAGACACGGAAAACGGGAGGTCGGCCACAGAGCAATCTGCTTCACCAGCACCGTCCCCAACCCTGGACCAAGCGTCACCAAGCTGAGTCGGGCAATACACGAAAAGGATAACGAATTGCGACCAAGTGAGTTTTCCCAGGAGAGCCAAGCAATGAAATTCCCTATACAGGCTGAGATAAAAAGCTACAGGATCATTTGAATACACGTAGAAAAGCGTTGCAGAAAATTTCACACCCACTTGTAAGAACTCTTGGAAAAATAGGACCAGAGGGAACTTCCCCAACTTAATAAAGAACACCAACAAAATACGACTCCTAACACCACTCTGGGCGGTGAAAGATCGCGCACTTTTCCCTAAGGTGTGGGCGGCAAGAAGGCGGACCCCCGCGAAGCGCCGCCCACCCACGCGAGGCCAAGCCCCCTCCCGAAGCCCCGCCCACCCGGCGGGCACACCGCCTTGCGCGCCCGGCATGACGTCACTCCCACCAGGCACCTCGCCTCGTCACGCGCCGCCAGGCGCCAACCGCCGCCCTCTATACGGGTCCCGGCTCGCGCGACGACCCCAACGCGCATGCCCAGGCGCGGCGACCCCATTGGTCGCGGGCGGCGGGAGCGGCGCGGTCGCGTGCGGGCGGCGGCGGCGGTGGCGGCGGCCGAGGCCGGGCGAGGGCCATGTTGAGCCTCGCGGCCAAGCTGGTGGCCTTCTTCTGGAGGACGGCGGACACCGCTAGGGAGGAAGCCGGGCGGCCGGAGCTCGAGCTCGCGGAAGGTGGCTCGCGGGAGGCGGCGGGGCGGCCGGGCGGGAGGCGGGTCCCGGGCCCTCGCGTGTCAGCCACCAGGGAGCCGCGCCCGGAGGTCTTTGAGTGCAGTGCGGCGGGCGGGAGACGCCGGGCCCGGCCTTTCCTCATCTCCCCTCGCTCGCCTCAGAGGCTGCGGACCCCACACGCCCCCGCCCTGGGCGCCCGTCCTCCGTGAGGTCTCGCCGGTGTCACTAGCCCCCCTGGCCGCCCTCACTTTGTGTTTCTGCGCCGAGCAGCTGCCGAGGCGCCTGTCCACGTCGCTCCTCCCTGTGGGCAGCGCCACCGGCGGCTGTGTGCTTAGAAAGCCCCGGAAAACGCGGCCCCGCCGACCTCGCCTGTCCTTTCAGAACGC
Source organism: Macaca thibetana thibetana (assembly GCF_024542745.1). NCBI lineage: Eukaryota > Metazoa > Chordata > Mammalia > Primates > Cercopithecidae > Macaca > Macaca thibetana. The sequence goes on along the minus strand of NC_065587.1, from coordinate 705,339 downwards.
GCTGCGCCCACGCGCGCCTTTTCCTTGCCTTGCTTCCGAGCCCATCTTCCTAAAGCCGGGGATGCGCTCGGAATCCCGCACGATTCCTTTCTCCCGAGGTGTTTTTTTGTTTGTTTTTGTTTGTTTGTTTTTGTGAAACAGAGTTTTGCTCTTGTCACCCAGGCTGGAGTGCAGTGGCGCGATCTCGGCTCACCGCAACTTCCGCCTCCCGGGTTCAACCGATTCTCCCGCCTCAGCCTCCCGAGTAGCTGGTGTACAGGCACCTGCCTCCACGCCCGGCTAATTTTTGTATTTTTAGTAGAGAGGGGGTTTCGCCGTGTTGGTCAGGCTGGTCTCGAACTCCTGATCTTAGGTGACCCACCCGCCTTGGCCTCCCAAAGTGCTGGGATTACAGGCGTGAGCCACCGCACCCAGCCTCTCCGGAGGTTCTGATGGCTTCTCCCGATGTTTCCTTCTGTGGGAATGAAATCCACGGTAGTCCCTAGTTGCCTTCTGTGAGAGAAACCAGGAGCAGGCTTCAGGAGGGGAGCTTCCTGCTGCAGGCAGCGTGTTCAGGGCCTCTGGATCCACAGGGGCCGATGCCTGAGGGGCCGGCGCCCGGGGGGCCGGCTGTGTTACCTGGAGCACTTGCTCCGCAGATCTGGGTCTCTTCGGTAGAACGCTCTCAGCCGTAGCTGGAGCCCCAGCTCTTGGCAGCGCTAAGATTCCTTGCCTGTACCGTAACCAGCGCCCCAGGTTCCTCCCGTGGCTGGGAAGCTGCAGGAAAGGCGCGTTCAGGACTCAGGACCATGGCTGCAGCAGTAGCCAAATGGCTGAGGGGTGCCCTGCTCCTGGGTCAGACTTGCCTGCAAAGCCCCGAACCTTTTCTAGCAGCATATTTGTTGAGATTCTCTAGTTTTCTAAGACTGCCGCTGATGGTGATGGAAGAAGATAATCGACAGTGCTAATAAAACCGTGCATGCTAGTATCTCCCAGATGCTGATATACGTGGCAGTTTACGTAGCACTTAACTTGTGTCAGCCACGTAGAGGTCCATACATGCATGTGTGTTCTGCCACTGAACCCTCCAGCAGCTCCCTTGGGTAGTGACGATTAGTCTCCATCTTACAGATGGCAACAGGCCCAGAGTAGTTAAGGACCTCGTCCAGGTTACACCAATGGCGGTAGAAGAGCTGGAAGTCAACCCCCGCAGTCCGCTGTGGAGTCAGGGCTGTCACCTCCACAGCCACTACCTGTGCCCTTCAGAGGAAACTGGGCTGTCTGCCCCCAAACCCCACGTTCCAGACACAGCACTCTCTGATGGGATTCTCTCTGTCTCAAGTCAGCCCATTAGGCGACAGTCCTTCATGGAGGCTTTTGCACTCTGCTTTTCTCTGGTGGGACTTCACTGTAGTGTGCCCTTGCTTTTATGGCCAAGATAACTTTTGTTTACCCATCTCAGGTGACACTAAGCTGAAAACTGTACGGGGTGTCGTGACAAGGTACTGCAGCGATTATGGCATGATTGATGATTTGATCTACTTCTCCAGTGATGCTGTGACTAGCAAAGTGCTTCTGAATGTTGGACAGGAAGTGATTGCAGTTGTGGAGGAAAATAAAGTGTCCAATGGACTGAAAGCAATCAGGGTAAGGTTTGAGTTCATTTGGGAACAGTTTTTCTTTGCCACAGTACTTTGTGTTGTTTTCCTTGTGTTTAATCTATCAGACATGACCTGGCCAAGGGAGAGAGAGTGGAATATACCTTCAAGGGGATGCTTTTGCTCTGTATGATTTCTATTTTAAAAAATAAACAGACTGGGTACAGTGGCTCATGCCTGTAATCCCAACACTTTGGAAGGCTGAGACAGGCAGATCACTTGAGCTCAGGAGTTAGAGACCAGCCTGGGCACCATGGTGAAACCTCGTGTCTACAAAAAAAAACCTCCACAAAAAGTAGTCTGGTGTAGTGGCACATGCATGTAGTCCCAGCTACATGGGAGACTGAGGCGGAAGGATTGCTTGAGCCCAGAAGGTTGAGGCTGCAGTGAATTATGATCGCATGACCATACTCCAGCCTGGGTGACAGAGCAAGACCCTGTCTCTATAAATAAACAGCAGTCATTGTAAATCATTCAAACAACATAGACATGTATACTTTAGAAAGTAAAGCTTGCCTATGAATTTATGCTGTGGAAAACATAGCAATTATGTATCTATTATTTTTGTGCTTTTTGAACAATGTAATGGTTATCACCAAAGTAACATCAATAATACACTAATTTATATTCTTAGGAGCAGAATGAGAGACTGCACTTGATTTGCATTTAAGCCTTAAGTATGGTAACTTTTCATGTTTTTTCTTTTTTTTTTTCTGAGACGGAGTCTCTGTTGCCTAGGCTGGAGTCGGCTCACTGCAAGCTCCGCCTCCCGGGTTCACGCCATTCTCCTGCCTCAGCCTCCTGAGTAGCTGGGACTACAGGCGCCCACTACCATGCCCAGTTAATATTTTTGTATTTTTAGTAGAGACAGGGTTTCACCGTGTTAGCCAGGATAGTCTCGATCTCCTGACCTCGTGATCCACCTGCCTCGGCCTCCCAAAGTGCTAGGATTACAGGCGTGAGCCACCGCGCCTGGCTTCATGTTTTTTCTGTGAATTATTTTTGTGTCCTTTGTTCACATTTTTGTTGAGTTCGACCTTTTCTCTTGTTAAAGCTTATATATTAGGGAAATTAGAGCTTTTTTTTTTTTTTTTTTTTTGAGACAGAGTCTTGCTCTGTCGCCCAGGCTGGAGTGCAGTGGCGCGATCTCCACTCACTGCAAGCTCCCCTGCCTCCCGGATTCACGCCATCCTCCTGCCCCAGCCTCCTGAGTAGCTGGGACTACAGACGCCCATCACCACACCCGGCTAATTTTTTTGTATTTTTAGTAGAGACGGGGTTTCACTGTGTTAGCCAGGATGGTCTCGATCTCCTGACCTCGTGATCCGCCGCCTTGGCCTCCCAAAGTGCTGGGATTACAGATGTGAGCCATTGTGCCCGGCCGAAATTAGAGCTTTTTAAGGAAAATTATTATATAAAAGTGTTAGGAATATTTTCCCCAGGATCATCTTCGACTGTGTTTTATAGTTTCATTTTTTGTAGTTAAGTGTGCCTCTTTTCCATGTAGCTTTTGGATGCTGTAAGAAGCCTTAGGGAGGCTTATTCCACTTCTTATTTCTAATATTCAGATTTTACCCTGAAAATTGTTTATTGACAATTGGAATTTTTTTTTTTAAATTTTTGAGACAGAGCTTTGCACTGTCACCCAGGCTGAAGTATAGTAGTGCCATTAGCTCACTGCAGCCTCAAATTCCTGAGCTCAAGCGATTCTTCCACCCTAGCCTCCTGAGTAGCTGGGACCACAGGTACACACCATCTCACCTGACTAATTTTTAAAATTTTTTGTAGAAATGGCATCTCTGTTGCATAGGCTGATCTGAAACTCCTGGCCTCGAGTGATCCTTCTACCTCGGCCTCCCAAAGTGTTGGGATTACAGGCATAAGCCACCATGCCTGGCCTGTTTGTTGATATTTAAATATTTGACCGGCCTGGAATTTATTTTAGTGCACAGACTGAGAGAGGGAACCAGACATTGCTTTCCTAATGGCTAGCCAGTCATCTGCATTGCTCACTTTTTCCCTGCTGATTTGCAAAATTCTTTAATCATGCACCAGAATCCCACCTGCATGTGACGTGGTCCTGATGCTTATAAGGGGGTCTCATGGCATGGGTGCTGTGATAGGTGGTGAGCAGGTTTCCCTTCCTTGCTCTTATTAGCATATGGTATTTTTCTGGCTCTTCAGTTGTTCTGGATGAGTTTTGGAATCTTTTTGCTTCTCCCCCTCTGCCCAGATTTGCTTTGGGTTTGCAGATTTGCACTGAGTTTATGGATTTCATTTAGAATAATTGATATTTGGGTCACGTGGAGTCTTTTCCAACAACACATTATGTTTGTGCATTTATTTAAGTCTTCCTTTGTATTCTGTTTTTGTTTCTGAGACGGAGTCTCGCTCTGTCGCCCAGACTGGAGTGCAGTGGCGCGATCTCGACTCACTGCAAGCTCCGCTCCCTGGGTTCACGCCATTCTCCTGCCTTAGCCTCCCAAGTAACTGGGACCACAGGCGCCCGCCACCACGCCCAGCTAATTTTTTGTATTTTTTAGTAGAGACGGGGTTTCACTGTGTTAGCCAGGATGGTCTCGATCTCCTGACCTCGTGATCTACCCTCCTCAGCCTCCCAAAGTGCTGGGATTACAAGCGTGAGCCACCACGCCTGGCCCTTTGTATTCTTTTTATAGTTCAATAGTTTTCTTCATTTAGGTCCTGTGAATTTCTTATTAAATTTATCTTCAGGAGTTTTTATGTGTTCTATTAACATCATTTTCTATTGTATTTTCAAATTTATCTTTTTCTTCCTATATGGGAAAGCTTTTGGTTTTTAAATGTAATTTGGAATCTGGCAAACTTATTGAGCTATTAACTACTTTTTAAAAACACTTAAGATGGCCAGGCACAGTGGCTCATGCCTATAATCCCAACACTTTGGGAGACCAAGGTGGGTGGATCATCTGAGGTCAGGAGTTCAAGACCAGCCTGGCCAACATGGTGAAACCCCATTTCTACTAAAAATATAAAAGTAGCTGGGTGTGGTGGCACACGCCTGTAGTCCGAGCTACTCGGGAGGCTGAGACAAGAGAATCACATGAACCCAGGAGGTGGAGGCTGCAGTGAGCCAAGATCGTGCCACTGCACTCCAGCCTGGGCAAGACAGAGTGAGACTCTGGCTCAAAAAACTAAATAAATTAAATAAAATGCTTGAGACGTACTTTATTATACTATTATAGTTAGTACCATCTAATGCTTAATATCATCTTTCTCAAATTAAGAAAAATGCATACCCAATAAAATAATTCAAAGTCTAGAATTCCATCATTCAGTATGGTAGCCACCACTCATGTGCAGCTGTTTAAATTTATTAAAACTAAATGCAACTTACAGCCAGTCATGGTGGCATAAACCTAGAGTCCCAGCTACTTGGGGAGGCTGAGGCGGGAGTTCGAGACCAGCCTGGGCACATAGAGACCCTGTCCCTTAAAAATAAATGAATAAAATTATTTCCTTGGCCACATTTCAAGTGCTAAATGAAGCCTAGTGACCACCAAATTGGGCAGCACACATAGAGAACATTTTTGTCAGCTCTGGCTTAGAGACTGAATACAAAGTAGAAGAGCCTCCCTCCATGTTCCCCACCTGCACGTTAATGCTGCAGACCTGATGCTCTGGGTTTCTGTATTTACCTCATCTGGTGGGTAGTGGAGTCACTCAAACAACATGCTTGTATCTTTTATTAATTCACCAATGTTAGTATTTATGGACTTCCATCATCAGAGATGTACAACTGGCTCGTTCACACTACCCTCTTTCCCTCTCCCAATTTTTTAATTATATTTTTTCCTCCAAAGATTTCCTTTTGAACTTGAAATTACACCATAGTCCTCATGTTTTTATGTGTATTTAAAGGAGTACTCTGGGTTCAGAGTCTTTCAAAGGGGATCTGGAACTCAGAACCTGTGGAGATGATGTTTGCCTCATTCTCTGAGCTGTGGTTGTGTAGCTCACAAGCAGCCTTCCAAAGCAGGTTCTCGTACCAAATTCCTGTTGATTTTAAGACACACCATTAATTTGATAATGAAAATTTAAAATGGAAACATAGGTCTTGAGACTCATTCTGATCTCAGAAATGTGAGAATGTGGAAAAACTGGCCCCTGGGTGTCCAGCAAGTCCCAGCCCCTTTGGTGGTCAGCTGCCCTTCGCTCGTTCCATCTTGTTAGGAATGCAGGATCTTTTTTGTTATGGTGAAGAGTGTTTGTCTCTACTCACAATCTTGCTTTTATAAATTAGTAATGGATTTTTCAAGTACTTTTCAGTATCTTCCACATGATGCCATAGTTTTTGTCCCTTTGAACTGTTTACATGGTTGGAAAATATGAGCAGTTTCTGTGTTGTGAGCCGTTCTCACTTGACGAGAATGATCCCCATTTAGTATAAACCTGAATGTACTTCTGGATTTATTTTTTATTTAGGTATTTTTCTTGTGGTAAAATATGCATAATATACCATTTTAACCATGTTGAAGTGTACGGTTCAGTGGCATTAAGCACATTCACATTGTTGTGCAGCCATCACCACAATCTGTCTTCAGAACTTTTTCAGCATCCCAGTAGACACTCTGTACCCATTAAACAGTTATTCAGTGTTCTACTTTATGTCTTTATGAATTTGCCTATTCTAAACAACCTCATATAAGCGGAGTCATGTATCTGGCTATTTGACTTAGGTTTTCAAGATTTGCCCGTGTAGCATGTATCAAAAGTTAATTCCTTTTTTATGGCTGAATATTCCATTGTGTGATTTTGTTTCTCCATTCATCTGTTGATGGACATTTGGGTTGTTTCTACTTTTTGGTTGTTGTGAATTGTGCTGCCATGAACAAGTGTCTGTCTGAGTCCCTGTTTGGTTCTTTTGGGGCTATGCCTAGGAAGAGAATTACTGGGCCATATGGTAAGTCTAGGTTTAACTTTGTGAGGAACCAGATGTTTTCCACAGCAGCTGCACCATTTTATGTTCCCACCAACGGTGCATGAGGTTTCTACTTCCTCTGTATCTTTGCCAGCACTTGCTATTTTCTTTTTCTTTTTTTTTTCTTTTGGCAGTAGCCATTCCTCGTAGTTGTGAGGTACTATCTCACTGTGGTTTTGATTTGCATGTCCCTAAGGATTTGTGAGGGCATCTTTTCGTGTGCTTATTGGCCGTCTGTATATCTTCTTGGGAGAACTGTCTACTCAAATCCTTTGCCTGTTTTGAAATTAGGTTGTTTTCTTGTTGTAGGAATTTTTTATATATTCTGGATATTAATCTCTCATCACATACTTGATTTGCAAATATTTTCTCTCATTTTATCAATTGTCTTTTCACTTTCTTCATAGTATCCTTTGATGCACAGATGTTTTAAATTTTGGTGGAAGTCTAATTTGTCTCTTATTGCCTGTACTTCTGATGTCACAGTCAAGATACCGTTGAATAATCCAAGAATATTAAGATTTTTTTCTACTAAGAGTTTCATAGTTTTTGCTTTTAAATTTAAGTCTTTGATTCATTTAAAAAAATACTTTTTGAGACGGGATCTCACTTTGTTGCCCAGGCTGTGGTGCAGCAGCACAGTCACAGCTCACTGCAGTCTCAACCTCCCAGGCTGAAGTGATCCTTCCACCTTAGCCACCTGAGCAGCTGGGACTACGGGTGTGTGTCACCTCACCCAATTTTTGTATTTTTTGTAGAGATGGGGCCTCCCTATGTTGCCCAGGCTGGTCTCGAACTCCTGGGCTCAAGTGATCCGCCCACCCCATGCCTTCCCAAATGCTGGGATTATAGGGCTGAGCCACTTTAATCCATTTTGAGTTAATTTTTGTGTATGGTGTAAGATGAGGATCTAACTTTATTATTTTGCCCATGGTTATTTTTCCCAGCACTATTTTTTTTTTAAAGACTGAACAATTGCAGTTTATCGAATGGTCCTTGTCAAAAATCAGTTGACTGCACATGCAAGGGTATATTTCTGAACTCTCTTTACTATTCCATTGGTTTATATTTCTCTCCTTACACTGGTGCCACACTAGTTTGATGACTGTGACTTTGTAGGAAGTTTTGAAATCAAGGGGTATGAGACCGTCAATTTTGTTACTCCTTTTCAAGACCATTTTGGCTATTCATGGTCCCTTGAGATTCCATTAGAATTTTAGATGGGTTTTTCTATTTATATACAAATAGACCCATAGGACTTTGATAGGGATTGCATTGAATTTGTTGGGGTTTTTTGTTGTTGTTGTTGTTGTTCTTTTTTTGAGACGGAGTCTCGCTCTGTCGCCCAGGCTGGAGTGCAGTGGAGCAATCTCTACTCACTGCAAGCTCCGCCTCCCGGGTTCACGCCATTCTCCTGCCTCAGTCTCCCAAGTAGCTGGGACCACAGGCACCCACCACCTCGCCCGGCTAGTTTTTTGTATTTGTTAGTAGAGATGGGGTTTCACCATATTAGCCAGGATGGTCTCGATCTCCTGACCTCGCGATCCGCCTGTCTCAGCCTCCCAAAGTGCTGGGATTACAGGCTTGAGCCACCACCCTCGGCCTGTTGGAGTTTTTTTGTTGTTTGTTTGAAATAGAGTCTTGTTCTGTCGCCCAGGATGGAGTGCAATGAAGCGATCTTGACTCATTGCAACCTCCGTTTCCTGGGTTCAAGCAATTCTCATGCCTCAGCCTTCCAAGTAGCTGGGACTGCAGGTGCTTGCCACTACACCCAGCTAATTTTTTTTGTATTTTTAGTAGAGATGGGGTTTCACCATGTTGACCAGGCTGATCTTGAACTCCTAACCTCAAGTGATTCGCCTGCCTCGACCTCCCAAAGTGCTGGAATTACAGGCGTGAGCACCACACCCAGCCTGAATTTGTGTAATAGATCACTTTTGGTAGTATTGCCATCTTAATAAGTCTTAAGATTGTCATCTTAATAATTAGGTATTAACATCTTAATCTCTTATAATCACTTTGGGTAGTATTGCCATCTTAATAGTTAAGTTTTAAGATTGTCATCTTGGCCGGGTATGGTGGCTCAAGCCCGTAATCCCAGCACTTTGGGAGGCCGAGGCGGGTGGATCGCAAGGTCAGGAGATCGAGACCATCCTGGTTAACACGGAGAAACCCCATCTCTCCTAAAAATACAAAAAATTAGCTAGGCGTGGTGGCGGGTGCATGTAGTCCCAGCTACTCAGGAGGCTGAGGCAGGAGAATGGCGTGAACCCGGGAGGTGGAGCTTGCAGTGAGCAGAGATTGCTCCACTGCATTCCAGCCTGGGCGACAGAGCGAGACTCCATCTCAAAAAATAAAATAAAAAGATTGTCATCTTAATAATATTAGGTTTTCAAATTCATGATCATGGTTGTCTTGCCGTTTATTGAGGTATTTAATTCATTCATTAGTGTCATTGTACGCATCTTCCATCTCCTTAGTTAGGTTACTAAGTGTTCTTAGGGATTAACCTATTAACCTAACAATGCTGTTATAAATGGAATTGTTTGCTGTTTCTTTGGAATCCTTTTGCTTGATTTCCTTTTTGGATTTTTCATTTCAAATGTATGGAAATCTGATTTTTGTATATTTGCGTCCTGTGGTTGGATTCATTTATTAGCTCTAACCATTTTTTGTTTTATTTACATGTGTGGAATCTTTAGAGTTTTCCACAGATGAGATCCTACCATCTGTGAATAAAGATAATTGAAATTTGAAAGTCTTGAAGTGAGCATGGGCATCCTTACCTGGTTCCTGATCTTAGAGGAAAGCTTTCGGCCTTTCACCATTGAGTGCGGTGTTTGTTGTGAGTTTTTTATTTATGGCCTTTCTCGTGTTGAGATTTCCTGCAATTCCTAGTTTATTGAGTGTGCATCATGAAAAGTGTTGATTTTGTCAAATGCTTTTTGTGCATCAGTTGAGATCATCGTGATTTTTTTCCCTCATCAATGTAATATGGTGACTGATTTTCCTATGTTGAAACACTTGCATTCTGGGATAAACCCCATTTAGTCATGGGATATAATCCTTTTAATATGCTGCTGCATTCAGTTTGATAATATTTTGTTAAGAATTTTTGCATCAGTGTTCATAAGGGATTGCTGTAGACTCAATGTAGGTGTCCCCCAAAATACGTATGTTGAAATCCTGACCCCAGCGCGATCTTATTAGGAGGCTTTGGTGGGTGATTAGGTCACGGGGCAGAGCCCTTAAGAAACCTTAGGCCGGGCGCGGTGGCTCAAGCCTGTAATCCCAGCACTTTGGGAGGCCGAGACGGGTGGATCACGAGGTCAGGAGTTCGAGACCATCCTGGCTAACACGGTGAAACCCCGTCTCTACTAAAAAATACAAAAAACTAGCCAGGCGAGGTGGCGGGCGCCTGTAGTCCCAGCTACTCGGGAGGCTGAGGCAGGAGAATGGCATAAAAACCCGGGAGGCAGAGCTTGCAGTGAGCTGACATCCGGCCACTGCACTCCAGCCTGGGCGACACAGCGAGACTCCGTCTCAAAAAAAAAAAAAAAAAAAAAAAGAAACATACCCCAGAGAACCCCTTTGCCCTTTCTGCCAACAGCAGGAAGACACCGACTGTGAACCAGGAAGAGGGCCCTCACCAGACCCGGAATCTGCCAGGGCCTTGATCTTGGACTTGCAGCCCTAATGGACTCAGACAGGCATTCCAGCCTATAGTTTGCTTTTCTTGTAGTTCTTGTATTATGGTTTAAAGAGCAGTGTGTGTGTTTTACAGGTAGAAGCTGTCTCTGATAAATGGGAAGACGACAGCAGAAACCAAGGCAGTCCCTCAGACTGCAGCCCCCGAGTGTTGATTGGCTGTGTGACTTCTCTGGTGGAGGGCGCAGGCTGTATCAGTCAGACCACCTACTTCTCTCTGGAGAGTGTGTGCGAAGGTACGCTCAAGGGTCTGTTTCACATTTAAAATTAGGTTTTGTCTTTTAAATGATTGTTATGGGCCAGGCACAGTGGCTCGTGCCTGTAATCCCAGCACTTTGTCAGGCTGAGACGGGAGGATCGCTTGAGCTCAGGAGTTGGAGGCTGCAGTGAGCTATGATCCAGTCACTACACTCCAGCCTGGATGACGGAACACAACCCTGTGTCTAGATTTGCGATGGCTACACACATCATTGAAGGGATCAGGTTTGGGCATGCTTTGTTGAGAGGGTTTGGGGATTAGAGTAGCTCCTCCAGGTGTTGGCTTTACACAGAGGGTCTTGGATATTGAGTGGACTTTGGGAGAGGGGACCAGGTCACTGTTTTGTTTTTGTGTTTTTGTTTTTCGAGATGGAGTCTCACTCTGTTGCCCAGGCTGGAGTGCAGTGGCGTGATCTCAGCTCACTATAACCTCTGCCTCCTGGGTTCGATTGATTCTCCTGCCTCAGCCTCCCGAGTAGCTGGGATTACAGGTGTGCACCACCATGCCCAGCTAATTTTTTGTATTTTTAGTAAAGATGGGGTTTCACCAGGTTGATCGGGCTGATCTGGAACTCTTGACCTTAGATGATCCACCCACCTCGGCCTCCCAAAGTGTTGGGATTACAGGCATGAGCCACCGCACCCAGCCAGGTCACTGTTGAAACTTGTGTTTTTATGTGTTTTGTGTTCATTTGTTAAATGCTGTCGGTAATTTCTGGGTAGTTGTTGCTTCCATTTAATTATAGTGTTTTGATCTAAGTTAGTGTTACAGGAATACTGAGGTACTATTTAAAGTACTTTAGATGTTTTAAAATAGGGCTTGGGGATAACACTGTTTCTTTCCAAAAGTATATATCCTTTTACTTTCTTTTTTTTTTTTTTTTTTTTTTTGAGACGGAGTCTCACTCTGTCGCCCAGGCTGGAGTGCAGTGGTGAAATCTCGGCTTAGTGCAAGCTCTGCCTCCTGGGTGCATGCCATTCTCCTGCCTCAGCCTCTGGAGTAGCTGGGATTACAGGCGCCCGCCACCACGCCCGGCTAATTTTTTTGTATTTTTAGTAGAGACGGGGTTTCGCTGTGTTAGCCAGGATGGTCTGGATCTCCTGACCTCATGATCCGCCCGCCTCGGCCTCCCAAAGTGCTGGGATTACAGGCGTGAGCCACCGCGCCTGGCCCTAGGACATGGTCTTCCTAAAATACTCCCTGACCTTGAAGTCAGTGCCCTAGCATATTTTAATGTCTTCTGTTTTCTTTCTGTTCTTTTTTTGAGACAGAGTCTCGCTCTGTGGTCCAGGCTAGAGTGCAGTGGCACAATCTCGGCCTCCCAGGTTCACACCATTCTCCTGCCTCAGCATCCCGAGTAGCTGGGACTAGAGGCGCCCGCCACTGCGCCCGGTAATTTTTTGTGTTTTTAGTAGAGACAGGGTTTCACCGTGGTCTCGATCTCCTGACCTCGTGATCTGCCCGCTTCAGCCTCCCAAAGTGCTGGGATTACAGGCGTGAGCCACCGCGCCCGGCCTCTCTTTTCACATAGACAGTAATTTCACCATGGCTCACGTGTTGAATGTAGATGTCAGCTGATATTTGTGCTGTTACATGTTCATCACCAGCTTTCTGGAGAAAGAAACTCAGTATTCAATTATACTCTTTTTTTTTGAGCTTCCAGAGTGCTTATTGCAAAATAACAAAAAGATTTTAACTACCTGTACCATGGCACACCTGTGCAGACCACCTCTCTGTTCTGTCAGCACTGCTCAGCCACTTCATGTCACTGAACCTGCAGTTTTCCACCAGCTGCGGAAGGCCCAGTGGTGTCTTGCGTCTGGCAGGCCATGGCTGGGGCCATAGCCCAGCTCTCTGGCACACTGAGGGGCTGGCTGGACCATTGAGTGCTCCCCTCACACCTGAGCGCAGGTGTCTCTCTGTCCCTGAGCACTGTGTGTGTCCCTGACAGGGAGGTGCCACAAACACTACAGGACAGGGGAAGGGGGATGCCACCTGCCCTCAGATGTGCCACATGGGGCAGGACTGCCATGAGCATGCACAGTGCACCTTCTGGAGCCTAGAGGTGTGAGTGAGAGGCTCCAGCTCAGCTCATTTTATTGCAGTGGTTAATATTAATACTTCAGGGTTTTTAATTCCAAAATATGTTTCTCACAGTAGTAGAAAGTGCCTTTTAAATGTTCAAATGTATCCTCAGATATGATAGAAATGATTTCAGTCTACCACGACCTCAGAATAACTTCCGCACTTTAACACTGCTATGGCTTTTCCCTGGCGGTTTTAGGCTTCGAGCCCTGCAAGGGAGACTGGGTAGAGGCTGAGTACCGGATCCGGCCTGGCACATGGAACAGCGAAGCCACCTCGGTGAAGCCGCTGAGATACAAGCGCGTGGACAAGGTAGCGTGCCGACGAGTGGCTCCTCTCTGTGCTTCTAGCAGACCTGCCATCAGGGGTAACTTGCACAGCCCAGGCTTCTTCTGCATGTGTTGGGAGCCTGGAAAAACACAGCTTAGTCATGGCCAAAGAGGAGTGTGTTTTCCTATTGATAATGCTGTGTTTCCTTAGGAAACAGTAACCCTGAGTGCTTGCGTAGCTAAATTCTAAGGTCTACAGCTTACACGACAGTACTAAAATGTTCTAAGGAGAAAGGTGTGTTAGAGAAATATTGGACTATGTAACAAACCTGCACGTTATCCACATGTACCCTAGAACTTAAAGTATAATTTAAAAAAAAAAAAAAAAAAAAAGGAAAGAAAATATAGAAGGAAAAAAAAAGAGAAATATTGAACAAGTGCTATGGGATGGCGGACTTGAGCTTCCTGGTGCAGCTTGTGTGCTTTGGGCTGACTTGGGTGTGCGTTAGAGCTGTGCCCTGGCGTCGTGCAGCACCTGCTTCCCGTGACGCTCAGCTCTGTGCTCCCAGGTCTGCATCTCTAGCCTCTGTGGAAGGAACGGGGTGATAGAGGAAAGCATCTTCTTCACCTTGGACTCCTTGAAACTGCCAGACGGGTACACACCCCGGAGAGGTGACATGGTCAATGCAGTGGTGGTGGAGAGCAGCCAGTCGTGCTACATCTGGAGGGCACTCTGTATGACCCTAGTGAAGAGGCGGTAAGAAAACGCTTTTCTGGCCAGGCGCGGTGGCTCACGCCTGTAATCCCAACACTTTGGGAGGCCGAGGCGGGTGGATCATGAGGTCAGGAGTTTGAGACCAGCCTGACCAACATGGTGAAATCTGTCTCTACTAAAAGTACAAAATTAGCTGGCCCTGGTGGTTGGTGCCTGTAATCCCAGCTACTCGGGAGGCTGAGGGAGGAAAATTGCTTAAACCTGAGAGGCAAAGGTTGCAGTGAGCTCAGATCGCGCCACTGCACTCAGGCTTGGGCGACAAGCAAAACTCTGTCGCAATAAATGAAAACGCTTTTCTTCTTTGGGATGTGAAAGGCCCAATTTAAGCATATTTTGAAGAGTTACTTTAGTAAGCCAAATAGTAGACATTTTAAGCCCTGAGTTGAGGTAAAAGGAGAGCATCCCTAGCACTTCGGGAGGCCGTGGCAGGAGAATTGCATGAGCCCAGGAATTTGAGACCAGCCTGAGGAACATAGTGAGACCCTATCTCTACAAAACATTAAAAAATTAGCCAAGTGTGGTGGTGTGTGCCCCTGGTCCCAGCTAGGCACGAGGCTGAAGCAGGAAGATTGCTTGAGCCTAGGAGCTTGAGGCTGCTGTGAGCTGAGATCGTGCTACCGCACTCTAGCCTGAGCAACAGAGCAAGACTCAGTCTTTAAAAAAAAGAGAAAGGAAAAGGAGGCTGGGCATGGTGGCTCACGCCTGTAATCCCAACACTTTGGGATGCCAAGGCGGGTGGATCACAAGGTCAGGAGTTTGAGACCAGCCTGGCCAACATGGAAACTCTGTCTCTGCTAAAAATACAACAGTTAGCTGGGTGTGGTGGCAGGCACCTGTAATCCCAGCTACTCGGGAGGCTGAGGCAGGAGAATCACTTGAACCCAGGAGGCAGGGGTTGCAGTGAGGTGAGATCGTGCCACTGCACTCTAGCTTGGGTGACAGAGGGAGACACCGTCTCAAAAAAAAAAAAAAGACTGTCTTGCCTGGGTGCCGTGGCTCACGCCTGTAATCCCAGCACTTTGGAAGGCCGAGGCAGGGTAGATCACAAGGTCGGGAGATCGAGACCATCCTGGCTAACATGGTGAAACCCCGTCTCTACTAAAAATACAAAAAATTAGCCGGGCGTGGTGGCGGGCACCTGTAGTTCCAGCTACTCAGGAGGCTGAGGCAGGAGAATGGTGTGAACCCGGGAGGCGGAGCTTGCAGGGAGCCTCTCGAGATCGCACCACTGCACTCCAGCCTGGGCAACAGGGCGAGACTCTGTCTCAAAAGAAGAGAGACTGTCTTTTGGAGGCTTTCAGCCATCTCCATGGTTGACTGAAGGTGGAGTTAGGGGTCCCTCTTCATCCTTCATCTTACATTGGTGATTGACATTTTTGGTGGATTTTTCTCTTGTTGTTTCACATTTTGGCATTTAAAAAAATGCATTGAACATGGTTCTTAAAATTATTGGATTTCCGGCCAGCCACAGTGTCTCATGCCTGTAATCCTACCACCTTGGGAGACCAAGACGGGCGGATTACCTGAGCTCAGGAGTTCAAAACCAGCCTGGGCAACACGGTGAAACCCCGTCTCTACTAAAATGCAAAAAATTAGCCAGGCATGGTGGCACACACCCTTGATTCCAGCTACTCTGGAGGCTGAGTCAGGAGAATTGCTTGAACCCGGGAGGCGGAAGATGCAGTGAGCAGAGATCGTGCCACTGCACTCCAGCCTGGGTAACAGAGCCAGACTCCATCTCCAATTAAAACAAAAAATTATTAGATTTCCTGTATCTGTGTTCTTTGTGTGCTAGACATGAAAAGGCTTCCCTGAGTTCGCTACTTGCGGGGCGGCCCCAGCTCTGACCCACCCCTCCCTGCCTGCCTATAACTGAAAGGTATGTGAGGCGGGCCTCAATCAAGTTAGAAGTTCACTTTGCCAAAGTGAAGGACATACCTGGGAAAAAGGACCACAAATCCACAGGAACAATCTGTGGTTCTTGCCCTTTTCCGAAGATGATTTTGAGGCCTTCGATATTTAAAAGAGAAAAGTGGGCTGGAGGAGAAAGAGGGTATGGTCACATGACTGGATACACATTTGCAAGAGGTAAGGAAAAGGAACGGGGGGGGGGGGGGGGGGGGGGGGGGAGTTGGTTATGTAAATCAGCACTTTGATGTAAGAGAAGGTAGGTAACATGGAGATGTTTAACCTTGTCTCATAGCTCTCTGCTTAGGGACAAAGGAAAGGCAGCTTCTTGCATGACTCAGCTTCTGGCTGAGTTTTTTCCTTTTGGCATGGTGAGTGGGGTACTGAGTCTTTCTTTTCTTTTTTTTTTCTTTTCTTTTCTCTTTTTTTTTTTTTTTTTTTTTTGAGACGGAGTCTCTCTCTGTCACCCAGGCTGGAGTGCAGTGGTGCGATCTCAGCTCACTGCAAGTTCCACCTTCCGTGTTCATGCCATTCTCCCACCTCAGCCTCCTGAGTACCTGGGATTACAGGCACCCGCCACCACGCCTGGCTAATCTAGTTGTATTTTTAGTAGAGACAGGGTTTCACTGTGTTAGCCAGGATGGTCTCAATCTCCTGACCTCATGATCCGCCCGCCTTGGCCTCCTAAAGTGCTGGGATTACAGGTGTGAGCCACCGCACCCGGCCGTGAGTCTTTATTTTCTTTTCACACTCCTCACTCACCACCAGTGAGCTTCTGAGACATCTCCTCCATCAGTCCACTTATTTTTGATCCCGGTGGAATGCAGGTTCTGTTTGGGGAAAGCGTCTGCTTTCCAGCCCTGTATCTGGTGCCTGGCTGGGCCTCTGGGTGCGGACAGACAACCCTGTGTTAACTGAGCCACGGGTGTGTGGAACAGTGCACACCGTGTAAGGGAGCTGCCGGAAGGTGGACTAGGGGCTGTGGGGGTGTGTTAACGGGACAGGACCTGGTGGGCTGTGCCTCCCAGGCGCCTCGCCTCATGGCACACTGGCAGATGCTTGTTTGGGTGCTTGGAGCCCAGTTCCCCCTCCCCACTGCACCCTGCTTTCCTTTGGGAGGGTGTCTAGGGCCCATCTCCTGGGCGAGGATGTGACATGCACTCCATCTGACCACAGAGGCCTGGGACACACAGGAGCTCTGCTTTCAGCCCAGTCTGCTGAGCCTGCTGGTGCCAGGACATAAGACAGGGTGGGGTTCCTTGACCTGCACCTCCTCCCTGTGTCTGAGTCAACTCCTCAGGCTTCCCATCTGTTCTCTGACCTCATCCCCAGGCAGAAGCTGTGGCGTCCCATTCTTGCATCAGGCCCAGAAAGCCCGGGCCTGCAGCGTGGCCTGGGGTCTGCAGGGATTCACCAGGGTGGGATTCACCAGGGACGCTAAGGAGACAGCACAGCACCAAACCTGCGCTTTCCTCACTCTTCTCTTTAGGCTAGAAATGCTTGAAAAAGACCTGTTTCTGCCCCAACAGCATTTCCCCACTGAGGCCTCCTGACCACAGAGTAGAAGCTGCTGGGATAGGCGAGCCAGGGAAGCCAGGGCGCCTGTTCCTCAGCTGGTGGCCCCAGGTGGGGCGGCCCCTCTGCCCTCCAGAAACAGATCATGTGCGGAGAGCGAGCTCCTGATCTCCGCTCAGTCCTGCAACCTTCCCATGCAAGAGCTCCGCAGCTTCTCCTGTGGGGGCTGAGCCAGGGACAGGCAGTAGCATCTGACGACTCCTTCCTGCAAAATCCCCACCCCCTCCAGCAATGCTGTGGACTCTCTGCCCCTGCACCTCCCTTGCCACACCTGGGCACACGGAGAAGGGAGAGCCGGACAGGCGCCCGCCAGGAGGAGCTGCTCTGTAACTGGGAACCTCACTGAGTTTGCAGCAGGGGCCAGAATTGTGGGGAGCCATTCTAGAGACCCCATTTTTTTTTATGGCGCCACAGATTGGAAAGTGGCATGAGGCAGGTTTACCTTCTGGAAAGAGCTTGTGGAGAGGCAGGGAGGAGAATCAAGCCTGCGTCATCAGTAGAAGGGGAAGTAAATGGGTCCATTTTTAGGGAAAGATAAAATCTCATCTTCTCATTTTCTAAAGAAAAAAACTTATTTCATTGTTTTCAAACATTTCAAAGCAACAGAACTCTTTCCAAAGCAAGTTTAGTGGAGCCCTAATAGGCAAGGCCTGTTGCCTCCCCCACCACCACCTTGGAAGGTGGCTGGAGAGAAGAGGACTGAGAATGGCACCCTAACTCTGCGTCCTGAGCAAGAGGTAGGGGAGTGCCGGGGAGCACATTCAGGACACCATTCTCAGGCTCATCACCTGTGACTGTCCTCTGGGCTGCTCCCTTTTCTCTAGACTTCACGAAGCGTGTTGTTTTCTTCCTTCGGATTTGCCATCCTTCTTAGAAACCTAAGTCTTGTGGAAGCCCTGCCTGTGGTGGAGTGGTCCTCTGAGTGCCCCACCGGCAGTCTGTCGTTAAGAGCGGAGGCAGGTGAGGAGCGGGTGGTGCTGCTGCAGAGGGACATCTTTCTTGGGCTCTTTTTTCAGAGAAGCCGCCCCTGTTCATGAGGCCACTCAGTTCTATGGAACCATTTTGTTGAAGAACAAAGGTGATATTGAAGTTACACAGATGACACATTTTGGAACCCTAAAGGAAGGAAGAAGTAAAACCATGGTGATCTGGATAGAGTGAGTTTGCCACTGAAACATTTTCTGTAAAGCTACATTAATGGCTTTTAAACTGTGACGTAATAATCTCTGTAAAGCCAACTTTGGTCATTTTTTTTCTTTATGAAGGTCTTTTCAAACTTTTTTACCCCAAAATGTCCTTTTTACTTATATTCGTAAGTGTATTTGCAGTCACCACTTCCTAGATTAAGTTCTGTGTTTTACGATAACTGAATATTTTGGTTTTAGAAATCCTGGCTGGGTTCATGGTTAATTTTCTTTTTCCAGGAATAAAGGAGACATTCCTCAAAACTTAGTCAGCTGTAAACTGGCTGGCTGGGATCAATCTAAACAATTCAGATTTCAAATGCTGGATAAAGACCAGACGTGCCCCATAGTATCTTTTGTTTCTGTTTCTGAGAAGGAGAATTCATCAGATGAAAATGTTAATTCATTAAATAGCCACACAAAAAACACAATCTCTCAGATGTCAGAGAACGGTTTGGTGAACAACAGAGGAATCTCTCCAGGTAGTGGACGTTTCGGCTGTCACTGCATGAGGTTGGGCGGGCTAGGGGCCATGGGGTTGTGAGCTCTGGAGCGGGCCATGGAGTTGTGAGCTCTGGACAGAGGGCAGGCAGCAGGGGCCAGAATACCTGGCAGCTGCAGTGCTTTGTGCTCTGAGCTCTTCGGCTTCAGGCCCTTCTCCTCTTGCTGACAAGGTTAGGGAGAGGGACAGAAAGCAGCTTGACAAATACCAAGAGGTGCTTCAGATGGCAGCCAGCTCCTGAGTGCTTCTAAGCAGGGAAAGATTGCTGGGCACGCCAGGGGGGGCCTTCTTTCCCAGCACTTGGATAGTTGTGGTCACAGCCCTTTCCTACTTCCAGCTGCTCTCTCTCTTTATGTTTTTCCAGCCACCATCTGAGACTTTGCCCTGTGTTTTTGTGTGCATCTGTCTGTGTGTGTGTGTGTGTGTGTGTGTGTTTGAGAGAGTCTTCATTTCCACTAAGCATGTCAGCACTGTTAGAGATAATTTACCTTTTGGTCTAACTTTGTATTAAAATTTTTATTTCCCAGGTGATTATACTTGTAAAGGAGAAAATGGAGAAAAAGACAACATTCTCTCAAGGAAGCAGATGACAGAGCCCGAGCCTGGGGGGCTTGTCCCTCCAGGGGGAAAAACCTTCATTGTGGTCGTATGTGATGGAAAGTAAGGGCCTGGAGGTCTGAAGAAAGCTGCTTTTTTAAGTTTCTCTGATACTTCTAGGTTGGGCGTTATAAAAGGTACTCCTTTGAGGCGGGCAGATCACCTGAGACCAGGAGTTCGAAACCAGCCTGGCCAACATGGCGAAACCCCGCCTCTACTAAAAATACAAAAATTACTTGGGCCCCTGTAATCCTAGCTACTCAGGGTGCTGAGGCAGTAGAATCACTTAAGCCCAGGTGACGGACGTTGCAGTGAGCCAAGATCGCATGACTGCACTCCAACCTGAGACAGAGCGAGACTCTGTCTCAAAAAAACAAAAAGGTACACCTGATTGTTTTGATGTGACAGAATCCTAAGAAAAAGCATTGATCTAGAAGCCGGCTACCAAGTGTGACCCACCTGGGGCAATGGATCCTGTAACTTCGTACTACTCGTGAGGGTCCTCACCAGACGGCCTCGCTGTCACCCTCACAAAGAAAACAGGGCCTCTGTGAGGCTCTCTGAGGCCTGAGCTCCCTGTGCTTCTGCTGTTCTGAGACATCACGTCGGCTCCTCTTCACTGCCTTACCCGTGTTCCCCGTAGCCGAGCCCTCGAACCTCGGTCATCTCCATCCTGTCACCTGGGTGTTTGGCCAAGGCACGGACAGCACAGTGTGCTGAGGTGGGGGCAGGGACGGTCCCTTCCTAGCTGGGATGCCAGTCACCAACCTTGAGCCCTCCCCTCTCCCTGGTGTGGTTGGCTACATCAACTGACCAAACAGGCCCTGTCCTCCAGCTCCCTGTGTCCCCACATCGCTGCCTAAACTGCCCTACGGTGCGTGATTGCCTTCCAGCTGGGTGTCTAATCCTCAATTTTTTAAAAAAACTTAAATCTGATGAAATCACAGCTCATCAACATCAAGCTGTGGGTGGCAAGTGCACAGTCAGCTGTGTGAGGTGCAGCCAGCTTCAGTGCTTTTTTTTTTTTTTTTTTTTTTTTTTGACCTTATGACAACATAGAAACAGGAAAAAAAAAGTCATTAAAAAAAAAAAAGTCGGCCGGGCGCGGTGGCTCAAGCCTGTAATCCCAGCACTTTGGGAGGCCGAGACGGGCGGATCACGAGGTCAGGAGATCGAGACCATCCTGGCTAACACAGTGAAACCCCGTCTCTACTAAAAATACAAAAACTTAGCCGGGCGAGGTGGCGGCGCCTGTAGTCCCAGCTACTCGGAGGCTGAGGCAGGAGAATGGCGGGAACCCGGGAGGCAGAGCTTGCAGTGAGCTGAGATCCGGCCACTGCACTCCAGCCTGGGTGACAGAGCAAGACTCCGTCTCAAAAAAAAAAAAAAAAAAAAAAAAAAAAGTCATAGGTGGGCACAACGTGTAGTGTGGATGGTGTAGCCCCAGTTAGAGCCACAGCAAGGGCTGGGCAGAAAGCACGTTAGGTGTAGTACCTGTTTTTGGTCATGTCATAAAATTCTGACTTAAAGCTGGGAATATCAAAACTTTCCTATTCTTATATGTTAGGATTACAAAAAAGACTGTCATAGGTGCTTAATTTTTGTTGTTGTTGTTGTTGCCCAGGCTGGAGTGCAGAGGCATGATCATGGCTCACTGCAGCCTCCACCTCCCTGGGTTCCCACCTCAGCCTCCCAAGTAGCCGGAACCACAGGCACGCACCGCCATGCCCAGCTAATTTGTGTATTTTTTGCAGAGACAGGTTCATCCTGTATTGCCCAGGCTGGTCTCAAACTCCTGGGCTCAAGCAATCTGCCTGCCTCAGTCTCCCAAAGTGCTAGGATTACAGGCCTGAGCCACCGCACCCGGCCCATAGGTGCTTAATTTTATCTTGAGAAAATATTAATTACATAGCTTATTTTAGAAAATCTCTTTTTTCTCTGGAAAAATAATTATTGAAGACTAAAGATGACTGTTAGCTCTGTCACTTTTCTTGTATGTGCAAAGGAAAATTGTGTTGACTCTGCTTGTCTTAATTATGACTAAAACTAAATTTCATTTTGTTTTTTCAAGAAATCCTGGCCGCTGCAAGGAGCTCCTTTTGCTTTGTTTTTCTGATTTCCTGATTGGGCGATACCTTGAAGTAAATGTTATCAGTGGGGAGGAGTCACTAATTGCTGTGCGCGAACCATTTTCTTGGAAAAAGCTTAAAAGTTCACAAGCGTTAACATCCGCAAAAACGACAGTTGTTGTGACCACACAGAAAAGGTACCCTAAGTGAAATGAATGTGGCTCTTGGTCTGGCAGTTTTATCTGCTGGGTTTCAACCCTCTTTCCATGATTGTATTTGGGGGACGGGGTGCATTTCCATGGAACTCTGAAGGTCAAGTTCTGTCTCTGCAGCTGCCCAGCAGCAGTGTGAAGCCCAAGGAAGACGGCCTTCACTCCCTCAAGCCCCACTCTGCCCTGGCAGTTCTCAAGGTGGCTCTCAGAGCAGGCTGGCCTCACCCAGCTCCCACCACCTCTTCCATCCTGACGAGGCCATGGTGTGTAGTGCACGGCATCCCTGTGTCACTCGCATTGGGGGCAACAGGATTGTGGGGTCACCCGAAGCCTGTTTGAAGATGTGGTACCACTTAAGAATGAAGTTAGGAGAAACAGTGTGTGATCTGGGACTTGTGGCTGGGGAACATAGGGACCACCCAGATTGTAACTGGAGTTTTGTCTCAGGAAAGCATTTCACGTCCACGTGTTCTCTTCTGTAGTTATAAAACCAAAAAGCCCTGAATAGCAGGCTTTTCTTTTCTTTTGTTATTTTTTTTTTTGAGACAGAGTCTCTCTCTGTTGCCCAGGCTGGAGTGCAGTGGCGCGATCTCGGCTCACCGCAAGCTCCGCCTCCTGGGTTCATGCCATTCTCCTGCCTCAGCCTCCCGAGTAGCTGGGACTACAGGCACCTGCCACCTCGCCTGACTGGTTTTTTTTTTTTTTTTTTTTTTTTTTTGGTATTTTTTAGTATAGACGGGGTTTCACCGTGTCCGCCAGGATGGTCTCGATCTCCTGACCTCGTGATCCACGCGTCTCGGCCTCCCAAAGTGCTGGGATTACAGGCTTGAGCCACCACGCCTGGCCTTACAGCAGGCTTTTCTAAAGTTTAATGACTTTGTCCCGTGTATGTGACGTTTCCTCCATCAGCTATAATAACTGATGGGTTTGAGCTCTGCTACTACCCCAGAGCCCCCTGAGGGTGAGATGGGTCACTTTTGTAATATGCGAAAATTCTGAATTTCAAATCACGTGTTGCCCCAGTTACAGTTCAAGATGAGGGATTACGGACTTCTACTAAGTTGCAGACTGAAGGGAAAACCTGTTACCAGAGAGGAATATGTGGTTGTTTACCTTTTAAGGTTAGACCATTGTCTGAATCACAGCACCACCACCAAGAAGCTGTGTGACCTTGGGCAAGTTTCTTAACCACTCTGAGCCTTATTCTTGTTGGTAAAATGATAGTCCCTGCCTCGTGTGGTTTGAAGGTTGAGTGAGGTCATGCATGTAAAATGTGCAGTTTCCTGGCACAAAGCAATCACTCAGTAAGTGAATAAGCAGTCGTCATCCCTGGGCACATTATTATTGAGAAAAAGGGGCTCACTGCCTGATGCATTAGAGGCCATTGCTACGACAGTGGGTTTCTGAGAAAAGAAAAGCTTTGTATTGAAAACCAACCCCCAAGGAGACAGGAGTCAAGCTCAAATGTGTCTCTGTGCTGGCTTTAAGGCAGTAATTTTATCAGAAAACGTTTAGCGGGTAGAGTCTGGGATTAACAGGTAGTTGGTGGAAGGAAAAGGGAGGGCTGGAAAGGCCTTGGGTGTGCGTAGTTACCTCTTCATGCTACCTCACGGGTCATGTGCCAGTTCTCATGAAACACATGGTGGGAATCCAGGCTGTGATGTCAGTAAGCTCTGCACAAACTCCGGTTGTCCATTTTGGTTCTAGCTGATCTCAGCCAGTCCTTTGATGTCATAAGCAGAGGGAGTCTTAGCGTTGGAGTTGTTTCTTTTTTTTTTTTTTTTTTTTTTTTTTGAGACGGAGTCTCGCTCTGTGGCCCAGGCTGGAGTGCAGTGACCGGATCTCAGCTCACTGCAAGCTCCGCCTCCCGGGTTCACACCATTCTCCTGCCTCAGCCTCCCAAGTAGCTGGGACCACAGGCGCCCGCCACCTCGCCCGGCTAATTTTTTGTATTTTTTTTAGTAGAGATGGGGTTTCATCGTGTTAGCCAGGATGTTCTCGATCTCCTGACCTCGTGATCCGCCCGTCTCGGCCTCCCAAAGTGCTGGGATTACAGGCTTGAGCCACCGCGCCCGGCCTGGAGTTGTTTCTTATCACCCATCCTGCAGGCTCAAGAATTTCTGTTAGTCATTGGTTTCTTTAACTCTTTGGGCACAGTTTCAACATGAAGGGGCTGTAGGGATGTAACCCAGAAAAGGAGTAGGAGGGTCCCTCGGCTGCCAGACAGAGTCGAGTCCCCGAGGATCGAGTTTTAATTATAGGAGCCTTGGAGGATCCCTGGTTCTCATCTAGTGATACACCAAACAGCTTTCTAGTTAGCATTTGGCTTAACACAAAGAGTGAAATACACAAAGCAACAGCCACAAGGATTTTAACCCCCTGGTCAGTTACTTCCCTGTGAATATTAACATATTGTGGGGGAGCGTCTCTAAAACAAGGACATTAGTTTCCTGCCGGTCAGGTTGGTGACCCAGAGTGCCTGACCCGGGTTGGCTCAAGCACACCTGGAGCACCAGGTGTCTGGACCTGCCCATGCGGGCATTGGCGGGTGCCTGCTTCCAGAGCTGTCCATCTGTGGCTGCCTGTCACAGGCACTGTACTTCCTGCTAGGACCCCCAGTGCCAGGCAGCTTTGGCTCTTAGAGCAGTGCTTTCACTCAGCAGATCTGTTCTGGGTGCTCTGTAGGCAAGCACCTTCCCAGCTGAGTTTATCCACCCATCATGGTAGTGACCACATTTTGTTAATCCAGCGTGTCTGTTGAGGCCATGTGGTTCTGTTAGCTGTTCAGGCTGTTGACCTAAGCCTATAGTGATCATCCTGGTTTCCCTTTACCTTGTTCATGTTAGTAATCAATGCTTTCCAAATACACCTCACGTGAGCACTGACATAACCCTTGACACAAACCACAGGGAGTGTCTTCACACCGTTTCTCCTGTTGAGGGGTGAGCCAGTGGAACCCAAATTGAGATGACAGTGAATGGAATACAGAGAGCAATGTGAGCTCTCCTGGGTGAGACTGCACTGAAATGGAAAGCTAGGAGGGAATGAGGGATAAAGGTCCAGCTAACATCCTTATTCGCTGAATTGAGTTTTATCAACCTCACTCTGACTTTTCGTTTCCCTGTTCTCTCCTGGCTTCTCCTCTCCTGTCTGTCCCTTTCCCGTCGTCTCTGTTGCTGCATTGGGCTTGCCTCCAGAGCAGCAATGTTCTTCATCCTGAACATGCAGAGAAACCACAGGCGGCCGGGCGCGGTGGCTCAAGCCTGTAATCCCAGCACTTTGGGAGGCCGAGATGGGCGGATCACGAGGTCAGGAGATCGAGACCATCCTGGCTAACATGGTGAAACCCCGTCTCTACTAAAAAAATACAAAAAACTAGTCGGGCGAGGTGGTGGGCGCCTGTAGTCCCAGCTACTCAGAAGGCTGAGGCAGGAGAATGGCGTAAACCCGGGAGGCGGAGCTTGCAGTGAGCTGAGATCCGGCCACTGCACTCCAGCCCGGGTGACAGAGCGAGACTCCGTCTCCAAAAAAAAAAAAAAAAAAACCACAGGCTGGGAAACAACAAAAACAAATCGAAGGCAGGACCCAGACAGAACAGCCTTTTCCTAATGTGTGCTTTGCAGGGATAGGCCCGGATGGAGTCCTGATGACAAATACAATAGGAAGAGCTCAGCTCATAGAATGTTAAAAACAGCTGTTTTCAAACTCCTGGTTCCAGCAGATTCTGGGGGTTCCAGCCCTGTTTTCCCACAGCCTGTGCAGCTACACTTACCTGTTTACAAATAGTAGACTCATGGGAACTGTTTGAGGAAAGGATCCCAGAGCTAAAACAAAAGCTTCAAACCACTGCCTTAGACCAGCTGTTCATATATCAGTTCTTTTCAGTGAGTGGATGAACTTTGGTCTCCCTAAAATAGGACAGGATGTTTAGGTAAGAATGTCTAGGCCAGGCGCGGTGGCTCACACCTGTAATCCCAGCACTTTGGGAGGCCAAGGTGGGCGGAGCACAAGGTCAGGAGATCGAGACCATCCTAGCTAACTCGGTGAAACCCCGTCTCTACTAAAAATACAAAAAATTAGCCAGGTGCGGTGGCGGGCGCCTGTAGTTCTAGCTACTCGGGAGGCTGAGGCAGGAGAATGGCTTGAACTCGGGAGGCAGAGCTTGCAGTGGGCCTAGATCGCGCCACTGCACTCCAGCCTGGGCGACAGAGCGAGACTCCGTCTCAAAAAAAAGAATGTCTAGTGATACCTGGCAATAAAGACTTGTTTTTAACTTGTGAACTTAATTTTTTAAGGAACTCAAGACGACAACTTCCAAGTTTTCTTCCACAATATCCAATCCCAGATAGACTTAGAAAATGTGTGGAACAAAAAATTGACATCCTGACTTTCCAGCCATTACTTGCAGAGGTAGGAAGTGTCTGATGGCCTGTGGGGTGTTTGCATCTTCTAATGCTCTTGTTTTCTGACAAAGCCAGGAGGTTCCTTCTCAGGTTCAGACCTTCATCTGGCTCATTTTCTTCACAGGTAGCTGAGATAACGAGGGTCACTGTCTGGTCCTGAGGCACACTGCCAGACCTGCTATGCTTCAGGGGCTGGCATCCCACAGCTTCACTGGGAGTCACGCACAGGGCCTTTGGGGTCTGGAGCAGAAGAACTCAGGGATACCTGTGCCATCAACTCAGCCTCTCTCACTAGACTAGGAGGCCTTTGTTATGAGCAAGAAGCATTCCAGCCTCTTAACATCACCCTGACAGAGCCAGCAGGGCAAGGGTCCAGGGGAGGAGAGCCCAGGTCCCCACCCATATGAGAGACAGAGGAGCATGTTCTGAGTGAGGTGTCTGGAGAAGAAAAGTCCAAGAAGGATGAAAAGTCTATGAAATTTGACAGTTTGAGGGGAGAACATTGCCCTTTGTCCAGGAGGGTTTTTTTCTGTAGAGCTTTGAGGTGTTCTGAGAGTCCCCAGCTAAACTGGAGCTCCAGTGCCAGAGCAACTGGCAGCCCTGTCCTGAGGAGAATGAAGGGAACGGGACCTGGGTGTTCACCATGCACCCTTCAGGGGATACTTGTTCTACCAGGAGGACAGGCTGATGCCCCATGACCGGGGGTTCCTCACACAGGAAACTAACTTATTCTGGCAGACGCCCTCGTGGCTCTCGTCTGACCTGTGTCCAGGTTATGCCTGCCTGACCATCTGGCACTGGGAGCTCAATCTTATGTTCCTCAATGCCAGGGAAAACCCGGCCTGGGCAGCACTGGGTTCTTGGGTTGGAAGGTGCAATTCAATCCATTGCCATGATAGAAACAAGTTCAGATATGTTTTACTCACAGATCCTGGGCAGGGAGGATGCCATGAGTCGGGAGTGCAGTCCTCTCTCCCCCAGTCATTTTGAGTTTGCAGGCAAATGCCTGAATGGTTCATTGAAAGAAAGTGGCAGAAAAAGCTGGACCTGGGTCTGCTGGGATGGGGAGGTGCTCCTCAGCTCCTCCCTCGGGACCCAGGTCTGCTGGGCTTGGAGGGTGCTCCTCAGTTCCTTCCTCAGGCCACCAACCTGATGTTTTGATGCTGCAGCTTTGTAGTAAGTTTTGAAATCAGGAAATTTGAGTCCTCCATCTTTGTTGTTCTTTGGCAAAATTTATTTTGCTTTTCAAGATCTTTCATATGAATTTTAAGATGCTTTTTTCTATTTCTGCAAAATACACCATTGGAATTTTTTTCCCCAGAGACGAAGTCTCACTACATTGCCCAGGCTGGTCTCAGACTCCTGGCCTCAAGTATTCCTCCCCTCTCAGCCCCCCAAAGTGCTTGGGATTACAGGTGTGAGCCACTGCACCTGGCCTGTCATTGGAATTTTGATGGGAATTGCATTGAATCTGTAGATTGCGTTGGTTAGTATGGACATTTTAACAATATTGAATCCTCCAGGCTATGAACATGGAATATGTTAACATTTATTTATGTCTTCTTTAATTTCTTACAGCAGTGTTTTGTCATTTTCTTTGTATGTGTTTTTCACTTCTTTGGTTAAATTAATTTGTAAGTATTTTATTCTTTTTGTTGCTGTTGTAAATACATTGCTCTCATAGCTTACTTTTCAGATTCTTCATTGTTGTTTAGAAATGAAGATACTTTTTGTCCTTTGATTTTGTACCCTGCTACTTTGCTGAATTTGTTTATTCTAACAGCTTTTTGTGGAATCTTTTAGAGTTTTCTACATATAAAATTATGCCATCTGCAAACATATAATTTTACTTCTTCTTTTTCAATTTAGATGCCTTTCATTTCCTTTTCTTGCCTAATTGCTCTGGCTAGAACTTCTAGTACCATGTTGAATAGGAGTGGTGAAAGCAGGCATCCTTCTCTTGGAAGTTCCTAATCTTATGGGAAAAGCTTTCAATCTTTCACCATTGAGTATGATGTTAACAGTGGGTTTTTCAGCCGGGCGCGGTGGCTCAAGCCTGTAATCCCAGCACTTTGGGAGGCCGAGACAGGCGGATCACGAGGTCAGGAGATCGAGACCATCCTGGCTAACACGGTGAAACCCCATCTCTACTAAAAAATACAAAAAACTAGCCAGGCGTGGTGGCGGGCACCTGTAGTCCCAGCTACTTGGGAGGCTGAGGCAGGAGAATGGCAGGAACCCGGGAGGCGGAGCTTGCAGTGAGCTGAGATCCAGACACTGCACTCCAGCCTTGGGGACAGACCGAGACTCCGTCTCAAAAAAAAAAAAAAAAAAAAAAAAGTGTGTTTTTCATATATAACTTTTATCATTTTGAGGTGGTGGTTTTCTTTCTTTCTTTTCTTTTCTTTCTTTTTTTTTTTCTTTTCCTTTCTCTCTCTCTCTCTCTCTTTTTTTTTTTTTTTTTTTTTTTTTTTTTTGAGCCAGGCTCTCCTGTGGCCCAGGCTGGAGTGCAGTGGTGTAATCACAGCTCACAGCTGTGACTACAGGGGTACACCACCATGCCTGGCTAACTTTCGTATATCATAGAGATGGGGTCTCACAATCCTCCCGCCTTGGCCTCCCAAAGTGTTGGAATTACAGGCAAGTACAGGCATGAGCCACCACACCCAGCCTGGTTTTCTTCTCTTCCTGGTTTGTTAAATGTTATCATGAAAGGGTGTTAAATTTTGTCAGATGCTAGCCAGGCGTGGTGGCATGCACCTGTAATCCCAGCTACCTTGGAGGCACTTGAGCCCAGGAGGCAGAGGTTGCTGCGAGCTGAGATCACACCATTGCACTCCAGCCTTGGTGACAGAGGGAAACACTGCCTCAAAAAAAAAAAAAAAAAGAAAATTCAGTTGCTTTTTCTGTATTGAGATGATCATGTGATTTTTCTTTCCTTCTGTTAGTGTGTGTTGCTACAGTAATTGATTTTCAGATATTGAACTATCCTTGCATTCCAGGAATAAATTCCACTTGATCAAAGGGTGTAATCCTTTTATGTATGTATTTTTGAGACAGGGTCTCGCTGTGTTGCCCAGGCTGGAGTGCAATGGCTCAGTCACTGCTCACTGCAGCCTCAAGCTCCTGGGCTCAAGCAATCCTCCCACCTCAGTCTCCCAAGTAACTGGGACTACAGGAATGAGCCACCACACCCAGCTAATCCTTTTCATACGCTCCTGAATTTTGTGTGCTAGTATCATTGAGGATTTTTGCATCAGTGTTCATATTGGTCTGTAGTTTTCTTTTCGTGAAGTGTCTCTGTCTGGCTTTGGGATCAGGGTAATGCTCGCCTTATAAGAGTAAGTCAGAGTGTTCCCTCCTCTTGAATCTTTTTGGAAAAGTTCGAGAAGGTTTGGTATTAGTTATTCTTCAAATGTTTGGTAGAATTTAGCTTTGGAACCATCAGGTCCTGGGGTTTTCCTTTTCAGAATATCGATTACCACTTTAACCTCCTTAGTAGTGATCGGTCTATTCAGATTTTCTGTTTCTTCATGGTTTAGTCTTAGTAGGTTTTGTGTTTCTAGGAATTCGTCCATTTCATCTGGGTATTGGTGTACAATTGCTTATACTTTCTTATAATCCTTTTTATTTCTGTAGAATCTGTAGTAATGTTCCCACTTTCCTATCTTATTTTAGTAATTTATGTCTTTCTCTTTTTTTCTAGTTAATCTACTAAAAGTCTGTCAATTTTGTTGATCTTTTTAGAGAACCAACTTGTTTTCCTGGTTTTCTATATTGTTTTTCAGTTGTCTTTTGTTCATCTCTCCTCTAATCTTTATTTCCTTCTTCTATCTTTGGGTTTAGTTTGTTCTCCTTTGTCTAATTCCTTGCAGTGCTCATGGGAATCAGCACTCATGGTCACAAATTCCCTTAGCACTGCTCATGCTTTTCCCGTAAGTCTTGCTATGTTGTGTTTTTGTTTTTATTCATCTCCTAAGTATTTTTTTAGTTTTTCTTATGGGGTTCTTTTGCTTTAATTCTTATCTTTGCACTTTTGCACATAACGTTGTTTCTTCTTAGCTGCTTTTAAGATTCTCTCTTTTATCACTGATATTAATAGATTTGGTTTATGATGTGTGGTGGTAGAGATTCTTTTCTTCCTGTTCTTGTGCTCAGGGTTCATTGGGATTCTTGAATATGTGGCCTTGAGTTTTCTTCACATTTGGAAATTTTCAGCCACCATGTGTTCAGACGCACTTTCTGCCCTCCCACTTTCTGATTCCGGGCAGGCTGCTGTGAGTTTTCCCCCACCTCATGCTGAGGCCCTGGTCTGGCCCCACAATGGGTCTTGCAGGGTGGTGTCTCGTGCATTCCTCAGTGCTGAACTGATGGTCCCGAGTGGGTCCCCCGACCCCTCCACACCACTCTGTGCTGCTTGCTCTTCCCAGCACCCAGCCCCATAGACCAGAGCTCCTCTCCTCAGAGACCATGCGGCTCCCCGAGTCCTCTGTGCTGGGGCCTAGGAGCTCTGTTCAGGTACAGGTGGGTCAGTCATGGGGCCTCCATGGATTGTTTCCCCAGTCTTGGGATCACAGTCCTGTGCTGCGTGATGTTCATTGTTGAAACACCATCATTTCTTATTTCTATGTCTCTAAGTTTTTTTCAGGTACAAGGGTAAATCTGGTTCTTGTTAGTCCACTTTGGCCAGACCTAGAAGTTTGTCCTTTTTTCACAGACGTCTGTGGAAGCCAAATTCTACCTTTCCAGAATTAACTTGGACAACCTGAAAAAGAGCAGGGAGGGTGGACAGTGCTGGGCAGTGCAGGGAGGGACACCACCAGCTGGAGCCCCACAGCCTCGTGCCAAAGGCCAGGGAGCGTGCTGGAGCCTCATGGCCCTCGTGCTGAAGGCTGGGAAACGTACTGAGGCATTAGCAGACTCTGGCGAGAATTGCCCTACCTAGGGGGCCATGTGCTGAACTGGAGCTGTTGGGACGTCCCCGCTGCAGAGCTGCTGCTTTCCATTGTACCGCTGCGCTGTTGCTGACTTTATAGCTTTCCATTGTGCCGCTGCGCTGTCGCTGACTTTATAGCTTTCCAGTGTGCCGCTGCGCTGTCGCTGACTTTGTATTCTATACGTTTATGTGTTTTCCAGCTTCTGAACATGTCAAATTACAAGGAGAAGTTTTCAACTTTGCTGTGGCTTGAGGAGATTTATGCAGAAATGGAACTGAAAGAGTATAACATGAGCGGGATCGTCTTAAGAAGGAATGGGGATCTGCTGGTTCTGGAGGTCCCAGGGTTGGCCGAAGGGAGACCTTCTCTGTACACAGGTGTGTTTGTTACTCGCATGCTTCCCTAGGTAGACTAGCAGAGAAACCACCCTTAAGAGAGAAAAGATACTCTTTTAACTGGCAATATGACAGTCACATTATCGCATTTTCTTTCTTTTGGGTTAGAATTTCACTAAAAATCAGCAACCTATGTACATCAAGCATGCAAGCATGTTTCTTTGTTGTATTTCTTTTTTTTTTTTTTTTTTTTGAGACAGAGTCTCGCTCTATCGCCCAGGCTGGAGTGCAGTGGCCAGATCTCAGCTCATTGCAAGCTCCGCCTCCTGGGTTCACGCCGTTCTGCTGCCTCAGCCTCCCAAGCAGTTGGGATTACAGGCACCCACCACACGCCCGACTAATTTTTTGTATTTTTAGTAGAGATGGGGTTTCACTGTGTTAGCCAGGATGGTCTCGATCTCCTGACCTCATGATCCGCCCACCTCGGCCTCCCAAAGTGCTGGAATTACAGGCGTGAGCCACCGCGCCAGGCCTCTTTGTTGTATTTCATTATTTGTAAACAGTTGACCCCAGTAATTTTTGTTTGTTTGTTTGTTTGTTTTTTGAGACGGAGTCTCGCTCTGTTGCCCAGGCTGGAGTGCAATGGCAGGATCTCAGCTCATTGCAACTTCCGCCTCCCGGGTTCACGCCATTCTCCTGCCTCGGCCTCCCTAGTAGCTGGGACTACAGGTGTCCACCACCATGCCCGCCTAATTTTTTTTGTATTTTTAGTAGAGACAGGGTTTTGCTGTGTTAGCCAGGATGGTCTCAATCTCCTGACCTCGTGATCTACCTGCCTCGGTCTCCCAAAGTGCTAGGATTACAGGTGTGAGCCACCATGCCCGACCTGACCCCAGTAATGTTTTATTGAACTTCCTCATGTTGGATTTTATAGGACAGCACAGAAATTTGTGATTTTGTATTAGCTTTAAACATGGTAATATATTTTTTTAACTAGGTGATAAACTGATTTTAAAAACTCAAGAGTACAATGGACATGCCATCGAATACATCAGCTACGTGACTGAGGTGAGAGCACACTCTCTTAATGAGTTCACGTTGGATGCACTCTTCTGACTGGTTGGAAAGGTAACATTCTCCCCACGGCTTTTGGGGAAGTGCTCCCATATGCATTGGCTATTTTGGAAAATGTGAAGATACAGTGAATCTTTAAATAATTTTTGATGCATAAAGGAAACTTAATACTGTAATTTTCAACCACGTAAAACATGTATCTTTTAGGTTATATGTAAGTCATGTTGTTTGCGTTGAGTTATATTTGGGCATTCTGAATGTATTCCGGAAGAGCTCGCAGAGTGGAAACCTTGAAAGGAAAAATACACCTACAAGTTTGCAGCTCTGATGTTTGTGTGAAGGTGGTTTTTTTGGCTTTGAGTAGCTCCTGGTGCTCCAGATGGTTCTGCATGGGATGGTCTGTGACTCTTGGGCTGGATTTTACTGGTCATGTACTGAGCATAGCACTGGGAGCGATACTGGGATCTGCATAAGAGGGGAGGTGCTTTATCTGTGCATCAGAGAAGATGAAGCGACACATTAATTAATGTAGAAAACTTGAATGGAGAATGCCAGAGCCTTTACTGTCAGAGGGAAGAAGGACTGAGAGAGCTAGAAGAGCCTGGTAAGGATCTGGAGAAGAGGCAGCCTCCAACCTTTGCCGCCACAGTCACTCTGGGCTACACCTTCATGCAGGGTCCATGCTGTGGCTGATTTCGTAGAATGGGATATTTCCCAGAAGACAAAATCTTGGCAGGATTTCAGAGATCTTGTAATGACTTAGGCCATGGCCTGTGTACTGAGATGTGAGACACGGGTGACATGACCTCGCCAGCTCTCCATTACCCACTTTTGCTGTTGATCAAGTTGACATGAGGAGCCCAAGATGGCCGAGTGACCATCTTAGCCTCCAAATAGTAGACCAGCTGTGCCAAGAAAGGAAGCCTCGCATACCAAAACCTCCAAAGAAGCAGAGCCAGAGATCTCAGGAGGAAGGTACCTGCCTGCCTCCACCCCTGGTTCCTGAGCCGTATGGCTGGGCCTCCATGCCATTGATCAAACCCTGGCATCTGAAATGACCTTCCATATCCTTTTGAGCTCCAAAACTTATTTTCGTCTTTTCAGGCTGTCTTGGATGCTGCCTCCTGCTCTTCTCAAGTAGACTAACGCGTGTCTCCTGTGTACAGTGAGGACTTGGTCTGTCTTCCTCATCCTCGGGGAACGGTCCCACAGTCCGGTACCACTGTTGCTTCCCTTCCTCCCGGGGCTGGAAGCCAGCCCGGGGCGTAGCTTCCCGACCCTCTGCTGGTGTCAGCCCTGACCCTCAGGAAACTCACCCTGTTGCCTGAGCTACCTGGAGAAGAGCTTGAGCTCCTTTTGGATCAGGGCTTTCCTTCTTATTTTTCTGCCCACACTATCTAGGAAAGAATATGCAGAACTGATCATGCAGGATCTTGCTTTAGCTGGAGGGCTTTTCTACTAAAAGGAGAAGGCTTGTAATGGCTGTTTTTTGTTTTGTTTTTTTTTTTTTGAGATGGAGTCTCACTCTGTCACCCAGCCTGGAGTGCAGTGGTACGATCTTGGCTCACTGCAACTTCCACCTCCCAGGTTCAAGAGATTCTTCTGCCTCAGCCTCCCAAGTAGCTGAGATTACAGGTGCCCACCACCACACCCGGCTCCTTTTTCTATTTTTAGTAGAGACAGGGTTTCGCCCTGTTGGCCAGGCTGGTCTCAAACTCCTGACCTCAAGGTGATCTGCCCACCTTGGCCTCCCAAAGTGCTAGGATTACAGGTGTGAGCCACTGCACCTGGCAGACCTTCTTATCGAGGCTTCCTTACAGTAGGTAACACTTGGCTACACTTGTGGTTGTTTTGTTTGTGTCTATGGAGTCAGTGACCTCCCATGCATTCTCTATTCTCAGAGCCTTAGGAGAGGCTACAGCCCAGCGAATTGAAGTTCAATAAGTTTGAGTGTAGTGATCCATTTCCTCTTGTTTGTATAATTGAATGGCATAATGATTTAATCCTTTTCAACTAATTTTGCAGATAGGTATCAAATTTTAGCTCAAAGCTGTAGAATGCATTTCTGATGATGTGTTGCTGGATACAGATATCACATTATTCCAAGAAATCAGGTATATTGTTTGTTTCTTTTTTAGATTCATGAAGAAGATGTAACTCTTAAAATTAATCCAGAATTTGAACAAGCCTATAACTTTGAACCTATGGATGTGGAATTCACATATAATAGGTAATGCTTTTAGTGAGTCTTCTTTCAAATGTCTTTTTTTTTTTTTTTGAGACAGGGTCTCGCTCTGTCACCCAGGCTGGATTGCAGTGGTGCGATCTTGGCTCACTGCAACCTCCGCCTCCCAGGTTCAAGTGATTCTCCTGCCTCAGCCTCCCGAGTAGCTGGGACTACAGGTGCCTGTCACCACACCCAGCTAATTTTTGTATTTTTAGTAGAGATAGTGTTTCACCATATTGGCCAGACTGGTGTCGAACTCCTGACCTTGTGATCTGCCTGCCTTGGCCTCCCAAAGTGCTGGGATTACAGGCGTGAGCCACCGCGCCCGGCCGTCTTTTTTTGTTGGTTTGTTTAATAGAGATGGGATCCCAGGCTGGTCATAAACTCCTAGGCTCAAGTGATCCTCCTGCCTCAGCCTCCCAAAGTTTTGGGAGTATAGGTGTGAGGCACCATGCCCAGTTAATTTGTCTCTTTATCTTTGATTGGACAGTCTTCTCTTGAGTATGGCCGTTGACATCTAAGTAGTGACGTAGGAGCCCCCACCACACCTGTGGTTGACTTGTAGCGGCCTCGTGGATGAAGTGGGCTCCTACAGCATTTTTGCATGTCCCGTGTTTCTAGCTTTATTATCAACTATTTTTTGAGATATAAAGGTGCATACATTTGCATGTTCATTCTTTCCCAGACCTCACGTGCACTGGATCTTTGGTTCATGCCTCACTGTCACTGTCAGCTACCAGCTCCTTACTTTTATTTGTTTTCTAGTGAGATGAGGGGTGCTGTGACCTGGCACCCAGCTGACTTTTTCTTCCTCCACAAAACCATTAACTAGTCGTGCACAAAAAGTGTATTCTTCAGTTTTAATTCTTCTGAACTTTAGAAAAGGAGTAACTTGCTGTATTTGGTTCCTAGGAGCTGCAGATTTTCTCTAAACATTGTGTTCCTGAGATGTCTTCGTGTTGTTGCCTGTAACTACTGTTCATTGGTTGGCGGTTGTGTGAATACCCTGGTTTTCTGTTGATGGACATCTTCATTGTTTCCTGTTACTATTGTTTGCTGCTTTTCCTAGAGCCGCTGTGTATGTGGGGGTGGGATTGCTGGGTTTGGGGTATATTCCTGTTTCCAGCTTTACAAGTGGTTGCATCAGTGACTTCCGGTATCCAGGTATATAACAGTCTGTTGATCAGTGCCCTCCCTGCAGTCTGATTTTGTTCGATTTCCTAACTGGTGCCACTCTGGTAGGTGTGTAATGCGTCTCATGATGGTCTTGATTTACTTTTCTCTGGCTTACTTACAAGGCTGAGAATCTTCTTGTTTGTGGACTGTAAAATGTTCATCTTCCGTGAAATGCTTGCTTGCATTTTTTGCCCTCTTTTTTATTGAGTACTTTATCTGATTTTCATTGTTGGAGGAGTCCTTTCTGTATTCCTTATGATAAACTATTCTTAGGTACATATCTTCTCCAGATTTGTTCCTTGTCTTTTAGCTTTTTAAAAAGTGTCTTTTGAGACTGGGTGCGGTGGCTCACACCTGTAATCTCAACACTTTGGGAGGCCAAGGCAGGCTGATCTC
The DNA here is from genome assembly GCF_024542745.1 of Macaca thibetana thibetana. Lineage (NCBI taxonomy): Eukaryota > Metazoa > Chordata > Mammalia > Primates > Cercopithecidae > Macaca > Macaca thibetana. The sequence continues at coordinate 669,051 of NC_065587.1, read as the reverse complement.
TTGAGGTCAGGAGTTTGAGACCAGCCTGGCCAACATGGGGAAACCCCATCTCTACTAAAAATACAAAACTTAGCTGGGCATGGTGGCACATGCCTGTAGTCCCAGCTACTTGAGAGGCTGAGGCAGGAGAATTGCTTGAACCCAGGAGGCGGAGGTTGCGGTGAGCTGAGATCACACCACTGCACTCCAGCCTGAGACAGAGTGAGACTCTGTCTCAAAAAACTATGTATATATTTTTTAATATATATAAATATATGTGTCTTTTTATTAACAGAAGGTGCTAGTTTTAATATAGTCAAATTTATCAATTTTTTTTTAGTATTAGTGCTTTTTATGTCTGAAAAATCGGCAGTATTTGGGCTACAGCCAGATTGGAATGTGTTGAGAATGAATGAATGGACTACGGGGAAATGGAGAAATGTCGTTGATTCCTTTTTAAGGCATTTGCCCATGAAAGGGAGGGTAGGATGGAGAGAGAGCGAAAGAAATTGGTGACCAAAGAGATACAGGAGGCCCTGGAGGGGGTGCTTTTTGTTTGCTGTACAAGACGAGAGACCCCAGCATGTGAGTGCCATGAGAAGGCCCAGGAATGGGAAGGGAGGGGCAGCTGTGTTGGATGACGCATGAGGGTTGGCTGGGGCCACAGGGAGCAGCAATGCTGGTAGAAGGCACACGGCTCCCATCATGGCAGCCAGAGAGACTATAGCCCACGTCTAGGCCTGGACTCCTTGACCTGCTTTGACTTTAGAACAGAGCTGATTCTCATAGTGTGAAGGGGTATCTCGTGGATTTAATTTGTATTTTTCTAATAACTAGTGATGCTGAACCTTTTTTTTTTTTTTTTTTTTTTTTTGAGACGGAGTCTCGCTCTGTCCCCTGGGGTGCAGTGGTACGGTCTCGGCTCACTGCAAGCTCCGCCTCCCAGGTTCAAGCCTTTCTCCTGCCTCAGCCTCTCCCAAGTAGCTGGGACTACAGGCACCCGCCACCACACCTGGCTAATTTTTTTGTATTTTTTTTAGTAGAGACGGGGTTTCCCCGTGTTAGCCAGGATGGTCTCAATCTCCTGACCTCATGATCCACCCGCCTCGGCCCCCCAAAATGCTGGGATTACAGGCGTGAGCCACTGTGCCCGGCCCCGTTTTTTGTTTTTTTTGAGACAGAATCTTGCTGTGCCCCCCAGGCTGGAGTGCAGGGGCATGATCTCGGCTCACTGCGAGCTCCACCTCCCAGGTTCACACCATTCTTCTGCCTCAGCCTCCAGAGTAGCTGGGACTGCAGGCGCCCGCCACCACGTCTGGCTAATTTTTTTGTATTTTTAATAGAGACAGGGTTTCACCGTGTTAGCCAGGATGGTCTTGATCTCCTGACCTCGTGATCTGCCCACCTTGGCCTCCCAGATTGCTGGGATTACAGGTGTGAGCCACTGCGCCCGGCCGCTGAACATCTTTTTATGTGCTTTTTTGCCATTTGTACAAAATCTTTGTTGAAGTCTTTCCTCAAGTCTTTGGGCCCATTTTAAAAAATTGTTTTCTCATGATTGAGTTTGCAGAGATGTTTGTATATTTTCAGTACAATGCTTTATCAGATATGTGTCTGTGCAAATATTTCCTCAGACTACAGCTTGTATTTTCATTGTTTTTATAGTGCCTTTTGAAAAGCAGAAATTATTAATTTTGGTGAAGTCCAGTTTATGAATGTTTTCTTTCACAGATCTTTTAGTGATGCATCTCAGAAATCTTTAATTTGGATCTCAACGATTTTATCCTGTTTTCTTTTAGAAACTTGGCAGCTTTAACCTGTACATTTAGGATTATGATCTATCTCATTAAGCTTTGCAAATTATTTGTGGGGTATGAATGGAAATTGGAGGGTGGAATAAACATCCAGTTGTCCAAGCATTATTTGATGAAAAAACTGTCCTTTCTCCAATGAATTACTATTGTACCTTTGTTTAAAAAAAAAAAAAAAATCAGTTGATCAAATTTTTTTTTTTTTTTTTTTTTTTTTTTTTGAGACAAAGTCTCGCTCTGTTGCCCAGGCTGGAGTGCAGTGACGTGATCTCGGCTCACTGCAAGCTCCGCCTCCTGGGTTCACGCCATTCTCTTACCTCAGTCTCCTGACTAGCTTGGACTACAGGCACCTGCCACCACACCCAGCTAAGTTTTTTATGTGTGTTTTTAGTAGAGACGGGGTTTCACTGTGTTAGCTAGGATGGTCTTGATCTCCTGACCTCGTGATCCGCCCGCCTCAGCCTCCCAAAGTGCTGGGATTATAGGCGTGAGCCACCACACCCGGCCAACCAAATATTTGTTGATCTGTTTCTGCAGACTGTCTGTTCTGTTCCGTACGGTACACTTGTCTGTGTTGACACCAACATTACAGGGTCTTATTGTCTGTCTTAGTCCACTCAGGCTGCATTAGCATAGCACCATAGATGGAGTGGCTTATAAACAACAGAAATGTATTACTCATGCTCTGGAAGTCGGGAAGCCCAAGGTCAAGGCACCAGCAGGTTCAGTGTCCTAGTGAGACTGCTTCCTGGTTCATAGGCGGCTATCTTTTCCCTGTGTCCTCACGCAGCAGAAGGGATGAGAGAGAGCTCTCTGTGCTCCGTTGTGTAAGGGCACTAACTCCATTCTTGAGGCCCCACCCTCATGACCTAATCACTTGCCAGAGGCCTCAACTCCTCATACCCAATAACATCATATTGGGGATGAAGTTTCACTGTATGAAGCTGAGGGGAACACAAACATAGTATATGATATGTGCCTTTATGATAAGTCTCAAAATCAGGTAGTATCAAGCCTTCAACTTTGTTCCTTTTCAGAGTTGTCTGGCTATTCTAGGTCTTTATTATTCCATGGATTTTAGGTCATATCAGTTTCTACAGAAAACATGTTGGGATTTTGATTGGGATTACATTGAATCTATAGGTCGGTTTAAGGGAGAATTGAAATCTTAATAATAATGAGTCCTCCAGCCCTGGAAAATGGTATCTCTCTATTTATTTGCGTCTTTTTTCATTTCTTTTAGCAAGAATTTTTTTTTTTTTTTTTTTTTTTTTTTTTTTTTTTTTTTTTTTTTTTTTTTTTTTTTTTTTTTTGAGACGGAGTCTCGCTCTGTCACCCAGGCTGGAGTGCAGTGGCCTGATCTCAGCTCACTGCAAGCTCCGCCTCCCGGGTTCACGCCATTCTCCTGCCTCAGCCTCCCAAGTAGCTGGGACCACAGGCGCCCGCCAGCTCGCCCGGCTAGTTTTTTGTATTTTTTAGTAGAGACGGGGTTTCACTGTGTTAGCCAGGATGGTCTCGATCTCCTGACCTTGTGATCCACCCGTCTCGGCCTCCCAAAGTGCTGGGATTACAGGCTTGAGCCACCACGCCCGGCCCTTAGCAAGATTTTATACTTTTCAGTGTATAGGTCTTACGTATCTTTTGTCAGATTTATACCTATTTAAAGTTTTTAAATGGCTATTATAAACAGTAATTTTTTTTTTTTTTTTTTTTTTTTTTTTTTTTTTTTTTTTTTTTTTTTGAGACGGAGTCTCGCTCTGTCGCCCAGGCTGGAGTGCAGTGGCCGGATCTCAGCTCACTGCAAGCTCCGCCTCCCAGGTTCACACCATTCTCCTGCCTCAGCCTCCGAGTAGCTGGGACTACAGGCGCCCGCCACCTCGCCCGGCTAGTTTTTTGTATTTTTTAGTAGAGATGGGGTTTCACGGTGTTAGCCAGGATGGTCTCGATCTCCTGACCTCGTGATCCGCCCGTCTCGGCCTCCCAAAGTGCTGGGATTACAGGCTTGAGCCACCGCGCCCGGCCTATAAACAGTAATTTTAACTTAAGTTTCTAATTGCTTGTTTCTAGTATTTATAAAAAGCAGTTGATTTTTGTCTGTTTACCTTGTATCCTGCAGGTCTCCTAAACTCAATAGCTACAGTAGCTTTTCATAGAGTCTGTAGGATTTTCTGCATATACAGTCGTACATCAAAGAATGACAGTTTCAAGTCGGGTGCAGTGGTTCACGCCTGTAATCCCAGCACTGTGGGAGGCCAAGGCAGGCGGATCACCTGGGGTCAGGAGTTTGAGACCAGTCTGGCCCACATGGGGAAACCCCGTCTCTACTAAAAATACAAAACATCAGCCAGGCGTGGTGGCAGGTACCTGTAATCCCAGCTAGTCAGGAGGCTGAGGCAGGAGAATCACTTGAACCCAGGAGGCGGAGGTTGCAGTGAGCCAAGATTACCCTACTGCATTCCAGCCTGGGTGACAGAGCAAGGCTCTGTCTGAAAACAAAACAAAACAAAACAAAGACAGTTTTACTTCTTCCTTTCTTATTTGGATGCTCTGTATTTGTTTCCCCCTTGCCTTCCTGCACTGGTTGGAACTTCTGTGCCAGTGTGGAATAGAAGTGGTGAGAAGTGATGCACTGGCTTCGTCCCTGGTCTTAGGGGCAGGGCTATCAGTCCTGAATGAGTTAGTACAGTGTGGGTTGTAGGTTCCATAGTGGCCCTCTATCAGGTTGAGGAGATAGATTCTTATTTTAGTGAGTTTTTAATCAAGAATGGATATGGGGCCAGGTGTGGTGGCTCACACCTGTAATCTCAGCACTTTGAGAAGCTGAGGTGGGAGGATCACGTGGGCCCAGGAATTTGAGGCTTCAGTGAGCTGTGAATGTGCCACTGCACTCCAGCCTAGGCAACACAGCAAGACCTTGTCTCTTTAAAAAAAAGAATGGGTGTGGGATTTTGTCACATGCTTTTTTTTCTTTTTTTTTTTTTTTTTTTTTTTTTTGGCTTCATTGGTATTCTCTAGTGGTTTTTACAAAAAATTTTTTAGACAGAGTCTCACTCTGTCACCCAGGCTGGAGCGCAGTGGTGCCATCTCAGCTCACTGCAACCTCTGCCTGCCAGGTTCCAGTGATTCTCATGCCTCAGCCTCCCGAGTAGCTGGGACTACAGGCGTGCACCACCACCACACCTGGCTAATTTTTGTATTTTTAGTAGAGGCAGGGTTTCACCATGTTGGCCAGGCTGGTCTCGAACTCCTGATCTCAGGTGATCTGCCCACCTCGGCCTCCCAAAGTGCTAGGATTACACATGTAAGCTGCTGCGCCCATCCTTTCTAGTGTTTTTCTGTTCTCTATTTCATTGATTGTTGGATTGTTGCTGTGATTTTTTTATATTGACTTAAAGGTTGTATAATCAAATTTGCATTACTGTATGCCAGCCTTAATAGTTCTGAATGCAAAGTTAGTTATTTTATGTGGTTTTCTTCCCGGCAGGACTACAAGCAGACGGTGTCACTTTGCACTTGAACAAGTCATCCACTTAGGTGTAAAAGGTATTATTTTTATAGAATGATAGTGTTACATCTTCACAGAGTATTTTTATAGGCTTCATGTAAAATTTTGTGTAAAATAGTCTCTTCAGTCATAACATTAGAAGTAAAACTTTATTATATTCATGTTTTTAATTTTCTATCAAGTTTTAGTATTTTCGTACTATTTCAGCTTAGTGAATAACTAATAATAGCTTGCTTAAATAACTGAAAATAAATTCATCTTGCTCGCCTTTCCCCTCATAAATGTAATTCATTTTTGTTTTTGCAGATGGGCGAGTAAATGGCTTTCTTGTGAAGAATATGCAGTACTAATAATGCTCTGATTTAGAAACAGTGTAACAGGCAGGTTAAGAAAGGAAGGGAATAGAATATTAATTACTTTAGGGTCAGCCATAAACAACCTCTATTAATTTTTTTTTTTTTAGCTTTTTAGTTATACCTATGCTCTTACCTTTTTTTATTTTAAAAGTGTTGTTTCCAGAAGAAATTATTTTACAGTCTCCCCAAGTGACAGGAAATTGGAACCATGAACAAGACACCAAAAGCAATGGACGGTCCACCAGCAAAAAGGTAGTGCTCAGCGACGTAACTGTCTCTACACAGGGGATGGGAATTTCCTTCTTGGCGTATTAGCGCTCAGTTGACTGGAGTATTCGAGCAGTGTGGTTCACAAATAACCCAAAATTGCAGTTAAAATCAAGTGAACTACAATATTCACAAAATAGATTTAGTGTAAAGTTTATGTGCAAGGGCTAAGATGGCTACAATATATTAAATAGGGGAAGCAAAGTATGGATGTTTATATGACCTTAGAGTTGGGTTTTTTTCTTTTTCTTTTTCTTTTTTTTTTTTTTTTGAGACAGAGTCTTGCAGTGTCACCCAGGCTGGAGTGCAGTGGTGTAATCTTGGCTCACTGCAACCTCTGCCTCCCAGATTCAAGCGATTCTCCTGCCTCAGTCTCCAGAGTAGCTGGGACTACAGGCATGTGCCACCACACCCGGCTAATTTTTGTATTTTTAGTAGAGACAGAGTTTCACCATATTGGTCAGGCTGGTCTTGAACTCCTAACCTTATGATCCACCCTCCTCGGCCCCCAAAGTGCCAGGATTATAGGTGTGAGCCACCATGCCTGGCTTTAGAGTTTTATTTTTAAATTATATGGTTTTTGTGTACACTTAGGTACATTTATGTGATTGTGTATGCATGGAAAATGTCTGGAAGGATACACACCCCGCAAATTGTTAACATTTCCAAACTTCATGAATGTTGCAAAGATATTTTATAAAAACTTCTAGGGGCTGGGCGCGGTGGCTCAAGCCTGTAATCCCAGCACTTTGGGAGGCCGAGACGGGCGGATCACGAGGTCAGGAGATCGAGAGACGATCCCGGCCAACACGGTGAAACCCCGTCTCTACTAAAAAATACAAAAAAACAGCCGGGCGAGGTGGCGGGCGCCTGTAGTCCCAGCTACTCGGGAGGCTGAGGCAGGAGAATGGCGTAAACCCGGGAGGCGGAGCTTGCAGTGAGCTGAGATCCGGCCACTGCACTCCAGCCTGGGTGACAGAGCAAGACTCCGTCTCAAAAAAAAAAAAAAAAAAAAAAAAAAAAAAAACAAACTTCTAGGCCAGGCGCAGTGGCTCACTCCTCTAATCCCAGCACTTTGGGAGGCTGAGGCAGGCGGATCATGAGGTCAGGAGTTCAAGACCAGCCTGGCCAACATGGTGAAACCCCATCTCTACTAAAAATCCAAAAAATTAGCCGGGCGTGCTGGTGTACACCTATAATCCCAGCTACTTGGGAGGCTGAGGCAGGAGAATCACTTGAACCCAGGAGGCAGAGGTTGTAGTGAGCCAAGATTGAGCCACTGCACTCCAGCCTGGGCAACAAGAGCAAAACTCCATCTCAAAAAGAAAAAAAAGCTTTCATAGTCCAGTCACTCCATAATTAGTAACATAGTGCCTGTTTTTGTGAATACAATAGAAGTGGTTTTATTTATCTTCGTGTTTCTAATAACGAGAAGGTCATCTATGCCATGGTGGAGCTTACAACTTACTCTGTGCTATTCAAATTTGGTTTTATGAGCATGTTTTCGATGTATAACATGAATTTTTAAATTATATCTAATACTCAAAAATGCTTACCATTTTATACTTCCTCCCCCAAAATGCAAAAATGATAGGTTTAGAATGCCTACACAATCATGGAAAATACGACAAATGAAGCAGCAAGAGGTTATCCTTGAAAGTTATTTGTGGCGTATTTTATAGTTGATCTCTTTTTTGTTCTGCAAATAGAAAGGAGTCTTCCTTGGACAGTGCTTTTCTTCTCCGTCATCACCTCATTACTAGTTCGTTATACTGCCTGATTCTCAGGGACAGTCTGTGATGCGGATGGCCTGTGAGGTCGGGGAGGTGCTACTATTTAGGTGGGCACATTCCTAATTGACTGTAGATTTTAAAATGCAAAACATTATCTTCTTATGGATTAACTAGATTGAAAATAAACTCAAGAATTTTTTTTTTTTGGAGACGGAGTCTTGCTCTGTCGCCCAGGCTGGAGTGCAGTCAAGATGGTCTCGATCTCCTGACCTCGTGATCCGCTCGTCTCGGCCTCCCAAAGTGCTGGGATTACAGGCTTGAGCCACCGCGCCCGGCCTCAAGAATATTTCATATGTCAACCAAGATAGAATTTCAGGGACCAGATTTATCTTTCTTCCTGAAACAATAAAAAAATCAGACAAACCATATGGAACAACAATTTCAGACATTAACATCAGCTGTCATAGGACAGGGATTCCTGAGAGAGGAAACAAATGAGGTGACCCCATGGTTTTCCCAACTCACAGCCTTCCGAGAGTGTCTTGGCCAGAGAGCACCAAGAGGGAGCCCAGGTGGAGCCTGGTGACCTGAGTGCAGAGACAGCATTTGGAAGGGTGGGGAGGGCAAGCGGGATAAGGCTGACAGAGTAGAATGCTGGGGAGAGGGCAGGGCACAGAGAGCATCTGGGGACCTACAGAGGTTCCTCCTTGAGTTTCCAGCTAAGCATTGATGAATGCGTGATGTGAGTAAAATACCCAGGTGTGGAAAAGAACCAGCTAGAAAGAACAGCAAGAAAAATCCTTAAAGTTGACACAGTGCCAAAAATAGCTGTGCCCACAGCCAGAGAAGAAAAACCTCATAATTCACATGTAGAGTCCTTGGGAGGGTGTTGTCTCAGGAGTGTAGAAAGTCTAGCCCTTGACTGAAGGCTGCTCTGGCCCAGACTGACAAAGTATGATGGCCTCAAAGGGAGCAAGCTGTTCCCAAATAATTGGATTGCATCCCAGAACAAAGTTTAAGAATATTTATAGGAATATAAAATTATCCAGCACCCAACAAGGTATAAAATGAACACTGTCTGACATCTGATTAAAAAATGAAAAAGTGAAAAACATAACCCAAAAGGAGGAAATTTAGTCAGTTGGAACCAACCCCCCAAAATAACATGGTAGAATCAGCAGACAAGGACATTAAAACAGTTATAAATAAGTTCCATGTGTTCCAGAAAGTAGAAGACATGAGCATGTTAATTGGAGACATGAAAGATATATAAAAGACAATTTTATCTTCTAGGAATGAAAACTTCAGTGCCTAAAATGAAAAATATATTGGACAGAATTATCAGCAGACTAGACAATGCAGAAGGAAAAAAGTGAACTTAAAGACGGAGCAGTAGAAACTATCTAAAATGGAACAGAGGTGGAGGCTGCAGTGAGCTGAAATCGTGCCACTGCACTCCAGTGTGGGCAATAGAATACAGCAATACTCCATCCCAGAAAAAAAATTAGCTGAGTGCGGTGGCAGGCACCTGTAGACCCAGCTACTCAGGAGGCTGAGGCAGGAGAATCGCTTGAACCCAGGAGGTGGAGATCGCAGTGAGCCGAGATCATGCCACTGCACTCCAGCCTGGGTGACAGAGCGAGACTCTGTCTCAAAAATTATATATATATACACACACATATATACAGATATATATTTATATGACACATGTATATGAGACCAAGAGGGTTCATCCCAGGAATGGCTTAACATTCCAAAAATCAATGTGTAATATACCATATTAACAAGCTGAAAAGGAAAAACCATCTGACAAAATCCAGCATCCATTCCTGATCAAAATTCAGCAAACTAGAAATAAAAAGGAAATTTCCGTTACCTACAAAAACCTACCTAGTGATAACTAAATGCTCTTTGCTTGTGAGATCAGGATCAGAGCATGTTTACTCAGCATTTCTGCCCAGCATTGTGCAATGAAGCAGAAAGAAAAGGCATCCACATCCTGTAGAAAGTCTGATGGAGGCTGGGTATAGTGACTCATGCTGGTAATCCCAGCACTTTGGGAGGCTGAGATGGGAAAATCACTGAGAACAGCCTGGGCAACATGCAAGACCCTGTCTCTGTTTTTAAAAAGTTTAAAAATTAGCTGGGCATGGTGGCACACACCTATAGTCCCAGCTACTCAGGAGGCTGAGGCAGGAGGATCCCTTGAGCCTGGGAGGTCGAGGCTGCAGTGAGCTGTGATTGTACCGCTACACTGCAGCCCTGATAAAGTGAAACTCTGTCTCAAAAAAAAAGAAAAGAAAAAACCTGATGGGATCTAAAATGAAGCTGTTAGAACTAATAAGTGATTTTGCAATATACAAGATCAGTGTAGAAAAATAAGTTGTATATATATTTCCAGTAAACACTCAGAAATTGTTTTTTGGTTTTTTGTTTGTTTTGAGACAGAGTCTCGCTCTGTTGCCCAGGCTGGAGTGCAGTGGCAGATCTCGGCTCACTGCAGCCTCCACCTCCCAGATTCAAGCAGTTCTCCTGCCTTGGCCTCCTGAGTAGCTGGGATTATAGGTGCGTGCCACTGCACCCTGCTAATTTTTGTATTTTTAGTAGAGACGAGGTTTCACCATGTTGGCCAGGCTGGTCTCGAACCCCTGACCTCATGATCCGCCCACCTCAGCCTCCCAAAGTGCTGGGATTACAGGCGTGAGCCACCGTACCCGGCCTGAATTTTTTTTTTTTTAAGTAGCACCTAAATGTTTTAAACATTATTGTATCTCTGGGGTCCGAAGACTCCATATTATCAAGTTGCCTGTTTTACCTAAAATGATCTGTAAATGCAGGACACATGCAAAAACATGAACCTGCATCCGTACCTCACAGCATAGACAAAAACTAACTTACTCTGTGGTTCGTAGCCGTAAATGTAAAGCCTGAAACTATACATCTAGAAAACAGCGTAGAAGAACATCTGCACGTCCTTTGTGCAAGGATTTTTTTTATGTGACACTAAGAGCATGACTTATAAAGAAATTGATATATTGGACTTCAGTGAAATTAAGTATTTTGCTGTTGAAAAGACACTGTTAGACAGGCACAATGGCATACACTTTTAGTCCCAGTGACCCAGGAGACTGAGGCTGGAGGATCTCTTGAGCCTAGGAGTTCAAGGCTAGCCTGGGCAACATAGAAAAACGCTGTCTCAAAAAAAAAAAAAGAAAAGAAAAAGAAAAGACACTGGTAAAACAACGAAAAGTGACAGACTAGAGAAAATAATTTGCAAATCACATCTGATCAAGAACTTGTATTTGGCAAACAGTACTCTACAAACTGCCTAGGAACTCAGTTTTCAAAAATGGATCAAACACTTGAACACTTTACCAAAGAATACATACAGATGGTAATAAACACATGAAAGATGTTCAACATCATTAGTTGTTAGGGAAACACAAATTAAACCACAACGAGGTACCACTGAACACCTACTAGAATGGCCAGAAATTGAATTGGACCATCTGTGCATTGGTGAGCACGTGGGGCCGCTGGCACATACCCTGCTGTGGGAAGTGGGTGTGGCACACCACTGTGCAAAAGGTGTTCTTAAGAAGCTGGATGCACACCTGCCATACTACCCAGTCATTTCTCTCTAGGCGTGTGCCCCAGAGAGATGAAGACCTACGGCCATGCCAGGACCCATACACAAAGTTCACAGCAGCTGGATTTTTAATCACCAAAAACCCAGTGTCCATGAGCAGGTGAATGGATAAGCAAGTCGCATTGCGTTCGTACAACGGAACATGACTCAGCAATACAGGGAGCAAGCTGTTGACATGCAACAGCACAGGTGTCTCTCCAGTGAGTCACACTGTGCGCACTCATGTGAAGTATGAAGTTCCAGAGCACGTGAGCAGCCAGTGTGACTGGAGGGGCTGCGGCACACGGCAGCTCTGGGGACTGACGGGTCTGTTTGTCGTCTCTATTGTGCTGATGGTTTTATGGGTATGTGCACATGTCAGACTTGTCAAGTCACACACTTCAAATATGTGCACCTTATTGTATGTCAGTCACACTCTGAAAAACACAGTAGTTGTGGAAGGAGAATATTGGCATAAACTTCTAAACCATGGGTGTCCGATCTGTGGCTTCCCTGGGCCACACTGGAAGAAGATTTGTCTTGGGCCACACATAAAATTCACTAACACTAATGATAGCTGATGAGCTGAAAAAAAAAAATCACAAAAACACTCATAATGTTTTAAGAAGTTTACGAGTATGTGTTGGGCTGCATTCAGAGCTGTCCTGGGCCGCATGCAGTCCATGGGTTGCTGGTCGGACAAGCCTGTTTTAGACTAAAACTTAGTAACGTGTGTGTAAATTTTTTAATGTGAGACCTTTTTTTTTTTTTTTTTTTTTTTTTTTTTTTTGAGACAGAGCCTTCCTCTGTCCTCCTAACTGCAGTGTGGTGTCACAGTCATGGCTCACTGCAACCTTGACCTCCTGGACTCAAGCAGTGCTTCCACCTGAGCCTCCTGAAGTGCTCCGATTATAGGTGTGAGCCACTACTGCTGACCCCAGAACTTTCGATTTCACAGATTCCAGAATCTGTCCTATGAAAGTAATGAAGTTATTTAACAAAGATAAATGTGCAAAGCTGTGGATTACAGATTGTAATGAAAAAAGTGGAAAATCCCACTGGTTTAGGACAAATGCCGTTTATGTTGGAACGTACAACCAATTCTTGTGTAGGATCCTTTTTTTTTTTTTTTTTTTTTTTTTGAGACGGTCTCGCTCTGCACTGGCGCAATCTCGGCTCACTGCAACCTCCACCTCCCGGATTCAAGCAAGTCTTCTGCCTCAGCCTCCCGAGTAGCTGGTGACACCACGGCCAGCTAATTTTTGTATTTTTAGTAGGGACAGTGTTTCACCATGTTGGCCAGGATGATCTCGATCTCTTGACCTCGTGATCTGCCCGCCTCAGCCTCCCGAAGTGCTGGGATTACAGGCATGAGCCACTGCACCCAGCCTTCTTTTTTTTTTTTTTTGAGTTGTGGGGTCTCCGTCACCCAGGCTGGAGTTGGTCGTGCAATCTCCACTCACTGCAGCCCCGCCTCCTGGGCTCAAGTGATCCTCCCACCTCAGCCTGCCAAGTAGCTGGGACCACAGGTGAGCACTACCATACCTTGCTAATTTTTTTTTTTTTTTTTTTTTTTTGTATTTTTGCTAGAAACAGGGTTTCACCAAGTTGCCCAGGCTAGTCGTGAACTCCTGGGCTCAAGTGACCCCCTGCCTTGGCTTCCCACAGTGGTGGGATGACAGGCGTGAGCCCCGCGCCCGGCCTGGTGCAGGATCTTGCCTGACGTCAATGGGCAGCACTGGCACTTTGCACACTGTGCAGGCCTGTGAGACCCAGAGCCCTGGGCTGTACCCTTGACCGTCCCCTGCAGGTTCCCCCACTGTCCAGCCTGGAAAGCAGGTAGGATGTACCAAGGGAAGACAATAAAATAAAATGTAGTCCTGCGCTTTGGTTTCATCACAAATTTTACTTTATATTTATTTATAAAAGCAAGTTCAAAGAAAAAGCGTAAGCCTTTTTAGCAGCTTTTTATCTGATAATCTGTTTTTTCTTTATTTTTCAAAGGGTCTGACCTGTGATCCATCCAAAGAGCTGTTAAAGTAGAACACTAGATGTTTATGTTTGCTCTTTCAACCAAGCCAGTGTAAACACCGAGCTGTTTTTTTAAAACCATTTTTCTGCCTGATAATTTCTAGACTAGGAAAACGATGACGGACCAAGCTGAACATGGAACAAAGGAGAGACGTGTTGGTGACAAGGACCTGCCGGCGCTGGCGCCCTTTACTGCAGAGATGAGTGATTGGGGTGTGTGCTTGTGAGGGGCAAGGAGAAGAGCAACTCTGAGACTCTTGTCTGGAAAACGGGGACTTTGAGGAGTGGGCTGTCATGCAGAAGGAAGAACAGTCGGGGGACGTGTGGCCTGTGGCAGGTGGCTGCCGTCTCCACCTTGACTGGAGACTCGGTGTTTTAGGTTAGATACTTTAAGAAGACTTTTAGATTCTGGGTGGTTTTTTCCAGGTATTCTTTGTAGATGTGGACATTTTCTAATCCAGTCTCTAATATTTGAGTGTGATCTCTAAAGCCGCAGAATCAGTTGATGCCCTGTCATTTTCCTCTCAGAAGCTGCATTCGTTATCCTGACCCTCTTTAACAAAGCACAGACAGGTTGAGTGCAGAGCTCACACCTGTCATCCTAACACTTTTGGGAAGCTGAAGTGGGCAGATCACATGAGCTCAGGAGTTCGAGACCAGCCTGGACAACATGGCGAAACCCTATCTCTATACAAAAAAAAAAAATACAAAAATACAAAAATTAGCCAGGTGTGGTGGTGGGTGCCTGTGGTCCCAGCTACCTGGGAGACTGACGTGGAAAGATTGCTTGAGCTCAGGAGGTGGAGGTTACAGTGAGCTGAGATTGTGCCACTGTACTCCAACCTGGGTGACAGAGCCAGACCCTGTCTCAAAAAAAAAAAAAAAAGCACACACAGATTATTAAAGGAATGCCCCTGTGTGCGTCTTACCCATGGTCACACTGAAGAGCTGCTCCCTGTCTGTAGTCTGATTTAGCCTTTACACAGCCGTGCTGACGCCTGACCTAGGTGAGGATGTGTCCACAGCTGTTGAGAGCTGTTTGCGTCTAACTGAAACTTTCCCCACTTTGAATACAGTAGATGAAATTCAGACCCCTAAAGCAAGAAAGATGGAGTTTTTCAATCCGGTGCTAAATGAAAATCAGAAGTTAGCAGTTAAAAGGATTCTGAGTGGTGACTGCCGTCCCCTCCCGTATATTCTCTTTGGACCTCCTGGGACTGGAAAGACAGTGACAATAATAGAGGCTGTTTTACAGGTAAGGACAGCGGCACCGCGGGTGCTGTGGCTCTGTGCTGCTGTTCACGTGTCGTCCATGTCTTCAGGAAGTGTGGGTTTAGATTGTAGAATCGGACAGCTGGAAAGAGCTTGAGAAATACCAGTTATTTCATAATGTTAAGTCTGTTTATGTGGATATGTGGGGATTTAAAAGCTTATTTCATAGGTTTAGAAGGAAACTCATTTTTAGCCTAGTAAACTGTTTTATCTGAATCATGAAATTTTGCCGCAGAAGTAACTCTTGGAGTAGCTACAGCCACCGTTCTGCAGAAGTTTTAGATGTCTTCATTTGTAATTGAAGTTAAGTTTGTGAAAATGTTGTGTACAGATGCTTCTTGACTTTTGATGGAGTGACCACCTAATAAATCCATCGTAATGGGATTTGGGAAAAGCCTGTTTCAGGCTCATCAAGGCATGATCCGTTGTACGTTGAGGAGCAGACTGACTGGGGATGGCCTTCACACCATCATACAGTCAAAAAAGCGTTAAGTCAAACCATTGTAAGTTGAAGACCGTCTACATTTAGCGTCATTCAGGATTCAAATTAGCAAACAGGTATTGAGTGCACAATTGTACAACATGCCGGATGTGTGCAGATGAATCTGACTCCGTTTCTGCCCTGGAAGGTGGTTTAGAATCTTAGAGAGTGTGGAGAACCTTCCCACCTTACCCACGCCTTGGCAGCAGTATTACGAGGCAGAGTCGTGGCCCAGGTCTCAGTGTGTTGGGGGCTGGCATCTGAGCCCACACAGCTGAGTTCCTGCATCAAATGTTCATGTTGAACTTAGGCTCCTGGTTTCCACCTTGCATGTGGATGTTGAGCCTTGGTCTCTTGTGTGTCTTTGATGAAGGTACACTTTGCCTTGCCGGACAGTCGGATTTTAGTCTGTGCGCCCTCCAACAGCGCCGCTGACCTCGTGTGTCTGCGGCTGCACGAGAGCAAGGTGCTACGGCCAGCCACCATGGTCCGGGTGAACGCCACCTGCAGGTTTGAGGAGGTGAGCCCTTGTGAGCAGTGGAAGGGCACCAGAACCCCTCCGTGGAACATAGGAAATGCCAAGTGAGCAGGGGAGGGCAGGGATAGGAGGGTGGGCAGAGAGGTGCCACAGAAAGCCGTGTTTGAGAAATGGCTCTGCAGTGGGACCTCCCTCACCGCTAAATAGTGGAGCTTGATTGCTGAATATTTCATCACATTCTCACTCTGTGTGAGTTACCAGACCTATTGTGGGCATTCGTAGCATTGTTAAATTATCACATTCCTCTTTTATTTAATCCCCAAATGTCTCGTTACTTTATAAGTTTTGTTTTGTTGGTTTGGTTTTAAGTATCCCTTTAGGGAAATTTTAAGTTGCTGGTTTGGTTATAAAGTATTGCTTTTATTTGTTTGTTTGTTTGTTTGAGACGGAGTTTTTGCTCTTGTTGCCCAGGCTGGAGTGCAATGGTGTGATCTCGGCTAACTGCAACCTCTGCCTCCTGGGTTCAAGCCATTCTCCTGTCTCAGCCTCTCAAGTACCTAGGTTTACAGGTGTGGGCCACCACATCCAGCTAATTTTGTATTTTTGGTAGAGACAGGGTTTCACCATGTTGGTCAGGCTGGTCATGAACTCCTGACCTCAAGTGATCCACCCGCCTCTGCCTCCCAAAGTGCTGGGATTATAGGCTTCAGCCACTGTGCCCGGCCTGAAATACTGTGTTTAAAAAAGACATTGAAGGCCGGGCACGGTGGCTCAAGCCTGTAATCCCAGCACTTTGGGAGGCCAAGGTGGGTGGATCACGAGGTCAGGAGATCGAGACCATCCTGGCTAACATGGTGAAACCCCGTCTCTACTAAAAATACAAAAAACTAGCCAGGCGTGGTGGCGGCGCCTGTAGTCCCAGCTGCTTGGAGGCTGAGGCAGGAGAATGGCGTGAACCCGGGAGGCAGAGCTTGCAGTGAGCCGAGATCGCGCCACTGCACCCCAGCCTGGGCGACACGGCGAGACTCCGTCTCAAAAAAAAAAAAAGACATTGAAAATAGCTGAGTGTGGTGGCACGCGCCTGTAATCCCAGCTACTGGGGAGGCTGAAGCAGGAGAATCGCTTGAACCCGGGAGGCGGAGGCTGCAGTGAGCCGAGATCGCACCCCTGGGCGACAGAGCAAGAGCAAGACTCCGTCTCTAAATATACAAACAAACAAACTGAATAGAAAATGTACAGAGTTGTTTTGGAATTATGTGTTATACGTGACACAGAATTATGTGTTATATGTGACTCTAGAGTTGATAAAACATGGACTGAATTGATAAGGAAGTATGAAGTATTCTGAGGAAAAAACCTTAAATCATGACTTAGACGTAACTAAGAAGTGGCACCAGGGCACGGTTCCCTTTTGGAATTCTTTTTGCCCTGGTGATTCCGTCCAGTTTATAGAAGTGCTTAATAATTGGAGGAGTAAACTCTATGTCTCCTTGCCCCCAGATAGTTATCGATGCCGTCAAACCGTATTGCAGAGACGGAGAAGACATCTGGAAAGCCTCACGCTTCCGGATAATCATCACCACTTGCAGCAGCTCAGGGTTGTTTTACCAAATAGGAGTGAGGTGAGCCCTGGGCGTGGAGTGCGGCGCAGGACCTCCCAGAGCAGAGGTCGGTGTCCTCTCCTAGCTTCTGTCTGAGGGGCGGATGACCCAGAGACTCAGTGCTCAGGGAGGGAGGCAGGGCTGTGGGCGAGAAAGGCTGGTTGGGGAGGGCCGTGCTTGAATGGAGCCGGGGAGGCCGAGACCCCAAGGACTCGAAGGAGCCAGCAGTGGGATGGGCAGGCGGATGGACTGGCCCTTGTAGAGGCCCCACAGTTGGAGAATGCTGAGGTCTCCCCAAAGGAGACTGGAACCAGAGACTCGTGAGCAGGAACGTCCTGCACGAGGTGGTGAAGGGGAGGCCTGGAGCCTGGGCCTGGTGGGCCATGGAGGGGCCTTTGGACTGACCACTGGTGAGCTGGGAAGCCAGTGAAGGGCTTCTGAGCAGGAGACTGAGTCGCTTGGAGTGGGCGTGGGGAGGCAGGCTGCCTAGGAAACGGCTGGGCTCTGTAAGATCAGACCCTCGGGGGCCATTTGTGCCCCTGGTGCTGGGGGCTCTGCAGGGGAGGCAGGCAGAGGAGATGGAGTGCAGGGTGCCGGCTGTCATAGGACGGCCTCCCCTGGGGGCTGGGAGGAAGAGCTTCGAGCCCAGGGAGGCTGAGTGAGGACCAAGGCACTCTCAGACCCCCGTGCAGGGAGGTGGGGTCGGGGAGGCAGCAGGCAGCTCCCTCTCAGTGAGTAGAGCCAGACAGTGTCAGGGGCACAGGCTGAGGGTGAGAGAGGGAGAAGCTAGGGGCTCCGAGGGAAGCCCCACCCTCCCTGACAGCCTGGAGACAGGTCGCCCTGGACAGTGTCCAGCGTCACGGTGGTCGTGAGGGTGACCATAGGAGGTGGTCTGTCAGCTCCACACGGAGCAAAGGCACAGCCGGCCACGCCTGTCACAACGTGTCATGAATGGTTTCATCGGCGTGTTTTAGTCTCTCACATACACAACGTCCTTTCATCATGAGATTAGTAAAGCATGATTGATGAGACACTTTACAATTTTTTTGGTTGAAGTCTTCAAAATCCACGATGAATTTTACACTCAGAGCGTGTCAGGTTTCAGACTAGCCACTGTGCGGTGCCCGAGAGCCACGTATGGCTACTGGATTGGACAGCATAGACCTGAACAAGAGAGGGATTTTTTTTAATGTGTGTTGATGAGTCAAAGGTCAAGAGCGGAAGAGCCCGGCCTCACTGGGGTGCAGAGGGCTCTGTGGGGGCCGGGCGGGCACAGCATGGACCCTGCACCCTGGAGCTGATGTCCAGGTAGTGGGAGGAGGTGACCGGCTGGGGCAGGCCGCTCTCAGAGGCGCTCTGTGCAGAAGCAGGGAGGGTGTTGCAGCCCAGCTGCAGAGGCCCCACAGGGTTAGCTGGCCACTGGGGCGGCTGGAGCGGGGAGGGACACTTCAGAGGGTAAAGAAGTAGCAACGTCATCTAGCAAAAGTGACATTAAATAACTGCAATTAATACAGAATTCAAACCTAAATGCTTACATTCTAGGAAAGATACATAATGTTAATTTTTTTCAACAGCAGTGGGGACATGAGATGGGGAAATGGCAGTGTGCTGGTTGCTGCATCTTTCACTGGGAGGGTGCACGGTGTCACTTGTGAAATCCGTGTCTTGAGACCTGAAGTGAAAGGTGTCAGCTGGCCATGAGTGGATGCAGGACGTGCAGGACGTGTGGGGCCCAGCACTGCTGTGAGCAGTAGCCCACCCCGGCACAGCTCTGACCACAGGGTCTCACCCCACAGTGGGACACCTGAGGCTCAGAGGTGATGGATTTGCCTAGCATCTGGGGTTGGAGAGGGGAGATCCTGGACTCAGCAGTGAGAAGGGTGAACCTGGGCTTGGCAGTGAGAAGGGTGAACCTGGGCTTGGCAGTGAGAAGGGTGCGGGCCCACGGTGCCTCCTGTTGAGTTTTGGCATGGCTCCGGACACTCCCTGCCCCATACCTGCTTCCTCGGGCGGCAGGACCTGTTTCTGCCCTAACAGCATTTCCCCACTGAGGCCTCCTGACCACAGAGTAGAAGCTGCCGGGATGGGCGAGCCAGTGAACTCGGGGCGCCTGTTCCTCAGCTTGTGGCCCCAGGTGGGGCAGCCCCTCTGCACTCCAGAAACAGATCATGAGCCGAACGAGCTCCTGCTCTTCGCTCAGTCCCACAGCCTTCCCATGCAAGAGCTCTGCAACTTCTCCTGGAGGGGCTGAGCCACGGACTGGGCAGTAGCATCTGACGACTCCTTCCTGCAAAATCCCCACCCCCTCCGTCAGCAACGCTGTGGCCTCTCTGCCCCTGCACCTCCCTTGCCACACCTGGGCACATGGAGAAGGGAGAGCCGGACAGGCGCCCGCCAAGAGGGGCTGCTCTGTAACTGGGAACCTCACTGAGTTTGCAGCAGGGGCCAGAATTGTGGGGAGCCATTCTAGAGACCCCATTTTCTTAATAGTGCACAGATTGAGAAGTGGCTCCCAGGGCCTCAGCCTATTGGCATGGCAGGCCGGGCAGTGCCCAGCTGAGAATAGCTCACAAGGATGAGTCAAGAGGAAATGAGCGGATGGCAGGAGAGGCCACCATCTGTGGCTGCCTGCCCGGCCAGGCTTGTTCTCAGCACTTCACGGCGGCCAGCTCGGCTCTCACCCTAGCTGCCTCCTGAGGGACACGTGGGAGGTGGAGGCTCAGAGAGGGGAGATCAGGACTCAAACCTGGGCATTTTGATAATCACAGGAGTGAGATGCAGGTGGAGAGCAGGCCAGGAGCCTGCGGCGCTTCTCCTGTGAGCTGCCCCCAGGAAACGCTCATGTGTTGCCCCTCGCCCCCACTCCTTCTTCCCTCCACATCTCTAGAAATACAGACACTGCGTGCAGAGCACCGGGTGCTGACGTGGCTTAGCCAGCATATCCTGATGCCTGTGGCCTGTCCTTCCTCCAGCCGGGTGACACCCAGACCCCAGCTCCTACACACCCCTGGGCAACCCCGCTTGGCCCCATGGGTGCTGAGCGTGGCTTTGCCAGTGTGTCAGAGGCATCGATTGCTAAAACAATTTGGCAGAAATTACCATTTAGAATATCTTTGCTCTAGAGTTGGACACTTCACTCACGTGTTTGTGGACGAGGCCGGGCAGGCAAGTGAGCCGGAATGCCTCATTCCTCTGGGGCTGATGTCAGACGTCAGTGGCCAGGTAAGTCCTGACTACTGTGTGTGCGGCTTCCTCCTCACCCTGTTCTCCTGTAGGGATGGGGGCTGCGGTCCTCCCGGGAACAGTCACAGCCGTATGGGGTCAGGTGGAAGTGCCAAGGACCCTGAGGTGCTGGGGGCCATGGGTCTCTATTGTACTTTATTCCTTTTGGACAAGAAGTGAATGTCTTGACTCACTCACTTCTAAAACAGAGGTTAGGAGCCATTCTAGGTATTGGGGATGCAGCAGTAAAGTCAGGAATGTGGTCCTTGCTGTGGGTGAGCCAGCCACACAGTGTCTGGAGGGGCGAACAGGGCCGGTTCTCCTGCATCTGACCTGCCTGTGCCTCTGGCTGCCCCGGCCTCCAGCTCTGTGCATCCTCTGTTGTCCGCTCCCACCTGTTTCCTCCCTGGGTGCTTCTGATGGTGGCGTGGGCATCACCTTGAACTCCCCTGTTTCCCTCCCTGTGGCTCATCGAGGCAAGCTCATCCAGCGTCCAGCGCTGGACGTTTCAGGCTCCTCCTTGGCGCCCATCCTAGATGCCTGTCCCAGTCACCAGGCATGGGGTGGAGCATGAAGGTGGCGCTGAGGGAGGGAGCAGGGATTGGTCCAGGCGGAGCAGTGGCGTCCGGCGGCCTCACCAGGTCAAGGCAACCATGGGCAAGAGGCCAGGGGCAGGTGGGATGACGGCCAGGGCCGGCCACACAGAAGCTTCCAGAAGATAGATGGCATCCTTGGGGCTCTTACCACTTTGAGAGATTCGCAGGAGAGAAAGCCAGGCTGCAGGAGCCAGGCAGGTGGCAGGACTTCGGGGAGAAGCGGGGAGAGATGGCTCCAAGCCCTGTCGGCATCCCCTGGTCTCCCAGCCCCTCCCGTCATCCCCTGCAGCCAGAGCGAGTATGGGCTGGCCTTGCACGCGGCCCCACCCCCACCTGAGCCCGTGGGCGTGGCAACGGCCCCTCGGCCCCTCCCTGTGTGGGCCGAGACGGGCCTCCCTGCGTGGGCTGAGACCGGCCTCCGTGTGCAGATTGTGCTGGCAGGAGACCCCATGCAGCTCGGCCCAGTCATTAAGTCCAGACTCGCCATGGCCTATGGTCTGAACGTGTCCTTGTTGGAACGGCTGATGTCTCGACCCGCGTACCAGAGGGACGAAAATGCTTTCGGTGCTTGTGGCGCACATAACCCCTTGTTGGTGAGTCACAGACTCCAGCGTGTTCCGGTCCCAGTTAAGCAGACACAGGCTCCGGGGCAGTTGAGCAGCTCGCCCCTCTGTCCACCCGAGTGATCTCTGTCCGTGGGCAGAGTGCAGGAGAGCACCTACCACAGCGCCTCCCCTGTCAGCAGAAACTGCAGCCTGGTGCTAATGGCTGAGACTCTGGGGTCAGATACAGTAAAATAAGTTAAAATCTGTGTTACTCTGTGAACATAAGAAAAGCAGGAAGTCACTTTTGTGACTTAAAAAGCCTGCCCTAGACTGCAGGCAGTGTCTCCTCAGTGGTCTCCGACCCCAAGGTCCCACTGAAGTGCAGGTTCTGGGCTCTCAGCCAACCTTGTACCAAATTCTGAGGGATGGGCTTTGGGATTTGCATCTTTGGAGCCCCCAGCACACTGAGCTTGGGCCTCCAGGGCCCATCATTAAACAGTGAACCAAGTAGCCTCAGTTTTTAAGCCCCTGTAGCCCACAGAAGAACAGTCTCCATCTGATTCCCATTGCCAGTATTAACATCAATAGAAAATGACGGGCAGTTACTGTGGGCAGACTTTCAGGGAAAAGGACTGGACCCCATTCCTCGTTGTCAAGGATGTGGGGCAGGTGGGGGTCTTCAGGCCAAGGAAGGTCTCATGAGGGACCACTCGCAAGACAGGCACCGGCTGTGCCAGGGGCCATGAAACTGCCCCCAGGAGGATGGCCAGCTGCAACCAGCTGCTGGGCCTAAAGGGTGCCTGAGAGCTCTGCTGCGCCTGAGAGGTTCGCCTCATTCTCCAGTGCCGCTGCACCCCTCCACGCGCTAGCTGCTTTGCTGGAGGTGTGGGTGCAGGTGACGTGGCTGCAGCAGGGGAGACCAGCATGCTGCTGTCACCACCGTCCCCACCACACAGCCTTCAGGGCAGGTGCATGTGGCACACAGCCACAGGTACAGACAGACCCTGCCACACAGGAGGTGAAGGCCTTGTCCTGTGCAGGGCCTGGGCAGT
The DNA here is from genome assembly GCF_024542745.1 of Macaca thibetana thibetana. NCBI lineage: Eukaryota > Metazoa > Chordata > Mammalia > Primates > Cercopithecidae > Macaca > Macaca thibetana. Next base: position 646,494 of record NC_065587.1, on the reverse strand, counting down.
GTCCTGCACCCTCCAACCAGAGTGGCTGCCACAGTGACCCCAGGGGGCGGCATGCTTCCTTTCTTTTCCCCAGCAGCTGCCCGGCTCCAGCTAAGGCAGAGGTGCCATGACTCTAGATCGCATTTGGAGTTTGGAGTAGCACGTTGGAGGGTGGACACATTCTAGTTAGGCTTGACAGAGTCGGGAGGAGTCATGGGGCCAATAATGGCGCTCTCGTGCCAGTATCACCTGGCGAGTAACTGACAGCACCACAGGAACTCAGGTTTTCACCAACACGGGCTTTGTTACTCATCCCAAGGAGGGAGAGCCCTGGGCGTGTTCTCCCCAGCAGTGTCTTCCCAAGGGACAGTCAGTGACAGGAGGGCAGAGGGTGCAGCATTGCATGCAGAGGACGGCTCCCCATGGCACAGACGCAGCAAGTCCTCATGCCAACATGTGGGTCATGTGTGATGAGCAGTGTCGAGACTGAGCATTACTCTGACTGGTTGAACTCCTGTAGTCCCTGGAGACCTTCCCTGGCTGCCTACACCAGCACCAGGGGAAGAGTGCCTGCCCTGAGTGAGCTTCCCGGGCAAGTTGGAGGCAGACAGTAAATGTGTCCCATGTACTGGTGACATCACAGTCACCCTCGGCCGCATCAGTGAAGTCACAGCCAGGCCTGCCCAGGGCTGGCCATGCCCCCACAGTCACAGTGTCTATACTCTTCTGGCCCAGGGGCCCAGGAGCTCTTCCTTCCCTGTGGCCAGCGGAGGCAGGGCTGCGTGGGCCAGCAAGACACTGTTTGCAGGGTGAAGCTCTCAGCACACGAGGGAAGCGTCCATCTGCCCTCCTCCCCGCTGCCAGATTCCAGGTGGCAGGAACCCTTTGAGAGGCCCCTCAGCCCCACCCAGACCCAGGAGAGGAAAAGAGGGTGGCCGTCACACCCTTTTCTTCCTGATGTTCTCATTTTTCTATTCAGATGGACCCTTGGCTTCACCATCATCCAAGGGCTTGGTCTGGGGGCAGGTGACACACAGGGGCAGAGTCGGGCTTGGAAGTCAGGCGGGCCTCACGTTTGCCGTGCAGAGCCGCTTTTCCTTTGACAGAAACTGTGCCAGGTGCCACCTTCCCCTTGTGACCCATCACCCTCTCCTTGTAGGTCACAAAGCTGGTGAAGAACTACCGGTCCCACGAGGCCCTGCTGACCCTGCCCTCACGGCTGTTCTACCACAGGGAACTCGAGGTCTGTGCGGACCCTACAGTGGTGACCTCTTTGCTGGGCTGGGAGAAGCTGCCTAAGAAAGGCTTCCCTCTCATCTTCCATGGTGTGCGGGTGAGTTGTGTCTTGAACCCGGAGGTGACCATGTCGGGTGAGGACAGTGTGGCAGGAGGTCCTTCCTCCCAGGTGAGGCTCTTGTCACCTGCTTGTGGCGGGGCAGATGCTCCGCTGGTCACTGGAGAGTGAAGAGCCATCAGGGGCTTGTGTCCCCCAAGATGGATGCCGACTTCTCCTGCCAGATGAGTTGTGCCTGGTACCAAGGGGACATCATGGGCACCACTCTCAGGTGGTCACAGCAGACAAGCACTGGGCTCCAAGAGAAGCAGAGCTACCCAGTGAGCTCTGGGGGGCCTGGGGAAGCTTGCAGGGCTGTGTGACGGGATACCCTGGGGCCGCAGGAAGCTCCCGGAGGCCGCTGCCGCCTCCCTCCTGGTGCTTCCCTCGAGGGTTGGAGCTGTCAGGAGAGAGCCTGGCAGGGAAGGCAGCAGCCGCAAGCCCGAGCCCTGTGCCTGGGGCCTGAGGAGTGACGGGCCACCACCCCCTCTCTGAGGCCTCATGGAGGGACAGAGTTAGATGCTGAGTGGCCAAGCAAAATTACAAGCATTCACTAAAATGAGATAGTTTGTATTAGGACTTTAGTTAGAAGCAGAAATCAAGTTTTGCATTAACCCCCTCCCCCAGAGGAAGGGGCATTCACGGTATCTGCAGTGAGGGCTGCACCCAGGCCACAGGGGGACCCTGGTGCAGGTGCCCCTTCCATGCCACGGGCCCCGGAGGACAGGGGTCCAGGCTACACCACTCGGCTGCCTCGGGGCCTCTGCATTCCATGCCCCACCCAGCCATGGCCCCCAGTTGCTCTTCGTAAGTTCCTGAGGGAGAAAATCTGTCTGTGACCTGTCCAAAGCAGTGGGGTGGGACGTGTGTGTGGTGGCTTCGGGGTGCTCACATCTGGAAGGGAGGGAGTCCTGAGGGGCTCTGCAGTGAGCTGGACACCTCAAGACATGGTGCTCTCTGAGGCAGGTCCCTCCCCAGCAGTGGTCTCCTGCCATCTGTCCTCCTAGCTCTGCCCATCCTCAGAAGCTTTCCTGGGTATCAGGAAAACACACTAGTGGCCAGGCACAGGGGCTCGCCTGTAACCCCAGCACTTCGGGAGGCTGAGCCAGGAGGATTGCTTGAGCCTAGGAGTTCAAGATTAGCCTGGGCAACATAGTGAAACTGCCATCTCTTTAAAAAAAAAAAAAGAAAAAAAATTTTTTTTTTAATTAGCTGCGCATGGTGGCATGTGCCTTTGGTCTCAGCTACTTGGGAGGCTGAGGCAGGAGGATCGCTTGAGCCCAGGAGATTGAGGCTGCAGTGAGCTATGATTGCACCACGGTACCCCAGCCCAGGGGACAGAGTGAGACCCTGACTCTTAAAAACTATATAACTAAATAAAAATAAATGCATGGAGGCTGTCACTCAGCAGCTTTGTGTCCTGACCTAGGATCTGTCACCGGGTAGGCCATGGTGGAGAAGAGGAGTGAAGCCTCTCGTTCTCATTGTGCTTCTCATCAAATTATCCTTGGGTTTCTAATCGTTCTTGTCTTACGAATTTTAACTGCTATGTTTCATGCATACAATTTATCATTGCTTTATCTTCCTCCTTATGTAATACTCTTCCATACCATCCTGTGTGTGAGTGTTAAATTTCACCTCGTAGTATTTACATTGCCGTTTTTTTATTTTTACATGGTATGTCTTTGCCCTCTGTTTTCATTTTTTATTGTATTTCTTAGGAGCAGCTAGGTTTTTATATTTAATCCATTTTGGGAGTCAGTTTGCTTTTAGAGACATAAATCAGTCCAGTCTATAGTGATTTCACATTATTTCTTCTTTACCTTTCCTAGTTATTTATTTCCTGATTCTTTCTAGTTGATTGGTTGCTATTCATTGAACTGTTTCTCAGTTTAGAAGTTTCTGCTATAAGTTTCCATCCCATTAATCTTTTAAGTTTCTTCAGTCATTTATTATTTACAATAAATGAGTAAGTTACATGGTTTAACAACAACAACAAAATTAATTCTTACTGCTTTATCTGGTGGTCACTTTTTTGGGTTTTGTTTTGTGGGGGTTTTTTTGGTTTTGGTTTTTTTTTTGGTTTTGGTTTTTTTTTTTTTTTTGGTTTTATTTTTGAGACAGAGTTTTGCTCTTTCACCCCAGCTGGAGTGCGGTGGCGCAATCTCGGTTCACTGCAGCCTCCGCCTTCCATGTTCAAGCAATTCTCGTGCCTCAGCCTCCCAAGTAACTGGGACTACAGGTGCCTGCCACCACATCCAGCTAATTTTTGTATTTTTACTGCTTTATCTGGCAGTCACTTTTTGGGTTTTTTGTTTGTTCATTTAGTTTTGTTTTGAGACAGGGTTTCATTCTGTCGCCCTGGCTGGAGTGCAGTGGCGCAATCTTTGCTCACTGCAACCTCTGCCTCCCAGGTTCAACCAATTCTCATGCCTCAGACTCCCAAGTATCTGGGACTACAGGTGCCGGCCACCACATCCGGCTAATTTTTGTAATTTTAGTAGAGGGGGTTTCAGCATGTTGGCCTGGCTGGTCTCAAACTCCTGACCTCAAGTGATCTGCATGCCTTGGCCTCCCAAAGTGCTGGGATTACAGGCGTGAGCCACCGCGCCCAGCCTGGTGGTCACTTTTTTAAATTGTAGCGCTGGACATGGCTCACATCTATAACCTCTGCACTTTGGGAGGCCAAGGCAGGCAGATTGCTTGAGCCCAGGAGTTCAAGAACAGTCTGGACAACATAGCAAGACCCTATCTCTACAAAAGATACAAAAACTATCCGGGCATGGTGGTGCACACTTGTAGTCTCAGCTACTCAGGAGGCTGAGGTTTCAGTGAACTGTGATCATGCCCTGGAACTTTAGTCTGAGCGACGGAGTGAAACCCTGTCTCATTCATTGATTCATAAATAAATTTACACATAATATAAAATTTGTCATGTTAAAAACTTTTTTTTTTTTTTTGAGATAGTCATCTCACTCTGTCACCCAGGCTGGAGTATAGTGGCGTGATCTCAGCTGACTGCAACCTCTGCATCCCAGGTTCAAGCAATTCTCATGCCTCAGCCTCCCGAGCAGCTGGGACTACATGCGTGCCCCACCATGCCCAGCTAATTTTTGTGTTTTTAGTAGAGACGGAGTTTCACCATATTAACCAGGCTGGTCTCGAACTCTTGACCTCAAATGATCTGTCCACCTCGGCTTCCCAGAGTGCTGGGATTACAGGCGTGAGCCACCACCCCCAGCCTCCATTTTTAAGTGTAAAGTTTAATAGTGTTAAGTATATTCACATTGTTTTGCAGCCTGCAGAACTTTTTTTTTTTTTTTTTTTTTTTAGACGGAGTCTCGCTCTGCTGCCCAGGCTGGAGTGCAGTGGCCGGATCTCAGCTCACTGCAAGCTCCGCCTCCTGGGTTCACGCCATTCTCCTGCCTCAGCCTCCCGAGTAGCTGGGACTACAGGCGCCCGCCACCTCGCCCAGCTAGTTTTTTGTTTTTTGTTTTTTGTTTTTTTTTTTGAGACGGAGTCTTGCTCTGTCACCCAGCCTGGAGTGCAGTGGCCAGATCTCAGCTCACTGCAAGCTCCGCCTCCCGGGTTTACGCCATTCTCCTGCCTCAGCCTCCCGAGTAGCTGGGACTACAGGCGCCCGCCACCTCGCCTGGCTAGTTTTTCGTATTTTTTAGTAGAGACGGGGTTTCACCGTGTCAGCCAGGATGGTCTCGATCTCCTGACCTCGTGATCCGCCCGTCTCGGCCTCCCAAAGTGCTGGGATTACAGGCTTGAGCCACCGCGCCCGGCCAGTCTGCAGAACTTTTATCTTGCAGTATTAAAATTCTGTACCCGGCCGGGTGCGGTGGCTCACGCCTGTAATCCCAGCACTTTGGGAGGCCGAGACGGGCGGATCACGAGGTCAGGAGATCGAGACCATCCTGGCTAACATGGTGAAACCCCATCTCTATTAAAAATACAAAAAAATTAGCCGGGCGCGGTTGTGGGCGCCTGTAGTCCCAGCTACTCGGGAGGCTGAGGCAGGAGAATGGCGTGAACCCGGGAGGTGGAGCTTGCAGTGAGCCAAGATAGCACCACTGCACTCCAGCCTGGGCAACAGAGCGAGACTCCGTCTCAAAAAAAAAAAAAAATTCTGTACCCATGAAACAGTAACTTTCTTCCCTGCAGCCCCTAGCAGCCACCATTCTACTTTCTGACTGTATGAATTCAGCTGTTCTAGGTACTTCATATAAGTGGAATTAATCATGGAGTGTTTGTCCTGTGACTGGCTTATTGCACTGAGCATCCTGTCCTCGAGGTTCATCCACGTTGTAGTGTGTGTTAGAATTTCCTCCCTTTTGGGGGCTGAGTAACATTGTATTGTGTGTATACACCACACTTGGCTTATCAGTTCATCTATCAGTGGACACTTGGGCTGCAGATATTTGACTGTTGTGAGTAGTGCTGCTATAACAGGTGTACAAATATCTATTTGAGACCCTGCTTTCAGTCCTCATGGGTATATACCCAGAAGTGGAATTGTTGGTAATTCTAGTCTTAATTTTTTGAGAAACCATCATCTTGCTTTCCACAGTAACTGCAGCATTCCACACCCCACCAACAGTGCCACAGGGTTCGTCTCCCCACGTCCTCACCACCACTTATTTTCTGGGTTGTTTTATAGTAGCCATCTTAGTGGGAGTGAGGTATAGCTCACTGTAGTTTTGATTTGCATTTCCTCAACGATTTGTGGCCTTGAGCAGCTTTTCATGCACCTGTTGGCCATTTGTATGTCTCCTTTGGAGAATTCAGGTCCTTCGCCCATATTTAATTGGGTCGCCTTTTGTCAGTGAGTTTAAGACTTCCTTATAGTTTTGGATATTAATTTCTTCTATACTATTTGCAAAGGTTTTCTCCCCCTCCGCAGATTATCTTTTCACGTTGTTGATTGCATCCTTTGATGCCCAGACATTTTCCATTTGGATGTAGTCCAGTGTATCCCTTTTAGTTATTGCCAGTGGCTTTGGTGTCGTATCCAAGAAATCATTGCCAAACCCAGTGTTGTGGGGTTTTTTCCCTGTTTTCCTTCAAGAATTTTATGGATTTAGGTCTTAGGTTTAGATCTTCCATCTACTTTTGAGTTTACATTTCCAGGTGGTGTCAGGTGAGGGTCCGTCTTCATCCTTTTCGTGTGGCTCTCTAGTGTTTCCAGCAGCATTGGTTGAAAAACTGTCCTGGCACCCTTGTCAAAAGTCATCTGGCCATAGGCCGTATACGCAAGGGTTTATTTCTAGGTTCTCCATTCTACCCTGTTGATCTATATGTCTGTCTTTTATGTCAGTGTATCTCATCAATGTTTTCTAAGGAAGAGTATTTTCAAGATGAACAGTAGCTACCACCCAACACCCCACCCCCCCCCCCCCCCCCCCCCCCCCCACCCCCCCCCCCCCCCCCCACCACCCCCCCCCCACCCCACACCCCCCCACCACCCCCCCCAACCCCCCCCCCCCCCCCCCCCCCCAACCCCCCCCCCCCCCCCCCCACCCCCCCCCCCCCCCCCACCCCCTGTCAAAGGTCTAATATCAAAAAAAAAAAAGAAGAAGAAGATGAGCCAGCCAGCCCTCCACTCTGGGGCTCAGACCCGAGTGGTGGACTCGTGTGACCATCCTCCTCTGCAGCGTTTCGCGTGGCTGTGAGCCATGTCATCATCGTTTAACATGTGCCATCTGCCCTGCTCCCAGTAAGTTGTGTGTGAGAGCAGGGGTCCGTTCTGTCATATTCGGTGTGTCTTCCCAGCACCAGCCTCAGCTCCGGGGTTGCAGCCTCTTCTGGCGAATATTCATGGAGTGAAGGAGGTTTCCCTCTTCATCAACCCAGGGCAGCGAGGCACGGGAGGGAAAAAGCCCATCGTGGTTCAACCCGGCCGAGGCTGTCCAGGTCCTGCGCTACTGCTGCCTCCTGGCCCAGAGTATCTCCAGTCAGGTGTCTGCCAGCGACATCGGCGTCATCACGCCCTACCGGAAGCAGGTACGCCCTGCCCAGGCACGCCTGGCTCTGTGAGGTCCCTGCAGCCCCACAGAGGCAGAAACAAGCTCCTTTGAGCAGCAGCAGGTTTTTAAAGGAGCAGAACCGCACTTGAATGTCATTCAGCACGAGAGGTCAGCCGGCTGCCATCCACGCGCCAGTTCCAGGCTTTTCTATGGCCGGAGCCTAGAACAGTTTTTACATTTCTAAATGGTTACATTTATATGTCCCTTGATATTTGGCCCTTTGGGAAAACATTTGCCAGCCCCCAGCTCTAACCCAGTATTTCTCAAAGGGGTGACTTTGGTTATATTTGAATGTTATATTTGAATGGGACACTTCTCATTTCCTGTGACTGCGGTGTGATTATAGGGGAGTTAGTGGCCCCGGAGGCCCAGGGACTGGTCCCAGGAAGCATCTCCACACGTTCACAGTGGCCCTAGAGCTCTGGTGGGGACGCGGGTGGCTCCCATGCCGAACACTTTCATGAAGTATGTGTCCCTGTGGCGTTCACACCACCAAGCAGAGCTTGGAAAGAACCCCCAAAATGCAGAAGAAAAGGTGGGTCCCCTAGGCCGTCACAGTAACAGATCAGCTGTACCACGGGCGTGCCCACCGCAGGGCCCTTCACAGGTGTTATGTTTCCTTTTGTCTGACCTCGGGGCCTCAAGAGGTGAGTGCTTAGCTCTCCCAGAGGTACAGAGTAATGAAGGCTTGTGGAGACAAGTAAGTTGCCAGACATCACACAGCCAGTGTCCTGGTGTCAACCTCAGCTTGTAGGTGCCGTCCTGCTGAGACACACACCTCAGCTCTAAGCAGCAGACACGCATCTCATTTCTCCTGAAGGACTTCCTCCATCCTTGATGTGTGCTTGTGGGGAGGGAGGATTTTCCACATGAAACTTGGCTTTCCTAATAAGCATTATCCCCCGTCCCCAGTTTAACTAAAACTGGAATTTGTCTTCTAATCAATTCAGATTGGAAGAAAACAATAAAGAATTAAAAAGCAATATTGCACATTGGCCAATATTTGGTTCACGCTGTGATGTGTAAAGAAATGGATATGTACAGGCCGGGGGCGGTGGCTCACGCCTGTAATCCCAACACTTCGGGAGGCTGAGGTAGGTGGATCACAAGGTCAGGAGTTCAAGACCAGCCAGGCCAACATGGTGAAACCCTGTCTCTATTAAAAAATACAAAAAATTAGCCGGCTGTGGTGGCAGGCGCCCGTAATCCCAGCTACTCAGGAGGCTGAGGCAGGAGAATTGCTTGAACCAAGGAGGTGGAGGTTGCAGTGAACCGAGATCACGCCACTGCACTCCAGCCTGGGTGACAATAAGACTCCATCTCAAAAAAAAAAAGAAGGCCGGGCGTGGTGGCTCAAGCCTGTAATCCCAGCACTTTGGGAGGCTGAGACGGGCGGATCACGAGGTCAGGAGATCGAGACCATCCTGGCTAACATGGTAAAACCCTGTCTCTACTAAAAAAATACAAAAAACTAGCCGGGCAAGGTGGTGGGCGCCTGTAGTCCCAGCTACTCGGGAGGCTGAGGCAGGAGAATGGCGTGAACCCGGGAGGCGGAGCTTGCAGTGAGCTGAGATCCGGCCACTGCACTCCAGCCTGGGCGACAGAGCGAGACTCCGTCTCAAAAAAAAAAAAAAAAAAAAAAGAAAAATGGATTCGTACAGTGTTATCTTTAGTCTTTCTTTTAATCTGTTCTCAAGGTGGAGAAAATCAGAATTCTTTTGCGTAATGTTGATCTGATGGATATAAAGGTTGGATCAGTAGAGGAGTTTCAAGGACAAGAGTATCTGGTCATCATCATTTCTACCGTAGGTATCCCTGTTCTCCGTGGGGTTGGCCAGTCAGGCGCTTGCTGCCTTGGGGGTTTTGGGGGCTTCAGATCTAAAGGGTCAGAGGCCGATTCCCAGCACAGAGAAGCAGCTGTAGGCGGAGACTCCCTAGGCCCAGGAGCCATCGTGAGCCGTGGCTGTGGGAAGGTCTTTGAAAACAATACTCAAAAGAGTAAGACAGGAAAGTAAAGAGAAGGGACCCAGGAAGACATGGTGAATGCCTTGGAGAAGGAGGGACACGAAGTTGGAAGAACAGGCAGCTGAGGAGCAGAGAGTGGGAGGGCAAGTACCAACAGGAGAGCCCCTAAGACCCCGCCATCCAGACAGCCACAAGCATGAGGGCTCCCTGTCTGCAGACGGAGTCCGATGAGTCCCACCCCTTTCTGCTGCCCCTGCTCCTCCTCCTCCCTCCTCCTCCCCCTCCCCTCCTCCTCCCCTCCTCCTCCCCTCCTCCTCCCCTCCTCCTCCCCTCCTCCTCCCCCTCCTCCCCCTCCTCCCTTCCTCCTCCCTTCCTCCTCCCTTCCTCCTCCCCTCCTCCTCTCCTCCTCCTCCCCTCCTCCTCCTCCCCTCCTCCTCCCCCTCCTCCCCTCCCCCCCTCCTCCCTTCCTCCTCCTCCTCCTCCCTCCTCCTCCCTCCTCCTCCCCTCCTCCTCCCCCTCCTCCTCCCCTCCTCCTCCCCTCCTCCTCCTCCCCCCTCCTCCCCTCCTCCTCCCCCCCCTCCCTCCTCCCTTCCTCCTCCCCTCCTCCTCCCCCCTCCTCCTCCCCTCCTCCTCCCCTCCTCCTCCCCTCCTCCTCCCCCTCCTCCCCTCCTCCCTCCTCCTCCCCTCCTCCTCCCCTCCTCCTCCTCCTCCTCCTCCTCCCCCTCCTCCCTCCTCCTCCCCTCCTCCCTCCTCCTCCTCCTCCTCCCCTCCTCCTCCCCTCCTCCTCCCCCTCCTCCCTCCTCCTCCCCCCTCCCCTCCTCCCCTCCTCCTCCTCCTCCCCCCTCCTCCCCCCTCCTCCTCCTCCCTCCTCCCCTCCTCCTCCCCTCCTCCCCCCCCCCTCCTCCCTTCCCCCTCCTCCTCCCTCCTCCTCCCCCTCCCCTCCCCCCCTCCTCCCCCTCCTCCTCCTGTTTCTTTTTGAACCAAAAAGGAGGTCGTTCTGCTTTTTAACATTCTAAATGTTTTCATATGTCAAGAGTTTCTCTTCATGCCCCCCAAAAATTTAAAACGCCATTTTTTTTTTTATTCATCTCTGTGTGCTTTTAGGTACGGTCAAATGAAGATAGATTTGAAGATGATCGATATTTTTTGGGTTTCTTGTCCAACTCAAAAAGATTTAATGTTGCAATCACCAGACCCAAAGCTTTGCTGATAGTGCTGGGAAACCCCCATGTTCTCGTTCGAGTGAGTTTTCAGGCACTGGGTGGGCTGTGATCACTTAAGGAGGGAGGGTCCGGGCCAGGCGTGGTGGCTCACACCTGTAATCCCAGCACTTTGGGAGGCCAAGGCGGGTGGATCACGAAGTCAGGAGATCGAGACCATCCTGGCTAACACGGTGAAACCCCATCTCTACTGAAAAATAGAAAAAAACTAACCGGGCGAGGTGGCGGGCGCCTGTAGTCCCAGCTACTTGGGAGGCTGAGGTAGGAGAATGGCGTGAACCCGGGAGGCAGAGCTTGCAGTGAGCCGAGATCGCACCACTGCACTCCAACTTGGGCGACAGAGCGAGACTCCGTCTCAAAAAAAAAAAAAAAGAAAAGGAGGGAGGGTCCAGGTCACTGGGGATGAGACGCACGTGGCACCAGGAGACATGGGGCCTTCACTTGCTCTCATGCCAGGCTAATTGTTATTGCCAACAGGACCCCTGTTTTGGTGCTTTGCTGGAATACAGTATTACAAATGGTGTTTACATGGGATGCGATTTACCTCCTGAACTGCAGTCTCTGCAAAAGTGAGCACTTCTGCTGTCTTCCTCAAGGACAGGCTGGCTCTAGAACATGCTCTAGCCTGCTCTCCCCTGCTCCCCTCACCCCCACCCACATGCCCCCCAACCCACTGTAGCCTTAGTCCTCCGCCAGCCACCTTCCTCAGCTCATCCTAGGCTTCAGCAGTCAGCGTTTCCTGGACATTCGGGGTCATGTCACCTGTCTTGCATAGGCTAACAGGGTAAACTAAGTCCCCTTGTAAAACCCACAGTGGGAAAAGAGTGCAGCTCCCAGCCTGCTATGGGAGCCTGACTCACTGGCCATCCGCTTCTCCTCTGTCTGCAGCTGTGGCGACGGGGTGGCAGACCCCTCCTACCCAGTGGTGCCAGAATCTACAGGACCAGAGAAGCATCAGGAGCCCAACTGATCTGCAGTGGCTGACAGCAGCGAAACCATGTGTTCGGCCTGGCCACGATGCTGTTTCCATCTGCTCCGTGGCTCCTGTGGCCTGCCCTTGTCTCACAGCCAGGCGGGGCTGTGTGTGGGTGTGGGGCTGCCAGGTTGAACCCAGCTGCTGCTGCCCTGACTTTGGCATATGCCAGCCTGTTCCTGCCACGGGGCAGTCACTGCCGCCCACCCTGAAATAAACCCTCGAGTGACCCCCAGCAGCCTTTCCACCTTGAGATGTGTGCCCATGTCAGTGATGACCAGGGTTTCATGTGGCCTCTCACCCCTGCTAGCACAGGTTTTGGAGATGGCTTGCTGTCCACTTCACCTGAACTAGCCGTGTGCCAGGCTCCAGGCAAGGCTGCCAGCTCCACTCAGCAGAGCGCCAGGGCCATGGACCAGGCATGTAGAGCCCACAGGGCCTGAGGCTTTACATGGGGCCAGGGTTGTGGGGGTGGCAGTCAGGCCTGCCCTAGGCCCAGTGCTTCTGGGAGTTTGCAGCTGGGTGGGTTCCTGGGTGCAGGCCTGCACCCTAGGGGTACTGAGTTTAGGGGTCCTTAGAACACATCTCTGGGCCAGAAATAAAACACATGGAGACGGGTGATGCATTTCAGGCCAGGAGGAGCAGAGAAGTGGCAGGAAGAACACTTGGGGTGAGCCCCGCACTGTCCTCAGCCTGGTAGGCCCAGGCAGAGCCCCCATGCACGGAGGCTGCTGTGCCCACGCTCCTGCAGCCAGCATTTGCTGGACTCCCGCTGCAGAGCAGAAGTCCTGGGGCAAGAACCTCTCCATCCCGTCAACCCCAAATCGAAGGGGCGCCCCCAGGGAGGCTGGGGACCTTTCTGACCCAGGTGAGGGGAGCAGTGGGGTCAGCGCTGACACTGAGAGGCCGCCTCTCTGGGCTCAGTGACCTGGATGTCCTGGCAGGTGGGAGAGAGGCAAGAAGCAGGCATGGGGTCCACACCTGAGGGAGTGCTCTTGGGCAGAGACGTGGGGAGCCACTATTGAGGCTGGGCAGGTGTCGTCAGCTGGGGACACCTCAGCAATGATCTGGCGTGTGTCCGGCGTGGCAGGAGACCAGGCAGGGTCATTCTATAAAGGACTCGGGGCACCTGTTCGCTGGTGCAAGAGTGGCAGGGAAGCTGTCAGGTGACGGGGAGGGAGGGGAAGAGAAGGAGGTCAGTGAGGAGGCTGCCCTGGAGGGGCCCAGGCTATGGGGAAGGCAGCACTGCTCAGCCACCCACACATCCCTGCAAAGCAAGGCAAGGGGAGCAGAGGCAAATGGGGCCTGTAGACAGGTGTCGTCTGCAGAGGATTTTGGACTTTTTTTGAGACAGAGTCTTGCTCTATTGCCCAGGCTGGAGTGCAGTGGCACAGTCATGGCTCACTGCATCCTCAACCTCCCAGGCTCGGGTGATCCTCCCACCTCAGCCTCCCAAGTAGCTGTTACTACAGGTGTGCACCATCACACCTGGCTAATTTTCTGTAGAGACAGGATTTTGCCATGTTGCCCAGATTGGTCTCAATCTCCTGGGCTCAAGTGTTCCGCCCACCTCAACCTCCCAGGTAGTTGAGATCACAGGCGTGTGCCACCACACCTGGCTAATTTGCTTATGATTATTTGTAGAGGCAGTCTCGCTATGTTGGCCAGGCTGGTGCACAGTTTTCAACTTTGGTGCTTGGAGTCCCCTAAATGAAACCTTAAGGGAGTGTATCTCTTCCCTCATTTTTTTAGTTATCTAAGGTTTTTCTTCATCATGTTTTAAACGTGCTTATGATGTAAGTCACAGCATATTATAAATCTTGCCATTTTATTTATTTTTATTTTTTATTATATTTATTTTTTTATTTTTTTATTTTTAAATTTTTTTTTGAGATGGAGTCTCACTCTGTCGCCCAGGCTGGAGTGCAGTGGCGCAATCTCAGCTCACTGCAAGCTCTGCCTCCCGGGTTCACGCCATTCTCCTGCCTCAGCCTCCCGAGTAGCTGGGACTACAGGTGCCGCCACCACGCCAGGCTTATTTTTTGTATTTTTAGTAAAGACAAGGTTTCACCAAGTTAGCCAGGATGGTCTCCATCTCCTAACTTTGTGATCCACCCGCCTCAGCCTCCCAGAGTGTTGGGATTACAGGCGTGAGCCACCGCGCCTGGCCAAATCTTGCCATTTTAAAGAAAAACAATTTAAACAGCGTTTTCAGTGTATCCAGTGGAACAAAAAATGCCATTACAATGTGATACCATCATCCACTTAGAGGACACCAGCAAGTTGTTCTTTCACAGCTAGAAAGTCTATTTCAATATTCTTTTCCTTGAACTCACATTTCTATTCCACTCCCCCACATGTTTGTATCCTAATGCAAAATGTGTTATGTTTGAAAGGTGTGGGCATCTGGGCACAGAACAGGATTTCACCCCCACCTCCTTCACCACCACAGGTGTGTAAGGCCAGTGACGTCGCCGATGCGAAGGCTCTGAGGGCAGAAGGCAGCTCACCCCCACTCCCCACTGGACACCGGGGTGAGGGCTGCTGTGCCAGGCTGAGGACAGTGGGACAGCCCCCAGCCTCCCTGGGAGCAGTGTGTGGGGCAACAACCAGGGCTGCTGTTGGCATCTGTTACTGTGGCATGGCCTGGCCTGTCCCTACCAAACACATCTCAGCACACCCTGACCAAATACACGCACTGAGGCTTAACATGGGGCCTCCCAACAATCAGGCTAGCCGATTGTTATTCTTATGATTATTATAAATACCCAATCAAAATGACATGCATACATTTCCAGTTTTAGTAATAAGCATAAAAATAAAATTGAACTGGAAATTTTTTTTCTTTTTTCTTTTTTTTTTGAGATGGAGTTTCACTCTGTCGCCCAGGCTGGAGTGCAGTGGCACAATCTCAGCTCACTGCAAGCTCTGCCTCCTGGATTCAAGCGATTCCCCTGCCTCAGCCTCCTGAGTAGCTGGGATTACAGGCGTATGCCACCACGCCTGGCTAATTTATTTTATTTTTTTCTTTTTCTTTTTTCGAGATGGAGTCTCACTCTGTCGCCCAGGCTGGAGTGCAGTGGCACGATCTCGGCTCACTGGAACCTCCACCTCCCAGGTTCAAGCGATTCTCCTGGCTCAGCCTCCCAAGTAGCTGGGACTGCAGATGCCCGCCACTACACCGGCTAATTTTTTTGTATTTTTAGTAGAGACGGGGTTTCACTGTGTTAGCCAGGATGGTCTCGATCTCTTGACCTCGTGATCCACCTGCCTCAGCCTCCCAAAGTGCTGGGATTACAGGCGTGAGCCACCGCGCCTGGCCACCTGGCTAATTTTTGTATTTTTAGTAGAGATGTCGTTTCACCATGTTGGCCAGGCTGGTCTTAAACTCCTGACCTCAAGTGATCCGCCCACTTCAGCCTCCCAAAGTGCTGGGACTACAGGCATGAGCCACCGCACCTGGCCAGAAATGCATTATTTAATTATCTGTATGGGGCTTATTTGCAAATAATGTCTTCATGCGAAGATATTACTTAGGGCAGAAATGAAAGTTGGTCAGTTTTTTTTCCTGATTTTCATCTTCATGGATATGGAAGCTCAGAAAGCTTGTTGGCCTGAAGAAAGAGATGGGAATACAAGCTCTGCACAGCACTCACCATCTTCAAGATCCTTCCATGTGTTGAAATCTCATGTTAATGTATCACCAAGAGAAAGAAGCAGCTGCTCCCACAATATGGGGATTTGGGAAGACTGTCCTCCAGTCTGGGCCACCGGAGTGTGAAGACCGCAGGGGTGGACCCTTCACTCCCTCCGCACATCCTCCTGAGGAGGGTAGCAGGCCAGGCAGCCAGGGTGTCATCACGGACCTTTGCTCATCATTCCACTCACCTGGAATGAAGATGGCAGCCAGGGTGCCGAGTTTGAATCCAGGTCCCGGCTCTGCCACAGGCGTTCCTCTTGTCAAGCTCCCACCACTTCCTGTGCGAGACAGTGACTGGCCAGTGGTGCTCAGTGGCGCTCAACAGGCATGCAAGATCACACCCACTCAACCATCCTTGTTCACTGAAAAGCTGCTGTGGCCCAGATGCTGCCCCAGGCAGGGGGGCAACATGCAAAACAAATGCAGCAGGTGCAGGGGCTCATGCCTGCAATCCCAGTACTGTGGGAGGCCAAGGTGGGGGGTGGGGGGGCTGGGGGGATCAGGAGTTTGAGGCCATCCTGGGCAATATAGTGAGACCCCGTTTCTACAGATAAAAAAATTTTAAGGTCAGGTGCAGTGGCTTATGCCTATAATCCCAACACTGGGAGGCTGAGGCAGGAGGACCACTTGAGCCCAGGAATTCGAGACCAACCTAGGCAATGTGGCGAAACCCCATCTCTATCAAAGCAATTAGCCAGGTATGGTGGTGCACGCCTGCAGAACCAGCTACTCAGGAGGCTGAGGTGGGAGGATCCCTTGAGCCCAGGAGACGGAGGTTACAGTGAGCCAAGATCACACCCCTGCACTCCAGCTTGGGCAACAGAGAGACCTTGCCTCAAAAAATAATAGTAACAATGTAAAGAAGCCAGGCGTGGTGGCATGCATCTATAATGCCAGCTACTTGAGGGATCAAGGTGGGGGAATTGCTTGAGCCCAGGAGTTCAGGGTTGCAGTGAGCTCTGACCAGTGATGCTCAGGGTTTGCACAGACCGTGAACACAAACTGCTAGGAATAAAGAAACTCAAAGTACCTCGAAGCTACACTCCCTGCCTCAGAATGGTAGATGCTAGAAGGTGGATAGGTCTGAGAGCTGGAAAGAAGATGGTAGATACTAGAAGGTGGATCGGTCTGAGAGCTGGAAAGAAGACAGGGACAGGAAGCTTTTTCACTGATGGTGTGAGCGTGCACTGGTCCAGCACTTCTGGAAAGCATGGAGAAGCACCTGTGCGAAAGCAGAAAGTGCATCTGAAAAACAAAGACACCCACCCAGCAGCCACACTCAGAGGGGCTGGAACTCACTGCTCTGGGTTATCTGGGAGTGACTGAGTTGCCTGGGGGGTGACTTGGTTATGTGAGGGGTGGCTGGGTTCTCTGGGGTGACGGTTCTCTGGGGGTGACTGGGTTATATGGGATGAGTTATCTGAGGGGTGCCTGGGTTATCCAGGAGATGACTGGTTTATCTGGTTTCCTGAAGGGGACTTGATTATTTGGGGATGATTATTTTATCTGGGATGACTGGGTTATCTGGAGGTGACCGAGTTACCGGGTGAATAGGTTGTGTGAGAGGTGCCTGGGGTGATTAGTTTATCTGGCAGTGACTGTGTTATCTGCTAGGGGTGATTTATCTGGAGGTGCCTGGGTTATTTGGGGTGACTGGGTTTATCTGGGGTGACTGGGTGGTTGGGTGCTGGGATTGGATGTAGCTGAACTGTCTGCCTTAGGATGAAGTTTGCTGGAAGCCATGGGCGGGCATCCCTCAGAAACATGCAAGGATCTTTAAAAGCACAGACAGCGTGAAAGCTCAAAGCAGACACACATCCCCTCTGCAGCCGAGGGAGGCAGGGGGACCTCCTGGTTTGCTCACAGCAGTGGCCGGCCTGCGAACACTGGGGCTCAAAATACATTTTTGGAATGAATTATTGAATGAACTTAAAACTCCAATCACGCTGAATCTTTTATATGAAAGATTGTGCACGTACGTCCTGGTATAGTGGGAAGGGGACCTGCACAAGGGAAAACCGCTGCCCCAAAGAGGACCCTGTGGGCGGGGACCACGCGGGATGCACCCGCGCCTGAAGCCAGACTCCCGGCTCCCCAAGGGAGAACAGAACGGAGGGCGGGGCTGTGGGGAGCGGAGGGGATGAAGGTCAGGGAGGCGGCGGGGGCCCCCTGAGCTGGCACAGGCCCTGGGAACGCCTGTGGAACAGGGGACGGGATGGGGCGTGTGGGGGAGGAGGTGCGGGCTGCAGAAGTGGGGTCCCCGCGGCGGTGATGGGGTCACTCACGGCGGCGGGACTGGGGGGTCTGGGGGGGTCAGGTGGGGGCGGGGCTGCATTGGAGGGTGTGGGGCGGGGAGATGCCCTCATTGTCCGCGCACGGGCGCCCGAGCCCGGGGAAGAGGGCGCCGGCCTCCCCACCCGTGGCCGCAGCACCCCAGGAGCGCGGGAGCTTCCGGGCCCACAGCGGGGCGCGGCTGGGGCAGGTGGGGGGCCCGGGCGAGGAAGCCCCTTCTGCGTCCTGGGCTGGGCGAAGAGCCCTGCGGTGCGGCGGGGGCAGCCCCAGCGCGCGCCCGGTCCTCGAGTCGCCACCGAGCGGCGCCCCCGCCCCGGCCCGGAGCCCCGCAGGGCCGCCCCCACCCCTGCCCACCCTCCCGCGGGCCGGGGCGGCCCCCACCCCGCCACCCAGCGTTCCCAGGAAGACGGACCGGTCATTACTCATTCATTTCATTTCATTTAAATATTTTCTGCAAAGTCATCGCCCGCGCCGCATCTGCGTTGCTGGGGGCGGGGTGGGGGCGGAGCCACGCCGCGGAGTCGCCGCAGGTAAACAGCCCCCTCCCCGCGGCGGGAGCGGGGCCGCCGGCCCCAGACAGGGACAGCAGCCGCCGCCCGCGCTCCGGGCCGGGATCCCGCCGCCGCCCCCGCCGGAGGCACGCGCCAGGGCGGGGGCCGGGCTGCGGCGGAGGCGGGCGGCTCCTGTGCCCCCCACCCCCGCGCCGGCCCCGGCCGCCCGACCCCTGCCCCCGGGGGCGGCGGCGGAGCGCCCCCCAAACCCCGCCGCGGGCTCCGCGCCCGGCCAGCCCCGCTCCCGCCCCGCGCCTCCAGCTACTCCCATCCCCCGGAGCACCCCGCTCGGTCCCGGCGTCCCCTGCCACCCTCTCCCGCGCCCCCCGTCCCCATCCCCGTCCCCGTCCCGCGCCCTCACGCTCCCCGATCCCCGCCCCCGCGCTGCGCGTCGCCTCCCGCCCGCGCCCCCCTCGCCGGGCCCGCCCCGCGCCCGCCCCGCCCGCGCCCCCCGGGCCCCGCCCCGCCCCGCCCCCCCCCCGCCGGCCGGGCCGCGCCCCCCGCCCCCCATGCACCACCTCCTGGAGCAGTCGGCGGACATGGCGACCGCGCTGCTGGCGGGAGAGAAGCTGCGGGAGCTGATCCTGCCGGGCGCGCAGGACGACAAGGCGGGCGCGCTGGCCGCGCTGCTTCTGCAGCTGAAGCTGGAGCTGCCGTTCGACCGCGTGGTCACCATCGGCACCGTGCTGGTGCCCATCCTGCTGGTCACCCTGGTCTTCACCAAGAACTTCGCAGGTGAGGCCGGCGGCCGGGGCGCGGGGCGCGGGCAGGGGGCCGTCCGCAGGTGTCCGGGCGCTGGCGCTTCCCGCGTCCCCGGCGGCTCCGTCCAGCCGCGCCCACCGTGACCTGGCTGCGTCCGCGGCGTCCCAGGCACCTTCCACAGCCGCCCCCATCCTCGCAGGTGTGGCTGGTCGCTGGTCGCCCAGACCCCTCGTCTCTATTTTATTGTTGTTCTTCCTTCCATTCGTCCGCCCATGAGCTGCGGGTGGGACTAGGCCTGTCTGGACCCAGGGGTCCCAAATGTCATGAGACATGGGGTCTGGTTTGGAGAATGTCACAAGCAGCATCTGAGGGGGTGCGGGGTGGCCAGGTGGGGACCAGGAAAGGCCGGGACGGGTGTTGAGAGCAGAGAGCTGATTACAGGGGCTGGTGGAGCTGCCGGGCAGGGTCCCCGGGCTGGACTTGGGTGGAAGGAGGGCAGAGTGAGTCTCTGAGAGGCCCAGGCCTTCCACCCCTCCGGCGGCCCGAGGCCTATCCTGGGGCACTGGTGGCCTCTGAAGGTCTGAAGCAGGGGAGCTAGCACAGGGCAGGGCCACGTGTCAGAGCAGGGAGCCTGGAGCTCCTGCATGGAGATGGGAGCTGGACCAGGGCAGGGACCCGGGCTGGTTAGATCAGGACCAGTGAGGGCACCTGAAGCCACCCAGGTGAGGCAGGAAGATGGACAGAGCAGCCAGCCTGCCTGTGAGCCTCTGCGGGGTGGGGTTCTGGTGCCTTTGCCCTCCCTAAGGAGCGGGGCGAGACAGGTGGAGCCGAGAACTTCCTCCCCTGGGGTCTGGGCCAAAGCAAGGGGGATCAGGGTCTCCTGGCCTGTGTGGCCCAGAGGGGCCAGTCTGCAGCAGGGAGGGGTGCTGGGGCCCTGGGGCCCTCTCTTCTGCAGCCTCCAAACCTTGGCGGACCCTGCCTTAGCACTGGTGCTTCCTGAATCTCCCAGGTGACTCCTTAAGGAGTCACCAGGCCTGAGGGTGGACATTGGCCAGGCTGTCTGATCCCACCCAGGGGCGGAGGAGGGCTCTGCTGGTCTCCTCTTGGACACTGGAGCCCAGACACCGGGGATTAGAGGACCCCTGGGGTGGGCGCACAGCACACACTGAAGAGCAGGGAGCCCGGGCGTGCGGGGGCCTTGGGGCAGGCCCAGCATGTCCAGGCGCCATGTGTGTTCTCTGTGTTTGTGGCAATAAAGTACCACAAACTAGGCAGTTTCAAATAGCAGACATTTATCTCTCATGGTTCCGGAGGCCAAAAGTCCAAACTCAAGGTGTCGGCAGGGCCCTGCTCCCTCCAAAGCTCTAGGCAAGGGACCTTCCAGCCTCGTGCTGACCTGCGCACCTTGGCTCATGGCCACCTCACCCAGTCTCTGCCTCTGTCTTCTCATGGGTTTCTTCCCTCCCTGTCTGTGTCCAAATTTCCCTTTTCTTTTTCTTTTTTTTTTTTTTTTTTTTTTTTTTTTTTTTTTTGAGATAGCGTCTTGGTATGTCGCCCAGGCTGGAGTGCTGTGGTACGATCTGCAACCTCCACCTCTCAGGCTCAGGTGATCCTCCTGCCTCAGCCTCCAGCCTGGGACCACAGGCATTCAACACCACACCCAGCTAATTTTTGTGCCATGTTCTCCAGACTGGTCTCGAACTCCTGGGCTCAAGTGATCCTCCCACTTCAGCTTCCCAAAGTGCTGGGACTACAGGCGTGAGCCACTGTGCCCTTTTTTTGAGACAAAGTCTTGCTCTATCACCCAGGCTGGAGTGCAATGGTGCGATGTCGGCTCACTGCAAGCTTCACCTCCCGGGTTCAAGCGATTCTCCTGCCTCAGCTTCCCAAGTAGCTGGGACTGCAGGCTCCCGCTACCACGCCCAGCTAATTTTTGTATTTTTAGTAGAGACGGGGTTTCACCGTGTTGGCCAGGCTGGTCTCAAACTCCTGACCTCAGGTGATCCGCCCACCTCGGCCTCCCAAAGTGCTGGCATTACAGACGTGAACTACTACCCCCGGCCCAACTTTCTTCTTTAAAACGGAAAGGAAGCGAGTGCTCTGCCCCCGAGCACCCTCCCGGGAGCCTATGGGTTGGTTCCTCTTTTTGGCCTCAGCATCCTTGGTGGGCCGAGCGCAGCCCCGCAGCCCTTGATGCCGCAGGGCAGGGTTGGGCCTGAGGGCCCGTGTGGCCAGCTGCTGTCTCGGGATGCGGCACCCTCGAAGGTTGAGGGCCAAGTCTCAGGGTCTCCAGGGTGGGCCGGAGAAGGCTGTTGGTCCCCCTCAGCCTGCAGAGACTGGAGAATGTAGCAGGTGCACAGCCACTGCCAGGATTAGCTTCCTATGGCTGCTGGAACAAACCTACAGGTCAGAAACCAGATGCGAGTCTCATGGGGCTAAAACGACCGTGTCAGCAGGGCTGGCTCCAGGGGGAATCCACTTTCCGCCTTCTCCGGCCTCCGGAGACCTCCACATTCCTGGCCTTGCAGCCCTTCCTGCGTCCTGAGAGCCAGCCACGTGGCGTCCTCTCTCCCACCTCCGCTTCTGTCCTCACATCCCCTCCCTGACTCTGACCCTCTTAGAGGAAACCTGCAGTTGCCGCCCACCAAGACCCCCAACCTAGGCATGTCTGCAAAGTCCTCGTGAACTGGGAAACGTGACACCGCCACAGGCTCCAGGGTTGGGATGTGGCATCTTTGGGGGCCATGAATCTGCTCACTGCAGACCCTGTGTGGAGGTCTGTAAGGCCAGGGGAATTGGGGAAGAGCCAGGGCCTGGCCTGGGCCGAGGGCTTTGAGGATGAGGCAATGGTCTGAGATGACTAGACAGGGTTTGGCCAGCAGACAGGAGGAGCCTGTGCAGAGCCAGGGGGTCCTGGAGAGGTGTCCCCACTCCCCAGGTGGGAGGGGCTGTCGGGAGGGACCCAGCTTCACCCTTGGGGGTCACCTTGGGGCCATGTGCAGCCCAGACCGCAGGGGTGGGCTGGAGACAAGCTTGGGGATGGCAGAACTGAGGAAGGGCACAACTGGGGGAGGGCCGGGAGGCTGGGCTGTGGCCTGGGGCCCTGTGGACAGCATTCCAAATATGGGAATATGGGCTGTGGTGGGGTGCGCTCAGACACCCATTCAGAGGTGCTCCAGGCAGCACCAGGCCCCTGGCTGCCAACTCTGACATTGTCACTGGGGCTCTGAGAACTTGGTGTCACAGGCTTCTTGGCTGGGAAGCCAGTGTTCTCTCTTGGGGCATAGCTGGCATGACTGGGGTCCACACAGCAGTGTCTCCTGATAAAGGGGCCCCTGGCGGCGGCTCTGTCTGCCCTGTCGGATGGGCCAGGCCTTCCTGCCTCTCATTTGGACACCTGCACTGGCCAAGGCAGGGTCCCACTATCCCTGGGAAGTCCCAGAGCAGGGCCTCAGGCAAAGGACCCATGGCAGTTGCTGTGTGTGGGATGGGCCCATGAATTTGGGCTCAGTAGCCCCTCTCTGCTGCTCCACCCCAAGTCAGGCCAGCACCCCCGGCCCTGGCATCCCCTGCTGGAAGCTGCGGCAGCATCCACCGGGAGAGGCCCAGCTGCCGGCACAGCTTTGAGTCCATCAGGACCTGCTAAGGCTGCCAGGAGCACCCTGCGCCCTGCAGGTGCGGCAAGTCCAGGGAGGAGGAAGGCCTTGCTGGACATGCCTTGGGGCCCCCAAAGGGCTGGGCCGCTCACCTGCCGTGAGTCAGGGCAGTATCCTTGGTTGAGCAGATGAGGAAACTCAGGTCAGAGTGACAAGCAGGACTTAGCTTCCTCTTGCTGCCGCCATCCGGCAGGGAGACAGTAACAGGAGTGAGGAGTTCGGGTCCAAGTGAGGCTCCACACAGTGGGGGCAGCTCGCCAGACATGTGGCGCAGGGTGGGGCCCCTGCTTTCATTCACCCTGGAGGAGGCCAGGCCGTCCCCTGCCCCAGAGACAAGGAGCCCTCCTTCCTGTCTCCCTGCGGCCCCACTGGAGTCTGGGCCAGGGGTTCTGGGGCCTCTCCCCACCCATGTTGGCCACACATGCCCAGCAAGGGTGGCTGCCAGGGATGGGCCAACTCAGGACGGGACACAAACCTGTCCCTGTTCTCTTCCCCAGGGTGGACGCTCTTCTCTGGCTCCTGGGATTGGCTGTGAGAACAAAACATAAGTAAATAAAATGTGCCATTTTCTCAACCAAGAGAGTGGATTCCTTTGCCTTGTCCGGTTTGCTCTTCTCTGAGTCCAGCTCAATGTCCCCACCGAGGACTCGGGCCTCAGGTCCCAGCTTTTCCTGCCTCTTCCCAGGTTTCCCCCCAAACCCTCCAGAGTCCCCAGGACCCTCAGAAGGATCCGATGACTCATGGGAGCCCTGCCTTAGGGGTTGTCCTCGAACCCTCCCTGAGCAGACTGTCCAGACTGGTGGATGTGCGTCAGTGGCGATACAATGGCAGCCAGGAGCTCCATGTGTGGTCTGAGGGGCTCGTTGCTGAGCCGGGTTCAGGGCTGGAGGTGCCCAGCTGTGTCACCAGCCGTCTTGCCCAGCCCCCGGGCCCCGTGGGGCGTCAGCAGTGAATGCCGCTCTTCTCAGAGTGGGCGGAGTCTCTAATCTGCCTCGCTTTCCGACCCTCATTCAGGTCTCGGCACAGACGGACAGGCCTGTCCCTGCTGCTTCTGGTCTGTGGGGAGGGGATTGCGCTGATGTGGGTCCTGCCCTGGGGCTGCTCTTTGGGGCTGGGAGACAAGGCCAAGGCTGGCGTGGGCCCCGTCACATGTGCTGTGTGAAGGGCTCAGCCTGGACAGACGGCACAGTGGCTGGAGGCACAGTGGCTGGAGGCCCCAGGCTTTGAGCCTTCCTGGGAAACATTAGCAAGATCCCAGGCGCTCAGACCCCACACTGAGCCAAGGCGCGAGTGTCCTGAATGCTTTTACTGCCGTGTGTGCCATTGTCACCTGCAGGCACAGACACGCTCTTGAGGGAAAACACAGAGTTCAGTAACAACCATTTGCCTGCAGTTCGAGGGACCCCCTCTTTTCAATTTTAGCAGGAGATACCGCAGTCCAGCAGGTGACATCCCCAATCAGCCCCACCTGGTGTCCCGGGTCCCCAGGCTGGCCAGTCCCCAGAACAGTGGATCTTAGGGAGGTGCCCCTCACCCGCAAGGGTGGGCAGAGCCCATACTGGCTTCCCAGTGCTGTAGAAACCACCCTGCCAGCTAGCAGCACCTGAGCCAACCGCCTTCCTCCCAGGGAAGCACATGGCCCATGGCTGGGACCTGGTTTGGGTCCGGCTGTGTGGATAGAAGAGAGACCCTGCCTGGGAGTCCCGACCTGCCTTGGTCCTCTCTGGGATTTGGTTTCGCCTTGTGCACACAGTCCTTGTGACATTTGGAGAGGTGCGTGGCTCAGGTGGTTTCGCAGGCGGTCATGGCTTCAACCTGCAGGTGCCTCCCAGCTGACGTCGTGGGGGTATTCAGGGCCAGACCCCCACACCACCGTGGTGGGGGAGGGGGTGGGGTTCATTTGGGGAACCACAGGCGCTGTGTGGGAGGAGGCTGGAGAGGCTCCTGGGAGGGGTTTGGTAGGGACGTGGTCAGGTCCAGCCCGGTTTCTTCAGCCCAGCCCGAGCCGCCTCCCCGCCCCAGCCCGTGTCTCCTCTTTGCCCCCAGAGGAACCCATTTACTGTTACACCCCGCACAACTTCACGCGCGACCAGGCGCTGTACGCCCGCGGCTACTGCTGGACGGAGCTGCGGGACGCGCTGCCCGGCGTGGACGCCAGCCTGTGGCCGTCGCTGTTTGAGCACAAGTTCCTGCCCTACGCGCTGCTGGCCTTCGCCGCCATCATGTACGTGCCCGCGCTGGGCTGGGAGTTCCTGGCCTCCACGCGCCTCACCTCCGAGCTCAACTTCCTGCTGCAGGAGATCGACAACTGCTACCACCGGGCGGCCGAGGGCCGCGCGCCCAAGATCGAGAAGCAGATCCAGTCCAAGGGCCCGGGCATCACGGAGCGCGAAAAGCGCGAGATCATCGAGAACGCGGAGAAGGAGAAGAGCCCGGAGCAGAACCTGTTCGAGAAGTACCTGGAGCGCCGCGGCCGCAGCAACTTCCTGGCCAAGCTGTACCTGGCGCGGCACGTGCTGATCCTGCTGCTGAGCGCCGTGCCCATCTCCTACCTGTGCACCTACTACGCCACGCAGAAGCAGAACGAGTTCACCTGCGCGCTGGGCGCGTCCCCGGACGGGGCGGCAGGTGCGGGGCCCGCGGTGCACGTGAGCTGCAAGCTCCCGTCCGTCCAGCTGCAGCGCATCATCGCGGGTGTGGACATCGTGCTGCTGTGCGTCATGAACCTCATCATCCTCGTCAACCTCATCCACCTCTTCATCTTCCGCAAGAGCAACTTCATCTTCGACAAGCTGCACAAAGTGGGCATCAAGACGCGCCGGCAGTGGCGCCGCTCGCAGTTCTGCGACATCAACATCCTGGCCATGTTCTGCGACGAGAACCGCGACCACATCAAGTCGCTCAACCGGCTGGACTTCATCACCAACGAGAGTGACCTCATGTACGACAACGTGGTCCGGCAGCTGCTGGCGGCGCTGGCGCAGTCCAACCACGACGCCACCCCCACGGTGCGCGACTCGGGGGTGCAGACCGTGGACCCCAGCACCAACCCCGCCGAGCCCGATGGCGCCGCCGAGCCGCCCGTGGTCAAGCGGCCGCGCAAGAAGATGAAGTGGATCCCCACCAGCAACCCGCTGCCGCAGCCCTTCAAGGAGCCGCTGGCCATCATGCGCGTGGAGAACAGCAAGGCGGAGAAACCGAAGCCCGCGCGCAGGAAGACGGCCACTGACACGCTGATAGCGCCGCTGCTGGACCGCTCCACCCACCACTACAAGGGCGGAGGAGGCGACCCAGGCCCAGGCCCTGCCCCCGCGCCCGCCCCGCCGCCCGCCCCCGACAAGAAGCACGCGCGCCACTTCTCCCTGGACGTGCACCCCTACATCCTCGGCACCAAGAAGGCCAAGCCCGAGGCGGTGCCCGCCGCCCTGCCCGCCTCCCGGAGCCAGGAGGGGGGCTTCCTGTCCCAGGCGGAGGACTGTGGGCTGGGCCTGGCCCCGGCGCCCACCAAAGGTAGGGGCCGGGCTGGGGACTGGGGACGGAGGACTGGGGATGGGAGAGGCGCCCACAGCCACAGCGGCCCACGGGAGCCTGCCCAGGGCGCTAGGGAAGGGAGGGGGCCTGGTTTGAGGCCCCCTCAAAGGGGGAAGGGAGGAGGCCAAGGTTTGAACCGTCTGCATCAAACGGACTCTGTCAAGGTGAGCCTCAGGCCAGGCAGGGCCCTGGAGACCCCCCGGAGGCAGGCGGGGAGGAGGCAGGGTGGGAGGGAGGCGCTCCTGGTCGGCTTCCTGGAGCTCCGCGTGCGCGGTGGAGCCAAGTTCCTCAGGTGAGGAAATTCCACCGACGGCACTGCGGCTCCAGGACAGTGGGGCGGGGCGTGTGCCCAGGCCAGCTGCTGTGTGCAGGGGCGTCCAGACCCAGCACCTCCAGGGCCCTTCAGAGCCGTGAGCCCTGCTCCCCCGCCAGCCTGCACTGGGTGGGCGCTGAGAGGGGCGCAGTGGCGGCTGGCGTGAGATATCTGTGCTCTTGGCTGTTTGCAGATGCTCCGCTCCCCGAGAAGGAAATCCCGTACCCCGCAGAGCCAGCCCGGGCAGGGCTTCCCTCGGGGGGCCCGTTCCACGTCCGCTCACCTCCCGCCGCGCCTGCTGTGGCCCCTCTGACACCAGCCAGCCTGGGCAAGGCGGAGCCCCTCACCATCCTGAGCCGAAACGCCACGCACCCGCTGCTACACATCAACACGCTGTACGAGGCCCGGGAGGAGGAGGAAGGGGGCCCCCGCCTGCCGCAGGACGTGGGGGACCTCATCGCCATCCCTGCCCCGCAGCAGATCCTCATCGCCACCTTCGACGAGCCGAGAACGGTCGTGAGCACTGTGGAGTTTTGAGGGATGGCACCGCCCAGGCCGTCAGAGCCCCTCCAGATGCCTCCCGGCGGACACCAGCCCTGCGTGGACGTGGTCTCTGCTTCGACCGCACTGCCCACATCCCCAACCTCCGTCCGCATGCCTGGGGCCCCCACCCCACCCGCTCCACAGGGGAACCCGCCCCGACGGCATCGCCAGGCACTGGCTGGGGCGGGAAAAGGTGGCCCCGTGGAGCCGGTGGCCAGGAAGGCTGAAGCCGGCTTCCCATGCTCCTGCATCAGGCGCCCAGCCGTGGGTGGGGGCCTCCAGATGAAGAGTTTATTTTTGTAGTCCGTTTCGTCCTGGCCCCGGGCTGTGGCGGGACAGCCCAGCTCCCCCAGCCCAGAGCCAGGGAAGAGGAAGGTGGAGCCGGTCCCACCAGTGGGGTGGCCATGCCCATGGGGTCACGTGCTCAGGGGTCACCCCCTGCAGGGACCTGATGCCCTCGGGTGGGAGGGACCGAGGTCCACCCTCGGGTCAAAGATCAACATGCACTTTCTCCTTGTTGCCTGACATACATTTTATTTTACTAAGACTGCTGTACCGAACAAGCATATTTATCATCAGGAGACTTAGGATGGGTTTAAAGCAGGATGGTGTGTGTGTGTGAACGGGCATGAGCAGAGGTGGGCGTGAGCAAGCGGGTGTGTATGTACGAGTCTGCACGTGTATGCATGTGCACAGAGGGTGTGGTGCCAGCTTGGGTGGGATTGTGTGTGAGCAGGCGGGTGAGTGAGCGAGTGCGCGCTGGCGCGTGGCCCATGTATGAGGAGGGAAGCAGCCCAACGCAATAACCACGTCCCCCACCCGGGCCCCCTGCCGTGGCTGAGGCCACACGGCTTCCTGTGGGAGCCCCGGCTGGCACCCGGCTGGTCCCACCCCGAATACCTCAGCCGTGGAGGCCATGTGATGCAGAATTAACAAGGTAGCACCGAGCATATCAATAAATATTATTCTGATAACCGCCTGTGCTCGGCCGGGGACTTTGCCTCCCTCCACACCCGTCCCCTGACTCGGCGCCTCTCGTGGGGGTGCTGGGGGACGTGGGGCAGGGGCCGCCTTCAAACGCGTGGTGGGGGCCCTTCTGCACCCACAGCAGGTGTCACACTTGGAGCAGGACATGCCCTGGACTCAGGCTGTGGGCACGGAGGCGATTCAGCTGTGGCCTGAAGCCCTTGGGCACACAGGCTTGGGAGACGAATGCACGACCCCCTTAGTCTTCCCGCTCTGGCAGGGGAGCGAGGAGGGGGAGTGTGAGGCACCCTCTAGGAGAACAGAGAGCTGGCAGGATCCAGGAAGGCTTCCTGGAGGAGGTGCCCTCAGTGTGGTCTGGGATGCTCAAAACAACATGGAGGTCCTGTGCAGGCGCCTTTGCTGGGGCCAGGACTCCATGGAACAAGGCTGGTCCCGTGGGTGCACCATGGAGCCACGTGCCCTGTAGACCCCGGCAGGTGACCCTGAGAGTCTGAACAGAGGCTCCTTGAAGACAGGTGGCTGGGCAGCGAGGCCAGAACCCCATGGGGGCTGGAGTGGGGTCGGTGGTGTAGGTCACTAATTGCAAGGGTGGGCGCTGCTGAGATCAGAACGGTCTCACCTCCCGCCTGGCCTGGGTTTCCTGGAAGCCCCGTCGCCAGGCCCCTCCTGGAGCAGCCCTGAGTGGGCAGGGCAGGGCTCCCCGGGTTCCCAGGAGTCAGGAGGAAGGGTCTCTCCAGGGTGTGGCCCCCACGGCCAGGGCCTAGTGTGAGACACACGGGGACACAAGCTGGAGGGTGTATCTCGCCCTCCACATTAAAACGGAGGTTTTTATACTCTTCTGGGCTGGCAAGGCCTCTTGCCATTAAAAGAGCTGGGCCAGGCGCCAGGGTATACGCCTGTCATGGGAGGCTGAGGTGGGAGGATCACTTGAGGACAGGATTCGAGGCTTCAGTGAGCCATGATTGCGCGACTGCACTCCAGCCTGGGCGACTCCACGAGACCCTGTCTCTAAAAAAAAATAAAAAATTTACTCAGATACCCCGTGCCACCCAGGGCCACGCAGGAGGGCACCGGATTGTCACAGACACAGGCAATGGGGGGAAGCGTGGGCAGGGCCTTCACCGTGACTCCACCAAAGGAACGAGTGGGGTGGGGCCACAGGCTCGGGACTCCAGAGTGGACACCCTGGTGGGTGCTGGGCAGGGGCTGCCCCTGGCTGCCGGGTAGGTAGCCCAGGGCGATAAGGGCAGGGGGATAGGGCCTAGTGTGTGAGAGCCCACGGAGGAGGCCTGGAGGGGGTGTGGGCCCTGAACCCAGGAGCTTGCACAGGAAGTTGTTTGCTGACAAATCGGTGGGCCCTAGGAGAGGCAATCTCACCAGGGCCAGCAAGGACCCGGAGGTCAAAGCAACGAAGCAGAAAATAAAAGGCATAGTTTGGCCGGGCGTGGTGGCTCACACTTGTAATCCCAGCACTTTGGGAGGCTGAGGTGGGCAGATCATCAGGTCAGGAGTTTGAGACCAGTCTGGCCAACATAGTAACACCCTGTCTCTACTAAAAATACAAAAATTAGCCGGGCGTGGTGGTGCGTACCTGTAATCTCAGCTACTCAGGAGGCTGAGGCAGAAGAATCGCTGGAACCCAGAAGGTGGAGGTTGCAGTGAGCCAAGATCGTGCCGCTGCACTCCAGCAGCATGGGCGACAGAGCGAGATTCCGTCTCAAAAAAAAAAAACGCAGTTCTTCATGCTCACCTAACTCGGGACACCTCCCCAGCCTGCACACCCATGTGCCCAGCATTCCCACAGATGCCAGCCCAGGCCAGCCTGGTTGTGCAGGGAGGGCTGAGCCCTGGGCCTTGGCAGTATCGCCTTGGTCCTGCACCCACAGACCAGCTCAGTGGCGAGGGTGGACAGGACATGGCAGCTGAGGAGACCTGAGGGATGCTGGCCTCCAGTGGTAGCGTTTGCCATGGGCATCCTTGCTGCTCTGAAGCTGGGGCTGAGGTCCTACCTCCAGGGCCCTCCTCAACCTCACACGTGCACCCATCCTCCCTGCCCCAGAGGCCACCCAGCATCCCACATGGCTCGGCTCAGAGAGGGAGACGTCCAGTAGTCCTTGGGGGCAGCTGGTCTGGGTGGTGCTGAGTCCCTCAGGCCCTGTATCCCAGATCGTGAGAGGGGAGCTGCCCTGCCCAGAAAACGTCTCGGCCGATGTGGGGCTTGAGCTGAGCTGGGGAACAGAGGAGGCCTCAGGTGGAGCCACTGGAGTCTTCAATGGGGCCAGGGCCATGGGCAGCAGCCACGCTGCCCATCCCCCGCCTGTGGGCCTCGGCCTGGCAGGAGGTGTCAAACCAGCTCCTGTCTGGAAAGAGGTTCGTGCCTCAAGTGAGCACCCCGCCCTGGGCTGGAGCCGGCCCTCCTCGCGGCCCATGATGGGGAACTGGTGTCCGTCCTACAGTGAGACGCTGGCTCCCGACTCTCCCAGGCAACACCACCGTCTCATCCCCAGACCTGTTCCTCTGGCTATGTCCTTGCCAGCTGTGCCACATTCCTAGAGGCAGGCGGGCAGAGGCCTGAAAGGGTGGCGCTCACCCTTGGCACTGGGTCAGGGCTGAACCAGCCCCAACCCCCTTCCCCCATGGGGCTCCCTCCCTCCCCTTGCCCCAATGCCTGCTTCTGTGGGATCTGTCACTCTGCTCCGAATGGGACTTGGCCCTTCCTCAAGGTCCACCCCTTGAGGACAAAGCCAGCTGGGGACCAAGACTGTCCCTCCCAGCACAAATGGCTTCACACAGTTTGTTTCTGTTCCTCATGACCCCCACCCTCCCTAGGATGACTCCTCACTGCCCCCAGGGCACCTCAAGAAACACCTCCTCTGGCAGCTCCATGAACAGGGCATCCACACAGCCAGCCCCCCGGGGTCGGGGCCTCAAAAGCTCTGGCACCCCAGGGTGCACGTCCTCCACCTCCACCTGACCCTCTTCCCAAGGCAACCCTACCTGCCCCCTACGGCGAAGGTACGGAGCCTGCCCAGAGAAGAGCAGGCTTGGGAGCAGACCTTTAGAAGACAAGCTCAGCCTGGGATGTGGGTGGTGGTGCAAGGCCAGCGGCTGAGGTCCTGCCTCAGTTTCCCCCACATGCTCCCCAAGGACTCAATCTCCCCCTGTTCTGCTTCTCACCCCCCACAGCCTAGTGCAGCCCTGCAGGAGACCCCAGCCGGATCGGAGGGCAGTTCTGCTTCTCCACTGTCTACTGCCCACCGGAGGCTGGGATCTCGGACACCCTCCCCTCCCCGACTGGCCACCTTGCCCAGGTGAGTCAGAGGGTCGTTCTGCAGCCCAAGGGTCGGCGTTGGTTTGAAATAGTGCCTCCTCCCCCTCCCTGAGCATAGGCAGGCCTGGCAGGTGGATAGTACTGTCCCTCTCGTGGAGAAGGAGGGGCTCCAGGAGGACCTTGCACCCATTCCAGACGGCCAGACGGCCAGGACCGAGAACCCAGGCCTCCAGCTCCCAGGCCAGGGATCTTCCCTCCACACCAACCCAGCGCTGAGAAATGGGTGAGGTAGAGCCGGGGCCACTGCCAACCGCTGCCCTCCTGTGAGGATGTGGCCGAGGTGGTCAGAAAGGCAGAATGACCACAAAGGCAGCGAATAATGAAAATGAATGGAGAGGGTGTGAGCCAGAGGCCCTAGGGCCCAAAGTGAGTGTCCTTCACTGAACCAGGAGGACAGAGGCCTCTGGGGACCAGGAAGCTGTAGGAGGGGGCGGAGCCTCTTGTGTAAGAGAGTTCAGTGGGCAGCCAGCCCAGACTGCTGGAGGGAGCCCAGCCTGCTGTTGTGTGGACAGTCATTTTCACCCACCCGCGGGACCCCGGGAGGACCACCCGCAGACTCAGGACTGGGGACCTGAGGGGACCCCTGCAGGCCACCCGAGCGGGGGTAGCTCCTCAGAACCTGGGGCTGGGGCCGGGGCCTCCCTTCCTGGAGCCTGGAAGGAAGCAGGCTCCCCAGCACGGAGTCCTGGTGGACCGTCTCAGGCAGACCCAGACCGGACCCGGGCGCTGCGTTGGACTCCCGCAATCCCAGGCCTGTTGGGTCAGCCTTCCAGGCTCGCTGCAGGTTCCTGCGCGGGGCAGCCGTCACTGAGGTCCTTACCCTAGCTCCAGAGAGTAGCTGGTCCCAGGGCACTAGTAGAGAGGTGCGCCCTCCTCCCTCTTCTAAAGGGTTCCCCAGCTGGGCCCCACCTGGCCCCTTTCCCCAACTAACTCATCAGTGCCTGGCAGGAAGACACAGCAGCCCTTCCCTGGTGACTGGAGTCCTGGCCCCAGGGCAGGCCCCGCTCCAAGGACCTGATCCCTGGGCTGGGTCAGCGCGGTAGATGTGGGTGCAGAGCTTCGGGGAGCTGGCTGTGGGGGCCGCGCATGCAGCCCGCAGGCAAACCATCGCCACGCCCACGCCTGCACTAAGCCCAGCGCCAGCGCCAGCGCCAGCGCCAGGTCAGCCAAGAAGCCGGGGTCGTGGAGGAGGAAGTCGTGGACCCGGGATGCGCGGTCTGACCATTGCAGGCGAGCGGGGCAGGCGGACGGCGCAGCAGCTGGCTGGCAGCGAGTCGTCTGCATGCGGCGGCGAAGGGCCCGGGACCCTCACTACGCCCAGCCCCCAGTCCGCGCCGTTCCCCGCAGCGCGCAGCAACTTGGCCACCGGGCCCTGGCCGCCCTGGGAGAGGCTGGGTGCAGCAAGGGGGACAGGAGCCCGGGCAGGAGGGGCGCGGCGGGTGGGGCCAGGCAGTCTCTCCCTGCCCTCGGGGCGGAAGGCGCACAGCGAGGGTCTAGCGTCGGGGTGGCCGCGGCCAGCCGGGTCCCGCTGGGGCCCTCGGGACGATCGGAAGTGACCGCGCGCCAGGGTCCATGAGGCCGGGGGTCGGCCTGCCCTAAGACTCCCGCCCGGTCCCGGTTCTACGCCGGGCTGGCTGCGGGGCCCCTGGGGCCCGACCTCCCCGGGGTGCCCCAACCTGCGGCAAGGCTGAGGTCCCGCTGAGGCATGAGTCCCGGGTCAGGGACGGCTCTGGGCTGACTCCCGGAGGATGGACTAGGCCGATCCCCAGAGGGGAGGGGGTCGGGCCGAGGCCCTGTCGGCGCGTTCCCGGATCCCGTGTTCTCGGCTCCTCGTGTCCCACTATCGGCTCTTTCGTGTGGGACTGACGACTCACAAAACAGTTACATTTCAATATCATTCGACTCAAAACCACCCTGTGGACGCCGTGCGAGCATTGTCCCCATTTCACAGCTTGGGAGCTGCGACCAGAGAATGTGAGCGCGCCTCGCAAGGCCGTGGCCGCGGCGGGACTCGAACCCTCCCTCCCTAGTGCGTGCCGGTGCACCTTAGGACCCGGGGGCGCCGGGGCGGGGCGGGGCCTCGCGCGCGGCCCCTTGGGAAGTGTAGTCCGCAGTCGCAGGCCGGGGCCAAGCGGGAAGCGCGTGGGACTACCTTTCCCGGCATGCCGCGCGGCCGCCGGCGCCCTTGGCCCGTCCGCCCCGCCCCGCCCCTCGGCCCCAGCCCGCCCCGTCCGTTGAGGTCCCGCGCCGCATGGAGGCCGGCTGAGGAGCGCCGCTGCCTCGCCTTGGTACGCCGCGCGGCGCGGACAGCGCGTGCGTGAGGACGGGGCCCGGCACCGGGCGGGGGGGGGCCCGGGTCAGGGCCGTGGGGTGACTGTGGGGGGCGGGAGGAGCCAGCCCGAGTCGGGGGGTAGGGGCCGGGGGGGTCAGGCCCGGGTCAGGTTTTGGGGCCGGGGTAGCAGGTCGTGGGGGTCAGGCCCGGGTCACGTTCAGGTTTTGGGGCCGGGGGAGCAGGTCGTGGGGGTCAGGCCCGGGTCAGGTTCAGGGTTTGGGGCCGGTGGAGCAGGGTCGTGGGGGGCCGGACCCGGGTCAGGTTTGGGGGCCAGGGTAGCAGGTCGTGGGGGCCAGGCCGGGGTCAGGTTTCGGAGCCGGGGGAGCAGGTCGTGGGGGTCAGGCCCGGGTCAGGTTTGGGGTGGGAGCAGGCCCCGAGCGTTCCCCGCCACAGCTGCCTGGAGCGACGCTGCCCAGGAGCGGAGCCCCCAGGGCTGGGGCCGGGAGGGTCAGCTGCGGCCTCGCGGGAGGGCGCGGGTCGGACCTCTAGTCCCGGGGTCCTCGCGGGTCGGGAGGGCCCCAACCATCCCCGCCTCCCGCCTGCGGTGGAGCCGGCCGAGGTGAGAGTGGAGGAAGGCGGCCCAGGCCTGCGGGTCTCTGGGGGTGCTGGAGGAGGCCAAGCGTGAGGTCCCGGAACCCCGTTGTCCCTCCGGCCACGCTGAAACCTGGGGCTTCGCTCCTCTGTAGGTGCCTTTGCCCTTCAAGTGGAGCAGAGCGGGGTTCCCATATGGGCGAAGTGGACGCCAGATCGTCCCCCGCTGTGCTCAGCCCAAACTTAAAAGGTCTTTGTAACTGAGCTACCGTGAAGCTGCCGTGTGTCTTTTTCAAAACTCTTACAAGAAAAATGGAGTGGGAGCTGTCTGGGCACTGGCGTCCCAGAAACAACCAGGAACTTGCGAGGGTGCTGAGGTCCCTGCGGGACTCCCGCAGCCTCGGTAGCCTCCAGATGGACGCCTCCTAGCTTTTAGGTCCCTAAAGAGGCTGTGCAGGCCGCCAGGCTCACTGCCCTGTGTGTCTCTGCTCCCCGCTTGCTGCCGCCGCCCCTGCAGTGTGACTGCTGGGGCCGCTGGACAGCCTCGCCGGAGGCCGTGATGCTGTGGGGTCCGAGGAGGGGGCCTGGCAGGGTGGGTGGGTGGCAGGAGCCTGTGGGGCCCCCTGCATGGTGGTCAGTGTGGGGGCTGTGCGTTGGCTGTGACCAGGTCCCGGAGGTTGGGGGCTGCCAGGTGTGCTGGCGAGGAGGCCTCGGGTTCTGGCTCAGGTGCGTTTCCCGTCTCCCAGCTCTGCCACACCTGCGTGAAGCGGTCCCACCAGACCCGGGAGAGGTTTCCTGTGGCCAAAGGCGTCAGCCTCAGAAATGGGAAGCAGGGGAGGTCAGAGCTCTGGGCCACACCCTGGTCCCTCCAAGGTTGTCATTTCTGCAACCCCCAGGTCTGACCAGTTTGGAACCTGGGCTTTCTGAGCCGGTCTAGTGGGTTGGTTGAGAGATGGGTTTTTTCTGGGAACTGCATTTGGTGCTAGCTAGCTTTTGGTCTGCACTAGGAAGCTGGGCTGGAGTCTGGGAGGCAGTTTCTAGTAGGGTGAAGGGGATAGGATGGGTGTCTTAGCTCTGGCTGCTGTAACAAAACATCACAGACCAGGAAACTTTAAAAAAACAATAGGCTGGGCTGGGTGTGTTGGTGTACGCCTGTAATCTCAGCACTTTGGGAGGCCGAGGCTGGCAGATCACAAGGTCAGGAGATCGAGACCATCCTGGCTAACATGGTGAAACCCCGTCTCTGCTAAAAAATACAAAAAATTAGTCGGCATGGTGGCAAGCGCCTGTAGTCCCAGCTACTCAGGAGGCTGAGGCAGGAGAATGGTATGAACTCAGGAGGCGGAGCTTGCAGTGAGCCGAGATCGTACCCACTCCAGCCTGGGCAACAGAGCGAGACTCCATCTCAAAAGAAAAACAAAAAAAAACAGGCTGGGTGTGGTGGCTCACACCTGTAATCCCAGCACTTTGGGAGGCTGAGGCGGGTGGATCGCCTGAGGTCAGGAGTTCAAGACCAGCCTGGCCAATATGGCAAAACCCCATCTCTACTAAAAATACAAAAATTAGCCAGACGTGGTGGTAGGTGCCTGTAATCCCAGCTACTTGGGTGGCTGAGGCAGGAGAATCACTCGAACCCGGGAGGCAGAGGTTGAGATCACGCCACTGCACTCCAGCCTGGGCAACAGAGTGTGACTCTGTCTCAAAAACAAAAACAAAAATGAGGTCTCGGCCTGGCGCGGTGGCTCATGCCTGTAATCCCAGCACTTTGGGAGGCCGCGGCAGGTGGATCAGGAGGTCAGGAGTTCAATACTGGCCTGGCCAAAATGGTGAAACCCTATCTCTACTAAAAATACAAAAATTAGCTGGGTGTGGTGGCGCGCGCCTGTAATCCCAGCTACTCAGGAGGCTGAGGCAGGAGAATCGCTTGGACCCCGGGGTGGGGGAGATTGCAGTGAGCTGAGATCATGCTGTGGCACTCCAGCCTGGGCGACAGAGTGACACTCTGTCTCAAACAAAAAAAAAGAAAATGAGATCTCGCTAAGTTGCCCAAGCTGGTCTTAAACTCCAGACCTCAGACAATTCTCCTACCTCAGCCTCTCCTGAGTAGCTGGGGCTGTGGGCGAGTGGTCTTCTCCCACCGTGCCTCACTGGTGCTGGGAAAAAACTTAACAGAAATTAATCTTCTCAGAGTTCTAGGGGCTGGACGTCCCAGGTCAAAGGTCACTGGTTGCCATCCAGCCTCCTGGCTTGTAGACGGGCCCTCTTGCGGCGTTCTCACCTCGGGGAGCGAGAGCTCTGTGGTGTCTTTTCCAGGAGTACTAACCCCGTCACCGGGGCTTTGCACTTATGACCTCATCTGAACCTGATCACCTCCCGGAGGCACCACCTTCTAATACCTTCATAGTGGGGGTTAGGGCTCTAACCTGTGGGTTTTTGGGGACACAGTTCAGTCTGTAGCAGTGGGGCCTGAGCAGGCAGGTGGGATGTGCCGTCTGAGGCATCTGTGGAGCCTGACGCTGCAGGACATTGGATGCAAACAGCCTGGGACTGGATGTCACATCCTGGGACAGACACCCTGTGGGACATTGGATGCAAACAGCCTTCTCTGATGCCAAAGGACTATAGATGCTGCTCTGATTTTGTGTCTAGGGCTTTTCTCGCGCACAACAGATGTCCTCCTGGGCTGCTGGGAACTCTCAGAGGCTTCGTCTGCACAGAGGATCATGGTTTCCAAAGCCAGATATCGCTTTTCACGGATGAGGAACAGCCCTTGGAGAACAAGTGTCTTCAGAGGCAGTGTCTAGGGTCTCCTGAAATCAGGCTGCTGAGTCTTTTCTTGCCCTGTGGGTCTCCACCCTGTTCTTTGCCTTTGGGACAGATCATGCTGTGGCAGAGAAGCTCAGAGGCTGAGGCCGACTGCTAAAGCAGCGTCTGCATGTGGCTTGTGCTTGCAGCCAAGAGAGGGCCACCTGTGTGGGACAGGTGGGATGCTGACCCTGGAGGCAAGTTCCCGCCTTAACCGGAGGCTCGTTTGAAGCATCCTGCCCAGGGCAGCGCTGGGGTCTGAGATCCGAGGACCCTGTCTGCCGGCTACCCGTGCTCAGGAGGCATCTCCCACAAATCGTGTTCAGCACCCACCCCAGTCCTGGTCGGTGGACATCTGTGCGGGGCAGGGAAAGTGAAGCACAGCTGGTCTGATAGAAGCGTCTGGCTTCCTTCCAGGCTGCACTGCCTCCCAGCGGGTTGGCCTCACGGGTAACAAGGCCAGAAGCCGCTGTGAGGCTCCCTGGGGCAGTGTCAGCACTGGGGATTTGGGAAGGAGAGTGGCCGGACCCCAGGTGATGCTCTGCTGGGACCCAGAGGGGGCTGCAGTGTGCGCTGGCCGGACCCCAGGTGATGCTCTGCTGAGACCCAGAGGGGGCTCCCGTGTGCGCTGGCCGGACCCCAGGTGATGGCTCTGCTGGGACCCAGAGGTTGTAGGGGTGGGATCCAGGTGGGTGGTTCTTCAGACATTGCCTCTGAAGACACTTCAGAGTCCAGGCCCAGCATCTGTGGCTTTCGGGCCAGGGCCCTTTGCTTACCACCAGGCAGCTGGGAGAGGCTTTGGGCCCAGCTGTAAATGTCTGAGAGCACGGCTGCCTGGAGCAGGCTAGAGGGAGGAGGGCTGGTGACCTGAAATCACACCCTAGAGCTTCCAGGGGCCTCAGCGAGGAGGGAAAGAGAGTGCTGGGACTGTGAGGGGGACTGCCAGATATGTCCCCCAGAATCACGGGCTTTAGGTGCTGGAGGGGCCTCAGTGACCTTCCGCCTGGCCCCCTGCGGGCAGCACGCCTCTGCTGAGAGGCTTCAGGGGCCAGGGCTGGGGGCTGGCACTGCCTCTGGTGGCACTGACATCGTCCTGCTCAAGGCTTGGCTGCCGGCCAGGAAGGCTTCTCTGCCCGCCCCGACAGGAGACCTGTGCACGCCCACCCCGTGGCACGACTGGGGTCAGGACCAGCGCCTGCTGCTGCAACTGAGATCCTGCCCTGTCCATGGCCACAGGCGCACCCGGGACCGGCCTCAGAGGCGGGTCTGGCCAGGCTGGGTGGAGGGCGGGGGCTGACCGCAGACCTGGGGCTGCCACACCCATGGGGGAAGGGCTGTGGCAACGTGGGCGCCTCCCGTTGGCTGGGCCGAGGCAGCCTCCCACTGGCTGCACAAGAGTTTCTTTAAGGAGTTTCCCCCGTGCGTGCGTGCTGGCAGCCTTGCGCTGCTCTCAGAGTCCCGACTTCCGTGTGTGAGTTTCCCCCGCGCTCCTAAGAAACTGCCTCCCAGACTCCAGCCTAGTGCTCCCCCGTGCTCGTAAGAGTCCCAACTTCCATGTGCAGCTGGACCCAGGGAGGTGGCCATCCCCCGGACCGGGTGCTTGTCTGGGCCAGCTGGCCTGGCAGCTGCTCACAACAGCTTCCAGCCGGTTTTGTATCTTTCATCTGCAAAAGGGGAAGGAGGCGGCCCAAGCTGCCGAGGCCTTTGCTCCGACCAGTGCCAGCAGCACTTCCTGGATATGCCAACCATTAAGACGCCCAGGCCAGGGTTGGGTCCAGACTCAAACCCAGGTGGAAAGGAGTGGGACCCCCTGCCAAGGCCGCACGGCCCTAGAGGGGAGCCTGTGGGGTGGGCTCCCCTTGCCCTCTGCAGAGGCTCAAGGCCCCCGGGGGCATGAGGACTGGGTTCCCAGGCCAGCCTGGTGTTTATCAGCTGTCTCTTTAGTCTCAGCTGACCTCCCCTGACCACGGCCCCATTGCACCACCTGCCCCAAACCAGGCCAGTTCCTCTTCCAGAAGTCCTGGCTGTCCTCAGGGTGGGCTGCCCTCTTCTTGGTCAGCTTCAGATGGGGCCTCTGGTTGCACTGAGGCCCCTTCCCCTGCTCAGAACTGTCCCTGCCACCCCCCCTGACTGCCCTCCTAGACACTACACGGAGAGCTCCTTCCTGTTCACAGGTGAGGACACCTGAGCTTGGAGGCATCTTAACTCGGACATGCGTGGCCGGGACCCAGCTGGGTCCGTGAGTCCTGGCTGGGGCCGGGGTCTGTGCTTGCGGCTGTGTGCCAACAGGGTTTGCAGAGGAAAGGAACCTCACGTAGCATCTTATTACTCATTGTTCCTTTTTCTTATGAGTTCTGAGAAGTGGGCAGCAGTAGTGATACGAGAATGACCCCAGATGCACACAGGCATCAGAGCAGAACCTGGCAGTGGCCCCTTCTGAAGCACATACAAGCCCGTTGTGTCCTCCGCAGATGCTCGTCTCTGACTGACGCAGACACTTCAAGACAAAACCACAATGCCTTGCAAGACTAGACAGTTCAGAATAGCTCCCAACGGCTCTTTTTTTTTTTACTTTTTTTTTTTTCTCTTGAGACAGAGTCTCCCTTTGTCACCCAGGCCGGAATGTAGTGACATGATCTCAGCTCACTGCAACCTCTGCCTCCCAGGTTCAGAGCGATTCTCCTGCATCAGCCTCCCCAGTAGCTGGGATTACAGGCATGCACCACCACACCTGGTTAATTTGTGTATTTTTAGTAGAGACTTGGTTTCACCAGGATGGTCTGTGTTGGCCAGGCTGGTCTCGAACTCCTGAGCTCAGGCAATCCGCCCACCTTGGCCTCCCAAAGTGCTAGGATTACAGGTGTGAGCCACCCTGCCTGGCCTGTTTTGGATATTTTAATGATTCTGCCTGGCGACACATCCATCTGCCAGGACATGCATGAGCCATTGACTGTCAGTCGCTCCTGGCGTTCCGTGGCCGGTCTCAGGACAACCTGCTGGTCCCTGCCCCCACCTCAAGGGGCGCCATGGGTCTTGGCCGGCATGTGCCTCTGGTGCTACAGGCGCCTGGCTGTTTTCTTTCTCTTCCTTAGGCTCCTGGGCCCCCAGCCTGAGCTCCTGGTTTCTCTCTGAGGGTCTGTGGGGAGCTGTGACACGTCGGGGCAGCCCCCTCGCATGGCTGCCCCAGCCTGTCCGAGTTTCTGCCATGGTTCCTTCCACACCATGTTTGTCTCTTAATCTGGGAGAGAAGGTCTTGGCTCCAAACACGTTGAACTGTGTGCTTTGTGGATTCCTCTGTCTGTACTGACTCTGATGACGTTGCCTGGGCTGTAGTTACCGAAAGGGGAAGTGGCTTTTGTACAAAGGCCCTGGGGTCTTTGCCACGTGTCAGAAGCTGTGTTCTGTGTCCTGAGATCAGGCACGGACCCCAGGGCCGCCTTCCTGTGTCTGCCCGCCATGCCGCGGTGAAGGTTGGGCAGCTCTGGCCCTGTTCTGAATGAGGCCTGAGCACCAGCAGCCCGCCCTAGCCCGTCTGCATTTTGCTTATGGTGGGTCCCCGGGGACCTGCTGGCTGTTCCCCACCCGGGCCTGACCTGAATGCACCCTGGACCTCAGTAGCCTTTGATGGGCAGGAGGCGTTTGGGG
Organism: Macaca thibetana thibetana; assembly: GCF_024542745.1. Taxonomy (NCBI): domain Eukaryota; kingdom Metazoa; phylum Chordata; class Mammalia; order Primates; family Cercopithecidae; genus Macaca; species Macaca thibetana. Next base: position 606,073 of record NC_065587.1, on the reverse strand, counting down.
ATATGGGGAAAGGAGCCCCCAGTCCCGCCCAACAGATGGTTCTAGACTGACAGAGCACTACGCAGTGAGTCCTGAGCCAGGCCTGGGGCTCCAGGTGGAAACTCCGCCTCTCATGCCTCTCCTCAGGCTCCCGACCTGTGCAAGAAGCCGCCGCCCAGCCATGGACGGGGAGGAGCAGCAGCCACCGAATGAGGTGAGGTAGAGGCTGGGCTGGATGCACAGAGGCAGGGGTGGGGGACCTCCCCACTGTGTGGGTTCTCGGGGTCGGTCCCTGGCTGCTGTTCTGCAAAGGTGATCTTCACAGGGCTCTCCAGGGTCAGGCAGGAGGCACCTCCGAGGGAGAGGGGCCCTGGGCTGAGGCGGCTGGTGGCCCTGTCTGCCTAGCTTGATGGCAGCCATGCCAGTGACAGCCAAGCAGCAAGGGGCCTAGGCTCCATGGAGCGGCCACGGACCCTGCTTTTCAGGGTGTGTGGTCCACGGAGCGGCCACAGGGCCCTTTCCAGGGTACGTGGTCCGTGGAATTGCCACGGAGCCCTGGCTTTCTGGGGTGCATGGACCCTGACTTGAACTCTCCCTTCCGCCTGCAGGCCAACGTGGAACCTGTTGTGTCGTCGGAGGCTTCAGAGCCGGTGCCCAGGGTGCTTTCTGGGGACCCCCAGAACCTGTGTATGTCTCCTTCAGGGCCCTGGCACGTTCCCCCATGTTGGGCTGTTGAGTCAAGGAGGAGGGGGAGGCAGCCAACCGCTGCTAGGGGCTTGGAGGTTGTGGTGAGCAGGGTCCTGGCCTAGACCTGGGGTAAGTGCTGCTGGGCCTGGTGCTCCAGAGGGCAGACCTGCCCCCCAACAGCAGCTGCTCCTGGGCCCTGCCTGACAGTGGAGCCTCTTGGAGGGGCTGCCAACAGCACAGGCCGGCCCCTGGAGGGGCTCTTGAGCACAAGTAGTGTGAGCGGCATGGGAGTCCCTCCTTGCTGTGGCCTCAGCCTGTCCCTCCTGAGTGGGGTGGGGGGCCTGCTTTGCCTCAGAGCCCCTCTCCTAGCTAAGCCCCCTGCAGCACCCGCCCCCCACTGTCCCCCACACCAGGCGTCATCCACAGCAGCCCCCAGGGTCGCCCTCACGGGGTGTATGGGGCACAGGACTCCTGAGGCCCTGGCTTCTCGACGGCATCCAGCTCACAGAGTTGGTAGCTGGTGTCTCCATCACCGGGCAGGCCAAGCATGTGGCGTGTGATGCTCGCCAGGGGGCGTGTGCTCTGCACCTGTTTGATTCTCAGAACCCAGGAGGGTTCCGGAGCCCAGGCTGCCAGCGGGCCTGGTGGTGTCCCTGGGTGGGCCCGGCGGTGTCCCTGGGGTGGGCCCGGCGGTGTCCCTAGGTGGGCCCGGTCCCACAACGGCCTGTGCTGCTATTGCAGCTGACGTGGACGCCTTCAATCTGCTCCTGGAGATGAAGCTAAAGCGGCGGCGTCAGCAGCCCAACCTGCCGCGCACTGTGACCCAGCTGGTGGCTGAAGATGGGAGCAGGGTGTACGTGGTGGGGACAGCCCACTTCAGCGACGACAGCAAGAGGGACGTCGTGAAGGTGAGTGCCACCGCCCGCCACAGCCCGGACGCGGGTTGGTGTAAGCTCCTGTGTCCTGCACTCAAAGGGACCTCGTGGCAGGGCCCGTGTGCCCGTGTGTGTGCACCGCAGGCCATCTGCTTCAACACTCTGTGGTCCCTGGGAGTGGCGCGGTGGGCTTGCTGCCTGGGAGCCATAACAGCCTCGTGCGTCTTCCCACTTGACAAGTGAACAAGCTTCACAGCTTCCTCTCTTGTTGCTTGAAGAATCGAGCTGTCACTGCAGCAGCAGGCTGCCCCTGGGATGGGGCCCCTGGTGCTGGTGTCAGCTGTGCTGAGGGGCAGGGAGCTGGCCATGTTCACAAGGCGTGGCCTGCGGCTGTTGCAGACCATCCGGGAGGTGCAGCCTGACGTGGTGGTCGTGGAGCTCTGCCAGTACCGTGTGTCCATGCTGAAGATGGATGAGAGCACGCTGCTGCGGGAGGCGCAGGAGCTCAGCCTGGAGAAGCTGCAGCAGGCCGTGAGGCAGGTGCGCAGCCGCGGGTCGGGGTCGGGGTCGGGGTCAAAGCCACCTGTGCGCCTGTTGCCCAGGTTCCTCCCATGGCCCATGGCCCCAGTCAGTGTGGCTGTGCCTGGCCCGCCCTGGGGATCACCGGGTTGGGGACCTCCCCTGGGGCAGGAGAAAGGTAAGAGGCTCCATTACCCGGTTTCAGGCAAGGGAGGGGGAAACGGGTGGCTCTCCAAGCTGAGGCTGGGGCTGGTCGCCCGAGGACTGGGCTGCTGAGCCTTCGCTGGGGACGGGTCAGGTCTCACTGCAAGGCTGGCCCCCCAGGTACCGCACCCAGGCCCCAAAGTGGGTGGGGCTCAGGGCTCCTCCTGTCCCCACTTCTCCAGCCTTGCAGTGACTGCTGAGGCAGGACTTTCTCATTGCTCTTTGTGTTTTCGTTTTTGTTTGTTTGTTTTGTTTTTTTTTAAAGACAGAGTCTTGCTCTGTTGTCTAGGCTGGAATGCAGTGGTGCAATCTCAGCTCACTGCAACCTTCGCCTCCTGGGTTCTAGCGATTCTCCTGCCTCGGCTTCCTGGGTAGCTGGGATTACAGGTGCCCGCCACCACACCCGGCTAATTTTTTGTATTTTTAGTAGAGATGGGATTTTGCCATTTTGCCCAGGCTCATCTCAAACTCCTGAGCTCAGGCAATCCACCCACCTCGGCCCCCAGAGTGTTGGGATTACAGGCATGAGCCACCATGCCCGGCTGATCTTTGTGTTTTCAAAGGGATACCTGACCCCAGCCCTAGTCAGTTTGCCTTCCCCCTGTTCAAAGGAAACAATTGTAATGAGATCTTGTAGAAACGTCCCTAAACATTTGGCACCTGCCTTTCATTTTTTAATTTCTCCAGGTGAGGGAAGTCACCACGGACTTCTGTGGGCCATCTTGTAAAGGGCAGTCCCCAGTCCAGCCAGGGCCCAGTGCCAGATAGCTTCCCCACCAGAGCCTGGGGCCCAGTGATCTCGAAGGGGCATAGAATTCGGCAGTGCTGTGGTGCTCAGTGCTGCGGCATCACAGAGGGAAGGGGGTGTGGGGCGGGGTCTGGGAGACACCAGGTGTCCGATTCACCTGTCCCCTCCCGGGGGAGGCTCGCTGTACCCTGGTGTCTGGGTTTCTACCAGGGTTGGTCACAGGCATAGCTGAGCTCAGGCCCCAGCCCCTCCAGAGGTGGAGCTGGTCCCAGCAGACCAAGGCCCCATGCACATCTTATCCTAAGTTAGCCCGGGCTCTCCAGGGTGGCCTGGGCCCAGGAGAAACACGGGCCCTCCATCAGATGGGACATTCCCAGGGCTCAGGCCCAGACCTTCCCTGGGCGTGTGCAGGGTGTGAGCAATTGCCCGGCGCTGCGTGGCCCCCGGGGCTTTGCTGCCCTTCTGTGGGCAGCATCTCCACGCGTGGACACCCCTGTGGCCCCAGCTGGCCGGCGAGACCCGGGGCAGTAGGTCTCAGGCTGTGGTTGCTGAAGATGTGGGTGGCCTGGCGTCTGCACCAGCGGCAGTGCTGTGCTGGCCTCAGCAGGCAGGTGAGTGGCGAGGCCCCGTCTCCGGCCTGCCTGCCCAGCGCCCAGTGTCCGTGCCAGCTCAAGGCGGCCCCTGTGCAGCACAAGACCACCTCGTGAAGATCTTTTTTCTTTTTTATTTCTTTTTTTTTTTTTTTTTTTTTTGAGACAGAGTCTCGCTCTGTCGCCCAGGCTGGAGTGCAGTGGCGCGATCTCGGCTCACTGCAAGCTCCGCCTCCCGGGTTCACGCCATTCTCCTGCCTCAGCCTCCTGAGTAGCTGGGACTACAGGCGCCCGCCATCGCGCCCGGCTAATTTTTTGTATTTTTAGTAGAAACGGGGTTTCACCGTGGTCTCGATCTCCTGACCTTGTGATCCGCCCGCCTCGGCCTCCCAAAGTGCTGGGATTACAGGCGTGAGCCACCGCGCCCGGCTTTTTTTTTTTTTTTTTTTTTGGGACGGAGCAGTCTCGCTCTGTCGCCCAGGCTGGAGTGCAGTGGTGTGATCTCGGCTCACTGCAACCTCTGCCTCTGGGGTTCAAGTGATTCTGCCATAGCCTCCTGGGTAGCTGGGATTACAGGTGCCCACCACCACACCCGGCTAATTTTTATATATATATATATATATATATTTTTTTTTTTTTTTTTTTTGAGACGGAGTCTCGCTGTGTGGCCCAGGCTAGAGTGCAGTGGCCCAATCTCGGCTCACTGCAAGCTCCACCTCCTGGGTTCGCCATTCTCCCACCTCAGCCTCCGAGTAGCTGAGACTACAGGCGCCCGCCACCACGCCCGGCTAGTTTTTTGTATTTTTAGTAGAGACGGGGTTTCACCATGTTAGCCAGGATGGTCTCGATCTCCTGACCTCGTGATCCACCCGCCTCGGCCTCCCAAAGTGCTGGGATTACAGGCTTGAGCCACCGCGCCCGGCCAATTTTTATATTTTTAGTAGAGATGGGGTTTCGCCATGTTGGCCAGGCTGGTCTGAGAGAATTCCTGACCTCAAGTGATCCGCCCGCCTCGGCCTCCAAAAGTGCTGGCATTACAGGCGTGAGCCACCGCACCCAGCCTGTGAAGGCCTTTTCTGAAGGGAGCTACCTTTGAGAAGTGACTGTTGAGCCAGCACTCCCTGCTCTGGTCCCACCCTCTGTATGCTAGGGTGGTCCTGCACCTGTCGGGGAGGGGGCCGAGGACACAGCACGGGGCTGGGGCGGAGCTCTGTGCTGGTGCTGCCTGCCATCCCAGTTCTGCCGCTCCCCCAGCGCACCCCGCAGCCCCACCCCTCCCGCTGACGCCTGCTCCCTCTCTCTGCAGAACGGGCTCATGTCGGGGCTGATGCAGATGCTGCTGCTGAAGGTGTCTGCGCACATCACCGAGCAGCTGGGCATGGCCCCGGGCGGCGAGTTCAGGGAGGCCTTCAAGGAGGTGGGCACAGGGCGAGGTAGGGGGTGACCACAGGGATGTGGCTCACAGGGGTGGTCTGGGGCTCCCACTGCTCCCCAACGCCCAGCCTCTGCTCCAGGCCAGCAAGGTGCCTTTCTGCAAGTTCCACCTGGGTGACCGGCCCATCCCTGTCACCTTCAAGAGGGCCATCGCTGCGCTCTCCTTCTGGCAGAAGGTCAGGCTGGCTTGGGGCCTGTGCTTCCTGTCAGACCCCATCAGGTAGGGCTGCCCCCAGGACCCCGGCTGGCCTGCAGGGTGGTCTGCGGGAGGCTCCAGGCCTTCCTGTGCAGGTCCAAGCGCAGCCAGTCCTCACTCGAGGCCTTCCCTGCCCTTTCCGTCTACCACAAATCCCAAACAAACGTGCTGTGGTCCCTGCCTGGTGTCCACGGTGCCAGCCCTCCCCCAGCACGCTGCCCCATCCCTGCGGGGCTGCAGCCACCCTCTCCACAGCAAGGACGACGTGGAACGCTGCAAGCAGAAGGACCTGCTGGAGCAGATGATGGCTGAGATGATCGGCGAGTTCCCGGACCTGCACCGCACCATTGTCTCGGAGCGCGACGTCTACCTGACCTACATGCTGCGCCAGGCCGCCCGGCGCCTTGAGTTGCCTCGGGCCTCTGACGGTGACGGCTGTCCCTGGGCACGGGGCCGCCCGTGAGGCTGAGGCCCGAGCGGGTACTGACCCCTTGTCCTTCCCCACAGCCGAGCCCAGGAAGTGTGTCCCCTCTGTGGTGGTGGGCGTCGTGGGCATGGGCCACGTGCCTGGCATTGAGAAGAACTGGAGCACCGACCTCAACATCCAGGAGATCATGACGTGAGTGCCCACCCCACCCCGCGAGCCCCGCCCCGCAAGCCCCCAGGTGGAGGCTGAGCCCCCGGGAGGCCAACCGCACGTGGCGGTGACCCAGACGTGGGGGCTGGGGTGTGGGGAGCCCACCCCCAGCCAGGCCCAGCACCCCCTCCCTCCCGCAGCGTGCCCCCGCCATCCGTCTCCGGCAGAGTGTCTCGGTTGGCCGTGAAGGCCGCCTTCTTCGGTCTGCTGGGCTACAGCCTGTACTGGATGGGCCGCCGCACTGCGAGCCTGGTCCTGTCGCTGCCCGCCGCGCAGTACTGCCTGCAGAGGGTGACCGAGGCCCGGCACAAGTAGGAGACTGCTCCCCGCCCGCTCGGGCCCCTGAGGAGCCAGTGCCCCTGCGGCACTTCCTGGGTGCCAGGCGCATCCTAGCCCGCCGGAGGCCCCTGCCACCCCCCATGGGGGTCTGGGCCCGGCCTCGCCTGCCCTCCTGGTCCAGTCACCCCTCCCCCAGCCCACCCAAATAAAGGATTATTTAACTGTCTGAGCTCAGGCCTCCCGGCAGCCCCTCCCCTCCCATACTGCAGGGGCCGTTCACCGGCCTCTGGACAAGACGCCCAGCTTCGAGGAGGCAGGGGCTTGGAGGAGCCGAGGTGTGCGCTGCCCTCTGAGCCCTGGCGGCGGGCGGGGGACAATGGCCACTGTCCCTACCTCACTGTGCCTTCCTGTGCTCCAGTCATGGGAGCTTCGGCCCAGGGGCGGCTCCTGGGGACTCCAGGGCAGGCGAGACTGGGACAAAGGCCCGGCCCTTGAGCTCCAGCCAACCCTGCCATGCCCCCGGCATCCTGGCCCCGGCCACCTCCCCGGCGCCATCTGCCTGCAGGGATTCTGTGTTTTTGGCTTTTTTAATGTCTCAAAATCTTTTACTCAGGTAATTTTAATTTCAAAGAGAAAAACTGAAGTAAATGTCAAAAAACACCAGCCTTAAATCCAGGGGGACAGAATTCGTGTTCTGGGGTCTGTCCCTAGTGGGCTTGTGTGCAGCCAAACATCAGCTCTGGCTCCAGGCGCAGCCTCACCTGGAAGCCTGTGTCCTGAGCCCCCGGAGTGAGGGGGTGCCCAGGGTGTCTAGCCCTCTGTGGGCAGAGAATGTGTGCACCTATGTGGAAGGCCAAGGACATGGGCTATGGCCGGGCCTGCCCCGCTCAGGCCCCCTGCCCGGCGGCCGTCTGTGTGCGGGGCCTCCCTCCTGGCTGTCCAGGACACGGCCTGTGCAGCCCCAGCCTGGACCCAGGTCACCTCTGGTTGTGTCTGTCCCGACTCAGTGTTGAGTCACTTCAGGTGTGCATCAGGAGCTGGCCGTGTCCTTCCTGCCACACTCGGGGATTCATTCCTTAGAAACTGAAATAAATTCTAATTTTGGAAATCCTGTTTTGTGACGTGTGGAAATGGGGTTCAGGTAATGAAGGATCCCGGCCTCTTCCCCCATGCTCCAGGGCAGCGTGTGCTGGGGGCCCTGCAGGGGCCCTGGGGGAGCTTGCCTGGTTTCCCGCGGAAGAGACAGGGTCACTGTCCCTCCATGCTGACCTGTGGGACCCTTCTCACCCACCCGGCGGGACGCAGGTGGCCTGCTGACACTCAAGACCTCCATACCCAGTCCCACCAGATTCCAGAGTGTGGACAGACTGAGCCAGACCGGGGCCGGGGGTCGAGGAGACAGATCGGGAGGGCCCAGGGCCTGGGGAACAGGGAACAGGGGTGCCAGAGCGGCCAGGCGGGGGCTGCTGAGGAGGGAACGGTTGCTGTGGGCTGCAGGGGAGGGTCGGGCACGGGCACCTCACCACGTTGTCCCTCATCCGGTCACCTGCCCAACCCACGCGGAGTGTCCTGAGGGCTTCACCCGCAGAGGGGGCAGAGCTGAGGTCACACAGGTCTCGCAAGCCCACGCTGTGGCCCCAGGAGAAGGTTCTGGATGTGGCTCCGGTAAGTGAAAGGTGGACTCACGGCGCTGCGGGAATAAAGGGAAACCACAGGCAGGAGGGAGGCGCGTCCAGGATCCGCGGCCACCGGCCTCTCGGACTGTCCTCTGGGGCCGGGTCCGGAGGAGACGGAAAGCGGGGGCACCACAGGCTCGTCTGAACCCGCGCGTTCATTGGGCCACACCGACCCCAAACCCCTCCCCCGGGGGTCGGGTCCTTCAAGCCAGCCGAAGACCCCGGTGCCCGCCCAGGCCTCCGGGAGCGTCTGCGCCTGCGGCCTCGCGGGGCCTCTCCGAGCCCGGGCGCTGTTCCACGGGCCGGGCACGGGTCCAAGGCCCTTTCGTTCCTACACGGCAGGCGAGGGGCCCGAGAGGCCGGAGGCCAGGGGACACCCTGAGAGGCGGCGCGAGGCTCCGGCGGCCCTGAGCTGCGGCGGGGTCCGGGCCGCCTGTGGGGCGCGGCGCTGAGCCCCGGCCCGACCCGAACGGACGTGGGCCTCGGTCCCTGCTGCCGGCGCCGGTGCAGCCGAGGAAATCCGGGGCTGCCCGAGCGGGGTCGTCGCTGGCGGTCTGGGAGGCGTTTCCAAAGGTCATCCGGCTGGCGGCAGCGCGCGCCCCATGACGCCGGCGGCCACCCCGGACGCCTCAGACCCTCGGGCAGGGAGATGCGGACAGACCGACAAGGCAGCCAATTAGAGCCCGGCCAGACACCGCGCCTCCCGCCCCCACACACCCCCACTGGCGATTGGGTTGCGGGACGCGCGGGGCGGGGCTTCCGGGAGGGGCAGGCTGGCTTCCGGGCGGGAGAGGCTGGCTTCCGGCGGGAGCGCCGCCGCGCATGGCCGCGTACAGGGCAGCTCTCGGGGGTTCGCTCGCAGCTGCCCGACTCCTGCCCCTCGGCCGCTGCCACCCGTCGCCCGCGCCCGGCTCTACCTTGTCGGGCGCCGCCATGGAGCCCGCGCCTTGCTGGCTGGCGGGGCTGCGCTTCGACAACCGCGCCCTGCGCGCGCTGCCCGTGGAGGCGCCGCCTCCCGGTCCCGAGGGCGCCCAGTCCGCGCCGCGCCAGGTGCCCGGGGCCTGCTTCACCCGCGTGCGGCCCACCCCCCTGCGGCAGCCGCGCCTTGTGGCGCTGTCGGAGCCCGCGCTGGCACTGCTGGGCCTGGGCGCGCCGCCCGCACGCGAGGCCGAGGCCGAGGCCGCGCTGTTCTTCAGCGGCAACGCGCTCCTGCCGGGCGCTGAGCCCGCCGCGCACTGCTACTGCGGCCACCAGTTCGGCCAGTTCGCCGGGCAACTGGGCGACGGCGCCGCCATGTACTTGGGCGAGGTGTGCACGGCGGCCGGCGAGCGCTGGGAGCTGCAGCTCAAGGGCGCTGGGCCCACGCCCTTCTCCAGGTGGGCCGGGGCGGGCGAGGGGCGCGGGTGGGTCCTCCCCGCCGGGGCGCCCCTGCCCTCCAGCCAGCGCGGTATTGGGGGCGTCCCGAGGCCACTGCCAAGTGGGGCCTCCTCTCCTCCCGCGGGAGCGCGGTGCTGGCAGCCGCCCGCTCGCTGTGCTCATCAACCCGCCGAGGACCTTGGAGTCAGCTCCACCAGTGACGCCACTCATGTTTACCGACGTTCGCTGGGGCTCCAAGTCCAGGGACGGGAGCCGGGGTGAGAGGTTAGGCTAACCCTAACCCTAACCCTAACCCCGCAGGTCCCCAGCCTTCCTCCGATCGCCCGTAGGGCGGGCCGCTTCGTCCAGCAGCCTCGCTCTGCTACTCTGGCCATGACTTCCATGCGGGCGGCCCTTTTTAACCCGAAGTGAGGTGGGCATCGTTTAGATTTCGGGGGAGGGGGGCACACAGGTAGTCTAAGGCAAGATCTGGGTCCAGATGCCGCCAGGCCCACCAGGGAGCCGTGCACGCGCCACCTGCCTCTTGTGTACAGATAGCACTTTGGTCTGTTCTGCTCTTTTCCACTAAACAATTAATGTACTTATTCCATATTGTTTACTGCTTTTGTGGAATGACTAGGAAAACAATACACACAAGTGTACATTTTATGTTCAGAGAAATGCTAAAGCCGCGTCTCATCCGGCCCCTCCCTGTGCTCTCATCACCTCCCCCTCCAGTGCCTGAAATGCCCCTCAGTCCCTCAGCATCCCTTCCCTGGGGCTCCGTCTGCCAAGCAAGCTCCTCAGACTGGGGTCTTCCTCACTCCCCCGTCTCCACATCCGTTCTGTTCTGTGTCTGAGGGCAGCCTGGCCCTCCCTCCCCACCCCCAGCGACCTGCTTAGTGTTGACGCACCAGCCGCCCACGGAGCATTTCTGACCCTTGGAACGTGGTGGAGATGCTCAGCCTGGGGCCTGCTTATCCTGTGAGCATTTTTTTTTTTTTTACTTTTTTGTTTTTCTTTCTGGTGAACATCTTAAACTTTCGTTTTGGTGATATTTTGAGTTATAAAGACAAATTTTTTATGAGAGTAATCTGTCACTGGAAGACACTTTTTATATTTGAAGACTCGAGTATTAACTCAGTGCTTTCAGACCTGAGGTATGCTAGAATATATTTTCTCCTAAAAATTAAGGAGTCCTCTGACCTTTACTCAGACCCTGCCTGTCATCCCCACAAGTGTCCTGGGGTCCCTGGCCTCACCAGTTCTCTGGGATTGAGGCTAACATCTGAAGTGGCCGTGAGAAGGAAGAGACTTGAGCGGTGAAAACTGAAAAACATTACTGAAAGAAAGTAAACATAAATGGAAACATCCCTTGTTCATGGGTTGGATAAGTTTATATTTGAAAGACAACAGTACTCTTTGAAGAGATTCAGTACAGTCCCTATCAAAATACCAATGACAGTTTTTGCAAAAATAGAAAAACCCATTCTAAAATTCACATGGGGTCACGTGCAGTGGCTCACTCCTGTAATCCCAGCACTTTGGGAAGCCAAGGCAGGAGGATTGCTTGAGGCCAGGAGTTGGAGACCAGCCTGGGGAAACAGCAAGACCCTGTCTCTTCAAAAAAATTTTTTTTTATTACCTGGGCATGGTGGAGTGTGCTTCTCATTGCAGTTACTCAGGAGGCTGAAGTGGAAGAATTCACTTGAGCCCAGGATTCAAGGCCACGGTGAGCTGTGATTGTCCTATTGCACTCCAGCCTGGATGACAGAGTGAGACCCTGTCTCAAAAAGTAATACAATTCACATGGAATCTCAAGGGACCCTGAATGGACAAAACAATCTTGAAGAAAGTTGGAGGACTCATGCTTCCTGATTTCAAAACTTACTACAAAGCCGCAATCAGCAAAACAGTATGGCATTGGCATAAGGATAGACATAGACCAGTGGGATGGAATAAAGAGCCTAGAAATAAACCTTCACATATATGGTCAGCAAATTGTCAACAAGTGTGCTGAGACCATTCGATGGAGAAAGACTTTTCAACAAATGGTGCTGGGAAAACTGGATCCTCATGCAAAAGAATGAAGCTGGGTCCTTACCTACACCATGAACAAAGTTAACTGAAGAGTGGACCAAAGACCTAAGCATAAGAGCTAAAAGTCTTAGAGAAAATAGGGAAAATGCTTCATGACATTGGATTTGGCAGTGATTTCTCAGCTGTGACACAAAAGGCACAGGCAACTAAAGAAATAGGCAAACAGGACTTCATGAACACTTTAAAAATTATGCATAAAAATACAGTATTAACAGTAAAAATGCAGCCCACAGAATGGGAGGAAATATTTGCAATTCATGTATCTGGTAAGTGAGTAATATCCAGAATATACAGAGAACTCTCAAAACTCAACAACGGGAAAAAAAAACCCAATTCAAAAATGGACTGGGAGGCTGAAACAGGAGAATCACTTGAACCCAGGAGGCGGAGGTTGCAGTGAGCCGAGATCGCACCACTGTCCCTGGGTGACAGAGCGAGACCCTGTCATCAAAAAAAAATGTAAGTTAAAGTGTTGAGGCTGTGGAGAAATTGGAACCCTTCTGCACTGCTGTGGGAATGTAAAATGATACGGTGCTGTGGAAAACAGTGTAGAAGTTCCTCAAATAATTAAAAATAGAATCACCATGTGATTCAGCAGTCCTGCTTCAAGAGCAGGCTCTCAGGGAGACATTTGTATACCGATATTCATAGCCAAAAGGCAGAACAAGTGTCTATCAGCAGATGAATGGAATATTATTCATCCTTAAGAAAGAAGATGCTGACGTGCTACAACACGGATGAACCTTGAGGACATGCTGCAGAGTGAAATAAACTGGTCACAGAAAGACAAATCCTGTGCGATTCCACTTACCTGAGGTACCTAGAGAGCCACATTCATAGAGACAAAGTAGAATGGTAGGTGCCAGGGGCTGGAGGGAGTAGAGGAATCGGGAGCTAGTGTTTAATAGGGACAAAGTTTCAATTTCACAAGACAGATTTCTGGACATGGATGGGGGTGATGGTTGTGTAACATTATGAACGTATTTAATAGCAGTGATCTGTACACTTAAAAATGGCTAAGGTGGGCCGGGTGCAATGGCTCATGCCTGTAATCCTCGTACTTTTGAGAGGCCAAGGTGAGAGGATCGCTTGAGCCCAGGAGTTCAAGACTAGCGTGGGCAACATAATGAAACCCCATCTTTACAAAAAGTAAGATAAGAATTAGCCGAGCCTGGCGGCAGTGCCTGTAGTCCCATCTACTTGGCAGGCTGAGGCGAGAGGGTGGTGCTGCAGTGAGCCAGGTTTGTGCCACTGCACTCCAGGCCAAGTGACAAGAGTGAGACCCTGTCTTTAAAAAGCAAAAAAGAAAAAGTGGTTTAAGATGGTAAATTTATTTTGTGTGTATTTTACCACAGTGAAAATAACTGAAGAAAAAGAGGGCAGTCATCTGGCCCTCAGATCTCACATCCCCTTCCCCATGTGCGTCCGAGTCCCTGGCCTCAGCAGTTCTGCAGGACGTGAGGTGGAGACCAGGGCCCTGAAGACATGTGGGGAAGGGAGTGCGAGACCTGGGGGTCAGAAGTGGCTGAGTGCCCTGAGGCCGGTGCTGTTGGAGCCTCAAGGGGCGGGTTTTTCGGGGTGGGCAGCTGGCTTCTCTGCCCTGCCTCCTCCCACCGTGGGCATGAGGGCTCTGGCAGGCACAGAGGAGCTCATTCCTTGGCTGGCCTATACCTGGGCACCCGTCCTGGTGCAGACAAAGGCTACTGTGTCCCATGGGGCAGGGCTGCCCCAGGCCCTTTGCCCCTGCTGCACAGTCACACAGTCTTGGCTTCTGCTGCAGAATCCTCGTCCTGGGCAGGAAGACAGACTCCTGCGTGTGTTCAGGCCCATTTTTACCAGAGGCTGTGCCGACAACCTGCTGGGGTGTGTGATTGCTGGAACTGGGCGATGTTGGAGGCTCACGAGGCACCTGACGTCACCTGGGATGGGCGGTTTTCAGGGACATGTGAGCTGCTCACGTTACATGCGTTCCCTCCTTTCCGTGTGCTGCCTGGAATCTTGGTGTTGGGTGATTCCTGCCCAGCCCACGTAGTGAACTCTGTGTTTGTTTTCAGACAGGCCGACGGTCGCAAGGTCCTGCGGTCAAGCATCCGGGAGTTCCTGTGCAGCGAAGCCATGTTCCACCTGGGGGTCCCCACCACACGGGCCGGTGCCTGTGTCACGTCCGAGTCCACGGTGGTGCGCGACGTGTTCTATGATGGTAATCCCAAATATGAACAATGCACGGTTGTGTTGCGTATAGCTTCCACTTTCATAAGGTAATGCCGGGGTCCTTTAGGCCTGTCTACACACGCTTGCTTAGAGAGTCCTAGGAGATCTGGGCCTGTGCTGCTAGGATTCTGGCAGAAACACAAACTCAGATGACCGCCTTGGCCTCTTCTGAAAGTCTAGCCTGTCCCTGGCAGCCTCAGAAGCTGCCTGTTTGCAAAGTAGCTGCGTGACACCCACTGGGAGGGATCTGAGTGCAAAGGCATTTGGTGCTCGGTTGGGACACTTGTGCTAAGCCCTCCCACGTGCCCGTCCAGGCCCTCGTTGCGGCCAGAGATGGGCCTGCGGGAGCTGGCATGTCTCAAAGCACCAGCGGGGGGTCCAGGGCCACGGGTACCAGAGAAGGGTCCCTGCCTGGTGCTTCTGGGGAGGAGGGGCTCCCAGAGCCTGAGGCTGGGGACAGTGTCCAGAACTGTTTGCTGGAGTTTATGACAAGGAAGTACTTAGACTTGACTGAGGAAATAGCCATTGAAGAAGCAGGAGCCACAAGCGTGCTGTTCCCGGTGTCCTGCTCGTGCTTTCTGATCTGATGGTCAGTTGCTCATTGGTCTGGAGTCCTGGGCTGGCTCCTCTCTGACGTGAGCCATCAGTTACCAGTTTTCTTTTCTTTTCTTTTTTTTTTTTTTTTTTTTTGAGATGGAGTCTTGCTCTGTCGCCCAGGCTGGAGTGCAATGGCGTGATCTTGGCTCACTGCAAGCTCCACCTCCTGGGTTCAAGTGATTCTCCTGCCTCAGCCTCCCGAGTAGCTGGGATTACAGACGCCGCCACCACGCCCAGCTAATTTTTGTATTTTTAGTAGAGACAGGGTTTCTCCATGTTGGCCAGGCTGGTCTCGAACTCCTGACCTCTGGTGATTCACCCACCTTGGCCTCCCAAAGTGCTGGAATTATAGGCCTGAACCACTGCACCCGGCCCCCAGCCATCAGTTTTTTTTTTTGTTTTTTTTTGTTTTTTTTTTGAGACGGAGTCTTGCTCTGCCACCCAGGCTGGAGTGCAGTGGCCGGATCTCAGCTCACTGCAATCTCCGCCTCCCGGGTTCACGCCATTCTCCTGCCTCAGCCTCCCGAGTAGCTGGGACTACAGGCGCCCGCCACCTCGCCCGGCTAGTTTTTTGTATTTTTTAGTAGAGACGGGGTTTCACCGTGTCAGCCAGGATGGTCTCGATCTCCTGACCTTCTGATCCGCCCGTCTCGGCCTCCCAAAGTGCTGGGATTACAGGCTTGAGCCACCGCGCCCAGCCAACCATCAGTTTTTGATGTCACCTTGCCACCTGGTGACTAACACTTCCTCCTGAACACCTCAGCGTAGAGTTGTCTGTTGGTCTCGCGGCCCCATCCTGCCCGGGACACCAGCCGCCCACCCCTGTGACTGCCTGTGGGCCTCTGGCCTTTCCTGTCCTGCGGTGGTGGGGACGGAAGGATCTGGGGCAGCAACTTCCTCTGAGGCCCCGCCCAGTGGCAATGCTGGCATCGTCATGAAGTCCATCCCGTGTGGTACGCAGCATCCCTGCTCTGGGCCAGTGGTAACCCCAGTTGTGACAATGAAAATGTGTCCAGACCTTGCCTGATGTCCGCTGGGGGACGGTCACCCTGGAGGATGGCTGTTGCTGAGTGCTCACAGATGTGTGTCCGCAGCAGCTGACTCTCCTTCACACCCCCTTCCCGAGGATGCAGCGGCAGGCCACGCCCCTCCAGGTGTGAGATCTGCAGAAAACCCTCCTCGTGGGGTTGGGGTGGGGGTGCAGGGGGTGTTGGTGATTTCTTACCCCATGGGCCTCCCCCGCACGTGCCCCAGACTCTGTAGACAGGGCCTGGTCAGTGGCTGGATGTTGACCAAAAGTGGAATACGTCTGTGTTTGTGTCAGGTAGAGCCAGGGTGCATTCTCTTTGGTTGTTTGCTTTTGTTTTAATCAAGGTTCTCTTTCTGCTGTAGGGCTGCAAGATTTAATAACCACAGCAGGCCGGGTGCGGTGGCTCACGCCTGTAATCCCAGCACTTTGGGAGGCCGAGGCGGGTGGATCATGAGGTCAGGAGTTTGAGACCAGCCTGACCAACATGGTGAAACCCCGTCTCTACTAAAAATACAAAAATGAACCAGGTGTGGTGGCGTGTGCCTATAATCCCAGCTACTCAGGAGGCTGAGGCAGGAAAATCACTTGAACCCAGGAGTTGGAGGTTGCAGTGAGCCGAGATCGCGCCATTGCACTCCAGCCTGGGCAACAAGAGCAAGGCTCCGTCTGAAAAAAAAGAAAAAAATAGCCACAACAACGTGTTTTTCTTTTTCTTATTTTCACAAGGGGTCGGGGTCAGGTTTGACCTGTTGACAACTCGGGTCTTCCCTCCAGGTTTGGATCCTTTGAGATTTTTAAGTCCGCAGATGAGCACACAGGGCGTGCAGGCCCCAGCGTGGGGAGGAACGACATTCGCGTGCAGCTGCTTGACTATGTCATCAGCTCCTTTTACCCTGAGATCCAGGCTGCTCACGCCAGTGACCGCGTGCAGAGAAATGCTGCCTTCTTCCGGGAGGTCAGTGGGCTGCAGGCCGCCCCTCCCTGTGGGTGGGTGCTGGGTGTCCTTGCCTGTGCTGAAGGCACCCTCATTGTGGCCGGGGGACAAAGGCTTTTACCCAGCCTCCCCGCCCTTCTCTGAGCTCCCCCTCCTGTCCGCAAACCCCATCACGTGTGCCCTGGGACAAACCTGAAACTCGGGCCGGGCGCGGTGGCTCACGCCTGGAATCCCAGCACTTTGGGAGGCCGAGGCGGGCGGATCACAAGGTCAGGAGATCGAGACCACGGTGAAACCCCGTCTCTACTAAAAATACAAAAAATTAGCCGGGCGCGGTGGCGGGCGCCTGTAGTCCCAGCTACTCAGGAGGCTGAGGCAGGAGAATGGCGTAAACCCAGGAGGCGGAGCTTGCAGTGAGCCGAGATCGCGCCACTGCACTCCAGCCTGGTCGACAGAGCGAGACTCCGTCTCAAAAAACAAAAAACAAAAAACAAAAAAACTGAAACTCCCCTGGGCTCAGTGGCGTTGGGGGCCCTGGGCGTGCTCTCCTGCTGGTATCCCTGCAGGGCCAGCTCGGGGCGGGGGCGCGGGGTGGAAGCACCATGGGTGCTGGACACCTCCCACGTGGGTCGACACGTCTTGATGCCCAGGGCAGCCAGTCGGGTCCTGACTGGGGAGATGCTGAGGGCCCGCCTTGGGTCTGGGTCCCTGCCCCACGGTCTGATGGCATCGTCCTTGTCACAGGGCATTCAGTGCACGGTGGGGGAACCCGGCACCTCACCTGGCTGGGCTGGGGGCCTGCAGCATCAGTGGGGTCAGACCAAGTGGGGGTTCGGGGGACGAGGCACAGCATCGTCTTTGAGAAGTCTCAGGCCATCCCTGGAGCAGCTGCAGCCAGGGCTGTGTGGGGACCCGCTTTGCCATGTGGCTGGAGGCTGTTGAGCTGCCGTCAGCAGAAGTGGGCCCGAGGCAGGTGCTCCTGGGGCTGTGTCCTGCCCCAGCTGCGTCCCTTCAGTCCACCCCCGCCGTGCTCCGTGTCGGGGATGACGGGGCTGCAAAAGGCCGGGAGGAGCCGCTGGGGGCAGCCTGGTACTCCGGCATAGACAGCATGGGTGGTCAGGGCAGGTCACTCTGCCCCTCTGAGCCTCAGTCTTCTGCCAGGATGCAGGGAGGACAGCACTGCCTGCCTCCCAGGAGCGTTGGTGGCCTGGCAGGAGCGAGGCAGTGTCAGGCCTGTGTTGAGCAGGGTCAGTGGGTCCTTCAGTGCATCTTGGGGGCTCCTGGCCCCCGTTGGTTGGCCCCTATTCTCACGGTTGCCAGCGCTGGGCTGAGTGGGGACTGCTGTCTGGTTGGAGGGGCTAGGCCGGCAGGGTGGTGGTGGCACCGGGATGGACAGTGGCCTGGCCCTGGGGCAGGTGCGGCCCCTCAGTGAGCTGACCCTTCCCTGCTTCTTTGGGGTCTCTACTGGGCCTGCGTCTGGGGTTCCCTGATTTTTCTAGTTTGGGTAAAAGCGAAGTTTTGTGAGCATATAAAAGAGTGGATGCTGTGAGTAGGCTTGAGAACCCTTGACACACACTCTGCATTGCCACGCTGTGGTGGAGACGGTGACAGGACATCGGGACACATTGCCCAGAAGTACCAGAGTGAGAGCCACTCAGCGAAGCACAGCCGGTTTCCGGGAGGGGAAGGATGGACACGAGTTGGGGGGTCTGGGCAGGACCCGGAGGAGGGAGCAAGCACGCTGTCCCGCCCCCAGGTGACGCGGCGCACGGCGTGGATGGTGGCTGAGTGGCAGTGCGTGGGCTTCTGCCACGGCGTGCTCAACACTGACAACATGAGCATCCTGGGGCTCACCATCGACTACGGGCCCTTCGGCTTCCTGGACAGGTAAGTGACTGGGGGGTGCAAGCTGCATGAAGCCTGCTGCCCCGAGACACTGACCCATGATGCCGACGGGGGCTGGGGGCTGATGTAGGAAGTAGAGAGTCCAGGGCAATCCCGGAGGCCTTGGGCGGAGGCTGTTGAGACAGGACCCCTGTGGGACAGGGCCAGAGAGCCATGGCCACGTGGGAACTTCCTCTGGGCCTCCCCTCCAGGGTGCCTGCACCATCTCCTGGGAACTTCCCCTCAGGCAGGGCGTGGCTCTCTTGCCCTGTGTGGCAGGTATGACCCTGACCACGTGTGCAATGCCTCCGACAACACCGGCCGCTACGCATACAGCAAGCAGCCCGAGGTGTGCAAGTGGAACCTGCAGAAGCTGGCTGAGGCCCTGCAGCCAGAGCTGCCCCTGGAGCTGGGCGAGGCCATCCTGGCCGAGGAGTTTGATGCCGAGTTCCAAAGGCACTACATGCAGAAGATGCGCAGGAAGCTGGGCCTTGTGCAGCTGGAGCTGGAGGAAGACAGGGCGCTGGTGTCCAAGCTCCTGGAGACCATGCACCTGACCGGTGAGTGACCCAGCCGTGCCCACAGCGAGGCGCTTCCTGTGCTAGTGTGGTTAGAGATGGTTTACCTTCCAGCTTCCAGTCTCCAAGTGCACAATCACTCCCTGGGCCTGCCCCAGCCCCTGGCACCCCTATTCTACTCTCTGTCTTTATGGATTTGGTGAATCTAGGGGCCTCGTGCGAGTGGAATCATATGGTGTTTGTTCCTTGGTGACTGCTTATTTCACTTAGCAGAAGGTCCTCAATGTTCATCCAGGTTCGTATCAGGATTTTATTCCGTTCGAAGTCTGAGAAGCATCCCGTTGCGTGGACAGGCCACAGTTTGCTTATCCATGACCTACTGGCGTACACGCTCCTCTTCTGGCTGTTGTGTACGGTATATTGTGTGTTGTGTGCAGTGCTGCCATGAAAGTGAGTGCAAAGCTCTCTGATGCCTGCTGTCAGTCCCGTGGTGTACAGTTGGTAGGACTGCTGGGTTATGTGGATGACTCACTGGGGTGCCCTAGCTAGGATGTGGATGTTGAATAGAAGTAGCTGAGATGGGCATCTTCTTCGTGTTCCTAACCTTCGGGAAAAAGTGTTCAGTGTTTCACCCATTGAGTGTGATGTTAGCTGTGGGCTTTTTAACATACAGCTTTTACCACGCCGAAGTTTTCTTTCAGAGTGCCTTTACCATGAAGGCGACTGCATTTTATCAAACGCTTTTTCCTGCAATGAAGATGGTCATGTGATTTTATTATTTCATTCATATCTCCTTGCATTCTGGGGATAAATTTTATTTGGTCCTTTTAATATGCTATATAATTATTTTTTAATATTTTTTGAGACAGAGTTTCACTCTCGTTGCCCAGGCTGGAGTGCAATGGCATGATCTTGGCTCACTGCAACCTCTACCTCCCGGGTTCAAGTGATTCTCCTGCCTCAGTCTCTCAAGTAGCTGGGATTACAGGCACCTGCCACCATGCCCGGCTAATTTTGTATTTTTAGTAAAGATGGGGTTTCGCCATGTTGGTCAGGCTGGTCTCGAACTCCTGACCTCAGGTGATCTGCCTGCCTCAGCCTCCCAAAGTACTGGGATTACAGGCGTGAGCCACCGCGCCCAGCCTATGCTGTATAATTATTTTAATATGCTGAATTTTGTGAGTATTTTGATTTTTGCATCTGTATGCGTAAGGGATACTGGCTTATAGTTTTGCTTTGTTTTTTCTTTAGTGTATGGCTTTGATGTCAAGGTGGTGCTGGCCTCAGAGTGAGTTAGGAGGTATTCCCCCATCTTCCATTTTTTTCTTCAAAGTTTGCAAAGGATTTTTTGCCATTTGTTCTTAAGAGTATTTGGTAGAATTCACCAGTGAAGCCATCTGGTCCTGGCCTTTTCTTTGTTGGAAAAATTTGGATTACTGATCAGTCTCCTTGCTTGTCTTAGATCAATTTAGATTTTCCTTTCTTCTTGAGTCAGTTTTGGTAATTTGTGTTTCTAGGAATTTTCTGTGTCATGTAGTTTGTCCATGTCTTGTAGGTAATTTTGGCATACAATTGTTCATAACAGTTTTTCAAAAACAATCTTATTGTGGTAGGAACACCACATGGATCTATCCTCTTAAACTGTGGAGTGCACAGGAGGTGCACAGCGCATCATAGCTGACGCAGGAGCAGTGCTGTACAGCTGAGCCCTGCAGCTTGTTCACATCTGCAACCCAAACCCTGTGCGAGCCGATTACCAGCTCCCCATTCCCCTCCCTGCAGCCCCTGGTAGCAGCCACTCTGCTCTGAGTCTGTGAACCGGACTGCTCTAAAGCCTTCGTGTAAGTTACGCAGTGTGTGGCTTCTCTGTTTTTCAGTCTCTTATCTCCCTCTAATCTTGGCTCTTCTTTCTCCAGTTCCTTAGGCGTGAGGTGAGGTAACTGATTGGAGATCTTCTTCAGTGTAGCCATTTACAGCTGTGCATGTCCTTCTGGTCACTGCTTTTGCTGTGTCCATCAATTTTGGTATGTTGTGTTTTGTGTTTTTTTGGTTTTTAGACGGAGTCTCGCTCTGTCGCCCAAGCTGGAGTGCAGTGGCACCATCTTGGCTCACTGCAACCTCCGCCTCCCAGGCTCAAGTGATTCTCTTCCTTCAGCCTCCCAAGTAGCTGGGACTACTGGCATGCTCCACCACACCTGGCTAATTTTTGTATTGTTAGTAGAGATGGGGCTTTACCATGTTGGCCAGGCTGGTCTCCAACACCTGACCACAAGTGATCTGCCTGCCTCAGCCTCCCAAAGTGCTGGGATTCCAGGGATGAGCCACCGCGCCCGGCCAGTGTGTTATGTTTTTAAGTGATTTCTAGCTTCATTCCATTGTGGCTAGAGATGTCAGCCTTTGTTTATTACAACTTGTTTTGTGGCTTATCTTGGAGAACGTCCCGTGTGCCCTGGAGAAGACGGTATGCTCTGTTCTGCTGGGCGGAGTGTTCTGTGTATATGCCTGTTTGGTCTTGTTGGTTTAGGCTGTTGTTCAGGTCTTCCATTTCTCATTGATCTCCTGTCTAGACGCCTTTTTTTTTTTGGAGACTGAGTCTCGCTCTGTCGCCCAGGCCAGGCTGGAGTACAGTGGCGCGATCTTGGCTCACTGCAAGCTCCACCTCCCGGGTTCACGCCATTCTTCTGCTTCAGCCTCCCGAGTAGCTGGGACTACAGGTGCCCGCCACCACGCCCGGGTAATTTTTTGTATTTTTAGTAGAGACGGGGTTTCTCCGTGTTAGCCAGGATGGTCTTGATCTCCTGACCTCGTGATCCGCCCGCCTCAGCCTCCCAAAGTGCTGGGATTACACACATGAGCCACTGCGCCTGACCCTAGATGGTCTATCCATTATTAAGTGGTGTGTTTAAGTCTCCAACTCTTACTATAGATAGAACTGTTTGTTCTCTGTCCCTTCCATTCTGCCAACGTTTGTACATTTTAGGGCTTTCTTATTGGGTGCATGTAGGTGCATGTTCATAATTTTTACATTTTATTGATGAACTGACTCTTGCCGTATATAATGCTGTTTCTTGTAACTTTTTTTTTGGTTGAGGGTGGGTGTGTCTCACTTCGTTGCCCAGGCTGGAGTGCAGTAGCACAGTCACAGCTCACTGCAGCTTCCACCTCCTGTGCTCCAGTTATCTCCTCCCGCCTCAGCCTACCAGGTAGCTAGGATTACAGGGGTGAGCTACCTTTCCCGGCCCTTCTGACAATTTTTTATTTAAAATCTTCTCTGGCCAGGCGTGGTGGATCACGTCTGTAATCCCAACACTTTGGGAGGCCAAGGCGGGCGGATCACCAGAGGTCA
This sequence comes from Macaca thibetana thibetana, assembly GCF_024542745.1. Classification (NCBI taxonomy): domain Eukaryota; kingdom Metazoa; phylum Chordata; class Mammalia; order Primates; family Cercopithecidae; genus Macaca; species Macaca thibetana. The sequence goes on along the minus strand of NC_065587.1, from coordinate 584,273 downwards.
AGAGTTTGAGACCAGCTTGGCCAACATAGTGAAACTCATCTCTACTAAAAATACAAAGATTAGCCAGGCATGGTGGTGGGCGCCTATAATCTCAGCTACTCAGGAGGCTGAGGCAGGAGAATCACTTGAACGCGAGAGGCGGAGGTTGCAGTGAGCTGAGATCACGCCACTGCACCCCAGCCCAGGCGACAAGAGTGAGACCCATCTCAAAAATACAAAAACAAAAACAAAAATTAGCCAGGCCTGGTGGCAGGTGCCTGTAATCCCAGCTACTTGGGAGGCTGAGGCAGGAGAATTGCTGGAACCCAGGAGGTGAGAGGTTGTAGTGAACCAAGATTGCGCCACTGTACTCCAGCCTGGGCGACAGAGCAGACTCCATCTCCCAATAAATAAATAAGCAAGCAAGCAAGCCAGGCATGGTGGCGCATGCCTGTAATCCCAGCTCCTTGGGAGGCTGAGGCAGGAGAATTGCTGGAACCTGGGAGGCGGAGGTTGCAGTGAGCCGAGATTGCACCACTGCACTCCAGCCCGGGCAACAGAGCAAGACTCCATCTCAAAAAATAGAAAACTTATCTAATGTGAGTATAATAGTCACCTCAGCTCTCTTTAGGTTACTCTTTGCCTGGGTTTCTTCATCCTTTCACTTCCAGCCTGTTCGTGTCTTTGAACGTCTTGCAGATCGTGTGGTGACAGCATGGAAATTGTCTTTTCGCCCACTTTGCCAAGCTGCCTTTCATTGGAGAGATCCATTTGCTTTCAAATTACTGATAAGGAACTACCTCTGCCATGTTTTTGGTCCGTCACGTTCTCTGTTGCTGCCTTTGTGTGTAGTTGACTTTTTTGTAGTATGTTGCTTTGGCTCCCTTCTCATTTTTAGACGTTGTCTTAGGGTCACTGTGGTTTTGAGACAGCTGTTTTCCGGAGTTGGGGAGGATCGCAGTGTCTGTCACAGTTGGGCCTTTTGCAGGCTGGTGACAGCCTCTCCTCAACACTCGCTAGCTCCTAAAGCAGGCAGTCGTGACTGAGGATGTGAGGGCCGGGCAGCAGCCTCTGTGCCTTCTTGGTGTTAGCCCACTTCACAGGTGACTTGCAGGGCCAGAGCAAGTGGCAGCCGCCTGGGCGGTGGATGGGTGGAGGAGTGGGGTGTGGAGGGCTCAGGAGTCCCCGGACCAGTGCTGAGCAGGGCTCATGTGGCACCTGTGCTGGGGGCAGCGTTTGGGTCCATGTGGGTCTCTGTGGCATCCTTGCTGGGTGTGGGTCCGTGTGGCATTGTGCTGGGGTGAGGGTGTGGGTCCTCTGGGGTAGTGTGTGGGTCTGTATGGCACCTGTGCCAGGTGGAGGGTGTGGGTCGGGGATTGTGTGGGTCCGTGCTGGAGTGGGGGTGGGGGATGGAGCATGTGGGTCCATGCAGCACGTGTGCTGGCGGGGGCGAGGGTTGGGGGGCTCTGTACGGCACCAGGACAGGGACCCTGGGCCTTCTGCTTCCAGCTCCCTGAGCAGCCTGTGTTCCAGGTGCTGACTTCACAAACACCTTCTTCTTGCTGAGCTCCTTCCCAGTGGAGCTGGAGTCGCCAGGCCTGGCGGAGTTCCTGGCCAGGCTGATGGAGCAATGTGCCTCCCTGGAGGAGCTGAGGCTGGCCTTCCGGCCCCAGATGGATCCCCGGTGGGTACTCAGTTCCTACTTCCTTGGATTTGTTTCCAGAAAGGGAGGCACAATCAGAAACAGGCCGGAGGAGAAGCTGGAGGCAGGGCTGGCTGGTGCCCAGGTGGCTGCTCCGCTCCCAGGGACAGGCGCAGTCAGGGCGTCTCTGTGGTGCTGGGGCCCGTTGGTCACAGAGGAGAGGGCGGCGAGGCTGACACAGGTGTGGGGGGAGACCGTGGTCTCGGCTGTGGTTGGGCTTTAGGGAAAGCCTCTGGGTTTCCAGGGAGGATGGGCTCCCAGAGGTCAAGCTTTCCCACACCATCTTCCAAACGGAAGGGCCGTCCCGTCTGAAGGGTCCCGCCCATGTGCAGGCTGAGACGCGGGAAGTGTTGCTGCTTTTAACTTAAAAAACAAGACTGGTGGGGTTGGGTGGGAGTGCCGGCCAGCAGGCCCTGCTGAGCGTGAAACCCCCTCCACTGGAGAAAGGGTGGCCCCAGCCCACCTGGACCCTTCTGGAAATGAGGGAAGCGCTAATAGCAGTGCCCGTCCCACAAGCATTAAACTCTGGAGGCGGAGACTCTCCAGCAGAAAGCTGGGCAGCAGAGCGTGGACATGACTGGTGTGTGTCCACTGGGTCCATCCCTGCTAGTGGAGTTCAAGGGACCTTGGGGACTGGACTGCTTGGGCCCTTGGACTCCAGGTGAGCCGTGAGAGCAGCCTGGGGCAGGAGGAGCAGCTGCCTGCGGGGCAGGGACACGGTCAGGGGCTACCTCCCAGACACCCTGGCCTCCCCACAGGCAGCTATCCATGATGCTGATGCTGGCACAGTCAAACCCGCAGCTGTTTGCGCTCATGGGCACCCGGGCAGGCATTGCCAGGGAGCTGGAGCGTGTGGAGCAGCAGTCTCGGCTGGAGCAGCTGAGCATGGCAGAGCTGCAGAGCCGGAACCAGGGCCACTGGGCCGACTGGCTGCAGGCGTACAGGTGAGCCCTGCGTCCACGGTCACCTGGTGGGGGGCGCTGCTGGGAAAGTCCAGCCCGGCTGTGATTCCAGAGCCTGACTGTCATTCCAGAGCCCGGCTGGACAAGGACCTGGAAGGCGCCGGGGATGCTGCTGCCTGGCAGGCTGAGCGTGTGCGCGTGATGCACGCCAACAACCCCAAGTACGTGCTGAGGAACTACATCGCGCAGAACGCCATCGAGGCTGCCGAGCGCGGGGACTTCTCAGAGGCAAGCACGGGCCTGTCCCTGTGGTCCCTGGGATGGGGGGCTGGCCCTGGACCCCTCTCACCCTCACGATCCTCCAGGTGCGGCGGGTGCTGAAGCTACTGGAGAACCCTTACCACTGCGAGGCGGGGGCTGCCACAGATCCCGAGGCCACGGAGGCCGACGGGGCGGACGGCAGGCAGCGCTCCTACAGCAGTAAGCCCCCGCTCTGGGCAGCCGAACTGTGTGTGACATGATCTTCGTAATGGCCTCGGCACGCGCTCCACACCCCTGGAGCCTCCCGAGGCCCCCGTGTGCTGCTGAGTGGCCAAGACGGTGCTGGGCTGCCCTCTGCACTGGGGGATGCTGCCTGGGCCCATGCACACCTGTCTTTCCATGATGGCAGAGACATCCAGTCAGGACCTGACCCGTCTCTGTCTGAGGCCAGCTCAGCAGTGCAGCCTGGTCCCTGGGGGCTGGACCCAGGCTCCTAAATAAACCAGCAGCTCCCTCAGGCCCATCTGTGGTTCTTCTTCCCCCACCCTGCCCTGCCCTCAGCCCCGCCCAGGAGAGAGAGATGCAGACAGGGTCTGAGAACACCTTTATTGTGCATGTCCCCCGCAGAGCAGCCTCAGGTGTCCTGGTAGTAGTTGTTGAAGTTGATGCGCAGCAGAAAGTCCTCCAGGTGGGGCTGGTAGCCGCGGTTCACCAGCTTGGTCACCACTAGGGACCCGTGAGCCGCTCAGGCTTCTGCCCATGGTGGGAGCCCCGCCCTGCCCCCCCACAGCCCTCCCAGCCAGGGTGGGCCTCACCTTTGAAGAGAAAGTGGGAGTAGTACTTGAAGGTGTTGTAGGACTGCTGCATGAGTGCAAAGTTGGGGTGCTCTGCACCCCGCGGGCCCCCAGCGGGGCCCCAGGCTTGGGAGATGAGCTGGCTGCGGAACTTGAGCACGAGGCTGAAGATGCTGTGGATGACGTTCATGACAGGCGCCGCCTTCTCCGTGAGCAGGCCCCTGCGGGGAGGCAGTGCTGCTGGGTGGGCTCAGCCGCGACCACAGGGATGCAGCCGCTGCCCGGGCCTCACCTGAAGACGGCCTTGTGCAGGTACTCTGCGTGTGCACGCTGGATCTCCTCCAGGTCGCTCACGGTGGCCAGCCTGGCCCTGAACTCGCACCAGGTGACGTGCAGGATCTGGTTGGCGATGTAGCCCTGGATGACCTTCACGAAGTGCTGCATTTCATGCTTGAACAGCTGCAGCTGGCGGAACTGCACGGAGCTGGCCATGTGGCTCAGCAGGGCTGGCAGAGGGCAGAGGGCAGAGGTGAGCGCAGCCTCAAGCCAGGGGTGTGGGGCGCCGAGCTCCGGTGGGGCCTCACCTGTGCGCTTGAGGTGGAAGCAGATATCCTTGAGCGCCCACATCATGAGCTTCAGCTGCAGCAGGAAGGAGAAGACGCCGCTGTACTTGCTCAGGCAGCCCTCAGTGATGACAACATTGAGCGGCCAGTCCACCTACAGGGACACACGGCTCAGCAGGTGTCCCACGGGCAGCCCCTGTCCCATCCCCGTGACCGGGGCTGCTGCTGACCTTGTACCTGAGCTCCAGGCAGCTGAGCACATCTGGGGCGTTGGGGGCAAACACCTCGGGCAGGTACTTGAGGGCGAGGGAGAGGTTGGAGGCGTGCGGGGCGTCCCCATGCAGGCTGCACTGCAGGGCCTTGCTCAGCACAGAGTTCAGCACCAGCGGGTTGAGCAGCTCCCCGGGTGTCTGCCCGGCCCCAAGCTGGGCAGAAAAGGGACCAGTGTCCCCAGGAATCCCAAGCACATGCCTGGCACTCACTGGCGCCCCATGGGGCTGTGGGCCTGCAACCAGTCTCCCCTTTCCCACGGCCTCCCCTCTACCACTGGCCCCACTCCATGTCCGGAGATCACCTTCTCAAAGAGGAGGTCGCTGAGGGACTGGGCGAACTCGCCGTCCTCCATCAGCAGGAAGTGCCGCAGCGCCTCGTAGTGCGCCTCCAGGTGCAGCTCCACAAAGAAATAGTCGACGGCAGCCTTGTTCACCAAGGAGATGCTGGCAGGAGGGAGCTGGAGTCAGGGCGGGCCAGGACGGGCTAGGTGGGCGGGCTGGGGCGGGGGCACTCACTGGGCGGCCAATGGTGCCGTGATGGAGTGCTTCATGAGCACGGGCAGCGTCAGCAACTCGCTCAGCTGCACGGCAGTCTCATCCGCGGCAGACTGGACCTGGGGGTCCACGGGAAAGGCGAAGGCCCGGGGAAGCACAGGGCGCAAAAGGTGAGCGATGGGTGGCTCAGCTGCAGGAGATGAAGCACATACTGGGAACCAGCGGCCCAGGGCTCCACCCCCGCCCACAGGAGATGGAGCAAGTGCTGGGAACCGGCCAGCCCAGGGCTCCCTGCCAGCAGTAGCTGCTGCACTCACACATGGACTCGTAACTGTCCGGGTACCGCTCCAAGTGGTACTGCCCTGCCAGGCCTGCCAGGTAGGCCTGCTCACCGCCCTGAGCCTCCGCCGCCAATGCCGCCTCCTCACCAGGGCCTGGGCTGCTCTGGGCAGCTGCGTTTTCCTAACAAAACACCAGCCTCAGAACCACCTCCCCACCACACGCTTCTGCAACTCCCAGCTCGAGCCAAAAAAAGGAAAACCGCATGTGGGACCCACCCGCGTGATAACCTGGAGGGACGGAGCCTCCCTGCCTGCTGTGGGACCCCCCAGGCTGCATCCACCTAACCTGTGAGTTCAGTGGCTCCTCAGCGTCCCCGCTCCTCCCAGGGCCTGTGTGGACACAAGTGGACAAGAGGGCGTCAGGGCCGAGCGCCTGTGAAGGGGATGGAGCAGAGCCGCTCCCGGCTCAAGCAGCCCCTCCCATGTCCCCCAAACAGCAGCCCAGGTCCTGGCTGGCAAAGGAGGCCTGAGGGGAGCTTCACATGCCACCAACCCCACCGCCTGCCTACCTCCCAGGCTGTGTGGGTCCCACAGTCCCAATCCTGGCCACCAGCCACCCTACTCTCACCTAGTTCTTCAGAGACGCCGTCTCCCGGGGTGTTGGGCGACCATGGCTGGGTGGGAGCCACGTCTGACACGTTCTCCCCGATGCTGATGCTCTCCTCCCGGCAGCCTGAGCTGAGGGAGGACAGAGATGGCCCCACTTCTACAGGCAGCCGTGACCCACAGTCCAGCACAGTGCTCTGTGCTCCCAGGCTGAACGCTGACTGGGACGTGTGGCCAGCGGGGCTCTGTTGGGGCCTGGGTGTGTTGGGCTCAGCTTCTGGTGAGACAGCCCCCAGCATCATGTGGGGCGGAGGGACGGGTGCATGGGTGTTCCACCGTGGCCGGGTGGAAACCACGTCCGACACAGGCTCCCCCAAGCTGATGCTGGCGTCAGACACGTGTCTGTGGGTGTTCCACCGTGGCCGGGTGGGAACCACGTCCCACACAGGCTCCCCCAAGATGATGCTGGCGTCAGACACATGTCCATGGGTGTTCCACCGTGGCCGGGTGGGAGCCACGTCCGACACGTTCTCCCCGACCCTGATGCTGGCGTCGGACACGTGTCCATGGGTGTTCCACCGTGGCCGAGTGGGAGCCACTTCTGACACGGACTCCCCCAAGCTGATGCTTGCATCGGACACGTGCCCGTGGATGTTCCACCGTGGCCGGGTGGGAGCCACTTCTGACACGTTCTCCCTGACCCCGATGCTGGCGTCAGACACGTGCCCGTGGATGTTCCACTGTGGCCGGGTAAGAGCTGTTTCAGAAGCATAGCCCCCTGTGGGAAGACCACCTCCTGACTCATGCCCGAAGAGCTGCTCTGTGGGCTGGCTGCTCCCCTCCTTCAGAGCGGCACGCCTGGGTGGGTGTGAGGGGGACAGAGCCACCTGCAAGGTGGAGCCACAGGCATCCAGCTTCCCACAACTGTCCTCCCACAGCTGTGGCCCTGAGCTGCCCAAGTTGCACTCTGCAGCCTGCAGGGGTCCTGGTGCAGGTGAAGCGGCCACAGCTGGCCTCAGGACAGTACTAAAGTCGTACTCCTGTGGCCTGGAAGGCTGAGTGCTGGCTGCTGCGGGTGCCTCCCCAGGAGCTGAGGGGGGCAGGTCCAAGTTGATGGTCTCCAGCGCTGCCTCCAGGAGAGGGACCATGCCAGTCTGCACGGACTGCTCAGCCCCTGGGCCCACAGGTAGGAAGTCTCCAATGCTGAGGCTGTCAGAGAAGGGTCCGGCCTCCTCCGCCTGCTGCAGCCCTGTGCCACCAGCCCCCATTGCTCGAGGCTTAAGGGACTGTGGGGTCGGCAGGCCTGGCCTGTTCCGGCCATCCCAGGCAGCTGAGTGTTGCTCCGCAGGCCCAGCATCACAGCCTTGGTCTCCCTCTGGGTCCTCAGGGCCCGGAGATGCGACCTGAAACACAAGTGACATCAAGACCCAGTCTGGTCTCAGGCTCCCCCAGCCCTCGAACTGTCCCCCAAGTTCAGCTGTGCAGCCATGACCGACATGAGGTGCCCAGGGCTATGGGGAAACCACCAGGCCCGGCACCCCTGGCTCAGAGCTAGGGCACCCTGGGTTCCGCTCCACCGCTCACCTGGGGGTGCACGCTCAAGAGGACATCTGGCGGCTCCTGGGGCTGGTGAGCCTCAGACATTGCTCTCAGCATCTCCTGTAAATTCAAGCCAGAGGGGTGACCAGCAGAGCTGGAGTCAAGCACGGCCCCTACTGCCCATGGCAGCTGTGTGTACTGAACCAGACAAGGCTTGTGCTGGGCTCCACTGGGACCCTGGGCCTGCAGAAAGTACTTCAAAACCACGCGCTCCTCAGCGCCTGTATCTGTGCAATTTGGTGGCACGCAGGGAGAGAGACAGTGCTCTGCTGCCAACACGAGAGCCGCCAGCCCTCTCCTAGAAGAGCACACAGGTCTGTGTGCAGTCTCGGGGGTGCCCAGACCCCCAGAGCCCAGGGAAAGAGTGCCACCTAAAGCCACAGAGATACCTGAATGTGTTTCTCATCTTCTAAGAGAAAACGAAGCCGTGCACTCTCCAGTCGGTGCCTCTGGATTCGCCACAGCGCCTTCTGCTCCCGACGAGCTGCCTCTGCAGAGAGCTTGCTGTAGTGGTCGACCAGCGCCTGCCTGAAGCCACACCCAGAGAGGACACGGCCACAAGTCACCCCACCCCATCCACCTGGTGCCTCTCAGGCCAGGATGGTTCCCCGTAACAGAGGCCCCAGTGGGCCCTTGCCCCCCAGTCTCCCCCTACCAGGGGCTGATAGCTCTGGACCCTCACAGCACCTGCAGGGCAGCACCAGGCAGGCCCTTCCACCTGCCAGGCTGGGAGACCCTGGTGAGTCGGTGCCCAGCCAGGGCTCAGCAACGTCTGCTGGATGAATAGCGGAATGAGATCCTGTGTGGCCTGAAGCAAGGGGTGAGCAGGAGGCCGAGGGCCCCAGGCCCCGAAGACGTAAGGCCTTTTCCCCTTCTACAGGTACAAAGCTGAGAACTGAAGACTAATGCAAAAAAGCACGTGAGGCAAAACCAACACAAACGCTTTATTTGCTGAACTCAAAGCCTGCCTCACTGTGCCCCATGATTTTGAGCTTCTCACCAGCAGGCAACTGGGCTCAAACCTGGACTGGCCAGCTCTAATTTGGCTGCCACAGGCCAGAGACATAGTGTCTAGGCCTGGTTTTATCCATGTGTTAACAGGACAGTCTTGACGGACATACGTGAACAGGTATGCATGCATAAATGCATACACAGACGTGCTTGCACACAGGCACGTGCACCCCTCCACACATATCCCTCAGGGGCTCCATAAACAGATCTAAGGTTGGGACAAGAGCATCGCGTGGCACTGAGCAGGAAGCGGCCAGTCCCTCCCATAAGAGGCTCTCTCCAAAACCCCGAACAGCCCCTTGAAGGCTCCAGCACTACTCAGCCTAGGGACAGGCTGATGACAGCACAGGGAGACAGACTCAGATGCCGAGTGGGACAAACACTCTGTCTCGGCCGGGCGCAGTGGTTCACGCCTGTAATCCCAGCACTTTGGGAGGCCGAGGCAGGTGGATCACCTGAGGTCAGGAGTTTGAGACCAGCCTGGCCAACATGGTGAAACCCCGTCTCTACTAAAAATACAAAAAATTAGCTGGATGTGGTGGCAGGCACCTGTAATCCCAGCTACTTGGGAGGCTGAGGCAAGAGAATTGCTTGAATCTGGGAGGCAGAGGTTACAGTGAGCAGAGATTGTGCCACTGCACTGCAGCCTGGGTGACAGAGCGAGACTCCGTTTCAAAAAAAAAAAGCCCTGTCTCAGACCAGTAACAGACTTAAAAATAAATAAGGGGGGATGTTTAGAAAGATAATAGAGACAGGACCCCAAACAATATGCAGGCCTCGCCTGGACCCTAATCCATACAAACTACCCACAAGACCACACGCAGGACGGCTAAGGACACCTGGATATGGCAGAATGGCTACAGCCACTCTGGGTTCAGCACATTGGTCTTTCTACCTTAATGTTGCTTGAAGGTTTTCAAAAAAAGTAAAATCATCAGTAAGATTAAGCCAGAGCTACGGGGCCCCTGCCACACTGCACCCCTAAGCCTGGAGCCCCGGCTGCCCTACCTCGCCTTCCTCTCCAGCTCCTCCTCCAGGGACTTCAGCCTCCTTTCCCTGTCTCGGAGCTCACGGGCGTAGCTGAAGTCATCATCCAGCTCCTCCTGCCTGGCCGCCTGGCGTCGCTATAAAACACAGCCTGGCCTGTGAAATCAGGACTCACGGGCCTGACCCCGCAGGGACAGGTCCTACCCACCTCCTGGTCCTTCACAAACTGTTCTTTCAGCCTCTGAAACTGCTCGCGCTTTCGGGCGTCCAAGGCCATCCGTTCTGACATCTGCCGGTCTACATAGGGACAGTAAGGGGTGCAATGTCACAAGGAGGCCCCAGCAAGGACCCCCGAAACTGCAGAAGGGAGGACTTGGGGCCACTCACCACTCAGTGCACTCAGGACCCTGGATGCTGCTTCCCGGGCATGAGCAATTAATTCTTGTTTTGCAATTTCCATACGTAATTCCTGAGAAAGACAACTGGTTAAACAAAGCATCCTGGCCAGGCGCAGTGGCTCACGCCTGTAATCCTGGCACTTTGGGAGGCCAAGGTGGGTAGATCACCTGAGCTTAGGAGTTTGAGACCAGTCTGGACAACATAGCAAAACTCCACCTCTACTAAAAATACAAAAATTAGCCAGGTGTGGTGACGGGCGCCTGTAGTATCAACTATTTGGGGGGCGGGGGATGGGGGGAGCTGAGGCAGGAGGATCTCTTGAGCCTGGGAGGTGGAGGCTGCAGTGAGCCATGTTCGAGCCACTGCACTCCAGCCTCCTGGCCCACACAGTGAGACCCTGTCTCAAAGAAAAAAAAACCTAATCCTCTGACCCCTCACCTAGGATGCCCAGGACACCTGTGGACTCAGGGCCGGCAGGGGAGACACATGGTCCAAGGGTTCGGGGAGGGACCAGGTGATGGCAGGACAACCCCCCCGCCACCCCTCCCCCACCCCCAGGCTCTCAGCAGTGGCAAAGCAGGCTCCAGGCCATGGACGGGAGCTGACCGGCTCTCACAGAGACATCTGGGGCTGAGGACCCCAGGCTGTGTGTGCCTACCCTGGAAGGAAACCAAGGGGCCTGAGAGAGGGGGCTTCCCCACTCAGCCTCATAGGCCTGCCCCTGCCCAGGTATCCCTGCTGCCCACCAGGCACTGGGCCAGAAACGGTGTTCCTCGGAATGGCACTGACTGTACTACCGAGCCCCTCCCAGAGGACACAGGAGAGGCGTGGCTCGTCCCTGACACGCTGTCCCTTCCCAGCAGAAGGGGGACTTGCAAAGGCCATCTGAGTACAGGACCACAGGCCCTGCCGCCCTGGAGTGCAGCCAGGACTGTCTGTCCACAGCCGGCGGGCCCAGGGGAAGCCCCAGCATAGTTTCCCACGCCAGCAAAACCTGGGCTTCAGGCTGAGCCACCCAAACCCAGGAGGAGAGAACAGAGCCCCTGCCTGGCATCTGGCTCCAGGATATTCGTCTCAGCTCCCCCTTGGAACCCACCCCGGCCACCGCCAGGACAGAAAATGCCAGAAGGGAGGCCCCCATCTTGCACAGCCCTCACGGTCCACCCCACCAACCTGAGACCCCAGGAAGCAGAGGTGGGGCAAATAAAACCCCCGAGACCCGTGGTGCCACGCACCTTCTCCTCCTTGCTGACAGAGCTGTGGCGGGCCACCCTCTCCATGCGCCCGACGTAGACGGCACAGTCCTTCTCAATCTCCTTCAACTCCTCGAGGGAGAAAATCACTGAGATCCGGGGGACGGGGACGTCGGACCAACAGAGGTAATGCTGCCAAAGGTGATGTAGGCACAGCCACCAGCATTCAGCCCCAGCCTCAGACTCAGCCCCGGGGAAGACTGGCCCCTCCCCTCCCCATGCGTGAGCCCCTCCTCACCCGGGGGCAGCAGAGCTTCAGCAGGTTAATGGTCTTCCCGCAGACGTACACGTCGTGGGCAATGTGCTTCAGAAACACGGGAACACAGTCCTCCACCTCTTTGGAGATGAGCACGTAGCCATGTGTCCAGTACGACTTATCTAAGGTGGGGCGAACACCAGGGTGGCCGGCATGGCCGTGGCCCTGAACCCAGGCCCACAGGCACAGACCCCTGCCCCGCAACCAGCTGCCACCTACCTCGGAAGCTGAGGTACTCATGGTTCACCTGAATCATGAACTCGCCATAAGCGTCTCTGAACACACCGCTGTACACCCAGTCGTGGATGAACCTGCAATCGGGGAGCAGCAGGGGTAGGCACGGTCAGCAGAGAGGTAGGTGGGGCCGGCAGTGAGGGGCAGGGTGGGGCGAGGCTGTAAGGGGCGGGATGGGGGTGTGGCCGTCAGTAAGGGGCGGGGTGGGGCATGGTCGTCAGTGAGGGGCGGGGTGGGGCGTGGCCTTCAGTGAGGGGCGGGGTGGGGCGTGGCCTTCAGTGAGGGGCGGGGTGGGGTGTGGCCATCCATGAGGGGTGGAATGGAGTCGGGGCAGGGTAGGGGCTGTGGAGTGGGGTTGGGGTTGGGGGTTGGGGGCTCCTGCCCAGGCCACCTATCCTGCCCTCTCCTTCCTGTGTGATCCCCACATTCAGCAGGTGTCTGACAAGGGACTGCTCTCAAGTGTCTGTCTGGTGGGAGTGCATGCCCGCCCAGCCCACCGCCCACCGCCCACCGCCCACCGGGTGTAGGGCTCGCAGCTGGTCTTCAGCAGGGACAGCAGCACAGGGTAGTGCTCGTTGCTGCAGTTGTGCAGCGCCTCCTGGTAGAGGTAGGACAGCAGCTTCACACCCTGCAGACCACAAAGGGGGCGGGGGGGGGGCAGCTCAGTGCACCCAGCCCTGGGAGTCAGATGCAGCCCTGCCGGCAGCAGCCCCCCAGGGACACGCTCAGTCGCCCCCTTTCCTGGAACCCGCCAGGCTGACACACTCGGCAGGGACGCACAACTCACGGTGGGAAACGCAGCCCTGGGGCCTCCTCCGCAGGTGCCTGGGAGCACAGCACCAACGCCACAGAGCTCGGCCAGGTACCTAGACCCAGAGGCAGGATCAGACCAGGTGACCAGGCTCAGGGTCCCCAGGCCTGGATCAGATCATGAGCAAAATCTCCATGTATCTTCATGCTCCCTGGAGCAACTGACTTCAGATGCAGTCTTTAAAAACCACATGCACCCCAACGACCCAGAAATGGGCTCCCTGGAGGACTTGTGCCCAGCCCTGGGCCTCTGCACTGTCCACACAGACCCACTGAAGTACCCACACCCAACAGGCCCCTCCCTCCCAGGCTCTGGCCAACACACTAATCACCCTGATCCTCCCACTTCCGGGGGCTGCACCTGAGAGCCCCTCCCATCCACACAGTGGCACCAAGCACCTGCCACAACTCGCGCCTTCACAGCCCAGGCTCCCCTGCCCCACGGTGTCTCAGCCCTTGGGTCTCCTCAGGGCTGCCACATTCTGCTCCTCTGCCTGGAAGGTCGCCTCTCCCACTGCTCCCAATGCCCAACTCCTCACTCTTCCTCGTCTGACAGCACTTGCCAGTAGCTCCCCAGCCTGGTTGCTCAGTAACCAGCTTGTGTGTACCAGAAGCCACATCCCTAGGGACCCTGTGTGCCAATTAGGCAGGAGCCACCAGGCCTGGAGGGCCTGGATGGGGCCAGCTGTGGTAGGCCCATGGGAGACACACCCACTCTGCCTGGCACCTGGTGAACTCGGCCAGCCAAGGGCCATCCAGTCACCTGCTGAGGGCTGTTCTCACAGGCCCTCCTTGCCAGGAAGCAGAGCAAACCCTCCATCACCCAGCAAGCTCCATGCCACTCCTGCAAAGTCCCCTGCTGAGGCTCACCTGAGCTGCCGGCCCAGTTTCTTGAAGAGAAAACCAATGGTGAGGAGGCTCAGGGTGGGCGAAGTGGAAAGGACACAGGCCCGGTAATACTGGAGGTACCTCCTCAGGCCACTGGTGAAGGCCTGTGGGCAAAGAGGCTGGGAGGAGGGCGGCCAAGCACATGGACGCAGCTGTGACCAGGGCCTGAGGGGCACCAGTACTGGGCACAGCGCTTTGTTTCCTGCCTCAGCTCTGGGCTCCATTTCCAAGCAATGGGCCTCTGTGAGCCACGTCCCACCACTGGACCAGGTGGAAATGTGGCCCGTCCACAAGAAGCCAGAAGCTGTGGCCCCCCCCCAACCCTTCCTCTCATCTGAGACCAGCTGCCCCAGGGGCGTGGCATAGGGGTTGAGGGGTGAGGGGGGAAATGGCGGCTGCGCTCTGTGCAGACACTAGTGCTGTGAGAGCTGCGTCTGCTCGGACCACAGTGGTCTCAGTGGCACCAGCATCCTGGGCAATGCCACAGCAGCAGGCCCTGCAGGTCACACCAAGACAGGCGCACCCTGGACCAATCTCAGTCCACCCACCCCGGAACCCGCCTGGCCACGCCTGCCAGATGAGTGGGAACCACAGTCCAGCCCTTCTCAGTGTCCCTGCTCTGCCCCCTTCTCCACCATCTGCAGCCCTCAAGTCCCCCAGGGCTGAGCCTCTGCCTAGAAGCTCTCCCCGTCCCATGCAGCTCCCACCATGCCACCTCCACAGCCCGTCTAAAGCCTAAACCTCACCACATCCCACCATGCCACCTCCACAGCCCGTCTAAAACCTAAACCTCACATCACCCCACCTACAGCCCCCGCTGTGGCAGCAACAGTTGAAGGAGGCTGCGCCGCCTGGCTCCTCCAGTGCTCTCTGCCCACCTTCCGAACACCCTCCTCACAGCCCCCAAATTACCCATCATCCGCCTGCCTATTCTCTCCCAATCAAGGTGCAGCCTCTGTCCCATGGGTCTCTACTCAGCATATGAGCCAGCTTCAAGACTCACCAAAGAGCGGCTTCCGGAGCCAGACTTGGCTCAGAACGCCCAGCAATGTAAATTCACCCAACACGAGGGCCGGGCAGTGTCAGTCATCCGCAATGTGCCGGGCCCACTGGGGAGCAGGCGGCAAGGGCCCCACTAACGCCTTTCCTGCCTCGCATGCCCCGAATGCTGGCTGCACCTGCCTCCCACACACCCCAGGGCCCACACGCATCTGCCCCAGGTTTCCAGTGAGGTAAAACATCTTCACTGACCCATCCCTCACAAGCCACTATTGGGTTTCAGATGTTAGCAAGGAAAGAAAAGGTTTAGACTGTCTGGTCCTGCAGAAGGACTTCTGAGATTCTCTTTTCCAGGTCGTGTGCACCGTTCTCACAAGGATGTGTGACAGCCACGAGGCAGAGGCCGTACCTGGAACACGAGGCCCTTGCTGTACGAAGAGTCCAGGACCGGCTGCAGAGAGAAGTGACTCAGGCGCGTGTAGCAGGTCCCATACTCGGCCACCTCCGAGAGCAGGCTGCTGATGCTCTCGGGAGACGCTCCCGACACGTGGACACCCCGCTTCACCACAAAGGCCTGGGCCGGCTGCACAGGGGTAGAGGACACTGCTCAGAGGCCAGGCACCCAGACCCCCAGGAAGGTGCCATCTCCTTCCACCCTTGCACCCAACCCCACACCACCTAGAGTGCCCCCAGGACCCAAAAGCAAACGCCCAGAAGGCGCACCCAGAACTCCTACACTGAGGGACAAAAACGTACAAACCAAAACAAGGCACAAATTCTCACCACACTGAAAAATACATGTTTAAAATGCCAAGTGTAGAAAAGGGTAGGAAACAACAGAACACCTTCCACAGGACACAAGTACACAGACAGCCTCCTAGGGCAGAAGCTATAAAACATGTTTGCCGTGAGACCCGCTCATTCAACTCTTCGGGATGAAAGAGCGGAAACGATGGAAGATGCACAAAGACTCACCACAGCACATTCCCCGCAATGTGTTTGTAACCAGAGAGTGGAGACCCCCAGTAGAGGGCTCATGACAACCGAAACGAACGGGGTGCAGCAGAAGCCAGGAGGGAGGTTACAGCTGCAAATACGCACGTTAGAAAGGAAAAGGGATATCCCACATTACAAGGAAACAAGATACTAAATCACAACAGCACTGTGTATATCCTAAAGAGATATTTTAAAAAGAGCTGTTAGGCCAAGCACAGTGGCTCACACATATAATCCCAGCACTTTGGGAGGCTGAGGCAGGAGGATCACTTGAGCCCAGGAGTCTGAGACCAGCCTGGGCAACATAGCGAGACCCCCATCTCTACAAAAATTTTAAGTTAGGCCAGGCATGGTGGCTTACGTCTGTAATCCCAGCACTTCAGGAGGCCGAGGCGGGTGCATCACTTCAGGTCAGGAGTTCGTGATAAGCCTGGCCAACATGGCAAAGCCCCGTCTCTACTAAAAACACAAAAATTAGCCGGGCATGGTGGTGTGCACCTGTAGTCCCAGCTACTCAGGAGGCTGAGGCAAGAGAATCGTTGAATGTGGGAGGCAGAGGTTGCAGTGAGCTGAGATTGTGCCACTGCACTCCAGCCTAGGTGACAGAGTGAGACTCCGTCTCAAAAAAAAAAAACAAAACACACAGACATCTCTAGGCTGGGTGTGGTGGCTCTTGCCTCTAATTCCCGCACTTTGGGAGGCCCAGGCCGGCGCATCACGAGGTCAGGAGATCAAGACCATCCTGGCCAACATGATGAAACCCTGTCTCTACTAAAAATACAAAAAGTTAGCTGGGCGTGGTGCTGCACACCTGTAGTCCCAGCTACTCAGGAGGCTGAGGCAGAAGAATCATTGAATGTGGGAGGCGGAGGTTGCAGCGAGCTGAGATGGTGCCACTGCACTCCAGCCTGGGCAACAGAGCAAGACTCCATCTCAAAACAAAAAAAAACAAAAAAAATTTAAAATTAGCTGGGCGTGGTGGTGCAGGCCTGCTGGTCCCAGCTACTCAGGAGGCTGCGGCAGGAGGATCAATTTGAGCACAGGAGGTTGAGGCTGCAGTGAGTCATGTTTGAACCACTGCACTCCAGCCTGGGTGATCCTGTCTCAAAAAACAAAACAAAACAGGCTGGGTGCAGTGGCTCACATCTGTAATCCCAGCACTTTGGGAGGCTGAAGCAAGTGGATCACTTGAGGTCAGGAGTTTGAGACCAGCCTCACCAACATGGTGAAACCCCCATCTCTACTGAAAACAAAAACTAGCCGGGTGGGGTAGTGCACACCTATAATCCCAGCTACTCAGGAGGCTGAGGCAGGAGAACTGCTTAAACCCAGGAGGAAGAGCTTGCAGTGAGCCGAGATTGTGCCACTGCACTCCAGCCAGGGCAACAGAGCGAGACTCCATCTCAAAAAAAAAAAAAAAACAGCAGTTAAACCCAAAACTAGCAGAAGAAAACAAATGATAATTAGAGCAGAAATAAATACAGAGTAGGCCAAGCGCGGTGGCTCAAGCCTGTAATCCCAGCGCTTTGGAAGGCCGAGGTGGGTGAATCACTTGAGGTCAGGAGTTTGAGGTCAGGAGTTTGAGATCAGCCTAGTCATCAACACGTGAAACCCCATCTCTACTAAAAATACAAAAATTAGCCAGACGTGGTAGTCCACACCTGTAGTCTAAGCTACTTGAAAGGCTGAGGCAGGAGAATTGCTTGAATCCAAGGGGTGCAGGCTGCAGTGAGCTGAGATCGCATCACTGTACTCCAGCCTGGGAGACAGAGTGAGACTGTGTCTCAGAAAGAAAAAAAAAATACAAAATAGAAAAACAATAGAGAGAACCAAACAAAAAGTTGGCTCTTTGAAAAGATCAACAAAATTGACAAGTCTTAGCTAGAATAATTAAGAAAAAACACGACTATGGGCTGGGCGCGGTGGCTCATGCCTGTAATCCCAGCACTTTGGGAGGCCAAGGCAGGTGGATCACGAGGTCAGGAGATCAAGACCATCCTGGCTAACACGATGAAACCCCATCTCTACCAAAAATACAAAAAATTAGCCGGGCATGGTGGCGGGCCCGGGAGGCGGAGCCTGCAGTGAGCCGAGATAGCGCCACTGCACTCCAGCCTGGGTGACAGAGCAAGACTCCGTCTCAAAAAAAATTAAAAAATTAAAAAAAATTTTTTTGAAAAGATGACTATGAAAGAGAAAAAAATCAAATTACTAAAATCAGAAATGAAAAATAGGGGCCGGGCATGGTGGCTCACACCTGTAATCCCAGGACTTTGGGAGGCTGAGGCAGGCAGATCACTTGAGCCCAGGAGTTCAAGACCAGCCTGGGCAACACGGCAAGACCCCATCTCTATAAACATTTTAAAAATGAGCTGGCTGGGCCTGGTGTGGTGGTTCACACCTATAATCCTAGCACTTTGGGAGGCTGAGGTGGGCGGATCACTTGAGGTCAGGCGTCCGAGACCAGCCTGGGCAACGTGGTGAAACCCCGTCTCTACCAAAAATACAAAAATTAGCCGGCCATGGTGGTGTGCACCTGTAATTCCAGCTACTCGGGAGGCTGAGGCAGGAGAATTGCTTGAACCTGGGAGGTGGAGTTTGCAGTGAGCGGAGACCATGCCATTACACTCCAGACTGGGCAGCAGAGCAAGACTCTGTCTCAAAAAAAAAAAAGAAAAGAAAAAATGAGCTGAGTGTGGTGGCACATGCCTGTAGTCCCAGCTACACAGGAGGCTAAGGTGGGAGGATTGAGATGCAGCCTAAGAGGTCGAGGCTACTGTGAGCTGTGACAGTGCCACTGCACTCCAGCATGGGCGAAAGAGTGAGACCCTGTCTCAAAAAACAAGAGAAAGAGTCAGGGTTGGTGCCACAGAATAAGGCTATCCCCACAACAGACAAGATGAGCCGCGAGAATGGTGTTGAGAACAGGCGCCGTCAGCGCCGACAGCAGCTGGAGCTTGCTGGTGAGCACTTTTCTGGGGCAGTCACTGGCTGTGCTTCTAGTCCATTCTGAAGTCTAAGAATGGCCACCATAAAAGAACATTTTTTTTTTTTTTTTTGAGACGGAGTCTCGCTCTGTCGCCCAGGCTGGAGCGCAGTGGTGCGATCTCGGCTCACTGCAAGCTCTGCCTCCCAGGTTCATGCCATTCTCCTGCCTCAGCCTCCTGAGTAGCTGGGACCACAGGCACCTGCCACCACGCCCGGCTAATTTTTTGTATTTTTAGTAGAGACAGGGTTTCACCGTGTTAGCCAGGATGGTCTCGATCTCCTGACCACGTGATCCGCCCACCTCGGCCTCCCAAAGTGCTGGGATTACAGGCGTGAGCCACCGCGCCCGGCCAGAACATTTAAGACCAAAGAAGGAAAAAGCTGCAGAACAAGACTTCCTATTTCTGAATAAATCCATTTACGGCTTCAGTGTCCAGCAAGAGGGCTGGCTAAACTGCAGCTGGTGCCAGAACCAGCAAGTCCCGGACCCATCCCGGATGACACCATGGTCCAGTGAGAAGAGCAGCGCAGACCCCAATCTTGGGACGCTCTCGGCAGGCAGGTGCTCCTCCCGAGCGATGGGAAGGCTCGGAAGGCGCCTGGCACTTCTCCAAGATGGAAATGGAAATGGGGGAAGGGACATTTCCTATCGCTTTGCCGACAGTAATAAACATGTTATTTCTCTGCAGTTTTTTAAAAGAACGTTAACACTTTTTAGAACCAAAATGGAATGACGCTATCATCACTGGTGGCCCTCGAAGATGGCCTTCCCTGCCACTCCCCACTCCCTGCACTGGGGCTTGTTCTGCCCTGTAAAGGGCTGGGCAGTGCCTGGTAGAGAGGGGGCCAGCCCCATGCCGCTGTGGCCGGGAGTGAGCAGCTCTCACCTGGCAGAGGGAAAACGTGGCAGACACGACCCCAATCAAGACGTTCAGCACATCTTTCACCAGCTCACACTCCTTCACCAGCACGGGCTGTGGGGCCTGTAGGACGCCCCCAGCAAGCAGTTGAAGCTCCCCTTGGCGGAGCCTGCAGAACTTGTCGAAAGCGTCCCTTCCCGCCTCTGTCAAGTAAGGCTCCTCTCTGTGGCCAGGGGGGCTGCGAGGGGGGCAGAAGAGAGGCCATGAGCAGACGTGATGACCTGCACCTCAGCACCAGCATACTTTCTCTCGGGAATGGGCACGAACAGAAGAACGGAAGTGATTCAAAACAATAAACTCTAAGAAACGCAGCCATGTACAAATGCCAACTCACCACCCAGCCTTTTGTGGATGATACTGCTGTGAACACCAGCACAATCAATTCTATCAGGACAACTCATGTGGAAATGTGTCCAGGGCACCTGCCTGGGGTCCTGGGCATGGCTGGGGGTATCCGACGGGCCCAGCCCTGGAAGAGCACCCCAGGCCACGCCAGTGGCCCTTGGGGTGGTGACTTACTCATAAAGTATTCTTCTGTTAGAAACAAAACAAGGTTTGTACACCCATGTACACAGCAGCATCCACAACCCTGTTCACGGCAGCATCATCCACACCCAAGTCCACGGCAGCATCATCCACACCCAGGTCCACAGCAGCAGCATCCACGCCCCTATCCACAGCAGCATCATCCACACCCAGGTCCACGGCAGCATCCACACCCATTCACAGCAGCATTATCCACAACCCCGTCCACAGCACCATCCACACCTGTTCACGACAGCATTATCCACACTCAGGTCTGTGGCATCATCCATACCCATGTCCATGGCATCATCCACACCCCTGTCCACAGCAGCATCAGTCACACCTGTCCAGGGCAGTATCCACACCCTTATCCACTGCAGCCACACCCGTCCACGGCAACATCATCCACACCCCCATCCACTGCAGCATCATCCACACCCCCATCCACGGCATCATCCACAGTCCCGTCCATGGCAGCATCATCCACACCTCTGTCCACGGCAGCAGCACCCACATCCCTGTCCATGGCAGTATCCACACCCCTGTCCATGGGAACATCATCCACACCCTTATCCACTGCAGCATCATCCACAACCCCACCCACGGCAGCATCGACACCCCAGTCCACGGCAGCATCCACACCACGGTGCACAGCAGCATCATATACACCCCTGTCCACAGCAGGATCCACACCCAGGTCCACAGCATCATCCACACTCCTGTTCACGGCAGCATCCACACCCCTGTTCATGACAGCAGCATCCATATCCCTGTCCACGGCAGTATCCACACCCCTGTGCATGGGAACATCTCCACACCCTTATCCATTGCAACATCATCCACACCCCCATCCACGGCATCATCCACACCCCTGTCCATGGCATCATTAACACCCCCATCTATGGCAGTATCCACACCACAGTCCATGGCAGCATCCACACACCTGTTCACAGCAGCATCACATACACCCCGGTCCACGGCAGCATCATCCACACTCCTGTCCACGGCAGCATCCACACCCATTCACGACAGCAGCATCCACGCCCAGGTCCATGGAAGCATCCACATGCCTGTCTACAGCAGCACCCACACCCCCATCCACAGCAACATCATCCACAATAGCCAGGGGTAGAGGAGCCTGAGCACCCAGCAGAAGAGGATAAATACAGGTGGCCCATGCAGACCCCCGCCCATCATTCAGCCTTATAAAGGAAGGCAGCTCAGACACATGCTCCAGAAAGGACGGCACTCAAGGACGCCACATGGAGTGCAGTGAGCCATCACAAAACACTGTCTCCACAGGGACAGCGCTCGAGGATGCCGCGTGGAGTGAAATGAGCCATCACAAAACACTGTGTGACTCCACTTACATGAGGTCCCTACAGTGAACAAAATCCTAGAGACAGAAAGTGGAGGCCGGGCGCGGTGGCTCACACCTGTAATCTCAACACTTTGGGAGGCCAAGAAAGGCAGATCATGAAGTCAGAAGTTCAAGACCAGCCTGGCCCAAATGGTGAAACCCTGACTCTATTAAAAACACAAATACTAGCCAGGCATGGTGGCAGGCGCCTGTAATCCCAGCTACTCGGGAGGCTGAGGCAGGAGAATGGCTTGAACCCAGGAGGTGGAGGTTGCAGTGAGCCAAGATCGTGCCACTGCACTCCAGCCTGGGCAACAGAGCAAGACTCCGTCTCGGGAAAAAAAAAAAAAAAAAAGTGGAGTGAATGGGAAGCTGTTTAATGGATTCAGAGTTTCCTGCAGATTTGCTGTGCAGCAGTGAAAATACACACAGCATTACAAAGCGGTACAACTGGTTAAGACGGTAAAAACATTATATAAATTTTACTACCCCACCTCAAAAAAACTGTAAGAGATGGATACAGAAAAAAAACTCACAAATTTTCTTTTTTTTTTTTTGAGATGGAGTTTGAGACCAGCGTGACCAACATGGAGAAACCCCATCTCTACTAAAAATACAAAATTAGCCAGGCGTTGTGGCGCATGCCTGCAATTCCAGCACTTTGGGAGGCCAAGGCGGGCAGATCACGAGGTCAGGAGATTGAGACCATCCTAGCTAACATGGTGAAACCCCATCTCTACTAAAAATACAAAAAAATTAGTGAGCCAAGATCACACCACTGCACTCCAGCCTGGGAAACACAGCGAGACTCCATCTCAAAAAAAAAAAAAAAAAGAAAGAGGGAGAGGGAGAAAGGAAGGGGAGAGGGAGAAAGGAAGGAGAGAGGGGGAGAGAGAGAGAGAGAGAGAGAGAAAGAAGAGAGAGAGAGAGAGAGAGAGAGAGAGAGAGAGAGAGAGAGAGAGAGAAGAGAGAGAGAAAGAAAGAAAGAAAGAAAGAAAGAAAGAAAGAAAGAAAGAAAGAAAGAAAGAAAGAAAGAAAGAAAGAAAGAAAGAAAGATGGCTCAAGCCTATAATCCCAGCACTTTGGGAGGCCGAGACGGGCGGATCACGAGGTCAGGAGATCGAGACCATCCTGGTTAACACGGTGAAACCCTGTCTCTACTAAAAAAAAAATACAAAAAATTAGCCGGGCGCGGTGGTGGGCGCCTGTAGTCCCAGCTACTCGGGAGGCTGAGGCAGGAGAATGGCGTGAACCCGGGAGGCGGAGCTTGCAGTGAGCTGAGATCCGGCCACTGCACTCCAGCCCGGGCGACAGAGCGAGACTCTGTCTCAAAAAAGAAAAAAAAAAAAAAAAAAAGAAAGAAAGAAAGAAAGAAAGAAAGAAAGAAAGAAAGAAAGATTGATTGATTTATGAGGGAGCGTTTGGGGGACCTAGTTTGTTTAGGATGAAAGGAGTTGCCTAATTATGGTGAGCTGAAGAATGTTCCAGGTGAAGGGAACCCGGTGTTGGAAGGTTCTGAGTTTTTACAAACATTAGCCAAGCATGGTGGTGGGTGACTGTAATCCCAGCCACTCAGGAGGCCGAGAGAGGGAGAATTACTTGAACCCGGGAGGCAGAGCTTGCAGTGAGCTGAAGATGGTGCCACCGCACTCTAGCCTGGGCAACAGAGTGAGACTCCACCTCAAATAAATAAATAAATACCAAAAAAAGAGAAAATAAATACTATTAGCAGACATGTACAGAATACAGCAATAACTTGTAGGGCCAGTTTTTAAACATGTGAGGGATTGGCAGAGAGCAGGACCATGAGATTTGCTTTGACTGATGCAACAGCAGGAAGTGACACGGCAGGAAGGCGCAACAGCAGGAAGTGACACGGCAGGAAGGTCCTGGCAGTCAGGATAAGGCCACCACCACTGTGCTGGGAGGCAGGCAGACAGTCATCCCTGCAGGAATCTTCATGTCAGGAAAGCATGCCTGCCCGCGGGCACATGCTCCTGTCCAGGCTGCAACAGCCCAGGCACTGCGTCCCAGAGCACTCGGCTCCCGGCCAGCCCTGACTCTTTCACCCAACACTCCCCAAACCGGTACCCACAGGATCACCAGTGGACTGGATGTGAACGGGGCATTCCATGGCCAAACATTTGGGGAAATATGTATTATTCTTTTTTTTTTTTTTTTTTGAGATAGTCTCACTCTGTCGCCCAGGTTAGAGTGCAGTGGTGCAATCTCGGCTCACTGCAAACTCTGCCTCCCAGGTTCAAACAATTCTCGTGCCTTAATCTCCTGAGTAGCTGGGATTACATATGCCACCATGCCCAGCTAATTTATATATATATATGTTTGTTTGTTTTTTTGAGACGGAGTCTCACTCAGTCGCCCAGGCTGGAGTGCAGTGGCGCGATCTCGGCTCACTGCAAGCTCCGCCTCCCAGGTTCACGCCATTCTCCTGCCTCAGCCGCCCGAGTAGCTGGGACTACAGGTGCCCACCACCATGCCCAGCTAATTTTTTGTATTTTTAGTAGAGACGGGGTTTCACCATGTTGGCCAGGCCGGTCTCAAAATCCTGACTTCAAGTGATCTGCCCACCTCAGTCTCCCAAAGTGCTGGGATCACAGCTGTGAGCCACCGTGCCTGGCCAAAATGCATATTCTCTATCTGGGTTCTGGGGGTTATCAAAAGATGCCACCACATTAAAGACTCTGAGAGGCCCTGAGTGCAGAGGCCTCTGGACCCAGATGAGCCAGGGAGTGAGTGGCTACTGCATCCGGAGAGCAAGCTGCTGGCACCAGTCAGGGAAAAGCTGCTGCAGCTGGAGCTTCTCATCGCCCAGACTGCCACTCCCAACTCCTCCAGACACGGATAGAAAAGG
Organism: Macaca thibetana thibetana; assembly: GCF_024542745.1. Classification (NCBI taxonomy): domain Eukaryota; kingdom Metazoa; phylum Chordata; class Mammalia; order Primates; family Cercopithecidae; genus Macaca; species Macaca thibetana. The sequence continues at coordinate 560,321 of NC_065587.1, read as the reverse complement.
CTCCTTCATCAGCACCCTGTGCCCAGTGAGCATTTCTTCCTGGCACTAACTACACAGCCTGCCAGGCAGCTCTCAGGCACCTCTGACTGGTCGTAAGGACATAACTTAGCTGCTCCGACTGCTCTGCCCGGCAGGTGTGATCTGGTTACTGGGTGGGGAGGTGAGGCCTCCTTAAAGGCTGTTAGTGGCCGGGTGCGGTGGCTCAAGCCTGTAATCCCAGCACTTTGGGAGGCCGAGACGGGCGGATCGCAGTCAGGAGATCGAGGCCATCCTGGCTAACACAGTGAAACCCCATCTCTACTAAAAAAATACAAAAAACTAGCCAGGCGTGGTGGTGGGCGCCTGTAGTCCCAGCTACTCAGGCGGCTGAGGCAGGAGAATGGCGTGAACCCGGGAGGCGGAGCTTGCAGTGAGCTGAGATCCAGCCACTGCACTCCAGCCTGGGCAACAGAGCGAGACTCCGTCTCAAAAAAAAAAAAAAGGCTGTTAGTGTTTTCCCCTCTGCATCTCTCTTAACTCCCAGGACTCAGTCAATGTGGGACACTAGCTTAGGTTCCTAACTCATCACAACTGCCTGGGACCCTGAGTACACAACGCCCCCCACACACCCCACCCAAGGCCACGCTCATGCAGGGGTAAGGGCACTGCATGCCAAGGCAAAGAAGGGCACACACCAGCCGACTCGCTCCCAGCACCTCCGCTTGCTGGCCTCATAGGTGAGTGCGGCTTCCCACAGGTCCACGTCTGGGGTCACGCTGGGCTCAGACTGAGAATCAGGAGTCAGGTTGGATGCTGACTGGAATCCTTCGTCTTCCCACTGATCCACACTCGGTGGGACCTGGAGACACAGGGAAGGGCAAACCGCCACTCATTCCTGTGTCCACATTTCATCCAAGGGCAATGAGAATTCCAGGAACTTCATCCACCTAGTTCCATTGACTTGTTAGAGGCAAAGACCTATCAAAATGTTTCTTCTGTTTTTCTCAAGCACATGTGTACCATATAATGTTTTCCCCCAATGAGCCATTTAAGGAATTAAACAAAATAATTTGTCAAGGCTGCCAATTTCCAATTCCATATAACACATAAGCCTCAGTGGAACTTACAGTGAAACTTTCTGAGATGCCTCTGACCTGGAAATTCCATTGTGGGGAACCCCGAATAAAAAAATCACACTAAACATTAAAAAATTACTGTACACCGGGGCCAAGCACGGTGGCTCACACCTGTAACTCCAGCACTATGGGAGGCTGAGGCGGGTGGATCAGCTGAGGTCAGGAGTTTGAGACCAGCCTGGCCAGCATGGTGAAACCCCATCTCTACCAAAAATACAAAAATTGGCTGGGCATGGTGGCGGGCACCTGTAGTCCCAGCTACTCAGGAGGCTGAGGCAGGAGAATTGCTTGAACCCGGGAAGCAGAGGTTGCAGTGAGCCAAGACTGCACCCCTGCACTCCAGTCTGGGCAACAGAGCAAGACTGTGGGCAGCAAGCCACCCAGGTGCCAAGGCGAGAGACCGAGGGCACAAGCCATTCCGGTATAATAAAGAAAATATATAAAATCAGAATTGTAGGCTGGGCGTGGTGGCTCACACCTGTAATCCCAGCACTTTGGGAGTCCAAGGCAGGCGGATCACGAGGTCAGGAGATCAACACCATGGTGAAACCCCGTCTCTACTAAAAATACAAAACATTAGCCGAGTGTGGTGGTGCGCGCCTGTAGTCCCAGCTGCTGAGGAGGCTGAAGCAGGAGAATGGTGTGAACCCAGGAGGTGCAGCTTGCAGTGAGCCGATATCGCGCCACTGCACTCCAGCCTGGGCGAGAACGAGACTCCGTCTCAAAAAAAATAAAAAAGCGCCGGGCACGGTGGCTCAAGCCTGTAATCCCAGCACTTTGGGAGGCCAAGACGGGCGGATCACTAGGTCAGGAGATTGAGACCATCCTGGCTAACCCGGTGAAACCCCGTCTCTACTAAAAAATACAAAAAACTAGCCGGGCAAGGTGGCAGGCGCCTGTAGTCCCAGCTACTCCGGAGGCTGAGGCAGGAGAATGGCGTAAACCTGGGAGGCGGAGCTTGCAGTGAGCTGAGATCCGGCCACTGCACTCCAGCCTGGGCACTGGGCGACACAGCGAGACTCACTCTCAAAAATAAATAAATAAATAAAATTAAGCCGGGCGCGGTGGCTCAAGCCTGTAATCCCAGCACTTTGGGAGGCTGAGACGGGCGGATCACAAGGTCAGGAGATCGAGACCATCCTGGCTAACACGGTGAAACCCCGTCTCTACTAAAAAATACAAAAAGCTAGCCGGGCAAGGTGGCGGGCGCCTGTAGTCCCAGCTACTCGGGAGGCTGAGGCAGGAGAATGGCGTGAACCCGGGAGGCAGAGCTTGCAGTGAGCTGAGATCCGGCCACTGCACTCCAGCCTGGGTGACAGAGCGAGACTCCGTCTCAAAAAAAAAAAAAAAAATAAATAAATAAATAAATAAATAAATAAATAAATAAATAAAATTAAATTAAATTAAAAAGCAAAAGAAGAACAGTTATACTAGATATAAATCATAGATATGATTATATGTGACCATTAATCATTAGTTTGTAGCAATTACTCTTTATCCCAACATCATAATAATCTTCACTCTACAATTATAACTTAGGAGAAACCAGGCCATACAGAGACAGAAGCTGAAGGGACAGGGTGAGAAGTGACCAGACGACTAAGAGCCTTCTGTTATGCCCGGGCAGGGCCACTAGAGGGCTCCATGGTCTAGTGGTAACGCCAGCGCCTGGGAAGACGCCGGTTACCTAGCCGTAGCGTCAATGTCAAGGAAAAGCACCCGCTACTTAGCAGACAGGGGCGGCGGGGTGGGGGGTCTCCCTTTCCCCGGTGGGGGAGTTAGACAAGACTCTGCTCCACCACCTCTTGTGGGGGGCCAGATATCAGTCAGGCCCGCCCGCAGTTATCCAGAGGCCTAAATGTCTCCCTGCGATGCTGTGCTTCAGTGGTCACGCTCCTGGTCCGCTTTCATGTTCCATCCTGTATGCCTGGCTCTGCCTTCTAGATAGCAGTAGCAGATTTAGTGAAAAGTCTCTGAAATGCAGAAATAATGGTGTAAGTTGTCTCCTCTCTCTCTCTTTCCGCCTCGGCTGCCAAACAGGGAAGGGTCCCCTGTCCAGTGGACGGACACATGACCCACATGACATTACCTATCACTGGAGATGGCTCATGCTCCTTACTCTGCCCCCTTGTCTTATATCCAATAAATAACAGCACGGCCTGGCATTCGGGGCCACCACCGGTCTCTGTGTCTTGGTGGTAGTGGTCCCCCGGGCCCACCTGTTTTTTCTTTTATCTCTTTGTCTTTTGCCTTTATTTCTACAATCTCTCATCTCCACACATGGGGAGAAAAACCCACAGACCCTGTAGGACTGGTCCCTACACAAGACTCCATCTCAAAAAAAAAAAAAAAAAAAAAATCAGGCCAGGCTCACGCCTGTAATCCCAGCACTTTGGGAGGCGGAGGCGGGCGGATCACGAGGTCAGGAGATCGAGACCATCCTGGCTAACCCGGTGAAACCCTGTCTCTACAAAAAAATACAAAAAACTAGCTGGGCGTGGTGGCGGGCGCCTATAGTCCCAGCTACTCAGGACGCTGAGGCAGGAGAATGGCGTGAACCTGAAAGGCGGAGATTGCAGTGAGCTGAGATCCGGCCACTGCACTCCAGCCTGGGCGACAGAGTGAGACTCCATCTCAAAAAAAAAAAAAAAAAAAAAATCAGGCCAGGCTCACGCCTGTAATCCCAGCACTTTGGGAGGCCGAGGCGGGTGGATCACGAGCTCAGGAGATCGAGACCATCCTGGCTAACACGGTGAAACCCTGTCTCTACTAAAAACACAAAAAATTAGCCAGGCGTGGTGGCGGGCGCCTGTAGTCCCAGCTACTCGGGAGGCTGAGGTGGGAGAATGGCGTGAACTTGGGAGGCGGAGCTTGCAGTGAGCCAAGATCGTGCCACCGCACTCCAGCCTGGGCAACAGAGCAAGGCTCTGTCTCAAAAAAAAAAAAAAAATCAAATCAAATTAAAAAAAATACAAATACAAAAAAATATAAAAATTAGCTGGGTATGGTGACACACGCCTGGAGTCCCAGATACTCAGGAGGCTGAGGCAGGAGAATCACTTGAACCCAGGAGATGGAGGTTGCAGTGAGCCGAGACCACACCATCGCACTCCAGCCTGGGCAATAGAGCGAGACTTGTCTCAAAAACAAAACACAAACTGCTGTACACCAAGACATTTGCTGTAGCATTAGATATGTTTATAAATTGTCTAGCTATCTCACAGGAATAGAATGACTAGTAACAATGTATCCTTTGGGCAACACTGATAAAGCAAGAAAATACGAAACTCAAATGAGGAGCTACACGGGACCATGGGAAAGCCTCAGGCAACAGACAGCAAAAGCATATCCAATTGCACGTATCACAAAACGTGAACACTTTTGCCACATGTGGCTACTGAGCACTTGAAATGTGGCTTGTGGGGCTGAGGAACTGAATTTTTTATTTTGTTTTAATTAACTTAAATTTAAATGGCAGCTCTAGAAGGCAGAGGAGGCTTAATGACATGCCCCGTTAGGTAAAAATGAAAAGCAGCACGTTGCTTTGACCGGTAGGTGGGCAGCACTGTCCTTGCAGAGCAGGGTGGCCGCCAGTAAGTCCACTCCAGTAGCCCCACCCCACAATGCAGCCACCAGACTATCCCCCCTTTTACCAGGATAAAAGGAAGGTCACTGGGCCAGGCGCAGTGACCTTAATTCCAGCACTTTGGGAGGCCGAGGTGGGTGGATCAACTGAGGTCAGGAGTTGGAGACCAGCCTGGCCAACATGGTGAAACCCCGTCTCTACTAAAAATACAAAAATTAGTTGGGCATGGTGGCTCATGCCTGTAATCCCAGCTATGCAAGAGGCTGAGGGAGGAGAACTACTTGACCCCGGGAGGTGGAGGTTACAGTGAGCCGAGATCGCACCACTGCACTCCAGCCTGGGCAACAGAGCGAGACTCCATCTCCAAAAAAAAAAAATTAGCCGGGCGTGGAGGCAGGTGACTGTAATTCCAGCTACTCGGGAGGCTGAGGTACGAGAATTGCTTGAGCCCAGGAGGTGGAGGTTGCAGTGAGCCAAGATCACGCCACTGCACTCCAGCCTGAGTGACAGAGTGAGACCCTGTCTCAAAAAAAAAAAAAAGAAAGTCACAGAAAGCATTTTCCAAACCCCAAGAAAGGTGAAAGAGGAAAAACCAAACATTCTACCTTAATGGCCAGCCCAGAGAGGTCTGCATTGTCTGGCACGGGGGGCAGGCCCAGTCGGACGTCCATGTCGTCAGTGCGGCTGTGCACAAGGGCCCCGAAGAGCGAGACCCGGGTGTCTCTCTCAAACCTGTCACCACAAGAGTCACCAAATGAGAAGAGCCCGACGGTGGGCAGGCCGGTGCCTGGAGCAGCCTCCATAACCTGAAGTGTTTCCTGGATCATGCTGTGACACAAACACTCTTCTCTGGAGATCAGAGACTGAACTTCCGTCTCAAACACACTCAGGTGGTCGCAATCATAGCCGCTATACGGAACGTTTCTCCCCACGTGCTTGTTGTTAAGGAAGTAGTCTCGATTTCTCGGCAGAAGTTGAGGGGGACCACTCCCTGCCAGCTGAACCAGGAGGTCCAAAACAGACCCCACCTCCAAAAGCGGACAGCAAGGGGCTGCTTCAAGCTCCTCCACAAGCTCCTCCAGACGGTCGGCCTCGGGGCCCAGGCCACCCACTCTCAAGTCAAAGGACAACATGAGGATCTTGTTTCTCGCTGGTAGTTTTGACATGTCAGGCTGCAGCTGTGGAGTCTCATCTTGAAAAAGATTTGTGAAAAGCGCATTGTAGGCCACCTTCTTGAGGCTCCGCTTTGCCCTCTTCCGGTTCACACTGCGCTGGCCCAGGTGAGTCTTGGCAGCCGGCAGGAGGGCCTCACACAGGTCGTCGAACAGCTGCGTGATGCTGGCCATGCCCCTTCTCAGCTCCGGGCCCCCGGCGTGTGGGAAAACACCTCACCCGGGCTTCACTCACGCTCCGGAAGACGGAGTGAGAGAGGGTCTGAAGGGGCTGAACGACAGGCGGCCTCTCCAACGCCGCAGCTCAGAACGGGTATTTTTTAAAGGAGGTTTTGCGGTTGCTCTACTCAGAGTAAACACGCCCTGCCCTCCCCAGCCCAAGCACGCTGCCCGGCGCCCGGCAGCCCCCCAGAAGCCAGCTTGGCGTTTCTTCCAATTCAGTAGCCCTCAACCTTTAGGGAGTCACAGAACCATGGCAAACCCGAAGAACGAAACGCGCGCCCGCGCAGTACAGCGCACGAACTCGGCTTTGCCCCGTTCTTCGGGCCCCACGAGAGGAGACGACCAGGAGAGGGTGCCACTCCGAGACTCGTGGGCAGCGGAGAGTCTGGGGGCGCAGCCGGGTGGTTCCCGGCCTGCACGTCCACCCGTTCTCCAGGCGTCACCTGTGAAAAAGCCCACCGCTCCCGCTCCCGCCGCCTCCGTCACGTCACAGCAGCGCGAACGTGAAGAGCGCTAGGGCGGGCGCGCCGGAAATACGTCACGGGAACGCCGGCTGCGCGTGAAAGTGAGACCCGGGCCGCGGCGCACTTCCGGCCTGAGTCCCGCACCGCGGTTGAGAGATCGAGGCCAGCGTGTTCAGTAAAGGAGGCAGAACCAGGGTTTCGTTTGACCCATGTTTACTAACGGCGCAAGGGCGGGGAGGGAAGGGCAGCGGGGCGCAGGGGCCGGAACGGGACCGAGGGTGGGTTGCATGGGCTCGGATGGGACGGGCCAGGGCGCGATGGGTGGGGCGGGGCGAGGCGAAGTGAGGGGTGGAGCAGGGGAAGCACGGGTGGGAGGGGGCGGGGTTCCGTGCCCCGGAGTCGTGGGAGCTGCGGGCTTGGGGTCCGGATCGCGGCAGCGAGGCGCTGGCGTGCGGTGTCATTTCTGCGGCGTAAATGCACCCACCTTGGCCGATTTCAAACCACCAGGTGAGGACGGCACTACAGGAGGAGGAGCCGGGAGGAGGCGCGCAGCTGGCCTCCTGCACTGGAGCTGGTTCTCAGCACTCACTTGCCCTGCCCTCCCCACCGACCTCTGCGGCAGAGCCGGGCCCCAGGGCAGAGCCATGCCTCCGCAATCAGCCTCACCTGCAGCATCTTCCACTGAGGCTCCAGCTGCCCTCTCAGGTACATCAGAGCCTGGACGTCCTCCGGGGAGGCCACAGAGGAAGGGCCTAGGCTAGGAGGTGCCTCTCCACGCAGCACCCGGGCCAGGATCCCTGCTAGCTGGGGTGTGGAGTCCTGGGCCAGGGGCGAAGACGGAAGCAGTCATTGGTCCTTCCCCTCATCCCACCCCACAGCACCTCCACCCTGCCCAGCTTACCTCCTCCAGGAGGGCCAGGACTCGGCCCCCTGCCAGCCCCCGAAGCATGGCAGCCAGGAGTGCAGCGTGGGGGCCCTGCAGGCCATGGCCAGGCCCTAGCGCCACTAGCACCAGGTCAGGCTGGAAGCCATAGGCCAGGGGCAGTACCAAGCCCAAGATGCAGCTCAGGAAGCCACCAGTCATCTGTGGGGACAGCAGAGCCCAGCTCCTCATCTACAGACACCTGCTGGCTCTGGCCCCCCAACCTCTCAATCTCAGGACCCCTGGAGCAGGAGCAGGGAGACAGGAAGGACCAGAGGCCTGCTATCATGACATGCCAGCAAGCAGCAGCGGCACACATCCATGGGCTCCCCAGCACCTGCCTTGCTGCGTGGCGTGGTCACTCACCACTGGCAGTGGCGTGGCGACATGGAACATGGATAGGGCGGCTGCCTCCTTGCCCCCGATGTTCAGCCACAGAGTCCTCCTTCCAGGACACATGTGCATAAGTGTAAGGCCCTGCTCACCCTCCTGAGCCCAGACCACAGAGGCAGAGGTGGAAGAGCATTCACAGGGCCATGGGCAGGGGTGCTGTGACTGCTGAGCCTCTGTGCTGGAGACCCACCTGGCATTGCCTGTAGCAGCCCTTCTCCCAAACCCCAGCTGAGGAAGGCTCCATTCAGTACCAAGTGCCCCACCCACCCGTCACCCTGGGGCCCAGGCACACATCCGTCGCATGCCCATTCACATCCATGGCTGGACAGATGCAAGACGTGAGAGTCCTACCCATCATGGGCGAGGTCTGGAGGCCGGTCCAGCTGTCCCAGGGCCACACACAGCAGCCTGGAGGAAGAGCTGGCCTCAGGACAGGTGTTCCTGTTGTCCAGAGTCCATTCCCAGAGCTCTCTCTGCTTGGCCAGCCAGGATAGGGGTGCCCACAGGTCCTGCCCTCAGAGGCTCCGGATGGTCAAGTGAGGCTTACCTCTGGGCTCCGTGGGACAGGCCTCTCTGAATAGCCACATCCAGGGTGGCTGCTGCAGCAGAGGCTGGAGTGGCTGCGATGCCACTGTTCACCTGTGGGATGAATAAACAGTGGAGGACGAGGCAGCAGCCAACTCCCGAGCCAGGTAAACAGATCCACGGTTCCCTGCATTTGTTGTATCTCTGTGGCTACTGCCAGCCACACTTCTTACACTCAGGTCAATTACTCTGCTTCTGTAAATAAGATGCTTACGTCTGTAATTTTTTTTCTTTCTTTCTTTTTTTTTTTTTTTTTGAGAGACAGGGACTTGTTCTGTACCCAGGCTGGCGTGCAGTGGCGCAATTATAGCTCACCGCAGTCTCAAACTACTGGGCTTAAGTGATCCTCCTGCCTCAGCCTCCTAAGTAACTGAACTACAGGCACACGCCACCACACTTGGCTGACTTTTATTTTTTGTGGAGACAGGGTCTCTGTATGTTCTCTAGGCTGGTCTTGAACTCCTGAGCTCAAACATTCCTCCCACCTTGGCCCCCCAAACTGCTGTTATTACAGGCATGAGCCATTGCACCCTGCCTAAATGTATACTTTAAATCACCCCCTTCACCTCTCTGCCAAAGAGCCTTTAACTGAAGAAGCTGAGGTCAGAGGTCAGACACGCTGGTGATCCCCATCCCTGGGGCTGTTCTGAGAACCGTTCTTGGCACAAGGCAACGTTCACATCCATGTGGTTCTGCACCACCCAGCCCTCCTCTGGACAGGCCACATCTCGTTGGCAGGTCCTGGTCCCTGCCCCTAGGTCCACAGCACCCCCAACCCCTCACAGGTGCTCCCACCTGCCCATCCAGCATCCCATCTAAGAGGTACAGGAGCTTCCCAAGTGCAGTGAGGGCCTCCTCCCGGGCCAGGGACTCGTGTGGCCTGTGGTGGACAGACCAGAGGGACACACAGACACGTAGTGACTACACGTCAGGCACACACACGCACAGGTGTAGATGCGGCCCCATCCTCCCCAGGCCAGCCCTGCCCACCTGGCCCAGGCTTCTGTCTCCTCCCTCAGGGCTGACCCTTCCTGTTGGATGACATCAGGGGGCAGGACCAGTGTGATATCTGGCGCTGTCAGGGCAACAGTGGTGCGGACAGAGGGTGCAGGGCAGAGGCACAGCTGGTCCAGGAGGGAGCTCGGTGCAGGTGCAGGTGCAGCTGCCTTACACATGGGACCCCCAGGCAGCAGAGGTGGAGGCCTCCCCTCTGGGGAGTGGGTGCTGGGGCTCGTCGGCACAGGGGTCACATCTAGGGACAGTTCAGAGTCATAGCCACTGCACGGAGCCTGAGGTGGGATCCTGCAGCCTAGCACCTGGCCACACTGACCTTGCAGCTGCAGGCTCTTCCAGTACGGGGCTTGGGCAGCACGGGCACTCTGGATGGACTCCAGGGCACTGTGGGGGAGACACAACAGTGGTGACGCCTGGCCTCACACCCCAGCCCCACCTGCCCTCCCTCCCCTCGAACCTCTGACATGGCACCATGAGCCCTGACAGGGGTGGAGCCGGGTCGCCCAGCAGCGTCTGTACTGTCATGCACACTGACTCAGCCAGTGACTCCAGGTGGTAGCCGCCCTGGGAGGAGGGTGGAGACATGATTGGGGCAGAGATAGCACTGGGATGGGGTGTCACCAGGACGGCCCTTGCCTGGCTCTATCCCAGGCAGGATGCCCCTCCCAAGTACCACGCGGGCACCTGGCTCCCATGCTCCTGACCCCCAGACCTCTGGCCCAGGAACCCTCCCTATGTGCCCTCCCCAGTCACCTCCAGCATGGCGCAGACCCGGCCGCCGGCCAGCACCTGCAGCAGATGTGTGAGGTGGGCGAAGCACTCTGGCGTGGCCTGCATTTGCCCCTGGAACCAAAGCCATGTGTGATGGGGGACCTGGGCTCCAGGACCCTAGAAGCCCTCCCTGGCCAGGCAAGGCCCTCACCTCAGGGTCCCCGATGGCTGAGTCAAATCCTGCTGAGACCAGCACCAGCTCAGGGTCAAACTACAGGTCAGGCAGGGGTGGGGAGAGTTGAGAAAGGGGCTGGAGCCCAGGTGAGGGCAAGCCAGGCCCATCCCATCCCCTCCTGAGCACTCTTCCCTGCCAGGCAGCAGTGGGGCAGCTCATAACCCTCCTCCTGCCCTCACCGTGGCGCTCCAGGCACCAAGTTCCCTCCCACCCGGCTGCCCTGGGGGAATCCTCCGTGCAGTCACCTCAAAGGCCAGTGGGAGCAGCAGGTGCAGGAAGGCAGCCACGTAGTCAGCGTTTCCCATCCCGACCTGGCAGGACATCCCAGGCTACATCCTGAACTGTGGGGCAGGGGAGGGGGCTGGGGGGAGGGGGCTGGGTGGGGGCCTGGGGCTTGAGGGTAGGCACCTGGTTCCAGGGCAGGTTGACAGTGAAGCCGAGGCCCTGTCCCCGCCCCACTGCGTCTGCATCTGACTCTCGAAGGAAAGGCCAGAAACGCCCATGCTCATAGCGGTGCCAGGAGAAGTAAAGGACGCTGCCAACGGCCAGCCAGGGCCAGAGATCAGAGGTCAGGATCCTCAACAGCTCTACAGCTGCCCGTAGAACCCTGACCCGAGCACGTCTGTATCTTGCCCTTGGATTTTCCCAGGCCAGGCTGGGGTTGCAGGAAAGGGTGCTGTCTGCACCCTTGCTCACCTGGGGTCATCCTCAAAGAGATACTGGATCCCCTGGCCATGGTGCACATCCCAGTCCACGATGAGGATCCTGGGCACAGACAGCGCTGCTGGCTGAGGGGCAGGGCCTCCCACCTCCAGGAGCCCGGCCAGGGATGGGAAAATGCTGGCTGGGTTCTCTCACCACCTGTGCCGCCCCTTGCTGTGTGGCCTGGGCCCACACCCTGCAGCCAGCCTGGCACACACCTGTGTAGCCCGTGCTTCTGCTTGGCATGTGCAGCTGCTATGGCCACGTTGTTGAACACGCAGAACCCGTTGGCAGCTGCCCTCTGGCTGTGGTGCCCGGGGGGCCTATGGCGTGAGAGGAGGATTTGGGTTGTGTCAGGGTTGCCCTGGCCCCTCACAGGGCCACCCACAGAGGAGCAGCCAGGGGAAGCAGCAGCTCTCACCTCACCAGAGCAAGCCCGTTTTGCACAGCTCCCGTGAGCACAGCATCCACCAGCTGCAGTCCAGCCCCTGCGGCCAGGCGTGCACAGTGAAAGGTACTCTGTGGGCGCAGGGGCACAGATGAGCCCCCCCGCCTTCCCTGCTGCCCTTTGCAGGCCATGCCCACACTTGTGTCAGGCTGCAAGGCACCAGCCGCTGGGCACAACAGGCCAGTCCCAGGCTCTGGCAGTGCCAGCAGGCAGGTGTGCTGGACAATGTCACGTGCACGGACCAGGGGACGCTGGCTGGGATCGGCAGCCATGACTGTGAACGTGCAGAGGCGCGTGCATGTGTCTGCACAGGTGAGTGTGTCCGGGGACACGCACCGGGTGGAAGTAGATGGCGTCGAACTGTCCGGACAGCGCTTGCAGCTCCTCCTCGCCTAGGACCTGGGTCTTCCTGACCAGGGACACATACTCTGGGCTGCATGCAGATGGGCAGGCAGGAGAGGCACGGTCACCAGCAGGAGCAGGGGGCTGGGAGGGGGGAGCTGGGATTTGTGGTGGGAGTGGCCACCCTGTCACTTCCTCAAGCCTGTGAGCCCACCCAAGGTGCATAGGGAGAGGATCTGTCTTCAAGGCTGGCAGGCCCAGGTTCCCAGGTTTCTAGATGGGTTGCCTGCCCCCATATCATGGGGGGGCTTCCCCCGTCCTGACCTGTGCACCAGGCCCAGCTCCTCTTTCGAGGCCTCGCGGGCTGACAACCGCAGACACCTCTGTTCCAGGCCGCGCTGCCGCAGGCGGTCCAGGGCTGCGGTCAGGCGCTCAGGGCGCTCAATCTCGCACTCGGGGCTGGGGCAGACGAAGAGCTCAGTCCAGAGGTCCCTCCCCGCACCCCACCTCGGCCAGGTCCCACTTACTCGTCCCAGAGCAGCCGGGTGGCCGTCATGTCCTCATGGTACACAAGCGCGGTCCCCATGGCTGCGCCGTGGTCACCCTGGGTCCCCAAACGCCCTCGCCAGCGGTGCCTGCCACTGCCAGTCCCCACCTTCGGCCGGGAGCAGCCGGAGGCCTGGGACCTGCCTGGGGCGCAGGCGGGCGGCGGGCACCGGCCTGGGCGGGAGCGCACAGAACTAGGCAGGCTCCGGGATCCCAGGCGTGCAGAAGGCGCCGAGCGAGGCTGCAGTCGAAGGGGGAGGCTCCCCGCGCACGGCTTCCGGCTTCCTCGCCTCGGACCCGGGTCCCGCCCCGCGCCCTGCTCCCGCTTGCTATCGCGAGCCCCGCCCCGGAGCGAGGAACCAGCAGGCGCGGAAGCCTCAGCGCCCGGAGCCGCCAGCCCTCCGAGCTGCGCTGCTGCTCCGCCTCCCCCTCGGCCCCGCCCCGATCCCCTCCTAGAGGGGCGGGGTCCCCAGGCCCTGCGCTGGCGGTCGCCGCAGCCCCACCCGAACGCCTGTGGCTGAGCCTGCCCAGGCGAGCCCCGTTCTGCTCCAGCTCCCGGGTCAGGGTCCAGCGCAGCCCCAAGGCCACCCGGCCCGAGCGCAGGAAGAGCCGGGGTGAAGGGCGAGCGGGGCGAGGGGTCCGCAGGCAAAGGCCACGAGGCGGGAGAAGCCCGCGGGGAGGCGGGTGGCGCTGCGGCCGGCTCAGGGCGGTAGTCGTGGTTGCATCCAGGCACAGCACCGCCCTGGAGGTTTAAGGAGGGCGAGTCCGGTTCTGGCTCCGAGAAGATCCCTGGCCTAAGAGCAGAGTCAAGGTCGGTGGAGGCGGGGACACTGGACCGGAGTTGCGGTAGCGTGGCGGGGAACAGAGGAAGTGAGGAAGGCAGGAGGCGCGGGCACAGCCACGGAGCAAGGTGCCCCAAGAGGAGACCGGAGCCGCCCTGGAGCCCAGGGGCCACCCTGTCCCCGCCGGAGCTCACGTTTAGTTGGGTCAGTTTTGGGGCCCCCAGTCCTCATGCCACCTATGGCAGGAAGCTGGGCCCCGTGTGGACAGCAGCCATGACACAAGTCAGCGCGGCTCCCGAGCCGATGGGGATCACGTCCCCCATGCCCGGATGCCCTGGAGAGGCATGAGGGTCGCTGGCAGAGAAGGCATCTGTCGTGGCAGCTCATCAAGTCCAATTTGGCTGGGCCAGCTGTGGAAGTGTCCACCGAGGAGGACGCCTGGCCTGCCCTGCCCTCACTGGTCTCTCTACTGTAACCCCCTGCCCTGGGACAGGTTTGGAGGTGCCTGTGGCCTGTGGTCCAGCCGCCACCCTTGGAAACACCGAGTGGCCTGCAGAGGGCGGCCTGGGCATGAAGATACCACTGGAGCACGGTAGTAGGTAGGGACTAGAGGTTTGATCAAAAACAAAACCCAGCTCTCTGTGCTCACCACTCTACCACAGGGGCCAGAGGGGTCTCAAGGTGTTCAGTGTGCCCCCTCCCCCCAGGGACCTGCTGGCCTTGGAGGGTGCAGAGAGCTAGGGTAGATCCTAACATTTCTCCCCATCAGGCCCTGCCCCTGGGTCTGGCTTCAGGATCCACACACAGTGGCTTAGACTCTAAGCCATTAGCAGAAGGTCACCCTGTAAAAGGGGAGGGGGCCAAGCCCTAATGTGGGGGTTCGAAGCTCACTGGCACAGGTCTGGGGAAGTGGGCACCAGCTTTGTGGCCTGGGAGAGATGGGATGCTCAGGCCCCCCAGCTGGCTCTGAGGGTCTGAGCTATCAGGCCAGCCTCCTCTGCATGCAGGCCAAGGGCTTGGAGGCCTTAAGACAGGTCGCAGCATGAGGACGCACAGCCAGAGCAGGGAGCTACAAAAGGGTCTATTTCATTCCAGCCACGTGGGCGCCACACAGCTGATTTACATTCCAGGCAGGGGTGCAGGAAGGTCCACTGACGTCGCCCAGGAGAAGGGATGTCCCTGAGTTGGTGCCCTGCGCCCACCCTCTGTTCTTCCTCCGCATGGCCCAGAGCAGGCAGGGCTCAGAGGCCAGGGCCTGACCTGGAGCCCCACCAGCTCCGAGGTTTCTGAGGGCACCGGGCAAGGGGGCCCCGGCTCCAGGCATCAGAGGCCATCCCCAGGTCGGCCAGAGGTCCTGTCCAGAAAGTTCAGGTGCTCCTCCAGGATGGGCACCCGAGAGCAGAGGCAGGGGCATGGGGAGGAGGGTCCATGGAACCCAGGGGTCTGCTCCGACGGATGCCTTGGGATGCAAGCCCCAGCCAAGGTCAAGGTGGCAACGAGGGTCCCCTCTCAGGTGGAAGGTGAAGGTGGTCCTCACTACCACTCTGGAGCTCAGAGATCTTCACAGAGCCGTCTCCTTGGAGACCCTGGCTCCCAGCTGCCGGGGAGGCTTGAAGCTGAGCACCTCTTTGTAAGTAACACCTGGCGGGGGCGGGGGGCACAACAGAAACCAGGGTCAGCCTTTGCCTTCCATCCTGGGGTGTCACTCACAGACACGCCTGGCGGTGCCTCGTGGGGCCCTTCTCTAATCCTAATGTGGTCCAAACTACTGAGAGAAGGTTTGTGTGAAGAGGCCATTGCTCTAGATCCGGATTTTCCAGGGAAAGGGGAGGTGGCCAGGGCTTAGCCACGTGTCCACCACGGTCTGTCCTAAGAGCTGAGGCCCCAGCTACAGTTGTGTGGGTGGGGACTACAGAGAGGATCCTATGGCCCATGGTTTTCAAGTTATCTTTTTAGCAGGAGAAACCTTTAATCAAAGCCAAACTCATAAGCACACAACTAAGCACACACAGCGAAGGGTGGAGGCCCTGCTGCAGGCACCCAGGGACCCGTGGCCCTAAGGAGCACAGGTGAAGAATCTCAGTCCATCCAGCCCCACCCAGCCAGTGTGGAGGACCAAGGCCCTGCGCCCAAGGCAGAGCCAGGACAGGGCCTGAAACACGGCACTGCTCCCAGTGTCCACCTGCTGTCCCCGGGCACCCCCACCACAGGTTGGTCATGCAGCCATGAAGAAGACACAGCCTGCCATTCTGGAGCAAAAATGAAGCCAGGTCCAGCATAGCCTCAGGCCACAGCATAGCTGTGGGAGCTGGGGAGGCTTCCCTGAGTTCAGCCTGAGGCTGCACAGGCCTTGGCCACCCCTCCAAGATGAGGGGATAGCCCCTGGTATAGGGGATGATGGACCCTAGTAGTTAGGGTTGGGGTGTGGACTGCTCAGGGGGGCTGGGGGAGACAGGTGAGGCCCTGGGGACTATCTTGGGTATATAAGACATACATGTCTTGTCCAGATGGGAAGGATCCTAAAATGGACCAAAGAGAGGGCCGGGCGCGGTGGCTCACGCCTATAATCCCAGCACTTTGAGAGGCCGAGGTGGGCGGATCATGGGGTCAGGAGATCAAGACCATCCTGGCTAACACGGTGAAACCCTATTTCTACTAAAATTACAAAAAGTTAGCCGAGCGTGGTGGCGGGCACCTGTAGTCCCAGCTACTCGGGAGGCTAAGGCAGGAGAATGGCGTGAACCCGGGAGGCGGAGCTTGCAATGAGCCAAGATCACGCCACCACACTCCAGCCTGAGCAACAGAGCGAGACTGTCTCAAAAAAAAAAAAAAAAAAAAAAAAAAAAAAACACCTGGGGCAAGGAGAGGCAAGGACAGATTCACGAGATGTGAGGAGAGAGGCCTTAGGGACAAATGGACATGGTGAGGGTGGCACGGTGGCCCGGGTCTCTGGCCTGGACATGGCGGAAGGGCAGCAGGTCTGGGGCCAGGAGGGGCTCAGTGGGCCCTGCTGCCCTGACTCACAGCTGCCCTTCACCGTTCCCGGCTCCTTCTGTGCCAGCCTCTGTGCTGAGCCTGCCAGGAACACCCTCCTTTCATCTTTCAGCTCCAGCCAGAGGCCATTTCCACCAGGCCACGCGGCCCCATGCTGCCCTCTGACCTCCCATTCTCCTCACCTGACCTGCATCCCAGGGACGGGGATTTAGGACTCTGAGCCTGGCCACCTGCATAGGGCCCACAGGGTCCACACAGGCCCTGCCCGAAGCCTGCCACCCATGGGTCCACACAGGCCCTGCCCAGAGCCCCCCCACTCACAGGTCCACACAGGCCCTGCCCAGAGCCCCCAACTCGGGTCCACACAGGCCCTGCCCAGAGCCCCCAGCTCACGCTTCCATTCATCCAGCGTGCGGTCCACGTCATCAAAGGAGTCGTCATACTTCTGGACCTGGGGCTCATCTTCCGTGTCGTGCAGGGACTCGAAGTAGGGATGGGCCAGTGCCTCGGCTGCCGTCACCCGCTGCTCCGCATCCAGCACCAGCATCTTCTCCAGGAGGTTCACAGCTGCGGGGGAAGGTGCGTCAGGCCAGACTGCGGGAGGCCCCACACTCCAGCACCTGGTGGCCCCCACACTAGCCAGCCCTACCCAGAGGGCTTGCATTGGTCAGGATGGAGGCAAAATCCTTCTTCTCCAACTCAGGGAGGCCCTTCATGTAGTTCTTGGCCTATGTGGAAAGAAAGGGTGAGGGGCCAACACCGAGGCCCGGGTCCGCCCCCACCCCCACCCAGCTCCCCACTCACCACTGACCTCATCACTCTGCAGCCGCTGCACAAACTCAGCTGGAGGCGTCCCTGTCACTTTCATGATCTCCTTCAGCTGGTCCAGGTCTGCACTGAGGTCAGGAGCACAGCTCGGGGGGCCAGAGATCAGGGCCCTCACTGCCCCCACCTGGGCAGGAGCCATCCCCAACCCCCAGAACCCCCCACCTGCGCAGGAGCCATCCCCACCCCCCCAGAACCCCCCATCTGGGCAGGAGCCATCCCCAACCCCAGAACCCTCCACCTGGGCAGGAGCCATCCCCAACCCCCAGAACCCCCCACCTGGGCAGGAGCCATCCCCACCCCCCCAGAACCCCCCACCTGGGCAGGAGCCATCCCCAACCCCCAGAACCCCCCACCTGCGCAGGAGCCATCCCCACCCCCCCAGAACCCCCCATCTGGGCAGGAGCCATCCCCACCCCCCCAGAACCCCCCATCCAGGAGCCACCCCCCCCCCCCCAGAACCCCCCACCTGGGCAGGAGCCACCCCCCCCCAGAACCCCCCACCTGGGCAGGAGCCATCCCCACCCCCCCAAGGGGCAGGAGCCATCCCCACCCGCCCCTGGTGCTGCTGGAGGATACGGTCGCTGCCTTTGAACAGCGTCTTGCCTGTGATCATCTCCGCCATGATGCACCCCACAGACCAGATGTCCACTGAGATAAAAGCCATGGTCAGCCCCATGGGCAGGGGGACGGGATGAGATGGGGAGGGAGGAAACACAGACACAGCCCACCCACCCGGCTCCCACCCCAGCTCAACAGCCTCCCTGGGGAGCAGCCACCACAGGGCTCTCAGTGAAGAAGTAGAGAAGCAGATGGTGCAGCCCGAGAGGCCCAAATCTCTAGGCAGCTTCTCACCCGTCTGCGTGTAGCGCATCCAATTCAAGATGACCTCGGGTGCCCGGTACCACCGGGTCACCACATAGCCAGTCATCTCGCTGTCTGCCTGCCTGGCCAGGCCAAAGTCCAGGATCTGCGGGAAGAATCGGGGAGGTGGGTTCTAGGGGACTCCCAAGGAGCGGACAGGCCACCCATGGTCCAGGAGACCCCGGCGGGGTTGGACTCGAAGCCCCAAGCTGGGGCCTCCTGACAACCTTTGAGGACTTGAGGCCAAGCCCTCGGACCCCAAACTGTGCGAGCTCCTCCCTTTGGCCAGTGCACCGAGCCCAGCTGCCCTTGGGATGGAGCAGGGGCCCTGGGGCTCCCCTCTCCCTGCTGTCACCTGCTGCCCACCAAGGCCTCAGCCCTGTCCTGGACCAGGCAGGGGCCTGGGGGCGCCTCCCACCCTCACCCGCTGCAGGTATGGCATGTGGCATACCACTGCCTCCTGGGGCTCACCCACCCACCAGCTCCTCAGCCACTGCCCAGAGCCTGGGGCCTTGGCCCCCTGCCCAGGCCTGACAGGTGGATTGGTGGGCAGATCCGGAGGGGCCCCTGCCAGGTGGCACACACCTTCAGCTCACAGTCTTCGTTCACAGCCAGGTTGCCAGGCTTCAGGTCCTGGGGACAGAGGAAAGGTGGCCACTGTGCCCCACCCTCCCGAGCATGGACACAGCCAAGAGCCTGGGTGGCACCTAAAGATGGGGCCACCAGACCTGGCCCCCTTGCTCCCTGCAGCCCTTCAAGGACAGACCCAGGTACCTGGGCATCCAGGCAGGCTCCCACCAGGGGCTGTGCCTGAGGTGTGGCTCAGCACCCCCAGACCCCGTCAGCCCCCCCAGACCCTGTCAGACCCTCACAGGTAGGACGTGGAGGCGGGGGATTGCGCTGGGGGAGGGCTGATGGGTGGCTCCTCCACCAGGACTCACTCTGTGGATGATGCCGGCAGCATGGATATACTGCGGGGACAGAAGATTCGGCAGGTTTCAGCGTACCAGGGCCTCAGAGCCACAGGGCCCTCCTCTGCCCAGCCCCGAGGCCCTGCCTGCCTCCCTGCAGCCTCCCCTGGGGCCATACCCTCAGCCCCTTCAGCATCTGGTACACGAGGAACTGGATCCGGTCCTCGCCCAGCTTCTCATGTTTCATAAGCTTGCCCAGGTCGGTGCCCATGAATGGCATCACCAGGTAACTGTGGGAGGGGCCGGAGCACCATCAGTGGGCAGAGCCAGCCTCTGCATCCCAGAGGCCTACCCAGCAGGCCCAGGCTCAGACCCATCCGGGATCCAGCAGGTGCCCCCGGGAAGGTTACCCTGCAGCACCCGTCTCCACTAGCCTCGGCATCCTCACAACCCCACCTTGCAGTGCCAGGCTCCATCCTGCCCCAACTGTCACTGCCAGCAACGCTCACACCTCCCTTCCACTCTGAGGACTGTCAGACAGGCAGGAGGCTGCCCTTTGGGGTTTTTGTTTTTGTTTTTTTTGAGACGGAGTCTCGCTCTGTCCCCCAGGCTGGAGTGCAGTGGCCGGATCTCAGCTCACTGCAAGCTCCGCCTCCCGAGTTCATGCCATTCTCCTGCCTCAGCCTCAGCCTGGGACTACAGGCGCCGCCACCTCGCCCGGCTAGTTTTTTGTATTTTTTAGTAGAGATGGGGTTTCACCATGTTAGCCAGGATGGTCTCGATCTCCTGACCTCGTGATCCGCCCGTCTCGGCCTCCCAAAGTGCTGGGATTACAGGCTTGAGCCACCGCCCCGGCCTCCCTTTGGGGTTTTTGAACCCTCTGCTAAAGTGCCCTGCGTGCCAGGCTGGGGCTGAGGCTGCAGGGCTCGAGTCTTCACAGGCAGGGGAGGGAGGCAGTCAGGTTTCAACCTCGGAACTTTGTGCCAGAGATGAGGGAGGTGCCTGGGGGCGATGGGGGCAAGGCAAGGCATCTGGGTCAGAGGGGCTGGCTGAGCCGGTGGAGACGGACACAGGAGAATGGTATTTAGCACCTCCCCAGAGGCCACTGAGGCCAGCGTGGGTCCTTGACGTCTGCAAGTCAGGCGGGAGGCATCTGCTACCCTCTCCAGGCCTTCCTCAGCCTGGCCCTTCACTCTTGGCCGACAAGGTGTGAGTCCCGGGGTGGTCGGCTGCAGGGCAAGGGCAGGGTGGGTCCTCCCTACCGCTTCTCCCCCACCTGCTGGGAAAGGTCAGCAGCTCCAGTTACTGGCCACACACTTGGTGCCAGGGTCCCGAGCACGGGACCTTCCTGTTAACAAATGGTCAGGTCCAAGGTTCACACCTCTGGTGCCGGAGAGCCCAGGTGCCAGGCGTGAAGGGAGGCAGCAGCCCCAGCTCTGCCCAGCTGTGGGTCCCAGGACCATGTGGGGGAGGGTGTGGGGCAGAGTAGTATGGGGGGGCTTGGCAGTGTGCATCCCCCACTCAGGCTACAGGAAGAGAACCCCATGCCAACCTGGAACCTGAAGCCAGTGCCCAGAGCTGCCCACCACCCCTTGTGCCCAGCAGCCAGCCCAGGTCGGCACTCACAAGTCTGTGAAGTCATCCAGGGTCTCATCAGGAGTGAACACATCCAGCAGCCCAATCACCTGGGGGGCCAGGTAGGGTTGAGAGTGCAGCGGAGGACACGGGCTGGGGCACCCCCCAAGAGTGGCACAGCCCTCTGGGCAGGAAACCCCCTCTGCAGCTGTCGTCATGCCCCACTGTCCAAAGGGCCTGGCTCTGCCCACTGGCAGCGTGGCCCAGCCCTGGCACACATACCCACAGACAGGTTATTTTTGGATGGTGACAGCCGGGATCTTCTGGGGGAAGGGCAACCCGGAGTCTGGGCTGGCTCTGAACCATCCAAAGGGCTCCTGCCACTTGCCCCTTTCTCCCCTCTTTTCCCCAACCAAGCAGACTGACACCCAGGGAAGGGATAGCGCTATGAGGAGAGGCCAGGCCTCTGCTGGTGAGGCCCAGGTGGACAGCACCATGACCCGCCAGACCTGGTCCCCACAGCACCCCTGGTTGGGGAGATGGACAGTGGACAGGTCATGTGATAACTGCCGCCTCAGCATTTTGGGGTGACAGGGTCCCAGGGAGGCCCGGAGAAGTTCTGCACAGCCAAGGATGGAGGGGCAGGTAGACATGTGGGCTGCGGGACACCCGGCAGAGGGCACATGCAGAGTGGCCAAGGCAAGAGGGAGAACACTTGGGAGAGTTTGAGGAACACAGGGAGGGAGGCCAGGTGGCCAAGGCCCAGGCCAGGGAGGGGCTGAGGAGAGGCCAGAGGGAGCCGGCAGGGCAGCACACACCAGGTGAAAGTTTGGCTTTGATCCCAAGAGAAAGGGAAGGATTTAAACGGGTGTGATGCTAAACGCGTCCTGCTGGCCGTGGTGTAGGGACTGGCCAGAGTGAAGCAAGAATGGACCTAAACTGGAAGGACAGCTCTGCCAGAGCCGTGGGCAAGAATGTGGAGGGAGGAGGAGAAGGAACAGAGGCCCGTCCAGGGAGGCCTGGGAGCAGTGGGGTCTGTGGACACGACAGCTGGAGGGTGCCCAAGAGAGCGCTTTGGCAGAAGATGGAAAGCAGGGTCCTGTGGGCTAGGGGCCATAGGACTTGGCTTGGCCTCTGTGGTGTGGGGGCTGGCCTGGAGAGGGAGGTGGCATGGGGATGGCAGGACTGGGGCCTGTGGCAGAGCCTCCTCCCCCGCTGAGCAAGGCATGTGGCCTCACAGAGCTTCAGTCTTCCAGGAAGATGGGGTTCCAGGGAAGGAGCCTCAGCTGCAGGCCGGGAGCCCAGGGGGTGGACCCCCAGGCACAGCAGGGACCCCAGGACAGCAGGGCGGTGGCTAAAGAAAAGCCCAGCGCGGTGGGTCACGGCTGCACTCCCAGCAATTTGGGAGGCGAAGGCAGGCGGATCACGAGGTCAGGAGTTCAAGACCAGCCTGGCCAACATAGTGAAACTCCGTCTCTACTAAAAATACAAAAAGTTAGCCGGGTGTGGTGGTGGGTGCCTAGAGTCACAGCTACTAGAGAGGCTGAGGCAGGAGAATTGTGTGAACCCAGGAGGTGGAGGTCGCAGATCGCGCCATTGCACTCCAGCCTGGGCGACAGAGGGAGACCCCATCTCAAAAAAGAGAAGCCCCAGTGGACGGGCGCGGTGTTTCAGGCCTGTAATCTCAGCACTTTGGGAGGCCGAGGCAGGCGGATCACTCGAGGTCAGGGGTTTGAGACCAGTCTGCCCAAAATAATGAAACACCGTCTCTACTAAAAATACAAAGCATTAGCCAGGCATGGTGGCATGGACCTGTAATCCCAGCTACTCAGGAGGCTGAGGCAGGAGAATCACTTGAACCCAGGAGGCAAAGGTTGTGGTGAGCCGAGATCATGCCATTGCACTCCAGCCTGGGCAACAAGAGCGAAACTCCATCTCAAAAGAAAAAAAAAAAAAGAAGAAAGAAAAGCCCCAGAGCGCTTGGCTGGATGGGGCAAGGCCCAAGCAGGTGAGTGAGTGGGTGGGTGGGGGCAGGGGGCCGAGGGGAAGGCTACAGTCCTGGGGCAAGGTCTTGGTGTGACGGGCGGGATGGGGCAGTGCAGTGGTGGCAAGGTGGGGGCAGGGCTGGGTGTGACGGGGGTGTCGAGGTGGGGGCAAGGTTGGTGTCCACCGCAAACAGATTTCACAGGGCCCGGGGTGGTGAGCTGGGGTCAGGGTGGGCTATGGGAAGCCTCAGAGAAAAGGACCCACCCAAGGGGCTGAGAGAGTGGCGGTGGCCAGGAACCAGGGGGCGGGTGGTTTGCTGGTGGACGCAGGGACTCATTCTCCCAGGGCACCGGTGGCTCGGATGACCCAGGAGGGTCCAGAGCATCTCACACTGGAGCTAAGGTCCGGGCGCCCAGACCACCTGCCTTCAGGCTGGGCCCAGACCAGGGGCAGGGCAGGAGTGACATGGGGGGCAGTGGACAAGTAAGACTGTGTCCAGAAACCAGAGGGCCCCTGGCAGAGAAGTCAGGCTCTTCGCAGCCAGCCACTCCGTGGGAGAGGCCCAGGGCAGCTGTGCATGGCATCTCACAGGCAGGACTGGAAAAGATGGGCCCCCACAACGAAAGGGAGGGTGTCTGTGAGATGACCACCACGCCCAGTGCCCCCCAAACAGCAGCTCCCTGAACCCTTCACTCACCCCCAGGGTTCACCATACTCCCTACGTTCTGGCGCCCCCCTCCTCCCCCTCCACCAGGTCGGAAGACTCGGGAGATGGACAGCAACAAAGTGGGCTCCACAGAGGGGCTGGAGAGGGGCCGGGATGGGAAAGAGAAGGTGCCCCTTCCAGGAAAATCCTCCTGCCGGGAGCATCCTCTCACCGCGGGCTTCCTGGCTGGGGGCAGGGTTTGGCGTGAGACCTGGAGGATCCCCTGGGCCTGGCCAAGTCGTGTCCCCTGACCAGGGCCTGGCTGAGACGCCAAGTCAAGGGGCTCTTTCCCGGGCCTGGCAGAGGAGGGGGAATGGCCCTTGGGGGAGTCGTCTCCTTGCTCTCCTTCTCCCCTGGGGGCCCACGGCCAGACCCCCGCCCCGCCCCACAGCAGGTTGCCTGGGGAAGGGGTTGCCGGGTGGAGGGACCCAGCCCAGCCGAACCGAGCCTAGGCCGGGGCGCCTTCCCGGAGCGGGGTCGCGCGACTCACGTTCTCGTGGCGCATGTGCTTGAGCAGGCGCAGCTCGCGGTAGGCGCGCTTGGCGAACAGCTCGGACTGGAAGGGCCGGTACAGCTTCTTGATGGCCACCTTAGCGCCGGTGCGGCTGTCCACGGCCGAGCTGCGGGGCGGACCGCTTAGCGGGAAGGCCGGGCACCCCGCGCAGGCCCCGCCCGCCTCGCCGGCCGCCCCGCCCGGCCCGCGCTCACCACACCGCGCCATAGGCGCCCGAGCCCACGGGCTGCAGGTCCCGGTACACGGCGCGCACCTCCCAGGCCGTCTTGGTCACCTCCTGGCGGTAAAAGCCACTGCGGGCAGGCGGCGGAGAGCTCATGGCAGGCCCGGGAGCCGCCCACCCCGCAGAGCCCGCGGGCGGTGCCCCAGGACCGGGGACCCAGGATCGGCGGGGCTTCCTCGGCGTGCGCCCCGGGCCGACTCCGCGCTGCTCGCCCGCCCGCCGCTGGGACGCTCCTGTTCCCGGCCCTTCCCTCGGGGATGCCCCAGGTGCCGACCCTGGCCCGACCCCGACCCAGGCAGCGCACGGCCCCTCCCCCGCCCGGGGACCAACCGGCCCGCGGGCGGCGCGCACGTGACGCCCTCGCCCGCCCTCCGGCCCCTCCGGAAACCCGAGGCGGCCGCCGCCGGGGGAGGGCCGGAGCCTGGAGGGAAGCGCAGGGGGAGGGGAGCGCCGCCCCGCAGCTTTGTCCCGACCTAGGGCCGGACGCGGCGCGGAGATACCCCTGTCAGCCTCTCCCCTTTGGCTGAACTGCCCCGCTCTGGGGGTGGAGCCGGGGGAGTGGGGAGCTCCTGCTGAGACCCTGGGCTCCAGTCCTGACTGCCCATGGTTCCAGGGCGCAGGGCCCATCCTTGACAGCCTGAGCGCTGACTTCTATCGGCAGTCCCAAGTTGGGCTGAGCCCTGTGTACCTAGAGTCAACTTCCCACGCCACCCCCAAGGATGCCCTACCTCTGCGCCTGATCCATCCATCCCCGAATGGGGGGTCCATCTGCACCTGTCTTGCCTGTATCCCTCTTTCTACACGGAGGGGTCTGTCTCCCAAAATCCTCAGGCTGCATCCCCAACCCCCACCCCTGTGGCCACTGACCCCGGGCCTCTCAGTCCCATAGGTCCCCGAGGGCCCTTTTGGACACCCAACTCCTCCCCCTGCTCCCCCCATCTGCGGGGTGACTGCTGCAAGTGTTGCAAGTGCTGGTGCCCCTGCCCGTCCCATCCCTGCCTGTCCTGTCCTGCAAAACCCAGGCTGAGGGTGGCTGCACTGTCTCCAGCAGGGATGGGGGCCTGCTGGGGCCCTCAGCCTGACCCCTCTGTGTGGGCGTTATCTTCCCATATGTCTGGCCCCATCCTAGACCAGATGCTCTGGTGGGCGAAGCCCCACCCTGACACCCCCTCCGCAGTCCAGAAACCTGGGTCTGAGGAGGGATGTGGGTGCACCCCGGGAGCCCACTGGGCTGGTGGGTAACAGGATCGCTAGGGCCCTCTGCCCCGCCCTCCGGCCATGAATCAGCAGCTCAGCCGCTCAAGGGCGGGAGGAGCTTTACACCTGGGCTTTGGGCTGTGTTCCGTGGCATTCATCAGCTCGTGCCCAGTGAGCAGGGGCAGCCCGGGGCTGCCCAAACCACAGCTGCCTGTGGCCTGCACCCTTTGTGCCCTGGGCTGCCTGTGGCACTCCATCTACCTCTTTCAGGAAGCCCAGCTGCCACTGCTGTCCCCCTTAACTCCCCGTGGTGGAGCTCAGGGGTCCAGAAGGCCCCGCACAGACCAGGCTTCTGAGGTGGGGCTGTGTCCCCATTCTGCTCCCACCCCCAACCACCAACACTGGACTTCCCCCAGGACTGACCACTACACTGATGAGGCCCCAGGAGGGCCCCCAACTCCCAGACAGTTTCCACCCCTACCCAAGACCCAAGCAAGGGCACAGACTGTCCCTGGCCCCTAGAGACACTGCCTGACCCCAAATGGTCTGGCCCCTCCCCCACACGTAAGCTGCAGAGCATAGTGGGAACGGGACCAGCACACACATTCTCTGGGTTAAAGTGGCCTCTTTTTCCTTCACCAGGAAGGAAAGGAAAGCTATTTTCCCTAGCCCACCCAGCCCCCGCCCAGGGATGGGCAGACCCTTGCTCCCTTGACACCCAACTTCCCCCCAGCCAGCTTCCCTGACCACTGAGGGGTGGGGAGGTGGTGTCTGGATCTTGGCCCGAAGCCAAGCCTGCCCAGTACATCCCCACAGGGCAGCTGGGGTCACCATCTGGGTGGCCATCCCACCCTGTGCCCTCAGAGCCCACCCATCAGCCGTGTCCTCCCCTGGTCCCCCTGGGCTCAGACCCTCCAGGGAGCAGGGAGGGTGCCAGAAGATGGCCACTGGTCTGACTGGGGGCCTGAGGGATCTGGCCAGCTAGAGGTGAGTGATGCAGAGTGACCCAGACACTCCCCCCATGCCCAGCAG
This sequence comes from Macaca thibetana thibetana, assembly GCF_024542745.1. NCBI lineage: Eukaryota > Metazoa > Chordata > Mammalia > Primates > Cercopithecidae > Macaca > Macaca thibetana. Next base: position 534,255 of record NC_065587.1, on the reverse strand, counting down.
TGGGGATGGCGGGGGCAGCAGGGCCTGGAGTGGCCTTTGGATATGAACCGAGCGAGAGAACCCCCTTTATTGTGCACCCCTGGTGCAGGCACTTGACACCCAGGCTTCCCTGGGCCCCTCGAGGCAAGAGGTCACCCCCTTTCCAGGGCAGAGCCATACCCCCAACTCAGCTCTGGGCAGGGTCCCGTCTCCGAGGTTACTGGATCAGCTCCATCCTGGGACAAGGAAAGAGGACTGACCCGCAGACCAGAGCACCTCAGATCTCCGGCTGCAGGGCCACAACGGTGGGCAGAGGTAGAGAGCGGGCCAGGGTGCGGCGCACAAGTGTCTGAGTCCAAGTCCACACCCGCGTGTGCTGCCTGCCTTAGCGTCCTCAAGGCCAAACCACCCAGTCACCCCCAGCCTCAGGAGCCTGCTGCAGGTCACATATCCGAGGAGAAAGCCCGTGCTGGCGCTCATGTGGCTGCCCTTTCGCCCACTGGAGCCCCCAGTCTGAAACACCCCTCACAGCATCAGGAACTGAGGAGAGGGAAGGCAACAGCACGCCCGCCCCAGCGCCAGCTTCTTGCCAGGCATGGCTGCTGGCCCTTAGGCGCCCACAGATTCACATGCACCATATCACATGTGCCCTGACATATGAACACGAGGAGTGCACGCTCATCCACATGTGCCCACACACACCCACGGGTGAACACAAGGCTCCAGGCAGCTTTTCTCATTTGACACCTGGTGGTTGTCCGTGCCCAGCCTGGTGGCACACTGGCTCTGCCACTCCTCTTAGACCTGTGGGTCTCAGCACTGACCAGGACAGCCCCCTACTTCCAGGCTGAGCAGCTCTAACCACTGAGACCTCTCCCTTTGAGTCTCCCAGGGTCCCGGCCCCAGCGTGTCCTCCAGAGAGCCCTGGGACAGAAGAGACCCCAAGGTTGACGCTCCCCAATGGGTCAGCCTGGGACAGACAGGGGAACTCCGCAGGGGTGCCCTTTTGGCATCCAGGACCCCACAGTCAGGTCCCAATGGAGAGCGCAGTAGCCAGAAGGGAGCAGAAGGACCAAGGTAGGCCCAGGGACACTTGTGCCCAGACTCCTACACATGGCAAGCACATGTACACACATGTTTGTGCATGCATACATGTGTGTAGATTATCCTGAAGGCGAGGGGTCCTAGGTCAGGAGTCAGTGACCATAGGAATGTGGGAGGTGCCTCTTGAGGAAATCGGACCAGCTGTGGAAGGGTGCAGGCCCAAGCCCCTCCACAAGCTCTTAGGGGCTGCTGGGCGGCACCTCACTGCTCAATCTCCAGGCTGCCAGGCGGCTTCGGTGGCTCTGGGGGCTTGAAGCTGAGGACTTCCTGGTAGGTGAGCTCTAGGAGGTGAAGGGAAAGGGTGAGCCTGTGCCTCGCACAGCCCAGCCCCCCACCTGCTTGTCTGGCACCTGCCACCCAGCCCAGGCCCACCACCCTGTGACAGCAGCCTCAGCAGAGTCTGGGAGCCAGAACCTGCCCTGTGCCACTCCCCAACCCCACCCACCCCCAGCCTGTGCTGGACACCCGAATGCCCTTCCACACCTGACCAGTCTGGAGAGGAACTGGGGCATTTCCTGCCTCTGGGGAAATGGAGCCTGCAGGCCCCTGGACCCACCCACAGCCACTGCCATGCCCACCCTTCCACTCCTCCAGCGTGCGCTCCTTAGCCTCAACGCTCTCATCATACGGCTCGGCCTCTGGCTCATCCTCAGGGTCATGGTACTGGCTGAAGTAGGCGTGGGCCAATGCCTCGGCAGCACTGACCCTCTGGTCACTGTCCAGCACCAGCATCCTTCCAAGGAGGTCTATGGCTGCAGGGGAGCCAGTGGCAGGGAGGAGAGGGTCAGCTCTGTATCCAGGGCCAGATATGGAGCCCAGTCTAGCCCCAGGGCAGTCCTCACCCAGGGGGTTGGCTCCATGGAAGATGCTGCTCAGGTCCTTCTGGGGCATGGGGGGCAGGGACTGGATGTATGTCCGGGCCTGGAGGGCACACGAGAACACCTGGGGAGGCTGCTCACTCTCTGCCTCCCTGGCCCCAAACTGGGGCTTCTCTTGGCAAGCCCCCAGACTCAATTCACTCCAACAGGCTAGGACAAGGGCACAGGCAGACCAGTGACTCTCTCCACATAGGGTCCGGTGACTAGCTCCTCACTTGGCCCCTAACGCCTGCAGGAGCTGGGTCCAAGTACACTCCCTCCACCCAGCCCAACCCCACTGCCCTGGCCAGGCACTGCTTGCTGGGGTCATGGTTTTGCACTCACTGTCCCTGGTGTCAGGAACATCTTCCCCCTTCTCCTGTTTCCCCTGCAGGGATTGGGCACCTGACGTAGTCTCTATCCCACCACATCCCATGTTCCCCATTTTGTCCCCACATTTCCACACCACCCTCTCCCCGAGAGAGCCTGGGACTCGACCAGCAGAGGGAGGAGACTCGACCAGCAGAGAGGCAGACTCGACCAGCAGAGGCAGAGAGCCTGGGACTCGACCAGCAGAGGCAGGCACCAACTCACGTGTTCCGAGGAGATCTTTGCCAGAACCTCGGGGCTGGGTGTGCCCACCACTTCCATGATGCGCTTCAGCTGGTCAATGTCTGTATCACTCAGGAAACACCCACGGGCCAGCCAAGGACCTCTCTTGGGCCCCCAGACCCAAAACTTTGGGGCGCTGCCCAGAGCCCGCTCTCCTAGAGCTGAGGATGGCCAGCCCAAAGTAGCATGGCATGGGGGGCAGAAGAGGCAAGACCCGCCAGAAGGGGCCAGCGCTGGTCCCTACCCTACAAGAGGGGCCCTGTTTGACCCTGCTCCCCAACCTGAGCCAAGGATACAGTCGCTTCCCGGGAAGAGGGCCTTGCCCTGGAGCAGCTCAGCCATGATGCAGCCCACGGACCAGATGTCCACTGTTTGAGGGCGAGGGGGCCTCCATCAGTGTGCTCACCCCAAGTCCCTCCTCCAGGAGACCCACAGTCACATCCAGGCCCTGAGACGGGCAGACCCCCTCCTCCGCCATACCCAACCCCCCTGGGCAGGGGGAGGCCTGTAGCTGCAGGGCCAGAGGAGGCCAGCACCCGTCATGCTCTAGCGGCCTCTGAAGGGCTGCCTTTGAATGTGGGTCCCACATTCTTGGGGACCTTGCCCGCCCCCCAAGACCTGGCATGCAGAACCAGTCCAGGGCCAGACGAGGCCCTCGGCCTTCGTCCCCCCAGGCCTTCCCCCTGCACCTGTCTGGTTGTAATGCATCCAGTTTAGCATTATCTCAGGTGCCCGGTACCAGCGCGTGGCCACGTAGCCGGTCATCTCCTCATCTGCCTGGCGCGCCAGCCCGAAGTCCAGGATCTGGGGCGACCACGAGGTGTTCTCAAGCTCGTCACGGGCTTCGCCACCGCCCTGCCCATCCCTGCCCGCGGGCCTCACCCTGAGCTCACAGTCCTCGTTCACAGCCACGTTGCTGGGCTTCAGGTCCTGCAGGTCACGCGGAGCGTGAGCACAGGAGGCCGGGACGGAGCCCTGCTGGACCCGACCCTCACCCTGCGGTCGCACCTACCCGGTGGATGATCCCGGCCGAGTGGATGTACTGCGGGAGGGGGATCGTGGTGAGCGCCAGGCCCGGCCCGCCCGCCGCCGGCGAGGGGACCCGCGAAACCCAGGGCGCCCTACCTTTAGCCCGCGCAGCAGTTGGTAAACCAGGAACTGAACGTGCTCGTCGCTCAGCGCCTGGCACTTGACGATGTTGTTCAGGTCGGCGCCCATGAGGGTGGTCACCAAGTACCTGGGGCGGGGTCAGGGGGTCAGGACAGGGCCCCACCGCCGCTCCGCGAACGCGCTCCCCGCTGCCTCGCCCGCCCCGCCGCTCACACTTCGCTGAAGTCCTCGATGGACGTGGCCGGCGTGAAGACGTCCAGAAGCCCGATGACCTGGGTGGCAGGGGGCGTCAGGGCCGGGCGGCGAACCCCCGGCTGTGGTTCAACCCCCCCGGGCCCCGCCCCGCAGCGCCAGGCCGTGCCCCCTATGGCCACGCCCCCATCACCAGAGCTCACCCACCCATTGGCTGCGCCCGTGGCCCCGCCCCTGGACGCGCCCTCCCCCCCACGGCCCGCCCCCGGCTCACGTTCTCGTGCTTCAGGTGCTTGAGCAGCCGCAGCTCCCGGTACGTTCTGCGCGCGTGGATCAGCGACTGGAAGGGGCGCGACAGCTTCTTCACCGCCACCTTCTGGCGCAGCCGCGCGTCGTAGGCCGAACTGGAAGGCGGGCGAGTGAGGCGGCGCCGGGAGGGGTCCGAGGGCAGCCGCCCGCGCGCACACGCGCTCCCGTCCGCACGCGCGTGGACCCGGGCGGCGCCGCTCTCGCCGCTTCTCTGTGGGGATGGGGCAGTGGAGCTTTTCCGCCCCGGCCCCGGCCCCAGCCCCGCCGCCCCAGCTCGGCCTCCCGCCTCGGGCCTACCCTCTCCGTGCTTGCTGGGAAGGAGCCCCTGGGGCTGGACCGCCATGCGTGTGTTCGCCCCTCAAGGTCCTGGACCTTCTCTGTCCCCTGACCCCACTGATTCCCACTCCCAACCAGGGGCCCCCATTCAAAGCGAGGCTGGGGGAGAGGCCCCCCACCCAGCGTGGAAAAACACAGCAGGAAAACAGCCACTGGCATTCACCTGCAGCAGACCGGCCTCCCTCTGCCCCATAGACCCCATGGTCCCAGGAGGCTCATGGAGGGGGATTCTAGAGCCACCTCAAAGCCCCTGGACCCCCAGTGCCTCCGAACGTTCAAAATGCGGAGGGAAAGTTGGTCAGAGTGTTTATTGCATCATTATTTGGAACAAAACCTGGACAGAAGGTGATGTACAGCTGAGGGCGTGTGCTGGCCCCACAGAACAGCCCTTCGCCCAGCCCCACTTCCCAGAGGTCCAGACCCTCCACCCTGCACCAGCTTCCTGAGCGCACACTCCCTTTGCCAGTGACCCCTCATCCCACCCTCCCATGTCCCACTGCCCTCAGCCCTGCTAAAGGCAAGGCCTTTGCACAGCCTGTTCCCTCTCGCTGATTCTTGCCCCTTCTCTCCCTCCTACTTCTGTCTCTTGGGATCCTGTCCCAGAGGAAGTGGAGGCTGCGGCCACCCCCATGCCCACACATCGGGGAGCAGGGGCGGTTCCCGCTGGGTCTGGGATGCTCATGGGCCCAGGTCGAGGTGCCTGGGGCAGCCATGCTCCCAGCCTACGACCAGGGAAAGGTGCTTCTGAGGTGGTGAGGCGAGTGGCCCCGCACATGGGGCAGCAGGTTCTTTTGGCCAATTGTATCTGTGCGGTCAGGTGACAGGAAATTGGCACCCGGTCCGCACCCTTGGCAGTGGAACTGAGAAAATGGGCCAGGGGTGCAAGGGGGGAGACCAGGCCTCACTCGGAGAACCGGACACCCCTCAGCAACTCCCAGAGTCCAGCTAGGCCCCGCCCTAGTTCCCTATGGCCACTCCCACACTGTCCCAGACCGTTTTCCTGCCCTTGAGGTCTCAGAGAGGAAGACAGATCTGTGCTGGCATGATGGCTAGCATGACCCACCTGCAGCTTCTGACGGATGGCTAGGGACCACGCCAGAAGACAGCCTGCCCTGGGACCCCCAGCCCTGATGCTGGCTCCTGAGCTCTGAATCTGGTGGGCCTAGAGATCCCACTTCCAACCTGCAAGTGCCTGGGACAACGCCCTGCTCTGGCTGCCTCTGCCTTCACGCCCCACCAGGACCCCCCAGTGGGCAGCAGCTAAGGGGCACTGGCCGTGGTGAGGACTCAGCTGCACCTCTCAAAGCCTGTACCCATGATCGGCCTCCCAGTCAACATGGAAGCTGAAACTTAGGACTCTTGGTAATCACCTCACCCTAAGCCCCTCCAACCCTGGCTGCCCTGGTAACTAGAGGCCTTGGCCCAGTCGACCCCCTCCCCCACCCAGATTCTGTCGTCTTCCTGGGCCCCAGGCCAGGTCCTCTGGCCCCAGGGCCTAAGTGGGGTTTGTGGTCTGAGGGGGAGCCTGAGGCCATCCCAGGGGGAAAGGTCTTGGCTTCCGGGAGCGGGGCTTCCCTTTTCAGACAATAGCCCCCAGCCCGGGCGGGGGAGGGGCATCCGCTAGACCCAGGGGGCTGCCTGACCCGACTCAGTGGGTGCTCAGACATTTAGGGGCCCGGACATCAGGGTGGCTCGGGGCTCGGTCGCGTGAGACCCACCCTCACGTCGGCTGTGACCCCCCGGGCCTCAGGCCTGGTGGGGGGCGGTCCGAATCGGGCGAGGCCGGAGGACCCCCTCCCTCCCGGTAACGGCGTCTGCTTGGAAAGTTTCTTTACGCCGCCCCCCCATTCATTCCTCAGATCCGCGCGGCGCCCGGGGGCGGAGGCAGGGCGAGGCCCCTCCCCACGCCGAGAACCTCGCGCGGGCTAGGAGGGGACGCGCTCTCCGGCCCGGCCCGGCCCCCACCCAGCACCCCCTGCGCCCCGCCCCTACCAGACGGAGCCGTAGGCGCCCGAGCCCACCGGGCGCAGCCCCTGCAGCCGCTGCGGCACCTCCCACACGGTCTTGTTCAGCTCCTGCCGGTAGAAGCCGGCGCGAGGGCCCGACATGTCCGGACCGGCCGCCGCTCCGCCCGGGGCCAGCCCCGCGCCCCGCGCCCGCGCCCGAGCCGAGCCCGAGCCGAGCGGAGCGGAGCGGAGGGCGGCGGAGGCGGTGGCGGCGGGCGGGGCGGGGCTCCGGGGCGGGGCCGGGAGGCCCGGGCGGATTTCCCGGGCTGGGTGGCTGGGGCGTGGGGGGGTTCCCGAAGACAAATGCGCTGCTTCCTGCGCCTCGGAGGCGGCGGCGGAGCGGAAACCAGCCCTCCCCTTCCCGGGGGGGCGCCAAGGGCGGACACCTCCCTCCAGCTCTCACCTCCTGGGGGCCGCGCGCTTCTCCAGATTTGCGCCCGCGTCTGGGCTCGACCCGGGCTTCCCCACCCCGGCGGCGCCCTCCCCAACGAGGAAGAACCGTCAAAACCGAAGAAGCCTTGGGTGAACCATGGGAAGTATTTTTCATCAAGACAGAAATAAGAATAGCACCTCCCAAAGACTCGGCACTGGATAGGAAAATAAGCCGAAAGGCGTTGGGACGGGGCTGGCGTGGCTTTCTCACGCAGGATCTGCAGGCCTTGGTCTGCGGCGCGCCTCGGAGAACCTTCCAGGCCTCCTGCCCCGGATCGCCCTGACCTCCCCTCTGGGAGAGGTGCGACCGCTGGACTGTCAGGACCAGGGACAGCGGCGTCACCGCGGGGCCTTCCTACCCACAAACAGCGGCCCCAAACGGATCCTTTTTGCTGCCCAGAACCTTTCCTCCTCCTTAGCTGCCACTTCTAGGAAGCCCACCCTGACTATCCCAGGTCCGAGGAGCCGCCTTTGGGTGCAGGGTCCTTGAAGTCAGCCCCGCGGGCGGCCAGGCGCGGGGGGCTGCCTCGGCGGGGAAGGGGGCAGCGCTCCACTCCTTCTCGGCGTCTGTGCCGCGCCCGGGGCCGCACAGCTACTTTTATTCCCACTGGAAAGTGACCAGGGCTCGGAGGAGCATTGCCTCCTGGAGCACCGGTCACCGACCTCCGCCCTGGTAGAGCAGTGGGTGGGAGGTTTCGTGGCTGGGCGGCCCCCTCCAGCGAAGTGAGAAATCAGGATCCCAGTGGCCCAAATAACTCCTTTTTTAAAACATTAAAATCCGAGTTTTAATATCAAATCTGATTTTTATATATCGGCAACCAAATTAAAACAGCCAGCGCGGTCCTGGCCAACGGACCCATGCACACCGCGGCGAAGGAACGGGTCTCAGTCCCAGCCGCTCCGGCCTCTTTTGCATGACCAAGCCCCGTGCCTCAGTTTCCCCAGTGGAAGCCGGCATCCGACTTGGGGCCTGGCGCGGGCCCGGGGATGGCCTCTGTCCTCGCTGGGGCTGGATTGGGGCGAGGACACCGGTGGCCTCCCGGAGGGCCCCCGCCCCGGGTCGCCTTTCACTGGGCCAGGCTGGGTTTTGTGCGGAATTAATGGAGCTTCAGCTAAAGGAGTAGGAGGCGGGAGCGCAGCCCCGGGGCTGTGGGAACCGCGGCCGCGGCCGCCGGGGGAGGGGAGCGGCCTTTGTCTGTACCGCGGCCGGGCGGGGCGGGAATCGAGTTCCCATAGCGACCGGCCCCGCCCCTGCGCCTCCCGGGGGACTGGGCGGCTCGGTTCTCGCCCCAGGGTAGGGGACATGGAGGTGGGGAGGTGTCAGGCTTCCCCCAGGCGCCGCCCGCCCGCAATCCTCCCGGCCAGGGGGGGGGGGGGGGGCTCAGCGGGTCAGGTGAGCGTGTGTGTGGGGGGCGGGGGACAGGACCCTCTCGCGACTGAGCTGACCTGCCCCGGGCATTAGAGGTCCCACCCATGCGCCTACCGGGGACAGTGTGGGGTCGTGGCACTGCCGAGGAGTGACCACTGAGGAGTTTCGGGTGGTGCGAGGACCCGGAGGCCGCCTTCCAGTAGAGGCACCGTCAGAGCGCGGTGGGGGCCAGGGAAGCCCCCCTGGAGGGAGCTGCCAGTGGAGGACAGTCCCAGGCCCAGAGGGGAAGCAGGCTGGTGGTGACAGGACTGCCCTGGGTCAGGGGAGCCGGGAAGGGCAGGTGGCAGGGCAGGAGTGAGAGGCCCTGGGCCAGAGGCACCTCCTACCCAGCTGATTCACTGTGGTCCCTGAATACAGCAGACCACCCCTCCTCCGTGCTCATCCCCCCCATCCCACTGCCTGCTGGTCCTGGCTACCCCTCCTCACTGGAGGGGTGTGACAGCCCCTCTCTGGTCCCCCGGTCCCTCCCAGCTGGCCTCTTCCTGCAGTCAGTGAACGTCCTAAAAGGCAAATCTGGCCTTGCTCACTGGGGGACCAGGTGATGGTGGGTGCGGAGCTGATTTAGCAGAGGACTTGTCCTGCCGGTAAGAAGCAAGCAGGATGTAGCCCTGGGCTGGTGAGCTACCCACTGCCTCTCCTCCCACCACTCTGGGAGGAAAATGGGACTTGGAAAGCACCAGGAAGGACAGGCCACCCCTCGTCTGTCCCCAGATGATCACTCCGGCCCACCCATGTGCACCCCAGCAGCTATGCCCGGGTTTTACCCATGCCGGCCCCCACCTGGGTGCTGGACTGCTGGGCCTGCAGCCTCTCCCGAGCCCCAAGTTTCACGTGTGTGGGGTCTCACTGAACCTTCCCTTCTTTCCTGACTGCCCAGTGAGACAGGGGTCTAGTACGGAAGCCAGGCCTCCAGGTCCCCAGCCCCCTGCACGATGGTCTGCAGGGGTCGAGTACAGAAGCCAGGCCTCCAGGTCCCCAGCCCCCTGCACGATGGTCTGCAGGGGTCGAGTACGGAAGCCAGGCCTCCAGGTCCCCAGCCCCCTGCACGATGGTCTGCAGGGGTCTAGTACGGAAGCCAGGCCTCCAGGTCCCCAGCCCCCTGCACGATGGTCTGCAGGGGTCTAGTACGGAAGCCAGGCCTCCAGGTCCCCAGCCCCCTGCACGATGGTCTGCAGGGGTCTAGTACGGAAGCCAGGCCTCCAGGTCCCCAGCCCCCTGCACGATGGTCTGCAGGGGTCGAGTACGGAAGCCAGGCCTCCAGGTCCCCAGCCCCCTGCACGATGGTCTGCAGGGGTCTAGTACGGAAGCCAGGCCTCCAGGTCCCCAGCCCCCTGCACGATGGTCTGCAGGGGTCGAGTACGGAAGCCAGGCCTCCAGGTTCCCAGCTCACTACCTGAGACCTGCCACTCAGCACTTCAGACTTCGGTCCACCCCCTTGCTCTGATCTTCTGACCAGCCATGTCTCTGGGAAGGGAGGAACCCAATGTCATTTCAGGGGTCCCTAGAGCAGGGGATGTCAGTTTGCCTTGTACCCCTTTCTCCTGTGGGGGAGAGAAGGCCACCCGTTTTTCATCGTGGCTTGAATGGAGGTGCCCCAGTCCAAAGGGGACTCGAGCAGTGGAGGCCTTGCCCATCAAGAGACCCTGGCCTTGATGTGCCCCAGTCGGGGAGACAGGCTGGGGCTGCCTGAGAACGGATCCTCGTGAGTGGGTCAGCAGTCCAGACCAGCAGAACCTCAGGATGTGTGCCTAGATCCAGCCACATCTGAAGCTGGGCCTTCACTTTGTGTCTGGAGCACTGAATGCCCCTCTGCCTGGGCTGTCTGTATTCTTGGTGCACAGGGGAGGCTCCGAGCCCTGCCTGTCGTGGTTGTTGCTGTTCCTAGCGCTCAAGACAGTGCATGCATGGTGTGCAGTGGCCATTTGGTAAGAATGTGTTGCATGAAAGAAGCAGGCCATGGAAGCCACCAGATGGCACCAGAAGCAGTCCTACATTCCAGCACCCCCCACCTCCCCCAAGCACCCCTATTAGCCCCCTCCACCTCCCCCTAGCACCCCTCCCAGCCCCCTTCACCTCACACGAGCACCCCTTCCAGCCCCCTCCACCTCACCGCAGCTCCCCTCCCAGCAGGGCCCACAGAGCCCAGGGAAGGGGTGGTGAACAGGGGCACCGCAGCCCCAGTAGGAACTCAGCCAACCCACAGAGTGAAAAAGACGACTGTATTTGATTTACAATGAACAAGATTTACAAAAAGGGGTAGGGTGGTCTTGGTGGAACTGCTCCCAGTCCCACTGGACTGGGTGGGGCTCTAGGGCAGCCTGTCTGACAGACCAGGACCCCAGGATGTCTGGGCCCCGACGCAGGACTTGACCTACGACTCGACCTTTGACGTGGGGCCCAGCAGCCGAGTCCACCCAGAGTGCCGGCACCCTTGGGAGGCCGGTGAGGTCAGCAAGGCATTGTACCGCTTTTTCTCCTCCTCCCATCCCGAGGTGGACAGACGGACGCAGGATCTGGGAGCTTGCCCTGGGGGCCACAGGCCCTCAGATCCCCAGGGGCCCAACCCAGGGGCATGGAGGCGGCTGCTGGTGCGTGGGCGGAGGCGGAGGCCAGCTGCCCCCAGCGTGGCAGCGTAAGGCACATTTTCAAATCACTCGAGACTCGACAGTGAACACCCGATGCTGGTTCTGCCGCCGGAGGGAGCTGGGGCTGGGGCCGGGTCTGGTGCTGGTGCTGGTGCTGGTGCAGCGCCCAGGCGGTATTGCTCAGAGGAAGATGCTACAGTCTAGACGTTGGGTGGGTTCCTGCTGCACCCACTCCCGCATGGGGCGCGTTCTCCTGGGGAGGGTGGGGGCCTCAGCCACAGCCACTTGGCCTCCTCCCCCGAGGGGCTCTCAGGTACCTTGGGTACCTACGCCCCAAGGCAGCACTGGAGATTGGAGGTCAGAGGTCAGTGACCTTGTTCTCCAGCGCAGCCGCAATCTGCTGCAGGCGGAAGGCCAGCTGCATCTTCTGGGCGGCGGGGTCCTCCTCCAAGGCATTGATGATCTGAGGGAGAGTCCCATCAGAGCACATTGGGGGATCGCCCGGCCCCCCCCCCGCCCCCAGGGGCCTGACCCTACCTCGTCATAGTACTTCTGTGTGTATTGGTAGAGCTGGTGTAGTGCCACGAGGGTGTTTAGGGAGTCCGTGTGTGCCTGCGGGGTGACGGGACGGTCAGGGCAGAAAAGGGGCTGTGGGAGCCCCAGGGCTGGCAGGGGTAGTGCAGGACGCCCAGGACAAGAGGCCTCCCCGGGGCAGCAGCTGGGGCCTTGGGCACAGGCAGCACTTAGGGACCCCCATGTGGCGTGGCCTTAGACACCCACGCAGACAGAATCCTGCACACACAACCATCTCAGTGTCTTCTTGTGTGATGCACGGCTGTGGGTGGAGTCACAGGGAGGGGGCGCTGTGGGCATGGCTGTGGATGGACCCACAGGGAGGGGGCGCTGTGGGCACGGCTGTGGGTGGTGGAGCCACAGGGAGGGGGCGCTGTGGGCACGGCTGTGGGTGGTGGAGCCACAGGGAGGGGGCGCTGTGGGCACAGCTGTGGATGGACCCACAGGGAGGGGGCGCTGTGGGCATGGCCGTGGGTTGAGCCACAGGGAGGGGGCGCTGTGGGCACGGCTGTGGGTGGACCCACAGGGAGAGGCACTGTGGGCATGGCTGTGGGTGGACCCACAGGGAGGGGGCGCTATGGGCATGGCTGTGGGTGGAGTCACAGGGAGGGGGCACTGTGGGCATGGCTGTGGGTGGAGCCACAGGGAGGGGGTGCTGCGGGCATGGCTGTGGGTGGAGCCACAGGAAGGGGGTGCTGTGGGCATGGCCGTGGGTTGAGCCACAGGGAGGGGGTGCTGTGGGCATGGCCTGGCTTCAAACAGCTCACACTCCCCACACACAGCACGCTCAATTCACATGGCTGGGCCCACCTCGAGGTCCCACCCCACCCTCTCTCCCCTTCAACACCATTTAACCCCTGCCCTGCAGCTCAGGGCCAGGCTCAGCACAGGGTAGTAGGAGCCAGGAGCAGGGGACGGCCGTGGGTGCGTCCCTGGTGGCCTCCTTACCCGGGAAATCTCTGCCAGGTGTGTGTTCATGTCCTGGTCGCTGACCTGCACCATCTGCCGGATGCCCTTGTAGTAACTGCAGGGGTGGGAGCACCACAGTGTGGGCAGCGGGGGACACAAAGGGGGTGGTGGGAGAAACCAAGGCCTGAACCTCCCCGCAGGGGGTCGAGGGTGGGCACGGGGGCCTGGCCTGGAGGGCGGGCAGCACTTACTCCTCCACCATCTTCTTGTAGGTGGAGATCTCCTTGGCATACAGCAGCTTGTTGCTGGGAGAGTCCTGTCGGGGAGAAAACCCAGTGATGCCTGGCCAAGGGGCCCAGGCTGGGGCCGCTCAGAGTCCCCCTGGGTAGCCTCCCCTGCCCTGAACTGACACTTTCATCAAGAAAAGTATGGGCCGGGCACAGTGGCTCATGCCTGTAATCCTAACACTTTAGGAGGCTGAGGCGGGCAGATCACCTGAGGTCACGGGTTCAAGACCAGCCTGCCCAACATGGTGAAACCCCGTCTCCACTAAAAATACAAAAATTAGCCGGGTGTGGTGGTGGGCACCCGTAATCCCAGCTACTCGGGAGGCTGCGGCAGGAGAATCGCTCGAACCCAGGAGGCGGAGGTTGCAGTGAGCCCAGATCGCGCCACTGCACTCCAGCCTGGGCAACAGAGCAAAACTCTGTTTCAAAATAAAAAACAAACCAAAACAACTACTTATTTTGTGATCTGTAGTAAAACTCAGTTTCTCTGCTTGGGTACTGTGGGAGAGGGCAAGTGGTCTCGGGATCTCCCAGGCTCTGCTGGGCGCCTGTGCCCCCAGCCTCGGCCACGCGCCACCCCCTCATCAAGGGCTCCAGCCCAAGATGTGCAAATCCACACCCCAGACAAGCTCCCAGCTCACAAGATGCTCCTGGGGCAGACCCAGGCCTCCCTGCCCCGACCTGTCCCCACCCCACTCACGCGGCTCAGCTTATGCTCCGTGCGCGTGCAGGCGTCCATGAAGGTCTGGGCGATGACTGACAGCGAGGCGTCCACCACCTCGTGGACGTGCACGTCGAAGATGAAGTGGGGGTTCTTGAGGATGTTCACCCAGAACCGGAGCGGTAAGCTGAGGCAGAGCGGCGGGAATGAGAGCGGGGCTGGGCCTGGGGGGTGCGGAGCCTCCCAAGAGTGAGAAGTAGCGGAGCTGGGCTCAGCTGCGGGGGGGTGCGGAGCCTCCCAAGAGTGAGAAGTGAAGGAGCTGGGCTCGGCTGCGGGGGGTGCAGAGCCTCACCTGTTTGTCTTCCAGATGTGGATGGTGTCCTCATCCTGGATGTTGTGCTTCTCCGCCTGCTCGTCCAGGAAGTCGAAGAAGTACTTGACTGCGGGTGGCACCGCGTGCCCGGGCGCCAGCACGCTCTGGAAGAAGTTGTCCACAAACTGCTGCAGTGTGCCCTGTGGGGGGGAGGGTCTCAGCGTGGCACCGTGGGCGCGGCCCCTGGGGGGGAGGGTCTCAGCGTGGTGCTGTGGGGGAGGAGGGTCTCAGCGTGGCGCCGTTGGGGGGGGGAGTCTCAGCGTGGCGTCGTGGGCCCAGCTCCTGGGGGGGTGGGTCTCAGCGCGGCGCCATGGTCCCAGCTCCTGGTGCCAACCCACACACCCACAGGGGCCCACCTTGACTGAGAGCAGCCGCGTCAGGTAGATCTCAGTGATGGCCTTCGTCCGCTCCTTCTCCTTCACGCTGCCTCGCTTGGACTTGCCCTCATCCACCTCGTCGGTCGGCCGCACCAGGTGCCACACCCGGTTCTCCTCCTCCAGGAGGGCATGGCCTGTGGGGAGCGGGCACTGAGACACCCCCACCCAGGTCTGGGGCATGGGTCCCACGGGGAGCAGTGGTGGCGGGGTGGGTGGGGGTACATGTTTCCAGGGCGGACGTGGTCCATGCCGACCACCTGGGGCTGGAAGGAAACAGGCAAGAGGGAGGGACTCACGCTCCCCAGGCAGGTCCTGCTGGCTGTCCTCCGGCTGCTGGGAGACCCCCACCTTGGAAAGGATGAGGGTGGCTCCGTCCCGGACCTGGAGAACACGGTGGTGAGAGTGGGCTGTGCCCCGGAGTGCCCAGTTCTCGCCCGCCCCGGCCCACACGCTCACATTGTAGTGCATGAGGGTGTTGACGCGCTTCCACCGGCCCTCCCGCTGTGACGTCAGGTCCAGGTCCGACAGGATCTGGGCTGTGGAGCCTGGACGCCACTCTGGGAAGAGACAGCCCAGCTTGGCCCCGGCCACCAAGGTTCCTCCCACTGCCCACCACTCCCACATGAGAAAGCCGGCCAGGCAGGATCCTGCCCCAGGACACGGGCCAGGCACATGGGCGCCTGTGTGCAGACGGGCAGGGACCGTGTGCAGACGGGCAGGGACCGGCACTCACCCAGGACCACGCTATCTGGCCTGGGCCAGCAGGAGCAGGGCTGCCCGCGGTACACCTGGTCAATGATCTTCTCCTTGACCTGGGAGATGGTGTCACAATTGAGGACCTTCACCGGGATGGCATCAACTCCCTCGTCCTGCACGATCACGCTCACCGTCTGCCGAGACATCCAGGATGAAGTCGGACGGGGAGGCCCTGCTCTCACCCGCACCACGTAGGAGCCACTGTCTGCCCCGCCAGCTCTGCCCACCACAACGGCACCCTCGGACAGCAGGCCTCCGCCGGCAGGCTCCAAGCCCCCGAGGCTTCCCAGATGACCACACTCTGCCCTTCCCCTGCCTGCTCTGGCTCAGCAGAACAGAAAGACGGGGACAGCTCAGAACCGCTCACTCAGGCTGACATACAAGCTCACGGAAGCACATGCACACACACGGAATACACACGTCTCACGCGTGCACAGGCTCCTGCCACACCCACTGGTCACGTGTGTACGGAACCCCGGACACACCTGGTGTGCCAGGCCCCTCACATGGCCTCCAGGAGGTGGGGGTGCCCAGGAAGAGCTGACGGAGGGCTCGCACACTTACAGCCTCCAGAGCCCACAGCCACCGGCACCCAGGCCCCTCCCCGAGCCCGAGTAAGAGCAGGCTGTAACTTGAATCCACAGAGGAGGTGGACGGCCTCTAGCCTGTGGGTCCCGTCTGTGGCCAGGGGATGCCCAAGCTCCTTAGCCCAGATCCGAGGCGCCCATGGCGGCCCCCACCCCAGGAGCTCACCAGAGGCGCATACTCCACATCGTCCCCCAGCAGCCCCGTGTCGTTGAGAGTGTACTTGGCCTTCTTCTGTACCGCATCCACCGGGCCCTTTTCCACCTGATGTTTGATGGCCTTGAAGAGCTTGTACAGGGGCTCGCCGGCACTGTCCTGGAGTAACACGGAGGGGAGGCTGGGAGGTCAGGGGACTTGAGGCCTGGAAGGGGCCCCCGGAGCCCTGGCCAGAGGCATGGACAGGGTTGACCGTGTCAGGGGTAGGAAGCAAACCTGTCCAGGCAGGGCCCACCTCAAGGTGCTGTACAGATAGGGGGGACACTGGAGGGAACGGCAGCAGTCTGCCTCGCCCCTCAACCCCCAGCCAGGCTGCAGTGTAACCCACCTTAAGATACTGGTACAAGCAGATGGACATCCAGTTGGACAGCATCCTCTCCACCACAGTCTCAGACCTGGGGGTGCAGGGAGGCCTTGTAGCAAGTGACCCCATAGTATTCCTGAGGCCCAACTGACTCCTCCAAACACCCGGCCACGCTTGCGCCAGCGTCGCCCGTCCAGGCCTGGGTGTGGCCTGCAGTAAGGACTGCCCGGTGGCAGCACCAGCCCTTATGGGAAGTCCGCCACCTTTCTCCTGTTCTGCAGAGGACTTAGGCTGTGACCAGCTGAAACCGCTGGACAGGAAGGGCTAGAGTCCGGCTTTGTGTTTGCTGCCGGGGACATCACCCCTAGGCTGCCCCCCACCACCACTGCTGGCTGGAACCTGCCGGCTCCTGGGTGCCCAATAGGCCTCTGTGCCACCCGCCACCAGCCCCTGTGGTCGCCCCGCTTGCGGTCCCACCCATGTGCACCTGCGCAGCATCAGCTTGGGGTTCTTGGCCACCACATACTGCTCCAGGAGCTCCAGGAAAAGCGTGCGCATGATGTCGGTGTAGTACTCCAGCTTCCCGTGCAACGCCACCGTCAGCAGGGACGCGAAGTAGACCTTGGCGCGGGCCGAGAACTCCCGCTGGTTCTCCAGGGTGTGGATGAACTGTGGGGGCCGGCGGTCAGAGCCTGCCCAGCGCCGCCTGTGCGCCCTCCCGCCCGCCCGCCGGCCACCCGGCTCACGTTGATGAGGAAGGACTTGCTGTTCAGCAGGTTGGAGAACTGGTAGAGGGCCTGCTCCACCACCGGCCGCCGCGGCTCGGGGATGTCCAGCTTGCCAGTGATCATCACGTCCTTGTCGCCGTCCTTGGAGGGCAGGAAGAAGACGCGGTCGGTGTAGGTCTTGTAGTCCAGCACGGGGATGCCAGCCTCGTGCACGTCGTTGGTCTGGTCCTCCATCTCGATCATCAGGTCTAGGGGGAGGCTGGCGTGAGACGTCCCTGGCCACCTGGGGCCCTGATCCCCACACCACACACAGCATTCCCGCCGTAGGAGGAGCCCAAGCACCAGCCCCCGAGCGGCCGCCGCCGAGCGGCCCCTACCCGTGAATTCCTTCTTGCAGCGGTCCCGCACACTCTCCTCCAGGCCCTCCAGCTGGGACTTGATCTTCTCATACTCTCGTTCGGCCTGCTGGCTCTTCCTCCTGCGGGGCACAGGGAGGCTCCTGGGTCCTGCCGGGCCGACTGCTCAGCTGCCCGGATGAGGAGGTGGATCTACACGCCTGCCTGTGCAGGGCGGCGGGTGAGGCCAGAGGGGCCGAGGCGGGAGGGCTGAGGGCTGGGGGTGTTGGCACAGCCGCGGGGCGGGCTCACCAGTAGCAGTAGACAGACACCGCGATGACAACCACCATGGGCACAATGACCAGCGGCAAGATGAGGCTGAGTGGCACATCGCTCACCCGTGTGTCATACTCCACGCGGCCCAGCACCCACTCGCGAGAGCCGAACTTCACCTGCGTGGGGGGCCAGGTTCAGCGCGGTCCCGTGGGGGCGCCTCCCGCCCGCCCCGTGCACGCACAATGAACTCAGGCAGGTTGTGTGTGGTGTCCCGTTTCTGCCGCCGCTTGGGCGGGGGCTGCACCTCCGGGGGCTCGCAGTACAGGTCGGTCTCCGTCAGCGTCTTCATGGTGCAGCGCTCGGCACCCACAAAGGCCTCGGCCTCCTGCAGCGTCATCGCCTTGTTCAGATTGGTGCCCTGGGGAGGGGGCAGCGGCCAGGGTGAGCAGGAGGGAACTAGGGACGCGTGGACCAGCTCTGAGCCCAGACCCGAACGGGACCCAGAGCCCCGGGGCTGCACCATCCTCACCCGGGCGTGGATGAGCTTGTTGACCTGCTTCTTGACACCACCTGTGAAGTTCTCAAAGGTGGGGTCAGGCACGTACTCGAAGGCCCCGGCCTCCGTCCTGAGCAGGGCACGGTGCCCGTCCATCTCGATCAGCACCGTGAGGTTGTAGGCCTCTGGCTCCTCGGGGACAGCCGGGGACAGGAAGACAACCTTGGTGTCGTTGTGGAACACGTAGTCCATGCCCACCACCTGCGGGCAAGTCCCAGCCATCAGCCCCCGGGTGAAGACCCTGCCCTTCCTGGGCACGATCCCATTGGCCGGTGCCAGAGCTGAGCCCACACCAGGACTGACCGTCACAGGCTGCAGGGATTCAGCCTCCCGCGGCGGCTGCCAGGACTGCAGGGGCTCCGCGATGACCACCATGGCAAACCTCTGGATCAGGCTGAAGCCCTGACCCGTGACGTTGATGCTGCGACCACCACTGGGGAGGGCAGTGCCGCTGTGGGCTCGGCCGGCAAGGGTGGTCCCTGCAGGCTTTGCCCTCCCGTCCCCGCCCACCCTGGCTCTGCCCACACAGGGCTTCCAGGTGCTTGTGTGGGTCTGGGTGGGCAAAGGGGCAACACGGTGGGCCGTGCTGAGTGCGGGACTGTGCCACCGTGGGCGGGGGGCACGCGGGGCCTGGTGAGCATGGAGCCCTGTGGTGTGCCCGTCTGGGTTTCTAGGAGGAAGTGGATCTGGGGTGCAGTGGGGTTTTCCAGAGGCTTCCTCCCGCTGCACAGACCAGCCCCACCACATTCCTTTCAGCGCAGTCAGCCAAGGGCACTGAGGAGGCAGCTGGGTGTGGGCAGAGTGGGGCGGGGCGGGGCGGGGCGCACCAGCCTCACCTGGCAAAGCTTCGCAGTGGCTCGAAGGCTCGCAGTACGGGGTTTTCACGGTAGGTGAAGAAGATGCTAGAGCTGGGCACCGGGGAGCCCCCATAGGAAACCTCCAGGGGCATCTGGCCCCGGGTCACCTGAGGGCCTGTGACACACTGGAGCTGCGCCCCAAACTTCGTCCTGGGGAGGGAGGGTGCTAGTCTGCATCAACCCCTCCCCCGGGACCAGCCCCAGCCCGACCAGGCTGGCCCCGCCATCCCTTAGGGCCACTCAGGTCTCAGGAAGTGCCCCCCTCCATACCCAGGGCCAGGGCCAACCAGACTCAGCAGCTTGGCGGTGACACCCACACTTTACACGGGATGCCGTTGAGGGTCACCCGCACGTCCTCCTGGGAGCCCGTGTCCAGGTAGGTGCCGTGGATGGTCAGTGTGGTGCCGCCCGCCTGCGGTCCCTGCTGCGGCTCCACACTGAGAGGCTGGGGCTGCTGAAAGAGCCGCAGGGGCAGTCGGGTGAGGACGGGGCACAGGACACCCTTAGCCCTGGGCTGGATGGTAACTGTCGTGGGGAGGTGGCGGGCAGAGCCCTCCTCCCGGGTTCGGCAGGTCCCCGAGGCCAGGTGCTTACTTGGAAGGTGAACTGGACGTTGGGAGGCGAATGACCGAGTTTCCCAAAGACGTCCACCTCGACACCCCCAGTGAAGGGCGCCTCTGCAGCCTCAATCACACACACGATCCTGGCGGACGACAGGCAGGGTGGCCCAGGCCCTCCCGACCCACCCCTACCCTGACACCCTCACCCCCTCAGCCTCTCCACCCACCCCGTCACCTGAACCCCAGCGTGGGTACTGACACGGCCGACGGGGCCCGGGCCAGGGCCGTCCACTCACCGGGTGGACACGGAGTAACTTTCCGGCTGAAAGGCGCAGTTCCGGCCAGCCACGGAGATCCTCTGGATGTCCTCTGCTCGGACACCCAAATTGGACCCCAGGATGGTGATGCGGATGCCGCCACCGAGGGGGCCTGTCTCAGGCTGGATCTGAAACCGCAGAGCTGGGTGAGCAGAGAGGGGCTCAGGCCAGGGGCACGGGAGGGTGTGGGCCAGGCTGCGAGGGGCTCACCCTGGTGATGACGGGCGGCGGGCACTCGGAGGTGGCGTTGCACAGGGCCTCATACACGCACCTGCTCTGGCCCCCGCACCACGCACACCTGTAGTCAGGGTGAGCGGCCTGGCACAGGCTGCAGTCGCTGCGGCCAAAGGAGCAGTTGTAGAGGGTCACTGCGGGGAGAGCTGCCATCAGCGGTCACCCCGTGCCTGCCCGGCCCCCACCTGTCCCCACGGTGCCCACCTGTCCCCCTGCCCACCCCCCACTGCACCCGCCCGTGGCCCCCACCATGGAGCTTGCTGTCGATATTCTTGCCGTAAGACTTGACGTAGAGATGCAGAGGCAGCGTCTCGTTGGCATCGTGGGACAGCTGGGGAACACACAGGGGCACACTGCACTTCCCGCCCCCACAGAGGGGCGCGGGTCAGGGGTCACGAGGGCAACCACCCTGTGGCCACCGGGTCCCTTCCCAGCCAAGGGCAGCAGGGGAGGCCTTCAGGTGTCGGAAGTTGGGGAACCCCATGGACACTGCTCTGCGCCACTCTGTCCCCCGGAGGCAGAGGGCAGAGGGGGCTTCTCCAGCAGCGAAGGGCACGGCAAGCCCCTGGCTGGGTTCTGGTCCCTGGGGTCTCCCTGCTGCCCCTCCCCTCACAGTCCTGGAGGTAACCCGCCACCCCACCCTGGGCCCTAGGGTCCAGCAACTGAGCCGGCCTGCCCTGGAGCCATACCTTTGGGGTCCGAAAGACGAAGGTCCCGGATTCCTGCATGCTCACTGGCTCCATGAACTTCAGCAAGTCACTGCCCACGTGCAGGGAAGAACCCTGCAGACCAACCCGTCAGGACCCTGGACGGGCGGCTCTGGTACCCTGGCCCTCCTCCCAGAACCCCCGCAGTCCCTCCTCAGTGTCTACAGTGTGAGCCCTCTCCTCACCCCACACGTGCCTGTCCCTCAGACTCTCCCATGCCAGCTGACCCCTCGGCCACTCCAGAGTCCAAACACCTGTGTCTGCAGAAGCCTCTGAACGTCCTGTGTGGGTGTCCCCTGGTCACCTCCACCACTCATCCACCTGAGGGCATCGCCCGGCCCACCCGGCATCGTGGCCCCCACAGCTCCCTCCTCGGGAGGTGGCACTGGCCCCTCAACCTCCGCACACCTGCCTCCTCCACCACCTCTGCTCAGTCCCATCCAAAGGCCCCCGCATGCTCCCTCCTGGCTTCTGTCCCTGATATATCCTATGCGCTCTACCTCATGTGGGGGTCCCGAGTTGGGGAGCACAGGTGGAGCTCAGGCTACCACACACCCATCAGCACCGGCCTGCCGCAGCCTCCCTCTGCACCTTAGCCTGCCTGTCGCTGGCCTGCCGCAGCCTCCCTCCGCACCTTAGCCTGTCGCCGCCCGGCACCCCTCCCTCCGCACCTTAGCCTGTCGCCGCCTGGCACCCCTCCCTCCGCACCTTCACAGTGTCCAGGTTCTTGCCCTGGAAGGTCACATCTGTCTCATGGTTCATGGGGATCACCAGGGGGCTGGGTTCCAGGAACTGGGGACAGCTGTCCTCCTGGGAGAGCAAAGCTGGTCAGGTGCTGCCTGGGCACAGCAGAGCAGCCGTGCCCTGAACAGTCCCCCGAGGCCCTGAGGCCCCTCACCATGTCCCCGAGGCCCCTCACCATGTGGGCACGGATGATGCCGTCCTCAGGGTTGGGCGAGGCCTCCCGGCACTCATGGTAGCGCAGGTCCCACTGGCAGGTCCAGCGGTTGCTCACGCAGGAGATGCACCTGCGTCCAGAGAAGGTTGTGAGCAGGGCTGGGTGGGTGGGTGGGGCGGGGTCGAGGGGCAGGAGACACTCACGGCAGGTTCTCCTCCAGGCTCATGGCCTGGCGGCAGTCGTAGAAGGGGTACTTGTAGGAAGTGAGGAAGATATTGTCTCGTCTGAGGAGGAGCTGGATGGTCACAGCCACGTGGTCTGCAGACAACAGAGGGGACGGCATCAAGGTGGAGGCTGCAGGGCCGAGGGCCAGGCTGAGCCTCCCCTGGGGCTGACTCCGGGGGCCGAGGTGGAGACGCCTGGTCTTCAGATGGCGCCTGCCAGGACGCCCCGCGCTCACGCTGGGCTGGGCCTGCCACCTGCTATCAGATCTCGAGTGGGGCTGCCAGGACGCCCGTTCACGCTGGGCTGGGCCTGCCACCTGCTATCAGATCTCGGTTCGGGTGTCGGGCCCAGTGCGGGGTTTGCCTTCCTCCCCAGGGCCAGGTTGCTTTCGTACCCTCTGTTCCCGCAGGCACTGAGGGCAGCGGCTCCTTGGAGTCTGGGTAGGACCTGCCAGGTCCCTGCCCACGTCACTGTGTGGCCCCACTGCCCCCAAAACTCAAGGGATATGGGCGTGACGCCTGCCCTGGCCCACATGTGAGGCCCTGCAGCCTCTGGGAACCGCCCTGCTCTCTCAGGCTGGGCTGGACACGGCAGGGAGGGGTGAGGGGCGTCTGCCCAGACGACGGGGCCTGGCACCTGGCACCCAGATGCTGCTCTGGACGTGATGAGGAAGCAGGCTGAAGACAAGTCACCCTTGCTTCGGGCCTGAGGGGCGTGGCTGCAGACAGCCCTGGCGGCCCTGCAGCCTCTGGGAACAGCCCCTACTGTCTCAGGCTGGACAGGGCACCCGGATGCTGCTCTGGACGTGATGAGAGAACAGGCTGAAGACAAGTCACCTTTGTTACGGGCCTGGGGGCATGGCTGCAGACAGCCCTGGGGGCCAGAACCTCCCCCACCACGCACAGCAACCCCACCACAGGCTTCATTCAGGCTGGGCCCCCGGAGTGGCCACAGAGTGTGCCTGTGCCCAGCTTGCACCCAGGGGCCAGCAGAGGCAAGAGCCCACGTGCACAGGGCCCCGTGTGACCGAGAAGGGCCACCTGGGGGCTTGGGAAGGGGCCTCACCCTGGCCTGGCGGCGTGATGGGGATGCTGCTTGGGGAGTTGCAGATGACGGTGCCGCCCTCCACACGGGCTGGGTGTGGCGGCGACTCCCCAAAGAGGCACAGCAACTCATCCTCCTTGCTCAGGGCGGGGAGGGGGCTGACGGTCAGCTGCACCTGAGGGAGGAGCCCTGCAGCTCACACCGGGAACCCCAAGTCCTGTCTGCCCACCTACCCGTGACTCGACCTCCCTGTGTGTGTGGGCGCACGTCCCAGAGGAGCCTCCAGAACCTGACTTCGCATCTTCCAACACAGGCCCCTCTGTGGTCACCCCTCCTGGGACAAGGCCTGGGTCTACCCTGGATAGGGACAAGCCCCACCCCTACCCACCCAGGTCACAGGGATCCAGGGAGCCAACGGAGGGCGGGCTCCATCACTAAGGCTCAGTGCCCGGAGCCCAGGCGGGGGAGACATGGGGCCCTCCCCTGCCTGTCCCAACAGCTCCTAGCCTGGGGGAGCCCCCACCTGGCCGAGCCTGGGTCCGAGGACCCCCACCCCAGCCCCACCACGCACCTCCCCCTGGGCCCGCCGGCTCATGTTCTGTGGCTGGGCGCTGGTGATGGCCACGCAAGACTTGCTCCGGCTCCACAGCCAGTGGCTGGCCTCCTCGGCCCGTGGACACTCGGCCTTCCGGGTGCATCTGCAGGCGCAGGGGGCGGCCTCAGCACTAGGACTCCCTCAGCCCAGGGTGGGGTCTTGTTCTCCTAGGACAGTGCAGTGTGTCCCCCGACCCAAGCCATGACCTACCAGGATCCCAGAGGCAGGCCGTGTCCCCGATCCCCCCCAGGCACTCACCGTCCCTCGACGACGCACCAGCCGCAGTAGGGGTCCTGCGAGTCGCGGCACTGGGTGCAGGTCGGGTAGCTCAGGCACTCCTGCACTGGCAACCGGAACACCTGGGGCAGTGGGGCCGAGAGTGGGACCGTGGCAGAGGCCACACGGGCCTTCCGCAGACCCTGGATGTTCCCAGACCGCCAGCTTGACCCAGCTTTGTCCCAGGGCCTCGAAAGCCTCAGAAACCTCAGGCTTGTTGTTAAACAGTTCTGGCTCTGTGTGGCCCTGGCCTGCTGGCCATGCCACGCCCAGGATCCCGATGGGAGCCCAGGGAAGCCGGGAGGTCTTGGCTGTGGGGTCTCCTGGGGCAGCTCCCCTCCTCTGTACTGGTTCCCTCTGAGGGGTACTCCTAGGCCCGGCCTGAGGGGCTCTTGCACCAACCCCCCACAAGCTTGGGGCCCAGGCCCACGTCCCCCACTGACTGAGCTCACAGAGGCTGTGCCGGGACCCCGTCTTGCCATCCACCCTCAGAACACCCAGGTCCCTTTCATCAGGACGGGGCACAGGCGGGGCCGGAGGGAGAGACCTGGTTGAGACCACACAGGACAGAAGGAGCGGCAGAGACGGGCAGTGCCAGAGACACAGGATGGAGACACTGCCCGGGACCCGTCCAGCCGCCCCTCTTCCAGCCCAAGGAGAAGGGCCTGGCTCTGCAGCACCCAGTCCTCCTCTGGCCCCCAGGCCTGTCATAAGGGCACACTTGGCCTGGAGTGCTCTCCGCGGTGCGTCCGGCTCACCTTGTCCTGGGTCATGGCGTACAGGCTGGCCAGGTCTCCAGACAGTACCAGGTCGCGCTTGACTCTCTTGTTTATCTCCACAAGGATAGAGTCGTACTCTGAGGAGGTGCCGTTTGGGGTGAGGTACACCTGTGTGCATGAGGGCAGGCTGGTGAGGGTAGGGGCCTCGTGCACAGACAGGCCCTCCAGAGCCTCCCTGCCCCAGCCTGGGCCAAACCTTGAGGATGCGGCCGTCAGAGGTGCCCAGAAAAGCCACAGTGTGGTTGTTCTCGGCGGTGACCGTCACGGCCGTCAGGTTCAGGCCTCCACGCTGCAGCACAGCCGTGGCTTTGAGCCCGTCGCGGCTGCCCAGTGGGTAGGGCAGGTGCTCCGAGCCACACGGGAAGCTCTGGCTGGAGCCCTGCGGACCGCGGCGTGTCAACGGCAGGCAGACCCCCCGTCCTGAAGGGCCCTCCCCACTCGGGCTCCGAGACTTGGGACAGGCCCTTCCCTTCGGCACATGTGCCCCACACACGTCCCGAGAACAGGGCCCACATGGCAGGGAGCCCCACCGTGCTGTTGTGTGACCCAGTGCCCGACACAGGCCTGGGACTGGTGCCGGCGTGAATGGCACTGAGACACGCAGCACCTACCCACGCGAGCACCCACGCTGGCGAGAACCACGGCCACACTGCTCACGTGCACCCTCCCCAGCAGGCTGGGACACGCAAACCCACACACGGACGCCTGCAGTCCGGGCCCCGCAAGAACACACAGAGGCCCGTACCGGCGCGTGGCCGCCGCACAGGATGTCGCCGTGGAAGGGCTTGTAGAAGATGTCACGGGATTCCCGTGGGGTTGTAGAAGATTCCCAGGTGCCTGTGTAGCAGGCGTTGCGGTTGGCCTCCATCTTGGCGTGCACCTCGTCCAGCGGGAACAGGCAGAGGCCCGCACCAGGCCCTCCACTGCTCCGGCCGTCTCTGCTGAAGGCAGCGTACAGCACCCTGCCAGAGCCAGGCGCGGCCACGGAGGCCGCCAGGCAGGTGCCAAAGGCCGCGGCATTGGCGTCGGGGTCCCGACACTGCAGGTCCATCTCCAGGTAGGAATAGTAGTTGGGGTCCTCTCTGCACATGCGGGCCAGCAGCGTGCGGTTCTGGGCCGGGTGCTTGTCCTGCTGGTTGAAGACAAAGAAGACGTAGGGGCCGTCCTCGAAGGCCGCCACGAACTGCTGTGTGTTGGTGGACAGGTAGCCGGCCTTGTAGGTGGCGTGGTCCGTGTAGGCTTCAAAGGCTTCCCTGCTGTCGGTCCGGTCCAGCAGCCGGGTGCTCACGATGATGCCGTTGTCATGCGGCCCGTTGCCTTTGCCCACAAACAGCACGCGGTCACCGGGACCCGTGGAGCTCACCAGCCCCACCGTGGCCACGCCCTCGTCATTGCTGGCCACGAAGGACTTCTCGCCGCTGCCGTCCTCGTAGAACAGGCGGAGGGAGATGTTACTCAGGGCACGCAGGGCGCAGATGCCCTTGAAGAGGCTCCCGCACTCCACCAGGCGCTTCCTGGGAGGGTCGAGCAGCAGCAGCTGATTGACATTGTCAGTCATCTCAGCCTCGTGGCACTGGCTGGCCTCGATGGGCGGCGTGCACTTCTTGTTGTCCAGGGCCGGGCCCGTGGCCACCTGCTGCTCCAGCTGCAGCTTGGCATCCAGCTGGTAGAGGGCATTCACCGCCCCCAGGTACACCACGCCTGAGGCCTCGTCCACAGCCAGGTGGTTCAGCTCTCTCTCGCTGCGGAAGAAGTCCAGCTTGCGGGACCTCAGGCTGCCCGCCGCACCCAGCAGGCCCAGCAGGGTCAGGGCCCAGAGCCGCAGTGCCATTGCCCCCGGCACCCTGTGGGAAGAGTGAAGGGTCAGGGGAGCCCCGGCCCAGAAGACCCCCCATCAAATCCCTCTCCGGGCCCTGCCCCAAACGTCAGAACATGGGACAGAGAGGATCGTGCCACTCCACGAACTGAGGAACCCGGAGCTCCGCCCCTTCCTGCTTCACACCCCCGCCATCCTCAAGATCTTGCTGGAGACCACCTCCCAGCCCTCCTCAAGGCCACCTTGACCGACCACTGGGGCCAAGGCACTGCCACTGCCTACTACAGGATCCCTCCCGGAGGTGCTCACAACACCCGCAGGCCTAGTCCCGAGGCAAGGAGTCGACGCCCCCAGAAAGGCTCTCAGCTGCTCACACACACGCCCCCTGACCTGTGACCCCAAGCAGCTCCAGGTGGTCGGGAGGCACTGGCCCCAGCGCATAGGCTCAGGCTGACAGACCGACCCCTGGACGTTGGAACAGGCAGCTCACATATGGGGCGGAGGCGAAGTACACGGGAAATTGGAGGCTCGGGTGAGAGCGAGGGGTGAAGGACACAAGAAACTGGAGAATCGGGTGAGAGTGAGGGGTGAAGGACACGGGGAAACTGGAGAATCGGGTGAGAGCGAGGGGTGTACTGTGCATACCCCAGCAAGTGCACATGCTGTTTACAACTGCCCACCAGAGCCCCAGGCGGCCTGACCGCCTCCAGGCCTCCTGCCCTGGTGCAACAGTGGAAGCCAGCAATCACCCACCACTCCTCGCACTTGGCCCATGCCACCCCCCAGGGCAGAGCGTCTGATGGGGACACAGGGGAGGCAAGAAGGGGACCTGGGGAGCCGTGAGCAGCTCCAAATCCACCAGGTCTCAGAAGGGGAGGCCCCCAAGTGTTCGGGCTAGACAGGCTGTGTCCACGTGTGTGTAACTGAGCACGTCTCGGTGTGGTGTCTGTGCCTGCGTCCGGCCTGGGTCTGGGTGGATGAGGGGGATGTGTGATGTGACAGGTGACCTTCTGAGGACCAGGCTGAGTTAAGGGTCTCCCAACAGAAGGACGATCCAAGGCCACCCAGGACATGTGTGGTTCTCCCTCCTTCCTTCCCTACCAAACTCAGGTGCATCTTGGGGGCTCAGATGCAAGTGGCAGACAGGGCCCTTCTGCCTCTGAGCTCTTCCTCAAGGTGGTCCGTCCCTCTCACACTAGGGACCCTGCTCCATCCTGGCCAGTGATCCCTGCATCAGCCTCCCTGCCAGTGCCCCCGCCTCATGCTCCCAACCACCCCCACTCCTGGGCCCACTGTCATCTTCCCTGAGTGCACCAACCCTGGGGGCTCCCAGGTGTACAGGGCAGCCCTGACATGGCAGGTGCCAAGGGGGTCCAGACCTGATGGCAAAGGGTCACGAGGGATGCAGGCCCTGGCCTCCCCCACCTCCCTGTGCAGGCCCACGCCGTGCCTCCAGAGGGACTGCCACACCCTCTCAGGCCACCGCAAGTGTCACCTCCCTGCATACGTCTCATCCCCTCGAAACGCAATCCTCTTTCTCACCACCTATTTGAAAGTTCTGCTGGGCCTGGTGGCTCACGCCTGTAATGCCTGTAATCCCAGCACTTTTGGAGGCCGAGGCAGGCGGATCACGAGGTCAGGAGATTGAGACCAGCCTGGCCAACGTGGAAAAACCCCGTCTCTACTAAAAACACAAAAAATTAGCCGAGTATGCTGGCACCCGCCTGTAGTCTCAGCTACTCTGGAGGCTGAGGCAGGAGAATCACTTGAACCCGGGAGGTGGAGGTTGCAGTGAGCCAAGATTGCGCCACTGCACTCCAGCCTAGGTGACAGAGTGGAACTCTGTCTCAAAAAAAAAAAAAAAAAAAAAGTTTTAAGTGTGGAAAGAACAAGTCACAAAATGCAAATGTTTCCACATCTCTGTGTCTCTGACGGCCAGGCTGAGCCATGACAGCCTTGTGACCCATTTCTCAAGTGAAGAAACTGAGGCACGGAGTGAAATTTGCCCAAAGCCACACTGCGGGCATGGGTGGGGCTGGGATTCTGACCTGCAGTGGGAGCAGCTTGGCCTCTGACCACTGCGTTTCTCCACCCTTTGACAGCCCCCGGTCCCTGTGGCCTCTCCTCCCAGGAGGGCAAGGAAGCCCGCTCTGTTGCTCTGTAGCCAGGGGAGGTGTTTCTCCCGAGCCTCAGCTTTGGGTGAAGCTGCATCTACTGGCACAGCCGCCCTCCACCTGCCCGTGGCACCCCGTTCGGATTGCCCTCACGCTTCCTGAAATCTCTTGAGGTGCGACCAAGATGCAACCAACCGACAACATCTGAACAACCCCAGGGCCCGCATGAGTGAGACGGGGCTGCACTGGCCTTCCTCCTCCCTGAGGACGTGCCCATCAGACAGGCAGCTCCTGCGCCGCACAGAACCCCCTCCCTGCACCGGCGATTCAGTGCTCAGCTGCTGCCCAACCCCTGGAGCCCCCAGGTGCCCACGAGCGCAGCAGCCGCTGGGAGGGGTGACACCCACAGGCCAGGGAGTTCCTGGCCACTTGATGGCAGAGGCTGGGCAGGGCCAGGGGACCCCAGGCTTCACCCCGACAGGGGTGATCAGCCAGAAGATGCTGGTTTTAGTGAGACAGGAAGATTCTACGAGCCCACGGGAACCTCTGGGCGCGACCTTGGGGGAGGGGGGTCTATGCCCAGCTCAGCCAGGGTCCCCCGCTGTGGCTCAGTGGCCTGTCCAGGGGGAGAGGAGAGGAGGGTATGGAAGTCCCAGGCCTCCAGGAGACGCCCACAGGCGACAGCTCCAGCCCATGGCCCTACCAGGGAGGGGCAGCGCCTGCCCGAAGGCCCCCCAACCCCTGCTGCGCCCCCCTCCCACCCACGGCCATCCGGGGGCAGGTCCCGCGGGCCCCCGCCTTCTAAGTGCACCCAGTGGCGCCAGCGGGGGCAGGCAACAGGCAACAACCAGGCCCCTCGGCCCTGCGCCCAGGCCTGCTGCCCTCCCGTCCCGGCCCGGCTCATCCGGCCCAGCTCACCCGGCCCAGCTCGGCGGTGGCCTCGGCCCTGCGCAGCTCCCGGGAATGAATGGAATGCGCCGCAGCCGGGAAGGAGGCGCGGGGGCGGCGCGGGGGCGGGGCCCATGGTCCCCTCGGATCTGACCCGGACTGAGGTGGGGCAGCTTGGATAACCCTGCGGCGCCCCCAGCCCCAGGAAAAGCAATGGCTCTGGGCCCCCACCGGCCACCCCTCACCCGTCCCCATCAGCTTCCACCCAGGGAAGCCACTCACCCACCCACCAGGGCTGTAGGGGCCCCGGTGCCGGAAGAAGGCTCTGCTGTCCCTGCCAGGGGCTGGCACACCCTAAGTGCTCAATAAACACCACCGTGTGCCACCGGGGAAAGCCTGACTCGGCCCGTGCTCCTAGGGCCCCGCCGGCCCAGGCCTTCCAGGGTGGCAGGCGACCCTGGGGTGACACCCTACAGGTAGCAGCTGCCTTCTCGTTCCTGGACAAACAAGGCCTCAGGTGACCTGCCTGCCCAGGCCCAGGAGCAAAGGGCAACCCACCGGACCAGCAGCAAAGCTCAGGCAGTGCAGGAGGCGCCCGGCACAGCCAGCTCCACTTCCTGCTGCCTGTGTTCCTGGAACAGGAGGGAGGGCGGGCAGCAGGCATTTCCTGTTCTGAAGCCCTCCTGGGACCCCCACTTACGGGGCTGGCGGGGATTTCCTCGGGCCCTCTGGTGCCTTCCTCCTGGCTGAAGCTCGGAGGGGCACTTTCAGGAGACCACACCAACTCTGGCTGCTGCTGGCCCACCAAGCGTCTGCACGGGCACCCCCATCACCACACCCCCAACGCCCAAATTCCCAGCCCTAATGTCCCAGAACCCGGTGCTCCAGTCTCACTGCAGACCACTCCACCTGAGCGAAAGCTTGGCCTCAGAGAACCGGGGGGCCTCACAGCGTGCTGTGGGCAGGGAAGCTCCCCACTTCCATCCAGGCCAGGCCATGGGAGGAGCAGCAGAGTGACACGTATGGTTGAAACCTGGCTGGACAGAGGCTTGCAGACACCACATGGCAGTTCTAGATACCTCCAGCCTCCCTGTCCACATGGCCCCAGCCACCCACTGCCTTTCCCAGGTGGAGTGCAGCCCCCTCACCGAGGCTCCAGTGATCCAGCTCAGTTTCTGCTCCAGGCCAGCATCGAGATTCTCTAGGAGGCAAAGGAGAGACGCCGGTCACAAGAGGAGCCGAGTCACAAGAGGAGCCCCCTACCTCTGTCCCATGCTGGTGGGGGCTGGGGGAAGAAATAACCCACAGGACCCTATCTGGCCTTTGCCTTCTTCCTCTGGCTCCTGCGCAGCCCCTTCCTCAGACACCTCCAGGGCTCCTGGCACTCCCCTCTGTCAGAGGCTTTCTGCCTGTTTAAATTAGGTATGGCTATTACTTTGCTTAAAATAAAAGTTGCTTTCTGAGGTCGGGCGCAGTGGCTCACGCCTGTAATCCCAGCACTTTAGGAGGCCGAGGCGGGTGGATCACGAGGTCAAGAGATGGAGACCATCCTGGCGAAGACAGTGAAACCCCGTCTCTACTAAAAATACAAAAAAATTAGCGAGGCGTGGTGGCGGGCGCCTGTAGTCCCAGTTATTCAGGAGGCTGAGTCAGGAGAATGGCGTGAACACGGGGGGTGGAGCTTGCAGTAAGCGGGAGATCGCACCACTGCACTCCAGCCTGGGCGACAAAGTCAGACTCCATCTCAAAAACAACAACAAAAAACGTTGCTTTCTGAAAAATATACACACCCATGACCCCGAAATTTCACTTACTAGCTGTGTGACCTTGGGCAAGTTACTTAACTTCTCTGTGCCTCATTCCCCATCTGTGGAATGGAGAATGAATAGTGAGCTACCCCCAGGGGTTTATAAGGACTAAATGAATTCATTCACAAAAAAGTCTCAGAGTGTTACACTGTAGCATTCAGCAATGCTTGCTATTGTATCTTCCCTTGTTATTGTATCTTCTAGTTCTGGATAAACACCCACTCTACCCACAGGGAGGCACAGACCCAGGGTGCTTCTCGGCATGGTTGGCTTTAGCGAAAATGTGGCAGCCACCCAGCATCCCACCAGAGGATACTGTGCAAGACTACATGGTAGATGCACGTGCGTCTGTGCTGACTCTGATAGGGAAGTCTGAGTGCAGGGTTTGGCCCCATCCATCTCTGAGAGGCTCCAGAAGGCCTCAATCCAAATTCAAAATAGTGGCTGGCTGCGGTAGCTCACGCCTATAATCCCAGCACTTTGGGAGGCTGAGGCGGGCAGATCACGAGGTCAGGAGTTCAAGACCAGCCTGACCAACATGGTGAAACCCCATCTCTACTAAAAATACAAAAATTAGCCAGGCGTGGTGGCACGCGCCTGTAATCTCAGCTACTCAGGAGGCTGAGGCAGAAGAATCGCTTGAACCAGGGAGGCAGAGGTTGCAGTGAGCAGAGATCGCACCACTGCACTCCAGCCTGGGCAGCAGAGCGAGACTCTGTCTCAAAAAAAGAAAAGAAAATAGTGGTGAACTTTGGGAGCAAGGAGGAGGCCACTGCACTCCAGCCCGGGCCGGAGTGATACTGTCTTAAAATACATACACACACACAGACACACACGCACATCCCCCCCCCCCCACAACAAAACAGTTCAAGGAACTTGGACTACACCATGAACTGGCCGGGTGTGGTGGTGCAGCCTGAAGTCCCAGGTACTGAGGAGGCTGAGGCAGGGTAGCTTGAGCCCAGGAGGTTTAGGCTCCAGTGAACTGTGATTGTGCCACTGCACTCCAGCCTGGGCAACAGAGCGAGACCCTGACTCTAAGATTAAAGCAGAACACAAGTTTAAGACTATATTTACATATTGCTTGTCTAAAGAAGAAGCTGAGCCAGGCACGGTGGCTCACACCTGTAATCCCAGCACTTTGGGAGGCTGAGGCGGGCGGATCACCTGAGGTTGCAGTGAGCCGAGATTGCGCCGTTGCACTCCAGCCTAGGTAAAGAGCAAGACTCTGTCTCTCAAAAAAAAAAAAAAAAAAAAAAAAAAAAAGGAAAAGGAAAGAAATAAAAAAAAAAAGAAGGTAGGCTCCACTCTGCCTCAGGACGTGACTCTCCAGGCCCTCAACAGCCACCACCACAACCAAGGTTCGGCTACTGAATCCTGCTCAGGCCCCAGAGTCCACTCCAGCCTGGCCAGGTTGGGTGCCAGCAAAGCGCCTCCTCCGGCAGGGCCAGGCCCCGCTCTCCTCCCACCCCACCAGGATCCTCATGTGCCCTGTGCAGCAGGACCCAGGGTTGGACATGCAGTAACATCAGCAGCGGGGAGGCGGGAAGGGAGGTGAGCGTCACAGCTGTGCATGGATTGTGCTACCGTGCCGCACAGGTAAGGGTTAACCCGGCCAAAGGGCTGGGGGAGGATGAGGTTTGATGGGCAGAGAGTGTCCTTTCGACCTGAGACTCAACAGCGCCTTTGTGAAAAGGGCAAACTCCTCTGGCAAACTCAGAAGCCAAAGCACAGGGCAGCACCGGGCCTCCTGAGAAAGCCGGGACCCGCGGGGACTGGAGTGGAGACTGCAGCTCCTGAAGGAGGTGGCAGCCATGGCGGTGGCACAGTGGCCCCAGACCTGCCACCTTGAAGGGATGCCATGCCAGCCTGTGTGCCCGTGCCCACTCCCTCAGCCTCCTGCAGCCCCCAAACTTCTCCCTGCAGCACACCCCCAGGCCCCAGCCTCCACCAGCCCAGGCCCTGGGGTTGGGGGGATCAGCCAAGGTCAGGGGAGGCTGGCCTCCTCCCTGCCCATCCCGCGCCCCCTAGAACGACCTCCCCCGAGAGATCGATCCACTCAGGAAGCCAGAGGCAGGGCCCATACTTCACTCTCCTGGAGGGGGCTTCCTGCTGTCCTCTCCCCTGGCCCTCACAGTGGAGGAAGGCCATGGATTACCCCTCCCAGAGAAGAACACCAGGATCCCTCCACCCTCAGCCTGGGGCCCTTCCTGGCCCAAGTCTACCTCCTCTGCTCGGCCTCTGGCTTCTCCCACCTCCATCCATCTTGCTCTCAATACTGAGCCAGGCTCCATCTCCCTCTCACAGGATTCCCGCTTAGCTATCCCAGAAAAAGGAGCTTCTTCCTTAGGTGGCTGTGGTCACACCCGAGGCTGTTGCACACAGACCTCAAGGCCTGAACTCCGGAGCCACACCAGTGAGTTCACACCCCAGCTCTGTCACGTTCTGGCTGGCTCATGTGGGCCATTCAGAAAGCTGCTCTGTGCCTCAGTTTCCCCATAGGTAGTCTGGGGTCATCATGGCACCCACCTCAGAGGGCTGCCTTGAGGTTGAGTGGGTGTGGAAATCTTTACAGCTGTGCCCACTCAGAGAAGGCACCCAGGGAATGCTGCCTCACGGCATTCCCAAGTCTGTGTTCACCGTGCTCCCCAGAAAGCCCCTGCCCATCCTTTAGTCCCAGAGACACCCTATCTAACCCAGCCCCTGAGGGACTGGCCTTCTCTGTGGTCTGTGGTCTTTGCCCACAGGGCGTGGCCACACCCCCCCACCCCCCGCCCCAACACTGGATCTGGCCACTAGGCACCTGCCGGTCCAAACTCAGTGAGCCAGGAAGGGGTGGCGACATGCAGGGGTGGGAGCTAG
Source organism: Macaca thibetana thibetana (assembly GCF_024542745.1). Lineage (NCBI taxonomy): Eukaryota > Metazoa > Chordata > Mammalia > Primates > Cercopithecidae > Macaca > Macaca thibetana. Next base: position 500,388 of record NC_065587.1, on the reverse strand, counting down.
AAAGTACACCTGCCCCCTTAGGTCACCCCCAGGCCAACAGAGCAGAAGGGTCTCCTCACCCAATCAGAACTCTGATGGGGGCCAAGGGCAGCCCAGGGATGCTGGGCCTCCCCCCTCCGCCCTAGACAGTCTAGGAGGGAGCAGGAGCTGCTTGCTGGCTGGGCGCCTGTGGTCCCCTCCTCAGGTCCCCTTTTGTTTTTCTGACCAGCAGCCCCAGGCCCCTTGCACAGGCTGAGTCTGTCTCCCACCCCTCTCACCAGGTAAAGGTAAACAAGAGGCACCGGGCGCGGTGGCTCAGGCCTGTAACCCCAGCACTTTGGGAGGCCGAGACGGGCGGATCACGAGGTCAGGAGATCGAGACCATCCTGGCTAACACCGTGAAACCCCGTCTCTACTAAGAAATACAAAAAACTAGCCGGGCGAGGTGGCGGGCGCCTGTAGTCCCAGCTACTCGGGAGGCTGAGGCCGGAGAATGGCGTGAACCCGGGAGGCGGAGCTTGCAGTGAGCTGATATCCGGCCACTGCACTCCAGCCTGGGCGACAGAGCCAGACTCCGTCTCAAAAAAAAAAAAAAAAAAAAAGGTAAACAACAGGCATCTAAAGGGGAAAGACAGAGCCCTACTCCAGATGAAGCCAAGAGTGGGGGCTGCCAGGTCCCCCAACTCCTGCCAGCCTTGGTTCTGAGACTGCCCCAAGTCTTGGCTGCACTGGGAGACGGTTCGGCAGGGGGGCTAAAATTGGGGGTTCTGCCTTTCAGTATTTTCAAGCAAACAGACTGAGCCATTCTTTTCTTTTCTTTTTTTTGAGACAGTCTCACTCTGTCACCCAGGCTGGAGTGCAGGGGCACGATCTTGGCTCACTGCAACCTCCGCCTCCCGGGTTCAAGCAATTAATCCTGCCTCAGCCTCCCGAGTATCTGGGACTACAGGTGCACGCCACTACGCCTGGCTAATTTTTTGTATTTTAGTAGACATGGGGTTTCACCATGCTGCCCAGGCTGGTCTCGAACTCCTGAGCTCAGGCAATCCGCCTGTCTCCGCCTCCCAAAGTGCTGGAATTACAGGCGTGAGCCACCACACCCAGCCAGACTAAGCTATTCTTAATGCTAAAATCAAACCAGCACAAAGCAGTCAGGCCCAGTGGGAGGACGGGCCCAGCTTGGGGGCTGCTCTTGGCCAGGCCAGGCTGTGGGCTCTGGCAGGGGAACCAGAGAGGGCAGGGGCCAGAGGAGGGGGCAGAGGAGGTGGATGGGCAGCTGCCAGACCGGGGCCAAGATGGGGACCCAGGCAGCAGCAGCAGCCATGGAGAACTAGGACAGCTCAGGCCTAGGCCTGGGAGGACGGGAGGGGGTGATATGAGCACAACCCTCCACTGCTGCGGTGCAGCACGCAGGGGTCCTAAGGCTGCGCGGCCCTCCGGGGCTCAAAGGACTGGGGTGGGCACAGGCCCTGCACTGGGGGACCCCGGTGCGGGGGCGGGTGAAGCAGCCTCGACAAAGTGAGCGATTGGCTGCCCCAAGGCCAAGACGCATCTGAGAGCTGCCGTCCCGGAACGGGGAGACAGGCGTCACAGAGAAGCCAGGGAGCCCCCGCAGCCAGCAGCCAGAGGGCCGGGCCAAGGCTAGCGACACACGCAAATCTGCAATTAGCCCAGAGCGCTAAACAAATCAGAGGAAACAAAACAGGAGCGCCGGCGAATCCCAGCCTCCGCCGTTTTCAAAACAAGCTCGAGGGGGGCGCCGCGGGGCGGGGGCCTGGGGGGTCGGCAAGGACCCCGGCCGCCCCTCCCCGCAGCACCGCGCCCGTGGGTAGACGCGGGGAGGGACTGGTCCGAGAGCGCGCAGGAGACCCGGCGAGGGCGAGCCGGCGGCCCCGCCACCCAGCCTCACCCGCCGCTGACCCGGGCCAGAGTTCAGCCCAGGAGGCGGGGGCGGTCCCCCCGGAGCCAGCGGGGCGGGGAGGAGTGCCTCCTGGGTGGGTCTGCGAGCCCGGTACCCGGCCAGAGCCAAAGGCTGGCACCCCGGCCTGTGTGGAGCGCCCTGGACTGTTCCTCCCGGACAGACCCAGGTGGCACAGCCCCTCCCCCCGGCGCCGGCGCCGCCAGACTCCCCGGAGGGCGCAGAACGGTTGCCAGGGAGCCAGGGGCAAAGCGCGCCCGGGGCCAGGAAGCGCGGGGACTAGGCCCGGGCCTCCTCGGCGCCGCCCACTGCCCCCCGCAAGCCTGAGCTCCGCGGCCACCTCCCGGGGACTCCGGCGCCCCGTCCGCCCCTCGACCCCGCGCACCTGGCGCGCACCTGGCGGGAGCACGTGGCCGCCTCTGGGACAAACCTCACCAGGCCGGGAACCCAGGGGCGGGTGGGAGCCTGACCCGAGTAACAATGACGGCGGCGGCGACAGTCACAGGAGCGCAGGAGACATCGTCCCCGCGGGGCGCTCACCTGGCGTCAGGCACATCGGAGCGCGCGAACGGCCATTACCTAAGTCCTCCGGGCCGGGGAAGGGGCGCGGGGAGCGGCTCCGCCCCGCCGGTGGTGGCTCCGCCCGTGCCCCGGGTCGGTCTCAGGGCTCGGCCCCTCCCGGCCCAGCTGCCAATCATGCACGACCCTGCCCAGAACAGCCTCCCGCAGGACTCTGGACCCAGGGTCAAGGCCAGACTCACCCGGAGCAAAGGCCGAGCGCTCCCGGCGCAACCCGACCTAGGAGCTGGGGTGGGGCGGGGCGGGGCTCCAGGGACAGACTGACGTCGCGGCCTGAGCCTCGCGTCAGCGTCTACAGCGATCCCCGCTGGACTCTCGGCCGAGGACCCCTCCCAGGTGGAGGCCGTGGCGCCCCTTCCCCGCCAGCCTGGTTCCAGGGCGGGGCTCCTTCTTTGGGGCCAGCCTCCCCTGCAGTCTGGGCTCTGGGTCCCAGCAGGAAAAGTCACCCTGGCTGGCGGCAGCGACGGGGTCACCAGCCCAGAATCCTGGGGGTGCCTCAAGAAGCCCCAGCTCCTCCTGTCACCTGCTCCAGCCGGGCTGGTCACAGGCCCCACTGGTCCACACCTCCTGACGCACCCAGGCCACCTGGTACCCAGGCATTCTGTATCTAGCCCTGGCCCTCAGGCACCCCCTGAGCTCACCTGGCCATGCCCAAGGGGCCTGCCCCAGCCCCCTCCCTGCCTCACCCGCCCCAGCCCCCTCCCCGCCTCGGTACCAAGTGAAGTCCCTGTATATGGTGGGTTCCCTAGACCCGGGCCACAGGCTGCCCTCCCATCCTACACACAGCTTCGAGGCCCTCCTCAGCCTCCTCTCTGGCCACCGCCCACTGGCGCATCTGGAGGAGGGTCCTCGCCAGCCCTGACAGAAGGTGGGATCCAGTTGGCTATGGTGCCCTGTCCCCACAAGCGCCAGGCCTGCAGAACCATTCTCCTCAGCCACCCCTTTTGGGGTCCCAGCCCCCATCCTGTCCAGCCTGGGCACAGCTGCAGCCCCCTCTTGCTACACAGCGGTCCTTCGGGTCAGAAATCTGGGCAGCGCAAGGCACCCACCGATGTCCCTGTGCTTCCTGAGGACCTCCTGCGGGAGGGGCGGGCACTGCCAGGTGCTCGGGGCACACACATGAAACCGGTGGCCACTGCAGGAACCACTAGCTCATCAGGACGGGACGTGTGGTCAGACAGCCGGCGGCCACAGAAGGACTCTCGTGGGATTCTGGGGCTCGGTCACTTGGAGTCTCTCCTGAAAGGAGGCCTCCGGGCCCACCGGTGCCCAGCCCCACCTGCAGGCTCTCCTCTGAGTGGCCCCCACGCATCTCCCCCTTTCCAGTTCAACCCCACAGCACCCAGCTGCTCAGAGACCAGGTCCTGCCTGGATGCAGCTGGCTCAGGACCAGCCCCCGCCCACAGCCCCCTTCTCACCCCCGGGGTGGGCGTGGGGGGTGGATGGGTGAGGCCCCAGCCAGTGAGCGGTAAGCAAGGCCTGTAATCTCCCCGTCAGCCTGTCAGAGCCTCAGCGGTCACCCCAGCCCCGCCTCTCCCATCACTGCTGAACCCCACAATTAGCTTGGGGCGCCGCGCCAAGCCTGTGTGCCAGACACCGCTTGCACACATGACCACACATGTGCAGACACACACGGCTGGGTGCTGCCGGAAGAGCTCTGCCAACAGGGTCTCACCCCAACACCCAGAACTCGCCCCCAGTACAGAGAGCCTGGGAGAGATGCCTCAGGCTGGGGCACTTGGGTTGAGAGAGGCAGTGGGTAGCTGGGATCTTGGCAGTGGGGGTCTCAGAGCCTGGCATGCCTGGAGCCCCGAGGGAGGGGCCGTGTGTGGCATGGGGGAAGGGGGCGGGGCAGGGCCGTCTCAGCAGGGGAGAGGGGCTGCATCTGCCCAGGATGACTTGGGGGTGGCATGGGGGAAGGGAGGGCAGAGGCAGGGCCGTCTCAAAAGAGGAAAGGGGCTGAGTCTGCCCAGGATGAGTTGGGGGCTGGTGAGGCACAGGGTGTTGGGCAGGATCTGGGTCCAGGCCAAGGGTGAGGCGCCCCAGGATGTGGGCTGGGCCCCACAGGGGCAAACACTCAGGGCTTTGGGAGGCTAGAGGGACCGGGATTTCCCAATGAGGAAATGCCCATCTCAGAGTGGGGGCAGGTCAGTGAGTGGGAGGTGAGGCCCGTGGCCGGCGCTGTGCGGGAAGGTGGGTGCCCCTGGAGGCCAGGTCCAGCCCCTTGCTCCACGCGACGGCTTGCTCTGTTAGTGGTGGAGCTGAGGACTTCGAACCCCCCAGGGACTGGTCAAGGGTCACTGGGCCCCAGGTCTAGATGCGGAACTGGGGGACCCTCCGGCGAGCTTTGCTGGGCCTGGGTGGCCTGCCCGGGGTGCCCCGCCTTCCCGCCCTCCTCCCTAACATCCTTTTCTCCTGAGGTCCCTCAGGGTGGTCACCAGATCAGGCCTGGTGCCAAGATGGGAGTGGGGAGGCCAAGCCCCTCAGCTCCCCTGGCCAATCTCTGAGGCTGAGAGGGACTGGGGGGCCATGCTGGAGCACCTCCCTCCCACCACCTGCCCCTCGCCCCTGTCAACTGCTGGCTCCACTTAAAATAGCTTCTCCCCCTCACTGGTGGGAGGGAGGCCCTGGTGTCAAGCCGGTGAGGCTGGAGCAGGGCTGGGCACGGGGCCTGGGCTCAGCAGTGTTCTGTGCCCTCCATCTCCTCCAAAGCAGGCCCCAGCTCTGAAAACACACCTGGCAGGGCCGGGATCCACAGTCCTCACCTCCTGCTGGTCCTCAAACCCCGTTCTCCATGGCTAGGTCTCTGAAAGACTTGGATTACCCCCAAGCCCCCCACCATCCCGCCAAGCTGTGGCCCCCATGCCACCCTACCACCTCTGAGTCTCCCTTGCTTCCCCCAGGAGAGACCCCCCACGCTCCTGCTTCTGGCCTGTCCTCAGAGCCCCAGAACTCACCTAGGTTCAAAGCCAGACCCCAGCTGAGGACGGAGCCTGGGCCCCAGGCAGGTGCAGTGAAAATCACAGAGCAGGCTCCTACGCCGGCCACTCATGCGGCCTGAGGCATAACCCCCTGGAAACTGCCTCAGCCTTCAGCACCCCGCCTCGGACCAGCAGGGCAGGGAGGTTCCTCCTCTGAGAAGCCCTCAAAGCTGCCTGGAAGGCGTGGGCAGTGCCCCCAGCCACCAATCTGACAGTGGTCCAATCTGTCTCTGAGCAGGTGGCATGCTGGCTCGGGGGTCCCAGACCACAGCAGAAGGTCACCTGGGAAGACAGCCCCACCCCTGCACAGGGCTTGTGGGCAGGAACCGTCCCAGCCACGGGGCAGACGCCCTTGCCTGGCCCCTCGGGGGGCCGTGTTCACACAGGAGGCCTTCTCAGAGGTGGACACCAAGCATTTTCCTCTTTCTCACTCTTGCTGTGGGGCCCAGCTGGCGCAGCATCGGGCCCAGAGGTCGGTGCTGGACACTGTGACTCCACCCAGGGCCCCCCCAGGGAAGCTGCTGACCAGCTGTGCCAGAGGGGCCAGGGGCCCTACCCCCAGGAGCCCAGTCCCTGCCCCTGATGCTGCTGCTGCTGGCAGAGCTGGGGGTAGAACTGGGGCAGCACCTACCTCTCCTGCTCCAGGCCTGGGCCAGGACTCAGCGGGCACTGGAATGAGGAACTATTGGCTTTCAGAAGCCAGGAGACCTCAGGGGGCTGAGGAAGAGAGCTGGACCTGCCCCCAGGCACCCTGATCCCAGCCCAGGGCAGTCTCCTCCCTCACCTAGCCTGGGACAGGAGGCAGCTCAGGTGTGGCCTCGGCCAGGCCTCGGGGGCCACCCCCAGGGAAGGCCACCAACCACAGTGGGCCCTCGGTGTGGGCCGGTCTCTGGATGTGAAGGGCTCCAGGATCTGGGCTGCAGAGGCAGGACTGTGGGAACTAGAACCCCCGGCTCCTCGGCCAGGCCAGCCCCAGTCTCCTCCCCAGACACAGACATCCCCAGGGGGTGGGGCAGACCTGCAGTACCACCAGGGGCAGCCTGCCCCACCATCCCTGGCTCCACTGGGCCTGGGGCCAGTCACTGTCACAGGTTCCTGAATTTCACAGAGCAGGGCAGACCCACGGGGGGGGGGGGGCAGGGTGCCAGCATTCAGGGCCAGACAGCAGGGGCCCAGCCAATCCCTTCACACACTTGGTCTTCAGAGAGGAGGCTTCTGAGCCAGGAGGGCCACTGTACTGGGGCCTGGCTTGAGGCCACACCTGTGGCTGGGGGAGCCCAGAACAGCACAGGCTCCTCCCTTGGTCGGCAGAGAGAGGCAGGGGTCCTTACAATCTGGGGGTATGCGAAGAAGCAGGCCCTGTGTCAAGGGATGTGAAACCACGGAAAGGAAGAAAGTGGAGGAACCTGTGTAGCTCAGAAAGAGGGAAGCGAGGGCAGCTGCCTTCCCTGGGGCCCCAGAGCCCGAGCACCCCCCACCAGCCGTAGGCTCTGACCCACCCTCCCCATCCTGTAATTAGTCAGAGACCCAGTCCCACCCCACCCACAGCCCCACCCCAAACACAAACAGCCACTACTCCTAAGGGAGGGAGGGGCTCGGCCCAGCCCCAACCCCACCGAATCCCCCACCCCCAGAGAACCTGGATCCGCCTCACAGAAGGGAGGTCAAGGCTGGGGGGCCCCTGGCTGGCCACTGGGTGAGTTCTGAGCAGCTCACCACCTCATCCCCAAACCGCATCCAAGGACGGCTCTGGGTACAAGAGGTTCCCCACCAACTTCCAAGGAGGGCGGCCAGGCTGCAGCCAGAGGGACAGAGGCATGAGCTGAGTGAGAACTCCCATCTCAGGGGAAGGCAGCCCTCGTGGCAGAGGCCTGGCATCCAAGTGCCTGCCTAGCTTAGAGAAGGCACAATATGAGGGGCCGGAAGACAGTCTCTCCCAGCCAGTGCACCCCTGCCCACGCCCATGTCCCGGGGGGACCATCGGTTGTGGCTGGCACAGCATGAGGCAGGGGGCAGGACACAGTGAGAATGGACGACGTCCTGGGCTGGGAGGAGGACTGTGCCATATGGGCCCTCCCCAGCACCTTCCAATCCAATCTCTTCTGCTCCACTTCCCTGGGCCAGGGCCAAGCCCCTGGGCTTTCTGCACTTGGGGCCAGCTGCCGGCTCCACCTCCCCGATGTGGTCCCCATGCAGGCTGCTGGGCACACGCCCCGGGTGCACACACAGCATGGACCCAGAGCGCCCGGCAGCCACAGCCCTGGGCACACAGCGTCGCAGATGACTCCTCACACAGACCCATCTCTGGCTTCAGTCTCCCCACTTGTGGGATGGGCTCACAGGCACCATATCCACCGGGGGCCGTAGGCGAGGCCTGGCTGTCGGAGGGGCTTGGAGGGAGGCTGATCCATTAGTCAGGAGCTGAACAGGGAGTCAGTTGGGGCAGGAGGGCCCCCTGAGGAAGACCCCAGTGCCGTCCCTAGCAGCCTGGCCTCCCTCCTGCCCGTTCCTCCCTGGCACGCATAGGTCACCGGCACAGGGTGTGTCCCTGAACTTGGGTCTGGAGGGTGCCTCAGAGGCTCTTCAGACTACCGTTGAGGCTTCTCGGGGCGAGGGGGTCCCTGGGTGGGCCCAGAGCTCCTCCCATCCCATGGTCTCCCCCAGAGGGGCCTGGGCCCACTGCAGGCTCAGCAGGGCCTGCTGGGGCCAACCTTGGGGCCTTCTCCAACCCAAAGGTGACGCATCTCCTCCCCGCCCAGTCTGGGCAGCTGCAGTAGAAAGTGGCAGAGCTGCCCGGACTTGCCTGTCCTCCTCCTGGGGCCCTCAACCCACGGCCCGGAAGTGGATCCCTCTCCCACGCTGCAGCCTCCCGCTTCGGGTGACTGGACACGGCTGGATAATCCAAAATAATTCCTTCTTGGCAGGCAGCCGGTGGGGGAGGGGGACTCACATTCCAAACCCTTGTTTTTCTCAGTAACTTCCCTCTACTGGGGCAAGGAACCCCTGGCAAGACCTCAGGCCTCCCAGACACCCCAGACAGAGGTGGGCCCCACATTGGAACCTTGAGAGGACTCAGATGTGCCAGGCCCACCTGCTTGCTCCTCAGTCAGCTCCGCGGATTTCTATGCAACATGTAAAAAGCTGACTCGCCACAAAAAAATGCCCGCTGGCCCTGCCCTCCGGGGGACCCTCACCTCTGGGCAGGAAAGAGAGGGCTCCTCCCACCAGCTGTTCAGCTGTTCCGTGCCAGGGTCATCTGGGCACGGGGCAGGCTGAGAGACCCCAGTTCCTGGCAGCCTCACTCTCCCACCCGCAAAGGGCTCCTGAGGAAGCTCAACTTTAAAGCCTCGCAGGCTGAGCGAAGCCTCCAAGCAAGGGCCGAAGTCAGACATTAAGTGGGGGGCGGGGGGGTCCAGGGAAGGTGGGGCCCAGGGAGCCCTCCAGGCCCCCGGAGACCTGCGGGGTTTGGGGCCCACCCTCACCCCCTGTCCTGACTCTGCCACAGCCCACAGTGGGCAGACAGACCCCTTTCTTCCTTTCCCAGGGAGTTTCGGGAAGAGAAATCAAGGGGCTGGCAGGAAGCTCCAGGGCTCCCGGGCTCTGAGACCCCCAGATGACAGCGGGAGGCGGGCTCCCCAGATCTGCCGAATAGCCCGACCAGGGGCGCTGGCAGGACAGGGGCTTCCTGCATGAGCAGGGTGCGGAGGGGCACGGTCAGCAGCGGGGAGGCAGGGCCCGCGCCACCGCTTCTAAGACTTTCTGTGTCTCGGGGTGTCCACCCAGACGCCACCCTGGGAACCGCGAGGAGGCCCGGGCCGTGGGGTCTCGCCAGGTGCGGGTGTTCTCCGCCCTGGTCCCCCCGAGCCAAGCAGGCCCCAGGGGTGCGGGGACGGCCCCCGGGAGCTCGGGCAGAGCCAGGCTCCTGTGCCGCTGAGCCTGGGGCCGGCCCGGAGCGCCTGCACCGCGGGACCATCTCCGCTCGGCGCACGGAGCTCGGCGGCTGAAGAGTGAGAGGCAGGCGCGGAGGAGGGAATCCGACGCTGCTCCGGAGGGACGCGCAGCCCCCGCCGGCCGCGCCCGTCCCCCGAGTCCCCACCGGGAAGGGCGTGGGGCGGGAGCGGCCCGGGCCTCGCCGGATGGACCGACGGACGGGGCCCAGGCCCCGGGAGCCCTCCGCGGAGCCGCAGCCGCCGCAGGTCCCCGGGCCCGAGCGCGGCAGGCCCGGGCGGAGCGGCGCTGACGGCGAAGCCCCCCGCGCCCAGCGCGACGTCCCCCGCAGCCCAGTCCCCCGAGCTCGGTACCTGCACGTCCGCCGCCAAGGCTCGATGGCGCCCGGGCCGCGCTCCGCGCTGCGCTCTGGCCCGCGCTGCTGCCATGGAGACGGGGCCTTTGTGTGGCCGAGGAGGGGCCGGAGCGCGCGGGAGCTGCCGGCCCCGCCCCCGACGAGGGAGAGGAGGGGAGGGCGGGGAGAACAGGAGAACGGGGGAGAGGGAGAGGAAAGCGGAGGGGGAGAGGGAGGGAGGAGGGGCAGGGGGAGAGGGAGGGAGGAGGAGGAGGGGGAGGGGGGGAGGGGGAGGGGGGGAGGAGGGGGAGGGGGAGGGGAGGGGGGGGGGGGAGGGGAGGGAGGGAGGGGGAGTGGGAGAGGGGGAGAGGGAGGGAGGAGGAGAGGGGGAGAGGGGGAGGGGGATGGGAAGGGGGAGGGGAGGGGGAGGGGAGGAGGAAAGGAGGAGGGGGGGGGGGGGAGGGGGAGGGGGAGGGGGAGGGGGGGGGGGGGAGGGGGAGGGGAGGGCAGAAGAGAACGGGAGGGGAGGGCACGGGAAAGGGAAAGGAGAACGGGAGGGGAGGGAACAGAGAGAGACGGGAAGGGAAGGGAGAATGGGACGGGACGGGAGGGGAGGGGCTGGGTCTGCACCCCCTGCGCTGCCCCCATGTCTCCCCTGCCCCAGCAGCCACAGCATCATTGGGTAGGTTTGGGCACCCCAGTTCAGACCCAGGTTCAGCCAGGGCAGCACCCTGCCCACCATGCCGCCGTCCAGGAAGGTCGAGTGCCCACAGAGGCCCCTTGGCCAGAGCACCCCCACAGGAACCCCACAGGTTTGAGGGGAGCCCAGGGCTTGGCGCTAGGGGAGGGCATTACGGGCGCACTTTTGCCTGGTCAGAGGAACAAGGGTCCCTGCCAGTCTTGAGATGGGTGGGCACCAGACCCTCGCCCCCAGACCAGGAGCAGACCAGTCGCTCCCCAGCAGGTTTCAGGAGTGGGGGCTGCTGGGCTTTGGCCCTTTCCCAGGGGTCTCAGGCCCTCAACTTCCCAGGGTAAACCGGGCACCTGAGGATGGCCTCCCAGCACATCCCTGGCTTCCAGCAGCACCTCGGGACTCTGCACCTGGGACCCCACACTGATCCTTCAGGGCCTGGAGGTGGGTGGCCCGAGACCTCTTTCTGGGGTTATGGTTTCTGGGACAGAGCTGGCCCCACTTCTGGCATCCCAGGCCTCAAGTCCCAGCCCCAGTGCTCCTGGGGTCCCCTGCGCTTGAGAAAAGGTGGAGAACCCTCTGCAGGGCCAGACCTTGGAGCATGCCTCCACTGCCCTCCCAGGACTGGATGTGCTAAGCAGGAGACGGAAGCATTCCCCAAGCCCTCACCCTCGCCCCCACCCTGGGTCACCCCTCCCTGGGGCCGGCCTTCCACCCAGACCTGCCCCGTCCTTGCAGCTGGTCGGCTTCCTCCTGTCCCCAGCCAGGCATCCCCTCCTCCCCTGCTTCCCCCACTTGGGATCTGCCCTGCCACATCCTGACAAACTCTCCCAGCCTGACTTAGTTCTTTCGATCTCTGCCTTCTCTCACCCTCAAGCAGCCAGGCCTTGTTCCTGCCCAAATCTTCCCTTGGGCCTTGAACCACAATCCACATTGCGGCCACCCTCCCCTTCACTGCAGAGGACCCCAAAATTACCAGGGTCTGACAAGGTTGCCAACATTTTATCAAAAAAGGAAAAGACAAGCCCTGTGTCACAAAAGGACATTTTAATACCAAAGCCGTAGGAAGGCCTCTGTTCTAGACCAAAAGGGAGTCTTTAAATAGCCAGCAGGAAGCTTGAGGCTGAGCAGCTGTCCTTCCTGTCCCTGAGCAGGCCCTGTGTGCACCCTCAGCCCCCAGCCCCACTCCAGACCTGCTCCCAGCTCTCTCCACCCTCTGGGTTCTGTGGTCCCTGTCCTTCAGGAGGCCTGTAACCACAGCAGTCCTCACCCTTGCCAACAGTTCTGCCCAGCAAGCCCTCTTGCCTGCGGGGGCTGGCACTGTGGCCAGGGGTAGAGCTTTCTGGGCCTTCCTGTCTCTTCACTGCCTGCCCCTGGCCTGGTGTGCGTGGGGAGGGGAGGGCCATGGCCCAGCCCTGGACAGAGGCTCAGCCAACTCAGAGCGGCCTTGACACTGGGGGGCCACAAGAGGCATCGGGACAGATGGAGCTGGCAGATCTCCATGCCCAGCCCCCACCCATTCACCCCAGGCCACATTCCACCCCAGGCCTCTTCTGCATAGGTGGGGACAGGCCCTGAGGAAGAGGGGCTGGGACACTACCCTCCACCTTAGCCTTGGCTTCTGCCCAGGGCAATGCTGGCCGCCTGGCCCAGTGCCCCCCACCAAGTCTCCCACTCGCCCACCTATGTGGCCTTACCAGAGCCCTCCAGGGAAATCTGCTTGTGCGTTTCTGGACAGACAGTGGCCAGGGTCCCTGGGGGGTTCAGAGACTAGCCTGAAGCTCCTCCCTGCAGCCCTGTGGGTCTGCAGCCCTCTGTGCTGTGGGGCAGCCCTCAGAAAGCCGTGAGGTGAGACTGTGGTGTGGGGAAGCACATGCCACCGTGGTCCTTGGGGTGCACTCCCCAAAGGGGGGCCACAGTTGTGAGAGGGGCGGATTGTCTTCCCAAGCTTCCTCGACACCTTGAAGTGGTGGTCCTCAGGGGACGGGCCACCAGCACAAGGCTTTTGCAGAGGGCCCTGGTGGAGGGCAGCTGATGGCAGGGCCTATACTGGCCCCCAGGCCCCATCTTACGGAGGTCAGTGTTCAAGCTGGTCACACAGGAGGTGCCAGCATCTCTGCAGACCCTCTAGAGACCAAGCCCTCAGTAGGGAGGCTGGTCCCCCCATGCTACAGTTGGGAGGCCCAAGCAGAATTTGAGGCCGGGACCTTTCTCACCCTCAGGTCCCCGGCTTGCCCCGCCACAGAACAGGTTTGCCGCCTCAGCCTCTACGTGTTCTGTTTAACGTGGTCACGTCCTTGGACCCTGCACCAGACATCTGGGCTCGACAGCTCCCCTTTGTCACCCTCCCGGCTGCCTCTGTGTCCTTGTCTGTAGAATGGTGACAGGGACAGGCTGTCCTAGGCGCAGTCTGGCTGGACAAGTTGACATGTACCAAGTTCTGAGAACTACCTGTCGTCCGGACACCTGACCCCGCTGTCCTCGTGGCTCGGTCACGCCCTGCACTGAAGTGGCTGGCAGTGCTCACTCTACACCGCCTGGCTGGAGGATGTGGTCCGAGACCACCAATGAGAACACAAACAGTACATTGCGCACGCGTGCTGAACGAAGGCTACCTTCTACAGACTGAATGGGGGCCTCAGAAGAAAAAGAAAAGTCCTTCCCCCAGCCCTGTGTCCCCTGGCCAGCACCTGCCCGGCTTCGCAGGGTACAAAGCCCATTCTCCATGAGTGACCCTCCCAGCACCATGTCGGGCATCTGCACTGCTGGGTCGCTCAGGCAAGGAGTCTGAGGGTCTGAGTGGTCAGGGGACCTATTCCTGGGCACACAGTGTGTGATGCTGAGCGGGGCTTGGCTGTCCGGAGCCCTGACAGTACCGTCACCGTGTGCTGCGCAGTGCCAACACCGTACCCATGGGCCTCAGTGCCTGCAGGTGTCACAGGGGGAGCACATGACCCAGAGGTGGCTCTTAGGGATCTTCACCCCTTACCAAGGAAAGGGAGACATGCAGGCTTCAGCCAGAGGCAGGGTCAAGCCGAAGTCCAGAGCCCCTTGGGCTGCATGTGGGGCATGGACGGACACATTGGACGGCAGGAGCCTCGTCCGCCTCCCAGGAGGGACATACGGAGCTGGCGCATGGTGGGGGCTCCAGGACTGGGAACCAGGAAGGTGCTGTGGACCCTCTGAGGGCCAGGCTGAGCCAGCTCTCCTAGCAGAGGTGCTGGGCCCCACACCGCCCCCTGCCCAACCCCTACCTCCCAACAAACCACAGCCCCAAGCAGGTGGGGGCCCTGAGGGGCATCAGGGGTGGTGGGCAGAGCTCTTCACACTGCAAAGCAGTCTCTCTCCTTCTCAAGTTGATGACGGTGTGCAAAACAGCCTCCCATCCCCAGATAAGACGAGTCGGCGGCTGGTCAGGAGAGGGTCCCTCCTGTCCTGGGCAGCCTGTTGGGCTGAAGGAACCACCACACACAGTGCAGGGGGCTTGGGGGCCAACAGATGGGCACCGGGAGGGGCAGACGGTAGACGCACCCACATCAGCGAGGGCTCCCAGCCTGTCCCCGCCCCAGTCCCAGCCTAAGGTCTGTGGAGGCCAGGTGGGGCCCAGGAGGAGGCAAGGCTCCGCCTGCACGGAATCCCTACGGTCAGGGCCATGCTGTGGTTCCAAATGTCGCCTTTACTGCTGAGACAATGGAGGAGCCTGCAGTCTGGGCGGGGGGCCAAGGAAGGGGAGCGTGTGCTTGGCCCAGTGCCGCCGCCACTGGGGAGCAGGAGGCTCAGGCAGACCTAGGGCCCTGGGACCGTGGCCCTTGGCTCTGTCCTAGGGAGGGCACAGGACGGCCTGCAGGTCTTTGGGCAGGGAGCCGATGACCGTCTCGATGTACAGCTGGGCCCGCTGCAGCGTTGCCTCCTTCACAGGGAGCTGGTGGCCCTGAGCCCGCACCTGCAGGGGCAGCTGTGGTCAGGGCAGGCGCAGCTCCGTGCCAGGCTAGTGGTGCTGGGACAAGGCTGGGAGGCATCTTACCAGCTTCTCACGAAGTTTCAGGACCAGGTCCACGACCTCCACCTCAGACTTGTCTTTCATCCAGGTCTCGATGTTCTGCAGGGTAAGATGGGGTCTGCTGTCAGCAAGGCCCCCCACTGCCCTGGGCCTGTGCCCACCCCCACCACGTTCTGGCCCTCCCCAACCCCCAGCCTCCCTCACCGCCTCACAAATAGCCTCCAGGTGCAGGGCCTCCAGCTTCAGGGCCATCTCCTTGTGCCGTTGCCGGTACCAGCCGTCAAAATGGGGGGACTTGAAAAACCGCCTGTGGGGATTGACAGGCAGGGCCCCGGGGCTGACCCTGGGGACGGACAGGCAGGGCCACGGGGCTGACCCTGGGGACGGACAGGCAGGGCCGCGGGGCTGACCCTGGGGACGGACAGGCAGGGCCGCGGGGCTGACCCTGGGGACGGACAGGCAGGGCCGCGGGGCTGACCCTGGGGACCAAGGAAGGCTGAGGCTGCACCCGCAGTCCACCCACCTGTAGAGACCCAGCCAGTCGCCCTTGAGGATGCAGGTGAGCTGGGGCCCGGCATGCTCCAGGCTACGCAGGAAGTCATCCTGGCTGAAGGGCCGGATCTGGGGGGGAGTCTGATTGGGGGTGGGTGAGCCAGCATGTGGGAACTCGGCCTCACAGGCCTGCACCCGGTACGCTGCCCAGACACGCTCCTCACCACTTCTGAATACCCCCAGCCCCCACCCTGCCTGGCACAGATCCCAGGATAGCCCTTCCCAGGGCGCAGACCCTAAGCCCCTCCAAGGGTCCCGCCAGCCACCTGCCCTGTGGCCCTCAGTTTCACAACATGATGGCCTTGAGCCCTGTGTCTCCTACACAGCCATGGCCTCCTGCTCCAGACCTTCCCTTCTCCGGGTGAGGAAGGGAACCCGCCCTCCATGGACCCCACAGGACCCCCACCTTCCAGGGCGTGATGCTCTTCTGCAGGGGCATGAGGCTGGCCATGTAGTGCTCCTGGGTGGGGAAGGGAGGGGAGTGAGCCTGGGGACCCATTCCCCCCAGCCCCGTGCCCCCGAGTCCCGTCCTCCCCCGTCCCATCTCCCCCAGCTCCGTTCCCCTCCAGCCCCTTCCCCCACAGCCCCGTGCCTCACCAGAGGGATGATGAAGCTCTGGGTGAGCTCCAGGAGGTGCCGCCGCAGCAGGGCGCTCTGCACATCTGATGGCCGCTTCTTCTGCACGCCCTGCAGGGAAGGGGGGCCAGGCCCTTGCTGCACCTCACACCACCCCAGACTCCCTGCATCCCCAGCCCCCTCCCGCCACAGCCCATACCTTGAGCAGCCGTTTAAGCAGCGCCTTGTCGCGGTGGAGGTGGGCTGTGTACGCGGTGTAGAGGCCTGGCGGGAGGGCACAGCTGGCGCCCCGCCCTTCAAGGGCCCCCCTCCCACACTCCTGCAGCCCCACAGAGGAGCCTGGGTGGGGATCTCATCTGCCTGCAGCCCCATGCCCTTGGCTGCACCTGAAAATCTCACCCACCCCACCCCAGACACAGGGACCCACTGAAGAAGACAAGAAGGCGCCCCCTCCCCGAGGGTCCGAGGGTCCGAGCTCTGCTGCTGAGTCCTGGGAGAGGAGCAGGGGTCGGGGGGCCGGGCTGAGGGGTCTGGGCTCTGCTGCTGAGTCCTGGAAGAGGAGCAGGGGTCGGGGGCCGGGCTGAGGGGTCTGGGCTCTGCTGCTGAGTCCTGGGAGAGGAGCAGGGGTCGGGGGGCCGGGCTGAGGGGTCTGGGCTCTGCTGCTGAGTCCTGGGAGAGGAACAGGGGTCGGGGGGCCGGGCTGCCCCACCCGGGAGACCCACCAGGTACAAGACAGGCCCCTCCACCGTGGAGGGGCTCCAGGTCGAGGGGAACACAGACCTGGCTTAGTGTCCAGGGTCTTCAACCTTGAAGGCTTTTTCAGCTTGACTTGCTTAGGAAGGTCTCCTACGAGACATGCCCGGTGGCCAGGCCTCAGTGCCCGCAGCTCTGGCCATGGGCTCTGAGGCAGCCCCACACTCAATGAGGCTTCTGAGCATCACCCCCTGCACCTCCCCGGGAGCCTAACCTGACATCTTGGGCTCCCCGACTCGGAGGATGTGGGGCCAGTGCTGGAGTGTTTTGATAAAGAAAGGGTTTGTGACTCCCAGGACCACGTTTGGTCTAGACAGAGAGAGAGAGAAGAGGCAGAGACAGAGGTCCAGGGAGGTGCAGCAAGGACGAGAGAGGTGGGGCGGAGGCGGCACTTACGGGGCCTGCGTGCGTGTGGTGAACTCCTTGAACTCGCTGTCATGGATGGTGAAGTAGGGACGGAAGTCGCAGCAGAACCTGAGGGGCTGCAGGCAGCTGTGGGCAGGAGTACAGGAAGCAGGTGAGGCACAGCCGCGATGGTCCAGTGACCCCAGCCAGGACCGAGCCAAGGTGGTACCTGGTCAAGGCCAGCACCATCTCTGAGGACACATCGGGCGAGGGTGCCAGGACCAGCAGGGGCTCCCCAAGGAGCACAAGCTCCCACAGTGTCTGCACGTGAGTCAGCACGGGCCGGAAGCACCTGGGGCCGGGCAGGAAGGTCAGGGAGGTCAGGAAGGGGCTGAGACTCCTGGCCCTGGCCCTGCTCTCCCACGTGTTCACCCAGGCGCCGGTGAACACGGCACGCTGCGCCAGATGAAGACAGATCTGTCTGAAGATGTGAGTGTCTCGGGTTATCATGGCCACCCCGAGCTCCGACAGTCCACCTGTGCTGGGCCTGGGCCTGGGAATAGGGGACTCAACCTGGACCCACCTATGAGGGACCAGCTGTCCTAAAGTGGCCCCAGGGCCGGGGCAGGGGCTGCTGACCTGGGATGGGGGGTACCCGCCCGGACCCCTCTGGTCTCCCTGTGCCCATCCCAAGTGCAGCCCTGGCTCCTGTTGGGCCCTCCACAGAGCAGGATGGTCTCAAAGCCCAGCCTCCCTTGCAGACTCGCCCAGAGGCAGTGAAGGCAGACTCAGGCATCCTCTCCTAACAGCCTCTCCTGACACTGCCTTTCAGGACCTCCTGCCCACCGTGCCCATCTCCGCTGGCTGCAGCCACGTGGCACGTGCTTCCTCTTCTACACAGTTCTCCCTTCTTCCTTCCAGAACTGTCCCAAGGGTTACTCAGGATGAGCGCTGCCTCCCTTGGGCAGTCCCCACATGGCGCTGGCCATACACACACACACGTGCACACACGCACTCACACACACACGCACACACGTACCTGCACGTGCACAGAGTGAGCTCCCCCAAAGCAGCATGCAGAACCCTAGGGGACTCACCTGAACAGGTCCAGCTCGTGGACGCTAGCAAGAACCATTGGGGCTGGCAGCAGGTTCTGAGAGGAGGGGAGTGTAGGTCAGGGCCAAGGGGGGCTGGCACCCCTTGGGCCCCAAGCAGCCCCTGCCTCACAGCGCAGGGGAGGGTGGAGAGCGCCCAGCCCTACACCAAGGCACAGGCTGTGGCTTTGCCTGGGTTTGACCACCCCGCAGGGTGGACCAGGGAGGCAGGTGTGGGACCACCCAGCCCAGGAGCAGGACTCAATCGGGTGAAGCCCTCTCAGCTCCGCCTCCACCTCAGCTCCCACCTCTTGATCACACTGCTTCGGAGGACTGGACTCGGACTTGTCCACCCTGGATGGGATGCGCACCTGGGAGAAGGAGGGAGCAGCTGCCAGAGGGAGTAAGGCCTCCCCACACACCTGCAGAGCCTGCTCCCCAGCCAGCTGACTCTCACCTGGACAACAACGCCCATGACAGGTAGGTTCAGGGTCTGCCCAGGTGCAGGCGCCGGCCACTGGTCGATCTCACTGCACACTGCGGATGCAGTAGCCGGCGTCAGGACCCTCCCCAAGGAGAAGCTGCTGTCAGGCCCACCAGGGGCCACAGCTGGGATGATGAGACCGCGATGGCCATACCTGATGGCCACTCACCTGCTTCCAGGCAGGGCGCCAGCTTGTCAAAGTACTCAGGGGCAATGAGGCTTAGCAGCGCCTGGAATAGCCGGACAAAGGGCAGGCGGGACACCAGCACCAAAGACTGCGGGGCCATGGGGCCAGTTAGAGGCCCCCAGCTCCAGGCCTCACTCACCCCAGCCACTCAGGAGCCCACAGGGACCCCTGAAGCCACGCTCACCTGGAGCTGGCCCAGGGTAGCATGTCCCACCAGCTCCGCAAGACAGCTGCCCCGGGAACGGCCTGACTCAGACCCCAGAATTATCAGACAGGAGAAAACCCAACCCTGAACTCCCTGGGTGGTGGCCGGGGCAGCTGGACCCTAGGGCCTTCGGAGGGAAACGCATGGTGGCCAGAGTTTCTGGAATGATCTCCCCAGGGGCTGAGCAGCTTTTCTCTTGGCCTATGGCTTCCAGGCTGGGTTGTCCTGACCCTGACATGACCCTCCAGCCATCAGTGAGGGGCAGAAATGTCCTGGACCGGGACATAAGGGCCTCGGGTGCCACGCCAGGCAAGGACAGGGCAGAGGGGGCTGCAAGGAGAGCTGGACACAGCCCAGGTGGGGCTGCAGGAGGGGTGGGCACTGCTGGAGGCTCAGGACCCCTTGCCCGCCCCACAGTCCCTCCTGCTGCCTGCCAGCTCTTGCCTCTCTGAGGCGCCAGCCCAGAGTGACCAGGCAGCGCACCTTCTGGAAGTAGCCCCTCTTCACAGAGCGGTCCTTCACCTGTCTGAAGTACACGTAGCCAAAGTAGTGCGCCGGCTCCCTCTGGAAGGAGCAAGGGTTAGCCAGGCCATGCCCCACCCAGACCACCTGGCCAGCCCCAGGGCTGGGAGTGGCAAGAAGCATGCAGGGACGGCAGCAGATGGGAGCCTGCAGAACCAGAAGGCTCCTGGAGCTTCTGTCCCTGCCCTCTGGCCACCAAGGCGGAGGCCAGGAGGTCCTGGGCTCAGAAGGTGGGTAACAGCCCTGCTGATACAGCAGGGAGTCTGCTGGTGTAGGGGAGAGGGGTTCAGGGTGCTGGGGGCCCTGGGAGGTTCACGTGGGCCCCTGTTCAACTATGCAGATGCCCAGTCACGGATGTGTGGTGCCAAGGGAAAGCCCCAGGGACCCTGGGGAGACCCCGGAAGAGCTGGCCCATCCTCAGTTGGGACTGGTGCCTGGGACTGCAGGGTCAGCGGGGCATGGCCAGCTCCTCTCCTGCCACACAGTGCCCAGGCACTCCGAAGGGGCTTCTCCCACCAGCCTGACCCTGGCAGGACCCGTGGGGAGCAGGGGAAGAGAAGCAGGCCAGAGACGCAGCCCAGTGCTCACCTGCAGTGCCACGGGGGCCCTGCTGTTGTAGTGCCTATCGTCGGCATGCCAGGGGCTCCTCTGCCCTCCACACTGGCGCATGCGGAAGCTGAACTGAGTGTCTCCAAGGCAGCCTGAGAAGGGGGCAGCCCACCACACGTCAGGGCCGGGAGCTGGGGACCGGGGAGCAAGGGCCCTGCGAGCCTGGCCTCTGCTGTTAGCCAGAAACCAGCCTGGCCAACACAGTGAAACCCTGTCTCTACTAAAAAGACAAGAAGTAGCCAGGCATGGTGGCACACGCCTGTAATTCCAGCTACTTGGGAGGCTGAGGCGGGAGAATCACTTGAACACGGGAGGTGCAGGTTGCAGTGAGCTGAGACTGCGCCACTGCACTCTAGTCTGGGTGACAGAGTCAGACTCCATCTCAAAAATAAAAAAAAAAAGCCTCAGAAAGAATGCCCAGCTGAAGGGGCCTGTGTTTCCCAGTGGGCTCCTATTCTGACTCCTGCACACCCTGCACCTACAGGCCTTAGTATATGTTCGCACAGAAATGCACCTTCAGCCTATCTGGGAGATTGGCTCAACATGCTTGAGACAGAAACCAGGCACTAGAAAATGGTTACCCAGATGTCTATGCCCCAGGGCAGGAGCGAGAGGGAGGCCCAGCCCCTTTGGCCACTGTGTGGGGTGTAGGAGACTGTTGGTCTCTGCAGAGAGACACCCTTTCCACGTGCATCTGGGGACCTGCCTGACCTGCTGCAACGCGGAGATCTGGGTGCCTCCACTGAGTGGGCATGGGGCTGGTGCTGCCCACCCCCTGTGGCACTCTGCACATGGGCAGCCTAGGCAGCCGTGATGCCCCTGGCCTGGGCTACAGGGACGCCCAGCTGGCTTCATGTCCAGCCCCAGTAAAGATGGGGTCACCTACCTGAGTGTGAGTCGGGAAAAGACAGGTAGCAGATGCTGCTTTTCTGAAACATACAAAACCCGGTGAGGGCCGACCCACTCCTGGGTCCCATCCATTCCCAAGAGGGCCAGGACTCACCTCCTTGTCTGTGAGCCGGAAGTCATTTGGATACACCAGCTGCAGAGGAAGACAGAGCGCCTGGTGACGCCATCTGCCCAAGGAGGCAACACCCCTTGATGGCATCCGCTGGACTGGGACCGCCCCAGCAGCTGCAGCATCTGTCTCTGGGGCACAGGTCAGTGCCATGGTGCTGGCTCGCCCCCGGCTCCCTGCTCCAACAGCATGCTGCGTCCTCCCCACACCATCTTCTCTGGCTACTGTGCCCAGCTCCTTGCTGACCCGCTCCTCTCTCTGACCTCCAGGCACCAGGCCCCAGGCAACTAACTCCCCTGCCAGCCGGAGGCTTCTCTACTCTCACCTCCCCAGGTCCCTCTCAGTAAGAGGCCAGCACAACGGGGTGGGCTTCCTGACCCCTTTCTCACACCCCTGGTCCTCACAGCCACCCAACCACCTCTTGCCCAGACTGTAGTTGGGCCCCCCTGCCCCTACACACCCAGACATCAGTTCACAGCATCAGACATCAGAAGGGTAGTGCTCAGGGATCCAGAGGCCCCTCACCCGGGACGGTCACAGGGCCCTACCTGGCTGGTCCTCCATCTCCATCACCACCTGCCAAACCAGAGGGCCCCGGACATGCTGCTCCCCGAGCTTTTGCTCAGATGCAGGCCCGGAAGCACCCCTGCTCCATGATGGCAGCCTGCCGTCAGGCCCTCTCCCCATTGTGCTCAGTAGTCTTCACCCAGCCTCCCCCTGCCAGGGCCTGTGCCCCACCTGCAGTGCCCAGTGAGTGCCCAGCCAGACAAGCCCTGCACCCCCAGGAGTGGACAGTGGGGGAGAGCATGACACTAAGCAGGCGCTGAATGACCTGGAAGACAGGTGTGCACTGACAGAGGCAGCAGGTGGGGCAGGTGACCCTGGGAGCCCAGCCCAGCAGGTCCATGCACACGTGGACCACTTTCCGTCTAGGGACCTCCCAGGGCCCCCATTCCCAGTGGACCCTGCAGTGTCTCCTGGGCTGTCTGAAGCCTGCTGGGAGGGCCTCTGTACACTGTCCCCTCCTCATCCCATCTGCCCAACTTCTCCACTGAGTTGAATTTAGGCTATAATAAGGCTTCTTCCAAGATGTGCCCTGAGCCCCCAAACAGTGAGGAGCCAGGCCCTGGATGAAAGCATCTGCCATTTTTTTTTGAGAGACGGGGTCTCGCTCCGTCACCCAGGCTGGAGCGCAGCGGCGCAATCACAGCTCACTGCAGCCTTGAACTTCTAGGCTCAAGCAATCCTCCCACCTGAGCCTCCTGAAGTGCTGGGAGTACAGGCGTGAGCCACTGTGCCCCGCTTGCTCTGTGAAAATAGCTCTGCTTTTGTTTGCTCTGGGCTTGCTACTGTGGTCGGTCCTGCTTTGTCTCTTCCAACGCAGAGCAAATCTCTTTAAGGCAGGGACCCTGTCCTGGTTACTTCTGCCTCCCAACACCTGGCACAGAACAGACCCTCCCCAAATACAGTGTTTGTGGCATATGTGATGAGGTCTCTGAGGTCTACTAGGACAGGTGGGTGGAGGGGAGCTAAACAGGCACCAAGGAATGGTCAGGAGGAAGACGAAGGAGGAAGCTGGGAGTAGGCTGGACCCACAGGGGCGCCTCAGGATAGCTCCGTGAAGGGCTGGGGATATAGGGCCACTCAGTCTGAGCCTTCATGTGTCCGCACTGAGGAGGGCTGAGGAAAGGCAGGTACCCTCTGCCTCAGGTCAGGACTCTGTACCTGGTCTGCTGGTCACGGGGGCTTGTGGCCTCTGAGCTCCGTGCCCATGCCCGGGGGCCCTCAGCATGTCTGACCAGGGAAACCCACATTCTCAGGCTCATCATCTTTGGGAGTAGCCCTGGGGCCCAGTTACAGCCTGAAGCTGAGTACTGAGCCAGGGGTCAGGCTACCTGGGGTTGGGCATGCCAAGGTGAAGGGACACCTGGAGCTGATCCTGAGGGCATGCAGGCCTCCCAGGCCAGGCTGTGCCCTGCTCGGGCTTCCGCAAGGGTCTCGCCCTTTTCACCTGAGGCAGCCTGCACCGGTCTCTGCTCCTGGTGAGCAGTCACTGAGGAAGACTGCGGGTGGGAGCTTGGCTTAGAGAAGGCACATCCAGGGAGCAGTTCTGAAGGTATGGCCTGGCCACCCTCGGGATCCCCGGGGTCAAAGCTGTTCTCCTGTGCGAGAGCCTCCTTGTCTCTCATCTTCGCCCTCATGTACAGCATGGCTCCTGGAAGCCAGTGTGTCCTGTCCTGGTGGGCTGAATGCAGCGCTGATGAGAATCCATCTGTTTTCTATTTGGTTGGACTTTTTTTTTTTTTTTTTTTTGAAACAGAGTCTCGCTCTGTCACCCAGGCTGGAGTGCAGTGGCCGGATCTCAGCTCACTGCAAGCTCCGCCTCCCGGGTTCACGCCATTCTCCTGCCTCAGCCTCCCGAGTAGCTGGGACTATAGGCGCCGCCACCTCGCCCGGCTAGTTTTTTGTATTTTTAGTAGAGACGGGGTTTCACCGTGTTAGCCAGGATGGTCTCGATATCCTGACCTCGTGATCCGCCCGCCTCGGCCTCCCAGAGTGCTGGGATTACAGGTGTGAGCCACTGCACCCGGCTTGTTTTTTGTTTTTTAACAGACAGGCTCAACCTCCAACTCCTGGACTCAAGCAGTTCTCCCACCTCAGCCTCCTGAGTAGCTGAGAGGACAGGTGTGTGCCACCATGCCTGGCTCTTTTACCATGCCTGGCTCTTTTTTCTTTTCTTTTTTTTTTTTTTTTTGAGAGCTGCGCTCCAGTTCCGTCAGCCAGGCTGGAGTGCAGTGGCACGATCTCATCTCACTACAACTTCCACCTCCCGGGTTCAAGCGATTCTCCTAATTCAGCCTCCAGAGTAGCTGGGATTACAGGCGTACAATGCCCGGCTAATCTTTTGTATTTTTAGTAGAGATGGGGTTTCACCATGTTGCCCAGGCTGGTCTCAAACTTCTGAGCTCACACGATCCCCCTGCCTCAGCCTCCTAAAGTGCTAAGATTACAGGCGTGAGCCACCACACCTGGCCTCATTTTGTATTTTTTGTAGAGATGTGGGTCTTGCTATATTGACCAGGCTGGTCTAGAACTCCTGGCCTTAAGTGCTCCTCCCACCTTGGGCTTCCAAAGTGCTAGGATTACAGGCATAAGCCAGAAAGCCTAGCCTTTTTTTTTTCTTTTAATTTTGTTTTGAGACAGGTTCTCATAACCCAGGCTGGAGTGCAGTGATCATGGCTCACCACAGCCTTGAATTCCTGGGCTCAAGCAATCCTACAGCCTCAGCCTCCTGAGTAGCTGTAACTACAGGTGCACGCCACCACACCTGTCTAATTTATTTTTATTTTTGGTAGAGACAGGGTCTCACTATGTTTCCTAGGCTAGTCTGGAACACCTGGCCTCAAGTGATCCTCCCACCTCGGCCTCTGAAAGTACTGGGATTATAGGCAGGAACCACTGTGCCCGGCCCAAGAGGTGAGTTTTCAAAAGCTGAGAAGGCGGAGCCAGGCCCTTTCCTAAGCTGACCTGTACACTCCAGTCACTCCACAGTCCTGCCCAGCCCCTCTCAAGCCAGACCCCTTGTCACCCCACAGCCTTGCTGACCCCTCTCAAGCTGGACCCCTCATCTCACAAGCAGGCTGCACTGCACTCATTTCCACGGTGCCCCCATGTGTACAGTTGCGGGGGTATCCTGTGAGCACTACGGACCCTGAACCACTTACTCTCCATATCACTGGCATATAGTGTGAACTCCTAGAGGGCTAGAGCCTTGTCTTCTCATGTGCTGGGCACCAGTATTGTGGGGCTGGGCTGGTGATAGCTGCTTAATGTGATTTACGGTTTTTTGTTTTGTTTTGTTTTTGTGAGATGGAGTTTGCTCTTGTTGCCCAGGCTGGAGTGCAATGGTGCAATCTCAGCTCACCGCAACCTCTGTCTCCTGGGTTCAAGCGATTCTCCTGCCTCAGTTTCCTGAGTAGCTGGGATTACAGGCATGAGCCAACATGCCCGGCTAATTTTGCATTTTTAGTAGAAACAGGGTTTCTCCATGTTGGTCAGGCTGGTCTTAAACTCCTGAACGCAGGTGATCCGCCCACCTCGGCCTCCCAAAGTTCTGGGATTACAGGCGTGAGCCACTGCACTTGGCCTTCAAAGTGATTTACTGAATGAGTAACTGAATCACCAGCTCTTTGCCTTTTGCTTATGTTGCCATTTTGGGAGAGGGGTTACCTGAAACAGGACCCCCTCCCCTGTCTCTTCTCAGCGTCCAAGACTTATTTACCTAAGCCCATTCCATCCTCTGAGCTGCATGCATCCCAACTAGGGTCTTCCTTCCACGTCGCAGAACCAAGCACAGCCCTGGGACTTTGCGGTGCTTAGCTGGGCTGAGCTGTGACTGAGTGCACAGTGGGTGCTCCCTAAAAGTCTGTAAGTGACTAAAACAACCTCAATCTTCCCCGTGACTTCCACAGGAGGGAGGAAAAGCAAGAGTCATGTGCTCAGGCCCCAGTGGATCCACTGCCAGGTTTCTGCACAGACCCAGTGATCTGTAGGTGTCCATGTCACTGCTATGGAGGCTTCGGACATGGACCTGGGTCCCCAGCACTCTGCCAGCTGACCATGCCCCCAGTCCGAGCTGGGTATCCCAAGCACACACAACCTTCAACAGCTCAGAAGTAACTTTTCAAATGGGGTTTAGAAAATAACACGAGAGGCCGGGCGCGGTGGCTCAAGCCTGTAATCCTAGCACTTTGGGAGGCCGAGACGGGCGGATCACGAGGTCAGGAGATCGAGACCATCCTGGCTAACACGGTGAAACCCCGTCTCTACTAAAAATACAAGAAAATTAGCCAGGCGAGGTGGCAGGCGCCTGTAGTCCCAGCTACTCGGGAGGCTGAGGCAGGAGAATGGCGTGAACCCGGGGGGGCGGAGCTTGCAGTGAGCCGAGATCGCGCCACTGCACTCCAGCTTGGGGCACAGAGCAAGACTCCGTCTCAAAAAAAAAAAATAAAAAAAAATAAAAAAATAAAAAAAAAAAGAAAATAACACGAGAATGCCTTAAGGAACAGAGGAACTTCTCAACTTTTTTTTTTTTGAGATGGAGTCTCAGTTTGTCACCCAGACTGGAGTGTGGTGGTGTGATCTCAGCTCACTGCAACCTCCCCGTCCTGGGTTCAAGCGATTCTCCTGCCTCAGCCTCCCGAGTAGCTGGGACTACAGGAGCCTGCCACCACGCCCGGCTAATTTTTGTATTTTTAGTGGAGATGCGGTTTCACTGTGTTGGCCAGGATGGTCTCAAACTCCTGACCTTGTGATTCGCCTGCCTCAGCCCCTCAAAGTGCTGGGATTACAGGTATGAGTCACCGCGCCGGGCCAGGAACTTCTTAACTTCTTTTTTTGTTTGTTTTTTGTTTTTTGAGATGAAGTCTCACTCTTGTCACCAGGCTTGAGTACAATGGTGCGATCTCGGCTCACTGTAACCTCCGCTTCCTGGGTTCAAGCGATTCTCCTTCCTCTGCCTCCCAAGTAGCTGGGATTACAGGCGCCCATCCTCACACCCAGCTAATTTTTGTATTTTTAGTAGAGACGGGGTTTCACCATGCTGGCCAGGCTGGTCTTGAACTCCTGACCTCAGGTAATCTGCCCGCCTCGGCCTCACAGAGTGCTGGGATGACAGGGGTGAGCCACCGCATCCGGCCGGAACCTCTTAACTTCTTTTGTGATTTTGTGGGTAACAATCTGGGCAACAGTATTGAACTAAGAAAGTGGGCTCTCAACCCTGGACAGGTCACCACAGTTCTTGGTACTCAGCCCCCACCCAGTGATGCTGTTCGAGACGGTGCACCTGCTGGGGACGTTGTGTGGTGGGAGGCGCTCCAGAGAGTGCTAGAGTTAGCGCTTTTCTGTTTTCTGTTTGGAAGATTATAGGCTTCTTACGGCTTCTTGGGAGTTCAGCAGGGCCTTAGAAAGCATCTCCCAACCACAGAGACACGCTGTCTGGCTTTCCTGATGATGACAATTTGGCCTCACCTTGGACACCTGCAGTAATGGAGCGCTCACTACCTCTCGGGAGGTTCCTCCGCCAGTGCGGGAAAGCCTCCCTCCACCTGCAAGTGGGCCTCCCCTGTGCTGGTCAGCTCTCCCGTGTGTGTCATACAGGACACAGAGGAGATCATCCCGCGGGGCCTCCCTGGAGGAAGGGAGGCTGCGTGCGTGGGTAGGTGAGTGGAGGCCTGCAGGCAGTAGGAAGACCACATCGAAAGCCCACGGGCACAGCCGATGAACAGACCCCCAAGAGCAAGAACACAAGACGCAGGTAGAGGGACAAGGGCCTATGGGGTCTGGATCCGATTCTAGGTGAACGAGGAGGCGCTGCAGGGTTTTAAGCAGGAGAGCAACAAAGATTAAACTCTGGGGTGCAGCTGGGGCGGGGATGACATCAGTGATGGCAGCAAAAGAACGGATCCGAGACTTTTGTTGCAGAAGGAGCCGTCAGCCTTGCCTATGCCCAGAGATGGGACGCGGAGCAGAGGGTAAGCCCGGGACTCTGGCGGGAGCCACTGCGGGGATGAAGGTGTCACTACTCCGGTGGGGAATGGAGTGGGGAAATGTGAGATATTTACTGAGAAAAATCGAAAGAGTGCCACTCAGGAGATGCAAAATTCTCCATCCCAATGTGAAGACAACATCCGACTCCGAGCGGCTGGCCTTCCCTCCTCGGCCTGGGAAGCGCTTTTGAGGCCCGGGGAAGAGGCCCCTCCAGGAGGCGGCGGCCGAAGGCCAGGGAGAGTGCGGGGCGGCCGAGGGCCCCGAGCGGCCCAGCCCTGCCCACCCGCCCGCGCCCGCTCACCTCCAGCGCCTGGCCCAGCTCCAGGTCGAAGGTGACCACGCACACGCACTCCAGCCAGGCGGAGAAGCGCGCCCAGGGCGCCGCCGGGGTCCGCGCCGCGCGGCCTGAAGACCTGGGTCCAGCCGCGCCCAGGCAGCCGCGAGCCCGGCGAGACCCTGTGCCCAACAGCGCGTCCATGGCGGCGGCCGCAGGTTGCCGGGGGAACGCGGGCGGGGGCGGTGCGCGTCCGGACCGCGTCTCAGAGCAGTGGAGCGGCCGCCGCGGCCCAGTGCGGCTCCACCGCGGCCGCGCGCCCCCTAGCGCCGGAGAAGCGCCAGCGGCCGGGCGCCGCCCAGGGCACCAGCGAGCCGGGCGCGCGCGGGCCAGAGCGGCCGGAGCCCACTGGGGGACTTCCGGGGAAGAGGCCGCACCGGAGTTTTCCGCGGCCCACGCCGTCTGAGGCCCGAGAGAGTCGGGTCGGCCCCGGTGCTAGCGGATGCCGGCTTGCGGGAGCCTCGCGGCCAGGCCGGGGAGGCAGAGCAAGGCCGCAGCCAGCGCCGAGCTCGTGGGGCTTCGCAGGTCCGGCCAGCCCGCCTCGCCCCACCGCGGAGCGGCGTCGCGGGCGTTTTCGTGGAGGAATGGCGTCTTCACTGAGCGCCCAGCCACCACCGCGGACTCGCGCTCCCGCCCCATGGACTCCCGCTAGTTTCCTCTGGGGCCGGTGCGGCCTGGGGTCGCGTCTGACCGCCGGTGTCCACGTGGCGCCTCTGCAGTTTCACTTTCCGGGGGAATCGCTGGAACCTGGAGCGCCTTCCCTCCCTCGCGAGGGCCACGGGCCCCGCCGTGGTCCACAGAGCACCTCGAGGCCTGGCGTGGAAGGGCGAGTTTGGGGCTATCGGTAACTTAATGGAGCACGCCTTTGAGTCGTGGGCCTCGTGACGTTTCGGTGGAAGGCGGGCCGCATATACTGTGGTGGTCCCTTCAGATTACCACGTGTTGGCCAGACGCGGGGGCTCACATCTGTCGTCCCACCACTTTGGGAGGCCGAGCGGGGGTGGCGGATCATGAATCCAGGAGTTCGAGACAAGCCTGACCAACATGGTGAAATCCCGTCTCTACTGAAAATACAAAAAGTAGCCGGGTGTGGTGGCTGGAGGGCGCCGTAATCCCAGCTACTCCGGAGGCTGAAGCAGGAGAATCGCTTCAACCCCGGAGGCAAAGGTTGCAGTGAGCCGAAATTGTGCCACTGCATTCCAGCCTGGGCGACAGAGCGAGACTCCATCTCAAATACATAAATAAATAAAAGATTACCACGTGTTGTTCGGATTATCTGGCCTAGGTGTGGGGTAGGCTGTCCCATCTAAGTTTGTCACAACAAAATCGCCTAATGACACATTTCTCAGGACGTAGCTTCACCGTTGAGCAGCACATGAACGTGTTGTTTTTTTGAGACAGAGTTTTGCTCTTGTTGCCCAGGCTGGAGTGCAATGGCACGGTCTCAGCTCACTGCAACCTTCGCTTCCTGGGTTCAAGTGATTCTCCTGCCTCAGCCTCCCAAGTAGCTGGAATTACAGGCGTGCACCACCATGCCTGGCTAATTTCTGTATTTTTAGTTTTAGAAACAGGGTTTCACCATTTTGACCAGGCTGGTCTGGAACTCCTGAGCTCAGGTGATCTGCCCCCCAGGCCTCCCAGAATGCTGGGATTACAGGCGTGAGCCATTGCGCCAGGCCAGACCGTGTTGCTTTTATTTTTATTTTTAGAGGAAAGGTCTCACTCTCTCTCAGGCTGGAGTGCAGTGGCCCATTGCAGCTCACTGCAGCCTCGATCCCCTGGCTCAAGCTGTCCTCCCACTCAGTCTCCTGGGTAGCTGAGGCTACAGGCACACGCTTCCATACCCCATTATTTTAAAAATTTTTTTTTCTTTTTGTGGAAATGGGGTCTCATGTTGCCCGGGCTTGTTTTCATTTCTCTTGGGCATATGTAGAAACCAAATTGCTGAGGCATAGCCTGGGTATATGTTTAGCGTTTCCCAAAGCAGCCATACATTTAAAAACATTCCTGCCAGGCGAGGTGGCTCATGCCTGTAATCCCAGCACTTTGGGAAGCCCAAGTGGGTGGATCACCTGAGGTCAGGAGTTTGAGACCAACCTGGCCAACATGGTGAAACCCATTTCTACTAAAAGACACAAAAATTAGCCAGGCATAGTGGCAGGCGCCTGTAATCCTAGCTACTCGGGAGGCTGAGGCATGAGATCGCTTGAACCTGGGAGGCGGAGGTTGCAGTGAGCCGAAATCGAGTCATTGCACTCCAGGCTGTGTGACAGAGCAAGACTTTGTCTCAAAAAAAATAAAAATAAAATAATAATAATAATAAAAAGTCTTACCAACAGTGTATAAGTGTTTCATTTACTCCACATCCTTCCCAACATTTGGTGTTGCCAAGCGTCTTCATTGTAGCCAATGAGTGGGTAGTGGTATCTCGTGATTTTTAAAATTTTATATATATTTTTAGAGAAGAGATCTCATCCTGTCACCCAGGCTGGAGTGCAGTGATGTGATCATGGCTCACTGCAGCCTGGAACTCCCAGGCTCAAGGGATCCTCCCGCATCAGCCCCCCCAGGTAGCTGTAACTACAGGCATGTGCCAGTGTACCTGTGTATTCTTGTGACTTGAATTTGCATTTTCCTGATTACTAATGGTCTTGCGCATTTTTTTTCCCTGTGGTTACTGCACTGTCATTGTAAGATGTATTCTGGTATGACTAATGGTCTTGAGCATTTTTCCCCCCTGTGGTTACTGTATGCCATCATTGTAAGATGTATTCCGATTTTTTTTTTTTTTTTTTTTTTTTTTGAGACGGAGTCTCGCTCTGTCGCCCAGGCTGGAGTGCAGTGGCCGGATCTCAGCTCACTGCAAGCTCCGCCTCCCGGGTTTACGCCATTCTCCTGCCTCAGCCTCCAAAGTAGCTGGGACTACAGGCGCCCGCCACCTCGCCCGGCTAGTTTTTCGTATTTTTTTTAGTAGAGACGGGGTTTCACCATGTTAGCCAGGATGGTCTCGATCTCCTGACCTCGTGATCTGCCCGTCTCGGCCTCCCAAAGTGCTGGGATTACAGGCTTGAGCCACCGCCCCCGGCCGATGTATTCCGATTTTGAGGTAGGAGGCCGAACTTTATTCCAGACCAGATTAAAGACTGGCTGAAGGCCGGGCGCGGCGGCTCACGCCTGTAATCCCAGCATTTTGGGAGGCGGAAAAGGCAGGCAGATCATGAGGTCAGGAGATCGAGACCATCCTGGCTAACACGGTGAAAACCCATCTGTACTAAAAATACAAAAATTAGCCAGGTATGGTGGCTGGTGCCTGTAGTCCCAGCTACTCGGGAGGCTGAGGCAGGAGAATCGCTTGAATCCAGGAGGCAGAGGTTGCAGTGAGCTGAGATCGCGCCACCGCAGTACAGCCTGGGTGACAGAGGGAGACTGTGTCTCAAAAAAAAACCCAAAAAACAAAAAAGACTGGCTGCAACTGGGAAGAGGCAAAAGCACCTCTCCGTGAGACACGCCTGCCAGTACCATCTGTTTCCATTGCCATGGCAATGCCCACAAGTTACTGCCCCTTCCCATGATAACTACCCTAAAGTTAACGCCCTTTTTCTAAAACTTTCTGAATAACTTGCACCTTAATTTGTATATAATTAAAAGTAGTTGGCCGGGTGTGGTGGCTCACACCTGTAATCCCAGCACTTTGGGAGGCTGAGGCGGGCAGATCATGAGGTCAGTAGATCGAGACCATCCTGGCTAGATGGAGACCATCCTGGCTAACACGGTGAAACCCTGTCTCTACTAAAAATACAGAAATTAGCCAGTCATGGTGGTGGGTGCCTGTAATCCCAGCTACTCAGGAGGCTGAGGTATGAGAATCGCTTGAACCCAGGAGGCAGAGGTTGCAGTGAGCCGAGGTCACGCCATTGCACTCCAGCCTGGGCGACAGAGGGAGACTCTGTCTCCGGAAAAAAAGAGAGAGAGAGAGAGAGGTAGGAGGCTTAGAGTCAGAGAAGTCAATGTGATGCTAGGATCTGAGAAAAAGAACCTGGAAGATGTTCAGCTGCTGGCTTTAAAGATGGAGGAAGACACTATGAACCAAGGGATGCAGGGCAAGCTGGAAAAAGCGAAGATACAGATTTTCCCTGGAGCTTCCCAAAGGAAGCCAACACCTGGATTTTAGTCCTGTAAGACTCATCTCAGATTTGTGAGCTACAGGACTGTAAGGGAATAAATGTGTGTGGTTATCAGCCACGATGTGTGTGGGGACCTGTGTTGGCAGCAACTGGAAACTAATGCATAGACTAGTTTATTCTGCCTGGTTTCTTGCACCTCACATTATGTTTTTGAGCTCATGCATATTGTTGCATGTACTAGTAGTTCATTCCTTCTCATGAATGGTATTTTTATATAACGTTTTCTTGTCCATTTACTATTTGAAGGACATTTGGATTGTTTCCAGTGTTTACTTTTTTTTTTTTTTTTTTTTTTTTGAGACGGAGTCTCGCTCTGTCGCCCAGGCTGGAGTGCAGTGGCCGGATCTCGGCTCACTGCAAGCTCCGCCTCCCGGGTTTACGCCATTCTCCCGCCTCAGCCTCCCAAGTAGCTAGGACTACAGGCGCTCGCCACCTCGCCCAGCTAGTTTTTTGTACTTTTTAGTAGAGACGGGGTTTCACCGTGTTAGCCAGGATGGTCTCGATCTCCTGACCTCGTGATCCGCCCGTCTCGGCCTCCCAAAGTGCTGGGATTACAGGCGTGAGCCACCGCGCCCGGCCCTCCAGTGTTTACTTATTATGACTCATGCTGCTGTGACATTTGTGTCCAAGTCTCTGTGAGGACACACATTTCCACTTTTGGGGGGTAGATACGTAGGATTGAAAGTGTTGGGCTGTATGGTAAGTTTATGTTCAAACTTTGGAGAAATTATCAAACTTTTCTGAACAGTTTTACATTCCCACTAGGAATGTATAAAGGTTCCAGTTCTCCACATCCTCCCCGATGCTTAGTATTGTTCCAGCCATTCAAGGGGGCGGTCTGCAGCCGTACTTTATTGTGGATGAGTTTGGCATTTCCCTGAAGATTATTGATGTTGAGCATCTTATCATGTGCTTCTAAGTCATTCGTGTTAGCTTCTTTAAATAAATGTTTATGCAGATCTTTTGCCTATTTGTTTATTTATTTTTGAGACGGAGTCTGGCTCTGTCGCCCAGGCTGGAGTGCAGTGGCACGATCTCGGCTCACTGCAAGCTCCGCCTCCCGGGTTCACGCCATTCTCCTGCCTCAGCCTCTCGAGTAGCTGGGACTACAGGTGCTGCCACCACACCTGGCTAATTTTTTTTTTTTTTTTTTTTTGTATTTTTAGTAGAGACAGGGTTTCACCGAGTTAGCAGGATGGTCTTGATCTCCTGACTTCGTGATCTGCCCGCCTCGGCTTCCCAAAGTGCTGGGATTACAGGCATGAGCCACTGCGCTCGGCCTATTTATTTATTTATTTATTTGAGATGGAGTCTTGCTCTGTTGCCCAGGCTGGAATGCAGTGGTGTGATCTCGGCTCACTGCAACCTCCACCTCCTGGGTTCAAGCAATTCTCCTGCCTCAGTCTCCCAAGTAGCTGGGACTACAGGCGTGTGCCACCATGCCCAGCTAATTTTTGTATTTTTAGTAGAGAATTTTTTTTTTTTTTTTTTTTTTAGAGACTGGGTCTCACCGTGTTGTCCAGGCTGGTCTCAAACTCCTGGCCTCAAGTGATCCTCCTGTGTCAGCCTCACAAAGTGCTGGGATTATAGGTGTGAGCCACCATACCTGGCCTGTTCCTTCTTTATTTTAATTGATTAATTTAGAGACAGGGTCTTGCTCTGTCACCCACATTGGAGTACAGTGGCATGGTCACAGCTCATTGCAGCCCCGACCTCCAGGGCTCAAGCAATCCTCCCACCTCAGCCTCCAGAGTAGCTGGGACTACAGCTGTGCACCACCATGCCTAGCTAATTTTAAAAATTTTTGTAGAGACAGGCTCTCGCTGTGTTGCCCAAGCTAGACTGTCCTTTCTTGAACACAAACTTAACTTTATTACTTTATAATTAATCCCCTTTTGTTGATAATATATTATATATATATATGTGTTTTTTTTTTTTTTTTTTTTTTTTTTTTTTGAGATGGAGTCTCACTCTGTCACCCGGGCTGGAGTGCAGTGACGTGATCTCGGCTCACTGTAAGCTCCGCCTCCTGGGTTCACACTATTCTCCTGCCTCAGCCTCCTGAGTAGCTGGGACTACAGGCGCCTGCTACCACGCCCGGCTAATTTTTTGTATTTTTAGTAGAGACGGGGTTTCACCGTGTTAGCCAGAATGGTCTCGATCTCCTGACCTCGTGATCCGCCCACCTTGGCCTCTCAGAGTGCTGGGATTACAGGCGTGAACCACCGCGCCCGGCCGTTGATAATATTTTATATCAGACTTTCCCTGTTGAAACCATTGTGTGGTTTCTGTCCCTTTATTGAACTGTGACTAGTGATACAATTTTGAAGGAGGAAAAACTAAGCGGGGAAGGTGGTGATGAAGTGTGTGTGTGCGCATGCATGTGCACGTGTGTAGTGTGTGTGCGATGTGTGGTGTGTGTGTGGAAGGTGTGTGTGGTGTGTGTGCTGTGTGGGTATAGTGTGTGTGGGGGTATGTGTGTGGTGTGTTGGTGTATGTGTCTGTGTGTGTGCTGTGTGTGTGGTGTATGTGTGGTGTGTGGTGTGTAGTGTGTGGTGTGTGGGGTGTGTGTGTACATGCATGTGCGTGTGGTATATGTGTGTGGTGTGTATGTGGTGTATGTGTGTGGTGTGTGCGGTGTGTGCGATGTGTGTGGTGTGTGTGCGCTGTGTGGGGTGTGTGTGCTGTGTGGGTATAGTGTCTGTGGGGTGTGTGGTGTGTTGGTGTGTGTGTGTGGTGTGTGTGTGGTGTGTGGTGTGTGCGTGCACTTGCATGTGTGTAGTGTGTGTGTGTCTGTGTGTGGTATGTGTGTGCGATGTGTGTGGTGTGTCTGTGTGTGTGGTGTGTGTGTGTGTCTGTGGTATGTGTGCAGTGCACTTGCATGTGTGTAGTGTGTGTGTGTCTGTGTGTGGTATGTGTGTGCGATGTGTGTGGTGTGTCTGTGTGTGTGGTGTGTGTGTGTGTCTGTGGTATGTGTGCAGTGTGTGTGGTGTGTGGTGTGTGGTATGTGGTGTGTATGGTGTGCAGTGTGTGGTATGTAGTGTGTGGTGTGTGGTGTGTTTGTGGTATATGTATGGTGTGTAGTGTGTGTAGTGTGTGGTATGTGGTATGTGTGGTGTATGGTGTGTTTGGTGTGTGGTGTGTGTGTGGTATGTAGTGATGTAGTGTGTGTGGTATGTGGTGTGCATGGTGTGTGGTATGTACTGTGTGTGGCAAGTGGTGTGTGGTGTGTGTATGTGGGGTGTGTGTGTGTGGTATGTGGTGTGTGTGTGTAGGGTGTGTGGTGTGTGTGTGGTATGTAGTGTGTGTATGTAGTGTGTGTGGTAAGTGGTGTGTGTGGTGTGTGTGTGTGGTATGTGGTGTGTGTGTGTGTAGGGTGTGTGGTATGTGTGTGGTGTGTGTGGTATGTAGTGTGTGTGCTATGTAGTGTGTGTGCTATGTAGTGTGTGTGGTATGTGGTGTGTGTGGTATGTGGTGTGTGTGTGTATGGTGTGTGGTGTGTGTGTAGTGTGTGTGGTGTGTGAGTGTGGTATGTGGTGTGTGTGTGGTGTGTCTGTGGTATGTCGTGTGTGTGGTATGTGGTACACGTGGTGTGTGGTATGTAGTGTGTGTGGTAAGTGGTGTGTGGTGTGTGGTATGTAGTGTGTGTGGTAAGTGGTGTGTGATGTATGTGGTGTGTGTGTGGTATGTGGTGTGTGTGTAGGGTGTGTGGTGTGTTTGGTGTGTGTGGTATGTAGTGTGTGTGGTATGTAGTGTGTGTGCTATGTAGTGTGTGTGGTATGTGGTGTGTGTGGTATGTGGTGTGTGTGTGTATGGTGTGTGGTGTGTGTGTGTAGTGTGTGTGGTGTGTGAGTGTGGTATGTGGTGTGTGTGTGGTGTGTCTGTGGTATGTCGTGTGTGTGGTATGTAGTGTGTGTGGTAAGTGGTGTGTGGTGTATGTAGTGTGTGTGGTAAGTGGTGTGTGATGTATGTGGTGTGTGTGTGTAGGGTGTGTGGTGTGTGTGGTGTGTGTGGTATGTAGTGTGTGTGTATGTAGTAAGTGTGGTATGTAGTGTGTGGTATGTGGTATGTGTACAGTGTGTGGTGTGTGTGGGTAGTGTGTGTGGTGTGTGGTGTGTGTGTGGTATGTGTGGTATGTGGTGTGTGTGTGTACAGTGTGTGGTGTGTGTGTGTGGTGTGTGTGTGGTATGTGGTGTGTGTGGTATGTGGTGTGTGTGTATGGTGTGTGGTGTGTGTAGCGTGTGTGGTGTGTCTGTGGTATGTTGTGTGTGTGGTATGTGGTGTGTGTGTGGTATGTGTGGTATGTGGTGTGTGTGTGTACAGTGTGTGGTGTGTGTGTGGTATGTGGTGTGTGTGGTATGTGGTGTGTGTGGTATGTGGTTTGTGTGGTATGTGGTGTGTGTGGTATGTGGTGTGTGTGTATGGTGTGTGGTGTGTGTAGCGTGTGTGGTGTGTCTGTGGTATGTCATGTGTGTGGTATGTGGTGTGTGGTGTGTGTGGTGTGGTGTGTGGTGCGTGTAGTATGTAATGTGTGTGGTATGTGTTGTGTGTGGTGTGTGTGTGGTATGTGGTTGTGTGGTATGTGGTGTGCGTGTAGGGTGTATGGTGTGTGTGTATAGGGTGTGTGGTGTGTATGGGGTATGTAGTGTGTGTGGTATGTGGTATGTGTTACAGGTATGTGGTGTGTGTGTGTAGGGTGTGTGGTGTGTGTGGTATGTAATGTGTGTGGTATGTGGTGCGTGTGTGTGGTATATAGTGTGTGTGGTATGTGGTGTGTGTGTGGTGTGTGGTATGTGGTGTGTGTGTGTAGGGTGTGTGGTGTGTGTGTAGGGTGTGTGGTGTGTGTGGTATGTAATGTATGTGGTATGTAATGTGTGTGGTATGTGGTGTGTGTGTGTGGTATTTGGGTGTGTGGTATGTGGGGTGTGTGTGGAGGGTGTGTGTGGTATATAGTGTGTGTGGTATGTGGTATATGGTGTGTGTGTGGTATGTGGGGTGTGTGGGGAGGGTGTGTGTGGTATATAGTGTGTGTGGTATGTGGTGTGTGTGTGGTATGTGGGGTGTGTGTGGAGGGTGTGTGGGGTGTGTGTGGAGGGTGTGTGTGGTATGTGGTGTGTGTGGTATGTGGTGTGTGTGGTACGTGGTGTGTGATGTGTGTGTGTATGATTGTGAGTTGAAACACAGTGACCAGGGAAACCCCCACAGGGAAGGGCACAGTGCAGTCAAGATCCCGGAGGACAGTCCCAAGCACAGCAATGACCGAGGATGTCCCTGCGGGGATGCAGGGACATCACCAGCCAACCATCTGTGGCAGGCAGTCGCGATGGGAGCCATGAGCAAGGGGAGTAGGAGAGGTGAGCTCAGGTCATGTAGGGCGCTGTGGGCAACAGCAGGGACTTTGTCGTTCAGCCTGTGAGGCAAGAGCTCCTGGGGGTAGGGAAGATGTGATCTGACCTATTTCATTTCATTTCATATATTTATTTAGAGACAGAGTCTCGCTCTGTTGCCCAGGCTGGAGTGCAGTGGCGCGATCTTGGCTCACTGCAAGCTCCGCCTCCCGGGTTCACGCCATTCTCCTGCCTCAGCCTCCCGAGTAGCTGGGGCTACAGGTGCCCGCCACCACGTCTGGTTAATGTTTTTGTATTTTTAGTAAGAGACGGGGTTTCACCGTGTTAGTCAGGATGGTCTCGATCTCTTGACCTTGTGATCCGCCCGTCTTGGCCTCCCAAAGTGCTGGGATTACAGGCGTGAGCCACCGTGCCCAGCCAATCGGATCTATTTTAACTGGACCCCTCTGGGTGCTTTGCTGATTACAGCAAGCTGACCTACAGCAAGTACTCCAGGATGGAAGCAGGGGCCCCATAGGAGACTATTGGGAGTCAGGAGAAAGAAACTGGTTTCGAACCAGAATGTTGGTAGTGGAGCTACCACATGTTGCCGTGGAGGGAACACATTTGCTGATGAATCCAGTGTGGGTGAGAGAGGAGGAGAGGGGCTCTTGCTGACCCCAGGTGCACTGGCTGAGCACAGGAGGGGTATCAAGATCAGGCAGAGAGTTGAACGTGCTTAGGGCAGCAAAAGGGAGGTTGGAGCATCTCCCGCATCTGGTGCCCCTGGCCCCAGTCCCCATTCCGCAGCTCAACTCAGCAGCGCCTCCCGCTCCTGCAAAGGAGACCATGGCGAGGGCATGAGAAGGGCACAGCCTACTGAACGCAGGACGTCTCTCCTCTAGGTTGTGAGGCTGAGGCTTCTTTACCCCCACTTCCTGGAAGTTCTCTCAACGGAAATCTGCCAGAAATCTGACCCTTAGGATGCTAGGGGAAAAGCTTTGCTGGGGAAAGGCTCGCTGGAGACATCTGCTATAAAACCGCCGAGGAGGGTGCTTCTGACCAGGGGAGGGGACAGGCGTCGGGGAAGCCCGGGGCCACCAGCCGCAAGGCCAAGCCCTTTTCTCCTGCAACGTCTCTCTGGCGCCCCCTACCGACAAAGCCTAGCAGCGCCAGCTGGCAAAGGAGAAATACCGAATATTTGAGCCGCCCAGATCCGCTTTCCCTGAGAGCATCGGTGAATACTGGGCAATACACTGACAACTGGAAACAACGTTTAGAGATCCCTGAAGTGAGCCATGTTTTCCCAACATTTACCCACAGCTCGCTCTGACATCTGAAATAATAGTGATCATTTTTTGAGATTAGTTTGATGGAATTAAACAATTCCAGCACCTGTTAAATAGGCACATACTTAATTTCCAAAACGCCGAGCAAGAAGTCGTAGGGCACCTGGAGAAAACAGTGTCTGGAGGCGGCTCAGGCGCTCCGGATCCAGGCAGGACGCGAGACGGGGAGGGGCCAGGCCTGGAGCCGGGGACCGAGCCTGCTCCTGCTGCTCTGGGCGTCCATGCCCCGCGGCCTCTGGGAGGGGCCTGTGGCAGGAGGGAGGCCCGGGAGAACAGGCCCTTTCCTGGGCCACGGGGAAACCCCTGCCCCAGGTGTGTGGCTCTCAAACTGCGTCGGGCCTCTAGAGGATTGTTTTGTGGCTACAACAAAATTAACTATGCTTGCACAAAACTTTAGCCATACCTCAAAGGGGAACGTAAAAGAGGAAAGACGGACTCTTACCCCACCCACTCCAAGACAGTGGACACCCCTCCGAGGCCGGGAGCCTAGTGCTCCCACGCGGGCTGCACAGAGTGCTCCGGCTCCAGGGGGCCCCAAGAGCTGGCCCAGGTCCCGGTCCCGCCCACCCGCGCGGCCCCGCCCCCGGCCGCGAGCGTGCGCGCCCCACGCGGAGACCCCGCCCCCGGAGCGCGCGCCCGTGTGCCGCCGCCGCCATTTTGGAGCGATCCGAGTGCCGCCCGCGGCCCCGAGTCGGTCTCGAGCCGCCGGCCGGCCGCGCCGGTGTCCGCAGGCGCTGCGCCCCGGGCCGGGCCCATGTGTGTGCGGCCCGCCCGAGGCCGCCCGGGCTTTGCCTCCACCAGCGCCCTGGCCTCCGCTCGGGCCTCCACACGGGCCTCCGAGGAGCTGCCGCGACGCCCGGCCCGCAGGGCAGGTGAGTGCGGCCGCCCGCCGCTCGGACCCGGCCCCCAGTCAGCCATTGCTTCCCAAGTCACTTCCCCCGCGTCAGTCAGTTCCCCCCAGTCAGTCGGTGCCCCCCTGTCAGTTCCCCCCCAAGTCAGTCATTTCCCCCCAGTCAGTGCCCCTCCAGTCAGTTCCCCCAGTCAGTGCCCCCTCCAGTCATTTCCCCCCAGTCAGTGCCCCTCCAGTCAGTTCCCTCCAGTCAGTGCCCCTCCAGTCATTGCTCCCTCCAGTCAGTTCCCCCCCCAGTCAGTCAGTGCCCCTCCAGTCATTTCCCCCCAGTCAGTGCCCCTCCAGTCAGTTCCCCCCCCAGCCAGTCAGTGCCCCTCCAGTCAGTTCCCCCCAGTCAGTGCCCCTCCAGTCAGTTCCCCCCCCAGTCAGTGCCCCTCCAGTCAGTTCCCCCCAGTCAGTGCCCCTCCAGTCAGTTCCCCCAGTCAGTGCCCCTCCAGTCATTTCTCCCCCAGTCAGTTCCCCCCCCAGTCAGTCAGTGCCCCTCCAGTCAGTTCCCCCCAGTCAGTGCCCCCTCCAGTCAGTTCCCCCCCCAGCCAGTCAGTGCCCCTCCAGTCAGTTCCCCCCAGTCAGTGCCCCCTCCAGTCAGTTCCCCCCAGTCAGTGCCCCTCCAGTCAGTTCCCCCCAGTCAGTGCCCCCTCCAGTCAGTTCCCCCCAGTCAGTGCCCCTCCAGTCAGTTCCCCCCAGTCAGTGCCCCCTCCAGTCAGTTCCCCCCAGTCAGTGCCCCTCCAGTCAGTTCCCCCCAGTCAGTGCCCCTCCAGTCAGTTCCCCCCAGTCAGTGCCCCCTCCAGTCAGTTCCCCCCAGTCAGTGCCCCTCCAGTCAGTGCCCCTCCAGTCATTGCTCCCTCCAGTCAGTTCCCCCCCCAGTCAGTCAGTGCCCCTCCAGTCATTTCCCCCCAGTCAGTGCCCCTCCCGTCAGTTCCCCCCAGTCAGTGCCCCTCCAGTCAGTTCCCCCCAGTCAGTGCCCCTCCAGTCAGTGCCCCTCCAGTCAGTCAGTGCCCCTCCAGTCAGTCAGTGCCCCTCCAGTCATTGCTCCCTCCAGTCAGTTCCCCCCCAGTCAGTCAGTGCCCTTCCAGTCAGTTCCCCCCAGTCAGTGCCCCCTCCAATCATTTCCCCCCAGTCACTGCCCCCTCCAGTCAGTTCCCCCCAGTCGGTGCCCCTCCAGTCATTGCTCCCTCCAGTCAGTTCCCCCCCCGTCAGTCAGTGCCCCTCCAGTCAGTTCCTCCCAGTCACTGCCCCCTCCAGTCATTTCCCCCCAGTCACTGCCCCTCCAGTCAGTCAGTGCCCCTCCAGTCATTGCTCCCTCCAGTCAGTTCCCCCCCCAGTCAGTCAGCGCTCCTCCAGTCAGTTCCCCCCAGTCAGTGCCCCTCCAGTCAGTTCCCCCCAGTCACTGCCCCCTCCAGTCAGTTCCCCCGGTCAGTGCCCCTCAAGTCAGTCAGTGCCCCTCCAGTCACTGCCTCCTCTAGTCAGTTCCCCCCAGTCAGTTGGTGTCCCCCAGTCAGTGTCCCCCTAAGTCCGTCAGTGCCCCCTCCAGTCAGTGACCCCCAGTCAGTGCCCCCTCCAGTCATTTCCCCCCAGTCACTGCCCCCTCCAGTCAGTTCCCCCGGTCAGTGCCCCTCAAGTCAGTCAGTGCCCCTCCAGTCACTGCCTTCTCTAGTCCCCCCCAGTCAGTCGGTGCCCCCCAGTCAGTGTCCCCCTAAGTCCGTCAGTGCCCCCTCCAGTCAGTGACCTCCAGTCAGTTCCCCCCAAGTAAGTTCCCCCAAGTCAGTGCCCCCTCCAATCAGTTTCCCCCAAGTCAGTTGGTTCCCCCCAGTCAGTGCCCCCTTCAGTCAGTGTCCCCCATGTCAGTCAGTGCCCCCCCAGTCAGTGCCCCCCTCAGTCAGTTCTTCCCATCAGTGCCCCCTCCAGTCAGTGCCCCCCAAATCAATGCCCACTCCAGTCAGTTCCCCGAAGTCAAGGCCCCCCAAGTCAGTTCTCTCTCCAGTCAGTTCCCTGCAAGTCAAGGCCCCCTCTGGTCAGTTCCTCCCAGTCAGTTCCCCCCGCAGTCGGTTCCCTCCCAGTCAGTCAGTGCCCCCCCCAGTCAGTGCTCTCCTTCTGTTCCCCCACCCTACACCAGTCAGTGTTCCCTGCTAGCCAGTCATTGCACCTCACCCATCAGTCCCCACCCCACCCATCAGTGCCCCCCACCGTCAGTGCTCCTTGCAAGTCATGCCCCTCCCTTCGGTCAGTGCCTCCACACTGGTCAGTGCCTCCACTGTTGGTCAGTGCTCCCCCACCGTCAGTCCAGTCTGCCACCCATCAGTGTTCCCCAGTCAGAGTCCCGCATCCCTGTCCCCCATCAGCCAGTGCCCCCGCCAGTCAGTTATTTTCTTTCTGTCACATCCCACCCATCAGTGTCTGCACCCCCACCCGTACCCATCAGTCACTGACTGCATAATCCCTCCCCTGCCAGTGCCCTTCCTTGTCAGTCCCAGCGCTCTGTGACCCCTTCTGTCAGCGGTGCCCCCACCTGTCATTGATCTTCTCTGTCAGTGCCCCCCATCAGTGCCGGTGCCTCTGTCGGTGAGCCCCATTGTCAGTAAGTTTCCCTCATAAGTGTGTCCCCCGTCCTGCCTGTTGTGGCCTTTCCCCTCTTTGCTGTCAGCCCGTGTTAGTGCCTGTCAGCCTGTGTTAGTGCCTGTCAGATGTTCCCCATGAGTTCTCCCCTATTGTCAGCGCGTGTCCCCTCTTTCATGCTTCCTCTTTTCTCCCTTGTCTATCAGGGACCCATTAGTACCCTGCCCTGCTGTTAGGGACCCCGCCTGTCAGTGTCTCCCCACTGCTTCTCCCCCGCCTGTCAGTGGGAGAACTTTCAGTGCCCGCTGTCATCACCCCTCTTGTCCAATCACTGACTCCCCTTTCCGTCATTTCCCCCTCTTTCCAACACCACTCCTCTTTTCCTGCCACGTTCCCCGTCACTGCGTCAGATATCACCAGTCATCTGCGACCTCACCTTACCCTGCACTGTCCTATTCCTTCCATCCCCATCATCTCTTCCCTCACACCTGTCACCTTCCCCATGCACCTTACTGTCCTCCCACCTGCCACTCTGCGTACTCGCAGCTTCCCTATCTGCTTCGTCCACTCTCTTGTTACTGACGCCTCCCAATTTGCTGCTTATTCCCTGATCTGTCAGCACCGGCTCCCCCAAGTCTGTCACTTCCATTTATTTAGTCCCTGCCTCTCACTGCAGCCCCCCCTTTGTCGCTGATTTTGTTCTAGACCCTTCTCCTGTGTCTTGTTCTTTCATCCACCCTTTCCTCGTGGCCTCTCTGCCACGCTGTTGGCTTCTCCGTGCCCCGGCAATTGCTGACACTATCGGCTGTTCACCTCTTTTTGATGTCCCTTCCTTTCTGGTTTATCTTCCCGTTGTTTTTATTTTTTACTTTGAAATGTTGTGGGTACGCAATCAGTGTATGTATCTCACCCCTTTGACTTTTCTAGCTCATTTCAGTTAATCTCTGGAATGTGAGAGGCAGCTAGCTTTTGAGACAAGTTGGGGGACAGAGTCTCCCAGGCTGAGAGGACAGCACATGCAAAGGCCCTGAGGTGGGAAATTTCGGGTGTGATATCCCCCAGGAACCTAGATAAGACTGATGTGCTTACGGTAAGGGGAGAGAGAGGCAGGAGCCGGGGCTAGAAAGTTGGTCTTCT
The DNA here is from genome assembly GCF_024542745.1 of Macaca thibetana thibetana. Classification (NCBI taxonomy): domain Eukaryota; kingdom Metazoa; phylum Chordata; class Mammalia; order Primates; family Cercopithecidae; genus Macaca; species Macaca thibetana. The sequence continues at coordinate 457,270 of NC_065587.1, read as the reverse complement.
CATTAAGCCGTTCCTTGCAGCTGTTAGTAGGGGGTTGAACCTTGAGTCTGAGTTGTAGGAGAAACCTGGCCTGGAGGTTGAGTTGGAGAGTGCCATGATCATATGGACACTGGCACGTGAACAGGAGGCGGGGGTGAGATGAAATGTTGGGAGGTGGGTGTAGTGATTGTAATGGTTTAGACCTTGGTGGTGGATTTAGGGAGATATTTTGGAGGTAGAGATGTTGGGACTTGTTGATAGATGAGAAGAGAGGTGTGAGAGAATGAGTGGACTCAGGGTAATTTCTGGGCTTCTTTTTTCCTCCCAGCCCCGTCAACCCTTCTAGGCTTTTTGATGGAACAAATGGGTGGATAGTAGCACTGTTTATTGAAATAGGGAAGCTGAATTAGTCAGGGCTGGGGGTGTTATTACAGTTTGGAAGTAGAAAGCAAGGCTTTCTCTTGGCTGAAAGTAGTGGACGTCTGAGAAGTCCAAGGGTCACTAGGGAGAAAGGGATCTGGAACCCAGAGGAGAGGTCAAGCTGTAGGTGTACAACGTCATCATGGGGATAAGGTTTAAAGCCTTGGGAATGGGTATTTGTTAAAAAGCACATGGGCTGGGTGCAGTGGTCCACGCCTGTAATCCCAGCACTTTGGGAGGCTGAAGTGGGAGCATCACTTAAGGCCAGAGCAGTCTGGGCAACATGACAAAATCCTATCTCTACAAAAACAAAAAACAGGGCCTCGTATGGTGGCTCACGCCTGTAATCCCAGCACTTTGGGAGGCCGAGGCAGGTGGATCACCTGAGGTCAGGAGTTCTAGACCAGCCTGGCCAACATAGTGAAACTCCGTCTTTACTGAAAATACAGTAGGTGGCGGGCGCCTGTAATCCCAGCTACTCAGGAGGTTGAGGCAGGAGAATCGCTTGAACCCGGGAGGTGGAGATTGCAGTGAGCCAAGATTGCGCCATTGCACTCCAGCCTGGGCGACAAGAGTGAGACTTCCTCTCAAAAAAAAAAAAAAAAAAAAAATAGCTGGGCCTGGTGGTGTGCACCTATAGTCCCAGCTACTCGGACGCCGAGGTGGGAGGATCACCTGAGCCTGGGGAGGTCAAGGCTGCAGTGAGCTGTGATCACTCCACTGCACTCCAGCCTGGGCGACAGTGTGAGACCCTGTCTCAAAAAAAAAAACAATAAAACACAGACTGGGCGTGGTGACTGGTGCCTGTAATCCCAGCACTTCGGGAGGCTGAGGTGGGAGGAACACTTGAGGCCAGGAATTCTAGGCCAGCCTGAGCAACATAATGAGGCCCCATCTATGCCAAAAATAAATAAAAGCACACCCACAAAAGCAGAATGTGGCCAGGCATAGTGGCTCACGTCTGTAATCCCAGCACTTTGGGAGGCTGAGGCAGGTGGATCACCTGAGGTCAGAAGTTCGAGACCAGCCTGGCCAACATGTTGAAATCCCGTCTTCGCCGGGCGCGGTGGCTCACGCCTGTAATCCCAGCACTTTGGGAGGCCGAGGCGGGCGGATGGGTCAGGAGATCGAGACCATCCTGAGGTCAGAAGTTCGAGACCAGCCGGAGCTGGCGCCATTGCACTCCAGCCAAGAGCAGACTGTTGAAATCCCGTCTTCACTAAAAATACAAAAAATCAGCCAGGCGTGGTGGCAGGTGCCTGTAATCTCAGCTATTCGGGAGGCTAAGGCAGGAGAATTGCTTGAACCTGGGAGGTGTAGGTTGCAGTGAGCCGAGATCACGCTGTTGCATTCCAGCCTGGGCAACACGAGCGAAACTACATCTCAAGAAAGAAAGAAAGAAAGAAAAAAAGCAGCTGGGCGCAGTGGCCCACCCCTGTAAGCACTTTGGGAGGCCAAGGTGGGTGGATCACCTGAGGTCAGGAGTTGGAGACCAGCCTGAACAACGTGGTGAAACTCCATCTCTACTAAAAACACAAAAATTAGCCGGGCGTGGTGGTGCATATCTGTAATCCCAGCTATTCAGGAGGCTGAGGCAGGAGAATTGCTTGAACCCAGGAGGTGGAGGTTGCAGTGAGCCAAGATCGTGCCACTGTACTCCAGCCTGGGTGACTCCATCTCAAAAAAAAAAAGAAACCGTTTTCTTTGCTCATTCATTAGAAGCAACTCCTCATGTCTTTTATCCTGAGATTGCAGCAATTCAGTCACATCTTCAGGCTCTACTTCTAGTTCTGTTACTGTTTTTTTTTTTTTGAGACAGAGTTTTCCTCTTGTTTCCTGGGCTGGAGTGCACTGGTGTGATCTTGGCTCACTGCAACCTCTGCCTCCCAGGTTCAAGCGATTCTCCTGCCTCAGCCTCCTGAGTAGCTGGGATTACAGGTGCCCACCACCATGCCCGGCTAATTTTTGCATTTTCAATAGAGACGGGGTTTCACCATGTTGGCCAGTCTGGTCTCAAACTCCTGACTTCAGGTGATCCACCTGCCTTGGCCTCCCAAAGTTGCTGGGATTACAGGCGTGAACCACTGTACCGGACCTGAAATGTATTTCTTTCTTTCTTTTTTTTTTTTTTTTGAGACAGAGTCTCGCTCTGCCGCCCAGGCTGGAGTGCAGTGACCGGATCTCAGCTCACTGCAAGCTCCGCCTCCCGGGTTTACGCCATTCTCCTGCCTCAGCCTCCCGACTAGCTGGGACTACAGGCGCACGCCACCTCGCCTGGCTAGTTTTTTGTATTTTTTTAGTAGAGACGGGGTTTCACCGTGTTAGCCAGGATGGTCTCGATCTCCTGACCTCGTGATCCGCCCGTCTCGGCCTCCCAAAGTGCTGGGATTACGGGCTTGAGCCACCGCGCCCGGCCTGAAATGTATTTCTTAAATTATAAGACTTAAGAGTCAGAATTACTCCTTGATCCACGGGCTGCAGTATGGAGTATGTTAGCAGGTATGACAACATTAATCTCCTTGTACATCTTTATCAGAGCTCTTGGGTGACTAGGTGCATTGTCAGCAGTAATATTTTGAAGGGAATCTTTTTCTGAGCAGTAGGTCTTAACAGTGGGTTTTTTTGTTTCTTTGTTTGTTTGTTTGTTTGTTTTGAGATGGAGTTTTGCTCTTGTTGCCCAGGCTGGAGTGCAGTGGTGCGATCTCGGCTGACCGCAACCTCCGCCTCCCAGGTTCAAGCGATTCTCCTGCCTCAGCCTCCCTAGTAGCTGAGATTACAGCTGAGATTCTCAGCTGAGATTACTGAGATTACAAAGTAATGTAATCCCAGTGCTTTGGCAAGCTGAGAGGGGCGGATCATGAGGTCAGGAGATTGAGACCATCCTGGCTAACACGGTGAAACCCCATCTTTACTAAAAATACAACCTGGGAGCCACCACGCCCAGCCACCGTTTGCTGTTTCACCTTGCATTTTATTATGCTAATAGAGTGGCTTCTTAAGCCTCATGAACCAATCTCTGCTAGCTTCCAGCTTTTCTTCCGCAGCTTTGTCATCTCTGTCATCCTTTGTAGAATTGAAGAGAGTGAGGGCCTTGCTGTAGGCTATTGAAGCCTGGTTTGGTCTTCTCTCTAAACCATTAAAACTTCCCGGCCGGGCGCGGTGGCTCAAGCCTGTAATCCCAGCACTTTGGGAGGCCGAGACGGGCGGATCACGAGGTCAGGAGATCGAGACCATCCTGGTTAACACGGTGAAACCCCGTCTCTACTAAAAAAATACAAAAAAAAAACTAGCTGGCCGAGGTGGTGGACGCCTGTAGTCCCAGCTACTCGGGAGGCGGAGGCAGGAGAATGGCGTGAACCCGGGAGGCGGAGCTTGCAGTGAGCTGAGATCCGGCCGCTGCACTCCAGCCTGGGTGACAGCGCGAGACTCCGTCTCAAAAAAAAAAAAAAAAAAAAACTTTCTGCAGGCCCTGGGTGTGGTGTCTGACACCTGTAATCCCAGCACCGTGTGAGGCTGAGGCAGGTGGATCACGAGGTCAGGAGGAGACCATCCTGGCCAACGTGGTGAAACACCTTCTCTACTAAAAATACAAAAACTAGCTGGGCATGGTGGCACGTGCCTGTAGTCCCAGCTACTTTGGGAAGCCGAAGCACGAGAATTGCTTGAACGGAGGAGGCAGAAGTTGCAGTGAGCCGAGATCGTGCCACTGCACTCCAGCCTGGTGACAGAGCGAGACTCTGTCCCACAAAAAAAAACAAAAAACTTTCTGCAGGCTAGGCACGGTTGCTCACACCTCTAATCCCAGCACTTTGGGAGGCTGAGTGGGGAGGATTGCTTGAGCTCGGGAGTTTGAGACCATCCTGGGTAATATAGTGAAACCTCATCTCTACAAAATATCAAATGTTTAGCTGAGTGTAGTGGTGCTACACCAGCTACTGGGGAGGCTGAGGCAGGAGGATGGCTTGAGTCTGGGACATCAGAGCTGCAGTGAGCTAGGATTGTGCCACTGCATTCCAGCCTGGGCAACAGAGTAAGACCGTGTCTCCAAACAGAAAGCAACCTTCTCCATATCAGCAGTAAAGCTGTTTTGCTTTATTATTATTTGTGTGTTCACTGGAGTAGCAGTTTTAATTTCCTTCAAGAACCTTTCTTTGGGCTTCACAACTTGGCAAACTGGTGTAGGAGGGCTAGCTTTTGGCCTGTCGGCTTTTGACATGCCTTCCTCGCTAAGCTTAAGCGTTTCTAGCTTTTAATTGAAATGAGAGACATGTGACTCTTCCTTTCGTACAGGATTAATTGACCTAATTTTATTACTGTTGTGTCTCAGGGAGTAGGGAACCTTGAGGAAAGGGAGAGACTCAGGGAAATGGCCAGTCAGAGCATACGTGGCATTGGCTGGACGCGGGGGCTCACGCTTGTAATCCCAGCACTTTGGGAGGCCGAGGCAGGCAGATCCTGAGGTCAGGAGATCAAGACCATCCTGGCTAACACGGTGAAACCCCGTCTCTACTAAAAATACAAAAAAAAATTAACCAGGCATGGTGGCAGGCACCTGTAGTCCAGCTACTCGGGAGGCTGAGATGGGAGAATGGCGTGAACCCCGGAGGCGGAACTTGCAGTGAGCCAAGATCACGCCACTACAGCCTATGCGACAGAGCAAGACTCCGTCTCAAAGAAAAAAAAAAATACGCAACATTTATTAAGTTTGCCGTCCTACATGGGCACGGTTTGTAGTTCCCCAAAACAATTACAATAGTAACATCAAACATCACTGATCACAGGTCTCCGTAACAGATAAAATAATAACGAAAAATTTTCAAATATTGTGAGAATTACCAGAATGCAACACAGAGACACGAAGTAAGCACATGCTGTTGGCAAAATGGTGCCTGTAGACTTGCTCGACACAAGGTTGCTACTGACCTTTAATTTGTTTTTTTTTTTTGTTTTTTTTTTTTTTTTTTTTTTTTGAGACGAAGTCTTGCTCTGTCGCCCAGGCTGGAGTGCAGTGGCGCGATCTCGGCTCACTGCAAGCTCCGCCTCCCGGGTTCACGCCATTCTCCTGCCTCAGCCTCCTGAGTAGCTGGGACTACAGGCACTCGCCACCGCGCCCGGCTAATTGTTTGTATTTTTAGTAGAGACGGGGTTTCACCGTGGTCTCCATCTCCTGACCTTGTGATCCGCCCGTCTCGGCCTCCCAAAGTGCTGGGATTACAGGCGTGAGCCACCGCGCCCGGCCTGACCTTTAATTTGTAAAAAACCTGTGAAGCACAATGAAGGGAAGCACGTTAGACAAAGTACACCTGTATTGTTTTGTTTCATAGATGAGGAAACGGAGATAAACAGCAAGTAGGTGATAGAGGCAAGATTTGTACCCCAGGTAGTTTGATTCAAAAGCCTCTCCCCCCCCCCCTTTTTTTTTTTGTTAAGGAAAAGGCTAACTTAAAATATTTTTTAAAAATTTTAATAGATTCCGCCGGGTGCGGTGGCTCAAGCCTGTAATCCCAGCACTTTGGGAGGCCGAGACGGGCGGATCACGAGGACAGGAGATCGAGACCATCCTGGCTAATCCGGTGAAACCCCGTCTCTACTAAAAAAATACAAAAAACTAGCCGGGCGAGGTGGCGGGCGCCTGTAGTCCCAGCTGCTTGGGAGGCTGAGGCAGGAGAATGGCGTAAACCTGGGAGGCGGAGCTTGCAGTGAGCTGAGATCCGGCCACTGCACTCCAGCCTGGGCGACAGAGCGAGACTCCGTCTCAAAAAAAACAAAAAAAAAAACAAAAAAATAATTTTAATAGATTCCCTAGAAGAATAGAGGAAGAATAAAGAAAAGCGAATAAATTTTGGAATCATAACGATAACTGATTATGTATCAGGCATTTGTGTGTGTGTTCCTGTTTATGTTCCAACACAATTTTATTTAGAAAAGCTGACTGGGAGCCTGGGCGTGGTGGCTCATGCCTGTAATCTCAGCACTTTGGGAGGCTAAGGTGGGCAGATCACCTGAGGTCAGGAGTTTGAGACCACCGTGGCCAACATGGTGAAACCTTGTCTCTACTGAAAGTACAGAAATTAGTGGGGCATGGTGGCACATGGCTGTAATTCCGGCTACTCAGGAGGCTGAGGCAGGGGAATCGCTTGAACCCAGAAGGCAGAGATTGTAGTGAGCCAAGATCACGCCACTGCACTCCAGCCTGGGTTACGGAGTGAGACTTTATCTCAAAATAAATAAATAATAAATAAAATAAAATACTTGGGACTAGAGGAGTTTCTGATTTCAGATTTTCTCAGATTTACCAGTGGAACATCCCAAATACGGAATCTGAAATGCTCCAGTGAGCGTGTACTTTGAGCACCATGTAGATGCCCAACAAGTTTTGGGTTGGAGTGTTTTTTTTGTTTTGTTTTTGTTTGTGTTTTTGTTTTGCCTAGTCAAGTGAAACACTGGGAGTCTGGGAGTGGAGAAGTAACAAAAACATCTGTAGCCAGGCACGGTGCCTCACGCCTGTAATCCCAGCACTTTGAGAGGCTGAGGTGGGTGGATCACCTGAGGTCAGGAATTTGAGACCAGGCTGGCCAACATGGTTAAACCCCGTCTGTACTAATAATACAAAAATTAGCTGGGCATGGTGGCAGGCACCTGTGATCCCAGCTACTCAAGAGGCTGAGGTAGGAGAATTGCTTGAACCTGGGAGGCAGGGGTTGCAGTCAGTCGATATCATGCCACTGCACTCCAGCCTGGATGACAGTGAGACTCTCTCTCATACACATACACATACACATACCATACAAATCTGTAACTGGTTTTGATCAATTAGTTGTAAAAGCCACTGCACCTGGATCAGCCTTTGTTTTTTTTTTCTTTGTTTTGTTTTTTTTTGAGATGGTCTCATTCCATGTCACCTAGGCTGAGTGCAGTGGCACAATCACGGGTCACCACAGCCTTGACCTGCCAGGCTCCTGAGTAGCTGAGACTACAGGTGCCTGCCACCATGCCTGGCTAATTTTTTATTTTTTGCAGAGACAGGGCCTTGCTCTGTTGCCCAGACTGATCTTGAACTCCTGGACTCAAGCGATCCTTCCACCTCAGCCTCCCAAAGTACTGGGATTACAGGCGTGAGCCACTGTGCCTGGTCCAGGATTTCAGTTTCACGATTTTTGGATTAGAGATACTCCTTCTGTATTGGAAATCATGTTATATCCACATACAGCAAGCAGCGTTTTTTGAGACGGAGTCTCACTCTGTCGCCCAGGCTAGAGTGCAGTGACGTGATCTTGGCTCACTGCAAGCTCCGCCTCCCAGGTTCACACCATTCTCCTGCCTCAGCCTCCCGAGTAGCTGGGATTACAGGCGCCTGCCGCCATACCCAGCTAATTTTTTTCTATTTTTAGTAGAGACGGGGTTTCACTGTGTTAGCCAGGATGGTCTCGATCTCTTGACCTAGTGATCTGCCCTGCTTGGCCTCCCAAAGTGCTGCGAGTAGAGGCGTCAGCCACCGCGCCCGGCCCTCTTCTTTAAAATGAAAAAAAAAAGAAAAAAAGAAAAACACCTTTTTGAAAAATTTTTTCTTTTTAAAAAAATATACACATAACACATAATAATTGTACATATTTATGGGGTACATAGTGGTGTTTAATACCTGTAGTGTATGTCCCTCTTTTTAGCACAGAATGTACAGTCTTTCTTTTTTTTTTTTTTTTTGAGATAGGGTGTCACTCTGTCACCTACTCTGGAATGCAGTGGAGTGATCATTGTTCACAGCAGTCTTAACCTTCCCAGGCTCAGGCAGTCATCACACCTCAGCCCCCCAAGTAGCTAAGACTGCAGGCACACACCACCATGTCCAGCTAATTTTTTGGTATTTTTAGTAGAGACGAGGTTTTGCCATGTTAGCCAGGCTGGTGAAAATTCTTACATTAATACAAGTCTTTTCTGTGGACATATGTTACTTCTTTTGAGTAAATAGGAATAGAAGTGCTGGGTTATAATATAGATGTATGTTTCACATTTTTAAGAAACTGCCAGTTTTCGGCTGGTTGTGGTGACTCACCTGTAATCCCAGCACTTTAAAGGAGGCTGAGGAGGGTGGATCACAAGGTTGGGAGTTCGAGACCAGCCTGACCAACATGGTGAAACTCCGTCTCTACTAAAAATACAAAAATTAGCTGGCTGTGGTGGCCGGCGCCGTAATCCCAGCTACTCCAGAGGCTGAGGCAGGAGAACTGCTTTAACCCGGGAGGCAGAGGTTGCAGTGAGCCAAGATTGCGCCACTGCACTCCAGCTCGGGCAACAGAGGGAGACTCCATCTCAAACAAAACAAAAACCTTCCTGTTTTCCAAACTGGTGCCATTTTACACTCCTACCAGATGTGCGAGAGTTCCTTTTCTTCTTGTCTATGACAGCACTTAGTCTTTTTAATTTTAGCCGTTCAGGCAGTGGAGGTATCTTACTGTGGTTTTAATTTGCATTTGTCTGATGAATTATGATGGTGAACAACTTTTCAGGTGCTTACGGGCCATTTGTGTATTTTTTTGTGAAGTATTAATATCCACGCTTTTACCCACTGTTTATTGGATTGTCCTTTTATTCATTTTTAGGAGTTTACAAAAATAAATTCTGGTTACAAGTCCTTTGTGGTGTGTGCATGTGTGTATGTATATACATACATAGTGAGGGGAGGAAGAGGAACGGGGTTAATTTTTTTTGTAATGCGAGTTGCCTATTTATTTTCTTTTTCTTTCTCTCTCATCTCTTTTTTTCCCTCCCTCCCTCCCTCCCGCCTTTCTTTCTTCTTTTCCTTTCTTTTCTTTTTTCTCTCTGTTTCCCTCTCTCCTTCCCTCCCTGCCTCCCTGCCTCCCTGCCTCCCTCCCTCCCTCCCTCCCTTCCTTCCTTCCTTCCTTCCTTCCTTCCTTCCTTCCCTCTCTTGCTCCCTTTCTGTCTCTCTCTCTCTCTCTCTATGAGGTGTCACTCTGTCACCCAGGCTGGAGTGCAATAGTACAGTAATGTCATCATAGCTCACTGCAGCCTCAAACTCCTAGGATCGAGCAGTCTTCCCACCTCGGCCTCCCTGGCTAATTTTTTTTTTTTTTTTTTTGAGACAGAGTCTCGCAGTGTCACCCAGGCTGGAGTGCAGTGGCACGATCTCCACTGTGACCTCCGCCTCCCAGGTTCAAGCGATTCTCCTGCCTCAGCCTCCCAAGTAGCTGGGATTATAGGCTCCCGGCACCACGCCCCGCTAATTTTTTTGTATTTTTAGTAGAGACGGGGTTTCACTATGTTGGCCAGGGTGGTCTTCAACTCCTGACCTTGTGATTTGTCCTCCTTGGCCTCCCAAAGTGCTGGGATTACAGGTGTGAGCCACCGTATCTGGCCCCTGGCTAATTTTTTAAATTTTAATTTTTTGAGACAGGGTCGCACTTTGTTGTCTAGACTGGATTGCAGTGGCGTGATCATGGCTCACTGCAGCTTTGACCTCCAGAAGCAGTCCTCCCACCTCAGCCTTCCAAGTAGCTAGGACCATAGGCACAAGCCACCACACCTGGATAATTAAAAAAAAAAAAAAATTGCCAGGCGCGGTGGCTCACGCCTGTAATCCCAGCACTTTGGGAGGCTGAGGCAGGCGGATTACAAGGTCAGGAGATCGAGACCACGGTGAAACCCCGTCTCTACTAAAAATACAAAAAATTAGCCGGACGCGGTGGCGGGCGCCTATAGTCCCAGCTACTCAGGAGGCTGAGGCAGGAGAATGGCATGAACCCGGGAGGCGGAGCTTGCAGTGAGCCGAGGTCGCGCCACTGCACTCCAGCCTGGGCGACAGAGCGAGACTCTGTCTCAAAAAAAATAAAATAAAAAATAAAAAATAAAAAAATTATTGGTAGAGATGGGGGGGTCTTTCTGTGTTGCCCAGGGTGGTCTTTAACTCCTGACCTCAAGTGATCCTCCACCTTTAGCCTCCTGAGTCGCTCAGATTACAGGTGTGAACCACTGTACCCAGCTTCTATTTATTTTGTTTTCTTTTTTCTTTTTTTTTTTTTTTTGAGACAGAGTCTGGCTCTGTCGCCCAGGCTACAGTGCAGTGGCACGATCTTGGCTCACTGCAAGCTCCACCTCCCTGGTTCACGCCATTCTCCTGCCTCAGCCTCCCGAGTAGCTGGGACTACAGGCGCCCGCCACCTTGCCCGGCTAGTTTTTTGTATTTTTTTTTTTTCCCCGGAGACCGAGTCTGGCTCTGTCGTCCAGGCTGGAGTGCAGTGGCCGGATCTCAGCTCACTGCAAGCTCCGCCTCCCGGGTTTATGCCATTCTCCTGCCTCAGCCTCCCGAGTAGCTGGGACTACAGGCGCCTGCCACCTCGCCCGGCTAGTTTTTTTTTGTATTTTTTAGTAGAGACGGGGTTTCACCGTGTTAGCCAGGATGGTCTCGATCTCCTGACCTCGTGATTCGCCCGTCTCGGCCTCCCAAAGTGCTGGGATTACAGGCTTGAGCCACCGCGCCCGGCCGTTTTTTGTATTTTTAGTAGAGACGGGGTTTCACCGTGTTAGCCAGGATGGTCTCCATCTCCTGACTTTGATCCACCCGTCTCGGCCTCCCAAAATGCTGGGATTACGGGCGTGAGCCACCACGCCCGGCCCATTTTTTCTTATTTCTTAATGGTATCTTTTGATGAACAGAGCATTTTAATTTGGATAAAGTAAAACTTTACCAATTTTTTCTGTTATGATTATTTTGTGTCTTAAGAAAATTTTGCCCGCACCAGGTTGTGTAGATGCTGCCCTGTGTTTTTTTGTAGCTTTACAGCGGTAGCTTTTGTATTTAGGTCTGTCATCCATCTTTTTCTTTTTAACAGTTTTATTGAGATAAAATTAACATATGATACACTATACATGCTTAAAGTATAAAATTTGATAAGTTTTGGCATATGTATACATTTGTGAAATCATCACTATAGTCAGGATAGTAAATGTATTCACTGTCCCCCAAATTTCCTCATGGGCCATTAGGATTCTTTCCTTCCACTGTTCCTTTCCCTCTTTCTCTGAGCAACTGCTGGTCTCTTTTCTGTGTGATCCATCTTGCTTTCATTTTTGTGTGTGATGTGAGGTGGGGTTGGGATACATTTTTCTCCGTATGGATAAGCAATTGTTCTACCATCATTTGTTGAAAGGACTCTCTTCTCTGTTTAATTCCATTGGAACTGTTGTTACAAATTAATTAAACGTGTCTATAGGCTTATTTCTGTTTTTTTGTGTTCCATTGGTTTGTTTTTCTATCCTGTGCCAACACCACAGTGTCTTGATTATTGTAACTTAATGGTGTATCATGAAACCAAGTAGTGTAAAGCACCGCTCACCCCTCCTCCCCACTTTTTTTGAGCCAGAGTCTCGCTCTCTTGCCGGGCTTGAGTGCAGTGGCGCCGTCTCCGCTCACTGCAACCTCCACCTCCTGGGTTCAAGCGATTTTCCTGCCTCAGCCTCTGAGTAGCTGAGATTACAGACGCCAGCCACCACACCCAGCTAATGTTTGTATTTTAGTAGAGATACGGTTTCATCCTGTTGGCCAGGCTGGTCTTTTTTTTTTTGGCGGGGGGAATGGAGTCTTGCTCTGTTGCCCAACCTGGAGTACAGTGGTGCTATCTCGGCTCACTGCAAGCTCCGCCTCCTGGATTCACGCCATTCGCCTGCCTCAGCCTCCCGAGTAGCTGGGACTACAGGTGCCTGCCGCCATGCCCGGATAATTTTTTGTATTAGTAGAGACGGGGTTCCACCGTGTTAGCCAGGATGGTCTCCTGACCTCATGATCCGCCCGCCTCGGCCTCCCAAAGTTCTGGGATGACAGGCGTGAGTCACTGCACCTGGCCTGTGGAGTGTTTTTTTGTTTTTGTTTTTTTTTGTCATGAAAGAGTGTTAGATTTTGTCAAATGGTTTTTCTGGTCACTTGGTTTTCGTCCTTTATCCACATGTGATATGTTAAATTAATTGATTTTCAGGTGTTAAAGCAACCTTGCATTCTTGGAATTAACTCCCCCATGGTGTGGTGTATAATCCTTCTATATGGTTGGATTTGGTTTGCTAGTGTTTTGTTGAAGCTTTTTACATCTGCCTTCTTAAGAAAGATTTGTGTGTGACTTTCTTTTCTTTTGATGTCTTTGGTTTTGATATCAGGGTAATACTGGGACCTGTGGAATGAGTTGGGAAATTTTTCATTTCTTTTACAGACCAGATTTCTCTCCGGGATCATTTTCCTTCAGCTTGAAGCACTTCCTTCAGGATTTCTTGTAATGTGGGAATGATGAGGACAAATTCCCTCAGCTTTTGTCTTAAAATGTTTTTATTTATATTTCTGGTTTCAAAGGATATTTTTGCTTGATATAGAATTATAGGTTAACAGCTTTTTTTCCTTTCAGCACTGTTTTTTTTTTTTTTTTGAGATAGAATCTTGCTCTGTCATGGAGGCTGGAGTGCAATGGTACAATCTCGGCTCACTTCTACCTCCACCTCCCAGGTTCAAGCAATTCTGCCTCAGCCTCCCAAGTAGCTGGGACTACAGGTGCATGCCACCACGCCCGGCTGGTTTTTGTGTTTTTAGAGAGATGTGGTTTCACTATGTTGGCCAGGATGGTCTTGATCTCTTGACCTCATGATCTGCCTGCCTTGGCCTCCTAAAGTGCTGGGATTATAGGTGTGAGCCACCATGCCTGGCCTTTTTTTTTTTTTTTTTTAAGGAGAGACAGGGTCTCCTCTGCCGCCCAGGTTGAAGTTCCAGTGGTAGGAACACATGATCATAGCTCACTGCAATCTTGAACTCTCAGGCACAAGAGACCCTCCTGCCTTAGTTTCCTGAATAGCTAGGACTCCAGGTACACGCTACCGCACCTGGCTAATTTAAAAAAAGGTTTTTAGAGATGGGGTGTCTCTGTGTTGTCCAGGCTGGTCTTGAACTCCTGGCTTCAAGCAGTCCTCCTGCCTGGGCCTCCCAAAGCACAGGGACTATAGGTGTGAGCCACCATGCCTGCCCTGTTTTAACCCCTGTTCACCAAGGAGCTGCAGAGAAGCTGGCAGTCAGCTGCATCGTTAGAACCCGCCTGGCACCTGTTGGGCGTGAGCCAGGGAGCTGGCCTGTGCTGCTGCCCACTGCTGCTGCTCACGCCAGTCTTTCTCAGGTGCGGCACTGTGTGGAGTCCGTCAGTGTCTGTGCCAGGGAGCTGACCTGTGCTGCTGCCCACTGCTGCTGCTCACGCCAGTCTTTCTCAGGTCCGGCACTGTGTGGAGTCTATCAGTGTCTGTTTTCTCTGCTAGACGTCAGCTTCCTTGGGGCGTGACTAGGTTTGTCCCACTATTAGCTACATTTGTTGCTGAATGAACTGACTGATGCCCAGTGTCCTCTCTCTCGGCTACTATGGACAGTCAAACCTTTAGGAGCGCTTCAGGAATTTGACTGTCACTCATCCCGTTGACTGCTCCACTTCAAAGACTTCTCTCTCCTCGTGATCCCACCATCTCTAAGCCTATGGAACTCTGCTCTGACCCTTTCTTAGCTCTTGGCTGTGATGTCCTTCCTGGACTAGTTCGGTCGTGGGTGGTGCCTTCCTGTCATCACCCTCAATCTTGGTCATTCCTTTTGGATTTCCTTTGATAACTCCTTTTTGTCTTCATTGACTCAGCCAGAATCTGGTTATCATATGGAGACTGAGAACAGGGACTTTGCTGTCATCCAAACCTGGGTTCAAGTTCTAGAACGGATACTTACTAGCCCATGACGTTGGGCCAGTCGTGTAACTACTGAGACCTCTGCTTTTTGCTTGTGAACTGAGGTTGGTGGGAAACTATCTGCTGCATTAGGCTTTGAGCTTTAGGTGTGCGGATGAAGCCAGCTACTGCCGCTCTCTTCCTGTGGCTGCTGGAATCCTAAAGGCAGTTTCTAGGCTCTTGGTTCTTCTGTGCGTCTTGCTTGGACTTGAGCTTTGTTCACTGCCCCAGTTTCCTCCCTGCTGCTTTTTGCTGCTGTTTTCTGCTTGTTTGACAATGCTTTTTATCTAGCTTGTCTTCAGCTATTTTTCCTTCAAGAGTCTCAGCCCAGAGTACGCCCTGCCCATCTGCCCTTGACCCAGTGACTGTTTGTTCTGGTTCGTGTTTTCCCAGGAGTATATTATTGACAATAAATATAACACAGGCAGTCTGTCTGTCTGTTGTGATGCGGATAGGCGCAGACTAGGGTCTTGCTATGGTTTCCTGCAGTTGATTGTTTTTCTCTCTAGGCCCCTTGGAGGCATCTGGTATTAGCCACTGTCCTAGGGCAGTGGTGGCAGACATGAGTGCTGTCTTGGAGTCACACTTTTACCTGCAGTGTACATGCAGCAGGCACTTGCCCAAGGTTCCAGAGCTGCTCAGTGATGGAAACTGGACGTTATGCCCGGACCTTTGTGGTCGGGGAGTGTCCTGATGTGGCCAGGGCTGCCTGTCTCAAGAGGTTCTCTGGCTGCTTGTGGGGGGGTCTGCGTTGGGCTCCAGGAAGGGGAGGAGTGGGGGCCGGGGCCCTTAGCACTGGTGATGAGGAAGGTGCATCCTCAGAATGCTGGCCATCTCTGTCCTTAACTGGGAGAGCTGCCATGGTTGCTAGTGGTGAGCAGATGGAGGTTTTCAGTTTTCACTTCAGCCTTCATCCTCTGTAACAGCCAGGAGGATACTCTTCTGAATGCCAGGAGACACTGAGAGCCTGGTGTGGGCCTGACAGCCGTCTGGTGGGGCTGTGTGTTAAAGTCACCTTTCTTTCTTTTTTTTTTTTTTTTTTGAGACGGAGTCTCGCTGTGTCTCCCAGGCTGGAGTGCAGTGGCGTGATCTCGGCTCACTGCAAGCTCCGCCTCCCGGGTTCACGCCATTCTCCCGCCTCAGCCTCCCAAGTAGCTGAGACTACAGGCGCCCGCCACCACGCCCGGCTAGTTTTTTGTATTTTTAGTAGAGACGGGGTTTCACCATGTTAGCCAGGATAGTCTCGATCTCCTGACCTCGTGATCCACCCGCCTCGGCCTCCCAAAGTGCTGGGATTACAGGCTTGAGCCACTGCGCCCGGCCTAAAGTCACCTTTCTGAGACTTTGGTGGGAGACCAGCTGGGCCTCCACTGCTGGGAGGAGAATTGCTACCTTGGGAGCTTGAAGACTCTTGGAATGTGCAGCGACATAAGCAGGCTGTTCTCGGCCCGTCGCTGGGTCCTCACTGTGTTCCTGTTGCAGAGCACATGCTTTACATGGAGGCCTCATCCCGTGCTCAGTTACTGGAAGGGCTCAAAGGCAGACAGGGTGCTATGGACTGAATTGTGTCGTGTCCACCCCACATTCCTAACTTCCATTTAGTGGTATTTGGAGGGAGGCCTTTAGGAGATGATTAGGTTCCGTGAGGTCACCAGGTGGGGCTCTCAAGATGGGACTGGCACCCTCATACAGAGATACACCCGAGAGCGTGCTCTCACCCTCCCTGCTGTGAGGACACGGTGAGAAGGCAGTGGTCTGCAAGCGGGGAAGACGGGCTTTCTCAGAAACCTCACTGGCCAGCACCTTGACCTTGGACTTCTAGGCCCCAGAACTGTGAGAAATAATTGTCTGCTGTTTAAGGTGTTGTGTTCTGGCCACCTAAGCATAGGAAGACACCGGGTCAGTGGAGGGCGAGAAGGCGGCTGGCTCTCTGGCAGAGCAGTCATTGCAGACTGGCTCCTCAGCCACTGGTGGCCTGAGGATGTATTTGGCTTGTCCTGCATAGTATTGGCCCACATAGTGTTAAAAAGTTAAATTAATTATAAACGTGAAGATTTGGGATTTACAAAAAAATTAGAATTTTTGTCATTTCTTGTAGAAGCAGACGTGTCCTGGTGCCCTGTGTCCTTGCACAGCTGTGATTGCTGGGGTGGGCCTGTGTCTGCTCCCTTCAGCGGGCACATGCCCGCCGGTGCTGCAGCCTTCACTCGCTGCTGTCTTTTCAGCCAGCCACCTTCCTTACGCTTAGTGTCTTGCCTTGTTCTGCAGGCCTTTAAGTTGCAATCTGTGCTTTAGGCTGTGGCAGGAGAATCAGCAGTCGGGTGACTGGGCACCTCTCCATTGCCTCAGTTAAGAAAGGCCTTTACTTCAGAGGTATAATGCTTTAGTATGTTCATCTCTGAGTAGAGCAAGCTTCCTTTTTTCCCTTTCATATTCCTGGTGTCTGGAATTAGCCTAGGCCTGAGTGCTTCCAGTGCTCATGCAAAGCTTTTTCCTGAGGAAGATTCTCCACCTTTTCACTGTGTTTCTTGGCTCTTCTTCTTGAGGGCATATGGTAGAGTCAGGAGCTGGCAACCTGCAGAATGGAGAAGCTAGCTCCACTGTCCACAGCTGCTGCTCATGAGCCTGTCGATCTCTCTCCTGCTTCTGTTCTTGCAGAAGGACCTGGAGCCCTGCTAGAGCTGGGCTCATCTGACCATTCAGCGTGCTCCACGGGAGCCAGACTCGGGGAAGGAGCCCGACCATTCAGCTCCACGGGAACTTGTCTCACGATCCAGTCTCTGCTGTTTCCTCATCGGTTTGGTTCCATTTACTTACTTTACTAGAAAATTTTAAAGGGTGAAGAATAACCAAGACAAGTGTGAAAAAGAATAAGAAGGAAGTTGCCATAACAGATTTTCAAACTTTTTTTGTTTTTTTTTTTTTTTTGAGACGGAGTTTTTGCTCTTGTTGCCCAGGCTGGAGTGCAGTGGCGTAATCTTGGCCCGCTGCAACCTTTGCAGCCTTTGCCTCCCGGGTTCAGGTGATTCTCCTGCCTAAGCCTCCTGAGTAGCTGGGATTACAGGCATGTGTCACCACTTCTGGCTAATTTTTTTTGTATTTTTAGTAGAGACAGGGTTGCACCATGTTAACCAGGCTGA
The DNA here is from genome assembly GCF_024542745.1 of Macaca thibetana thibetana. Taxonomy (NCBI): domain Eukaryota; kingdom Metazoa; phylum Chordata; class Mammalia; order Primates; family Cercopithecidae; genus Macaca; species Macaca thibetana. Next base: position 439,988 of record NC_065587.1, on the reverse strand, counting down.
TTTCAAACTCCTGACCTCAGGTGATCTGCCCACCTCGGCCTCCCAAAGTGCTGGGATTGGAGGCATGAGTCACTGTGCCTGGCCCAGATTTTCAAACTTATTGTGAGGCCAGTGGAATGGATGACCTGGAAAAGGACCCTGTATAAATGGGAACTTGATATATGAGAGAAGTATCGTACTTGAAATATGTATTTAAAGCAATGTGCCTTTTTTGGGAATATAAGTCGTAAAATAATGAAATTATGGATACTGCAAGTTAGTGATTGTCTCTGAAGAAGAGGATTGCTTGAGTTGCTGGGTATCTCAATGTCCTAGAAACATTAAGAAAGAGGCACATACAAACAAATGTTAGTGTTTGTTAAGTCTCATCACATGGATATTATGCCCTTCTCTAGACTTCAATGTATTTAAAAATTTCATAATTAAAAATATTTAAAACTGAGTTATTTTAATTCTCTAGAAGGTATAAGTAGTCTTGTGAGAGCACTGAGGAGGGACTCAGAAAGTTGACAAAGGTAGATGTAGATGAACTTCAGATAGGAAGATCAGGCACAAGTTTGTCAAATAGAGAAAGTGGGAAGAGGGCATTCCAGTCAGAGGGACTGTGTGTGCCAGGGTGTTAGCTGGGAGAGACACTCAGCCTATTTAGATGGTGGGTTTTGGTTACAGAGTCAAGTGGGGATGAGGAAGGAGTACCAAAGTTATATTGTGTGGAGGTCCTATGTAGTTGTCGTCGTGTAGAGGCTTACAGAAGTACAGTGTATTCTTTGTTCGCTGTTTGTCTTTTTCTACCTTCTTTTGGATTAAGAATGTTTTTATGTGTGATGGTATTAGAAGGTGGTGCATAAAAAGAAAAAACATCTTCTGTGATTCTCTTTAGGTCTTTGTATATCTTCCATGTCTCTACTTAATCTTTCCTTTAGGTTTTTGAACATATGAGATACTTTTTTTTTTTTTTTTTTGAGATGGAGTTTTGTTGCCCAGGCTGGATTGTAATGGCGCAATCTCGGCTCCCTGCAACCTCCGCCTCCCGGGTTCAAGCGATTCTCCTGCCTCAGCCTCCCCAGTAGCTGGGATTACAGGCATGCGCCACCACACCCAACTAATTTTATATTTTTAGTAGAGACGGGGTTTCTCCATGTTGGACAGGCTGGTCTTGAACTCCCGATCTCAGGCAGTCCGCCTGCCTCGGCCTCCCAAAGTGCTGGGATTGATTACAGGCGTGAGCCACCATGCCCGGCATGAGATAACGTTTATAAGAACTATTTAAATGTCCTTATCAATTCTTTATTTATTTATTTTTTTTAGAGACAAGGTTCCGCTTGCTCTGTCACTCAGGCTGGATTGCAGTGGTGCGATCCTGGCTCACTGCAACCTCAAACTCCAGGCCTCAAGTGATTCTCCCACCTTGCTCCTGAGTAGCTGGGATTATAGGCATGAACCCCTGGACCAGCATTATCTGTTAACTCATCTGTGTCATTTCTGGGTTGGTTTTATGTTTTTCTCCTCATTGTGGTTTATGATTTTTCTTTTCCTGCTCCCTTGCATGCCTAGCACTTTTTGATCAGATGCCCAGACATTGTGAATTTTATCTTGTTGGATACGGAGCATTTTTGTGTTCCTGTAAATATTCTTGACCTTTGTTCTGGGATGAGGTTCAATTACTTGCAAACAGTTTGATTCTGATAGGTCTTGCATTTCAGCTTTGTTAGGTGGAACCCGGCTAATTTTTAGTCTAGGGCTAATTTTGCCCCGCCACTGAGGCAAACGTCTTCTGAGCATTATGTCCAAAGCCTTGTGAATTACGAGGTTTTCCACTGGGACTGGCAGGAAGAGGAAGTATCCTTGGCTCTGTGTGAGCTCTGAGGATTGTTCCCTCTCATCTTTTTTTTTTTTTTGAAATGGAGTCTCGCTCTGTTGCCCAGGCTAGAGTGCAGTGGTGCGATCTTAGCTCACTGCAACCTCCGCCTCCCAGGTTCAAGCAATTCTCCTTCCTCAGCCTTCCGAGTAGCTGGGATTACAGGTACCCGCCACCATTCCCAGCTAATTTTTGTATTTTTAGTAGAGATGGGGTTTCACCATGTTGTTCAGGCTGGTCTTGAACTCCTGACCTCAGGTCATCCACCCGCCTCGGCCTCCCAAAGTGCTGGGATTACAGGCGTGAGCCACCGCACCCGGCCCCTCTCGTCTTCTTGAGTGATGCTTTCCCTGGCTTGAATACCTTCCTTACACACGTGCACTGATCAGTGCTTGGCTGGAGACCGGAGCGGGAGGTGTCCTCTGTAGATCTTCAGCATTTGCTGTGAGCTTTGCCCTCTCTGGTGTTCTGTCTGTGAACTCTAGCTACCTTGGACTGCCTGGACTCCCAGCTTTGAGTTTCCAAGTCAGGAGACTGCCATCCTCCCCCTGGTGCTTCTTCCTTGGGCTGTGGCCTGGCTTTTCAGGCTGAGGCTGGACGATTACAGGGCTCCCTCCTGTCATTTGTCTCCCTGTTTTCAGGGACCATTTACTGCCAGTGTCGAGTGTCTTGAAAACCATTTGCTTCCCTGTGTTTTCTTTTTTCTTTTTTTTTTTTTTTTAGTTGTTGCAGATGGGAAGGTAAATCTGGTCTGTTGGTCCATCTTGGCCAGAAGCAAAAGTATAAAAAACAGAGGTTTTTAGTGAAAGCTTAAGTTTGTGTAGAAATACTCATGGGCACCTAGAAGAATGCTGACCCACTTCCTGGCTGGGATGTGGGATGCCTGGACGGGAGAGCAGAAGTCGGGATGCCTGGACGGGAGAGCAGAGGTCGGGATGCCTGGACGGGAGAGCAGAGGTGGCTTTTTCCTGGGTAGACATCAAAGCATTTGGTGTATTGAGTGAAGATGGTGGGGATAGGGCTTGGAAGAAGTTTCCCTAGAAAAATCAAGGGCTGTAGAATGAGCTGCTGAGGGAATGATGAGAAGAAAGTGATTGAAGTCTCCCCTCCTGAGACAGAATCTTGGCTGGAGGGTACGGGCGAAAGAAGGCTTGTAGCCTGCAATAGGAGAGTGTAGGAGGCTGTGATGTTGCTGGGGAAGCAGTGAGCAGAGGATGGGGGGTGGATGCTTAGGATGTACCTGTTAAGGAGTGGGCCTGGAGCTGCCCATCTCTCCTACGCTGTTACAGTTTCCATTCAAGGCACACAGTTAAGTAGAAGACGAAAAAGGGAGGGAATGGACCTTTGCTTCCAGCATTATTAGATGCTCTCACCAGGCTCTCCCATTACAGTCCAATTAAATGCTGGATAAATTACAATAAATATAATTTCTTTATTTTTTTTTATTTTTGAGACAATATGGGGTCCAGCCCTACAGGGCCTGTGGGTTTTTCTCTTCGTGTGTGGACATGAGATCATAGAAATAAAAGATGCAAAACAAAGAGATAGAAGAAAAGACAGCTGGGCCTGGGGGACCACTACCACCAAGACGCGGAGACTGGTAGTGGCCCCGAATGCCTGGCTGCGCTATTATTTGTTGGATACAAGGCAAGGGGGCAGTGTAAGGAGTGTGAGCCATCTCCAGTGATAGGTAACGTCACATGAGTCACGTGTCCACTGGACAGGGGGCTCTTCCCTGTTTGGTAGCCGAGGTGGAGAGAGAGAGAGCAGCTTACGTCATTATTTCTTCTATGCATTTCAAAGACTTTAGTACTTTCACTAATTCTGCTACTGCTCTCCAGAAGGCGGAGCCAGGTGTACAGGGCGGAACGTGAAAGCAGACCAGGAGTGTGACCACGGAAGCACAGCATCTCAGGGAGACGGTCAGGCCTGCGGATAACTGCGGGCGGGCCTGACTGATGGCAGGCCCTCCACAAGAGGTGGTGCAGCAGAGTCTTCTCTAACTCCCCCGGGGGAAAGGGAGACTCCCTTTCCCGGTCTGCTAAGTAACGGGTGCCTTCCCAGGCCCTGGCGCTACCGCTAGACCAAGGAGCCCTCTAGTGGCCCTGTCTGGGCGTAACAGAGGCTCACACTCGTCTTCCGGTCACTTCTCACCATATCCCTTCATTTCCTATCTCTATATGGCCTGGTTTTTCCTAGGTTATAATCGTAGAACAAAGATTATTACAATATTGAAAGAGTAATGCTACAAACTAATGATTAATAATATTCATATATAATCATATCTGTAGTCTATTTCTGGTATAACTCTTCTTCTGTATATTTATTTATTGTACTGGAACAGCTTGTGCCCTCGGTCTCTTGCCTTGGCACCTGGGTGGCTTGCTGCCCACAAGACAAGGTCTCACTTTGTCACCCAGGCTGGAGTGCAGTGGTGTGATCATAGCTCACCATAACCATGCACACCTAGGCTGCAGGGATCCTCCCACTCAGTCCTGAGCAGCTGGGACTGCAGGCGTGCACTGCCACGCCTGGCTAATGCTGGTGCTGTTTAGGCACACAGACAGCCATTCTTCCCCCAGCTCACACTGAGTAGAATTTGTTAAGAAGATGCATGCTACAAAATCATTGACTCAAGATTAGAATAAACAGGCCAAGGTCAACATTGTAAAAACTTTTCCTTATTTTGAAAACTGTGTATAAAGTTTTAGAAAAGTGGGCTGAGAAGCCTATTTTGAGTTACTTAGCTTAATAATTTTTATCATGAAATGTTAGGTATAAAAAAGTATTACCTGTTTTAGAAGGTGGTAACTGGGCTACTGGCACCACTTTGAGTACCTTTTGTTTGATTTGTTTGATTTTTATTTTTTGTTTTTTAGAGATGGGGTCTCACTCTGTTACCCAGGCTGCAGGGCAGTAGTGTGATTGTGGCTCACTGCAGCCTTTTATTTTATTTTTTGAGACTGAGTCTTACTCTGTCGCCCAGGCTGGAGTGGCTGACTGCAACCTCTGTCTCCAGGGTTCAGGCAGTTCTCTTGCCTCAGCTTCCTGAGTATCTGGGATTACAGGCATGCGTCCGGCTAATTTTTTGCGTTTTTAGTAGAGACAGGGTTTCACCAAGTTGGCCAGGCTGGTCTTGAACTCCTGACCTCAAGTGATCGCCCACCTTGGCCTCCCAAAGTACTGGGATTACAGTTGTGAGCCACTGCGCCTGGCCTTTCACTGCAGCCTTGAACTCCTGGGCTCAAGCATTCCTCCCACTCAGCCTCCTGAGTAGCTGGGACCACAGGTGCGTGCCACCACACTCAGCTAACTGAAAATTGTTTTTTGAATAGAGACAAGGTCTGAATGTGTTGCCCAAGCTGGTCTTAAACTCCAGCACTTAAGTGATCCTCCTGCCTTGGCTTCCCAAAGTGTTGGGATTACAGATGTGAGCCACCACATTCCGCCTTTTGTTTGATTTTTATGAAATGTAAAAATATGCAAAAGTAGAGAAAAAATAATTAACATCTATGTACTCATCACCCAACTTCAACAGTGACTGACACTTTTTTTTTACTTTGAAAGATCTGATTTTATGTTCTGAATCAAAAAGAAGTGTATTCATGTTAAGTTTAGAATGTTTAGCTTTCCATTGATCTCTCAAAATGCTTTCCAGATACTAACAGTGCACAGAACTATGCGCCACGTCTTGTTTGTTTGTTTTTGAGATGGAGTCTTGCACTGTCGCCAGGGCTAGAGTGCAGTGGCGCGATCTCGGCTCACTGCAGCCTTCTAGGTTCAAGCAATTCTCCTGCTTCAGCCTCCCCAGTAGCTGGGATTACAGGTGCCTGCCACCATGCCCAGTTAATTTTTTGTATTTTTAGCAGAGATGGGGTTTCACTGTGTTGGTCAGGCTGGCCTCGTATGCCTGACCTCATGATCCACCCGCCTCGGCCTCCCAAAGTGCTGGGATTACAGGCATAAGCCACCACGTCCAACCACACCATGTTTTAAAGAACAAAGTTTGAATGTAAGACCTATTTCTTTTTTCTTTTTTTTTTTGAGATGGAGGAGTCTCACTCTGTTCAAGAGCTAAAAATCAGAACTTTTTTTTTTTTTGAGACGGAGTCTCGCTCTGTCACCCAGGCTGGAGTGCAGTGGCCGGATCTCAGCTCACTGCAAGCTCTGCCTCCCGGGTTCACGCCATTCTCCTGCCTCAGCCTCCCGAGTAGCTGGGACTACAGGCGCCTGCCACCTCGCCGGCTAAGTTTTTGTATTTTTAGTAGAGACGGGGTTTCACTGTGTTACCCAGGATGGTCTCGATCTCCTGACCTCGTGATCCGCCCGTCTCGGCCTCCCAAAGTGCTGGGATTACAGGCTTGAGCCACCGCGCCCGGCCAAAAATCAGAACTTTTAAAACAAATTTTATTTTCTGAGGGACTTCATACCTGACAACACCAATTAAACATAATACTCCACCCATCCTACAAATTATTAAATACATTATTTCACCTGGGACTAGGATAATTATAAAATGGAGTTTTAAAGTTATAATATAGGCAGGGACAGTGGTTTGTGCTTGTAATTCCTGCTACTCAGCAGGCTGAGGCAGGAGGATCACTTGAAGGCTGTAATGTGCTGTGTGAACTGGGTGTCCGCACTAAGTTCGTCATCAGTTTGGTGACCTCCCGGAAAAGGAAGACTGCCAGGTTGCCTAAGGAGGCGTGAACCAGCTCAAGTTGGAAATGGAGCACATCGGAAACTACCATGCTGATTAGTAGTGGGACTGGAACTGTGAATAGCTACTGCTTTCCACCCTGGGCAACATAGTGAGACCCCATCTCTGAAAAAAAAAAAAAACTACCTTAATATATCATTTAAGTGTCATGTTTGTTAGTTGAATTATGAAATCAAAGACAACATTTATATTCAAGGGACAGATGATAAATGCTCTTCCATTGCTCTGTTTTTTAAATTTTGTAATTATTATTATTTTTTGAGATGGGGTCAGTCTCTGGTCACGGAGGCTGGAGTGCAGTGGCATGATCTCAGTTCACTGCAACCTCTGCCTCCCAGGCTCAAGTGATCTGCCTCAGCCTCCCGAGTAGCTGGGACTACAGGCGTGCACCACCACACCTGGCTAATTTTTGTATTTTTTGGTAGAAATGGGGTTTTTCCATGTCACCCAAGCTAGTCTTGAACTCGTGGACTCAAGTGATCTGCCACCTTGGCCTCCCATAGTGTTGCGATTATAGGTGTGAGCCACAGCGCCCTGCCTCCTTTTCCTGTTGTCTGCCATTTTGATAAGTTAACTTTACCAAGGAAGAACTTAAAATAAGATTTTTCCTCTTATTTTTCAGGTAAAGAGATTATCAATCTTCCACTGAATGAAAAAAATTTTCTTAAAGCTGCATATACTCCAAGAAAAAAACCACAAATGTTTTTCTATTTTGCCTGAATACATGATTTAAACAAGAGATTTCCATAGAAGGTAAGCTAAGTTTCTTTTTCAATTTGATTCTGTTTTATTGTGTAATTTATACAAAAGGTCTGTATAGGTGGAAGTTCGAAGATGGGTCACAGCAAAAAATGTAGTTTAGAAGATGTGCTGGCCGGGCGTGGTGGCTCACGCCTGTAATCCCAGCACTTTAGGAGGCTGAGGCGGGCGGATCACGAGATCAGGAGTTCGAGACCAGCCTGACCAACATGGTGAAACCCCATCTCTACTAAAAATACAAAAATCAGCTGGGCGTGATGGTGTGTACCTGTAATCCCACCTACTCAGAAGGCTGAGGCAGGAGAATCGCTTGAACCCGGGAGGTGGAGGTTGCAGTAAGCCAAGATTGTGTCACTGCACTGTAGCCTGGGCGACAGAGCGAGACTCTGTTTAAAAAAAAAAGAAAAAAAATAGAAGATGTATTCATGGTCTCTTTTGGTGTTTTTTGATCCTCCTGTGTCTAGTTTTGAGATGCTCTGTGTGTTTTTGAGCAAGTTACTTGGTCTTTCCAAGCCCAAGTTTAATTCTTTTTTTTTTTTTTGAGACGGAGTCTCGCTCTGTTGCCCGGGCAGGAATGCAGTGCTGTGATCGCGGCTCACTGCAACCTCCGCCTCCCAGGATCAAGCAATTCTTCTGCCTCAGCCTCCCAAGTAGCTGGGACTACAGGCGTGTACCACCACGCCCAGCTAATTTTTGTAATTTTAGTAGAGATGGAGTTTCACCATATTGCCCAGGGTGATCTCAAACTCCTGACCTTGTGATCCGCCCTCCTTGGCCTCCCAAAGTGCTAGGATTACAGGTGTGAGCCACTGCGCCCGGCCCAAAGTTTAATTCTGACAAAATGGGAACAGTTTTGCACGTATGTAATGAGGTATATATTCTGTCTCATTTGTGGGGAACATGTGACATACAGCATATACACGGTCACAGCTGCCATTCAAGCCACACAGTTATGTAGAAAATGAAAAAGGGAGGGAAGGACCTCTGCTTCCAGCAGTATTAGATACTCTTACGAGGCTTCTCCATTGCAGTTCAGTTAGATGCTGGATAAATTAGAATAAATATAATTTCTTTATTTTATATTTATTTGTCACCCAGGCTGGAGTGCAGTGGTGTGATTGTAGCCCACCACAGCCATGTACACCCAGGCTGAAAGGATCCTCCCACTTAAGCCTCCTGAGTGGCTGGGACTATAGGAATGCACCACCATGGCTAATTTATTTATTTTTTTTATATATATATATATTTGTGTGTGTGTGTGTGTGTGTGAGATGGAGTCTCGTTCTGTTGCTCATGCTGGAGTGCAATGGCACGACCTTGACTCACTGCACCCTCCGCCTCCCGGGTTCAAGTGATTCTCCTGTGTCAGCCTCCCAAGTAGCTGGGATTACAGGCACCAGCCACCATGACCTGCTAGTTTTTGTGTGTTTAGTGATGGCGGGGTTTCACCACATTGGTCAGGGTGGTCTTGAATTCCTGACCTCAAGCAATCCAGCCGCCTCAGCCTCCCAAAGTGCTGGGATTATAGGCGTGAGCCACCGCGCCCAGCCCACCACGGCTAATTAAAAAAACTTTTTTAGAGATGGGGTCTCACTCTGTTGTCCAGACTGGCCTTGAACTCCTGGGCTGAAGTGATCCTCCTGCCTTGGCCTCCCAAAGTGCTGAGATTATAGGTGTGAGTTACCGTGCTTGGCCAAGTATAGTTTCTGTGAACACTTTGATGCATTAAGGCTGGGCGGATGGCTGGCTTGAGTCTGAAAGGTGGAGGCTGCAGCGAGACAAGGTCGTGCCACTGCCCTCCAGCCTGGGTGACAGAGCCAGACCCTGTCTCAAAAAAAACCCACCAAAATTCAATATATGGATTAAACAGATTAAACATAGATGAAGATGGAATTAGTAAAGTGAAACATAGTGGAAGACATTATCCAAAGTGCAGCCCTGAGAGATCAGTGATGGTAGTAAATACGTAGTTGGAATTCTCGAATGAAAAATTCGGGAATACTGAAGGAGAGGTATTATTCAAAGTATTAATAACTTTGAACTTTCAGAAACTAATAAAAGACATAAATTCATAGGTTTAAGAATCACAGTATGTTCCAATCAGTATTTTTAGAAAAAAACAAACCCAGCCGGGCGTGGTGGCTCACGCCTGTAATCCCAGCACTTTGGGAGGCCAAGGTGGGCGGATCACAAGGTCAGGAGATCGAGACCATCCTGGCTAACACGGTGAAACCTCGTCTCTACTAAAAATACAAAAATTAGCCGGGCGTGGTGGTAAGCACTTGTAGTCCCAGCTACTCCGGAGGCTGAGGCAGGAGAATTGCTTGAAGGTGGGAGGTGGAGGTTGCAGTGAGCTGAGATTAAGCCACTGCACTCCAGCCTGGGCGAGAGCAAGACTCTGTCTCAAAAAAAAAAAAAAATCAGAAAGAAAAAGAAAAAAACAAACCCACACCCACACACTGAAGTGGTATAGCACCAAAGACAAAAAGAAGAAGATATTAAGGTAAAAATTAAAAAACAGATTACCTAAAATGGAACATTAGCTAGGTTGACAACATGTCTCATCAGCATGAATGGAAGCCAGTAAAGAGTAGAATAATTCCTCAAAGTGACGAGAGCACATAAGTTTCATTATAGAATCGTGTTATCAAATACATTTTGCAAGAAAAATGGCAAGGTTTTATGTTGTTGGGAATGTTAGGCTAGGTTATTTAGACTACCTTCTACTCCCCCACCCCACTCCAGAAAAACAACCACAATTGTTAGATTAAAAAAAATAAATAAAAGAACTGACAAAAAAGCAAGGAACTTTTCGATCAAAATCTGACTGAAAATAAGGTAGAAAGGTAATTTAAACACCTTTAAACACGGTAGAATGGAGTCTGCTTTTGCCTTGAGGGCGTTTGCTGATGTAGACAAAGTGGGGCTTTGAGTTTAGAGGATTTGCAGGGTGAAAAGAACAGTAGTTAAGCTCGATTCCTCTCAAGGTAAATAACCTAAAGGAAACCCTCCCCACACTGGTGGAGCTCTGAAGGGCTGTATCCTCAAGGTGTGAGGGCAGACTGGAGACACATGTGCCTCACACCATTCCGTGTCCCCGCCTGGTTGTCTTTTTACTAAATGTAGCACAAAAAAGATGAAAAGGGAAAAAACCTGTGTCTGAGAATTGTGGCTATATATTGGCCTTTGTGAGGTTTTTTAGCCCAGGTTACATTGCCTGGTAGTTAAGGGATATCAGGCATGAATTTAATTCAAGGTGTTTCTACCTTGTCATCTGACAGAAACAGAGATAAAAGCTCGCTGGAAGAAGTTACCTTCATCCTAAGATACAAAGAATCCCTGCAGATTTCTTTTTCTTTTCTTTTCTATTTTTTTTTTTTTTTTTTGAGGTGGAGTCTTGCTTTGTAACCCAGGCTGGAGTGCAGTGGCACAATCTCGGTTCACTGCAACCTCTGCCTCCCAGGTTGAAGTGATTCTCCTACTTCAGCCTCCCAAGTAGCTGGGACTGTAGGCGTGTGTCTGTCTAATTTTTGTATTTTTAGTAAGGATGGGATTTCACTGTGTTGGCCAGGCTGGTCTTGAACTCCTGACCTCAGGTGATCCGCCTGCAGTTATTTTTTAAGGACAGTGATTAATAGTACACAGACAAAAATGACTAAGCACACAAGGAAATAAGCCACCCTGAGTTAAACCAGTACAGTTCAGGCATGGTGGCTCATGCCTGTAATCCCAGCAGACTGAGAGGCTGAGGCAGGAGGATGGCTTGAGTCCATGAGTTGGAGGCTGCAGTGAGCTGTGATTGCACCGCTGCACTCCAGCCTGAGTGACAAAGTGAAACCTTGTCTCAAAAAACCCCCCAGAAGCCGGGCGCGGTGGCTCACGCCTGTAATCCCAGCACTTTGGGAGGCTGAGGCGGGTAGATCACAAGGTCAGGAGATGGAGACCATCCTGGCTTAACACGGTGAAACCCCGTCTCTACTAAAAATACAAAAAATTAGCCAGGCGCGGAGGCGGGCGCCTGTGGTCCCAGCTACTCGGGAGGCTGAGGCAGGAGAATGGCGTGAACCCGGGAGGCGGAGCTTGCAGTGAGCCGAGATCGCGCCACTGCACTCAAAACAGAAAAACCAGTAGAAACGCTTTCTCAAAGACTTCAGGTATTGGAATTATTAGAAACAGACCATTAAAATGTGTGCTTTTTGTGTGTGCGTGAGAAGATCTTACTCTATCACCTAGGCTGGAGTTGGAGTACAGTGGTGTGATCTTGGCTCACTGCAGCCTCTGCCTCCTGGGCTCAAGTGATCCTTCTGTCTCAGCCTTCCGAGTGGCTGGGACTATAGGCACACACCACCACACCTGGCTAATTCTTTGTATTTTTTGTAAAAATAGGTTTTTGCCATGTGGCCCAGGCTGGTCTCGAATTCCTGGCTTCAAGCCATCTGCCCACCTTGGCCTCCTAAAGTGCTGGAATTACAGGTGTGATCCAGCATGCTGGCTGAGTGTGCTTCTTATTTTTATTTTATTTTTTGAGATGGAGTGTCACTCTGTTGCCCAGGCTGGAGTTCAGTGGCATGATCTTGGCCCACTGCAAGCTCTGCCTCCCGGGTTCACGCCATCTTCCTGCCTCAGCCTCCCGAGTAGCTGGGACTACAGGCGCCTGCCACCACGCCCAGCTAATTTTGTGTATTTTTAGTAGAGATGGGGTTTCACTGTGTTAGCCAGGTTGGTCTCGATCTCATGACCTCGTGATTTGCCCGCCTCGGCCTCCCAAAGTGCTGGGATTGCAGGCGTGAGCCACCGCACCTGGCCTATTTTTAAAGAAATAAATATTTAATAACATAAAAATATTTGTAGGAAACAATAGAAAGTGATCTAGAATATTTGAAAAAGGAGCAAATAGAACGTCTAGAAATAAAGAATAAAATATCCAATATCACGAATTCAGGCCAGGTATGGTTGCTCATGCCTATAATCCCAGTACTTTGGGAGGTAGAGGCAGAGAGATCAGTTGAGCCCAGAAGTTCAAGACCAGCCTGGGAAACATGGTGAAAACCTGTCTCTACAAAGAATTTTAAAAATTAGCCAGCTGTGGTGGTGCACATCTGTAGTCCCAGCTGCTTGAAAGGCTGAGGTGGGAGGATCACTAGAGCCCAGGAGGCCAAGCCATTAATGTGCAAGTGCACTCCGGCCTGGGTGACAGAACGAGAACCTCTCTCAATAATAATAATAATTCAGTGTGTAGGGGTTTAATAAAAAAATATGTACAGTGAAGTGAAAATCACTGAACCAGAAAACAGGTCAGAAGGAATTACCCAGAATGAAGCACAGAGAAAATGATGGGAAACTGACTAGAACATGGGACATCGAGGGGGAATGTCTAATGAGTGTTTACTTAATGTTCTGTAAAGAGAAATGAGAGAACGAGGCAGATTTAGTATTAGGAAAGATAAAGACTAAAATTTCTCAGAATCAGTGAAAGAAATCTACAGATTTAGGCCAGGCGGGAGGATCACAAGGTCAGGAGTTTGAGACCAGCCTGGCCAGCATGGCGAAACTCCATCTCTACTAAAAATACAAAAATCAGCTGGGCGTGGTGGCGCATGCCTGTAATCCCAGCTACTCGGGAGGCTGAAGTAGGAGAATCACTTGACCCTGGGAGGCAGAGGTTGCAGTGAGCTGAGCTTGCACCACCACATTCTAGCCTGGGTGACAGAGCGAGACTGTCTCAAAAGAAGTCTACAGATTTGAGAAGACAACTGAATGGTAAGCAGGATAAATAAAAAGAAAATTTATAGCTAGCCGAAGGAGAGTAAAACTGTAAAGCACCAAAGACAAAGAGGGATCTTAAAATAAACTAATAAGACAGATCAACTTTATCTGAGCAGCAGTAAGAATGATGGCTGACTTCTTAAGTGCCACAATGGAAACCAGAAACCAGTGGAGTAATATTTTCATTGTGCTGAAAGTAAAATAATTCCTGACTTCTAACTTTATATCAGGAAAAATTATCTTTCAAAAAAATTATCTGCTGTAGGCTGGCGTGGTGGGTCACACCTGTAATCCCAGCACTTTGGGAGGCCGAGGCAGGTGGATCACCTGAGGTCAGGAGTTCAAGACCAGCCTGACCAATATGGAGAAACCCCATCTCTATTAAAAATACAAAATTAGCCGGGCATGGTGGTGCGTGCCTGTAATCCCAGCTACTTGGGAGGCTGAGGCAGGAGAATTGCTTGAACCTGGGAGGTGGAAGTTGTGTTGAGCTGAGACTGGCGCCACTGCACTCCAGCCTGGGCAACAAGAGCAAAACTCTGTCTCCAAAAAAAAAAAAAAAATTATCTGCTGTAGTTGAATGTTTGTGTCCCTCCAGAATTCATATTGAAACTTAATCCCCAATGCAATAGTCTTAAGAGGTGGGGCCTACCAGCCTGAGCAACATGGTGAAACTCTCTCTCTCTAAAGAAAAAAAATTAGCTGGGCATGGTGGAGCCTGCCTGTAGACCCACCTACTTGGGTGGCTGAGGCAGGAGGATCACTTGAACCCAGGAGATTGAGACTGCAGTGAACCATGATTGCACCACTGCACTCCTGCCTGAGTAAGAGTTAAACCCTCTCCCAATTAATAAAAAAAAAAAAAAAAAATGGCGAGGCCTAGAAGATGATAAGGTTGTGAGGGCCACTCTCATGAATGGGATTAGTGCCTTGTAGAAGGGCTTGAGGGAGTCTGTTAGTCCCTTTTGCCATGTGAGGACACAGTGGAGGCACCATCTATGAAAATTAGGTCCTTATCACACTCTGAATCTGCTGCTGCCTTGGTTTTGGATTTCCCATCCCCCAGAGCTTTGAGAAATAATTTTCTGTCATTTATAAATTACCCAATCTAAGATATTTTGTTATAGCAGAGAAACAGGGTAAGACACAGTCCTTTACTAAATATAATTCTCAAGAACGGGCCAGGCGCGGTGACTCAGGCCTGTAATCCCAGCACTCTGGGAGGCTGAGAAGGGTGGCTTGCTCGAGTCCAGAAGCTTGAGACCAGCCTGGGTGACATGGTGAAACCCTGTCTCTACAAAAAAAAAAAAAAACACAAAAGTTAGCCAGGAGCCGTGGTGCACACCTGTAGTCCCAGCTACTTGGGAGGCTGAGGTGGGAGGATCACTTGAGCCTGGAGGTGGAGGTTGTAGTAAGTTAAGATCACACCCACTGCACTCCAGCCTGAGTGACAGAATGAGACCCTGTCTCAAAATAAAATAAGAAATAGAATGGACTTTAGGCGGAAAACTGATCCTAAATGGAAGAACTGAGATTCAAAGAAGAATGCAAAGCAAATATGTGAGAAAATTCAAATTAACATTGGCTGGGTGCAGTGTCTTCTGCCGGTAATTCCAGCACTTTGGGAGGGTCACTTGAGCCCAGGAGTTTGAGACCAACCTGGACCACATAGGGAGACCTTGTCTCTACCAATAATAAAAAAAAATCCTGGGCATGGTGGCACATTCCTGTGGTCCCAGATACTTAGGAGGCTGAGATGGGAGGATCATGTGAGTCCTGGAAGTTGACGTTGCCGTAATCACACCACCATACTCCAGCCTGGCTGGCAGACCAAAACCCTGTCCCCTCCAAAACATCCCACTAATTTGTTAGTAATGTAATAATATCTATGGGGTAAAATCAAGGTAGAATTGCATCATATATGAAAATAGTAACATGTAAGTCATGAAGGAGAGTAAATGAAGTTAAAACATTCCAGTCTTTGTAGTAGCTGTGTCTTAGTCCATTTGTGTTGTTATAAAGGAACCAGAGGGTGGGTAATTTATAAGGAAAAGAGGTTTATTTGACACAGTTCTGGTTCTGGTAGGAGTTTCAGACTGCTTCTGCTCATGGCGGAAGTTCAAGGGGAGCCAAAGGAAAGCTAGCTTGTAGAGACCCCGTGGTGATAAAGAGGGAGAGAGAGAAAGAGAAGGTGCCAAACTCTTTCAACAACCAGTTCTCTTGGGAACTAAGAATGATAACTGGCCGGGCATGGTGGCTCACGCCTGTAATCGCAGCACTCTGGGAGGCCGAGGCGGGTGGATCACCTGAGGTCAGGAGTTCGAGACCAGCCTGGCCAACATGGTGAAACCCCATCTCTACTAAAAATATAAAAATTAGCTGGACGAGGCAGCAGAATCGCTTGAACCTGGGAGGTGGATGTTGCAGTGAGCCAAGATCACGCCATTGCACTCCAGCCTGGGTGACAAGAATGAAACCCTGTCTCAAAAAAAAAAAAAAAAAGAGTGAGAACTCGGTTACTCCCTCAAGAATGGCACCAAACCATTCACAAGGGATCTGCCCCAATACCCTAAACACCTCCTACCAGGCCCCACCTCAGCACTGGGCATCACAGTTTAACATGAGGCCTGGTGCGGCCAAAGAAACCATATCCAAACCACAGCAAACTAGGATAGGGATTAGCTGTAGATTTTAATAAGTGCAGTTTACAAGTTCTAAGGAATTATTGTAAGAATAGAAACAGTGTACAATTTCCAAATTAGTGAAGAGAAAATAGTGGACCTTCCTTTATTCTTGTGAGGAAAAGTTGCAACAGTTTTTTTTAGCAACCATTAAATAATAATATATTGAAAACTTAACCTGTGAAAATGGAAAGAAGACAGGACACGTGCTTTTACTACTTGAGAATAGTGAAGGAAGTCTTAGCCCAATAAATCAGAAAAAGAGGATAAAGAGATAAAATAATTAAAAAGGAAGAAACTATTATTCATTGATGATACTATTGTATATGTAGAAAATCCAAAATGATCCAAAGCTACAATACAGTCAATTCTTTTTTTTTTTTTTCTTTTTTTTTTTTTTTTTTTTGGAGACGGAGTCTCGCTCTGTCGCCCAGGCTGGAGTGCAGTGGCCGGATCTCAGCTCACTGCAAGCTCCGCCTCCCAGGTTTACGCCATTCTCCTGCCTCAGCCTCCCGAGTAGCTGGGACTACAGGCGCCCGCCACCTCGCCCGGCTAGTTTTTTGTATTTTTAGTAGAGACGGGGTTTCACCATGTTACCCAGGATGGTCTCGATCTCCTGACCTTGTGATCCACCCGTCTCGGCCTCCCAAAGTGCTGGGATTACAGGCTTGAGCCACCGCGCCCGGCCTCCTTTTTTTTTTTTTTCTTGAGATGGAGTCTCACTCTGTCACCCAGACTGGAGTGCGGTGGCGCGATCTCGGCTCACTGCAAGCTCCGCCTCCTGGGTTCACGCCATTCTCCTGCCTCAGCCTCCTGACTAGCTGGGACTACAGGCGCCTGCCACCACGCCCGGCACATGTTTTGTATTTTTAGTAGAGATGGGATTTCACCATGTTAGCCAGGATGGTCTCGATCTCTTAACCTTGTGATCTGCCTGCCTCAGCCTCCCAGAGTGCTGGGATTACAGGCGTGAGCCACTGCACCTGGCCTTTTTTTTTGTTGTTTTGTTTTTTTTTTTTTGTTTTGTTTTTGAGATAGAGTCTCACTCTGTCACCCAGACTGGAGTGCAGTGTCACAATCTCAGCTCAATGCAACCTCTGCCTCCCAGGCTCAAGTGATTCTCTTGCCTCAGCCTGCCGAGTAGCTGGGATTACAGGGATGTGCCACCACACCTGGCTAATTTTTGTGTTTTTAGTAGAAATGGCCAGGGTGGTCTCAAACTTCTGACCTCATGTGATCTATCTGCCCTGGCCTCCCAAAGTGCTGGGATTACAGGCATGAGCCACCGCACCCAGCCTGATTTTAAAATTATATGAAAACGAAGGGGTCCACGAATCCTCAAGATATGACTGAAGGATTCCAATTAATTCCACGTGTCAAACATCTTAAGATGCTGGTATTTTCGTATTGGTAGGTGCCCATCAGCCCTGGTTTGCCCAAGTGTGCTGGTTTTTCCGGTGGTCCTGGTCTCGTTGAGAATGTGTTTACATCATGAGTCCTTTTGGAAGTCTTATTCTGCTGTTTGGGTAAAGAATTGACTGTATTTTTTAGTTTTTAATTTTTGTTTTTAGGATTGCCCACGTTTTCCCAAATATAGAATTCCACACCAGAGAATAGCATCTTACCATAGTAGAGAGATTGCTTCTCTTTTGGTAAGTGGTGGCCAGGAAGGAGCGCCAGGTAGAATTAAGTCCTGGCCCCCAGGCGTGTCTTGTTCCCTCTCTCTTTGCTTTCTGTGAGTTCCTTGGGCCTTCTTGTTTATGATGGAGAATATATAGGACTTAGCCGCCTCAGCTTCCTTCTTTCTTGCAGCCATATGGGGCTGTTATCTTTCTGCCTCTGGGAAATGAGAGGGTGGGTGTTAAAAATTAACTTAAAAAGGAGAAGGATGAGGCCGGGTGCGGTGGCTCTGACTATAATCCCAGCACTTTGGGAGGCCGAGGTGGGCAGATCCCCTGAGGTCAGGAGTTCAAGACCAGCCTGGCCAATGTGGTGAAACCCTGTTTCTACTAAAATACAAAAATTTAGCCGGGCATGATGGCGGGTGCCTGTAATCCAAGCTACTCGGGAGGCTGAGACAGGAGAATTGCTTCAACCCGGGAGATGGTGGTTGTGGTGAGCTGAGATCACACCACTGCACTCCAGCCTGGCGGCTAAGCGAGACTCCATCTCAAAAAAAAAGGAGAAGGATGAACACTTTTGAGCTCATGCGTGTTAGTGACATCACATCCCTTCTTTCACTCATTTAGTGAATTCAAGTATGATTTGATGGGCACTGAAAATATGCCAGGTGCGTTATGTAACTCCTGTAGCCTTTTGAAGAAAATATTATTTTATATGAAGCCCAGTGTCTTAACCTGTTTTCTGCTGTTTAGAATACCCGAAACTGGTTAATTTATAAAGAAAATAAATTTCTTTCTTTCTTTCTTTCTTTCTTTTTTTTTTTGAGACGGAGTCTTGCTCTGTCACCCAGGCTGGAGTGCAGTGGTGCGATCTCGGCTCACTGCAAGCTCCGCCTCCCAGGTTCATGCCGTTCTCCTGCCTCAGCCTCCCAAGTAGCTGGGACTACAGGCGCTCACCACCACGCCCGGCTAATTTTATTTTGTATTTTTAGTAGAGACGGGGTTTCACCGTGTTAGCCAGGATGGTCTCGATCTCCTGACCTCGTGATCCACCCACCTCGGCCTCCCAAGGTGCTGGGATTACAGGCGTGAGCCACCGCGCCTGGCCAGAAATTTCTTTCATATAGTTATGGAGGCTGAGAAGTCCGAGGTTGAGAGGCATATCTGGTGGGGGCCTTCTTGTTGCTGGGGACACTGTGGTGGCCCAGAGTGGCGTGTCTCGTGGCAAGGGAGCTGAGTGTGTTCATGTACTAGCTCAGGTCTTTATTCCTTTTTTTTTTTTTTTTTTTTTTTTTTTAAGAGATGAGGTGTCACTCTGCTGCCCAAGCTGGAAGTGCGGTGGCACAATCACGGCTCACTGCGGCTTCAACCTCCTGGGCTCAAGCGATCCTCCCCGCTCAGCCTCCTGAGTAGCTGGGACTATAGGTGCGTAGCACCATGCTCAGCTAATTTTGTTTTGTTTTGTTTTCCATAGAGACAGGGTCTTGCCATGTCTAGCAGGTCTCAAACTCCTTACCTCAAGTGAGCCTCCTGCCTTTAGCCTTGCAAAGTTCTGGGATCACAGGCCTGAGCTACCGTACCTAACCTCTTCTTTTTATAAAGCCACCAGTTCCACTCCCATGATAACTCATTAATTCACGAATGGATTAATCCATTCTTAAGGGCAGAGCTCTCACGATCCAATTACCTCTTAAAGGCCCTACCTTTCAATACTGCCACACTTGGATTAAGTTTTGTTTTGTTTTGGAGACAGAATCTCACTCTGTCACCCAGGCTGGAGAGCAGTGGTGCAATCTAGACTCACAGCAGCCTCTCTCTCCCAGGTTCAAGTGATTCGTGTGCCTCAGCCTCCCGAGTAGCTGGGATTACAGGCGTGCACCGCCATCACGTCTGGCTGATTTTTATTTTTAGTAGAGACAGAGTTTCACCATGTTGGTCAGGGTGGTCTCAAACTGCTGACTCAGGTGATCCACCCACCTCGGCCTCCTAAAATGCTGAGATTACAGGCATGAGCCACCACACCCAGCCAGGGATTAAGTTTTTTTTTTTTTTTTTTCTTGAGACAAAGTCTCGCTCTTGTCCCCTAGGCTGGAGTGCAATGGCACAGCGACTCACTGCAACCTCTGCCTCCCGGGTTCAAGCAATTCTCCTGCCTCAGCCTCCCGAGTAGCTGGGATTACCATGCCCAGCTAATTTTTGTATTTTTAGTAGAGACAGGGTTTCACCATGTTGACCAGTCTGGTCTTGAACTCCTGACCGCAGGTGAGCCGTCTGCCTCGGCCTCCCAAAGTGCCGGAATTATAGGCTTGAGCCACCGCGCCCAGCTTTTTTTTTTTTTTTTTTTGAGACAGAGTCTTGCTCTGTCTCCCAGGCTGGAGTGCAGTGGCTCGATCTAGGCTCACTGCAAGCTCCACTTCCTGGGTTCATGCCATTCTCCTGCCTCAGCCTCCTCAGTAGCTGGGGCTACAGGTGCTTGCCACCATGCCCGGCTAATTTTTTGTATTTTTAGCTGAAATGGGGTTTCACCGTGTTAGCCAGGATGGTCCCGATCTCCTGACCTTGTGATCCACCCGCCTCGGCCTCCCAGAGGGCTAGGATTACAGGCTTGAGCCTCCGTGCCTGGCCAAGTTTTTTGTTTTGTTTTGTTTTGTTTTTTGAGATGGAGTCTTGCTCTGTCTCCTAGGCTGGAGTGCAATGGTACGATCTCGGCTCACTGCAACTTCTGCATCCCGGGTTCAAGCGATTCTCCTGCCTCCCCTCCTGTGTAGCTGGGATTACAGGCGCCGCCACCACACCCAGCTAATTTTGCATTTTTAGTAGAGATGGGGTTTTACCACGTTGGCCAGGCTGGTCTCAAACTCCGGACCTCAGGTGATCCACCTGCCTCGGCCTCCCAAAGTGCTGGGATTACAGGCGTGAGCCCCTACGGCTGGCCTTAAGTTTTTTTTTTTTTTTTTCAGATGGAGTCTCGCTCTGTCGCCCAGGCTGGAGTGCAGTGGCGCGATCTCGGCTCACTGCAACCTCTGCCTCCCGGGTTCACACCATTCTCCTGCCTCAGCCTCCTGAGGAGCTGGGACTACAGGCGCCGCCACCACGCCCGGCTTATTTTTTGTATTTTTTAGTAGAGACGGGGTTTCACTGTGTTAGCCAGGATGGTCTCGATCTCCTGACCATGTGATCCACCCGCCTCGGCCTCCCAAAGTGCTGGGATTACAGGCGTGAGCCACCGCGCCCGGCCGGCCTTAAGTGTTAACATGAGTTTTGAAGTGGTTGTTTATTCAAGCCATAGACTCAGGGAGGTAAAGAACCTTGCTCAAATTGTAATAAGGTACAAACCGAGCTTCTGCAGAAAGGAGGTCCCAAAGAACAGCGGCTTGAGCAAGATGCAAGCACATTTCTTTCTCCTCTAACAGTCTGGTCAACCAGGTGGCCTTCCTCAGCTTGTGGCTTCCCCTCGTGGATCTAAAAGGGTCTTTATAGTTTTTGGTTTCCCACCAGGTGGAAAAATCAGAACCAAGGAAGCTCACAACAGTAAGAGCTTGAGGTTCCAGTGTCAGTTCTACTCCCAACCCACTGACCAGAGTTTAATCACATGATGATAATTGGCTGTAAGGAAGGCTGGAAAAATTAGGCTGAAGGAGGGTGGCCATGTACCCAGCTGACCTCCATTCTGTTGAAGAAACGGAGACTGGAAACTGGAGACAAGTAGAATTTCTCCCACACATGCCTGCAGTCATACAGGTGGAGGGTGTGGATCCAGGCCCTCTCTTCCTATCTGCCCTGCTCTTCCGCAGTACCTTGCTACTGGTTTTGGGAAGAAGCAGCCTTTGAGAACTTTATTTGTGTATTTTTTTTTTTTTTTTTTTTTTTGAGACTGAGTCTGGCTCTGTCGCCCAGGCTGGAGTGCAGTGGCCGGATCTCAGCTCACTGCAAGCTCCGCCTCCCCGGTTTACGCCATTCTCCTGCCTCAGCCTCCCGAGTAGCTGGGACTACAGGCGCCGCCACCTCGCCCGGCTAGTTTTTTGTATTTTTTAGTAGAGACGGGGTTTCACCATGTTCACCAGGATGGTCTCGATCTCCTGACCTCGTGATCCACCCGTCTCGGCCTCCCAAAGTGCTGGGATTACAGGCTTGAGCCACCGCGCCCGGCCTTTATTTATGTATTAAATTAAAATCATTTATTTATTTTTGAGACAGGGTCTTGCTCTATCACCGAGGCTGGAGTGAAGGGGTACGATCATAGCTCACTGCAGCCTCAGCCTCCTGGGCTCAAGCAATCCCCCTGCCTCAGCCTCCCGAGTAGCTGAGACTATAGGTGCACACCACCATGCCCAGCTGATTTTTTAAACGTTTTTTCATAGAGCTGGAGTCTTGCTGTGTCGCCCAGGCTTGTGTTGAACTCCTGGGCTCAAGTCAACCTCCTCACCTCGGCCTCCTAAGTTGTTGGGATTTTACAAGCATGAGCCATGTGCCTGGCCTCTTTTCACTTCTGATTTTGGATTTTTATTTAACCTGTTTGCCCCACTCCACCCCCTTTTTAAAGTTAGACTTTTTTCCCTGGTCTTTTTTCAGTGGACTGTGCCCAGGATCGACATAGTCTTGTTTGTTCCTTGGTTGTACAAATATTCATTGTGCTTCATGGGCTCACGTTGCCATTTTTTTTCAGGCCAAATGGAAATCAGGCATCCAGCCTGTCCAGTGGTATGTTGGTAAATGTTTAACAACGGGCTTTCTGGGGAGGACAAACCCTCCTGGTTTGTAGCACTTGCTGATTTCCATGGTGTTAATTCTCCCACCACGTTGCAGTTGAGCTGACAGTGTGATGTCCTGAAGGTGGAAGAGGGACGAGAGGTATGAGGGCACAGGTTGGGCCACCACGGAGCATGCCCTCTGTGGGCAAAGTGACCTTATCTCTGTTTCCATCTCTACACTGAGGGTCTTTGATAATGAAATGTGCTGGAACTGCTCGAGAGCCTTTATGTGGCATAACTTAGTAATCCTCACCACAGGGGATGTTGATTGCTGCATTTTATAGGTGAGGAAATCAAGGCATGAGAGATCATGTAAGTAGCCTCAGGTCACACTGCAGAGCTAGGACTTTGATCGTAAATCTTTAAAAGAAAAACAGTGGCCAGGTGCCAGTGGCTCATGCTGTAATCCCAGCACCTTGGGAGGCTGAGGCAGGTGGATTGCTTGAGCCCAGGTGTTCAAGACCAGCCTGGGCAATATGGCAAGATATGGTCTCTACAAAAAAATTTTTTAGGATTAAAAAAAGAAAACAAACAAACAGCCAACTTGGGTGACATGGAAAAACTTTGTCTCTACCAATAAAAGTACAAAAATTAGCTGGGTGTGGCGGCGCATGCCTGTAGTCCCAGCTATTTGGGAGGCTGAGGAGGGAGGATCACTTAAGCCCAGGAAGTTGAGGCTGCAGTGCGCCAAAATCCCACCACTGCACTCCAGCCTTGGCAATAGAGCGAGACCCTATCTCAAAAAAAAAGCCAAAATACTGGAGGTAGCTCATGCCTGTAATTTCAGCACTTTGAGAGGCTGAGACAGGAGGGTCACTTAAGCCCAGGAGTTTGCTTTGAGAGGCTGAGACGGGAGGGTAACTTAAGCCCAGGAGTTTGAGACGGTTGTGGCTGCATTCAGGCCTCTGCCTTCCAGTCTGGCTCACAGAGTAGGACCCTGTCTTAAAAATAGACATACATTTTTTAAAAAGGGCCGGCCACGGTGGCTCACACCTGTAATCCCAGCACCTTGGGAGGCTGAGGCGGGCAGATCACAAGGTCAGGAGTTCAAGACCAGCCTGGCCAACATGGTGAAACCCCGTCTCTAATAAAAATACAAAAATTAGCCAGATGTGGTGGCAGGTGCCTGTTTTCCCAGCTACTCAGGAGGCCGAGGCAGGAAAATTGCTTGAACCTGGGAGGTGGAGGTTGCGACGAGCCAAGATTGCGCCTCTGCACTCCAGCCTGGGGACAGAGTGAGACTCCATCTCAAAAAACAAAAACAAAAACACAATCGATTTGTGGCCAGTGAATAGGGCATTTCAGATTCTGATTTTCTCTTAGCAACAGTCTCTATCACAGAATGTTGTTTTTTAAAGGGCTCTTTCATGGAACTGTATGGTCATGTGGGCAACATTTCTGTTGAAATCTACCTTCTGTCTGACGGATATGCCATCCTGAAAAAGTAAAGAAGCTGAACTTCAAGTTCCTTTCGTTTAGCATTGGGTAAGAATCTAGAAGATGTTGATCATACTGTGCTTGACATCCCAGACGGACCACTGAGGATGGGAGTCAGGATGTGAGAGGAATCCTTACGCTCTGTGGAGACTCCCGGTGTAACCAGAAATGCCTTAAACCGACAAGCCATTGGCCATGACCACTTGTTTGTTCTGAAGATGCTGCCGGTGCTGACCTTGGGGTCATGTAGGGAAGGAAATGAAAGGTCTTCCCTGTAGGTAGGGCCAACCAGGAAGATGCTGGCATCTCTTTGGAGGATAGATAGGGTGTGGTTGTGCAGATAGGAGAAAAATTGGAAAAAAGAAGTCTGCCATATTATCTTAGTAAATGTTCTGGAGTCTGTTTCTTCAACAGTGAAATTAGCTGTAACTGAACCAGTGCCATTGCAGGGAGCTCTTAAAGGACGCCTCTTACGGAGTCTCGCTCTGTTGCCCAGGCTGGAGTGTAGTGGCGCAATCTTGGCTCACTGCAACCTCCACCTCCTGGGTTCCAGTGATTTTTCTGCCTCAGCCTCCCGAGTAGCTGAGATTACAGATGTGCGCCCCCATGCCTGGCTAAGTTTTGTATTTTTAGTAGAGATGGGGCTGGCCAGGCTGGGCTCAAACTCCTGACCTCAAGTGATCCGCCCACCTTCCGCAAAGTGCTGGGATTACAGGCGTAAGCCACTGTGCCCAGCCTGATGTGATCATTTTTGAGTGTTTCTTATAATGTGGGGAGAGGTGATGGAAACATAGAAGTGTTCTTGTTATGCAGAGATTTTTTTTTCTTTTCTTTTTTTTTTTTTTTGAGATGGAGTCTCACTGTCACCCAGGCCAGAGTACAGTGGTGTAATATCGGCTCACTACAACCTCTGCCTCCTCGGGTTCAGACGATTCTCCTGCCTCAGTCTCCCACGTAGCTGGGATTACAGGCACGCACCACCACACCTGGCTAATTTTTGTGTTTTCAGTAGAGATGGGGTTTCACCATGTTGGTCAGGCTGGTCTCAAACTCCTGACCTCATGATCCACCCGCCTCGTCCTCCCAAAGTGTTGGGATTACAGGCGTGAGCCACTGCGCCTGGCCCATATGCTGTTTTTCAAGAGAAACATTTTAAATATAAAGACACAAGTAGGTTGAAAGTCAAAGGATGTTAAAGGACATATACCAAGCATGAGTCACAAGAATGGTGAGAATGGTGTACTATGTTAACATCAGACAAAGCCAACTTCAAAACAAGGTATATTGCCAGAGATCATGAAGGACATTTCAAAATGATCGAAGAATTAATCATCAAGAAGACATAACAGGTGGTGGTTTACACCTGTATTCCCAGCACTTTGGGAGGCTGAGGCAGGTGGATCTCCTGAGGTTAGGAGTTCCAAGACCAGCCTGGCCAACATGTTGAAACCCTGTCTCTACTAAATACAAAAAGTTAGCTGGGCATGGTGACACATGCTTGTAATCCCAGCTACCTGGGAGGCTGAGGCAGGAGAATTGCTTGAACTCAGGAGGCAGAGGTTGCAGTGAGCCAGTTGCACCATTGCACTCCAGCCTGGGCAACAAGAGCAAAACTCTGTCTCAAAAAAAAAAAAAAAAAAAAAAAAAAAAAAAAGACATAACAATCCTAAATATATGTCAACTAATAAAAGAAATTCAGGGCCGGGTGTGGTGGTTCACACCTGTAATCCCAGCACTTTGGGAGGCCAAGGCAGACAGATAACGAAGTCAGGAGTTCCAGACCAGCCTGACCAACATGATGAAACTCCATCTCTACTAAAAACACAAAAATTAGCCGGGCATGGTGGCACGTGTCTGTTATTCCAGCTACCCAGGAAGGTGAGGCAGGAGAATCGCTTGACCCCGGGAGACGGAGATTGCAGTGAGCCAAGATCGTGCCACTGCACTCCAGCCTGGGTGACAGAGTGAAACTCTGTCTCAAAAAAAAAAAAAAAAAAGAAATTCGGGCTGGATGCAGTGGCTCACATCTGAAATCCTGACACTTTGGGAGGCCAAGGCGCTTGAGACCAAGAGTTCAAGACCAGCCTGGGCAACATAGCAAGACCCCATCTCTATAAAAAATTTAAACATTAGCCGGTCATGGTGTTGCTTGGTTGTACTCCTAGCTACTTGGGAGGCTGAAATGGGAGGACTGCTTGAGCCTGCTATGATTGTGGCACTGCACTCCAGCCTGGGCAACATGGCGAAACACCATCTTTAAAAATAAAATCCCATCTGACAATGTTTGTCTTTAATTGAAATGACTATTTGCATTTAATGCACTTACTGAAATGGTTGAATTTATGTCTGGTATCTTGCTGGTTTTTTAAATTTATCTCCTCTGTTTTTGTTGCTTATCTCCTTGTATTTTTATTTTTAGCTTTGGTCTTTTGGATTAATCTGGTTGTTTTAAATGATCCTACTAGAAAAACTCTTCTAACAGGATCCTATTTCGTTGATGGTCTCTGGTAATCCACCCAGCCTTCCGTCTTCTCTGTGGCTAGAAACAGGACTGTCCACAAGTCACCTCTAACTGCCCTATCTTGCAAGTTCTGATTTTGGAGGAAAAAAAAAAAAAACAGCCTTGACAAGGTGGGATTCGCTTCTTTTCCTGGGTTGTGTGTCATCCAGGTATGTGAGACGTAGTGCATTTCGGAGAGAGGAGCATTCCATATGTGTTTGGAGGCAGCCATCTTTTCCTGAAAGTCCTTTTAGGAATCATTATTTCTGGTCCTCTGAAGTTTGCTGCTACCACTCATAAATATCTATCCACACCCCTTACAAGAAGAATAAGGAAGATCTTAAGACCCAGAAGGAAAACTGAATGCAGACCAGGTGTGGTGACTCAACGCCTGTAATCCCAGCATTTTGGGAGGCCAAGGCGGGCAGATCGCTTGAGCTCAGCCGTTCAAGGCCAACCTGGGCAACATAGTGAATCCCTGTCTCTACCAAAAAAAAAAAAAAAAAAAAAATGAACTCCCCCACACCCCAGAATCAAAACTGAGTGTAGTATCAGTGTATATATGGAGTCCCTTGTGCTGAAAGTCAAAGCAGCTTCATTTTGGGCCCTTAAGAGCTCCACCTCTGGGCTCTTCACATCTAAGTCCATGAGAAGGGCCTACCCCAGTGGTGTGGATAGGTTGGGGGCTGCAGGGCCACACCCTTAGCTGCAGCTGGTTCCGGAACCGGTGCAGAAGGATACAAGTAGGAAAGTGCAGTTTGCATGGGAAGAAAAATGCAGTGTCCTTGTAGTGCAGATGGGGTCCAGGAGACCCAGGAGGTGCCCAGAGGACCTGGTGGCATGCTGTAGAAAGTAGCCTAGTGGGCATCTGGGACCAGGAGAGGTTTTGAAGCTGAGATGAGAAGATGTGCAGACATCAAGTGAGTTTGAATTAGCAAAAGCCAGAGGCTGTGGGAGTATGGCTGGACGGTGGAGGCTCCCATGTCAGGGGTCCTAGAGCAGCACTGGCTTTACAGACAGACAAACCTGGGCATTTACATCTGTGGTCAGCCTTTTATTTTTCTAAGTAAAAATATTAGATAAGATAAATTCTACCTACTATTTATAATTTTAAAAATGATGTTTCATGTAACATTGAAAAGATTTATAATCACATAAAGTTTTAACTTTGTTAAAGATGTGGGCTTTATGTTTTCACTTTCTATCAGAATAGTGAAAACTTCATTGCTAACCAGCCCTGGCCCACAGAGTGACATGTAAGACCCTAGTGACATTGTCTGACCCACAGAGTGACGTGTAAGACCCTAGTGACATTGTCTGACCCACAGAGTGACACGTAAGACCCTAGTGACATTGTCTGACCCCCAGAGTGACACGTAAGACCCTAGTGACATTGTCTGACCCCCAGAGTGACACGTAAGACCGTAGTGACATTGTCTGACCCACAGAGTGACACGTAAGACCCTAGTGACATTGTCTGACCCCCAGAGTGACACGTAAGACCCTAGTGACATTGTCTGACCCACAGAGTGACACGTAAGACCCTAGTGACATTGTCTGACCCACAGAGTGACATGTAAGACCCTAGTGACATTGTCTGACCCACAGAGTGACATGTAAGACCCTAGGGACATTGACCCACAGAGTGACATGTAAGACCCTAGGGACATTGACCCACAGAGTGACATGTAAGACCCTAGTGACATTGTCTGACCCACAGAGTGACAGACAAACCCTGTCTGTCCAGACAAAGACAGCAAGAGCCAGGATGTCTGGGAAGCAGAGGAGGGGCTGGATCAGTGGTGATTCCTCAGGTGCCTGTGGCAAGACCTAGTGCCCGGTTGGTGTTCGTGTGAGGAGGTGCCTGCTTCAGAGATAACCCTGGGTGTGATTCAGCAAGATGGGGACGATGAGTGGAGGGGCCGGTGGCTGGGGGGTGGCAGAGGAGTGAGCGCAGGGTCGGGCAGCATCGTCTGTCTTGATTTTGACTTGCTGAGTTTGCTCACAAATGTGAGACTTTTGGAGGGGAGGTGTCCAGTGTTCACTCAGGACAGAAGGCATCCCTGACACGTGGGAGAGACACCGGGGTGCATTCGCCGAACAGAACTACAGAGCAAGAAAGAACCCTGAGGAGCGTGTTGAGCATGCTTTTGGATGGGGGACAGTGTGGGGAGTGAGGGCAAAGGAGGGGCTTAGCCCAGAGGAGAACCTGGAGAGGCAGGTCCTGGAGCTGGGGTGCAGCCTCAGAGCTGCCGAGCAGCTGGGAAGTCTGTGCAGACTTTGTGAGCCCAGACCATTCCTGATGGGCATCACCATCCTGAGCCCTGGGAATCGTGTGTGTTCATGCTGCGGGTGGACTTCTGGGTCTTGGGTCTAGTGCTGCTGAAGCTGGATTTGCAGAGGTGAGAGAAGTGACCCCTTTGCCCTCGCTTGCAGCTCCGCGGCCGTCACGATGTTCTGGAAGTTTGACTTGAACACCACGTCCCACGTTGACAAGCTGCTGGACAAGGAGCATGTGACGCTGCAGGAGTTAATGGATGAAGATGACATCTTGCAGGAGTGTAAGGCTCAGAACCAGAAGCTGCTGGACTTCCTGTGCAGGCAGCAGTGCATGGAGGAGCTGGTGAGCCTCATCACACAGGATCCGCCCCTGGACATGGAGGAGAAGGTCCGCTTCAAGTATGTACCAAAGCTGTGATGGGCCAGTACGCCAGGCAGTACTGCAGGGATGCCGCGGGCAGTGTCTGAGGATGGCCAGAGTTGGGGATTTCTGGTGAAGAAGCGAGCCGTAAAAATCCACCTCATGTGAGAAGTGAGGAGGGCACTCCCATGGGGTGTGATGTTGAGGAATTTGCAGGTTGGGGGCGGTGGCTCACTCCTGTAATCCCAGCACTTTGGGAAGCTGAGGTGGGTGGATCAGTTGAGCCCAGGAATTTGAGACCAGCCTGGGCAACATAGTGAGACCCTGTCCCTATTAAAATTTTTTTAAAAATTAGCCGGATGTGGTGTTGTACACCTATGGTTCCAGCTACTTGGGAGGCTGAGGTAGGAGGATCACTTGAACTTGGGAGGTTGAGTCTGCAGTGAGCCATGATTGTGCCACTGCACTCCAGCCTGGGTGACAAGAGTGAGATCCTGTCTTTAAAAAAAAAAAAAAAAAAGGCTGGGCGCAGTGGCTCACACCTGTAATCTCAGCACTTTGGGAGGCCAAAGCGGGCAGATCACTAGGTCAGGAGGTCGAGACCATCCTGGCTAATACGGTGAAACCCATCTCTACTAAAAATACAAAACATTAGCTGGGCGTGGTGGCGGGCACCCATAGTCCTGGAGGCTACTGTACTCAGAAGGCTGAGGCAGGAGGATGGCGTGAACCCAGTAGGCGGAGCTTGCAGTGAGCTGAGATCATGTGACTGCACTGCAGCCTGGGCGACAGAGCGAGACTCCATCTCAAAAAAAAAAAGAGTTTTGGCTGTCTTGTGCCTGCATTTTCTCATTCTGAATTATAAGTAAATTTTAGGTTGGTATATGTCAGTGTTTTGAGTGGCAGTATGTTGGGGAAAAAAGACGGATCCCATGCTAGAGATGCGGGTGGCATTGCAGCATGAGGCAGCACTCAGCAGGGTTGGCTCCAGGCCACAGAACGGCCAGGCAGGAGAGATGTGTAGTGTCTGACCCACAGTCCTGGGACATGCTTCACTTTAGGTCTTCAGCTTGAAGGACTTACATGATTGTCATTCGTGGTACTGTCCGTTCTCAAAGGTTTCCCTGAAACGTTCATTCAGCCCTGGCCAGGATGCTAGGAGATGACACAGAGGAAGGGGGCAGTGTGGTGAGATGGCTGGAGCTTCAGGGCCTTGAGTCAGGACAGAAGGGTGAGCAAGGATGGGCCTGGGGCAAGAGGGAGGACGGGGCGGAGCCAGCCTCCCAGCTTCTCACAGTGCAGCTCTGCGAGGAGCACATGGCCTGCTGTGTCCCCAGGTGATGCCTCAGGAGGTGGGAGATCCATTCAGGTCAGCAAACCTCAACCTGCAGGTCATGTCCTGTTTCTCTGTGGCCTGTGAGTGAAGAATGGTTTTATATTCTTTTTTATTTTAGTTTTTTGAGACAAGGTCTCACTCTATCGCCCGGGCTGGAGCGCAGCGGCATGATCTCAACTCACTGGAGTCTCTGCCTCCCGGTCCCAAGTGATCCTCCCGCCTTAGCCTCCCAAGTAGCTGGCACTACAGGTGCATGCTACCATGCCTGGCCAATTTATTTTTATATTTCTTTTGTAGAGATGGGGTTTCACCATGTTACCCAGGCTGGTTTCAAACTCCTGGGCTCAAGCAATCCACCCACCTTGGCCTCCCAAAGTGCTGAGATTATAGGTGTGAACCACTGTGTCCAGCTGGTTTTACCTTTACCTTTTTAAATGGTTGGGGGAAAAAAATCAAAGGAAGCTCGGGCATGGTGGCTCATGCCTGTAATCCCAGCACTTTGGTAGGCCAACGGGGGTGGATCACCTCAGGTCAGGAGTTTGAAAGCAGCTTGGCCAACATGGTGAAACCCCGTCTCTACTAAAAATACAAAAATTAGCCGGGTGTAGTGGTGCATGCCTGTACTCCCAGCTACTCAGGAAGACTGAAGCAGGAGAATGACTTGAACCCGGGAGGTGGAGATTGCAGTGAGCTGAGATCGTGCCACTGCACTCCAGCCTGGGCAACAGAGCGAGACTCCGTCTCAAAAAAAAAATCAAAAGAAGAATATTTTATTACACACATGAAAACGACATGAAACTCATGTGTCAGTGTCCACCAATAAAGTCTTATTAGACACATCCACACTCATCCACATCTCATGTAGCATTGAGCAGCTGCAGCAGGGGCCATGGGAAATAATTCCTCCCTGGCCGTTTACAGAAACTCTTTGATGGTCTTACAAGGAAAATAAAGCAGGATAGGGAGCCAGGGTGTCCTTGTATCAGGGGGTGGTCAGTACTTCATTTAGGGTAGTCAGGCAGGTCCTCTCAGGTAAGGGGAGCAGTGCTGGGATGGGGAGGAGAGTTCTAGCCTGAGCAGGGCCTTGCCTGTAAGGAACCGAGGGCTTAGGGTGGGGCGGCTACACCAGAAGCTGCTGTGGCTTCTGGTGTGCCGGTCACACCTGCTGTGTCAGCATCACTGTTGATAGCCCCATCCCTCCCACTCCCAAATGTGGCCCAGTCTGGTGACAAATTAGAGCTGAGAGACAGGTATGGGGCGAGGAGAGTGGGGAGGCGTCTTCTGGGTCAGGACAGGAATCCCAGAGTAGCAGCAGTGAGCCAGGAGAGTCTCATAGAGTTTGGGAGAAATCAGTAGTAGGTAAGTGCAGAACCGAGCAAACAGCAAGAGGACTGTGAACTTGGAGGAGACGTCCATAAGTAAGCAGAGATGCCCGAGTGAGCAGTCTGCTCAGCTGTAGGCAGAGATGCCCGAGTGAGCAGTCCGCTCAGCTGTAGGCAGAGATGCCCGAGTGAGCAGTCCGCTCAGCTGTAGGCAGAGATGCCCTGAGTGAACGGTCCGCTCAGCTGTAGGCAGAGATGCCCTGAGTGAGCAGTCCGCTCAGCTGTAGGCAGTACACGCAGGATATCCCTTAAAT
Organism: Macaca thibetana thibetana; assembly: GCF_024542745.1. NCBI lineage: Eukaryota > Metazoa > Chordata > Mammalia > Primates > Cercopithecidae > Macaca > Macaca thibetana. The sequence continues at coordinate 408,281 of NC_065587.1, read as the reverse complement.
TACCCTGTAACTTCGGAGGGAGGGAAAGGGAGAGGGAAGTTGGATGGTGGGAAAGCTTTGCCTTCCATTGTAGGAAGTTAATTCATAATGTCTAAAATTGATGAACGAAAAAGAAATGTACATATGTATTATTTAGAAACATGGAGGTTAACATTGGAGAAAACTGCTGAAAGAGTCCAGTTGTTGCCTCTGAGGAGCGTGACTTGGGAAGGGGGGAGCCTTTCCTTACCAGCCCTGTCAGCTCTCTGAGTTTTCCTCTGAGTCACCAACCCTGTCTTCTGTCTTGAGTTTTCAAAGCGCATGCACATATCACTTGTATAAAAAACATTGAAGTCAGGTGTGGTGGCTCACGCTGGTAATCCCAGCACTTTGGGAGGCTGAGGTGGGAGGATCACTTAAGCCCAGGAGTTGAAGACCAGCTTGGGCAATATAGTGAGACCCCATCTCTTTTTTTTTTTTTTTGAGACGGAGTCTCACTCTGCCGTCCAGGCTGGAGTGCGATGGCACGATCTTGGCTCACTGCAACCTCTGCATCCCAGGTTCAAGCGATTCTCCTGCCTCAGCCTCACAAGTAGCTGGGATTACAGACACGCATCACCATGCCCAGCTAATTTTTTGTATTTTTAGTAGAGACGGGGTTTCACCATTTTGGCCAGACTGGTCTCGAATTCCCGACCTCAGGTGATCCACCTGCCTCAGCCTCCCAAAGTGCTGAGATTACAGGCGTGAGCCACTGCACCCGGCCCCCATCTCTATTTTTATTAAAAAAAAAAATTTTTTTTGGAAACATATTAAGGCTTTTTTTTCCGGAAACAGTCTCTTTCTGTCAACCATGCTGGAGTGCAGTGGTGCAATCTTGGCTCACTGCAACCTCCGCCTCCTGGTTCAAGCAGTTCTCCTGCCTCAGCCTCCTGAGTAGCTGGGACGACAGGTGCACATCACCGTGCCTGGGTAATTTTTTGTATTTTTAGAAGAGACGGGGTTACCTTGTTGGCCAGGCTGGTCTTGAACTCTTGAGCTCAGGCACTCTGCCTGCTTCAGTCTCCCAAAGTGCTAGGATAGTGCTAGGATTACAGAAGACACTTTTTTTGAGGCTAGTCCAAGTGCAGCAGTATTTACACCTAATTGGTCACAACCGGTTAAGATTTCTTTCCTCCTTCTCCAGTCTGTCTGCGTCACATGACTACCATTGTAAACAAAATGAAACAAAAAACACCTTTTTTGAGAAATGGAATAGGACAGATGGATGGATGGATGGAGTGAGTGGTAGCTGAAGGAAGAAGAAAGGTCAAGATTATTTTTCAGTGATGGGGAAGATCCAGGCGTGGTGACACATGCTTGTGGTCCCAGCTGCTTGGGAGGCTGAGGTGGGAGTTGAGATCCCGGAGTCTGGGGACTCGTGTGTGCTGTGATCATGCCTGCGAAGAGTAAGTGCACTCCAGCCTGCGTGACACAGCGGGACTATCATCTCTCTAAAAAATAAACAAAGATGGAGAAGATATAAGTATGCGTGTAGACCAGGATTCGGCAGTCTGTATCTGTGAAAAGTCAGAGAGTAAATACTTCAGGCTTTGCAGGCCGTAAGGTCTCTGTTGGAAGGACTCAAGTTGTAGCATGAAAGCAGCTACAGAAAATAGTAAACAAATGGATATGGCTACATTCCAAGAATGTAGCAGCGCCTGTGCTTCTGAGACTCTGCTATCCCTGCCTCGGTGGCACTGCCAGGTTAAACACCTCCTCCCGCAACCTGTTAGCCTTGGAGGTCAGGGTTCTGCAGACCTGGCAGGACACCTCCATGACCACAGGCTGAATTATGGGAGGACTCTTCTTGAAAGTGGATAATTTGCCTGAGCTGTCCATGCTCAAGAGAAGCTGTACTTGGTTTGAGTGGTTTGGGATCAGGTAGCAGCCACTGACCCTGGTTAATTAAAGCCAGGGACTGCTCCAGGCAGGTGAGGCCCACATGCTGCCTCTTCTGAGGCCTGACATGCAGCTCCCCTACCTCTATGAAGCAGCCCTTGGCTGAAAAACCACTGTGGCCGTAAGACGGCTGGTCACCTTCCAGAGTCAGAGTGCTGCCTGCCCAGGCCACAGCAGAGGGTGCCACCCGGGGCTGGAGGCAGCAGCAGTCACATGGTCAGCCCTAGAGCCTGTGGGTGCTCCTGGTCTCTTCGTGAGCTCTTGTCCGAGATCTGGATTATTTGAGAAATAAGACAGAAGAGCCAGTAAGAGACACCAAGCTGTCGCTTTCATTACTCATAAAGCAGTGTCATTTGTAACTCTGAGCTGTGGGCTTCCTGATTCCTGATTGCAGAATTAGAACTGCTCACCCAGTGGGAAGCAGCAGTGGGTAACAACAGGCCCCCAGGAAGCACCCCCGCTCCAGAGAGACTTGCTGCACTCGGCAGAACTGAAAGAAAGACGGCATCTCCACTAAAGGAAACACTGGGAGGAAGGGAACTTCACCGTAGCAGTTCATGGGCCACTGTCCATCCCCTCCACATCCACTGCCCAACTGTCCATCCCCTCCACATCCACTGCCCACCTCCTGTGATGGCTTCTTCCTCTTCTTTGGTTGACTTCCTGTGGTAAATTGTACTCTGTTAAAACAGCTTCCTGAGACGGAGTTCGTGGGCAGTGATGTTTAGGTCATCGGGCCTGTGTGTTTGAGACCCTCTGATTAGAAGTTCAGACTGGGCATCACCCCCTGGGCTTTGGGAGCCTCCGTGTTGTCCTCTAGTCTCACAAGTCTGATGTAACAAGCTCCCAGCTCACGTGTGTCACCTGTTTTCTCCTCTCTGAGGGCATTTAGGTTCTTTTCTAAGACCTGTTGTTCCTGAATTTCCCAGTAATGTGGAATTATTCTCTTGAGTCAGGACCGAGGATCCCAGAACAGCATCATTGAGCCAAGAGAGTTTCATGAAAGTCAGAGCTTGGGAGAATTTAGTAACAGATAAGTACAAAATCAAGCAAACAGAGCAATGAGAAAAACTAACTCTAAGGGAAGAGTTATACCCCAAGTAAACAAATCAGCTCAGCAGTAGACAATATGTGCATATTCACACTGAGGTCCACAGTGGATATCCATTTCCTTCATATGTCGTGCTGGGCTCCCTGAACCGTTTTAGTCTGTACATTTATGACGTTAGCTGAGGGAAATTTCTCATATTATTTCTTTGATATTTTCCCTCTTTTCTCTTTCTGGGACTTCTAATCAGGTGTTAGATCACTCAAATTAATGCTTTCCTTATTTTTGCTTTTAATGTTTTGTACTTTGCCTTTTTGACCTACATCTGAGAGATTTCTTCATCTTTTAAGTTCTCGTCCTTTTATTGACTTTTCAAAGTTCTACCATTATTTTGTGTTTGTGTTTTAGACATGAGGTCTTGCTATGTTGCCCAGTCTGGACTCAAACTCCTGGGCTCAGGTGATCCTCCCATCTCAGCCTCCCAAGCAGTTGGAACCACAGGCGCTCGCCACCATGCTTAACATCTGTCATATTTTTAATCTTTTTTTTTTTTTTTTTTTCTGAGATAGAGTGTTTCGCTCTCTTGCCCAGGCTGGAGTGCAGTGGCACAATCTCGGCTCACTGCAAGCTCCGCCTCCCGGGTTCATGCCATTCTCCTGCCTCAGCCTCCCAAGTAGCTGGGACGACAGGCGCCCGCCACCACACCCAGCTAATTTTTGTTTTTGTTTTTGTTTTTTTTTTTGAGACGGAGTCTCGCTCTGTCGCCCGGGCTGGAGTGCAGTGGCCGGATCTCAGCTCGCTGCAAGCTCCGCCTCCCGGGTTTACACCATTCTCCTGCCTCAGCCTCCCGAGTAGCTGGGACTACAGACGCCTGCCACCTCGCTGGGCTAGTTTTTTGTATTTTTTAGTAGAGACGGTGTTTCACTGTGTTAGCCAGGATGGTCTCGATCTCCTGACCTCGTGATCCGCCCGCCTCGGCCTCCCAAAGTGCTGGGATTACAGGCGTGAGCCACCGCGATTGGCCCATATTTTTAATTTCTAAGAGCTGTTTCTTATTCTCAGATATTTTAATAAAAGCTTCCAGTTCTTATTCATGTATACACAGTCTCAATGTGTCATCTCTGAGAACGTTATAGTTTAAAAGAGTTTCCTTCTGTTCTCTACACTCGCTGTCCTCTGCGTGCCTCGTCTTCTGTTCTCTACGCTCACTCTCCTCCTTGTCACTCGCTCTCCTCTGCCTTGTTTTCTGCTTGGTCAGCACCATGCTGCTTTCCTGAGTGGGGCCCTAAATCCTGCACAGAGTTTGGGATCTGCCTGGGGCTTACTCACCACAAGCTTAGAGGCCACTAGTTGACTTTTCTCTTTGTCTCATTATTTTTCCCAGAAAAGAATCCTAGCTCCCCCCTGTGGGGCATGGACCTGTTAGTATCAGGAGCTGAGTTGGGGAGAGGGTTGGGGGCACCCCAGTGTTGTTTTTTTTTTTTCCAAGTCCCCTATTTCTGGATGGTGTCTGATCACCCTGCGGCTGTGCCTGTCGTCCCTGGCCCACCGATCCCAGGAGGCCATAAGGGAGGGACATGTCCCACTGCCCTGGCCTGTGAGTTTTCAGCCCACCCTGCCCTTGCTGACCGCCAAATCAATGTCCAGGCCTCTCTGGAGTTCTGTGGCCTGAATTCTCATCTCTAGTTGGTGCCCCTTCTGTGGGCTCCTGAAGCTCAGCCTTCCCTGTGCCAAGGCCGTCTTCACGTGGCCGGCTGGTTCGGGCCTCCGGGCCTGGTTTGTCGTTTCTGCCTCTCTTTTCTTGTCTTTTTAATTCTTCGTGTTGTTTGAGATGGAGTTTCAGAGGGAGTATCAACAAGCCTGTGTGCTCCATATGCTGTGGAATTTCTGTACCTTGTGTAAGTTTTTAAACTACTAGAGCAGCACCTGTTATTTGAAGAATAATTGTAAAATGTTGATAAAGGAAAAAAGAAGAAAATCTTAGTCCCTCCATCTAGAGAATCAGCGTCTTCTAGCTTGGTTTGTGCCATGTGTGCATACGTTTGTCCGTGTGTAGACAAGATGAGTTTGGAGCTGGGCTTGGTGGCTCACGCCTGTAATCCCAGCACTTTGGGAGGCCGAGGCAGGCGGATCACTTGAAGTTAGGAATTCGAGACCAGCCTGACCAACATGGTGAAACCCCGTCTCTACCAAAAATACAAAAGTTAGCCGAGCATGGTAGTGCCTGTCTGTAATCCCAGCTATGCAGGAGGCTGAGACAGGATGTGAACCCAGGAGGCAGAGGTTGCAGTGAGCTGAGATAGCACCATTGCACTCCAGCTTTGGTAACAGAGCAAGACTCTATCTCAAAAAAAAAAAAAAAAATCAATTTGTTCCCTATAGTATTGAGATACTTCTTCAAGGAATGATTTGGACGTTTCTCTGCTTCCTCACTTTTGATCTTCTTCCTCACCCCATGGGATGTGACTTCTTCCCCCTGCCCAGCACACCGGTCTTAGTGTTAGAGATCTGGTAGACCTGGGGCCTCGCTGTGGCCTTTGAGGCTGCCAGCCCGGCCCTCCTCTCCTGCTCTCTGGTCCTTCTGCCCTGAGGGGCCGTGTGTTGTCCACTGTGCCAGGCACTTGTTGGCCAGCCCCTATGACATCCCACAAGGTGGGTACTGCCTGCCTTAATTAACAGACAAGGAAACTAAAGGCCAGAAAGGTCGGCTAATGAGGGGATGAGCCCAGGCCTGCCCCAGCCCCCCTGCGCCCACCTCTCAGGCCCCCTATCTGCCCACACATCCAGCCTGCAGCGCCCCTGTGCCCTGATGCCCTACTCCATCAGGCCCCAACCAGGTCCTGTCTCCCCAACCCACGCCTGCTGGGCCACTCTTTGACCCTCTACATTCCACCTGCCCTTACAGACGCTGTTCTTCAGAGCTCTAAAAGTGGCACTTTCTTGTCTGGGCTGATGAGTAACACCCACCCCGCAGCCAGCCGAGGTCATTGCGTTTCTTCCCCTTCCACACTTGGTCGGCCGCCAGGCCTGGCCAGCTGTTTCCTATAGAGTCTCCCAAACCCAAACCCCTCTAGCCAGTCACAGCGACCACCTTGGCTTAGGTCCAGTGCTAAGGCTGCCTCTGCACCTGGCACCAGCCACATGTTGGCAAGAGAAGGAAGGTCATAGCAGCTGACCTTGAGCACACACTTGCTGTGCGACAGGCATGGGCAGGCACTGTCACCTGCACGTTATTTTTTTATTTTTATTTTTGGAAACAGTCTTGCTCTGTCACCCAGACTGGAGTACAGTGGCACGATCTCATCTCACTACAACCTCCGCCTCCCAGGTTCAAGTGATTATCCTGCCTCAGCCTCCCAAGTAGCTGGGACTACAGGCGTGCACCACCACACCTGGCTAATTTTTGTATTTTTAGTAGAGATGGCGTTTCACCATGTTGGCCAGGATGGTGTCGATCTCCTGACCTCAGGTGATCCACCTGCCTCGGCCTCTCAAAGTGCTGGGATTACAGGTGTGAACCACCGCACCTGGCATTGTTTTTTTTTTAAGTCAGGGTCTTCCTCTGCCACCCAGGCTGGAGTGCGGTGGTGTGTTCTTAGCTCACTGCAAACTCTGCCTCCCGGGCTCAAGCTATCCTGCCACCTCAGTCTCCCCTGTAGCTGGGACCACAGGCACGCGCTGCCTCGCCTGGCTAATTTTTCCTTTCTTTTCTTTTTCTTTTTTTGGAGAGACAGGGTTTCACCATGTTGCCCAGGCTGGTCTCCCACTCCTGAGCTCAGGTGATCCACCCGCCTCGGCTTCCCAAAGTGCTGGGATTACAGATGTGAGCCACTGTGCCTGTCCTCACCTGCACGTTCAGATGGGAAAACCTAGACACAGAGAGGACAGGTCACTTCCTGGTGTTGGGACAGGCCTGTTCTGAGACAGCCATTCCTACGGGATGTTCCCACTGGGTTCCTGCCTGCTGGGCCCTGTGCTTCTCTCCAGCATTCCCAGAGGCAGGGTCACCTGCCAGGCCTTGCTGTGGGGGCTGCTGTTGAGGGCTGTGTGGGCTGTGGGGTGTGCCTTTCCTAGGGCGATGGCCATCACCCACCTCTGTCTACCAGGTGCAAAAGAGGGAGCACAGTGATGTCGTCATGGGATCATATGCACTGGGCTATGGATTGTTTTGTATCTGGTCATTTTAATCAGATGAAAAGTGCATTATTCACAGGTGTTGGTATTTCCTAGTCATAAAGTTCTTGCACAGTGCCTTGTCCCTCACACTGCTTCCCGAGTGCATAGTGCCTCGTCCCTCATGCTGCTTCCTGACCTGCTGAGGGGGTGTGTCTCCCGTCTGGGGATGGATTGGGCCTGTGTTTGTGATGGAAGAGTCACGGCTTAGAGGGAGAGGAGAGGCTCAGTGGAGGGGAAGATGGAAATGGTCACAGACGTGTCCTCACGGAAACAGTGTGATCAGACAGGAGGTGAGAGACCTGGCAGGTGAGTGTGAAGGCCTGGAGAGGAGAAGCCAGAAGACTGAGAGAAGTTATTTAAAGAATGGGAGTAGGGTCAGAAAATGTCGGATATCAGCATATAGGGCATGAGGAGCATAGAAGGTATGTTAAAAAACTTCTAGCTGGTCACAGGTAGTCATGTTTTTATTCTGTTCTGAGGTCTATAGTTTTTATCACGTGGGTCTGCTTCCTAAGAAACAGACTATGTAAGCAGCTTCCTAAGAGTTGGAGAAGTCTAATTTCACCTCCAGTGCTTGGACTGTGCCCTTTTAGATATCCAAACACAGCCTGTGAGCTTCTGACTTGTGATGTGCCACAGATCAGCGACCGCCTCGGTGGGGACGAGAGCCTGCTGAGCCTCCTGTATGACTTCCTGGACCATGAGCCGCCTCTCAATCCTCTGCTCGCCAGTTTTTTCAGCAAGACCATTGGCAATCTCATTGCAAGAAAAACTGAACAGGTAAATGTGCAAAGCCCATGTGATTTGGGGCACTGTCATGGTGGATACTGACGTGTCCTGCTGTGGGCCTGGCTGTGTGACTCATCCTCAGGCCGTGGGAACAGCATTTGTGACTCTTCTGTGCAACACATGTGGAGCAGTGGGGGTTTTGCCAGTCTGAGAACTGGAATTTGAAGGAGTGTTTCTGGCCGGGTATGGTGGCTCATGCCTGTAATCCCAGCACTTTGGGAGGCCGAGCTGGGCAGATCACCTGAGGTTAGGAGTTCAAGACCAGCCTGGCCAACATGACAAAACCCTGTCTCTACTAAAAATACAAAAATTAGCTGAGCGTGGTGGTGTGCATCTGTAATCCCAGCTACTTGGGAAGCTGAGGCAGGAGAATTGCTTGAACCTGGGAGGCAGAGGTTGCAGTGAGCTGAGATTGTACCACTGTACTCCAGACTGGGCGACACAGTGAGACTCTGTCCCAAAAAAAAAAAAAAAAGAAGGAGGAGGTTGTAACTGGCTCTGGAATAAGCACCACTTCCCGCCATCCCTGGGAGCTGCACGGGGCCCCAAAGTAGGCCATCTTGTGCTGTCACCTACCAGGTGGAGGTATGAGGTCCTGGGGCTTCATGGCAAGACGTTGGACATCCACCTTCTCAGGTCTGCAGCTTTGTCTGTGTGGGTGGCGTGTCTGTCTGTCCAGAGCATTTATTCTTTCAAAACAAAGGTAACTTCTCACATTAGACTTCTGCAAAAGCAGTTAGTGAATTCATCTCAGCCAGCTGTAGCGGGGTCTTCCTGGAGTCCATCCTTGCTCCTGCCTCACATGTGACCTGACCTGGGCGTCCACAGCCCCTCCAGGCTGTGGACACATAGGTAGAGAGGAGTGGTGGCCCCTGTGCCTGCACCCCGTGGTCCGCCTTGCCCAGTCTTCTTCCTGTGTCATGCCCCACCTGCCCGTCCCCGACAAGAGTATTTTAAAACAAATCCTAGACACCAGATTATTTCTTATATAAAGATTTCAGTATGTGTATATATTTATTTATTTTTGAGACACGGTCTCACTCTGCCCAGGCTGGAGTCCACTGGCTGCATCACAGCCCACTGCAGTCTCAACCTCCTCAAACTCAGGGGATCCTCCCACCTCGGCCTCCTGAGTAGCTGGGACTACAGGCACGTACCACCGCACCTGGCTAATTTTTTAAAATGTTTTTTGTAGAGATGGGGTTTCCGCATGTTACCCAGGCTGGTCTCGAACTCCTGGGCTCAAGTGATCTGCCTGCCCAGGCCTCCCAAAGTTCTGGGACTACAAGTGTGAGCCACGTTGCCCAGCTATGTATCTCTAAAATAAAGACTTTTTTCTTTTAAATATAATCAGAATTTTATAATCACACTCCAAAAATAGTAACCATAATTGTTTCATACCATCAAACATTCAGTCAGGGCACAAACCGTTATCTCACATCTGCTTTGAGCTCTGAGAAAGTGCAGCCCCAGGAAGGCCGCCGTTCACCTTGACAACATTCACTGTGCATGTGAGTGTATAGTGGAATGCCGTTTTCCCTTGTGCCATAAATCTGAGAGTTGCAAGGGCCCCCAGGGGACTGCCTCACCTCAGCTCCTTCTGAAGCTGTGTGTAAGTGAAGGGCACCAGCAGCAGTGGGTGGTGCTGGGTGGGAGGCTGCTGGCAGAATGGGAGTGGGAGTGGGAGTGGAGGCGGCGGGGAGCTGTGGTGTGGGCCGGGGGTTGTCGAGGCTGTGGGGTGGTAGTAGAAGTTGTAAAAACCTTGATGACCTGGCCCTTGCAGCCCAGTGACTAGATGCATGTATCTCGTAATTTGCCATAAGCTGATCTTATTCCTCTGCCACTTTCAGATATTTTCTTAATAATTTTACTACTTAATATAATATTTTTCTCCCATTCCCTTACCCAGTACTTAAGGCGTTAAAGTAATATGAACTGAACTGTTACAATTTTATTCTATTGGCCGGGCGCAGTGGCTCACGCATGTAATCCCAGCACTTTGGGAGGCCGAGGCAAGCGGATCACCTGAGGTTGGGAGTTTGAGACCAGCCTGACCAACGTGGAGAAACCCCGTCTCTACTAAAAATACAAAATTAGCCGGGCGTGGTGGTGCATGCCTGTAATCCCAGCTACTCAGGAGGCTGAGGCAGGAGAATCGCTTGAACCCGGGAGGCAGAGGTTGTGGTGAGCCAAGATCGTGCCCCTGCACTCCGCCTGGGCAACAAGAGCGAAACTTTCCATCACCCAGCAGCTGGTTTGTTCTCAGGGCCAGCCGTGAGGCAGGGATGCCACGAGCCTTCCTCCTGTGTTTCCTGGAACTGTGGGAGTAGCCCAGAGGCGGGGCTTCCGGGAGACGACCGTCCGCATTTTCCCCGCCCTTCGTTACGAATTCTTTCAAATGTCTACAAATTAGAGAAAATATTTCACGAACCCCCATGTCTCTGTCAGTCAGATTCCACGTCATTTGTTCATGGCTAATCACATTTCTTCTGTATCTCTTTATTTTTCTTCAAGATTGTTTTTATGATTCTTTGCCTTTTGATTATTATTATTAATTTTTTTTTTTTTTTGAGGCAGAGTCTTGCTCTGTTGCCAGGCTGGAGTGCAGTGGTACAATCTCAGCTCACCACAACCTCCACCTCCCGGGCTCAAGCGATTCTTCTGCCTCAGCCTCCCCAGTAGCTGGGTCTACAGGCGTGCGCCCCCACGCCCAACTAATTTTTGTATTTTTAGTAGAGATGGGGTTTCACCATGTTGGCCAGGATGGTCTCGATCCCTTGACCTTGTGATCCGCCCGCCTCGGCCTCCCAAAGTGCTGGGATTACAGATGTGAGCCACCGCACCCGGCCAATGATGATGATGATGATTTTTGAGACGGAGTTTTGCTCTGTTGCCCAGGCTGGAGTGCAATGGCATGACCTCAGCTCACTGCAACCTCTGCCTCCGGGGTTCAAGCAATTCTCCTGCCTCTGTCTCCTGAGTAGCTGGGATTACAGGCGCCCGCCACCACGCTGGGGTAATTTTTGTATTTTTAGTAGAGACAGAGTTTCATCATGTTTGCCAGACTGGTCCCGAACTCCTGACCTCAGGTGATCCGCCTGCTTCGGCCTCCCAAAGTGCTGGATTATAGGCGTGAGCCACCGCACATGGCCTATTTTGTTTTTTGTTTTTATTTTTTTCTTTTCTATTTTTTATTTTTTTTCTTTTTCTTGATTGTTTTAGAATCAGCACATTTTAGAATGAGTTTGTCAGTTTCTACATTCTCCCTCTCCATACCCTGCCCCCCAAAAAATAAACCTACTGAAATTTTGATGAGGTTTGCGTTGGCTGTAGTTGGGTCTGGCAAAGTGTGAACAGGCCAAAAGCAGCCACCGATGGTGTGAGCGAAGCAGCCACTGATGGTGCGAGCAAGGCAGCCACGGAGGGTGCGAGCGAGGCAGCCACGGAGGGTGTGAGTGAGGCCTTACTGTAGCACAGCCACTTCTATTTCACACCATAGCAGCACAGCCGGTAGCTCAGGCTGCTTTGATTTCTCAGAAATACACTGCAGTTCTCTGTCTGGCAGTCTTGAGCATCTTTCACTGGATTTATTCTTAGGTATTTGATATCTTTGTATTATTCTAAGTGTTTTTTTGTTTTGTTTTGTTTTGTTTTGAGACAGAGTCTTGCTCTGTCATCCAGGCTGGAGTGCAGTGGTGCGATCTTGGCTCACTGCAACCTCCGCCTCCTGGGTTCAAGCGATTCTTGTGATTCTCGTGCCTCAGCCTCCCTCCCGCCTGGGGGATAGAGTGAGATTCTGTCTCCAACAAAAGAAAAAAGAACCTCTATTTTTCTCAAGCTTATAATGATCAATGTATCATACTCATATACATCAATATTCTAGTTGTGATATTATGCTGGTGTTTTAGAAAATGTCACCATTGGAAGAAACATGTCAAAGCATACAAGGATTTTGTTTTTGTTTGAGGCAAAGTCTCCCTTTTGTCTCCCAGGCTGGAGTGTAGGGGCACAATCTCAGCTCACTGCAGCCTCCGCCCCCGGGTTCAAGTGATTCTTCTGCCTCAGCCTCCCAAGTAGCTGGGATTACAGGTGCCCACCACCACGCCTGGCTAATTTTTGTATTTTTGGTAGAGACGGGGTTTCACCATGTTGGCCAGGCGGTCTTGAACTCCTGACCTCAGGTGATCCACCTACCTGGGCCTCCCAAAGTGCTGGGATTACAGGCATGAGCCCCTACCCCCGGCCTTTAAATGGTATCTTTTTAATTGAAATTTTGATTGAGATTATTGTATTTGCATGAGGTTGTATGAAATAATATGAAGAAAATCCTTGGCCAAGAGCAGTGGCTCACTCCTCCCAACACTTTGGGAGGCCAAGGTGAGTGGATCACTTGAGCCCATGAGTTTGAGAGCAGCTGGCCAACATGCCAAAAGCCTGTCTCTACTAAAAATATAAAAATTAACTGGGTGTGATGGCACATGCCTGTAATCCCAGCTACTTGGCGGGGCTGAGACAGGAGAATCACTTGAACCTGAAGGCAGAGGTTGCAGTGAGCCGAGATCGCGCCACTGCACTCCAGCCTAGGTGACAGAGCAAGACTCCGTCTCAAAAAAAAAAAAAAAAAGAAAAAAGAAAGGCCAGGCACGGTGGCTCACGCCTGTAATCCCAGCACTTTGGGAGGCCGAGGCAGGTGGATCACGAGGTCAGGAGATCGAGACCATTCTGGCTAACACGGTGAAACCCCGTCTCTAGTAAAAATAAAAAAATTAGCCGGGCGCAGTGGCGGGCGCCTGTAGTCCCAGTTACTCGGGAGGCTGAGGCAGGAGAATGGCGTGAACCTGGGAGGCGGAGCTTGCAGTGAGCTGAGATCTGGCCACTGCACTCCAGCCTGGGTGACAGAGCGAGACCCCGTCTCAAAAAAAAAAAATCCTTGTATGCTCTGACATGTTTCCTCCAGTGGTGACATTTTCTAAAACACTAGTAGAATATCACAACTAGAATATTGATGTGAATATGTGAATATGATCCATTGATCATTATGGGCTCAAAAAAAATAGAGGTTCTTTTTTCTTTTTTTGGAGTTAGAATCTCACTCTGTCCCCCAGGCTGGAGTGCTGTGGTGCGATCTTGGCCCATTGCAACCTCTGCTTCCTAGGTTCAAGCAATTCTCATGCCTCAGCCTCCCGAGTAGCTGGGATTAACAGGCACCTACCACCACATCTGGCTAATTTTTACATTGTTAGTAGAGACCACGTTGGCCAGGCTGGTCTTGAATTCCTGAGATCAAGTGATCCGCCTGCCTTGACCTCCCACAAGTGCCATGATCACAGGCGTGAGCCACCACGCCCAGCCTAGGGTTATTTTTTCTTAAATGTTTGGAAGAATTTATTGGTAAGGCCGTTAAACCTTCTCTGTATAGAGAGCCTATTAATTATAGATTTTGTGGGGTTTTATTATGTTCTGGAATTGATTTTGTTTCTTGTCAGTTTAGATAAGTACTTTTTTTAAGGAAGTTTCTTTTCTAAATTTACAAAAACTGGCATAAAATTGTTTCTGTTAATTTCTCATAGTACATCAGGTGTGGTGGCTCCTGCGTGTTACCACAGCATTTTGGGAGGCTGAGGTGGGAGGATCACTTGAGCTCAGAAGATGGAGGCTGCAGTGAGCTATGATCGCACCACTGCACTCCAGCCTGGGCGACAGAGTGAGACCCTGTCTCAAAAAAAAAAGAAAAAAAAAACTACAAACCTCTCATCGTAGTTTTTATTTCTTTTTTTTTTTTTTTTTTTTTTTTTTGAGACGGAGTGTCGCTCTGTTGTCCAGGCTGGAGTGTAGTGGCCGCATCTCAGCTCACTGCAAGCTCCGCCTCCCGGGTCTACGCCATTCTCCTGCCTCAGCCTCCCGAGTAGCTGGGACTACAGGCGCCCGCCACCTCAACCGGCTAGTTTTTTTTGTATTTTTTAGTAGAGACGGGGTTTCACCGTATTAGCCAGGCTGGTCTCGATCTCCTGACCACGTGATCCGCCCGTCTCGGCCTCCCAAAGTGCTGGGATTACAGGCTTGAGCCACTGCGCCCGGCCCGTAGTTTTTATTTCTGTAGGATCTTTAGTGATGTCCCTTGTTTCATTCTTGATATTGTTATTTGCATCCTCTGTTTTGTCCTTAGTCTTTCTAGAAGTTTAATCATCCTTTTCGAAGAGCCGTCCTCCTCTCCTCCTCCCCTGCCCCCTCCTTCCCCTCCTCTTCCTTCTTCCCTTCTCTTTTCCCACCGATCCTTTTCCTACTCTCCCTCCTCGTCGCAGCACTGGGGAGTGAGGCTGAGGCCCTGCAGCCAGGTGGGCCTTCTCTGTGTTCCCATTGTTTCCAGTGGAGGGCTGGGTCTACCCCAGCCCCCAGCCCAGTAGCCTGGACATAGCAGACACTTATCTCTGTAGGCTGAGTTGAGCTGAATTTGCAGCAAGCCCAGCCTTCAACTCTCCACTGTTACCTCAGATCCACCATCTGAGCAGCTCACTGCGTCTGTGATGGGTGCTGTGCCTCCCCGTGGCCTCACGCTTAGCTGTCTACACTTCGTTGGTACTGGTCATCAGCCAGCCACAGAAGGCCTCTTTTTCTTTTCTAAAGCCTCAGTCTTCTTTCCCCTTCAGCTGCTCACTGGTTTTGGTCAGCAGCTGGCATCTTGTGCACTCTGTGCTCCCTGAGTGTGTGTTCTAGGCCTGGGGCTGCCAGCGATGGCCATCAGCTCAGCTCAGCTCTGTCTACACCATTCGTTTCTATTGGAAAAACCCGAACCAGTAGGTATTGAATGGCAGCTTCTCACACAGCCTGTGGTGCCCCGCCTGGGACAGCTGTGTCCTGTCAGTGCAGAGCCACAGCTGTCCCTGTGCAGCGGCCTCCCCCTACCAGGCCCTCACATACACCACTGCCTGGTAGAATTCTCTGCCTGTCCCTTGAGAGAGCTTTCTTACAATCTTGTCTGGGTCTTTCCGTTATTTCTGCTTGATATAATTAACAGTTCAACTTTCCCGTGAGAGTTTTTGAAGGAGGAGTCTCATGGTTGTCAGGGTCAGCCCTGCCTGCCTCTCAGGTGTGTGTGATTTCAGGTGATTACATTTTTGAAGAAGAAGGACAAGTTCATCAGCCTGGTGTTGAAGCACATCGGCACCTCAGCGCTTATGGACCTGCTGCTGCGCCTGGTCAGCTGTGTGGAGCCAGCCGGGCTCCGGCAGGAAGTCCTGCATGTGAGTCCAGGAGTCCTCCCAGTTCCCGAGGGCAGGGGTGCTGCAGGAAGCCAGCTGGTTAAGTGCAGGAGCTCACAGCACCAGGGCGCCCGGCCCTCATCTCTTCACCCAGCGTGCACTTCTCCATGGGGCTGTTAGGGGTTCTTGTCAAGGATTGTGGCCTGCACCTTTCCCACTGTTCTGACTCAACTTGCTCAGAAGCGCGGAGCAGAGAGGTCCGTTCTCTCTGCAGTCTCCAGCCTCCTGCTCTGTGAAGAGGCTGAAATGGACTTATCTTGCCTGCCTCCTTTTCCCCTGCCAGCGCCCACCCCTGTGGCTTAGAGCAGGAGGTCAGTGAGGTGCTGGCCCTGCGTCCAGGCCTGTGCCTGCCAGGAGAGCCCTGGTGGACAGCAGTTACCTGCAGAGCCCCATTGTTTACCCTGGAGTGTGCATGCGTCTGTTCTGATGGTGTTTAGTCAGTGAGAGCAGGTGCTATAGTTCCCGAAAAGAGGAGGATGCCCCCCAGAGAAGTCCGGGAAATCCATGCCGCACAAACTTCCACTCACTGTTTGGCCAGCTTTGTTTATGGTGAGATTTAAAATAGAGTAGAGGCCGGGCGCGGTGGCTCTCACCTGTCATCCCAGCACTTTGGGAGGCGGAGGTGGGCGGGTCATGAGGTCAGGAGATGGAGACCATCCTGGCTAATATGGTGAAACCCTGTCTCTACTAAAAATACAAAAAATAGCCAGGTGTGGTGGCGGCCCCTGTAGTCCCAGCTACTCGGGAGGCTGAGGCAGGAGAATGGTGTGAACCTGGGAGGCGGAGCTTGCAGTGAGCCGAGATCGCACCACTGCACTCCAGCCTGGGTGACAGAGCGAGACTCTGTCTCAAAAAAAAATAAATAAATAAAATAGAGTAAACTGTGAGGCCCTCTCCCTGTTTCCCAGCTCCTAGAATCTGGACTCATCCAGGTGGTCACTGTCACTCTGAGGTTAGTAATGCTTCCTCAGGGAGCAGCTTCTCACTGGGCATGACCGACCGTCACCCACCTTTGCGCAGTGGACGCAGGGAATGACTGACCGTCACCCACCTTTGCACAGTGGACACAGGATCAGTACTAGCTGTGGTCATAGCCGTTAGTGGGAAGCCTGCAGAACTGTACATCAGGCAGCCTTTTAGCTGCTTTACTTGATTCACTTCACAAAGTAGCCACGTGGGGACAGGTCATCCCATTCTGGGATAAGGAATTTAGGCACAGGGCACAGCAGTGCGGTGTGGGAGCCAGATGTGGCCCAGACCTGCCGGACCCCGACACTCACACTGGGCCCCCGTTGCCCATGAGCTTGACCCCACAGTGTTCCTGTGGCCTCGCCAGGGTGGATTTACTCTTCCTCATCCTGGGAAGGCCCCAGTGCTGCAGGGAACAGCTGAGGCTTCTCTGGCTTCAGCATCCAGCAGGTTCCTGAGCTGTGGCCCGTGTGGCTCATTTGCACCCTGGTCCTTAGAGAGAAATCCTGAAGACAGAGCTTACATGTGCACCGTTAGGGCAGAGGCATGGTGGTCACCCCTTATTATCTTTTCAACTACTTCCAGGACCTCCCAAAACTCAGTCATTTTGTGTTATTTGTGTTCTTTCTGGGTCTGGGACGTGTCAGGCAGAGTCTATTCTAGAAAACGGGTGCAGTGCTGCGCTGAAGGGGAAAGGTTCCTGCTGTTTACTTAGACGTGAGCAGCGACACTGAAAGGCCTCTTTTTCTCTTTCAGTGGCTGAATGAAGAGAAAGTCATCCAGAGGCTTGTGGAGTTGATCCACCCGAGCCAGGATGAAGATGTGAGTGTGCTGCTTACCAAGCTTCGTGCATGCTAGCCCAGGCCTGTGGCTGCTGGGCCATCTACTGCTGCCGGCCAAGGGAGTGAGGGAGGGGCAAGTCATCCCTTTCCTAAGATGAGGATCTGTTGGGTACTTTTCTCTCTTTAATCAAGCACTGACTTCTAGGCTGTTTTTTTTTTTTGGTTTTTTTTGTTTTTTGTTTTTTGAGGTGGAGTTTCGCTCTTGTTGCCCAGGCTAGAGTGCAATGAGGCGATCTTGGCTCACTGCAGCCTCCGCCTCTCGGGTTCAAGCGATTCTCCTGCTCACCCAGGCAGGTAAGCCACCACACCTGGCCTCTAGGCTGTTTTCTTGTTGTTTAAATAGAGAGGAGGTCTCACTACATTGCTCAGGCTGTTCTCAAACACCTGGCCTCAAGTGATCCTCCTACCTCAGCCTCCTAAAGTGCCGTGGTTACAGGAGTGAGCCACCATGCCTGGCCTAGGCTTTTTTTCCTTAGCTGAAAAATAATATATGTGTATGATAAAAACAATTCTAGGACAGGCGCGGTGGCTCATGCCTGTAATTCCAGCACTTTGGGAGGCTGAGGCAGGCTGATCACTTGAGGTGATGAGTTTTGAGACCAGCCTGGCCAACATGGCGAAACCCTGTCTCTACTAAAAATTAGCCAGGCGTGGTGGAGGGTGCCTATAATCCCAGCCACTCAGGAGGCTGAGGCACGAGAATCACTCGAACCCGGGAAGGGGAGCTTGTAGTGAGTCGAGATCGCACGGCTGCACTCCAGCCTGGGCGACAGCGAGATTCTGTCTCAACAAACAAACAAAAGAACAATTCTAATAGAATTGTATTGGTCGTCTGCGACTGAATAGCAAATTACCCTGAAACGTAGTTGCTTATGGCAAGTATTTTTACCTGTAGCAGTATCAGCTTCTGTGGATCAGGCATCTGAATGTGGCTTAGTGGCTCTTCTGCTCATTCTCTCACAAAGTGCAGTCATCTCAGAGCTCCCCTGGGGTAGAGGCCAGCTCCATGGTCACAGATGGGTTGGCAGCATACAGTTCCTCAGGGCTGTGGGCCGAGGCCACCCTCGTCATTGTACCACGTGGGCCTCTCCACAGGGCAGCACACGACGTGGAGCTGAGCTTTCCCCTCACTCTTACTGTATTTGGCTCTTTAGAGCTGGGTGGCTGGGTCCAGCCCACACTAAAAGAGATGGGGGCTATAGGGGCATGAACTCCAGGAGGGGATTGTTAGGGGCCCCCTAGAAGCCACCCACCCTGGAAGCACCTAAGGTGACAATGGGGCTCCCTGTGGTGATGCCTGTTCAGAGTTTGGGGTACATCCCAGCAGACCTTTTCCTAGCATTACACGTATCTATCTATACATACAACCACGCGTCCTTGGCAAATTGGAAAACAGTGGTGCTGACTCGTGTCTGAGGCCTTCACCGCTGCCTGGCCAATCACCCTGCTTCGTTCTCTGTCAGCCCACAGGGCTGATCAGACAAATGGGAGAGGCCACACTGGCGTCTGTAGGAAGCGAGGAGGCCACCCTGCCTGAGAACCAGAGTCCACCCATGCATGTGGGTGTTGTGGACTGATGGCCTGTCCTGGGTCCCAAAGGCAGAGCTCAGGGCTAATCTGGCTGCTTTCTTTTCTCCCTAAAACACTCCTGTGAGTGTTTGCCCCTCCGTCTTCCCACAGCATGTGAGCCAATGCTGCAACGAGTCGGGTTGTTTCTCTCTGAATCACATTTGTCTTCCCTAGAGAACAACCCCGGCATTGTCAGCAGGGGCAGGTTCCCATCAGGGATTGTGTGTTAATGTTTCCCTAGAAAAGTTGAGTCCTCTGTTTTCTTGGTAGCAACTTCCCTATTTTCATCAGCTTACAGGACTCATTCTGAATAACAGCAGCTACTTATTACCACATTTAAAATACAGTATCAATAACATGGCCACATATTCAGTATATTTCAAAACGTGGATCACAGGTATAGCCCAGTATCTGCATTGCATATCTGACCATTATTAGCCCTGTTTTGAATTCCTAAAGATAGTTCAATGCAGCTTTAAAAAAAGAAAAATCTAACCAGATCTACATTTTGACAACAGAAAAGGCATACTCGAGCTTCTTTGAAATGAAGCTGTTGTCTGGAATCTTTGTAGAAAACTGGTTTAGAGAAAGTCCCACATCCTTTTTTTTTTTTGGAGACGGAGTCTCGCTCTGTTGCCCAGGCTGGAGTGCAGTGGCGCGATCTCGGCTCACTGCAGGCTCCACCTCCCGGGTTCACGCTATTCTCCTGCCTCAACCTCCCAAGTAGCTGGGACTACAGGCGCCTGCCACCATGCCCGGCTAATTTTTTGTATTTTTAGTAGAGATGGCGTTTCACTGTGTTAGCCAGGATGGTCTTGATCTCCTGACCTGATGATCCGCCCGCCTCGGCCTCCCAAAGTGCTGGGATTACAGGCCAGAGCCATTAGACCCAGGCAAAAGTCCCACATCTTTTAAAAAAAAAAAAGAAAGAATTTAACATCACAATGGTATTGAATAACAACAGAAGTCTAGCATCTGCCAGAGAAGCAGCAGGACTCGTGCCCTGTGTGCCTGCCAGGGCTGGTCCTGCTGTTTCTTCTCCACACTGAGGGGCTCTGTGTTTCCCTTGTCTTTTCAGAGGCAGTCAAATGCTTCTCAGACTCTCTGTGACATAGTTAGGCTGGGCAGAGACCAGGGCAGTCAGCTGCAAGAGGCTCTGGAGCCAGACCCCCTCCTCACAGCGCTGGAGTCGTGAGTGCTGGTGGGCCGTGGTGCTGGTGGGCCTCCCTTTCTGGGTCATGGGGACATCGCTGAGCCTCGCTCTGAGCACCAGGACATGCTGCCACCTCCTCTGATTCACATTCGAATGAACCCCAGGTTCAGAGCCCGTGTTAACTGGGGGCCTATTTCCAGAGGGAGGGGTCTCCAGAGGAGCCACCTGGCGGGTCTAGAGAGTGGGCCAGCAGCAGCAGGAGTGTCCTGAGAACCCTGGCGCCTGGCCTTGAGCCTGAGCAGGTTTAGGGTTTTGCTGGGGTCCTCCACGGGGAGCAAGGAGCATCCTTGCATCCTTTGTGTGTGTGTCTGCTCTGCCAGGCAGTGAGTGACCTCTGTGTGTGTCTCTTGTGTGTGTGTCTGATCTGCCAGGCAGTGACCTCTGTGTGTGTCCAGCAGGCAGGACTGTGTGGAGCAGCTTCTGAAGAACATGTTTGATGGAGACCGGACGGAGAGTTGCCTCGTTAGCGGGACTCAGGTGTTACTCACCTTGCTGGAAACCAGGCGGGTTGGGTGAGTCTCATGAGGAGAAATCGTATGGAGCTGAACTTGGTGCTTCAGTGACTGGCAGCCCACATGAGCAGTCTGGATTATGTCATTTGTGTTTTTAATTTTTGATTATGCAAGTAATAACACAGATAGATTTCCCTTGTTGAAGGCTTGACTTTATGGCTGCGGCCAAGTCCCTTTGGACCCTCATCATCACTGGTGCTTCCTCTCCAGCCTGAAGCTGCTCGTTGTGACTAGTTGGCGATGCAGGTGTCGACATGTGTGGAGCAGGTGTGGTTGGCAGGTTTTCCCTGAGGACTGTTGTGACAAGTCCCCACAGCTCCTGTGTGTGTGTGTGTGCGTGTGTGTGTGGCAGGGTTTCCACAGCTCCTGTGTGTGCGTGTGTGTGTGTGTGTGGCAGGGTTTCCACAGCTCCTGTGTGTGCGCGTGTGTGTGTGTATGTGGCAGGGTTTCCACAGCTCCTGTGTGCGCGTGTGTGTGTGTGGCAGGGTTTCCACAGCTCCTGTGTGTGCGCGTGTGTGTGTGTATGTGGCAGGGTTTCCACAGCTCCTGTGTGTGTGTGTGTGTGTGTGGCAGGGTTTCCACAGCTCCTGTGTGTGTGTGTGTGTGGCAGGGTTTCCACAGCTCCTGTGTGTGTGTGTGTGTGTGGCAGGGTTTCCACAGCTCCTGTGTGTGTGTGTGCGTGTGTGTGTGTGGGGCAGGGTTTCTACAGCTCCTGTGTGTGCGTGTGTGTGTGTGTGGCAGGGTTTCCACAGCTCCTGTGTGTGTGTGTGTGTGTGGCAGGGTTTCCACAGCTCCTGTGTGTGTGCGTGTGTGTGTGTGGCAGGGTTTCCACAGCTCCTGTGTGTGTGTGTGTGTGCGTGTGTGTGTGTGGCAGGGTTTCCACAGCTCCTGTGTGTGTGCGCGTGTGTGTGTGTGGCAGGGTTTCCACAGCTCCTGTGTGTGCGTGTGTGTGTGTGTGGCAGGGTTTCCACAGCTCCTGTGTGTGTGTGTGTGTGTGTGGCAGGGTTTCCACAGCTCCTGTGTGTGTGCGTGTGTGTGTGTGTGGCAGGGTTTCCACAGCTCCTGTGTGTGTGTGTGTGTGTGTGTGTGTGTGTGGCAGGGTTTCCACAGCTCCTGTGTGTGTGTGTGTGTGTGTGTGTGGCAGGGTTTCCACAGCTCCTGTGTGTGTGTGTGTGTGTGTGTGGCAGGGTTTCCACAGCTCCTGTGTGTGTGTGTGTGTGTGTGTGGCAGGGTTTCCACAGCTCCTGTGTGTGTGTGTGTGTGTGTGTGTGTGGGGCAGGGTTTCCACAGCTCCTGTGTGTGTGTGCGTGTGTGTGTGTGGCAGGGTTTCCACAGCTCCTGTGTGTGTGTGTGTGTGTGTGTGTGGCAGGGTTTCCACAGCTCCTGTGTGTGTGTGTGTGTGTGTGTGGCAGGGTTTCCACAGCTCCTGTGTGTGCGTGTGTGTGTGTGTGGCAGGGTTTCCACAGCTCCTGTGTGTGTGTGTGTGTGTGTGGCAGGGTTTCCACAGCTCCTGTGTGTGGGGGGGGGGGGGGGCAGGGTTTCCACAGCTCCTGTGTGTGCGTGTGTGTGTGTGGGGGGCAGGGTTTCCACAGCTCCTGTGTGTGCGTGTGTGTGTGTGTGTGTGTGGCAGGGTTTCCACAGCTCCTGTGTGTGTGTGTGTGTGTGTGTGGCAGGGTTTCCACAGCTCCTGTGTGTGTGTGTGTGTGTGTGTGTGGCAGGGTTTCCACAGCTCCTGTGTGTGCGCGTGTGTGTGTGTGGCAGGGTTTCCACAGCTCCTGTGTGTGTGTGTGCGTGTGTGTGTGTGGCAGGGTTTCCGCAGCTCCTGTGTGTGTGTGTGTGTGTGTGTGTGTGGCAGGGTTTCCACAGCTCCTGTGTGTGCGTGTGTGTGTGTGGTGGCAGGGTTTCCACAGCTCCTGTGTGTGCGTGTGTGTGTGTGTGTGGCAGGGTTTCCACAGCTCCTGTGTGTGCGTGTGTGTGTGTGTGTGGCAGGGTTTCCACAGCTCCTGTGTGTGCGTGTGTGTGTGTGTGTGTGTCAGGGTTTCCACAGCTCCTGTGTGTGTGTGTGTGTGGCAGGGTTTCCACAGCTCCTGTGTGTGTGTGTGTGTGTGTGTGGGGCAGGGTTTCCACAGCTCCTGTGTGTGCGTGTGTGTGGGGCAGGGTTTCCACAGCTCCTGTGTGTGTGTGTGTGTGTGTGTGGCAGGGTTTCCACCGCGACGCACAGTTATATATACATGTGTTTATCTCCCAGGCAGACACTGGCCCTCACAGGGTGGGGCTGTGGCATTAGCACTTGGTTCCCAGGCGACTGTCCTCCGTTGCACTTTCTCGTTCATCAGGTGTCATTTCTGTACCCACTGTGCACTAACACAGGCCCAAGGAGTCAGAGAACTGAGACACAGCCCCTTCCCTTTAATTGCTCCCATCTGGCACAGGAGGCCAGTGTGTGGACAGCCAGGGTGATGCAGAGTGGCGAGTGCCGTAGACATGCACCCTGTGCCTCAGGGCTCACAAGAAGGGACCCACATGGGGCTGGTGGGTGGAGCCTCGCAGTCAGGCACGTTTTCCCTGAGAGGCCGCATCTGGCAGAGACCACCTGGGATGAGGCAGTGAGGGGGTCCCAGTGTGGACACAAGCATGGGGCAATATGTGGCAGAGGAGAGTGGAGCTTGCTCGGAGGAGCTCCTTTGCTGTGAGCCCACACCGCTATCCTCAGTTGCAGCTGTTGGAGGCCTGTTGAGGCACGACAGTGAATAGGCAGAGACAGAGGAGTCAGCAGCAGAAGTGAGTTCAGGTGAAAGTTGAATTGGTTTGAGGATATAGGTGCTGGAGACCCTTCTCTGACCCCAGGTAGAAATTTCAGGAAGTGTTTGAAACTGTTTCTCTGGATCACAGTGTGGCCTAGAAGGCCCTCAGGTCACAGAAGGCTGGGCAGTGCCAAAGCCTTTCAAGCAGTTGAAACTCCGAGCAGGACGCCCATCAGGCGCAAATGGAAAGACAGTTGAGTGGAGAGTCTGTGAGGGAGGCATTGGGACAGGGGGGTGTGGTTGGCCTGCCAGATGCCCAGGAGATCCTATAGTGTATGTCTCGAAAGGGCCGTATCAGTGTTCTCTGGGCATTTCCCCTCCTGGCCTGCCCCTGGCCCTTGAACCCCATCTGTGGATTCAGGTTCCCCACATGCCAGCGGGAACCTGATATCTCCAGGACATTTCCGTCGTCTCCATTCCATCACACGCGACGATGTCTAACTCTCCCAAGGTGACTGTAGCTCCCTTATTTCCGCATTCTGGGGAGAACGTAATTCAGCCCCCAACACTGATAGCCTGTGCTTTTTTAAAGTGAAAGAAAAAGGAACAATAAGAAAATGACAAGAAATTGACTTAACCTTGGTAGTGAGGTTGTTAGGACTGTCTCTGTCTCTCTTGTACTAATATTTATTTGTTAGCTTATTAACCAAAAATAGTGTTAAAATGTTGTCGTTTTTCTCTAGTTAGGCAAGTGGAATATTGATATTTTAATCTTCATAAATCCAGGAAAGCTGAGCCACTTCTGAGGCCCAGGCTCAACCCTACATGTGATGGAGGGGACTGTGTAAAAATCAGGAAAACAGAGAGAAGCCAGCTGTTTCTCTTTGATTCTTGTGCTGCTGCTGCTGCTGATTTTCAGACGGTGTCTTGCTCTGTCCCCCAGGTGGGAGTGCGGTGCCACAACCATATCTCAGTGCGGCCTCAGAGTCCTGAGCTCAAGCCATCCTCCTGCCTGTCCCTTGCAAAGTGCTGGGATTATAGGTGTGAGCCACTGCACCTCGCTCTCTGATTTTTGAAATTCTTTTGCTTATTACTTTAAAAAATATATGATTATGTATTATTTTTACAACTGGAAAGAGTGTTTAAATAAATATCTCAGACTTGCTTGAAAACACCACAGGGGCTGGGCATGGTGGCTCACACTTGTAATCCCAGCACTTTGGGAGGCAAGGCGGGCGATCACCTGAGGTCAGGTGATTGAGACCAGCCTGGCCAACATGGCGAAATCCTGTCTCTACTAAAAATACAAAAATTATCCGGGTGTGGTGGTCCATGCCTGTGGTGGTCCATGCCTGTAGTCCCAGCTACTCGGGAGGCTGAGGCAGGAGAATCACTTGAACCCAAGAGGTGGAGGTTGCAGTGAACTGAGATCGCATCATTGCACTCCAGCCTGGGTGACCAAGTGAGACTCCGGCTAAAAGTTAAAAAAAGAAGGTCCACACAGGAACATTGTGAAAGATACAGGGATAGCAGTGAAGGTTTTCAAAGCAGGAGGACAGAGCAGCACCCCACCGGTGCTGGGGGCAGTGAGTCCTGTGTCACTTGCCCTTTCTCCATGTTCTCGGATGTCACAAGCAATCATCTTCCTGAAGGTCTTTAGTGCCTTTCTCTTCTATCTGTACCAGTCACCAGATCACGTGTGGAGACCTTGGGTAGCTGCAGTCCTCTAGGATTTATTTTTGGGAAGTTAAAGAGGTCTCCTTCTGGAAGAAGAGGATGCACTGAGTTGCTGGTGAGGTTGGACAGGGCCCTGGTGTCCCCGGTCTCCATCTGCTTTCCTCATCCACAGGACAGAGGGCTTGGTGGACTCCTTTTCTCAGGGACTGGAAAGGTCATACACTGTCAGCAGCAGTGTACTACACGGCATCGAGCCTCGGCTGAAGGACTTCCACCAGCTCCTGCTCAACCCCCCCAAGGTAAATGGCCGTGGCGACTGCTGAGTGCCTTTGGAGGCCTCGCAGGGGAGGTTGATTTGCAGGGAGGAGAACCCACAGCCTGTCCCATAGGAAGCAGAGTGTGGAGTGAATGTGTTCTAAGACAGCCGTTCCCACCCCCCCACTTGAGAAGCACCGGGTAGGTGCCAAAACACATTTTCAGGACTGCTCTCCCAGATCTGCAAGTGCTCTTCTCTGCCTCTGCAGCTGACCTGGAGGTCACCACAGGCCTGGCCTCCAAGTTGGGGGCACCTAGCTAAGGGATGCTGGGCTCCTGAGAGAGGGGACCGGGGGTGGCAGGGGAGGCCCCTTGCCCCGCTCAGCAGCACTGGGCAGTGCGTGGGTCATGTTGAGGAGGGTGAAGCACACAAAGGCTCCTCCTGGCTCAGACTGCCAGCCAGGCGACTGCCCATCCCGTCTCACCCTCCCCAGACACAACGCCCCCCACCCCGCGCTGCGTAGCGCCCTCCTGACCTACAGCTCAGTTCCTCTCACTCGCCACCTTGGTAAGATCCACCTGCCCCCCTAGCGAGCCCTGTGGGGGCTGGGATTCTGTTTTGTCAGCCTGGAGCCTTCAGTGAAGAGAAGGCAGATGCATTATGCTGAGTGTAGGGGATCAGAAAAGACCTGCGGCCCATCTGAGGAGGCATTTCCGTCCGTCTCCCCAAAGTGTGTTCATGGGACACTTGTTAACTTGGTGTTCTGAGGTTGTGTCTGCAGAGGCAGCCCCACTGGGCATCCTCAGTGAGGCATCATGCCAAGGGCTCTGACCTCAGACTGGTGCCGCTGGCCCCATCTTGGACATCTCACCCGCTGAGGTGCACGGCTCTCTGGCCCCACAGGCTCAGACTGGAGTGCCCGTGAGCCATCCTGGGAGCACTCTTCTGAGGCCCTGAGGGGAGCAGCAGCCTCTTCACCCCACTGATCCCTTCATTTCTTCTGGCAGACAGCCCTCCCTGAGGAACCCCCGCCATGCACCTCACCACCCTAGGCTGGGTCCCGGCGTGGACCCCCGCCATGCACCTCACCACCCTAGGCTGGGTCCCGGCGTGGACCCCCGCCATGCACCTCACCGCCCTGGGCGGGGTCCCGGCGTGGACCCCCGCCATGCACCTCACCGCCCTGGGCGGGGTCCCGTCGTGGACCCCCGCCATGCACCTCACCGCCCTGGGCGGGGTCCCGGCATGAGCCCAGAGACTCCAGCAGTGGCCTCATTGCTCACAGGGCCTAACTGGGTGGTACCTTCTGTGTTTGCAGAAGAAAGCGATCCTGACCACCATTGGTGTGCTGGAGGAGCCCCTGGGGAATGCCCGTCTGCATGGCGCCCGCCTCATGGCAGCACTGCTGCACACAAACACACCCAGCATCAACCAGGAGCTCTGCCGGCTCAACACCATGGACTTACTGCTGGTAAGTGGGCCCCTCAGCCCCGCTGCGTGTCTGTGAGCGTGCCGGGCCTGGCCTGTGGACTTGTCGGGAGCCGCAGAGTGGGGCCCCAGCATTTGGACAAAGCTCTGCCAAGGGGAGGTGCCAGTCCCAAGGCTGGACCACAGGTCTCTGGTGGGGCACAGAGCAACAGTGAGGCGTGTCTCAGCTGCAGGCTCACGGGAAGTGACAAGTCTACTGTAGAATTGCCCTGAAAGCAGAAGGCGGATTTCTAGCCCTGTTTGACGGAATGGAGTGACATGTCTACCTCCTTTGTCATGTTCTGACTGAACAACGTAGAACTTACACGGTGGTTATTAAGTATAAAATGTGCTAAAAGAGAAGCTTCCGTCTTCCACAATAGAAGGTCAACCTGGCAGTTTTTGTCAAAGCCAGCGGGCAGTGCTTCTCCATCCTGCAGACGGCCTGCATGATGCTCCAGGTGTCTGGGGAGAGGAAAGGGCAGGCGGTGCTGGTGGGCAGTGCCAGTGAGCAGCCCTGGCTGTGGGCAGCAGGCTCCTCTGCAGAGAGCACAGGGCTGCTCCCCTGAGGGCGAGGGGCACTGCCCTAGTGGGTCCTGTTGGCAGACACAGCCTCCCCTCTTCTGCCTGGCTCTGGGGCTCTGCTGGAATCTCCCTGCAATCTTAGTCCCAGGATGAGCCGGTCTCAGAACTGGGCTGGAAGTGCTGTCTGGCTCAGAAGTTCTGTCAGCATGTAGAAGTTCTGGGGCACTGCTTTGGCTGTGAGATCCCAGGCTGCTTCAGGGAAGCAATTACAAAAGACCTACTTTCCTTTTCCCTCTTCTTTTTTTTTTTTGACACAGTCTTGCTCTACCGCCAGTCTGGAGTGCAGTGGCGCGACCTCGGCTCACTGCAATCTCTGCCTCCTGGGTTCAAGCGATTTTCCTGCCTCAGCCTCCCGACTAGCTGGGATTACAGGCACGCGCCACCACGCCCAGCTAATTTTTTTTGTATTTTTGGTAGAGACAGGGTTTCACCATGTTAGCCAGGATGGTCTCAAACTCCTGACCTCATGATCCACCCGCCTTGGCCTCCCAAAGTGCTGGGATTACAGGCGTGAGCCACTGTGCCCGGTCCCTTCTCCCTCTTTAAAATAATTCTCTCTTCCACTTTCTTCCTGTCTTTTATATTTACTGTGGTAAAATATCATAACATGAACTTGGCTGTTTTAATTATTTTAAGGTGTGTAACTCAGTGCATTCACCATCTTGTACAGCCATTGCCATTATCCATATCTAGAAGTTTTTCATTTTTCCAAACAGAAACTCTCTCTCTGTTAAACACTAACTCCCCATTCATTCTCCCTCTCCACAGCCTCTGGCAAACCACCTTTCTCTTTGTCTCTGACTTGACTATTCTAGGTACAGTTTATGAGTGGAATCGTGAAGTATCTGACTTTGGCTGTTCTAGGTACAGTTTATGAGTGGAATCGTGAAGTATCTGACTTTGGCTGTTCTAGGTACAGTTTGAGTGGAATCGTGAAGTATCTGACTTTGGCTGTTCTAGGTACAGTTTATGAGTGGAATCGTGAAGTATCTGACTTTGGCTGTTCTAGGTACAGTTTGAGTGGAATCGTGAAGTATCTGACTTTGGCTGTTCTAGGTACAGTTTATGAGTGGAATCGTGAAGTATCTGACTTTGGCTGTTCTAGGTACAGTTTGAGTGGAATCGTGAAGTATCTGACTTTGGCTGTTCTAGGTACAGTTTATGAGTGGAATCGTGAAGTATCTGGCTTTGGCTGTTCTAGGTACAGTTTATGAGTGGAATCGTGAAGTATCTGACTTTGGCTGTTCTAGGTACAGTTTGAGTGGAATCGTGAAGTATCTGGCTTTGGCTGTTCTAGGTACAGTTTATGAGTGGAATCGTGAAGTATCTGACTTTGGCTGTTCTAGGTACAGTTTATGAGTGGAATCGTGAAGTATCTGACTTTGGCTGTTCTAGGTACAGTTTATGAGTGGAATCGTGAAGTATCTGGCTTTGGCTGTTCTAGGTACAGTTTATGAGTGGAATCGTGAAGTATCTGACTTTGGCTGTTCTAGGTACAGTTTATGAGTGGAATCGTGAAGTATCTGACTTTGGCTGTTCTAGGTACAGTTTATGAGTGGAATCGTGAAGTATCTGACTTTGGCTGTTCTAGGTACAGTTTATGAGTGGAATCGTGAAGTATCTGGCTTTGGCTGTTCTAGGTACAGTTTATGAGTGGAATCGTGAAGTATCTGACTTTGGCTGTTCTAGGTACAGTTTATGAGTGGAATCGTGAAGTATCTGACTTTGGCTGTTCTAGGTACAGTTTATGAGTGGAATCGTGAAGCATCTGACTTTGGCTGTTCTAGGTACAGTTTATGAGTGGAATCGTGAAGCATCTGACTTTGGCTGTTCTAGGTACAGTTTATGAGTGGAATCGTGAAGCATCTGATCTGACTTTGGCTGTTCTAGGTACAGTTTATGAGTGGAATCGTGAAGTATCTGACTTTGGCTGTTCTAGGTACAGTTTATGAGTGGAATCGTGAAGTATCTGACTTTGGCTGTTCTAGGTACAGTTTATGAGTGGAATCGTGAAGTATCTGACTTTGGCTGTTCTAGGTACAGTTTATGAGTGGAATCGTGAAGCATCTGACTTTGGGCTGTTCTAGGTACAGTTTATGAGTGGAATCGTGAAGTATCTGACTTTGGCTGTTCTAGGTACAGTTTATGAGTGGAATCGTGAAGTATCTGACTTTGGCTGTTCTAGGTACAGTTTATGAGTGGAATCGTGAAGTATCTGACTTTGGCTGTTCTAGGTACAGTTTATGAGTGGAATCGTGAAGTATCTGGCTTTGGCTGTTCTAGGTACAGTTTATGAGTGGAATCGTGAAGTATCTGACTTTGGCTGTTCTAGGTACAGTTTATGAGTGGAATCGTGAAGTATCTGACTTTGGCTGTTCTAGGTACAGTTTATGAGTGGAATCGTGAAGTATCTGACTTTGGCTGTTCTAGGTACAGTTTATGAGTGGAATCGTGAAGTATCTGACTTTGGCTGTTCTAGGTACAGTTTATGAGTGGAATCGTGAAGTATCTGGCTTTGGCTGTTCTAGGTACAGTTTATGAGTGGAATCGTGAAGTATCTGACTTTGGCTGTTCTAGGTACAGTTTATGAGTGGAATCGTGAAGTATCTGGCTTTGGCTGTTCTAGGTACAGTTTATGAGTGGAATCGTGAAGTATCTGACTTTGGCTGTTCTAGGTACAGTTTATGAGTGGAATCGTGAAGTATCTGACTTTGGCTGTTCTAGGTACAGTTTATGAGTGGAATCGTGAAGTATCTGACTTTGGCTGTTCTAGGTACAGTTTATGAGTGGAATCGTGAAGTATCTGACTTTGGCTGTTCTAGGTACAGTTTATGAGTGGAATCGTGAAGTATCTGGCTTTGGCTGTTCTAGGTACAGTTTATGAGTGGAATCGTGAAGTATCTGACTTTGGCTGTTCTAGGTACAGTTTATGAGTGGAATCGTGAAGTATCTGGCTTTGGCTGTTCTAGGTACAGTTTATGAGTGGAATCGTAAAGTATTATCTTTTTGTGACTGACTGATTTCGCTTAGCATTATGTGCCCAAAGCTCATTCAGTACTGTAGTGTATGTCCAAATTTCCTTCGTTTTTAAGGTTGAATAATTACTGTGTGGGGCCCACGTTCTGTCCGTGCATCCATCGGTGGACAGCTGGGTCGCTTCCAGCCTTGGCTGTTGAGAATAAGGCTGCTGTGTATGTGGGTGTGCAAATACGTGTTTGAGTCCTTCCTTTCAGTTCTTTTGGATAAATACCTACGAGGCCAGGTCATGTGACAGTTCCATGGTTAATTTTTGAGGCCAGACCTTTCCACAGTGGCTGCACCATTTTATCCTCCTGTCAGCAAAGGCTCCCCTTTCTCCACATCCTCACCCTCATCCCGCCGACACTTGTCTTCCTTCTCATGATGGTCATCTGATGTGGATGTGAAATGGTGTGTCCGTGTGGCTGATGCTCGTCATCTGATGTGCGTGTGGAGCGGTGTCTCCGTGTGGTGCGTGTGGAGCGGTGTCTCCGTGTGGTGCGTGTGGAGCGGTGTCTCCGTGTGGTGCGTGTGGAGCGGTGTCTCCATGTGGCTGATGCTCGTCATCTGATGTGCATGTGGAACGGTGTCTCCGTGTGATGAGTGATGTTGAACATCTTCTCCTGCTCGTTGGCCATGTGAATAGCTTTGTTGGAGAAATGTCTATTCAACCTTCCTTTGACCATTTTTGAATTGAGTTGTTTTTTTTGTTTGTTTGTTTTAGAAGTTCTTTACATATCCTGGATATTAATCCTTTATCAGATATACCCAAATATTTTCTTTGGGTTATCTTTTTACATAAAAAAATTTTTTAGACATAGGGTCTTGCGGTACAGTGATCGTAGCTCCCTGTAACCCTGAACTCTTGGGTTCAAGTGACCCTCCCACCTCAGCCTCCTGCGTAGCTGGAACTGCAGGTGTGCGTCACCACATCCAGCTAATTTATATATTTTTTGTGGAGATGGGGCCCCACTGTGTTGATCAGGCTGTTTTTGAACTCCTGACTTACAGAGTGCTGGAATTAATAGGCGTGAGCCACCAGCCCCCTGCCTTTACTCCTTTGACACACAAGTTTTAAATTTTGGTGAAATGCAATTTTCTTTTTTTTCTTTGTTGCCTGTGCTTTCGGTGTCATATCCAAAAAAGTCATTTCCAAATCAGTATCATGAAACTTTTCTTCTGTGCTTCCTTCGAAAAGTTTTATGTTTTCTCTCTGATGTTTAGGTCTTTGATCCATTTTGAATTAATTTTTGTATCTGGTGTAAGATAAGGGTCCAGCTTCATTCTTTTACATGGGGTTATCGAGTTTTCCCAGCACTTGTTGAAGACGGTCCTAGGCCAGGCACGGTGGCTCACGCCTATAATCTCAGCACTTTGGGAGGCCAAGGCAGGCAGATCACCTGAGGTCAGGAGTTCGTGACCAGTCTGGCCAACATGGCACAACTCCGTCTCTACAAAAAATATAAAAATTAGCCAGGCGTGGTGGCGGCGCCTGTAATCCCAACTACTTGGGAGGCTAAGGCAGGAGAATCACTTGAACCCGGGAGGCGGAGGTTTCAGTGAGCCGAGATTGCGCCACTGCACTCCAGCCTGGGTGACAGAGTAAGATTCCGTTTCAAAAAAAAAGAAACACTGTCCTTTCTCCCATGAATGGTCTTGGCCTAATTGTTAAAAAACCAGCTGGCTGGCCGGGCGCGGTGGCTCACGCCTGTAATCCCAGTACTTTGGGAGGCTGAGGCAGGTGGATCATGAGGTCGGGCGATCGAAACCATCCTGTAACATGGTAGTTTACCATGAAACCTCATCTCTACTAAAAATACAAAAAAAGTAGCCAGACGTGGTGATGGGCGCCTGTAGTCCCAGCTACTCGGGAGGCTGAGGCAGGAGAATGGCATGAACCCGGGAGGTGGAGCTTGCAGTGAGCTGAGATCGCGCCACTGCACTCCATCCAGCCTGGGCAACAGAGCGAGACTCCGTCTCAAAAAAACAAACAAAAAAAAAAACAGCTGGCCGTGTGTGCAGTGGTTTCTTTCCGGACTCTCTGTTCTATTTTGTTGTTTTATATGTCTGTCCTTATGCCAGTGCCCCACTATTTTGGTGACTGTAGCTTTGTAGTAAGTCATAAGTGTGAGTTTTCCAACTTTGTTCTTTTTCAAGATTGTTTTGGCTATTCAAAGTCGTCCCTTGAGATTCTGTATGAATTTGGGGATGGGTTTTTCGATTTTTGCAAAAATACTGTTGAGATTTTGGGAGGGATTGCATTGAATTCATAGATCACTTTGGGTAATACTGTCTTCTTAACAATATTAAGTCTTCAATCCATGAACACAGATGTCTTCCTATTTATTTATTTATATTTTTGAGACAGAATCTCACTCTGTTGCCCAGACTGGAGTGCAGTGGTGCAATCTCGACTCATCGCAACCTCCGCCTCCTGGGTTCAAACAAGGCTCTTGCCTCAGCCTCCCGAGTAGCTGGGACTACAGGCGCCCCCCACCACGCCCGGCTAATTTTTTGTATTTTTAGTAGAGATGGGGTTTCACCGTGTTAGCCAGGATGGTCTTGATCTCCTGACCTTGTGATCCACCTGCCTTGGCCTGCCAAAGTGCTGGGATTACAGGCATGAGCTACCGTGTCCGGCCTAGGTCTTTAAATTCTTGTAGCAGTGTTTTGTAGTTTGCAGTATACGGATCTTTTATCTCCTTGACTTAATTCTTTTGGATGCTATCATATATAAAATTGTTTTCTTACCTTCCTTTTTGGATTATTCAGTGCTAGTGTATGGAAATGCAACTGCTTTTTTGTGTGTCAATTTTGTATCCTAGAACTTTGCTGAATTTGTTTATTATCTTTAGCAATTTATGTGGAATATTTAGAATTTTCTGTGTGTAAGATCATATCAGGCCGGGTGTGGTGGCTCACGTCTGTAATCCCAGCACTTTGGGAGGCCTAGATGGGAGGATTGCTTGAACCCAGGAGTTTAAGACCAGCCTGGGCAACATAGTGAGACCTTGTCTCTACAGAATAAATGGGAATAAAAATTAGGCAGGTGTGGTGGCACAGATCTGTAGTCCCAGCTATTCAGGAGACTGAAGAGGGAGGATCGCTTGAGTCTGGGAGGTCAGGGCTGCAGAGCCAAGATCACGCCACTGTGTGCACTTCAGCCAGGACAACAGAGCAAAACCCTTGCTAAAAAAAAATCATGTCATTTGGGAACAAAGATAATTTTACTTTTGCCTTTACCATTTGGATGCCTTTTCTTTCTATTTCTTGCCTAATTGCTCTGGCTAAGACTTCTAAGAGAAGATTGAATAGAAGCGGTGAGAGGGGGCATCCTTGCCTTGCTCCTGATCTTAGAGAAGTTTTCAGTCCTTCAGTATTGAATGTGTTGTCAGCTGTGAGCTTCTCATAGGTGCCTTTATCATACTGAAGATAGTTCCTTCTATTCCTTTATCATACTGAAGATGGTTCCTTCTATTCCTTTATCATACTGAAGATGGTTCCTTCTATTCCTTTATCATACTGAAGATGTTTCCTTCTATTCCTTTATCATAATGAAGATGTTTCCTTCTATTCCTTTATCATACTGAAGATGGTTCCTTCTATTCCTTTATCATACTGAAGATGTTTCCTTCTATTCCTTTATCATACTGAAGATGTTTCCTTCTATTTCTAGTTTGAGTGTTTGATCAAGAAAGTACGTTGATTTTTTTTTTTTTTTTTTTGAGACAGAGTTTCACTCCTGTTGCCCAGGCTGGAGTGTGGTGGCGTGATCTCGGCTCACTGCAGCCTCTGCCTCCTGGGCTCAAGCGATTCTCCTGCTTCAGCCTCCTGAGTAGCTGAGATTACAGGTGCCCACCACCACGCCCGGCTAATTTTTGTATTTTCAGTAAAGACGGGTGTCACCACGTTGGCCAGGCTGGTCTTGAACTCCTCACCTCAGGTGATCCACCCTCCTCAGCTTCCCAAAGTGCTGGGATTACAGGCGTGAGCCACCGCACCCGGCCGTATGTGGAATTTTATCAGATTTTGTTTGTATGAGTTGAGGTATCATTTGGCTTCTGTCCTTTACCCTGTTAATGTCGTATATCGATTGATATTCATATGTGGATCCATCTTTGCATTTGAGGAGCAAATCCCACTTTATCCTGGTATATAATTTTTTGTTTGTTTGTTTGTTTTGTTTTGTTTTGTTTTGTTTTTGAGACGGAGTCTCATTGTCGCCCAGGCTGGAGAGCAGTGGCCGGATCTCGGCTCACTGCAAGCTCCGCCTCCCAGGTTTACACCGTTCTCCTGCCTCAGCCTCCGGAGTAGCTGGGACTACAGGCGCCCGCCACCTCGCCCGGCTAGTTTTTTGTATTTTTTAGTAGAGACGGGGTTTCACCATATTGGCCAGGCTGGTCTCGATCTCCTGATCTCGTGATCCGCCCGTCTCGGCCTCCCGAAGTGCTGGGATTACAGGCTTGAGCCACCGCGCCCGGCCTGTAATTCTTTTGATAAGATGCTAAGTTGGGTTTGCTGGTATTTTGCATCCATGTTCATACGGAATATTGGTTTGTAGTTTTCTTTTCTTGTAGTGTCCTTGTCTGGCTTTGGCATCGGGGTAATGCTGTCCTCACAGAATGAATTAGAAAATGTTCTCTCCTCTTCAGTGTGTTTGAAGAGTTTGAGAAGGATTGGTGTTAGTTCTTCTTTAAACGTGTGGTAGAACTCATCGCCAGGACATGAAAAACAAGCGGCAGCAAAATAAATGTTCGGTAGAACTTCCCAGCAAAGTCATCTTGTCTGGGCTTTTCTTTCTTGAGAGGTAGGTCTGACCCCATGTTATAGATGAGGTAACACAGTCAAGCCTTCTCCAGAGTTGCTCAAGGTCACGTGGGCAGAGAAGGTGAAGCTGAGATTTAGGAGCGTGTTCCTGTGGAGAAGAACATGAAGCAAATGAGCCTCCCGCCTTTCTCTAGCTCCAACCCTACTGTGTGGAACCAGGGGCTCAAGCTCGAATCCTGGTGTGGAATATATACCTCCCCCCATTCCCCTCCCCACACAGTCCTCCTCCTCCTCCATGGAGGCGGAAGAGGGTCTGGGACACAGGCTGCCGTGGCCCCTGGAATGTAAGAGGCAACAGTGGGGGGTGAGTGGGTCAGACCTATGTCCCCCTCTCTGTCCTCGTCTGGAAGGGGCTACATGGGAGGTGAGAGACAGCAGCTGTCCTCGCTCTGCCACCTCTGTCCCCAGGGGAGTGCCTAGGTGGCCAGAGCCTCCTCTGGGCTTCAGCCCATGCTGCTTAGGTCTGGGCTCCCTTAAGGGGTGTCTGGATATGCCCCTCCCAGTCTCATGTTTGTGTGGTGGACGATGTGCACACGCCTGCCCATCCTGGGTGGAATCCTCATGTGCTCGAGAGTCTAACACACTTCCGGTAACTCACAAGAAAGGCAGAATCATAAAGGAACTTTTCACATACTTAGAACTGAAGAAGAATAAAAATACTACTCAGCAAAATGTGTAGAATGTAGTTAAAGTTGATTGTATACGGGGAAATGTAGCCTTTAAAGACAGACTGGAAAAGAAGAAAGGCTGCAAATTAATGAGTTAAGCTTCCAACTTAAGGACAAAAGAAGCTCATGCCTGTCATCCCAGCACTTTGGGAGGCTGAGGCGGGCAAATCACCTGAGGTTGGAAGTTCAAGACCAGCCTGACCAACATGGCAAAACCCTGTCTCTACTAAAAATAGAAAAATTAGCTGGACATGGTGGCGGGCACCTGTAATCCCAGCTACTCGGGAGGCTGAGGCAGGAGAATCACTTGAACCCAGGAGGTGGAGATTGCAGTGAGCCGAGATCGCGCCACTGCACTCCAGCCTGGGAATAGAGCAAGACTCCATCTCAAAAAAAAAAAAAAAAAAAAGAAATAAACCCGCAGAAAGTAGAAAGAAGGTGATGACTCAGATCGGAGCAGAGACCGATGGACACCCACAGGCAGGAGACAGACGTGCCCGTGGCTACCACAGGCAGGAGACGGAAGTGCCCGTGGCTATTTGAATTTGAAGAAGCTCCTTAACAGAGAGATGAGCCACAGGAAAACGCCTAAAACTCCTTCCTGGCTGCCCAGAGACTACTCGTGAGGAGTTAGGACGCCACCTTTAGGAAGGGTTTCCCTCCCCTTTGTGGTGTAGCCGGCAGGAGAAAACCGACCTAAGAACTGTCTTCTGTCCTCTTTACCCAGGACTTGTTCTTTAAGTACACCTGGAATAACTTTCTGCACTTCCAAGTGGAACTCTGCATAGCCGCTATTCTCTCCCACGCTGCCCGCGAGGATAGGACAGAAGCCAGCGGGTCCGAGAGCAGGGCGGAGCCTCTGCATGAGAACGGGAACCGGAGCCTGGAGACCCCCCAGCCTCCTGCCAGCCTCCCTGACAACACAATGGTGACCCACGTGAGTCCAAGCAGCATCCAGCTTATCAGCGCCAGCTGCGCCCCACTCAGACCGCGTCCACGTCAGCGCTGACGTGTGCCGGACCTTGCTGTGCAGCTGACACGGGGGCAGGGCTTGGAAAAGGGTCCCCAGGTGTCGGTCAGAGGCTCGGAGACAGTGGGCTTTGGGCTTGAGTGGGGCTTGCAGGTCTCATTGCCACCTGCTTTCAGCAGGGCACTGGTGCCTTCTGTGTGCAGGCCTGGCAGGGGTTAGCACTGGATAAGATGAGTCCAGTCTGGCCTCCACCTGGAGGCCCGGAGAATAAATGCCCAGGGGGCAGCAGTGTCAGTGATGAGGAATAAATGCCCAGGGGCCAGCAGTGTCAGTGATGGGAACCGCATGGTGGGGAGAGGGTGTTGAGGGATCTGCAGGCCAACCAGGGACCGTCACCCAGATAGCAGGGCCACGGGTATATCGTAGTGTGAGGTGGAGCCCAGGACAAACATCTCAGGTACAAGAAGTGATCTGTGTCAGGGCCTGGAGGTGAGAGAAAGTGCTGAGGACAAACAGCCCTATTGTTCCCTCTGGACACGGAGGAAGAAGGTAGGAGAGTGACCGAAGTCGGGGGCAATTGAGAGACGGGGAGAAGGCCCAGGGGAAGGCAAGGGTCAGGGGGCAATTCCAGGAGTCAGAGGAGAAGGGAGAGGGTCCTTTTCTCAGGCTTCATCTTCAGGGCGCTCAGCAGTATGAGCTGCTGAATAGCACCCTCCTCTGGTGTTTGGTGAGGACCAC
The DNA here is from genome assembly GCF_024542745.1 of Macaca thibetana thibetana. Classification (NCBI taxonomy): domain Eukaryota; kingdom Metazoa; phylum Chordata; class Mammalia; order Primates; family Cercopithecidae; genus Macaca; species Macaca thibetana. Next base: position 371,034 of record NC_065587.1, on the reverse strand, counting down.
GGAGGCTGAGGCTGTGCGTGTGCAGCAGTTAAGGGCCTGCAAAGTCCACACAGACGTGGTGGCCGCCAGCCAGCCCTGCGCAGTCCAGGGATGGGTGGAGGGGTGCATGCCTCCTTCAGACCCTGACTCGCTCTGCCCCCCACCCCACCCACCAGCTGTTCCAGAAGTGCTGCCTGGTGCAGAGGATCCTGGAGGCCTGGGAAGCCAATGACCACACACAGTAAGAGCCACTCGGACATGGAGGGACCCAGCCTGGCCAGTCAGGGATGCAGAGACGCACCTCACTCAAGCCCTGGCGGCACTGCGTGCAGGACTGCAGGATCGGGCGGAGTGTCGGGTGTGCGATGCGGCCCCACACTCTGGGGCTGCCGTGCAAGGGGCCCTCCTACTGGGTGGACAGCTGCAAATACTACTTGGGGAGGGGACACGGGGAGCTGACAGGAAGCGGTCCCGTCCCCACCAGGCACCTGCTCTGGCCCCCGCCCAACCTGGTTTGCCTAGGCTTTGCCAAACTCTTGCGGGTCCCCTGTCCATTCCTGATCTTCCCCAAGAACTCAGGCCCTCCGTCAGCACTCACACACGGGGACACATTATTTTGGTCTTTCCGTGTCTGCTGCTTAATGGGTGCTCCCTCTGGTCAGAACACATGTCTTGCTTATTGTCCTGGGCCCAGAGCCATCTCCACCCATTGGTTGTCCTGCTGGGAGCTTTCTGGCTCTGGGCGATGTGAGGAGGGACTCACGGAAGCTGGGAGGGGTCTGAGTGCAGCTGTGGGGAAGCAGAGGCTGAGCTGGGCTGCACAGCATGGAGGTCCTGCCCGCCCCTCCCTGCAGGGTGCTGAGCCTGAGCTTTGTAGCTGACAGGGTGCGCTCACCTCCTGTGCCACTGCTGCCACCAGCAGGGCTTAGGCCATGCCACGGCCTTTCTGCCTCCATTTCCCTGTCTGTAAAATGGGGTGAGAGCAGTGTCTGTCTCCTCGTCTGTCTCAGGGCACTTTTGGTGGTGAGGTTGGGGTGAGCCTCTGCATGTGGCAGGTGCTGCTCAAACAGAAGTGTCCTGGAGGCAGGGCCAGGGGCGCGAGCGCTGGGCAGAGGCCAGGCACTTGCTCTGGAAGTGAACCTGGAGGCCTCTGCCACTTGGTTCTCTGGGTCGTGGGTCTGGCAAGGTCAGGACTAGGAGGCCGCCCTGATGGTGCCTGTTGCTTTCAGGGCAGCGGGTGGCATGAGACGTGGGAACATGGGCCACCTCACGCGGATCGCCAACGCGGTGGTACAGAACCTGGAGCGGGGCCCTGTGCAGACGCACATCAGCGAGGTCATCCGAGGTGAGCCCCCAACCCGGTCATCCTGCTGGTCATGGGCACCGGGGCCCCAAAGGAGCTGCCGCCTGAGGCTGCCCTCTGCCCGTCAGCAGGTGCTGACTGCACTGACAGTGAGAGACCCCGCCGCCACCTCTGTGCTCTCACTTCACACATCAGATATCTCCTCGGGGGGCCTGGGTCTCATGTGTCAGTTCTGTTGGGCGGACTGTGGAGACCCTGCCAGGCGTCAGCATGTGGCACAAGAGACAGTCCTGCCGGGGCAGTTGGTGACTCCGGAGCTGGTGCTCAGAAGCCATTAGCACCGCCAGGCTCCTTGCATCTGATGGAGCCCTGCCTGGCTGGGCTGTCCTGGCCGTGTGCTCTGCACTCAGGTGATTGGAGAGTCTCATTCTCACTCAGGTGTGAGACTTCCTAGCACAAGTCTCAGGAGAGCAGGTAGCAGCCTGTTTCTTAAGAACACAGTGGGTTAGATGGGCACAGGCACAGCACATGTGTGGCAGAGGCGGGCCCAGCTGTGGCCCCTCCTCCCTATACCTGTGTAAGGTGAAGAAGCTCTGGATAGTCCTCCCTGCACCCCAGGACCATAGTGAGGGGTCTCCTGGGTTGGGCTCCATTAGGCCCTGGCGAGGTCAGGCCCACCGGCTGCCGTCATAAATAATAAAAGGGCAGGAGGAGCTTCCCCACATCCTGGAGGGCAAAGCACATGGGTAGAGGTCGAGGCCAGGGACGGCTCCCCGGGGCAGAGGCAGTTTAGGGAGGCGAGGGGCAAGCAGGAAGCCCTTGGGTCATCCCACACGATCTCCAGATGTGAGTCCTTCCAGGGCTCTGACCTCCCCGGAAAAACAGACAGGACACGTGCCCCGGCCTGTGGGCTGCTGCTGAGTTTGGGCCTGTGAGGCCGGGAGGAGGAGGCCGGCGTGGGGCGGGGAGGAGGAGGCCGGCGTGGGGCCGGGAGGAGGAGGCCGGCGTGGGGCGGGGAGGAGGAGGCCGGCGTGGGGCCGGGAGGAGGAGGCCGGCGTGGGGCCGGGAGGAGGAGGCTGGCTGCTTTCTTAGATTCTGTTCCGCGGCTTCTCATTTCTGGGAGTTCCTCACCGTGGGCTTCCGCACCAACAGACTTGGAACTTGGATGCCCATTGGGGTCTCGGTAGGAGCAGATGTACCCACCACACTGCCCACAGTTGCTGCACCTCAATCTCAGTGTGGCCCCAGGTCCCTCCAGACACGCGGCTGTGCTGCCTCCTTCCCATCCAGCAAAGCCCGTGCTTCAGGCCCTCAGACGGACTGACCGCGGTAGCAGCGCCCCATCCTCCTGGACCCACGATGCACCTGCTGTAGCTCCTGGGTGCCTTGCGCCATCTGCACGGGGTCTCCCAGGGCTCACCAGGCAGCACTTCCCTTGCAGGGCTCCCTGCGGATTGCCGTGGCCGCTGGGAGAGCTTCGTGGAGGAGACACTGACGGAGACGAACCGCAGGAACACTGTGGACCTGGTGAGGAGGCTCGAGGCTGCCCCCTCGGCATGTGCACGGTGCTGGGACGCCGTCCGACGCTCCTGCCTTTGCCCTGAGGCAGAGGCCAAGGGAGGCACAAGGGCCGCACACCTGCCTGCTCCTGTTGCACGCGGCGCCCCTGCGTAGCCCGCAAGTGTGCAGTGTGTCCTCTGGGCTGGTGTCCATAACAGAGACCCTGTCCTGTGCCACACCAGGGCTGGGTCTCTGAGGACCTCTGTGCAGAGCCGGTGTTGGCCTCAGTTCCCTTCCCTCCCACTCCAGGAGCTGTAGCTTATTGGCAGAGGGCTCCTTTTGCCTGAGACCCACAACCTGCCCCCTGCACATGGAGGTTGGGCCGTCACGGGGCCTTGGCCTCACCTGGGCACCTTACACAACACGGCCTCTGGGGCCCAGAGATCTGACGAGTGACGTGCTGGGCGGGGTCTGGGAGCCCTGGGCTGGGCAGGGTCCTGGGCGCTGGGCTGGGTGGGATCTGGGGCGCTGGGCTGGCTCACACGCCCACCCCATCTGGCCTGTGTTTTAGGTGAGCACTCACCACCTTCACTCCTCGAGTGAGGACGAGGACATTGAGGGTGCTTTCCCTAACGAGCTGTCCCTTCAGCAGGTGAGGGCGTGGCCGGCACCTGTGTGCGCTGCGCTTGGTCCTCCAGACGAGTCTGATGGCATCTCACTAGCAAAGGGGAGAGGGGGCTCGTCTCCGAGCACGTATGGGGCGGGGTGGGTCTGAGGGGAGAACCCCAAAGTCACTCCACCTTGATGAGAGCGCTGAGAACACAGCAGATGGACTCCAAAGTCAGAATATGGGGCGTATCTCAGATGTGACCGCAGCGGGCGCGCAGCCTGAGTTTCGGTAGAATCGTGAGCCCTGAACGGTCAGAGTTTACTGCCGGCTTTTGCTGGAGGAGAAGCTCCTGAACAACTAGAGAGCCTGTGGTTCCAAAGAACAGCCTCCAGGCCTGAGGCTGCTCCATGACTGGTGTCCCTGCCTCCCTCCCTCCCAGGCCTTCTCTGACTACCAGATCCAGCAGATGGCAGCCAGCTTCGTGGATCAGTTTGGCTTCAATGATGAGGAGTTTGCAGACCAGGACGACAACATCAAGTGAGTCTGCTTGGACGCCCGTCCTCGATGCTGGGGTCCCACGGGGGCAGCTCCCTGAGGCCTTGCCAGGAGTGCGGCCTGATGTCCCTAGTGAGCACCAGGGGGGGAGAACTGCGGCCCCAGATGAGCAGTGAGGGGGCAGGAGCGCTGAGACCACCCTCCTTGCTCTTGCAGTGCCCCGTTTGACAGGATTGCAGAGATTAACTTCAACATCGACGCTGACGAGGACAGTGTGAGCCAGCGGGGCTGTGTGGCACTGTGCGGGGCTGTGTGGCGTGCGGGCACCCTTTTCCCAGGCAGCTCAGGCCGCGCCCATGGCTCGGTCTGCCATGGGCCTGTGGTCTGCCGTGGGCCTGTGTGGTGGGGCTGGGGGAGGCCCCTCTGTGGAGCTCGGAACAGTCGCTTTCCTTGCCCCTCCCCATCCTGCCCTCCAGCCCGGGGCTCCCACATCCTGAACTAAGTCCCTCTGGGAGCCCTTTGGGGAGAGCACCTCCTGTCTCCCCCAGACCCTCTGGAAACTGACCTTGGCGTTTTACTCGGCAGCCCAGCGCAGCTCTGTTTGAGGCCTGCTGCAGCGACCGCATCCAGCCCTTTGATGACGATGAGGACGAGGACATCTGGGAGGACAGTGACACTCGCTGTGCCACCCGGGTGATGGCCAGAGCCAGGTGCGGGGCCCGCCCATCCCCCAGAGCCTCTGCCGAGGAGGTGCAGCCACCAGAACACCCGTCAGACGCCCCGACGCCCTGCTGCTTGTTAACTCTGGCTCGCAGAGCAGGCTCACCTGTCCTGCAAGTTCTGGGGCCCAACGCAGCGGGTGACCCTGAGGAGCCCGGAGCTGAGGCCTAGAGCCACTCCTGCTCCTCTCTCGAGATGATCTGTGCTCACTCTCAGCCCCGAGCCTGGGGCCGTCACTAACCCTCAACCTTAGGCGTCCATCCTGGGCCACCAGGCATCTGACTCTGAGTCTCCCCCAGGTTTGGAGCCCCCCATGCTTCAGACAGCTGCTCAAAGAATGGCCCAGAGCACGGAGGCCAGGACGGGAAGGCGAGCTCAGAAGCACACGGAGATGCACCTGGGGCAGGTGCCCCCCCGGCCCCTGGGAAGAAGGAAGCCCCCACTGTGGAGGGTGACTCAGAAGGTGGCGCTGGGGGCCGGGGCTGTGGGTGTTGGGGATAGGACATGGTACCCTGGCCTGGGTGTTGTGGAAGCTTCATTTGGGGCTCACTGTGGCCTGGAGCCTGCATCCCCAGCTCTTTCCCAGCCATCCTGAGTAGGGGTCTGTGCTGCCCTGTGCCCGGCACAAGGTGGTCTCCTGGCCCTGCCTCTTGATTGTGGTCACTCAGCCATGTTGCCAAGGCTGGTGGGTGGTGTCCACCTAGTCTTCATCGTCCACCCGGCCCCCACAAAATTGGGCAAGGGCCTGACGCCCTCCCCAGCACAGCAGCTCAGGCCGGCCGCCACCCTCACAGCCTACGTCTGTGGCAGGAGCTGGTCCACCTCACAGGCCGCATGGCTGATAAGACCCCTCTCCTTACCCCTGCCCTGGAGGCAGCACTGAGGCACTCAGGACTGTGGGCGGGGGGGACAGGAATCTGCGGCACTCAGGACTTTGGGCGGGGGGGACCGGAATCTGTGCGGCACTCAGGACTTTGCAGGGGGACAGGAATCTCTGTTAGGAGGTGCTGAGCTCTTAGCTGAGGCTGACGGAGCAAGGGTGACACCCTGGGGAAGCACGAACATCCCAGATAGGAGGGAGGCACCCCATCCTCGAGGCCAGGGAGGGGCCAGTGGTGCTCGGTGAGCTGCCGTCTCTGTCGGTTGCGTTCCTGGCTAGGGCAGGGCAGTGGTGTCACCTCCACGGTCAGTTCAGCCCTGCTGGAGGCCTGGGGCCCCTCAGGCGCCTCCCTGAGCCTCGGGTCACATGCCCCATAGGTGTTGGCAGCTTGTCAGGACCCTCAAGCTGCCCCGTTGCTCTCTGAGGGGCTGATGCGCACTGCCCAGCCCTCCCTCCTGGATCAGCTCCATGTTCCTGTCAACCTCTGTGGGGCCCCTGGGGTGGGGGTGCTGCCTTCCCTTTGCCTGCAGCACCCCAGGCAGGCCTGCCCACACCTGACCCGTGTCTCCCCCAGCAGGCGCCATGTGGACGGCAGTGTTTGATGAGCCAGCGAACTCGACACCCACAGCCCCAGGAGTGGTGAGGGACGTGGGTGCCAGTGTGTGGGCAGCTGGCACCTCAGCTCCAGAGGAGAAAGGCTGGGCCAAGTTCACCGACTTCCAGCCCTTCTGCTGGTAACAAATGCGCTGGCAGGAGGGGGCCGTGCCAGGAAGTGCCCGTCAGGGTCAGGAGGCGCCCGTCCCCCGGGACTGACCCTGTCCTCGTGCTTGCCTGCAGCTCCGAGTCAGGGCCCAGGTGCAGCTCTCCAGTGGACACAGAACGCAGCCGGGCTGAGGGCAGCCGGAGCCAAGGCCCTGAGAAAGCCTGTGAGTAGGAGTAGTGCAGGCAGCACCCAGGCTCCTGCAGAGGCCCAGCCTTGCCCAGTTTAAGGCCTGAGGCCAGCTGGCCGCCCTCCTTGGGGGCAGTGGGAGGTGGTGGCCAGGGCCCCGCATGCTGCTGGGCCTCTGGTGACGTTGGGGTTTGATACAGCAGTGGGACTGGAGCAGCCACGTGTAGATGGGGAGGCCCCCAGGGGGAGGCAGCAAGGCCATCGGGCTGGCCCAGAGTCCGGTCTGAGTAGGTGGCACAGCCCAGGCCTGCAGCCCGAGTTCCGGCGAGCAGCCCCGGGACCCCAGTATTGAGATGTATGTGGGTGGGGTGCTGGCAGGAAGCCGTTCTGGGGCCTGATCAGAGCCCCTGGCCCCCAGCCCCCTAGTCAGGCTCAGAAGCTGCCCCAGATAAGGCTGAGAGCTCCAGGAGAGTGACAGCTGGCTGCCAACACTGGTGTCCCAGGTGCTTGAAGGAGCTGTGGCAGGACCATATGAGGCGGAGCGGGCCCCTCCCTGAGCCTGTGTCCTCCTGTGAGACCAAGGCGTGTTGCCCTGTATCATGGGGGAGGCAACAGGGTTGCTTGTGTGGAGACCCCATGGCAGGTGCGTGAGCCTGTCTGCCTCATCATGCGGCTCTCACACAGGCACACGTGTGCAGGCAACAGGCTGCATGTGAGAGGCCACATGTATGGGGGCCCTATGGCCAGGGTGGCCGTGCCCTGTGGCCCCTCCTGCCTCACTGGACAGCACAGGCCTCCTCCTTTGCAGTCAGCCCAGCTTCTCCATGTGCCTGGAACGTATGTGTCACCAGGAAGGCCCCCCTGCTGGCCTCTGACAGCAGCTCCTCTGGGGGCTCCGACAGCGAGGACTACCAGAAGGCAGCGAGTGCCGTGGATGCCGTGAGCAGGAGTCCTGGCCGGGAGGCCCCCCCGCGGCCCACAGGGGCCAGGACAGAGGAGGCTGTCGGCAGGTGTGTGGGGCGTGGGGAGCGGGGCGGGCCTGCCCAAGTGCAAAGGGTGTGGCTTCCAGGCTGTCCCCAGGTCTCAGCTCCCCCCAGAGCAGGCCGAGGCCAGGCCAGAGTCTTCCCCACACTGCTTCCCCCATGGCCCTGTGGCCCTCAGAGGCTGGCTCGGGGTGGTGGTGCCTGTGACCCTCAGAGGCTGGCTCGGGGGGTGATGCTCAGGGTGATGCTGCACATTAAGTGGAGCCGGATGGGAGGAGGGTGGGGCTCGTTTCTTGGACAGAACATCTGTGTTCTCCGTTGTGAGTGGTTAAGACAAGAAGACAGGGCCTGGGTGTCCCAGACAGTCCTCCAGGGACGTGGGGGAGCAGCCCCTACCCCAGATCCCGGTTGGAGAGAACAGCCCAGCTCTTGGGGCTCTGGGCCTGGCTGAGCCGCCTGGGATCTGGGTACCCTGGTGGTCAGGGAGGGGCACAGACTTTAAGTCCGGCAGGCGAGCGGGCATCTGTGGAGCTCACACAGACCTCGCCCGCTGCGCCCCTTCCACGGGAGGCCTGTGATTCCCAGACGCCTCAGAAGCAGGACAGTAGAATGGGGGCGGGGGCCTCAGGACTGCATTTGGGGGGTCCAGACCCTGAGAGTTGGAGGCAGCTTGCAGGTGGGCAGAGGCCCAGGCTCCCTTGAGCCCCCAAGAGCCATTCCTGGGGAGAGAGTGGAGAGGGAGGCACTCCCTGTGAGGAGGCTGGCGTCTGGCCGGCCCCTCCAGCAAGCTGAACCCCATCCATCCCTCCACAGGAAGAAGGTCCCTGGCATTCTTCAGTGAACAGATACCTCTCTGGCCTCTGGGGTCAGGGGGTGGGAGATTAGCAGGAGGGCAGGACAGATGGGGTAGATGCCAGGGCCAGGTAAACCTAAGGGGGAGGGTAGGACTGGGCTTGACGGGGGGACGAGGGTGCACCCGGCAAGGGTACAGCTGTGCAAAGGCCCTGGGGCCTGAGCTCCCAGTAGGTCCAGGCAACAGTGGGGAAGTCCTTGGATTGGATTCCTCTAGGAGGGGACGAGGTGCCTGTCGCCTGGTGGTACATCCCAGTCCCTCCTGGCTCCGTGGTTGTGAAGGGCCTCAGCCTGCATGCGTCTCCCCTGTGCTGCCCTCCCCTCACATGTGGAGCAGGTCTGACACCTCAGAGGGTCCTGCTCGCTGACCCCCAGCAGTCCTGGAAGGTCTGTGTGGTACTGGGGCTCCAGGCATCTCCCCCAGCCAAACTGCAAGCTCAGCGCCGGGCTGGTCTCCCCGCCCTGTTGACCGGCAGGCCCCGTCTGTGCTCACAGCTTCTCCCCTTGTTTGGCCACCCTGTCCTCAGGGCATCTGCAGCAAGTGGGGGGCACAGCACGGGAAACGGGGCCAACGCCACAGCAGTGGATGTCCCGATGCCAAAGTCACTGGGAAGCCCAGGCCAGAGCCCCTCAGGTTGAAAGTCATACAGAGTTCCTGCGTGGGCTTCATTCCTTCTTAAAAGTTTAGTCACTGAAAATAATTTTTTGTTTGTGTTTTTGTTTTTGAGATGGAGTCTTGTGCTGTTGCGCTGAGCAGTGACCGCACTCAGCCTAGTCACTGAAATTCTTAACAGTCTTTACCCAGCCAGGCACAGTAGCTCACGCCTGTAATCCCAGCACTTTAGGAGGCCGGGGCAGGTGGATCACGAGGTCAGGAGTTCCAGACCAGTCTGGCCAATATGGTGAAACCCGTCTCTACTAAAAATACAAAAATTAGCCGGGCGTGGTGGCGGGCGCCTGTAGTCCCAGCTACTCGGAAGGCTGAGGCAGGAGAATCGCTTGAACCAGTGAGCCGAGATCGCACCGCTGCACTCCGGCCTGGGTGTCAGAGACTGTCAACCAAAACAAACCTTTACCCACTTTTCCTAAACAACCCGTAAAAAGCTTTGTTCTGAAAAGTGGGGAATATCATTGTGCAAAGTAAGTTGCTTTTTTCCACGGGGCTGTCTGCATAAAACTTGACACTTAGAGCTGTGCCTGCACTGTCCTGGCGGCCCAGCCTGCAGGTGAGCTCCTCGCACCCCCGCCCGGCCTGAGCGCCCCTCGCTGGGTCAGACACTCAGTGTCCTCGCCCTGCAGGAGGCCAGAGGGCTCATCTGCTGCTCGTGGCCAGGCTGGGCCTTGGGGTGCCTGACTCCCTCCAGAGCAAGCCCCTTAGATGCCCAGCAGGATCCTCTTTCCCCTCCCATCCCTCCGGCGGTTTCCCCACACTGTGCCCAGTGTAAGGCTCAGCACAGGATCTGAGCGCTGCCTGGAAGGAGGTTTGAGGTCATCCGTGGACAGGCAGCTTGTCCCAGTACTTGGAACTCGGGGCCGCAGAGCTGCCTAGCTGGGCACAACCTGGGCCACCCCACAGAGGGCAGGAGTGGGAGGGGCCAAAGATGGTGCTCCAGGCCACCTGGACCTTTTTGTCCAGCTGGTCCTTTGGCATGAGGTGGAGTGGCACTGAGGGTGGGGGTGCCCGTAACCGGAACCCGTGTCTGCCACACAGGGCCGTGTGTGCCAACAGCCGGCTGTTAGACCCTGCCTGCCCCGCGCCAAAGGAAGTGACCGCTGCCCCAGCCATGGCTCCGCCCCCCGAGGCTGCTGTGGCCATCACCACAGCACTGAGCAAGGCTGGCCCCGCCATACCCAGCCCAGCAGTCTCTTCTGCAGTGGCCGTGGCGGTCCCCCTAGGGCCCATCATGGCAGTCACAACAGCCCCAGCCATGGTGGCCACCCTGGGGACAGTGACAAAGGACGGGTGAGCAGGTTGAATGTGGGGGTAGGGGGTGCGGACAGGGCCCGCAGCCCGCACGGCTCCAACCCCACCCCATTCCTGCAGGAAGAGAGATGCCCCGCCGGAAGGAGCTGCCTTAAATGGCCCAGTGTGATGCTGCTGCCGCCCGGCCACGGCCCGCCCTGGTCAGGCTGCATCCTTAATCGAGAAAACTACCTGGTGATGCAATCTTTTTTTTTTTTAATTTAATTTAATTTTAAAATAAATGCTGCATTGGTAAAGCTGGCAGTTGAAACCAGTTGGACGGCCCAGCTTGCGTCTCTTCTGCCTGAGTGGGCCTCTCAGGTCACTCGTGCCCTGCTGGAGGACAGAGGGGCACCTCAGCCCCCCCCAGGCCTGGAGCACAGCAATAAGGTCTGCCTGCAGGAGCCGGGATGGGGGTGGGGGGCAGGACCCTGAGATGCCACCAGGACCTGATGGGCCAGGAAGGGCGTGGACTTGGAGGCTGTTTTTAGAAACTTTTTTAAAAGAATACAGAAGGAGCCAAGCTTTTTTGCACTTTGTATCCAGCTGCAAGCTCAGGGCAGAGTCAAGGGCCTGGGTTGGGGACACCCGACTCACAGGAATGCATAAGGGCCTCAGACCCTTGCAGCTGCCCAGTAGCCCTTGGAGCTGGCACTGAACCAGGCTGTGAGATTTGACTGCCTTAAAATCACAAGGCCCTCTGGGCCTGGCAGGGATGTCCCTGTGCCCAGCATAGGGTGCCTGGCAGGGGGAGACCACAGGTATGCAAGTGGGGGGCCATGGCTTGGCACTGGGGGCTTGAAGACTGGTTTCTAGCACTACTGGTCATGGCCATGTTGTCCTAGAAGGGTCCAGAAGATTATTTTACGTTGAGTCCATTTTTAATGTTCTGATCACCTGACAGGGCACCCAAAACCCCCAACTCCCAATAAAAGCCGTGACGTTCGGACAAACCGCGTATTGTGAACCTTCCGGCCCCAAAGCCCCAGTCCGGCCAGGGTGGGAGTGTCTCCTCCTGCGTCTCTTTTGTGGCCCCCCATCCCCCAGGATCATCCCCGTGTAATGGGTGGAGGTGGAACAGGCCACGTCACAACAGCAGGTCTCTATCTCTGAGCAAATACTGAGCTTTTTCCTGTTTGGGGGATGGGGGGGCCACTTCACCTGACGCTCACACACACCAACCCCAGGCCTTGCTTCTGTGCCAGCTCCCCCTCCCCCTCCCGGAAGCCTGGGCCCCACCTTGGCCTCACTGAGTGGGAACCCCTGCCGGGGGGCTCGTCTGAAAAATGACTCAAGGGTCTGCTTCCACCACGGTTGGCGAGGACCTGCTCAGCTCCCCAGAGGCCGGCTCCGCCCCAGCTACACACTCTGCCTTGTTCTCACCCCCTGCCCTGTGCCTGGCATTTGTTCTCTCCCCCCACAAACGTGGAATAGGGAGGGCAGGGTCCCTTCTCCCCTTACTCTGACCTGTGGGTTTCCCAGGTGCCAGGAACTTTGGTCAGGCTCCATCTGCCTGGCCTGAGGGAAGACCTGGCTGGTTTCAGTGGCTCAAGTGAGCCCGACCACGTCTCCCCGCCCCTCCCCCGGTGTCCCAGCACCACCTGTTTGGTGGGGGAGGTGGTGGCATCATGCTGGGCCTGACAGTGTCCAACGCTGTCCTTGGCTTCAACGTCCCCCCAGGGGAGGGTCTTGGCCCCCCCCACCTGCCAGCACCAGGCCCCACCTCTGCAGTGATCACCAGAACCCTCCCCTCACCCCCACCTGCTCACCTCCCACCTGAGAAGGGCCTCTCGCTGGGTCCCCTGTCCCCCACCACCCCTCTGGCCAGGTCACCAGGTGCCACTCTCAGATGTTCTCTGGGCCTTGGCAGCACCTACACCCCTCCCCACCTTCTGCTCCCACACCCCTGGCCAGGCCTCGCCACAGGCAAGGACACAGCAGCTCAGCAGGCGAAGCCCTGGGCCGGGTGGGACTCAGGTTTGAATGGGAAGAGCAGTGAGGGGCCACAGTGACACCAAAAAGGGAAGGACCGGGGCCCTCTGAGACCCCAGAATTCCCAAGAACAGGGTCTATCCCCCACGGGCACTGCCCCCTCACTCTGCCAGGTGCCGCCTGCTGCCTGAAGAGGGCCAGATGTGGTCGACCCGCATTCCCCTGGGCGCCTGCTGTACCCTCTCCTGGGTCTGGCCTCCATCCCTTCAGCTCAGAGGGTCTAACCAGAAGCTGCCGTCCAGCTCAAGTGTCCTCTGGACTTGAAACAGCCTCCTGAGGGCAAATGACCACCCACCCTTTCACCCCCCAAGCCTCCGTGATGCCAGCTTCTGCACCCCCTGGGGAGGGATGGCAGCTTCCTCTCCAGCTGTGCCGGCCCCTAGACCAGCCCTGAGGCCTGGGGGGAATCAAGCAAGGCCCCAGTGAAGCCTCCTGCTCGATCTGCCCCCAGAGCAAAGCCACTCCCAGGGACGTGCAGGCTGAGCTGGGTGGACCCAGGCACCAGGAAAGGCTCATGAGGAAGATGCCAGCCTCCCACTAGGTGGGCCTGGATAGGGGCAGACGGGACCCTCTGGGTAGGCTGAGAACAGGCAGCTGGGACGTGGGTAAGGCAGGCACAGGAGCATGGCGTTAGTTCTCTCTTTATATAGACTCTGGTTCTAGAAACTCGCCTGCAGCCGCTGGCTGGACTATTTACAGGCCCATTGCGGGCTGTACCTTGGCCACCTCCCGGCACGGTGCTCAGCTGTGATGCCAAAATAAGTTAGGGCCGGCCGGGCGGGGCGGGGCAGGGACGGGGGCTGTACACACAAGTGCTGGGGGCTCGGGGCCTCAATACTGTCGAGGGCCGGGGCTGTAAACATGGCCGGGGCGGCCCTGCCCACCCCTAGTGGTCGGTAACGACTGGAAGCAGAGCAGCCGGGCAGGGCCGGGAGGCTCAGGCATCCGACAGGCAGCTCTGGATCCGGTCCACCCACTGCTGGGCCGAGGGCACGTCCTGGGCACAGAAGTTGTAAACGCGACGCGTTGTCTTCACCTGGGGAAGGGCAGGTTACTGACTCCGCAGCCCCCACACCCCAGAGCCCCTCCCTCCCCTCTCCCAAGCCCCGGCCAAGGCTCACGTCAAAGAAGGCCTTCTCGTCCACAGTCTTAGGGGCACCCATGGTGGGCGTGCCAGGTGCCACAGCCTCCACCTCCGCCAGGTCGATGACACCCTTGCACTCTGTGTCCACACGGTGGTCATAGTAACGCAGCTGGAGGAGGCCACAGAGTCAGCGCAGCCCCTTCCCCCGAGTCCCCCCGACCACCTGATCACTCACCTGGTGCTTGGTCTTGTCCAACACGAACCAGCGGGCCTTCCAAGGCTTCATGAAGGCCCCCTTCTTGTACAGAGTGCCCTCGTAGGACCTGCATTTGCAGCAGAACCAGGGCCAGGTTGGCTGTCATGGCCCAGCCAAGCCCAGGCCCCAGCAGTTGTCCCCACCTGCTGTCCCAGCCCAGGAGGTAAGACCAGGCTCCCTGTCCCCAGAACTGACCTACGCCCAGAGCGCTGGCCAGGGGGCCACAAAGCAGCCTCGGGGCTGCAAGCCCAGGAAGACGGCCCAGAAAGGAGACAGTGAAGGATGCCCCACCCCCTCGACTCCAGGGAGCATCCCCACAGCAGAGCCTCAGGGTCTTGGGAAAGCAGCCCCCCCACACAGGGCAGTCGCCCTGACGAGGAGAGGGATGCCGGGCAGGTAGATCTGTGGAAGCAGCCGTGGCAGCAGCTGCCCGGGATGGATCCTGTCAGGCTCCAGACTCATGGGGGCCCCACTACCTCCCTCTTTCTGCTTCTCCCTCAGCCGTTGCAGGCTGTGGTCGGCTGCGGTCACCAGTTCCACACCCCAAACCCCTCCCGATGGTAGCGTATACTTAGGCCATCACTGTGGCCTTCCCAACAAATCCTTCTAAACTAAGAAATGACAAGCTCCTCAAAAGCACCTGCATCTCCCACCAGAGGACTGCCTGGGACCCCAGAACACCAGCTGAGATTTCCGTGCAGCAGTGGGAGGGCCCCTCATACCTGTTCTCACTCTCAGCTGTCTGGAACTGGCTGTACAGGGTGCTGGTGCTGCGGCGGGCAGCCTGGCGGGAGCCGGATGCGGTTGAGCCGCTACTCTGGTCGCTGTCCAGGCTGAGGCTCAGCGTGGAGCCCACGGGCCCCTCCTGCAGGTACACACCCAGCGAGCGGCGGTGGTGGGGTGCAGTGGACACCAAGAGGGAGCTAGGGGTGCCCTGGAAACAGGAGGTTGGGACTTGGGTCAGGGCTGGGCAGATGCCACTTTCTCCCAGCAACAGGCCCACCGTGGCCGCTCACACTGGCCCTCACTCACACGTCCGTCTGGCCGGCCTTCGAGGCGCTGTGCAGCCTTCACCCGGTCCCAGGTGTCCTTCCAGCGCTCAGCGGGTCGGCCCAACTCTGTCTCCAGCCTCTGCAGCTCCTGGCGGGGAGAATTAGTGAAAAGTTTGTTCAAAAGGAAATATCCAGACTACAGCATGAAAAGACAAAAGGATGGAAAATACAGGAAAGAGATACAATGGAAAGGCCTAACACGTGTGTAACTGGATCACAGGGGGAGATGGCAAAGGGAGGGAAGAAATATGCAAAGTGAATATCTGGGGACAACAGTTGAAAAATTTCCCAAACTAACCAGAGGCATCAAACAACATAAGCACCACAAACCCCAACAGGGTAAGTTAAAAACACACACCCCCTGGCCAGGCGCGGTGGCTCCCGCCTGTAATCCCAGCACTTTGGAAGGCCGAGGCGGGTGGATCATCTGAGGTCAGGAGTTCGAGACCAGCCTGGCAAACATGGCGAAACCCCGTCTCTACTAAAAATACAAAAATTAGCCGGGCATGGTGGTGGGCACCTGTAATCCCAGCTACTCGGGAGGCTGCAGTGAGCCAAGAGTGCGCCATTGCACTCCAGCCTGGTCGACAAAACGGGACTCTGCCTCAAAAAAAAAAAAAAAAAGCTATGAGCCGAGTCCAAACTCTAGAGGTTAAGCAATGCTGAAAGACGCTGGACTTCCAAAAAGCCAGTGTGGCAAGACCTCACCGGAGACACAGACACACAAAACTCCAACTGAAGCCCTGGAGAGGCCACACACCTTAGGCTGCTTTATCCCTGCAGCTTCTCTAGAGGTGCTGGAGAGCTGCCCAAACAAAGCTTAGAAACAAGCTTCAAACAGATCAAGCTGACCCACAAGCTCATTACCTACCGGCAAGAATAAAACCCAAGACTCCTTAAAGAAAGACAACACAGGCAGGGCACAGCGGCTCACGCCTGTAATCCCAACAGTTTGGGAGGCTGAGGAGGGAGAATCACTTGACCCAAGGAGTGTGAGAACAGCCTGGGCAACATCAGGGCAAGACCCCATCTTTGTATATATTTTTAAGTTATAAATATGTTTCAAGATTTAAAAGAAAAGATGGACATAACAGTTTATCAGATGGGGAATCTCTATAATGAAGAGAGTTAAATTCATTAGATGGGGCCAGGTGCGGTGGCTCACACCTGTAATCCCAGCACTTTGGGAGGCCAAGGTGACAGGACTGCTTGAGCCCAGGAGTTTATGAGACCTGTCTGGGTAACATAGGGAGACCCTGTCTCTACAAAAAAAAAAAAAAAAAAAAAAGCCGGCATGTGGCACAGGCCTGTAGTCTCGGCAACTCGAGAGGCTGAATGAACATGAGGATTGCTTGAGCCTGGGAGGTCCAGGCTGCAGTGAGCCATGACTGTGCCACTGCACTCCAGTCTGGGCAACAGAGCAAAACCCTGTCTCAAGAAATTTAAAAAAAAAAAAAATTCATTTGATGGGCTTGAGTATATTAAAAACAAAGAAAAGAGTAGTGAACTTGAAGATAGGACCACAGAAATCATCCAAAATGAATTGCAAAGATAAAAACTGAGAAAAAAAAAGCAGAGCCTCAGCAACATACAGGACAAGAAAGTCCCGGAAAGGGAGAGATTATGCAGAAAAAGTAATTTACAGAAGCAGTGGCTTAAAATGTATTAAATTTGACGAAAATGATCATCCCACAGACCCCAAGCAGGATGAAAGCAAAAACCATGATGGTCAAATTGCTGAAGCCAAAAATGAACGCAAAATCTTAAGGCAGAGGATGAAAGGGCACCATTATACACAGTTTATAAGGATAAGAATGAACACCAACTTCTAAGCAGAAACAATACAGGCCAGAAAACAAAGTAATTTTTTTTTTCTTTTTTTTTTGAGGCAGAGTCTCACTGTTGTCGCCCAGGCTGGAGTGCACTAGCGCGATCTTAGCTCAATGCAGCCTCCACCTCCCAGGTTGAAGCGATTCTCCTGCCTCAGCCTCCTGAGTAGCTGGGATTCCAGGCGCCACCATGCCCGGCTAATTTTTATATTTAGTAGAGATGGGGTTTCACCATATTGGCCAGGTTGGTCTCGAACTCCTGACCTCAGGTGATCCAACCTGCCTCAGCCTCCCAAAGTGCTGGAATTACAGGCGTGAGCCACCGTGCCCGGCGCAGTAATGATATCTTTTAAAGTGACATCAGTTTAGCTGCTGAATGTTTAAAAAAAAAAAAAAAAAAAAAAAAAAAGCTCTACCTAGAATTGTATATCCAGAGAAAACACCCTTTGCATAATAAAGGCCCAAAGATGTTTTCAGATCAACAAAAGCTGAGGGAACTTGTGACTGGCAGATCTGTATTACCAGAAATATTAAAAATTCTTCAGGCTGAAGAGAAATAATGACCAGACCAGATTATACTGAAGAATGAAGAATGTTAAAAACGGCAAAAACAGAAGACGCTTTCCTTCCTTCTTAACTTCCTTAAAACAAAGTTGACTGTTTAAAACAAAAACAGGCCGGGCGCGGTGGCTCAAGCCTGTAATCCCAGCACTTTGGGAGGCCGAGACGGGCGGATCACGAGGTCAGGAGATCGAGACCATCCTGGCTAACACGGTGAAACCCCGTCTCTACTGAAAAATACAAAAAACTAGCCAGGCAAGGTGGCGGCGCCTGTAGTCCCAGCTACTTGGGAGGCTGAGGCAGGAGAATGGCGTGAACCCGGGAGGCGGAGCTTGCAATGAGCTGAGATCCGGCCACCGCACTCCAGCCTGGGCGACAGAGCGAGACTCCGTCTCAAAAAAAAAAAACCACCACGCTGGGTGTTTATGTCATATGTAAAAGTAAAATGTGTGACAGTGACAGGAGGACAGGAAAGGCGTGAATGGACATACACCACTGTAAGGCTCTTCTGGTGTGAACGGGGTAATGTAATTTCAAGTCAGATGATTATAGCCCTGGCAACTCCTGAAACATAACACAGAGAGATACAGCTCAACTCACAGTAGACAGAATACTAAAAACATATTTTTTAAAAAAAGAAAAGCAAGAAAGGAAAAAAAATCAAAGGGACAAAGAGAAAACAAACAGCGAGACGCCAGACTTAAAGCCAGCCACATCAATAGTAACAGTAAATTAAAATGGGCTAAAAATTCCAATTAAAAAAAACCATTAGACTGGGTAACAGGAAGACCCAACTACATCTACATCCTGTGTCCAAGAAACTCACCTTAAACATAAACACACAGACCAGTAAAAAACACAAGTATAGAAAATCACAGAGCAAGCTGATGCTGGTCACCACAAAGCTGAGTGACTCGTCAGCACCAATCGGACCGCGCCAACCTAAGACAATGAGCTTCGCTTGAGAGAAAAAGGGACCGCTGTCCGTGTGTGGATCACCTCCGTCGCAAACCATGACTCCCGTGCTCCCCCAAACCTGGTGCCCCATGCTAAGTCACTGAAATAAATGACTCATTTCAGCCTCACCACTTCCCTGTAAGGCAGGAATCAGCATTTCCACTTTCTGCACGAGGAAACAGAAGCTCTAAGATGCTCAGATAACCTCTAAGGCCACGCAGCCAACAGTGGGGAGCTGAGTACAGGTCCCCCCATGGCCTAGCTCTGAAGTCCTACACACCAACCTGGCCGCCACCCCTCAGTCTCCTTTCTCCCTCCCAGGCGTCTCTGCCTTGTTCAGTCCAGGCCCACCAGGGATGGCACAGTGAGGGGTAAGAGAGGCCTAAATGTCAACCCCAAGCTTTCAGGGCAAGAACCCAGAGCTGCTCACTTTAGGGTAGGTGGGGCAGGCAGTCTGGCAGAGGGAGTAAAACACCGTCATCTCTAAGGGCTGACTCCTCAAGAGTTGCCTGAGCTGCTCAAAGCCACGTCAGGGAAAACACGGGGGCCCAGAGTGGAGGCTGTGTACTGAGACCTGGGGGTCTCAGGTCACTGTCTGGAAGCATCCACTGAGTGGGGCGGGGCCCTGGGGAGCCACAGCCACCCCCAGGGGTAACCGGACTTACGTGCGTGTACAAGGGCACACACAAGCACAACCCTGGAGTCTGAGCAAGAGGAGGGGGTGCCAGGCCAGACCCTGCTCCAGGACCACACGCACCTCCAGCAGGCGTGAGATGGCGTCAGGCTGGGCCCGCGGGCAGCTGTCGTAGCAGGGCCACACCACACGGCGCCGGCTCTGGGGAGCGCCTCCGTCAGATCGTTCTTCCTCTGGGGGCTCGGGGGGCCCCTGGGCCAGTTCCCAATCATAGGGAGGGCCCTCGGCCAGCGTCTCCTCAGTGTAGAAGTCCCACACCTTCAGGTTGGACACGTTGCTGTAGGGCCGCAGGACCTGGGGGTGGGCCTGCAGTTGAGGACCTGGGTCAGGCAGGAGCTGCCTACCCGACCCAGGCCCCAGCTTACCTCCGTGTCCTCGGGCGCATACATGTAATTGTAGAACACAGGCGTCCTCTTGCTCAGTCGGTCCACGTACTCCCACACAGACCTGCATGGCAGCTGGCCCCTGCGTTCCCCTTTCTCCTCGTACAGCAGCCCTGCACAGGCCAGCAGTGAGCCTGGGCCCTCCTGACCCGTGGCCGTCCCAGCCCCGACTCCCCACATACCCAGCTCAATGCGCTCATAGTCAGAGTCGAGCAGGAAGGTCCGGAAACGGCGGGACACGTGGTGGTAGCCGAGGAACTTGAGGTAGAACTGGCTGAACTCAAACTCCATGGGGAACTGCAGGTGGACCTGCACGCCATGTGGGTCAGGGGCCAGGGGTCAGCAGTCAGGGTGCACAGCCCCGGCCCACCCACACAGCAGCCTGCCCACCTGATGTACGCAGTCCAGGAACTGCAGGAAGACGGGTGTGAAGCCGCTGCTCTGCCCAGCCAGGGTGTGGGCCCCACGGTGGCTGAAGCGGTGACCGAAGGACAGCCACTCCTTCTCCAGCAGCAGGCGGAAGCCCTCCAGCGTGCGGTAAAAGGGGTCTGAGAGCAGCTGCACCAAAGATACCACCTGCCAGCACCGCCGGAGGGTCAGTGAGGAGCCCGGGAGCCTGGCCCACCCCAGCCCCATGCGCCACACACCTGGGTGGTGATGTCCCAGCCGTCCTCCAGGCCCACCAGCACAGAGGAGCCTGAATCCAGGAGCTCCACCACCAGCACAGACACCTGCAGCAACTTGTGGATCTGCAGGGACAGGCAGCCTCAGCACCTCTGGGACCCCCCGCCCTCCCGCCTCACCACTCATCAGGCTAGAGACCCACACGTCCACAAGCACCGGGGAGGCAGGCCCTGTCCACAGCCCTCTGAGCCCTGTATGTGGGCACAGTACTGGACCGACACAGCTTGCTCTGGGCATGCCAACCACCGCCGCCTCCAGCCTGCTGGCCACAGCCCACCCCCTTCCAAGCTCTCTAGGACTGAAGGACGTCCCTGTCCCTCAAGATGCCCGGTGGCCTCATCTTCAGTGTTCACCGAGCCAGCGTCCTGTCAGTACCCACCCCCACAAGAATGCAGCAGAGGCCCAGAACCATAAACCGCATCCCCCGTGTGGTCATCGGCCCACCTGGACCCAGCAAGCTGCTCCGACACACCCATGCCCAGGCCCTGGCCACTCTCACTGCCAGCTGCCTTCCGGCCCCAGAGCCGGGGTGGGAAGTGGCCGTCACTTCCTCCTTCCAGCGTTCCACACACTCGGACAAGCAAACCTAGACCCGTCCACTTGGCTCTAGCCAAGGGGTAGGCCCAGCACCAAGGTGGGCAGAGGGACAGGGGCAGTGCAGAGACCTGGATCAGCCACTCCGAGTCCTCCAGCGAGCGCAGGAAGGAGGCTGGGCTGGGCTCAGCAGCAGGGCAGCCTGGGACACACGCCTTCAGCAGCTTCTTGAAGCTGGCCTTCACCTGCCGTGCCTCAAATACCTCAATGGGCACCAGCTCCCACTGCTGCAGGGGGTCTGGCCGCACACCCTGAAAAGAACCCGGCCAAGCACCGTGAGACACGTGAGGCCCCAAGCCCCCTGCCCAGCCCCACCCCCACCCCCCAGCCCAATCACCTTAAGCTGGGCTTTGTCCCCGAGGATGTAGAGGGCTGCTCGCTGCGGCCGCAGGAAGCCCGGGTCGGGAGGGCCCCCGTTGGCCTGGGGTGGGGCCAGCGTGTCTCTGCCAGCCAGCCGGGAGCCCACCTCGGTGCCAAGGCCACTGCTGCGCCCACTGGTCCGGACACTGCCCCACTTACCTGTGGAGAAGACGCCAGGTAAGCACCCGAGGGGGGCCAGGGCACCACTTACCTGGGGCTGGCTGGGCCTGGCCTCCAGGGAGGGGGTTGAGCTCCCAGGGCAGGGGTGGTTGGCAGGACCCCGGCAGGGCCGTGCGAGAGGAGGGCTGGAACACACAGATGCTGAGACGTGGGGTGGCAGCCAGTGTTAGTTTCTAGGGCAGGACTCGCGGGTCAGGTAGGTAAGGACTGGGGCTCGGGAGACAGGTCGTTAGTGTCAGGCGTGGAGGGAGACATTAGTGCCCGCAATAACTCAGTGCACACTAGAGGCCACCAGCACCAAGTAAGGGCTGGCCTGTGCAGGCTCGGTACGGTACCTCGGGGTGCGGTCCGTCTGGAGGCCGAGGCCGCCATGGGGTTGGACAGCGTGGTGACCCTGGCTCTGGGGCTGGGAACTGGGGGCACAGCAGAGAGAAGGCTCAGGCCTAGCCCCAGGCCTGGGCGTGCCCAGCTTGGGGGGTGCCTACAGGCCGGAGGGTCCCACCAAGCCCCCAGGGAGCCTGGAGGTAGCAGCCGTCAGCCCCAAGTCCCTGATCTCAGGAGAGTGAGAAGAGCCATCCTGGTGCGGGCCTCTCTGCCAGGGCAGGGCAGTCCGCAGAGCACTCTGTGGCAGCAGAAGGGCTGTGTGGTGGGGATCCCGGGCTCTCCCCCGAACACCTCCTCTCTTCCCACTTAAATCAGCTCAGGGCAAGTCTGTCTCTGAGTCCCTCCTCCACACCCTGGCCCTTTGTCCTCCACTCAGGGGACCAAGGCTTGTGATGGGCACAGCTCAGAACTCGCAACAGACGGGCATGCAGAGGCCTCTGTTCAGGGCATAGCAACAGGAGGTGCCCAAGAGGTGTGGCCTGGAGAATAGGCGAGCGACCTGGAGGCTTCCCAAAGAGGGGAGAGGGTGGGCTCAGAGCCTGAGCCCAGTCCAAAAGGATGGAGAGCAGCTCAGTCCAGGACACAGGCAGGTCTGAGTCCTAGGCTGAGGCTTACAGTCTGGACGATGTGGCCTGAAGGCACAGGGGAGGCCACAAGAGGAAGTGGCAGCCCAAAGGGCTGGGAGATGCCTGGGTCCACAGTGGGTCTCTGGGCGCCTGGCCCTGCCTCAGGCTCACCAGCTTCTGTAGAGCCCAAGGGTGGGACTGAGAGAGGAAACGTCTCCTCGCCCACCATGTCACCAGGGGCCAAGCACAATGCCAGCCCAACACACCCTGCATCCTCTGACGGTGGCCACACTGCAGGCACCCAGCTCACAGTGAGGACGCAGCACCAGCCCGCTTTGGATGCCAACCAGGGCCCAGTGGGTCCTTATAAAGAGGTCAGAGCTGGGACTAGAAGCCACAACTACAGCTGAGGGAAGCTGAGCCCGAGTGTTGCTAGGCACTGAGAGGGACACTGGGAGGCAGCAGCCACGGGCACTGGGGATGGTCGGAGACGCAAAAGGGACTCCACGGGAGGCACACACATGGTGATGGAGGGGCGGGCCGGGCCGGGCCGGGCCCACCCGCAAGCGCCACTCAGGGTTTCTGGCAGGGGTGGGAAGGCAGGAAGACAGGGTGAGTGTAAAACAGAACCATGTAACGTGGTATCTGGAAAAACAAAACCACTTCTGCACTAGAGAACAGGTGCTCCAGACAGTGAGTGCGGGGCATACCTGCCACCCCGTCCAGGGGCCAGTCTACCTCAGTGTGTGTACAGCGCCTGTAAAGTGTGCGAGGCGGTGGGGACAGAGACAGCAGGGCCAGCTCGGGCAAGGCCCAAGGAACCAGGACACACGAGGACAGAGGCCAAGCAGCAGGCAGAGCCAGGCCAGAGGCTCCAAAGACAGTCTGGATAGGGGGATGCGGGGAGGGCGGAGGCTGGGGCATGAGGAGAAACAGTGACACTGGGAGGGAACAGGACAGAGGAGCATCTGGGATGTTTCCAGGCTGTGGGAAATGATAAGACAGAGCCACGTAGAGGCAGCACCCAGAGGCCCCTGCAGGAAGCTGCAGCAGACACAGAGGTGGACAGCGGGGCAGTCAGAGCAGGCAGGATGTCAGGGAGGGCAGGACGTCAGGGCGGACAGAGATCGGGGCGGACGGAGGTCGGGGCGGACGGAGGTCAGGGCACACACCTGGTCTGGGCAGGCTTCCCGCCCCTGCCCCACGGCACCCCAAGGGCATGCTCCTCATCCCATACCCAAACATCCACGATCAACGCCGTTTCTGCCCCTCTGTGGCCTGCCTGCCAAACCACAAATGCCACCACAGCCCCGCAAAGTGCCCCCGGCCCCACCGTCTGCCCACAAGCACCCTCACCGTGACTGCCCATGTGGGCTGAGGAGAAGCCGCTAAGCGTGTTGCGTCCCGACGCGTCGGCGTAGCGGGGCATGGAGCTGACCACGGCCTGCAGGTACTTCTCCTGCTCCAGGCTGCTCGAGTCCGCCTGGGACTGGCCTAGGGTGGGACGTGGAGCTGAGGCAGGGGAGGGTGGGACAGGGCAGAGCAGGCACAGGGCAGGACGCAGGAGGTACCTGGAGAAGGTGCGTTCTGGGCCTTGAAGAGGCCGACGACACCTTTGCCATGCAGGCCGCCAGAGCGCAGCAGTACGGCCTTAGACCGCCCGCTGCGCCAGCAGACCACGGGGAAGCGGTTCTGGCGGTAGCAGCGGGACACGCGCTGCAGGGCGTTGTCCTGGACGCTCTGGGGTACGATCAGCAGCCCTGGGTAGCTGTGGGGAGGCAGAGGCGTGAAGGCGGCCGGCCCCACCCACTCTGGGCTCATGCCCCAAGCAGGGCAAGAGGAGCCAGCCCGTGGCTCCCAACAGAAGGGGGCCCTCCAGCCCACGCCCCCAGCCCTGTGGCCCGTCCCTCCGCCCTCTCCCCCTCCACATTCCTTACGTGACCAGGAGCCGTGGCCAGGCCCACAGGAAGCAGGAAAGACACTCAGTCACCTGCCGACCCCCCCGGCCAGCCCCGGCCGGCCTCACCTGCGGCAGATGGCGTACATGCGGTTGACCGGAGAGATGCGGAAGGGCTCAGACTTGGCCCGGCTCAGGCTGCTGCTCAGGGTGCCCAGGCCGAGGCGCTGGTAGTCGCGGCAGCAAGCCCTTTCCACCAGGCTGCTCATGGTCATGCGGTCGGAGGGCTTCAGGGCTGAGGACGGGGTCAGCGTGCTGGGCTCCAGCTCCTCCGACACTGTGCAGGCCAGGCACACGGGGTCATCACCCAGAGGCCACTCCACCTGTCCTGATCCTCCCTGGCGAGTGTCAGCATCCAGAGACCACCCAGGACTCCCCCCACCCTTCCACCTGAGATCTCGTCCTCCTGGTCCTCGGGGGGCGGCTGGCCCCGGTGCTCCCAGCTGGGGGGGTTGTACTTCTTACGAGTGACATGCTGCCGCCCGATGGTCTTCTTGGCGTTCTTGACCAGGTTCCGGGACAGGGTTCTGGGGCACACAGAGTCACCAAGGTGAGAGGAAGAGGGACAAAGACGGGCACGGGGCCCAGGAGGGTTGGAGCGGAAACTCATGGCTGAGGCCCAGCTGCCCGGGCCTGGGACCCAGATCCATACCTGAGGGAAGGACCCTTGTCCTTGGTGACTCGCGGGGGCCGGCCGGGTGTGTGGGCAGAGCCCAGGGTGAACGCAAAGGTGGCCCTGACGTCCGGCGGGTACCGCAGCTTATGCAGCTGCTTGCGGAAGAGCTCGGCACTGTCAGACCCCACCTCCTCATCAAAGGCCATTTTCAGCAGCTGCGTCAGAAAAAGCAACCCTTAGGAGTCTGGGTGGCCCCCAGCCCCTCCCCCAACTCTGACGCTGCCAGGTGCCAGGCTCCCCTTCCCCCCGCAGCCGTAACACAGAGAGAAGCAAGGCACAGGCAAAGGCCTGTGCCCGTGTCACAAAAAGGCAAGCATTTGTGTAAACTTGACATCTCAGTGGCTGTGAGGTAAGGCCCGGGCTTGCAAGGCACACCCAAGACATGCACTTGAGGGTCGGCGCCCCAAGGAAAGGACAAGGACCCAAAGACTGCATATCAAACAGTGGACGTCAACTCGAGCCACGGTGAGGGCCCCAGACACGCAGGCCTAACAGCAGGGCCACTGGTGGAAACTGGCTTAAAAATGGTTCATACGAGAAAGACCGGTTCGCACGAGAAAGACCAGGGTGGGGACGAGAGCCCCACCCGTGCACCACGCCCCACCTGGAATGTGCAGGAGCGCAGCTGCAGCCCGTCCTGCAGGAGCTGGTCCACAGGGGTCTGGACGCTAATGCGCTTCTCCTTGGTCAGCGCAGCCACCGGGAAGGAACGGACCACCACCTGCTCCCCAACTTAGGACAGGCCAGGCAGAGTCAGAAGCAAGGAAGATAAGGCAGGGGGGTCCCAGAATCTCAGGGTACCACAGTTATGGGGGATCCCAAGTGGGTGGGGAAGGAGCAGACAAAGGCCCATTTCCCATGGGGATCCACAACCCCCAAGAAGAGGGCGGGAGAAACAGGGAAAGTCCATTCACCCCAAAGACCTGGCGGGAGGGGGCGACAGGGCCAGGGGGTCTGCAGGCTCACCCAGGGGGTCTGTGGGCATCCCTGTGAAGATGACCCGGTACGTGGTGAGGAAGACGGCGCCCTCAGCTGGCAGCAATGCTGGTCCCCCGGCACTGCCCCCCGCACCCTCCTCACGCCCGTCCGGCAGCAGGTAGACGCGCAGGCCGTCCAGCACACACTCCTCCCCAGGCAGCAGGCGCGGCCGCAGCAGCTTGGGCTACTCGAAAACAAGAGCAGGAGCTCAGGATGCAGCCCCAGCCTTGGGCGCCCGCGGCCCTGCTGGCCCCCACAAACCTTCTGGATGGGTGGCAGCCTCCGGCTCTCCCGCTGCACGGCCTCCAGGGTCTCGATGTGCATCTGGACGATGTCTGGGGGAAGGCAGTTCTCACACTCTGCGTCCAGCCCTGCCCATCCAAGGGGGTGTCACCAGCCCAGACCCCCGTACCTGGCACCATGACATGCAGCCCCTTGAGGTGGTCGCTGGTGACCCCGCTCTCCGTGCAGACCTTGTCCACGAAGCGGTTGATGAAGCGGACCACAGCCCCAGCCACATCGCAGGTCTCTGCATCCTCAAAGCCACTCTCCGTGTCATAGCTCTCAGCCACGCTGCCAGCCATGCTGGGCCAGGGAAGAGACTGTGGGCATGGGCCCCGCCCACTCCACTGGGCCCAACCCCCAGTCCCCGCCTCACCTGTTGGTGACCAGGCTGTTGCTGGCGCTCTCCAGGTCGCCCAGCCCAGCGCGCTCCCGAAGTAGGCGGCTCTTGCTGCTGTCCAGGGGCAGGAGGAGGTAGCTCATGCGGTTGGCGTAGTGGATGGCCTGACTGAACACCGTGCTCTCCTCCTTCTGCACCAGCTCCTGCTGCTTCTCACGGCTCAGGGTTGGCCACAGGCGCCGCTGCTCAGAAGCCACATCCAGGGCAGAGCGCTCGTCCTCCTGGGAAGGTGCCTCCCCAACCTCCTGCCACAGCACCACAGGCATGAGCTGGGGCCACACTGCCCCCAGCCCCCAGTCCCCAGCCCCAGGACTCCCTGCGCACCTGGGCGGGGGCCAGGTCCTCGGTGGGCTCCAGGTAGAGGGCCCGGATGTGAGTCTGCACATCCCCATAGAACATGGCCTCCCAGAACTGTGGCGTGCTCCACACCACGTGCTCCTGCACACAGCTGTACGCGAACTGCGTCACCCCCGGGCTCAGCTTCTGCAGAAGCCAGGGGAGAAGGTCAGCGGGATGCAGCCAGGAAGGGGCTGGGAAGGAGACCTCAGCCATGCCACCACTCACCCGGCAGAAGGCTGTGACCAGAGGCAGCAGAGCAGCTGCGATGCCATGCTCATCCAGAGAAGTGCAGTCCTGCAGGCAAAGCGAGAGCCTGTGAGGACATCTCCCCTCCCAGGCAGCATTCACCTCCCACCATGCCCCCACCACCCCCGTAGCCACCGCGGACCAGCACCTGACACCGTGGCTCCAGCTCCCCAGGGCTGCCTCAGAGGCTCTACATCAGGAAACCCCAGGCCCCAGCACCTGCCCCCAAAAACGGTTCTCTCCACTGTGTTCCCTGCAGACCCAGGACCCCTGCCCACTGGCACAGGAGTCTCTTGCACCCTCTCTACTCTCACCCGCAGACCAGGGTCTCCCCGCCTGTTCCCGCTCATGCGCCCCTGGCAGGATGGGAGACCTGGCCTCACCTGCAGGCAGCAGTTCATCATACGGACGACAAAGTCAAACTGCTGGTGGTCCAGGACCGCACGGTTCTGCTGCACATGCAGGTGCAGCTCCTGGGCGAGGCAGCGGCGGGCAGCTCGCCCCTTCAGGGCCCTCAACACAGCTGGGAGCAGCTGCAGGTGGGGAAAGGAGACACGGGCTGAGGGCACAGAAAAGACCCACTGGGGGCCCAGACAGGGAGGGCAGCAGGAGTCCAGGAGACCCAAATGCCTTTCAGGTGGGATGTCCCAGACTCTGGGGTTTTGCTGACCAATAAAGACTAAAACCTCCAGTGGGCCCAGCAGCTCCACAAGTACAAGTTCACCAGGCCAGACACGAGGACACAGACGCTGCACCTGTGAGCCGGCAGGGAGGTGCGCTCCAGAGAGAGGCCTTGTGGCCCAGGCCCCCCAGCTCACAGGCTCAGAGCTGCCTGGCTGGCCAGGGCTCAGTGACTCGCCTGGCACAGGCCCGGCCACAGAAAGGCTTGGAGTTTGTATTCTATTGCTACATCGTTCATCACAAAACTGGCCGCCCCAAAGGGACACCACACAGCCAATGAAAAACAAGAGACAGGCCGGGCGCGGTGGCTCAAGCCTGTAATCCCAGCACTTTGGGAGGCCGAGACGGGCGGATCACGAGGTCAGGAGATCGAGACCATCCTGGCTAACACGGTGAAACCCCGTCTCTACTAAAAAAATACAAAAAACTAGCCGGGCGAGGCGGCGGGCGCCTGTAGTCCCAGCTACTTGGGAGGCTGAGGCAGGAGAATGGCGTAAACCCGAGAGGCGGAGCTTGCAGTGAGTTGAGATCCAGCCACTGCACTCCAGCCTGGGTGAAACAGCGAGACTCCGTCTCCAAAAAAAAAAAAAAAAAAAAAAAACAAGAGACTCCAACTGGCCATGATGAAAGACCCCAGAGGTGTGAAGTGAGCATCACAGAGAGTAAAACAGCAGGGAGCAACCTCTGTTTCCATAAAGTACGAGGAGCAGGTCGTGTACGGCCCAATTTAAGGGGAAGGATACAGAGGAAACATAATAGTGAAACCTTCTGATTTCTAAAAATGGAAGTAAATCTCCCTGGCTGGGCCTCCCACGCAGGCCTGACCCACCACTCGCTGCGGTCGAGAGGAGAGCCGGCGCCCACCTGCCCTCAGGCCGGCCCAGCCACCCCCAGCTGTCTGTTAGACAGAGGAGGCCCCGGGGCAGGGTCAGCACCCACGAGGGCGAAGCGTGCCCTAGGTCTCCTCTGAAACCCGCTGCCCTGGCCCGGCTGGAGCCTGCACAGCCCTCACCTTCTTGGCCTCAAGCATTTTCCCCTCAAACACATAGGAGATGCAGTTGCGCACGACCTCCAGACGCCGGGCGCTGTTGACATGCAGCCCGCTGCACCGCTCCAGTATGGCAGCTGTGGGGAGAGAACACGCACACTCGGACCCCTGACCCCATGCCCGTCCTGGGCCACGCCCGGGACCTGCCTCCCCGTCCCTCCTCATTACGCACTCATGGGGGGCCCTGAGGGCACAGTGGTCCTCCTCTCGGCCTTCACAGCTGGGGGTGCACCCTGCATCTTGGCCGCAGCCTGGTCCACGATCCACTGCACGGTGCCCTCATCCAGCCGGGGGAAGGGCCGGGGCACCCGTCGCAGGTGGCTGCTCTCGCCGGGCCTCTGTACCTTGTGCATCGCCACGGCTGGGTACGGGTTCTCCTGCGGGGAGATGGGAAGTGTGGAGCAGGGGCCGAGGGAGCGAGGTGGTGCGACGCCTCCCATCCTGCCACCCTCGGAGCAGGGCCGAGGGACCGAGGTGGTGCGATGCCCTCCCATCCTGCCACCCTCGGAGCAGGGCCGAGGGACCGAGGTGGTGCGATGCCCTCCCATCCTGCCACCCTCGGAGCAGGGCCGAGGGACCGAGGTGGTGCGACGCCTCCCATCCTGCCACCCTCGGAGCAGGGGCCGAGGGAGCGAGGTGGTGCGATGCCCTCCCATCCTGCCACCCTCGGAGCAGGGCCGAGGGAGCGAGGTGGTGCGATGCCCTCCCATCCTGCCACCGTCGGAGCAGGGCCGAGGGAGCGAGGTGGTGCGATGCCCTCCCATCCTGCCACCCTCGTACGTTCTTGTAGAGCTGCTCTGCCAGTTCCTGGACGTGACGCAGGACACGCTGGGGGTGGTTCTCATCTGCCCGCATCCGTGCCACCTCGTGGGCCACCAGCTAGCGGGGTGGGCAGGAGGTTAGGTAAGCCATGGTCAGGCAGAGCCAGGGCAGGGGGCTGGGCGGGCAGGGTGGGGGTGCACCTCATCGAACAGGTCTGTGGGGCGGTACGGGACCCCACGCTCTGACACGAAGCCAGCAAAGGCCATGCCCTCCAGCACTTTCATCAGGAAATCATCCTCCACCAGCCCACGCTGGCCCAGGAAGGCTGCCTGGGGGACACAAGCAGGTCGGTCCCTCAGGGGTCTCCACCAGGCACTTATCTCCCACTCCACCCCCAGCCGCCAGGTGCCCCACCTTATGGAAGCGGATGACAGGCTCCGGGTGGACGCGCACGACGTGCAGGCACCAGCGATAGCCCTGCAGCAGCTGAGCGAAGAGCCGCAGAAAGACAGCCCGCAGCTCCTTGTCCTGGGAGGAAAGCTGACTGCAGGCGAAAGCCAGCCCTGCCGACCCCCACGCCAGGTCCCTCAGGGGCTCCTCCACCCCCCCACCCCAAGCTGGGATGGGGCCTCCCCAGGCTGCCTTGCTCCCGTTCTTCTGCCCCTCCCACCATTCTGCACACAGGGCCACCAGCAACTCTGAAACTGTCTGGATGAGGCACTCCTGCTCAGCACCCTCAAGGGCTCCTGTGACCAGAGGCTGAGTTCCAGCCCCTTGCTGGGCCCCTGCCGCCTCACCCGCACCGCTCACGACCACCACACCTAACTGCTGGCAGCTGCTTTGCTCCCAGGCTCCTTCCTGCTTATGCTACAGGAGCCGGGGCCAGCCTGGGGGTGGTGCCTTGTGTGTCAGTGGCAGCAGACCTGAGCGGGGCAGCCTGAGTGCCCCGGGGTCCCCATGCAGGAGCAGCAATGACACCCACCTGCATCTTCAGGGAGGAGGTGGACGTCGTGGGTGGAGGGAAGGCGAGGTCAGCCAACTCCAGTTCCGGGTCCAGGACCTGCCAGCACAGAACGGAGCAGGCAGCTGCACGCTGGCCCCAGCTCTGGGCTCCCCGTGCTGCCAGGCGGCCACATCCCAAAGGCCCCCAAGGCTCCCGCTTGCCCATGGTGTCCCTCACCATGCTCAGCACACTGTGTGTCTGACTCTGCAGCGGCTCTGGCAAGGGTGGAATGTGCACACACTCAGGGATGGCCACCGTTCCTCCATCCAGATCAGCAACGATCACGTCGAGCTGCGGGCCGAGGGAGCCGGCAGTCAGGGACCCGCAGGCTTAGGCCGAGGTGGACACAAAGCACAACCCTTACCAGTTCCTGGGTCTCTGCCTGGAAGGCCGCGTTGACCCCGATGATGAAGGGCGTGGGTGTGCTGAGGACCTCCAGCAGCTGAGCCGGCAGGATGGGCACATAGGTGAAGCTGTGCAGGCCCCAAAGGACGCAGTGAGCCAGGGGATGTGGCTGGGCAAAGGGGCCAGGAGGAGGGGCTGGGAGGGCCGGGCGGGGTCACCTGTATCTGAGAGGAAACAGCAGTGCCAGGAGGCCCCTACAGGCATCGGCGAGCCGCTGGTAGCTCCGGGACAGGAAGAGAACCTTGTGCTCCGTCAGGGCGGCACAGAACAAAGACAGCACGTTGGTGATGCCTAAAAGAAGAGGAGAAGCTTGGAGAGGACCCTGGGCCCCTACCCAGGCAGAGCGAGAACCCACATCCCTGACTACCAGCCCCCGAGGGGAAGCCATGCAGGGGTGGGACAGACAGGCTCACCCAGCTGGCGGAAAAGCAGGGCCACGCTGCAGCGGCTGACGGGCAGCGAGTCAGCCAGTGGAGTTTGGATGACCTGCCGGTCACCAGCCCCCAAAGAGATCGTCCTCTGCAAAAAAAGAATGATCGGGACTCAGTAGCTTGACCAGATCTAAGTCAGCCCAGAGCACCGTGGCCCCAGGCACACCCTGGTGGACAGACAGACCCGAGGTGGGACTGGCTGGGATGGGCAACATGGCAAGAGGGAAATGCCATGCCCTGCCTCTGTTGTCCCAAGCAGCTGCAGAGAAAACTCAGGACAGGAGTGGCTGCTTTTGACTGGGGGTAGGGATGGGGCCTAGGTGGGCAGAAGAAACAAAGAATCCATACCGCTCCTTCCTCAACAGAGTCCAGCTGCACAGGACAGACGGGCAGAAAGACACGGTTAGACACCCCAACACACCCAGGCACAGGGCAGGAAGCAGACAAACAAGCTGACACCAACATCCAGAGACAGGTACACACCACTGAAGGAGCGGACAGAGAGGCTGAAGGACACAGGCCCAAAGCACAGGTGCAAAGGCCAGGTGAGCAGGCCAGGACTGTCGGGGGCAACGGTGGCACAAGGACACAGGAGGGAGCATCCAAGGCCTCCAGCTGTGTGTGGCTCTGGCTGGGCTCCAAATACCTACAAGGGCCCCAGCAGGAGGGCCTGTGGCTGTGCAGACACCAGTTGCCCCCAAAACCCACCTGTGAGCCCCCAGCCAGGGGCACAGTGCACGTCAGCAGGTTCCCAATCACGTTTTCCAGGCACACATTCAGGCCCTCCACGTGGATGGCATAGATGAGGCCGAGGCTGTTCTGCAATGACCAGAGCGGGGAGTGGCGGGACAGCCGACGGAAGCACCCTCGTCCTGCCTCGCCACCCCGGCTGCCCGCCTCACCCTGAACACCTCCGCGTGGTCAAGTCGAGACACCAGTACCAGCGTCTTCGGTGCAAACAGCTGGGCAGATGGGGCAGGCGCTGTGGGAGACAGGTGGGTCTGGCCTCCCTCATCCTCCTCTTCTTCCCTCTCTGGGGCATCCTCCTCACGCGTCGTTTCCTGCTAGGGGTCGGGGGAGATGGGGGCAGGGGGAGTTGGCCATGGCCCAAGGATGCAGCTTTGTTCATGCCATACCCAGAGGCCCCAAGCTGACCTGTGAAGGCTCCACTGGCTCCCAGAAGGTCAAGCAGGCGCAGTAGTGGCGCTCGGAGTTGATGTCAGTGAGGACAGCAACAAAGAAGGTCGGTGGATTCCTCTCGGGACACAGCTGCCACCCGCTAGGCTGGCAAAACTGCAGGGAGGGCTCAGCAGTCAGCTCCTCCCCCTACACCTGGGGCAAGAACCAGCCCACCTGCCCCAGCGTCTGCACTGCCAGGCCTGGAGGCTCCAACACACACAGGCAGCTCCTTGCTTGGAGACCCTGGGGACACGTGGCCTCCTGGGCGTCAGTGTCTCCGACTGAAAGGAGTAACAGCCTCTGACCTCCCAACCTGGGGCAAGGACCAGAAGATGGGAACAGTCCCCACCATCATGTTTGAGTGACAACATGACACAGTGACATGAGCACCGAGCAGTTTGCCGGCCAAGCCGGCCACACCCCCCAACTGCGGCTCTGCTGTCTGGTCCCTCACTCAGCGGTAAGCCGGGCACTGCAGAGGCCCCTCAGTCAGGGACGAGGGCA
Source organism: Macaca thibetana thibetana (assembly GCF_024542745.1). Taxonomy (NCBI): domain Eukaryota; kingdom Metazoa; phylum Chordata; class Mammalia; order Primates; family Cercopithecidae; genus Macaca; species Macaca thibetana. The sequence continues at coordinate 338,393 of NC_065587.1, read as the reverse complement.
GGGCTGTGCCCACCTGCCCTCCCCACCTGCCACCCCCTCCACCTGCCAGCACCGTCTCAGCACGCCCCCCACTTACCAGCTCGATGCCCTGGGGGAATGGGTTGTCTTCCCAGTCCTTCTCCGGAAAGCGCTGCAGAATCTGGCCCTGGCCTTCCCCACTCCCTGAGGACAAGAACAGGTGGTCAGAGCACCCGACCCGCCCCCCATCCACCAGGAGGCTTGAGGATCCCAGTGTGGAAACATTCCCACCCACCAGGCCCGCATCTGGCACCAGATCAGCCTCAGTTCCCTAAAAATAGTTCTGTATGCAGAGTCTGCTGGGCAGCCGCAGACCCCAAGGCTACCTGAGAGTAGAGAAGCCCCTGCCACTACCATCCCCATTCCCCGATCCCATCCCAGAGACCTCCTTCAGCCTGACCAGCCCAGCTTCACACAGCACAGCAGCCCTCCATCGAAGGTCAACAGTTCAGGACTGTTCCACAGCCCCCACAGCATCTGCCACCACAGCCAGGCCCCCACTTAGGCTCTCAGCCCCCCAACAGTGGGCATCCCCCAGAGCTCCCTGTCACCCACCAGCCCTGGGCCCAGCCAGGCATGTGGAGGACTCACGTCTGTTGTCTGTGTGGGATTCAAGAAGCCTCAGCCCCACCAGGCTAGGGGACATCCCCGCGCCCACAGCCCCAGACTCCTCCCCGTCCCAGCTGCCTCAGAGACAGGACCCAGTACAGGTCCCAGAAGGTGGAGTTTGGCAGCTGCCTGGTAGAACACCATCCCCACAGCCAGCAGGACCCAGAGGGGCAGAGCCAGACGGGAAGGATGGAGACTTGGTCCAGGACGACCACTGAAGGATACCCAGACAGCCTCCTGAGCACTGGGATCCAGCAGCTCTCAGAGGAGAGTGGGACGGCGGTCGCATCCAGGCCTGCTCCCTGTCTCCAAATCTCCCTGCACAAAGGCCATAGGATGGGTGCTGAGCACAGCCTAAGCTCCCCTGGGCCAGGAGGAGGCTTTCAGGGCAGGGGAAGCCAAGAGGCCTACATCTCCCCAAGAGATCCCTCCTCTCCTTCTACTCTGTTCCCCCAACAACCACACCCAGGGCACTCTTTCCAGGCCCAGTCCACACTGCTGGGCTACTCTGTTCCCCCGACAACCACACCCAGGGCACTCTTTCCAGGCCCAGTCCACACTGCTGGGCTAAAGGTGCCTGCCTGTGGCTCACCCCTAGAGAGCCAAACTAGGAGGCCTGGTGGTCAGGACCACAGCGGGATACTCAGGGTGTGGCTCCCGCTGCAGGACGGCTCCACAGGCCTCCCAGGGCTTGTGGAGGACGGAGCAGGTGCAGCAAGAAAGACGAAAGCCTCCCTGCCTCCTCCACACAACCCACAGGTCCCCAGGGCCTGTGCCCATCCTCCGCTTGGACAGGCCTCAACACCGCCACCCACCTGGCGGAGGCAGCAGAGCCAGACGGGCAAGGGGGGGTCCTACACAACACAGATCGCCTCGTGTACCCCCACCCCGATCCCCAGGAAGCTGCAGCCCCACATCCAGCGTGCCTGGTCCTCCTGGGAACAGATGAGCAACCCTGGCAGCCCAATGGCACACACTCCACAGGTCCCCCACAGGCAGGGAGACCACCCGCCCTCCAGGGTTACAGAGGCAGAGCCAAGGAAGTCGGCAGTGGGCAGGTTGCTGCTAAGTGGGAGATGGTGGGGCGGTGAGGGGCCAATTCTGACTCACAAAACCTCAGCTTCCTGCTCCCCTCCCCCTCCCACCACTGACACCCTGCAGAGGACAGGCGGCAGACTGATGGGGGCCCAGGTGTCTGCGGGTGCCACACCTACCTCCACACCCCCAAGCACAGCTCACTCAGGCACAGGCCCTGAGCTGCGGCTCCTCCCCCACTCCACCCACTCCCCCAAAGGCCTCCTTGTGCTCGGCCCCAAACCACCATCTGGGCCCAGCCCTGGCTGGCACCCAGGACTCACCCAGTTCTTGCCACGAGGCAGCAGGCGGAGGAAGGAAGAGGGGTTTATGAACAGGGACAGCAGTCCCTGCACTGCAGCCTCCCCCAGGCCAGGCAGGAAAGGCAGTCTTCCCCAGGAGGATGGGCAAAGTGGCAGGTCACTGTCTACCTTGACCCTCTCCACCCCATTTGTCTTGTGAAACACCAACTCTCACTCAGCCTTAAGTCCTCTGCAGGGCTCTACCCTCCAAAGAGCCAGCCCTGAGCTCCACTCTCCTTGGGCTGGCCCAGCAGGCATCTCTCCCTGAGCTCCTCTGTGCCATGACGGCCCCAGACTGGCCCTTCAGGTCTCAGAGCAGCCTCCATGATGGCCCCAGACTGGCCCTTCAGGTCTCAGAGCAGCCTCCATGACGGCCCCAGACTGGCCCTTCAGGTCTCAGAGCAGCCTTCAGGTCTCAGCCCACAGAGCACCCCCTCCCCTGGGACGCTCTGCCCCAGCCTGGGGCCTACAGGGATCCTAGGACCGACCTCCCTCCACCACACCCCAGTGACTGCTAGTGCACCTGTTAGCTTGGCTGGGACGGACCACAGACTAATTAAGGCTTGTAGAACACATACAGTCGGCTACACGACCATCCTCCCCACACCCAACGCACTCACACCCCACAAACAGGTTCCTCCATCAGAAGTACAGGGCACCTTCCGGAGCCCCAGGGAATGACAGAACACAGCTGGCCCCTGGAAAAGCAGGCCATGGAGGGCCCTGCAGCCCTGGGCTGTGAGCAGCTCTCCTCCTCCCCGTTCTGAGGTCCCAGCCTGCACCTCAGCTCTGTGCTGTCTGGGGCCAGGCCACATCTTGGCCTCCAGGGGGATGGGGGGGTTTGCCATGTCTCTCCGGGGTCCCCACCCACCCCACCTGAGCCCTATTGCCACAGGAGTGACCTCCAGCAGCTGAGCTCCTTGCCCACCAGAGTGCTGCCTTTACCTCAGATCAGAGAGGAAGGAGGGTATCCTCCCCGCTCCTCCCCTCAGCAACAGGACGAATCCAAACAGTGTGCCGTGTGGCACAGGGCACCAAGGTTTTCTTGCCCCTCCACCTTTGAACATGGGGCCGAGGGGGCCACCCAAGGACATTAGGGCTCCTGTCCTGAAAGCTCCTCAAAAAGCGCTTCCTCCTGCACCAGTGTCCCCGCAGCCAGCCCCACACAGACTGCAGGCCTGAAAGGCGGGCGGGCAGGCAGGCGAACACAGACCTCGCGTTCTGTCATCTGCTGGCAGCACCCCATCACCAGTGCCAGGCTCTGACGCCTGGAGGGCTGGCCCAGGCCAGCGTGTGCTGTAGGGAGGCAAAGAACGATGGCAGCCTCTCCTGTTCCCCCACCACACTCCCCACCGTGCACGAAGACCAGCCCTGGCCAGCTCTGCTGCTCTGGGGGGAACCCAGCTATAGGAAAAGAGAAGAAAAGAAGGAAAGACAGCACCTTCCTGCGACACCACCCACCGAACCCCAACATGCACATGGCTCCCTCAGCCACAGCGGCAGGCCATGTGCAGGGCCCCTGCAGCTTCCTCAGCCATCCCCCCAACCTCCCCTGCCCATCAGACCAGAGCAGCTCTGACCCAAGGCCTTGGACCCCTTCCGGCTCCCAGGGTGGAGGCTGGGAGGCAGCTGAGGCCGTCCCAAACAGCCCCGGCCCGCTCCAGAGGGCGGGAAGGAACGTGGGTGGGGACAGTAGATGGGGCTCAAGAATGCAGCCAGCTCATCACAGTCAGGATGAGGCGAGGCCATGGGGTAAAAGGTCTTTTTCTCAGATGCAAGGGGTCCAGCCCCTCCTCCCAGGCAGATGCACACTTGGCTGCTGGAGCTGGAAGGCCGCTGGCCAGGTCAGGGCCAGATCAAATGTGTCTCCTGCTCCCAAAGACACCTCAGCACTGGCCATGCTGTGATCAGGGCCCTTCTGGGCGAAGAGCCGGGCAGAGGTCTGTCTAGTCCTGATGCTGGCCCCAGGGCACAGAAGGTGATCCCTGACTCACCAGGTGAGGGGCCTGCAGATGGGCCGGCGCCGGCCACCATCACTCTCCGAGGTGAAAGAGTCACGGCCAGCACAGGCATTTACCTTCTCAGGGCCCCTCCCCACCTTTCCTGAGAGGTTTCCAGCTGGTGACCACTAGCAACTGGGATGCTGCCTCAGGCAGGACTCGTGCACCCTCAGCACCCTGGTCCTGCACCCAGCAGCTCCAGACAGGATGTCCAGATCCAGGCAAGACAAGCTATCCGCCCTCCTAATCCCCAACCCAAGAGACCCTGCATCCGGCCCTGAAGTCATACTCAGCCTGACAGAACAGAGGGGGTCCTCTACCCACTTAGAAGTGTCTGTTGTATCTGTGCCTAGAGAATCCACACACCTGCTGCTCAGTCACTAAAGATACTCATCATTTCCAGGGCCCTCCTGTGTGCCACCGCTTCACACGTGTGCATTCACTGCATCCTCACGGCAGCCTGGGAGGTTAGCATGACTCACTCCATCCCCAGATGAGGAAACTGAGGCACAGAGAGCCAAACGACTGGCTCCAAGGGGCAAAGCAGAGATAAGTGATCCCCACGCCATGCTCCTCTGCCTCTTCCGCCCCCGACCTGCCCTGGTACCTGGTACCTGGTTCTATCCTCAGTCCATGACCAGAGTCCCAGTCTATAGGCTTGTTCCCCTCAAGGATAAACAAGTCCTTCAAAGGCGCTGCGAGGCCAGCAAGCAGCTGACCAGCTCAACCCCAGAAGGTAGTGGGCACAGGGCTCCACGGTCCCCCAACCCTACTACAGTGGACCACTTATCACTCCTCCCTGCCACTTAGGGGAAGGGCGAGGGGGGCACTTCGGGCTCTAGCCTTCTACCCTGTCCTGTGCAAAGGACACACACACACACAGGTGCCTGCACTACATGTGGCTCCAGCAGTGAGCACACACATGTCACGGCCAGCTTGTCGTGGAGCCCACTCTGCCTCTTCTCTGTGCCCACCTTCAACTCCTCACCCCATGGCCACCAAGCCTCCCACCTGGCCTTTGCCTGCAGTCTCTGCCAACCGAAACCCTCTCCACACTGCCCTTAGGATCATCAGGGTCATCATCAGCTGTTCCTGCAGCCCCTGTTCCGACCCCCAGCCCAAGGCCCCTCACGCCAGGGCAGCCCTCAGCCAGCCTTGCTTCCCTCAGGCACCCTCTGCCCCAGGTGGTACGGCCTCCTCTTTGCCCCTCACAGGTGCCTCAGCACAGACAGCTCCCTCTGTGGGTCAAGGCAACACTGACAGCCAGCCTGCACCCGGGGGATGAGGACTGTGTGCTCCTAGCAAGCGAGAACTCCCGCTCTAAAGAAAAAGGCAGATGCTCACGACTGACGGTGCCGTTAGACACACACTTGGATAGGACGGTACCATAAGACACACATTTGGATAGACGGTAACAGGGAAGAGCGTGTGCTGCGTAAGAGGTTACTAGGAGGGGCTGGAGATGAAGAAGACGCTAAAGAGTCTTCAGGAAGTGTGTGGGGGGTCCAGCAGAAGAAACACAAAGAAGAGAGAAGTCCAGGTCCTGGGTGGGGACAGCGACAGCTGGACTGACAAAAAAAACACGGTAACTGGGAAGGTAAGCTCAACCCCACCTCAACATCCAGCCCCTGCCTGACCACACAGCCATCCCCACTTACTGCCCGTCTGCAGCTAGGATTTGACTGCCTGGGTGCCAGTCCCAGCCCCTCTGAGCCGGCCCAGGCCAGGCAGTCAACTTATCCCCGCCTGACTTCTCTACAGATGGGGGCAACAGCAGGGCAACCCCGGTGGGCTGCTGGGAGGAAGAGGTGAGATCATGCACACAAAGGGCTGTGCGGGGCCTGGCACACCGAGCACGCTCGCCAGCGCTGCTGTCTCCAGGCTGCTGCTGATGTCATCGTCAGGCTCCGTTTTCTCCTACCCCCTGGGCTGAAGGGCTCTCAGACACGGGCGCTGACCCCAGACACAGACCTCCTGGGCATAGGCACCCATTGCCACGCTGATCCCCCACCCAGGGCTTGGCGTGCAGGGCCTGGCCCGTCAGGCGAGTCGCCAGGAATACTCCTCTCTACTCTCGACGCTTCCTCCTGAAATCCTCCCAGTTTCAAGTCAAACACCGCTTCTCCATGCACCAACCCGAACTCCACCCCCTCTTTGCACCCCGCCAAGACCGCCAGGGGCTTCAGACGCAGCACCAAGGTCAGGGGCGGGCTGGTGAGCCGCGGGTCCGCGCCCCTGGAGCCAGTAGAGCCACAGCCGCCGGCAGCCGGCCAAGGGGAGAGCCCGTCCCACCCCACAGAGGCCGGGCAGGCCGGGCCCAGGCTTCCCTCCCGGCCGCCACCAGGCCCGCGCGGCCACGCCGCCCCCAGCGGACGCCCATTCTCCCCACGGGCTGTCAGGCCGCCCCGACCTTCAGCCCCCACCCGGGCCCCGGTCCCCGTCCCCGGCCCCGGCCCTCAGCCCTCAGCCCTCAGCCCTCAGCCCTCGGCCCCCCGACCCCGGCCCTCAGCGCCCAGCCCCCGGTCCTCAGCCCTCAGTGCCCGGCCCTCAGTTCTCGGCCCCCCGACCTGGTCCCCAGCCCCCAGCCCTCGACCCCCGACCCCCGACCCTCAAACCCAGCCCCCGACCCTCAGCGCTTGGCCTCGGCACTCACCGCGCGGGTGCGGCCCGAACGCCACCAGCACGAAGTAGTCCGCGAGCCGCGCCATGGCGAGGGACGCGGGGCGGCCCGAGGGGCGCGGGCGGGCTCCGCGGCTCGGGGACTCGAGGGCGGCGCGCTCATGGCCCGGCCCCGGCGCTGGACCGCGCACCCCGGACACCCCGGGTTCGCTCTGCGGCGGCGGCGGCGGCCCGGGCTCCCGCCGCCATCTTCCCAGCCAGCCGGCCCGCCCGGGCGCGCCGTGCGCCTGCGTGCTGTCGTCCCGCCCTGAGTGGGCGGGGCCTTCAACCGCGTATCTCCATTGGTCCAGAAGGTACGAGGGCGGCTCCCCGCCCATCGCTGCCCACTCTGGGGCCCGGGCACCGCCCCTCGAGCCGGGAACCCGGACTGCGGCTCCGGCGGGTCTGACGTCCCCACCCGGGTGGGCCGTGGTGTCGGCGGGAGGCAGGGGCCAGGACCACAGCTGCCCTCGCGGTTGGGACTCCCCGCACAGGGGCCCGAACCCCACTCCTGGGCCCTCCCAATCTGGGGATCGGGTCCCCAGACGCCCCGTCCCCCGCCCCTCGCTGTCCAACTGGAGGAAGGCGGGAGGAGCCTGGGCGCTGCCCACCGGGCCCCCCAAACTAGAAGTCAGAGGAGGCGCAGGGCCGTCACCTCAGGGGCTGCCAGCCTGGCGATAGGGAATGGAGAGAATCAGGCCCTGCCCTTGGGGGTCCCAGGCTGAAGAGCCCCCATCTGTAAGGCGAAGTGAGACATTTAACACATTAGCTTAAAAACGGCACGCTCATGTCCACCTGTAAAAGAGCAAGTGTTCTAAGCGTGTGAGGCACATGAGGCCACGGAGCAGGGGGCTCTAGGAAAGCTGCATCACCCAGGATCCCTGACAGTACCCACCCCTCTCAAGGGCAGGGCTGGCCAGGGCCACCCCTGAAGTGGCTCAGGGATGAGCATGAGCCTACAGCAGAACATGCTGGGAGAGAAGGTGCAGGAGCCAGCCTGGTGCAGCAGGGAAATCCCTCTGAGCATAGCAGGCCAAGGTCTGTTTTTTGTTGTTTTGTTTTTGAGGCAGCGTCTCAATCTGTTACTCAGGCTTAAGTTCAGTGGCACGATCTTGGCTCACTGGAACATCCGTCTCTCCTGGGTTCAAGCGATTCTCCCACCTTGGCCTCCTGCATAGCTGGGATTACAGGTGTGCGCCACCATGCCTAATTTTTGTATTTTAGTAGAGACGGGGTCTCACCATGTTGGCCAGGCTGGTTTCGAACTCCTGACCTCAGGCCATCCACCCACCTCGGTCCCCCAAAATGCTGGGATTACTGGCGTGAGCCACTGCGCCTGGCCCACCTGAAGGTCTATTTTTTGTTTGTTTTTGTTTGTTTTGAGACAAAGTCTCGCTCTGTCGCCTAGGCTGGAGTGCAGTGGTGTGATCTCAGCTCACTGCAAGCTCCACCTCCCAGGTTCACACCATTCTCCTGCCTCAGCCTCCTGAGTAGCTAGGACTACAGGCACCTGCCACCACGCCTGGCTAATTTTTTGTATTTTTAGTAGCGACGGGATTTCACCGTGTTAGCCAGGATGGTCTTGATCTTCTGACCTCGAGATCTGCCTATCTCAGCCTCCCAAAGTGCTGGGATTACAGGCGTGAGCCACTGTGCCTGGCTGGCCTTGAAGATCTGCTTTTAAATGAGTTTGGCTGCTGCAAGAACTAGCCAAATGACTGGCATCCACGCTCCCTCCATGGGCAGGATCCAGACCAAGAGAATGAATGGAATCAAACTGAGAGACCCCACCAGGGCCCCCTCCCTGCCCTCAGGCATGGGCCACACTACACCTCTCCTCTACCACTGTTGGTTTTCACAGGTTGAGAAGTCCTCTTTTTAAAATTTAATTTTTTTGTAGAGACAGGGTCTTGACATGTTGCCTAGGCTTGTCTTGAACTCCTGTCCTCAAATGATCCTCCTGCATCTGCCTCGAGAAGTGTTGGGATTACAGGTGTGAGAAACTGTGCCCTGCCAGAAATCCTCCTTTTTGCTCCAGCTGGCTCAAGCTGGTTTCTGTCACTTGCACCCAAAAAGGTCCTCAGCACCACATTACCACACCATTGAGCTTGTGTACAGGCTGGCAGTCTCCCTGGGCAAGTCTGGGCTAGTGCTTGAGCCCAGGGCTGGCTCTCTTCTGAAAGACTCTGGGGACCCTGCATCGTACTCTCCACTCTCACGCTTCCACCAGGCCCTTGGGAACAACCATCCATAGTGGCTCGGCGGCTCAGATGGATGGACGCCCTTCGCTACCACCTGGCCTGCTGATTTCTGGTCAGCTGTCTTGCAGTCTGCACTCTCCTCAAACCTCCCACCCCACTTCCAGTGTCTCTGAGATGATTGGCTGCTCCTCACAGAGCAAACAGAAGCTATGAGGTGGGAGCACCAAGCCCCCATCTTACACCCCTCACACCACCCCTCCCTCCATTACCACAGGTTCTGCCCCCCTGCCCATCCCTCATCTCAGGCCATCATTCACTGTCAGTGCCCACTGCCAAACTCCATCATTCCCTGTCTATGGATTCTTTGCTATCAGAGTCAAACTTACCTCTGCCATCATAAAACACTCAAAACAAAAACCCCCAAAGCCCAGGCGTGGTGGCTTACACCTGTAAATCCCAGCACTTTGGGAGGCCAAGGTGGGTGGATCACTTGGCATCAGGAGTTTGAGACCAGCCTAGTAAACATGGTGAAGCCCTGTCTCTACTAAAAATACAAAAATTAGCCAGGTGTGGTGGCTCACACCTGCAGTCCCAGCGACTCGGGAGGCTGAGGCAGGAGAGTTGCTTGAACCCAGGAGGTGGAAGTTGCAGTGAGCCGAGATTGCACCACTGCACGCCAGCCTGGGCGACAGAGCACAACTCCATCTCAAAAAAAAAAAAAAAAAAAGGAAAAAACCAAAGATGCTTTGTCCAGCCAGTTACCACCCTAGCTTGTTTAGATTCTCACAAGCATTCTCCAGTGCCACCGCCCCCCTCCTATGGTCCAGCCCTGGCACATTTGGCAACTCGTGTCTTCTCTTCACCTGTGTCCATCATAAGCAGTGCTGGGGCCCCATCACTCCCCAGAAGCAGGTCCTCCAACTAAGAATGGAGTCACATGAAACAAGTGCCAGGGGCCCTGGGATCACAGAGGGGGCTCCTCTCTGGTGGGCAGGGCAGGCGCAGAAGCAGCAGCCAGGCTGATGCCTGAGGGCAGAGGACACACCCTCCCCACAGGCGGCGGGAGGTAGGACTGTGGCTCACAGGGGCAGCAACTGTCCTGTCATCCCAGGGTCTGAAACGCAGCCCCTCACTGGGGCTGACCTCCACCTGTCCCAGATTTAAAACCTTGTGAGGACAGGGAATTGTCACTGATTTTTCTTTATTGGTGGGGCGAATGATTTGATTGCACTTATATTTTGAAAGGACGGAGCTGGTGGCGGTGTGGAAGGCTGAGGGCCGAGTCGGGAGGCAGCAGAAGCCGCAGCAGCAAGACTTGGGAACCTGGGGGATCCTCTGCTCAGGCCCTTCCCTCCCTGGCCCTCCAGAGCTGGCGCTGAGCTCTATTCTTGGCCGGCCTCTCCGCATTCTCTGTGGACCAGGCTCACCATATCCTCCATGGCCGCGCCATCCCTGAGATCTCCAAAACTGTTCTCGACCTGCCTTCTCTCAGTCCCATGCCTGCCAGGCTGGGGAGCAGCCAGACCCCCTCCCTGGACTACCCTCAAGCATCTCGGCCTCAGCATGTCTAGGCCCCGACCTCTTCCCACCCCCTCAGCAGCTGCCACATCAGCAAACAGAAGGGCTTCGCCGGGAACTGTGAGCCCCTCATTTACCATCCTGCCCTGCTATATTTCTCCCACTCATCCACTCTGTCCCCTCAAGCTCTTTCTGCCCGCCTCCTCAGCACCTGCCTTCTTGGCTGCCACTCCGCCTTTCAACATAAATGTGACACTTGGCTGGGCTTGGTGGCTCACACCTGTAATCCTAGCAGTTTGGGAGTCAGAGGTGGGTGGGTTGCTTGAGGTCAAGAGTTTAAGACCAGCCTGGCTAGCATGGTGAAACCCCGTCTCTACTAAAAATACAAAAATTAGCTGGGTGTGGTGGCAGGCGTCTGTAATCCCAGCTACTAGGGAGGCTGAGGCAGGAGAATTACTTGAACTTGGGAGGCGGAGGTTGCAGTGAGCCAAGATTGTGCCACTGCACTCCAGCCTGGGCGACAGAGTGAGACTCCATCTCAAAAACCAAAAACAAAACAAACCACTGGGTGCAGTGGCTCAAATCAAACCTGAAATCACAGCACTTTGGGAGGCTGAGATGGGTGGATCACCTGAGGTCAGGAATTTGAGACCAGCCTGGCCAACATGGTGAAATCTTGTCTCAAATACAGAAATTATCCGGGCGTGGTGGTAGGCACCTGTAATTCCAGCCACTTGGGAGGCTGAGGCAGGAGAATCGCTGGAACCTGGGAGGGGAGGCTGCAGTGAGCTGAGATTTCACCACTGCACTCCAGCCTGGGTGACAGAGTGGGACTCCATCTCAAAAAAAAAAAAAAAAAAAAAAAAAAAAAAAAAAAGCCGGGCGCGGTGGCTCAAGCCTGTAATCCCAGCACTTTGGGAGGCCGAGATGGGTGGATCATGAGGTCAGGAGATCGAGACCATCCTGGCTAACACGGTGAAACCCCGTCTCTACTAAAAAAAAATACAAAAAACTAGCCGGGCGAGGTGGCGGCGTCTGTAGTCCCAGCTACTCGGGAGGCTGAGGCAGGAGAATGGCGTGAACCCGGGAGGCGGAGCTTGCAGTGAGCTGAGATCCGGCCACTGCACTCCAGCCTGGGCGACAGAGCGAGACTCCGTCTCAAAAAAAAAAACCTATAAATGTGACACTCCTTGCCCCTTAACTGGTCAAAATAAGTAAATAATACCTGCAGGGCATCCCCGCCCTCCCAGAACGGCCTGTGTGGTGTGTGCTCGGCACTCCTCGACTTATTCATCCAGCAGATGTTGACTGTGTTCCCAGGCTGGGGGCACAGCAGGGGGTTACAGGGTGAGTGCAGGGGTTGGGGAGACAGAAGGGGAAGCACAAACAGACGCAGAGATCCTCAGCTAACCCAAGAGAGAGGCCAGTCTCAGCAGCTTGGAGCCCATGACACCAAGTCCAGGACTCGTGGACGGTGGGTAGGCGAAAACTGTGGAGAACAGTGAACCATCTAGCAACACCAACACGCACTCACCTTCAACCAGAATTTCTACTTCCAGGAAGGTGTCGTACAGACACGTCTGTGAGCTCGAGGCAGCAACTCACAAAAAGACTGGTGGTCACCTAATTTCACGTTAATCGCAGGTGAAGTGAATCATACAACACCTATATGCTGGAGTAGGTCCAACCATAGGAAAGAATGGGGTCTCTGATGTGAGGACGGTCAGGCTGTGAGGCCTGTCACCCCACTGGTCACCAGGGTTGATTCGGCTGATGTGGTTGGCTAAGAGGTAGGTGTCCCCTCCTTCCCCACCGTTCCCTGTGTGTCCCTCTGAAGCTGTGTGCTCCGTCAAAGAGGATGAAGGATCAGGCTTCCAGTAGCTGTGCTCCTCTGCCAGGACCTACAAACAAGCTCTCAGTAAAGAATGGGGTCTCAGTCCTATTGCAGGTCTGCACACATGGATGTGTGTGCCTCACACGGCCGCACCTTGGTGTGCCCAGGGCGGGTCAGGAGAGGGCTCCCACCCAGACCGGGGTAGGGGTACCAAGTGGGTGGTAATGATGAGGAGAGTCTCACGTTTCACTTGTTTAAATTTTTTTTTTTTTTAATTTTTGAGACGGAGTCTCACTCTGTCGCCCAAGCTGGAGTGCAATGGCACGATCTCAGCTCACTGTAACCTCCACCGCCTGGGTTCAAGCCTCAGCCTTTCCTGCCTCAGCCTCCCAAGTGGCTGAGATTACAGGGACCCGCCACCAAGCCCAGCTAATTTTTTTTTGGGGGGGGTTCGGAGGCGGAGTCTAGCTCTGTCCCCCAGGCTGGAGTGCAGTGGCTCCGCCTCCCGGGTTCACACCATTCTCCTGCCTTAGCTTCCCCAGTAGCTGGGACTACAGGCGCCCGCCACCACGCCCGGCTCATTTTTTGTATTTTTAATAGAGAGGGAGTTTCACCGTGTTAGCCAGGATGGTCTTGATCTCCTGACCTCGTGATCCACTCGCCTCGGCCTCCCACAGTGCTGGGATTACAGGCATGAGCCTCCGCGCCCCACCGGCCCATGACCAGCTAATTTTATTTTTAGTAGAGACGGGTTTCTCCATGTTGGCCAGGCTAGTCTCAAACTCCAGGCCTCAGGTGATCCGCCCGCCTCGGCTTCCCAAATTGCTGGAATTACCGGAGTGAGCCACCGCGCCCGGACACTTGTTTAGATTTGTTACAGAAACCGTGCAATACTTTGGTCTGGGGTTGGAGCGGCTGGCGGTAGGTAGAGCTTTTTAGGAGCGCAGCCCCGGGTTTGGGACACCGCGTCAGAGGATAGCGGAATCCCGCGGACTCCCTGGTCAGGCCGGGGTCCGGGGTCCACCGGATCAGACCCTGGAGGGTGGGACCGCCAGGACCCACCAATCGGGAGGTGGTTGACAGGGTGAGAGTCCGCTCCAGCCGTGGGATCAGCTTGGACTACGGCTCGCCCCCTAGAACCCCGCTTCAGCCTGGGGAAGTCCGGCCCCCCCAGGCTCGGGGCTGCGTCCCCACTAGAAGGCGCCTGGAGTGAGGCTGGCAGCCCCGCGGTCCCGGGCCGGTCGCCGAGCGCTCCCGGCGGGAACAGCCCCCTCCCCGCCCCGGAGCGTGGCTTGGCCCGGGGCAGGGGCGCCCCGCCCCGTCCGTGCACCCGGCTCCGCCCCTTGCTGGAAAGGCTACGTATTCAGCTCCAGAGGTGCCATCCCGGCCGCGACTCTGCTCCAGACAGGACCCCCAACCCGCCCAGCCCGCTCCGCCTTGCGCTCTGGACCCGCGGCCGACCCCAGACCCGCTGCCCGCTTCGCGCCCGAGGCCTGCGCCCCGACGGACGCCCGTGCCCAGCTTGCCATACCCACGCCCGGTGCCCCGACCGCGGAGGGCTCCCCGAGGTGCCGGCGGAGGGGGTGGCTCGCGGCTCAGGCTGCTCCCGACCTGCCCGGCTCACCGCTCCCTCCCCTGCAGCGCCGCCCGCCATGGCCCGGATCCCGACGGCCGCCCTGGGTTGCATCAGCCTCCTCTGCCTGCAGCTCCCTGGCGTGCTGTCCCGCAGCCTGGGCGGGGACCCGCGTCCCGTCAAACCCAGGTGAGTCCAGGTCTTGGGCCAGCCAGCCCCTCTGGCCCCCACAGGGAAGCAGAGTGCCAGGGGCCGCCCTCCCTCCAACCGCCACCTGCTGCTAGGGCTCCCGTCCCAAACCAAGGCCCCTGCCCCAGGCTCAGCAGCGCCTGAGCAGGGCCAGAGGACCCTCTTCCTCTGCCTCCCTGCACAGGGCAGTTGCTTCTCCCCACACAGGTGGACACAGCAGCCCCTTTTCTGGGGGTGTCTGCTGGGGGAGGGAAGGCTGGCGGTATCCCCAGGCCCACCTGTGACCAAAGGGAGGGCAGAAGCTGAGTCACCCTGAGCCCTGAGAGTGGTGACCCGCAGAGGCTGGGCCGCGGGGGTGCCCTTTGCTCAAGGAGGTGCCGGTTCCCAGGACACGTGACCCAGGCCACTGAGATGGTCCCAGGCCCCAAGCCCAGAGGGGACGCGTGGGCTTCCCCTGGCTATGCTCCAGGCTGTGTGTGGGTGGGGGCCGTGGGCTTCCCCTGGCAGTGACCCAGGCCTGTGTAGAGGCAAAAGTGGGTAGGTGTGAGGTCTCTGAAAGGCTGAGCCATCCAGTTGACATTCTCCATCTGCCTCTGCAGGGAGCCCCCAGCCCGGACCCCTTCCAGCAACCTGCAGCCCAGGCACCCCGCACCCCGACCTGTGGTTTGGAAGCTTCACCAGGCCCTCCAGCCACAGAGGGGTGCTGGCCTGGCCCCTGCTATGGGTCAGCCTCTCCGGGATGGTGGCCGCCAACACTCGGGCCCCCGAAGACACTCGGGCTCCCGCAGGACCCAAGCCCAGCTCCTGCGAGTGGGCTGTGTGCTGGGCACCTGTCAGGTGCAGAATCTCAGCCACCGCCTGTGGCAACTCATGGGACCGGCTGGCCGGCAGGACTCAGCTCCTGTGGACCCCAGCAGCCCCCACAGCTATGGCTGAAGTGGGGCTGGGCCACACCCCTGGCCATCCCAGCCAGGGTGCTGTTCCCCCGTCCAGAGCTGCAGCTGAGCCCCCTCCGCAGCCCAGTCCCGCGGAGCTGCAGACAGCAGGTCCTGCAGCAACAATGCCTGCACGGCGTCGCACACGTAAACCCTTGCACACCTGTAGACCGAGGTTGGTCTATATGCAGTGCTGGTATGTCAAGGAGCCTAAACACCCTGAAATTGTAAACCCTTGGGGGATGGCTGCCAGACCCAGCTGGTGGCAGCACCAGATGCTAAAAAGCGTTTTAAAAAGGAGACATCTGCCAGGGACGTGGAGCAGAAGCTGGGCCCTGAACCCACAGGGCCACGTCTGCACGAACAGGGGAGAGGGGCTGAATTGGCCGGAAGCGGCCCCTCCGCTGCTGGTCCAGTCAGACTGAAGCCCGGCCTTGTGCCTGGGCTGTTCCTGCTGTCATGCACAACCAGCCCTTCCACGTGCCTGCCTGGCCGGGGGTCCCAGCCTCTCCCTCCCCATGCCTTTGGGACAGGACAGGGAGTGTGGGATGCTATAGCCCCCTGGGGTTGGGCAAGGGAAGGATGGTGGCCCTCCAGAGGTCATGAAGGGACCTCTGTGGCTCCAGCTGCCAACCCTGGAGCCCAGACTGAGGTAGCCATGGGGACTCCATCTGGATGCCCTGTGGGAGGCCGGGGAGGGGAACTCAGCAGTTCAGAAGCCACCCCAAACCATTCTGGGACAGGGACACCCCTTCCTACCCCAGGACAGGGCAGGGCTGGGTGGGGCAAGATCCCCCAGCCCAAATAGACCCACCCCACCTCAAGGGGGTGAGACCCTTGTTGGCAGCCAGACAAGGGTGGGGCTCCACAGGCAACCCAGGCGCCCCACCACCACCCAGTGTGGGGGCCCAGTGGAACCAGGTGTGGGGGCAGCAGGTGACTCGCCAAGAGCCCGGGAGGGCAGCCCAGCCCCAAATGACAAGAACAAGAACCACTGCCAGTGTGCACGGACTTGGTGTGTGTTCTTCCCCGGGGAGATGGGGGCTCATGTGCGTGTGCCACTCGAGGCTCCCAGTCGTCCAGCAGAACGCGGGGTTCAGAAAGGGTTCCTTCCGCTACTTAGCAAACACTCAGCATTTAATTTGCAAATGTTTGCTAGGGTCACCCTCTCAGCCACCCCATGAGGGTCGCCATGATCACCCCAACTCTAGAGGCTACAGCAGAGCTCAGGACATTCCCCCACAGCCTGCCCCTCAGTGACTACCTCCAAAGGGGAGGGTCCTGGAAGCGCCCACCCAGGCGCCGCCTCTGTGCTTGCTCCCTGAGCTCAGGGATCGCCGGGTCCAGGTAACTGACCTGTGCTCCATGAGGCCCTGTGGGAACAGTCCAGGCTGATCCTGCCCTGTGGAGGCCTCCGTGCACTGGGAGATGGACTAGGGTTGCAGCAGAAGTGGTCAGGGTGGTGGGCCGCACAGCAAGGCAGTCAAGGCCGGCTCCCTGGGAGAAGCACTGGATCAGTGAGGTCTGAGGACAGCAGGCCTTCCCTAGGGGAAGGAGCTGGGAGTGCCAAGTCCCCAGGTGCACAAGAGGCTTGGCTGCTGAGAGGCTGCAGGGTGGAGGGGCCTCGGCCTCTGAGTCATGTGTCCTGTGGTCACTGAAGGGTGTCAGCAGAGCACAGGGCATGAGGACAGAGGGAGGGGACCCCGGGGCAAGGCTGGGGGGTCAGGAGCTCAGTGTCCGCTACTCAACCCAGCCAAAACCCTCCCAGATGCCTCCTCTCCTGCCTAGGCAAAGTCCAGCTTGGCACCCCGTCTGGGGCCTGCCTGTGGTCAGGGCCAAGTGTTCCCTCCTCCAGGAAAGCCTTCACCCTCCTCATGCCCTGTAGTCAGGAGGCCGCCTTCCGTGACCCTCTGCATCGCCTCAGGTGTGAAGCCAGACCCACCTGACACCCTCACACACAGGCCCAGCAGCACCTGCACTCACCCCCACCTTCGCCAGCAACCACTTCCCGCTGCTCTGGCCAAAAGCTCCTCTAGGCCGGGCCCGGCGGCTCACGCCTGTAATCCCAGCACTTTGGGAGGCCAAGTCAGGCAGATCACCTGAGGTCAGGAGTTCAAGACCAGCCTGGCCAACATGGTGAAACCCCGTCTCTACTAAAAATACAAAAATTACAAAATTAAATACAAATACAATAAAATATACAATATTAAAATATTAAATATTAAATAAAAAATACAAAATTTATCAGGCACGGTGGCACATGACTGCAATCCCAGCTACTCAGGAGGCTAAGGCAGGAGGATCACTTGAACCTGGAGGTTGCAGTGAGCTGAGATTGTGCCACTGCACTCCAGCCTGGGTAACAAGAGCAAAGTTCTGTCTCAAAAAAAAAAAAAATAGTAATAATACAAAAATTAGCTGGGCGTGGTGGCACACGCTAGTAATCACATCTACTCAGGGGGCTGAGGCAGGAGACTCGTCTGAGCCCGGGAGGTGGAGGTTGCAGTGAACTGAGATTACACTGCTGCACTCAAGCCTGGACGACAGAGCAAGACTCTGTTTCAAAAAAAACAAAAACAAAAAACCCCCTCTCTTCCCTTGCACCTTCCTATGAATCCCGCCTGGTCCCACTTCCTGAACCTATCCAGACACCTTCTCCTGACCCAGGCACCACCTGCTGTGGGGGCAATGGCCGTAGCCTCCTCCCAGTGCCTGTCTCCATCCCTCTGGCCAGTGCATGCTGAGCACCTGACCCACGCTTGTTGGGACACTTGAGGATACAGCCTTGCCCCCGGGGGCTGACGTTCTAGAGGGAGACAGAAGGAGACAAACATAGAAGGTAGAGTAAGTGGGTGGTGGAGAGGCCGGGAGTGCTGAGTGCCACGGGAAGTCAGACAAGGAGAGTGCGGGGCAGGTGCCATTTAAATGGGGGCGCTGGGGTCTCCTCACAGCTCCTTTTCAGCTCAGCTGTGCCAGAATCTTGTTGAGTCAGGTCAGCTCCCCACAGCCCTCACCTGACACCTGAAGCCCAGAACTGTGATCTGCACAGCCCTAGGTATGGCCCCAGCAAACCACTGCCCTCTCCCCTGCCCCAGCTGACTGCTGTTCCCAGACTCTTCCCTGGCCACGCTCCAAGATGCCAGCTCTGCTGCGGGCACTTTGTTCTCCCAGTGTCCTCCGTGCCTGCAGGGCCCATGCATGGGAAGTTGCATTGGCAGCCCGGGTGCTGGCGATTCCATTTCTGCTCCCCACTCTCCATGAGACCCCTCTCCCAGAGCCGGACACATTCTGTGGCCGAACTCTAGGCAGGTGCTCCTGAGTCCTTTCCTCGACGAGGCTTGACCTCATCCCCATCCTCTCTGGGCCCACCGACCCCGGTGTTAGCAAGAATCCTGGTAAATCAGTTTATGGAGAATTACCCACCCTCGATATCTGATCCAGTTCCTCATCTCCCACCCGTGATCTCGTCACCCTGCCGGCCTCCTGCAAGACCCCCATTGAGCCGCTCTGGTGAGAATCCCCTACCCTCAAAGGCTCCCCTAGCAACTTCCCATCCGCTGACCCCTCCGAAGCCATCAATCTCCAGCGGTCGTTGAATTCGGAGGTGAGCTCCTCTCACCACGCTCTCGAAAATAAAGCTCTTCTCACCATTTTAACAAGTCCTCAGAATCATCTTTTCTTAACTAGCCCCTGCCCCACCTAGAATCATGAGGGGCCTGGGGCAAGTTTTCTCCTCCTGAGATCCAGTGGGGCAGCCGGGGCAGGGGTGGTGCAGAGGAGGTGTGTGCTTGAGGGTGGGGTCTTGGGTCTGCCCCTACTTGTGGGACCCCACAGAGGGGTCTAAAGCCAGAGTCAAGCGGGAGGCTGGGCCCACAGACAACCCTAAGCAGGTCAGCGGCTCAGGACAGGAGGGAGGCCGAGTCAGGGCAAGAGGATGTGGGACTGCTGGGGGCTGCTCGTGTGCTGACACATTAACTCCCTGAGGCCAGGAGGAGGGTGGATGGTCACTCATTACCACAGTCACTTATGTAACCTGGGGTGTATATAGGAGCCCGGCTAAGGACACACTCACCAGCCTGCACTTTGCCACCTGAGCGCCGCTTCCTCTCAGGATGAAGGTGATGGTGGTGAGTACCCAGACCCCATGCAGAGAGGCCCCGCTGACTGCTCTCCTGCTGGCCAGCTGCTCCTGCCCTCTTCTAGCTGGCGCTGGCCAGCCTTGCTGCTCCGTCCAGCTGGGGAAGAGCCAGTGGCTGCCGACCCCCAGGCTCCCTGCGGACTCAGTCTCCTCCCAAGGCCGCTTCCACCCCGCAAGGGTGGCCATGGGTGCCGCTCAGGCGTGGTGTCCCCTGCACCCCGGAAGCAGACGTCTGCTGACATTCACTTTGCAGATAAGGACCTGGGAGTGAGAGCTCCTGGGACTCGCTGAGGCCAGGGCAGGGGCTGGGATGATGGTGCAGGAGAGGCTGTGCCCTCTCGTGTCCCCCACCAGCTCTCAAGCGGAGGCAGGCTTGGAGTCTGCAGCCATGCTGGGAGTGTCTGTGCTTCCTCGTGGAGCTGACATGATGGTGAAATAGGTTCAATCCTCCACCTGCCCAGGGCCCAGACCCTTCCCTGGTCTACCGACCTGATGTGGACCCAGAGGTGGCCAAAGACAAGGCCAGCTTCCGGAACTACACAGTGAGTACCTTGACGTCCCACCCCCCGACTCCCCATCCACACCCTGGGGAACAGCACCTGCCCCTCACACAGCTCCAGGAGGTGCCCTGTGGGAACCCTCACCCCCATCACACCCTGTGGGGCTGCCTGGGAGAGGGGAGGCACGGTGACTTGTGTGCAGGGTGGGGGTAGTGCCAGCCTCCACTGACCCTCTGGCCTGCAGTCGGGTCCCCTCCTGGACCATGTCTTCACCACCTACAAGCTCATGCACACGCACCAGACGGTGGACTTTGTCAGGAGCAAGGTAGGCGTTTCCTGCCACCCTGTGCAAACGCGGAGGACCCTTGCCCTCAACCCCATGAGCCCACCAGGCACCAACAGGATGGAGAGGACTGTGTGGTGGGCCTGCTGACCCTGGGCCACGCTGCCTTCTCCTTCCCCACCAGCATGCCCAGTTTGGGGGCTTCTCCTACAAGAAAATGACAGTCATGGAGGCTGTGGACCTGCTGGATGGGCTGGTGGACGAGTCGGACCCAGATGTAGATTTCCCCAACTCCTTCCATGCCTTCCAGACAGCGGAGGGCATCCGGAAGGCCCACCCAGACAAGGGTGAGCCCCAGCTCTGCTGCAGGGGGGCAGGTGCTGCCTCCAAGGGGCAGAATGCAGCGGCCTATAGGGTGGAAGGGGGCAGTGGTGGGCCCAGGCCTCCAGCAGCCCTGCCTGGGTTGGGGAGCAGGCCCTGGGCCCCCCCTGGCTCTCAGCCCCGCAAGCCTGCTCATCCTCGGCCTTGGCCTCTGCAGTCCCCAACCTACCCTGTCCATCCCCCTCCCAGACTGGTTCCACCTTGTTGGGCTCCTGCACGACCTGGGGAAGGTCCTGGCCCTGTTCGGGGAGCCCCAGGTAAGGGCTGGTGGTTGTGGGTGAGGAGGTCTGCATGTTGAGGCAAGGTGGGGGGAGCGGAGTGGCTTCAGTGCTTGGCCTGGGATACTACCTGCGGGGCAGTCCAGTGCACCCCCCACGGCCCCCCAACGGCTGCCTGTCCCTCTGGTGGCCTCGGTGCTCAGCCTAGGGGACCGGCCAGTGCACCCCCCACGGCCCCCCCACGGCTGCCTGTCCCTCTGGTGGCCTCAGTGCTCGGCCTAGGGGACCGGCCAGTGCACCCCCCACGGCACCTCCACGGCTGCCTATCCCTCTGGTGGCCTCGGTGCTTGGCCTAGGGGACCGGCCAGTGCACCCCCCACGGCCCCCCCACGGCTGCCTGTCCCTCTGGTGGCCTCGGTGCTCGGCCTAGGATACTACCTGCAGGGCAGGCCAGTGCACCCCCACGGCCCCCCACACCCCCACAACTGCCTGTCCCTCTGCAGTGGGCGGTCGTCGGAGACACCTTCCCTGTCGGATGCCGTCCCCAGGCTTCCGTGGTTTTCCGCGACTCCACCTTCCAGGACAACCCTGACCTCCAGGATCCTCGATACAGGTGCTTCCCGCTGCCCAGGGCTGGGCTCCCCTCCCTGGGCGGCTCCTGAGCCCCCCTCACCCTGGTGTCTCACTGCAGCACAGAACTCGGCATGTATCAGCCCCACTGCGGGCTCGACAGGGTCCTCATGTCCTGGGGCCACGATGGTGAGGCCAGACTGGGGCAGTAGGGGACGGTGGGGCAGAGGTGGTGCCTGGTGGTGACACCCTCTCCCCACAGAGTACATGTACCAGGTGATGAAGTTTAACAAGTTCTCGCTGCCCCCGGAGGTAGGTGGGGGGAGGGGCAGCCCGGCCCCGGCCACCAGGCCCTGTCCCGCAGCCGAGACAGCTGCTGGGTATGGCTTGCCCACAGGCTTTCTACATGATCCGGTTCCACTCCTTCTACCCCTGGCACACGGGCAGCGACTACCAGCAGCTGTGCAGCCAGCAGGACCTGGCCATGCTGCCCTGGGTACAGGAGTTCAAGTACGGCCCTCCCCGCCGAGGGGGCTTGTGGGAGTGAAGCGGCGGGGGTGGGACCTGGGGGTTCTTCACGGGGCTCACCGCCTCTCCCTGCTGCAGCAAGTTCGACCTCTACACCAAGTGCCCGGACCTGCCGGATGTGGACAAGCTGCGGCCCTACTACCAGGGGCTCATTGACAAGTACTGCCCTGGCATCCTGAGCTGGTGACCCTCCTGCCACCCAAGCTGCTGCTGGACCCAGGCCTGGCCCTCCGCCTGTCTGGAGAGGTCTGGCCCTGGGCAGACAGCCGCCATCAGGGTTCACCTTGGTGGGGGACCCCACTCACCCCCTTAGGGTCGCCACCCCTCGTGGCAACTTGTGCCTGGCGGCAATAAAGACCTGGAAGGACATTGTGCTTCTGAAGCCTCACTGGGTGTTACTGCAGCAGGGGGTGGCCCAGGCCGAGTGACCCTGCCAGCAGGGTGGAGGCCAACTCCCAGGCTGAGACGTGTGTGTCCCACCTCACTGGTCGTGGTAAACATCCGCTCATACTCCCAGCTCCCATGTCAGAGCCTGGGGGACAAGTCATCCAGCTCACCCCCACAAGCTCAAAACAGTCACCAAGTCCTCCGGGCTCCGTCCCCTTGAAAAATAGCCCAATAGCTAAAATAATGCATCATAGAAAACAACAAAAAAAACAATGCAGGCCGGGCACAGCGGCTCACACCTAAAATCCCAGCACTTTGGGAGGCCGAGGCGGGTGGATCACCTGAGGTCAGGGGTTCAAGACCAGCCTGGTCGAAACGGTGAAACCCAGTCTCTACTAAAAATATAAAAATTAGCCAGGCATGGTGGCAGGCACCTGTAATCCCAGCTATTCAGGAGGCTGAGGCAGGAGAATCGCTTGAACCCGGGGGGAAGGAGGTTGCCGTGAGCCAAGATTGCACCACTGCACTCCAGCCTGGGTACCAAGAGTGAAATTCCATCTCAAAAATAAAAAATAAAATAATAAAATAAAATAAAACAAGTGCACAGTTTAAATGCTATAAAGCAAACACCTGTGGCCACCACCCCTGAACCGACCCTCCAGGACCCTCTGCGTGCCCTGGGTGCAGCTCCCGTGCAGAGCAGCCCCTCCGCGGCTCTGAAGGCACCGTCCCTCCTCTCTACATGGTTTTGTCACTCAGGCATGCAGCCCTTGTTGCCAACCAGTGGCCGCCCCTCCATCTTCTCCGAAATTCATCTCTGAAGAAAGTAAATTGTCCCAGGGAATTCATCTTTGTGGAGATTCTGTACCTGTTTTGTTTTTTTTTTTTTTTTGAGACAGAGTCTCGCTCTGTCGCCCAGGCTGGAGTGCAGTGGCCGGATCTCAGCTCACTGCAAGCTCCGCCTCCCGGGTTCACGCCATTCTCCTGCCTCAGCCTCCCGAGTAGCTGGGACTAGAGGCACCGCCACTACGCCCGGCTCATTTTTTGCATTTTTAGTAGAGACGGGGTTTCACCGTGTTAGCCAGGATGGTCTCGATCTCCTGACCTCGTGATCCGCCCGTCTCGGCCTCCCAGAGTGCTGGGATTACAGGCTCGAGCCACCGCCCCGGCCGATTCTGTACCTGTTAACGTTTTCCTCTGACCTTCTGCCAATCGGTGCCCGGATTTAGAGGCTTTCCCAGATTCCGTTTGGTTGGTGGGGGGCACGAGTGCTTTCAGGAGTGGTGTTTCCTGAGGAAGAGGCTTGCGGGGCCTGTCCTCAGTGTTGTCAGACGGCAACTGTGGGTGTTCAAGCTCATCCGGATCCTTCACTCCCCGGGTATGGAACAGCCGGGTTGCTCTCTGTCCTCGGCCGCGCAGGGAACGCTTCCGGTCTCTCCTCGGCCGCGCAGGGAACGCTTCTGGTCTGTCCTCGGCCACCGTAGGGAACGCTTCAGGAAGCGGAAGTTGCCTCCCACGTGCTCTTTGGCTCCACAGTGGTCCTGTTTGTATGGAAAGGTAGATCGATGTTTCAGTCCTTCCCTTAATTATTATTATTTTTTTGAGACCGTTTCACTCTGTCGCCCAGGCTGGAGTGCAGTGGTGCGATCTCACCTCACTGCAACCTCCGCCTCCCAGGTTCAGGCGATTCTCTTGCTTCAGCCTCCCGAGTAGCTGGGATTACAGATGCGCGCCACCACACCTGGCTAATTTTTTGTACTTTTAGTAGAAACGAGGTTGGCCGGGCGCGGTGGCTCACGCCTGTAATCCCAGCGCTTTGGGAGGCCGAGGCGGGTGGATCACGAGGTCAAGAGATCGAGACCATCCCGGCTAACACGGTGAAACCCCGTCTCTACTAATAACTCAAAAAATTAGCCGGGCGTGGTGAGGGGTGCCTGTAGTCCCAGCTTCTCGGGAGGCTGTGGCAGGAGAATGGCGTGAACCCGGGAGGTGGAGCTTGCAGTGAGCCAAGACTGCGCCACTGCACTCCAGCCTGGGCCACAGAGTGAGACTCCGTCTCAACAAAAAAAAAAAAAAAAAAAAAAAAAAAAAAAAAAAAAAAAAGGCCGGGCGCGGTGGCTCAAGCCTGTAATCCCAGCACTTTGGGAGGCCGAGACGGGCGGATCACGAGGTCAGGAGATCGAGACCATCCTGGCTAACACTGTGAAACCCCGTCTCTACTGAAAAATAGAAAAAACTAGCCAGGCGAGGTGGCGGGCGCCTGTAGTCCCAGCTGCTCGGGAGGCTGAGGCAGGAGAATGGCGGGAACCCGGGAGGCGGAGCTTGCAGTGAGCTAAGATCCGGCCACTGCACTCCAGCCTGGGCGACAGAGCGAGACTCCGTCTCAAAAAAAAAAAAAAAAGAAGAAAAAAGAAAAAAAAGAAACGAGGTTTCATCGTGTTAGCCAGGCTGGTCTCGAACTCCTAACCTCAGGTGATCCACCTGCCTTGGCCTCCCAGAGTGCTGGGATTACAGGCATGAGCCACTGTGCCTGGCCCCCTTAATTTTTTTTTTTTTTTTGGAGACAGGGTCTCGCTTTGTCACCCAGGGCTGAAATATGGTGGCACGATCTCGGCTCCACCTCCTGGGTTCAAGCGATTCTCCTGCCTCAGCCTCCCGAGTAGTGGGGATTACAGGCACCTGCCAACACGCCTGGGTAATTTGTTATGTTTTTAGTAGAGATGCGGTTTCGCCATGTTGGCCAGGCTGGTCTCAAATTCCTGACCCCAAGTGATCTGCCCAGGCCTCCCAAAGTGCTAGGATTACAAGCATGAGCCACCGTGCCTGGCCTCTTCCCTTAATTTACCAGCGTGCCTCAGAGCTGGTTCCCTGGCATCCTTCGGGGCAGTCAGCTTCTGTTTGTAGGAAGAACAACAGATCTCACCATATTTAACAGCTCTGTTCCTCGAGGGATCCTTCTTAGGGCTCAGTTGTTCCATCCTTGGCGGGGACGGGTGAGGGTCTTCCAGGCTGACTCCCGGCTCCTTCCGACATGACGGCCACACTCTGTGATGTGCAACTTGCCATCTGGAGTGACGAGATCCCCAGACTGTTCCCTATGGCTGCCATAACAAGTTACTACAAATTGAGTGGCTTAAAACAACAGAAATTCCACCAAAAAATGTTAAAACTAGTTAATAGATTCTGTACAGTTGCAGCATACAAAATCAACATACAAAAATCAGTAGTGTTTCTATACAGTAACAACAATCCAAAAAATCAAGAAAACAATCACAGTTACAACAGCTACAAAAACTTCAAACATTTAGAAATAAATTTAACCGGCCAGGTGCAGTGACTCACACCTGTAATCCCAGCACTTTGGGAGGCTGAGGTGGGCGGGTCACCCTGTCCCACCAAGGAAAACAATGACAGCGTTTCCTGTAAATGATAAAATTGAACTTTCGAGCAGGATTTAGGTAAACCTGTGTCCACCACTGTGAACTTTGAAGCTTTCTGACAGGGTTTTTTTTTTTTTTTTTTTTTTTTTTGAGATGGAGTCTTACTCTGTCACCAGGCTGGAGTGCAGTGGCGTGATCTCAGCTCACTGCAACCTCCACCTCCCAGATTCAAGAGATTCTCCTGCCTCAGCCTCCTGAGTAGCTGGGACTACAGGCACGTGACACCATGCCCAGCTAATTTTTGTATTTTTAGTAGAAACGGGGTTTCTTCATGTTGGCCAGGCTAGTCTCAAACTCCTGACCTCAGGTGACCCACCCTTACAGGCGTGAGCCACCATACCTGGCATAACACTTAAAAATTTTGGCCAGGCGCGGTGGCTCACGCCTGTAATCCCAGCACTTTGGGAGGCCGAGGCAGGTGGATCACGAGCTCAGGAGTTCGAGACCAGCCTGGCCAACATGATGAAACCCCGTCTCTACTAAAAATACAAAAATTAGCCGGGCGTGGTGGCGGGTGCCTGTAATTCCAGCCACTCGGGAGGCTGAGGCAGAAGAACTGCTTGAACCTGGGAGGTGGAGGTTGCAGTGAGCTGAGATCACGACCCTGCACTCCAGCCTGGGTGACAGAGTGAGACTCTGTCTCAAAAAAAAAAAAAAAAGACAAAACACAGTGTGGCACTGGCTTAAAGACAGACACAGAGACCAATGGAGTTAAATAGAGAGCCCAGAAATAAACCCTTCAATATATGGTCAAATGGTTTTCAACAAGGGTGCCAGAATCATTCAACAGTAGACAGAATGACCTTTTCAACAAATGAGGCCAGGAGCAGTGGCTCACGCCTGTAATCCCAGCACTTTGGCAGGGCAAGGCGGGCAGATGACCTGAGGTCAGGAGTTTAAGACCAGCCTGGCCAACGTGGTGAAATCCTGTCTTGACTGAAAATACAAAAATTAGCTGGGCGTGGTGGTGCGTGCCTGTAACTCCAGCTACTGGGGAGGCTGAGGCAGGAGAGTCATCTGAGCCCAGGAGGCAGAGGTTGCAGTGAGCCAAGATCTCGCCACTGCACTCAAGTTTGGACAAAAGAGCCAGACTCCGTCTCAAAAAACAAACAAACAAACACAAATGGTTCTGGACAAATAGAATAGTCACATGCAGAAAAATGAAGTTGGGCCAGGTATGGTGGCTCACGCCTGTAATCCCAGCACTTTGGGAGGCCGAGGCAGGTGGATCACCTGAGGTCAGGAGTTTGAGACAATCCTGGCTAACACAGTGAAACCCTGTCTCTACTAAAAATACAAAAACTAGCTGGGCATGGTAGCGGGCACCTGTAATCCCAGCTACTCCTGAGGCTGAGGCAGGAGAATCACTTGAACCTGGGAGGCGGAGGTTGCAGTGAGCTGAGTTCGTGCCACTGTACTCCAGCCTGGGTGACAGAATGAGACTCTGTCTCAAAAAAAAAAAAAAAAAAAAAAAAAAAAGATAAATGAAGTTGGATCCTTACCTTACATCATATACAAAAATTAAATAAAAATGGATCAATGAACTAAACTTTTTTTGCTTTGAGACAGGGTCTTGTTCTGTCACCCAGGCTGGAGTGAAGTGGTGTGATCACAGCTAACTGCAACCTCGACCTCCTGGGCTCAAGTAATCCTCCCACCTTGGCCTCCAAAGTAGTAGCAGGGACTAGAGGCGCACATCACCACACTTGGCTAATTTTTATTTTTCGTAGAGACAAGGTTTCTCCATGTTACCCAGGCTAGTGTCAAACTCCTGGGCTATAGCGATCCTCCCATCTTGGCCTCCCAAAGTGCTGGAATAACAGACGTGAACCACAGTGCCCGGCTGACCTAAACTTAAGAGCTAAAATGGCCAGGCGCAATGACTCACGCCTGTAATCCCAGCACTCTGGGAGGCCAAGGTGGACGGATCATGAGATCAGAAATTCGAGACCATCCTGGCCAACATGGTGAAACACTGTCTCTGCTAAAAATACAAAAATTAGCTGGGCATGGTGGCACTTGCCTGTAATCCCAGCTACTCAGGAGGCTGAGGCAGGAGAATCACTTGAATCTGGTAGATGGAGTTTGCAGTGAGCTGAGATTGCACCACCACCTTCCAGCCTGGGCGACTGAGTGAGGCTCCGTCTCAAAAAAAAAAAAAAGAGCTAAAACTATAACCTTCAGAAGAAAACAGAGGACAAGCTCCTTGACATTGGATTAGGCAATAATTCCTTGGATATGACACTAAAAGCACAGACAACAAAAGAAAACAGGTAAGTTGGCCGGGCGTGGTGGCTCAGGCCTGTAATCCCAGCGCTTTGGGAGGCCAAGGCCAGTGGATCACGAGGTCAGGAGTTCAAGACCATCCTGGCTAACACGGTGAAACCCCATCTCTACTAAAAATACAAAAATTCGCCGGCGTGGTGGCGCATGTCTGTAGTCCCAGCTACTCGGGAGGCTGAGGTAAGAGAATTGCTTAAATCAGGGAAGTGGAGGTTGCAGTGAGCCGAGATCTCACCACTGTACTCCAGCCTGGCAATAGAGTGAGACTCCATCTCAAAAAAAAAAAAAAAAGAAAATACATACGTTTATTTTTCTAATTTTTCTTTCTTTTTTTTTTTTTTTGAGAGAGTTTCGCTCTTGTTGCCCAGCCTGGAGCGCAATGACGCAATCTTGGCTCACTGCAACCTCCACCTCCTGCATTCAAGTGATTCTCCTGCCTCACCCTCCCGAGTTGCTGGGATTACAGGCACCTGCCACCACGCCCGGCTAATTTTTTGTATTTTTAGTAGAGATGGGGTTTCACCTGTTGGTCAGGCTGGTCCTGAACTCCTGACCTCAGGTGATCCGCCCACCTCGGCCTCCCAAAGGGTTGGAATTATAGGTGTGAGCCACCGTGCTCGGCTCTAATTTTTCAAAATAACTTTATTAAGAAACAGGATGGGCCGGGCGCGGTGGCTCACGCCTGTAATCCCAGCACTTTGGGAGGCCGAGGCAGGTGGATCACCAAATCAGATCAAGACCATCCTGGCTAACACAGTGAAACCCCATCGCTACTAAAAAAAATTAGCTGGGCGTGGTGGCGGGCGCCTGTAGTCCCAGCTACTTGGGAGGCTGAGGCAGGAAAATGGCGTCAACCCGGGAGGCGGAGCTTGCAGTGAGCCAAGATCGCGCCACTGTACACTGCAGCCTGGGTGACACAGCGAGACTCTGCCTCAAAAAAAAAAAAAGAGAGGAGTCTGGGTGAGGTGGCTCATGCCTGTAATCCCAGCACTTTGGGAGGCCGAGGCAGCAGGATCGCTTGAGGTCAGGAATTCGAAACCAGGCTGGCCAACATGTTGAAACCTGTCTCTACTAAAAATACAAAAATTAGCCGGTGTGGTGGCATGCACCTGCAACCCCAGCTACTCGGGAGGCTGAGGCAGGAGAATCACTTGAACCTGGGAGGCAGAGTTTACAGTGAGCAGAGATTGCGCCAGTGCACTCCTGCCTGGGCAACAGAGGGAGACTCAGTCTCAAAAAACAAAACAAAATAAAAAAAAAACGGCCAATCGCGGTGGCTCACGCTTGTAATCCCAGCACTTTGGGAGGTTGAAGCCGGTGGATCATGAGGTCAGGAGATAGAGACCATCCTGGTTAACACAGTGAAACCCTGTCTCTCCTAAAAATACAAAAAAATTAGTTGGGCCTGTAGTCCCAGCTACTGGGGAGGCTGAGGCAGGAGAATGGCGTGAACCTGGAAGGCGGAGCTTTCAGTGAGCCAAGATCGTGCCACTGCACTCCAGCCTGGGCGACAGAGCAAGACTCTGTCTCAAACAAACAAACAAAAAACAAAGAAGACACATAATTCATAACCAAAGGAATGGAAGAGTTTACAGCACGTTTGTTATACCCCATGGCAACTTAGAGAAATGGGCTGGGCTGGTACCCGTGACAAGGCAACAGTGTCGTGATTCCTCATTTTCAATCCAGTCTCTCTTGGCCACTAAGCCAACTAGTTCCAGCTTTTTCTGGAGACAAGTCAGGATGCCCTCCCAAACCTTCCCTCTTCATACAGGAGCCCTCTTCTATCTGACCTCTGAGATTTCTCGCCCAGCACCTCAGCGAGGGCTTGTCTGATGCTGCTGTACTTTGTCTACCCCCCCAATCACAGGAGTCCGTAGTTCCTAGAAAATCTATTTTTGCTCCAGTCCCAATCCATTTAATAAACTGTATACAAAATCCAGGTATGGAATCTCATGTTGCTACCTTTGGTTGTTACCTATTTTCCCAAACCTGCACTAAGCTTGATCTTTCTCCTGCTAAAAACATCTTGGGCCCAGTGTGGTGGCTCACGCCTGTAATCTCAGCACTTTGGGAGGCCAAGGTGGGCGGATCACCTGAGGTCAGGAGTTTGAAACCAGCCTGACCAACATGAAGAAACCCCGTCTCTACTAAAAATACAAAATTAGCCGGGTGTGGTGGCACATGCCTGTAATCCCAGCTACTCGGGAGGCTGAGGCAGGAGGATCACCCGAACCCGGGAGGCGGAGGTTGCGGTGAGCCAAGGTCATCGCACCATTGCACTCCAGCCTGGCCAACAAGAGTGAAACTCCGTCTCAAAAACAAACAAAATACAAAAATTAGCTAGGCATGGTGGTGCATGCCTGTAGTCCCAGCTACTCAGGAGGCTGAGGCAGGAGAATTGCTTGAACCCGGGAGGCGGAGGTTGCAATGAGCCAAGATCATGCCACTGCACTCCGGCCTGGCGACAGAGCGAGACGCCATCTCAGAAAAAAAAAAAAAAAAAAATCTTCCTGGGCCAGGTGTGGTGGCTCACACCTGTAATCTCAGCACTGTGGGAGGCCGAGGTGAGGGGATCACGTGAGGTCAGGAGTTGGAGAACAGCCTGGCCAACATGGGGAAACCCCGTCTTTACTAATAAATAATTAATTAATAAACAAAGTAGCTGAGCATGGTGGCACGGCCTGTAATCCCAGCTACTTCAGAGGCTGAGGCAGGAAAATCAGTTGAACCCAGGAGACAGAGGTTGCAGTGAGCTGAGATCGCACCACTGCACCGTAGCCTGGGTGACAGAACAAGACTCTATCTCAAAAAAAAAAAAAAAAAAAAATATATATATATATATATATATATATTTCTGGGTATTTGGGTGTTCTGCCAGCTCACTGCCCAGCTTGTCCACGACCTTCTCCTCAATACACAAGTCTGCAACTCTGTCCAGTCTCCCACTTAATTCACAGGACAGCTCTAGATCTCTGCTTACCTGCCAGAGACAGTCAGACACCTGGACTGTGGCACCCATCTGTCCAACCTCGCCCAGCTCAGATCACCAACCTCATCGATTTCCTTGCAAAACTTTTGACTTCCGCCTTGGACTTTGGCCCCTTAAAATTTTCTCTCTGCAGATTTAGAACATGACATTGCTTTGTAGATACAGTAAGGTTACAGTAAAGGGATAGCTATTCCCTCCCAAATTACATTTTCTCTAGATTGGGCCACTCTTGCCATTTTTAACGTTTATTTATTTTTTATTATTATTATTTTGAGACGGAATCTCACTCTGTCACCCGGGCTGGAGTGCAGTGGTGTGATCTCAACTCACTGCAAGCTCCGCCTCCCAGGTTCAAGCGATTCTCCTGCCTCAGCCTCCTGAGTAGCTGGGATTACAGGTGTGCACCACGATGCCCGGCTAATTGTTGTATTTTTAGTAGAGACGGGGTTTCACCATGTTGGCCAGGCTGGTCTGAAACTCCTGACCACCCGCCTCAGCCTTCCAAAGTCCTGGGATTATAGGCGTGAGCCACTGTGCCCGGCCTCATTTCTGGTCTCTGTTCCTGCTTTTCCCGCTGGGCGGGCCACATGGCTAGAATCATCTCAGCAGCCAGGGCCTCTGCCCGTGGTTTCCGTGCAGCTCTGGAAAGCTGCTCTTCCCGTCCAAAGGTGTGCGATCCCCTACAGTCCACAGTTCCCAGTTCTCCCCTCCACATGCCTGGAAGCAGGACACCCCAATCTCATATCTTTTTTTAAGAAACCAGGTCTTGCTGTTGCCACGCTGGGGTGCAGTGGTGCAATCAGAGCTCACTGCAGCCTTGAACTCCTGACTCAAGTGATCCTCCTGCCTCAGACTCCTGAGTAGCTGGGACTACAGGTTCAGGCCACCACATCTGGCTACATTTTAAATTTTTTTTTGTAGAGAGAAGCTCCTGCTATGTTACCCAAGTGGTCTTGAACTCCTGGCCTCAAGTGATCCTTCTGTGGCTTCCCAAAGTGCTAGGATTACAGGAGTGACCGCTGTGCCCCGTCGTCTCACCTTCTTTTGACATGGAGCCCCAGCCTTGGGAGGCAGATACTGAACCGCGTCCACAGTGCCCCCTTCTGGAAATTCTCCACAAGCCAAGGTTTTGGACAGCTCCAGTGCCTGGGGCGATGGCATTTCAGGTGGGAAGTCTCTGCAAAGAGCTGTACCTGTCTTCCTCCCCTCCTAGATATTAATTCACTTCAGACACATATTGAGCAGCTACTGTGAGCTATTACAGTGATGGCTCTGCAGACAGAGCTGCAGTGAAGACAGACGCCAACCCCACCCTCACGCAGCCAATCCTATGCTAGTTGGTTCTGTAGAACCACCACTGGGTTTCCAGTTGGTCTGAGTTATCTGGTGAACTCAGACTTTCCCTGTCTTCTGGGCACTCCACAACAATCCAATCACCTGGGGGGCCCCTGACCTCTGCAAACCTCCGTGGGGTGGTTCCTTGGTTGGCCGCCCTCCGATGGCCCTGCCTCCCTGCCGAGCCCTGGCCACCTGGGATCCTCCTCCCTGGCTCCTGCCTCCTCTCTCATAGGACAATCTCATTTGTTCTAACACATTCATTCTCAAGCCCAGTAGCTACTCTTGAATATCACTTATAGAGGTGTGTTTCCTTGAAGTAAATATTCAAGCATATATGTCATGTAACGGGTAATAATAACTAAAGTAGAAATGTGCATATATCAATCAGCACAAAGTAACTAAAAAAACCCTATCTCCAAACTCACTGACTATTGACAAATTCTGGACCTATTTCCCCTTGGTAACTAGACAGAACTTTCTCTTGTGGGTATCATTATGTGATCAAAATTCCAGATCCTCTTATTTATTTATTATTATTTTTTTTTATTTTTTATTTTTTTTGAGACGGAGTCTCGCTCTGTCGCCCAGGCTGGAGTGCAGTGGCGCGATCTCGGCTCACTGCAAGCTCCGCCTCCCGGGTTCACGCCATTCTCCTGCCTCAGCCTCCCAAGTAGCTGGGACTACAGGCGCCCACAACCGCGCCCGGCTAATTTTTTGTATTTTTAGTAGAGACGGGGTTTCACCGTGGTCTCGATCTCCTGACCTTGTGATCCGCCCGCCTCAGCCTCCCAAAGCGCTGGGATTACAGGCGTGAGCCACCGCGCCCGGCCTTATTTATTTATTTTTATTTTCTCTTGAGACGGAGTCTCGCTCTGTTGCCCGGAGTGCAGTGGCACGATCTTGGCTCACTGCAAACTCTACCTCCCAGGTTCAAGCGATTCTCCTGCCTCAGCCTCCCGAGTAGCTTGGCTTACAGGTACACACCACCATGCCTGGCTAATTTTTTTGTACTTTTAGTGGAGACAGTGTCTTGCCATGTTGGCCAGGCTGGTCTTGAACTCCTGACCTCAGGTGATTTGCCTGCCTTGGCCTCCCAAAGTGCTGGGATTACAGGCGTGAGCCACCGTGCCTGGTCCAGATTCTCTTTTTAAAATTACGATGGTATCACATAACTATTTCTTCTCAATAGTTGTTATACACGAAGGCAATAGCTCATTCTCCTAATCGACCCCCTACTTAGCTATCACCTCATAAACAGTTTCCAGCTAATGACTGTAATATACAGAGCAGCCACAAATGTCTCTATGCAAATTTTTTTTTTCTTTTTTAGACGGAGTTTAAAAAACTTGTTGCCCAGGCTGGAGTGCAGGGGCACGACGTCAGCTCACTGCAAGCTCCGCCTCCCAGGTTCAAGCCATTCTCCTGCCTTAGCCTCCTGAGTAGCTGGATTACAGGCGCCCACCACGCCCAGCTAATTTTTGTACTTTTTTTTTTTTTTTTTTTTTTTTTTTTTGAGACAGAGTCTCGCTCTGTCGCCCAGGCTGGAGTGCAGTGGCCGGATCTCAGCTCACTGCAAGCTCCGCCTCCCGGGTTTATGCCATTCTCTTGCCTCAGCCTCCTGAGTAGCTGGGACTACAGGCGCCCGCCACCTCGCCCGGCTAGTTTTTTGTATTTTTTTAGTAGAGATGGGGTTTCACTGTGTCAGCCAGGATGGTCTCGATCTCCTGACCTTGTGATCCACCCGTCTCGGCCTCCCAAAGTGCTGGGATTACAGGCTTGAGCCACCGCGCCCGGCCAATTTTTGTACTTTTAGTAAAGATGGGGTTTCACTGTGTTAGCCAGGATGGTCTTGAAAGTGCTCCGATTACAGGCGTGAGCCACCGCGCCCAGCCTAAAATTTTATTTTTGACAAATGCAAGTGGTTTTATTTATTTATTTTGCATTTTACCAGTGCCAGCCTGTGTGTGTTTCTTCCTGGTGCACAGCCTATGTGGTTCTTTGACCCAATAGTGTCCTAGTCACTGCATCTGTTAGAGACTCAGCTTCTCATCAAATCAGTTCTACATACGCTGGGCGCGATGGCTCACACCTGTAATCCCAGCACTTTGGGAGGATCAGGCGGGTGGATCACTTGAGGTCTGGAGTTCAAGACCAGCCTGGCCAACATGGTGAAACCCCATTTCTACTAAAAATACAAAAATTAGCCAGATGTGGTAGCGCACATCTGTAATCCCACACAAAAACTTGCATACCCAATGTTCACAGCAGCACTACTCACCCAAGAGAGGTGGAAGCCATCCAAGCATCCATCGATACCTGAATGAATAAGGACAGGGAGAATGTGGTCCCTGCGTACACTGGACTGACTCACTCCTAAGGGAACACGGCGCTGATATGTGCTATGATGTGGATGTGCCTTGAAAACATCGTGCTGAGTGAAAGCAGCCAGACACAAAAGGTCCCACGTTACAGGAAATGTCCAGAATAGGTAAATCCACAAAGAAAAAAGGTAGATGAATAGTTGTTTACGGCTTGGTGGGGAGGGGTCAGAGGGCAACAGCTAAACAGTTCGGAGTTTCTTCCGGAGGAGATGAAAGGTTCTAAAATGGCCTCTGGGCCGGGCGCCGTGGCTCAGGCCTATAATCGCAGCACTTTGGGAGGCCAAAGTGGGCGGATCTCCTGAGGTCAGGAGTTCGAGACCAGCCTGGCCAACATGGTGAAAACCCATCTCTACTAAACTACAAAAATTAGCCAGGTGTGGTGGTTCACGCCTGTAATCACAGCTACTTGTGAGGCTGAGGCAGGAGAATTGCTTGAACCCAGGAGGTGGAGGTTGCAGTGAGCTGAGATTGTGCCACAGCCCTCCAGCCTGGGCAACAGTGAGACTGTGTCTCTAAATAAATAAATAAATAAAATGAACTCTGGTGATGGATGTGCAACTCTGTGAATATACTGAAAGCCACTGAGTTGTGCATTTTCAATGGGTGAGTTGTATAGCATGTGACTTACCAAGAAAGCTGTTACAGAAAACAAAAACACAGAAGACATTCATAAAGTGAGCTTAAAAGCTTAGGAACATCAGGTCGGACGCATGCCAGTGAGCCGAGATCGCGCCACTGCACTCCAGCCTGGGCGACAGAGCGAGACTCCGTCTCAAAAAAAAAAAAAAGCTTAGGAACATCAGCCTGGGCAACATGGGGAGTGTGTGTGGTGGTGGGAGCCTGAGGCAGGAGGATCATTTGAGCTCAGGAGTCTGAGGCTGCAGTGAGCCACAACTGCACCACCGCTCCAGTCTGGGCAACAGAGTGAGAGAGACCCTGTCCAGAAAACAAAGAAGCCTAGGAACAGGTTTTTGAGTTTTAAACAGATTACCTTTTTTTTTTGAGACGGAGTCTCACTCTGTTGTCTAGGCTGAAGTGCAGTGGCACGATCTCGGCTCCCCGCAACCTCCGCTTCCCAGGTTCAAGCAATTCTCCTGCTTCAGCCTGTGAAGTAGCCGGCATTACAGGTACCCGCCACCACACGCGGCTAATTTTTGTATTTTTAGTAGAGATCGGGTTTCACCATGTTGGCCAAGCTGGTCTCGAACTCTGACCTCAGGTGATCTACCCCCACTCAGCCTCTCAAAGAGTTGGGATTACAGGCATGAGCCACCGTGCACGGCCTATTACTAAGCCAAGGCTGACTTCTCGATTGTTTATTCCATGTATAGGAGCCCCTGAAGGCATCTGAGAGTTCACGCCACCGGCTGTGTTTGAGCATGGAGCTCTGTCTGGGTGGGCCAGATGGAGGTCAGCGACGTGAGGGAGCTGGGTATAGTGGGAGCTGCCCAGGGGTCTGGCGGGAGAGCAGGAGATGGGGACTGTACCAAGGACGGGCCAGAGGCAGAGGAAGCTGTGCTGTGAGTTTCCAGGGTGGGCGGTGACCTCCAATTGATAACCTGACCCCAAACGGAAACCTGGACGGTGCCCTGACTGCTTTCTCTGCTGCTGTCTTCTTCCTAGGATCGAGGTTGGGGGCGTCAGATGCACCTTCCCTCCTCCGTCCCAACCCAGGGCCTCCAGCTCCCCTCCCCCTGGCTTCACTCTGCAGAGGAGCCTCTATTAACTCGCCCACCTCATCTCTCCTTCACCCCCTGCCCACTCTGGCCCTTCCATCCTTTCCTGAGG
Organism: Macaca thibetana thibetana; assembly: GCF_024542745.1. Classification (NCBI taxonomy): domain Eukaryota; kingdom Metazoa; phylum Chordata; class Mammalia; order Primates; family Cercopithecidae; genus Macaca; species Macaca thibetana. Next base: position 302,255 of record NC_065587.1, on the reverse strand, counting down.
CCAGGAAATGTGAGCAGGAGGGAAGGGAGGGACCAGCTCCACCACCAGCCTTGGAGTGTGGAGCTGACAGGTCCACTGGGCTGTGCCAGGCCTGAGGCTCCTCTGTGGTCAGGCAATGGACAACGCCAAGCCAGGCCTCGTTACAGAGAATGCCAAGGATGGGGCAGGAGGGTGCCTGGGGGGCCACGCCGTGGGGGAGCCTGACGGTGCTCTGGACGCCCACTGCCCGGAGTAGGGGAGACACTCCCATCCTCAGGCCTCCCATGAAAGCAGCACCAGGCACACAGCCAAGCACAAAAGACGCCTTTATTGGTGCCCAGATCTAAAGGGCAGGATGGGCTGGTGTGAAGATGACGTGGAAGATGACGGTGCTTCCCCTCTTTCCCTGAGAGTCAGCCTCTTCCCCTCCGGCATGGGGCCTGGGGTGGGGGTTCCAGACTCAGACCCCCACAGCCCAGGGCAGGGGAAGGGTCTTGAGCTGGGTCGTGTTTCCCTCCTGGGCCAATCACAGAGGCAACAGTGGGAGTCCTGGGGAGGGGCGTGGCTGGCGTGGGGGTGAGGCCTGGAGCCCTCAATGCAGCACCCTGCAAACCCCAGGGGCAGCCCCCCAACCTGTGCCCGGCCCTGCAGGGTCAGCTAAGGCACAGTGGCTGGGTCCTGTCCTGCCGGAGGCCAGAGCAGTCCCAGGGACCCAACCCTCTCAGGATGCGCGGCCGGGAGAACACAGCTACTTCTTTCGCCGGGCGGTCCGAGAACTACTGGTACAGGGGTTGGGGGCTGGGGTGGCCTGTTCGGAGGCAGCTCCAGAGTCTTTATGGGGGGCTGGCCTGCGCTTCTCCCCGCTGGCTGGTGCCAGGGGGGAGGACCGGAGAGACCAGGGTGCTAGCAGGGCCTGCACAACTCTGACAGCCCCTATGGCCACGAGGAGCCCCCAGAGCAGGGCGGGGGCCTCCAGAGGAGACAGCTGAGTGCGAGTCCAGTGGAGGGCCTGGGCCAGAGTGCTGTTGGCACTGCGGGCCCGGGGTGGGCTCTTGTCCTGTGGGAGGGAGATTGGGGACGTGCTTACTGGGTTCACCCCAGGAGGCTAGGGTCACCCCTGCCACCTCCCCTAGCCTGGCTGATACCCCCTTACCTGCAGCCCAAACTGCCTGAGCAGTGTCTCCAGCGTCGGGTCTCCCAGGGACACGGGTGGGAAGAACTCCTCCACCCACTGGCGCCGCCACCACTGGCTGCAGCGGGACCTGATGTTCAGAGCCTGGCGGCACCTCGGGCTCCACACCCCACCCGGTGCCCGGCCTTACCCCTGCCCCCCGGGCTCCACACCCCACCCGGTGCCCGGCCTTACCCCTGCTCCCTGGGCTCCACACCCCACCCCACCCGGTGCCCGGCCTTACCCCTGCCCCCCGGGCTCCACACCCCACCCGGTGCCCGGCCTTACCCCTGCTCCCCGGGCTCCACACCCCACCCGGTGCCCGGCCTTACCCCTGCTCCCCGGGCTCCACACCCCACCCGGTGCCCGGCCTTACCCCTGCTCCCCGGGCTCCACACCCCACCCGGTGCCCGGCCTTACCCCTGCTCCCCGGGCTCCACACCCCACCCGGTGCCCGGCCTTACCCCTGCTCTCCAGGCTGGGAGAACCAGTACTTGTAGCGCTGGGCTCGGACGTAGGTGGGCGGCTGCTTGTGGAAGGGATACCTGGCCACTTGACTCTGGATGAGGCGGATCACTGCAGCGAGAGGGGTCAGTGTGGCTCCCGCAGTACCCTCCCTGCCCCCTCTTGTCTCCCTCCACCCTGCCCCTCCCCACCCCGCTTCGCACCTGGCTCCTTGCCCTGCAGCAGGCGCAAGACCAGGCTTGTGAACCACGGGCTGTGCGTGTGCGGGCCCAGGGCTGCAAACCACATTTGCCAATCCAGGCGTGGTTGGTGGGGCACCACAACTGGGGGAGGCCGGCTCAGGTTCCCAGGCTTGTACATGAACTCGATCTCCTGCCAGGCAGGCCGAAGTCAGCTGGGCCAGCTGACCTGGGCCCCACCCTGCCCGCCCTGTGAGGGCTCACCGTCCAGTGGTGGCCATCGTAGCTGCCCTCCAGCACCACCTCAGGCCGCCCACCAAGCCCAGTCATGCGGCGGAAGAGGCCGTAGGAGTTGGCCAGCTGCAGGTGCTCCACGGCGCCAAACAGGCGGTGGGCCCCAGTCCAGAGGCGCCCGTGGGTCCCGGGCTCCACGTAGGAGTACGGCACCTGGAGGCAGGTAGGCAGTTCTCAGGGCTGTCCTGCCCCCGGCCTGCCCCCCAGCCCTCCAGTGCTACCCACCAGGCTGATCAAGAACAAGGCCACAGTCGCAGTGCTCACAAGGGACAGTTTGACTGCAGCACTGAACTTCCGTAGCCAGCCCCGCACCTGGGTCCACCTGTGGGTAGGGACCCAAGGTCGTCATGGCGGCCCTGCACACCTGTGCCCCCTCCCCGCTTCCTGGGCCATGTACCTCCAGAGGGCACTCAGCAGCTCCCAGGCCAGGGAGGCCACACCCAGCCACACGGTGGGCAGCGTCAGTGTCTTTAGCCACTGAGAGAACTGGTGGAAGGTGAAAGCTGGCGGAGAAGGGGGGTGTGAGGACTGGTCCGCCCCTGCCCTCTGGCCCCCCACAAGTCGGCACTCACTGGTTCTGGAGTGGATGGTGCGCTGCTGCCAGTCAACCTCCAAGCCAAAGTAGTGCACAGTGCCATAGGCTAGAAGCCCGTAGACGGCTAGTTCCAGCAGCAGCGACAGTGTGGCCAGCAGGGCCTTGGGCCAGGCTGTGGGGCAGGACAGTCATGGGTCAGCAGAGGGTCCCTAGCCAGGGGGCTGGGGTGCAGCTAGAGTGGGAGTCCTGTGGGGGTGTTGGAGGGGAGAACCCCCGGGAGGGCAGGGGGCTAGCGACAGCGAACCCAGGACGAGTGACACGCACAGGTGGTCGTCTTCTTGCGGCTGCCATGGCCAGGCTCAGCAGCCAGGTGCTGGTCGTCTAGCAGCGCAGTGGTGAGCACCAGCGTCATCAGGTTGAAGAAGTTGTAGTTGCCAGTGATGATAATCAGGACCTGCAGCAGCACCTGGGGACGGCCCACTCTCAATGCTCCCGGAGACGGACGCCCGACCCTGTGATGCAGCCCTACCTAGTAGGCACCCACCTCCATCCTGCGGGGCGCATCCCTCTGCTACAAGGCCTTCCCAACAGCGGTTGCCACCTGTCCCCGGGAGCCACCCTGTCCCCAACAGGGCACGCTGAGCAGTGCTGAAGGCCGAGCCCTGTCTGCCTCTCTCTGACAGCTGCAGCTCTCACCTACCTGCGAGTAGAAGGCAGCCAAACGCAGGCGTCGAATGGGGGCGAAGAACAGGGGCGGCACAGCGATCTCGATTAGGAAGGTGGCCACCACGCTGAGCTTGTGCAGCCAGACAGGCAGGTGGTGTGCGAACCAGGCGGCGGGCGTGGGCAGGCACTGGGTCTCGTAGTGGTAGGTGAGGGCTGCAGGCGAGAGCAGGAGTCAGGGCTGGCAGAGCCCCCAGACCACCCCAGGTCCAGGAAGGGTCCCTCACCAGTGAGCCCCCACCAGGCGGGGCAGCGACTGGTCAGCTTGACCACGCCTGAGGCGAACATGAGGCGGAACAGCAGCCAGCGCACTAGCCAGAAGGGGAGGTCTTCATGGGGCAGGGCCCCTGCCCGCCCGCCCTGGGGGGCCTGCTTGCGGTGGGAGGCTGGCCTCAGCGGGGCCACCAGCACGGCCAGGAAGCCAGTCTCTAGCAGCAGGGAGTCCCTATGGGGACAGAAAATAGCACCAAGAGCTCCTCCCGACACAGCTGCTCCCCTGGGAGGGTCCTCCCAGGAGAGGCCCTACCCCACCCCCACCCAGCCTCCCGCAGCCCCAGGCCCAGCGGTCACTCACCACTGGAAATAAAGGAACACCTGGCCCACCTGCAGAGAGAGGGGCCGTCAGGGAGCAAGTGTGGCTGTGGACTCAGGTAAGGCAGAGGCAGGGGTAGGGGTGGACTGAGCTGGTCACAGGGGTCCCACTTGCCTGGCAGGCCGAAAGGTAGGCAGCCCACAGCAGCAGGTAGACGACGGGGTGACGCAGTGGGCTCAGCAGCAGGGCCCCCAGGGCCAGTAGTGCGCCCAGCAGGCTCAGCAGCTCCAGGCCCTGGGCCGTGTCCAGCCCCAGTCTCGGCGCTTCCCACAGCAGCGTGGGGGTCTCCCACAGTTGCTGCCAGCGGCCCTTGCCCTGCGGCCGCAGCGTCTTCCTTGCAGGTAGGATGCCCTCGGGGCCATACAGGCCTGTGGGAGGGCACGTCAGGGCCAGGCCCTGGACAGCCCTTGCAGACTAGACTACCTCTGAGTCAGGGCCTGCAGACCCCCCAACCTAGGTCAGAGCACGCGGATACCTCCATCCCTAGGTCAGGGTCCGCAGTCCCTCCAGAGCCCGTCCCCCAGGTCAGGACCTGTCAAAACCCCGTCCCAGGGCTAGAGGCCTGCTCAACTAGCGGGGTCAGGGCCGCCACCCAGCAGAGCCCACTGCCCTCTTCCAGGTCTCAGCCCGACCTCCTACCCGCCCCACCAGGTCTGGGAGGAAGCCGCTCTCCCACCTCTCCCAGAGTTCTGTCCCCCACCCCAGGTCAGAGTCCAGAGCCTCACAGCAAACGGATCACCGCACCGATTCCTACCCCCACAGCGGCCTGCAGGACACGAACCTCCGCCCCCTACCCCCTCCGGCCACGCCAAGGCCTGGCCGTCACTCCCAACCCCAGACTGCGTGAGTGCCGGGCACAGAGAAAAGAGGACATAGGGTCCCGCGCCGAGGCTGGGGGTGTCCCACCCTGGGTGCCTTCACCTGGGATCTGCGTGTAGAGAGAAGCGAAGGCGAACATGAAGACGGCCGCCACGCCCTGGAGGAAGAGCCGCCGCGGGAGCCGGGAGCCCGCCATGTCCGCTACGCGGCCCGCTAGAGCAGGGTCCGCCCTCTCCGCCCGCCCGCGGCAGCTCCAGGCCCCGCCCACCCCGCCCGCGGCAGCCCCCAGGCCCCGCCTCCTCGGCGCGCCCGCCCGCGGCAGCTCCACACCCCGCCCCGCCCGCGTCAGCCCCCCAAGCCCCGCCTCCTCGGCCCGCCCGCCCGCCCGCGGCAGCTCCAGGTCCCTCCCTACCTCGCCGGCGGCAGCCCGAGGCCCCGCCTCCTCACTGCTCCGCCCGCCCAACCCGCGGCGCCCCAGGTCCCGCCCCGCCCCGTCCCGCCCCACCCACGGCGGGCCCAAAAGCCCGCCCGTCCAAACCGGCGGCAGCCCAAAGCCCCGCCCACCGCCCGCCCCCTTCGGCCCCGGCGCCTACCCTGCGCCGCGACTTTTCCGGTGCGCTCCGGCCGCGCGGCGCGGGGCATCGCCTCTTGGGCTTTGGCCCGCGTTACGTCATAGACATGCGCGCGACGCCGCGCCTACGCATTTTCCTGGGCGGGAACAGCAAAATGGCGCCAGAACTAGTGGCGGGCTGAGGACGCCGTACCCCTCGGAAGGCAGCCCTACGGTCCCTTTGCCGCCCGTTCCCTCCCGGACATGGAGGACGTGGAGGCGCGCTTCGCTCACCTCTTGCAGCCCATCCGCGATCTCACCAAGAACTGGGAGGTGGACGTGGCGGCCCAGCTGGGCGAGTATCTGGAGGAGGTGAGGGTGGCGGGGGAGTGGCGCGGGGTGGGCGGGCGGGTGGGGCTGCGGGGCGGGGGCTCCGGGCCCCGGGCTGTGGGCGTCCCGCAGCCTCCACGCTTATGGCCATCTGGCGCTCTGGCCGCGCTGGTCTTCGGGCTCCCTGCTTCTTTTTAAAATCCATCTCTGCCTCCCCAAATCACCCCTTGTTAGATTAGCGTGGAGCTGTCATTGCAGGTCTCTACCCGTCAGCGAACCGTGTGAATGATTGAGTGGGTGGTGACCAGCCGTTTCCCCAACGCAGTGGAATAGTCTAGAAAGCGTTATTGCTTTTGTTGCAGTTATTAAGAGCATGCTTGTGTGTTTGAGAGGTCTGGATCACGACGTCAGAGGGATTTTTTATCTTGGATTTTCAAACCAATTTCAGGCTATTGCTGTGCTCCATTCTGTTAGCGATTAGTGTTTCTTCCATATTTGACAGCCCTGTCTAGACCTCTGTTAAGCTGTCTGCTCCGTATCTGCACTTCATTTTCACTCCTCAGCCCAGCTCAGTCTGGCGTCCACAACACTTAAATTTTTGTTTCTTGTTTTGATCAACAGTGATCTCCATCCTACCCAATCCATGGAACACTGAAAGTGTCCTCTTACTCAAATCAGCATTTGTTGGACTGGCTACTCCTTCCTTTTTGAAACATAGTAGTAAGATTGTTTCCCTATTTCATTGCCTGCTTTTTTTCTTCTATCTAGTCTCTAAGTGTTGAGTTCCTCAGGATAGGGCCTGGGTGATCTTCTGATGCATTTCCCCTGAACAGTGTCATTTATTTCTATGATTTTTAAATATCGCCTGTATTAGGAGAACTACCAGATCTGCAGCTCCATCTATCCCAGGTCTTTCCTCCAGATCTACTTTACATATCCAGTTGCTCTCTTGACATCTACTGGGTGTTACATAAACATCTCATTTAACATATTTAAAGTGGAACTCTTCATTTTTCTGCTTAAACCTCAGCCTTTCCCATCTCGGAAAATGGCACCACTGTTCAAAGGCAAAAGCTGAATGTGACTATAGTGAAGCCCCACGCTTAACACCCAGTTCACCCATGAATTCCATCAGTTATACCACCAGAATATCACTTGAATTCATCTGTTCTCCACTTTATCTGGTCTAGGCCACCATTGTCTCTGGCCTGGATCTGTGTAAAACCTTCCTATTTGGGTTCCCTTATCCCTATTTTTGTCCCTCTCCGATTCGTGCTCCAACCAGCAGCAAGTATGACCCTTAAAAATTAAAATCCGGCCACAGCACTGTTTTCTGCCTAAAACCCCTCAGTGGCTTTCCGTTATGCTCAGAATAAAACCCAAATTTCCTCCCCTGAACCTGGCTCTGCTCCCCGTTTTAGCCTCATTTTGGCCTATTTTGTATCTTCTTTTGAACCAGTCAACCTGTGGCACCCCAAGCTTTTTCTTGGTGGAAGGTCTTCATGCTCTCTGCTCCCACTTGGGAATGTTCTTTTTTGTTTTTATTTTTTATTTTGTTTTATTTTATTTTATTTATTTATTATTTATTTATTTTTTTGAGACGGAGTCTTGCTCTGTTGCCCGGGCTGGAGTGCAGTGGCGCGATCTCGGCTCACTGCAAGCTCCGCCTCCCGGGTTCACGCCATTCTCCTGCCTCAGCCTCCCGAGTAGCTGGGACTACAGGCGCCCGCCACCTTGTCCGGCTAATTTTTTTGTATTTTTAGTAGAGACGGGGTTTCACCGTGTTGGCCAGGATGGTCTCGATCTCCTGACCTCGTGATCCGCCCGCCTCAGCCATCCAAAGTGCTGGGATTACAGGCGTGAGCCACCGCGCCGGCCTCTTTTTTGTTTTTAACTGAAGAGAGACTTCATATGGCAAGGACAAGAAGAAAAAAAATCAGAGAGGAGGATCTTACTATGTTGCCCAGGCTGGTCTCAAACTGCTGTGCTCAAGCAGTCCTCCTGCCTCAGCTTCTCAGGTAGCTGGGACTACAGGTGTGCACCACCACACCTGACTGGGAATATTCTTTTAATGACTGAGTCTGTTTTCTTTTTTCTTTTTTTCTTTTCTTTTCTTTTTTTTTTTTTTTTTTTTTTTTTTGAGATGGAGTCTTGCTCTATTGCCCAGGCTGGAGTACAGTGGCACAGTCTTGGCTCACTGCAACCTCCGCCTCCCGGGTTCAAGTGATTCTTCTGCCTCAGCTTCCCAAGTAGCTGGGATTACAGGCATGCACCACCACGCCCCGCTAATTTTTGTATTTTTGATAGAGACGGGTTTCGCCACATTGGCCAGGCGGGCTTGTACTCCTGACCTCAGGTGATCCACCCAGCTCTGCCTCTTTCCAAAGTGCTGGGATTACAGACGTGAGCCACCACACCTGGCTGACTGAGTCCTTTTCATTCTTTAGATCTTAGTGTAAATGTCAGCTGACCACCCTATCTAAAATAGTTCTCTCCATCTCAGCACCTTATGTACTTTAGAATGTTTATCATAAGCCATTTAAAAAAAATTTTTTTTTTTTTTTTTTTTTTTTTTTGAGACAGAGTCTTGCTCTGTCGCCCAGGCTGGAGTGCAGTAGCGTGATCTCGGCTCACTGCAAACTCCGCCTCCTGGGTTCACGTCATTCTCCTGCCTCAGCCTCCTGAGTAGCTGGGACTGCAGGCACCTGCCACCACACCCGGCTAATTTTTTGTATTTTTAGTAGAGACGGGGTTTCACCGTGTTAGCCGGGATGGTCTTGATCTCCTGACCTCGTGATCCACCTGTGTCGGCCTCCTAGAGTGCTAGAATTATAGGCGTGAGTCACCGTGCCCGGCCAAAAAAAATTTTATTTATTTATATGTTTATTTTTTTGAGGCAAACTGTCACTCTGTCACCCAGGCTGGAGTGCAGTGGCACAATCTCGGCTCGCTGCAGCCTCCATCTTCTGGGTTCAAGCGATTCTTCTGCCTCAGTCTCGAGTAGCCGGGATTACAGGCGCCTGCCACCACGCCCGGCTAATTTTTGTATTTTTCGTAGAGACGGGGTTTCACCATGTTGGCCAGGCTGGCCTCCAACTCCTGACCTCGTGATCCGCCCACCTCAGCCTCCCAAAGTGCTGGGATTGCAGGTGTGAGCCACTGCGCCTGGCCACAAGCCATTCTTCAACTCAACCTGTTTGTGGCCTGTCTCCACCCTAGAATGTGAATTCTGCCAGGGCAGGGACCATGCTTATGCCCTCTTTTGTCTGTTTAGTAGAGTGCCTGGCACATAGGTGTGGATGTTAAAGTGTTTGTTAAATGCACATGTGTCTGATGACTGAACTTCTCTGCTCTGATACATAGTTGGCTGAGAAAATACAGGAAACTGTGCTGGGCAGAGCTCCTGTGGATTCAGGTTTTCAGATCAAGCAGGGTCCATGGGGACACCTGTTCACTTGGTAAATCTCCTTGCTGGCTTGGTCAGCTCCCTTCCTGCTTTCTTGTGTCTGCTCTTCCAAACCTCTGCTGCTTTAAGTCCTCATTTCCTGGTTTCTAGTATTATCTTTTTCCTTCTTTCATTTTTCACACACTACCATGATGTTCTTTTTCTTTTTTGTTGTTTTTTGTTTTTAGATAGGGTCTTGCCCTGTTGCCCAGGGTAGAGTGCAGTAGTGCCATCATGGCTCACTGCAGCCTTGACCTTCCAGGCTCAAGTGATCTTCCCATCTCCCAAGTAGCTGGGACTGCAGGCACGTGCCACTGCACGGCTAATTTTTTTGTATTTTTGGTAGAGATGGGGTGTCACTGTGTTGCCCAGGCTGTTCTCAAACTCCCAGCTCAAGCGATCCACCTACCTTGGCCTCCCAGAGTGCTGGAATTATAGGTGTGAGCCACTGCACTGGCCAGAATGTTCTTTTTCTAATACTGTCGTGATCCTACCCTCTTTTATCCATTTATTTATTCATGGTTGTTAGTTGTGAATTGTGTGCCAAGAACCATGTTAAACTTTGAAAAAATAGTGCCAAGCAAAGCAAATGGTAACCCTCACTATGCCGGGGCTCCCACTGTCATGGGAGACGGGTCCGACAGAGTAACCGCGTGGAGGTAGAATAAACACGCGTTTGGTGCTTACTTGTGTTAAGCACCTGTGCACCTGTTTATGTGCTTTACACATGTGAATGCAGAGTCCTCACGGAAACTGTTAGTAGAGGCAGTAGAGATGTGCCCTGAATGATCAGTGGTTAGTGGCAGATCAGAATCCATCCTCCACCGCTGCGGGTGACTTTGTGTAGTCAGAAACTGATGGCCAGGCATGGTGGCTCACGCCTGTAATCCTAGTACTTTGGGAGGCCAAGGCAGGTGGATCATTTGAGGTTAGGAGTTCGAGACCAGCCTGACTAACATGGTGAAAACCTGTTTCTACTAAAAATACAAAAAATTAGCCGGGTATGGTGGTACACACCTGTAGTCCCAGTTACTTGGTAGGCTGAGGCAGGAAAATCGCTTGAACCTGGGAGGCAGGGGTTGCAGTGAGCCAAGATCACGCCACTGCACTCCGGCCTGGACAACAGAGTGAGACTCCATCTCAAAAAAACAAACAAAAAACAGCAGAAACTTACGAGGGATTTGAAAGAAAATATATGGTCCTATGGAGAGTTTGGGAGACCTAGTTTCGGATGAAAGTAGTTGCTTAATTATGGTGAGCTAAAGAATGTTCCAGGTGGAGGAAACCTGGCGTTGGCAGGTTTGGAGTTTTTACAAAAATTAGCCGGGCACCTATAAGTCCAGCTACTCAGGAAGCTCAGGCAGGGAGAATTACTTGAACCCGGGAGGGGGAGGTGGCAGTGAGCTGAGATTGCACCCCTGCATTCCAGCTTGGGTGACAGAGTAAGACTCTGTCTCAAAAAACGAAACAAAACGGAAGGTTCTGAGTTGGGAGTACAGAGGAGGGCAGGCAGCTGGAGAGGGAGGCTGGCCAGCATGGAGGCCTCCCTCCGGCTCCATTTAATTTTTTGGGTTTTTCCTACCACTCTTCCGAAAAACTCAAAATCCTAAACAGAGGCACTGAGCAGAGTGTGGAGAGTGGATGTGAGGGGAGCGAAGGGCAGGAGGAGCCCTGTCAGTGCAAGCAAAAGGGGAGGTGGTGGGGCCAGAATGGGGGTGACTACGGAGAGGAACCCCTGGGTTTCTGGGCAGGTGGGTTGGGGGGTATCTGGAGTTCAGTGTGGATGCATTCAGTGTGAATCTTGGTGAAGACATCCAAGCAATGTTTGAAGAAGGCAGCTGGACGTGTGGGTTTGGGCTCAGATGGCAGGTCCAACCTGCGGAGGTGAGAAGACAAATGAGGCCCGGTGTCCTGGGAGCGGGCAAGCCGGCCGGGCTGAGGGTCACTGGAGAGAAGGGCCACCTCTGCAGCTCGGCTTCCAGGCCGCCCTCTCCTCCATGTTCCCTTCTTTCTGGGCCAGCTCTTCAGGTCCTGAACACCCCCAGGGTCCTCACACTCCGTAGACGACCATGCTGCTGTTTCCTCTCCCTTCCTCCCAGATCCGACAAACACGCTTTATCCTTCAAGAGCTAATGGAAGTGACTCCCCTTGGGGACGGCTTCCCAGCCTTTCCCCCTCTTCGTGCTACCATGGTGCCCGAAATCTTGCCTCTCCCCAGCACACCGCACGCTTTGGCCATGTTTAGATCATGCTCATTTTCCTGAAGAGATGTGTCCAGTCTCTGCTAGCTGCCTTCATGTTCCCTTCATCTGTCTGGTGAGCCTCTGCGTTTTCCAGGCTTAGCTTTGACATTACCTATGCATGTGTTAATCAGATATTTACTGGGCACCGGGGTCGGGCACTGAACAGAAGGCTGGAATTACACTAATGCTGCTCACAGTTCACTAAGGGACATGATCACACTAATGGAGCTGCACGGAGGCCCCAGGAATGGAGGGGCTCTGAAAAAGAGTTTGCATGGGGACAGTTGGGGGTGGGCATTCCAGGCAGATGGAAATGCAAAATTGAAGAGCTGGAAAGACACACAGGGGCTTCAAAGTGTCGTTTGTGGCTGGGCGCGGTGGCGCATGCCTGTGATCCCTGTGCTTTGGGAGGCTGAGGCAGGAGGATCGCTGGAGGCCAGGAGTTTGAGACCAGCCTGGGCAACAGAGAGAGACCCTGTCTCTACAAAAACTTTTTTTTTTTTTTTTTTGAGACGGAGTCTCGCTCAAAGCCGCCATACCGGCCTGTTTTGTTTTGTTTTGTTTTGTTTTGTTTTGTTTTGTTTTCTTTTAGTGTCATTTGCTGAGAAGGAATACCAACGAGCCACAGCGTTGGGGAAGATCTTGGGTTAAGTATGGAAGTAAAGTGTTTGGGGACATTTGAATGTACCTGCCCAGGCTGGAGTGCAGTGGCACGATCTCCGCTTACTGCAAGCTCCGCCTCTTGGGTTCACGCCATTCTCCTCCCTCAGCCTCCCGGGTAGCTGGGACTACCCCGGCTAATTTTTTGTATTTTTAGTAGAGACAGGGTTTCACCGTGTTAGGATGGTCTCCATCTCCTGACCTCGTGATCTGCCCGCCTCAGCCTTCCAAAGTGCTGGGATTACAGGCCTGAGCCACTGCGCCCGGCCTTTTTTTTTTTTTTTTTTTTTTTTTTTAGATGGAGTCTTGCTCTGTTGCTCAGGCTGGAGTGCAGTGGTACGATCTCGGCTCACTGCAAGCTCTGCCTCTGGGGTTCATGCCATTCTCCTGCCTCAGCCTCTCGAGTAGCTGGGACTACAGGCGCCTGCCACCACGCCCGGCTAATTTTTTGTATTTTTAGTAGAGATGGGGTTTCACCGTGTTAGCCAGGATGGTCTCGATCTCGTGACCTCATGATCCGCCTGCCTTAGCCTCCTAAAGTGCTGGGATTACAGGCTTGAGCCACCGCGCCTGGCCTTTTGTTTTTTCTAAGTGTCGTTTGCTGAGAAGGAATACAGATGAGCCAGCGTTGGGGAGGATCTTGGGTTAAGTATGGAAGTGAAGTGTTTGGGGACATTTGAATGTACTCTGCAGCCAGCTGTGAATGCAGCCCCAGAGTTGAGGAGAGAGCTGGTCAGGATGGGTTTGGGGCTCGTTGGCTCTTGGTTGGCAGCTTGGGCATGGGATGAAGGAATGTGCGTGGCGGGGGCTGCATGGGAAGAAGAGAGGCTGAGGGTGGAATGCCTGGGACACTGACATTTAAGGGGTGACAGGAGCTGGGGCTCCGGGAGGCTGAGGGGGGCAGAGGAAGGATGATGACTAATCCATAACTGTTTCCTGAGTTCTCTGTCCAAAGGATGGAAACCTCCGCATTTTGTCTCTGCTTTTCCTACCCCTGAGGTTTCCTTTTCTTCTCTGTGTCAGGGGTCTTCCTGCTGGAGCCTGTCAGCTTATGGCGCCTTGTGGAGGCGGCGCCTTGTGGAGTGAGCCGCTGTGCTGCCCTGGTTGTTTGCAGACAGTGTGCCCTGGGGGCCTTCCACTTCCAAAACAGGTTTTTGTTATAGAAAGTAGGAGGAAACACGGAGACCTGTCTATCCACCCAAATACCAGGGACAACCGGGGAGCCCACAGCAGAGCTCGTGCTACCCGTCTCAGGAGGTGCTGGGCAGAGACCAGTGATGGGTGGGGCTGCCCTGGAAGCAGCAAGTGCAGACTGGGCCTTGGATTCCCCCGCCCTTGTGTTGTTTCTTGCAGCTGGATCAGATCTGCATTTCTTTTGACGAAGGCAAGACCACAATGAACTTCATTGAGGCAGCGTTGTTGATCCAGGGCTCTGCCTGCGTCTACAGTAAGAAGGTGGGCCCTGCTTGACGCTGGTCTTGGCATTTCGGTGGCCAGTGGGACCGCAGTCAGTTCTTCTGGGGCAGGCGCAGTGGTCATCCCGTCTGTGACCTACCTCCCTCTCTCCTCAGGTCTCAGCCACTTCCTCGGCACCTTCCAACACCAAGAACTTTTTAATTTTAAATCGCACAGCCAGGCAGGGAGGGTCTTGTGTGCTGTTGGGCTCTGTTGTCTTGGGGGAATGACACCTGCTGTGTGCACTTGGGCACAGTCCAGGGTGCCCCATGCACCCACCTTACCCTTCCCCATCCTCTACTTGTGGGTGCTTCATTGTCAGCACCTCGAAAATCCGCAGCCACTACCCTCATGGTTCTGTGGAGGAGGAGGACAGGAAGTGGGTGAAGGACTGTGTCCTGCAGGCCCCGTGGCAGCTGGAGCTGGGACGGGGCAGGGCCAGGACATGAGGAGGAGGAACTAGGGTGATGCTGGCAGGAGCACATGGGCGGAGGAGCAGCAGGGCTACAGGCCATCGGCAGAGTGGGTGCCAAGCACGAGGGGCCTGGCCACCAAGGGCTGTGTGAGGCATACTGTGGGCACCACACTGCCGTCAAGGTCACCCGTTGAGAAGGCCATGCTTGGCGGCTGCGTGGAACATAGCAGGCAGGAGAGAGATGTGGGTGGCCTCAGCTGGTAAAGTAATTCTCATGAGATTCGTGGTTTGATTTGAGAATTATTTTTGGAACCAAAATTGGTGGTTTCTTGTACTGGAGGTTTGGTGGTAGTGGCCAGGCCTCGTGGAGGGCACCGCTGGGAAGGCCTTGGGGGTGGGCCCCTCCTTTCTGGGTCCTCACTGCCTGCGTCTGGTCACCAGGTGGAATACCTCTACTCGCTCGTCTACCAGGCCCTTGATTTCATCTCTGGAAAGAGGTGAGTTCTGGAGCCACTCACTGTGCTGCCCTGCATGTGGCCAGGGAGGCCCCCGCAGCTTCTGGGATGCCCATGGGATACTTTTCTCTCTCAGGCGGGCCAAGCAGCTCTTTTCGGTGCAGGAGGACAGGGCCAATGGGGATGCCAGCTCTGGGGCCCCCCAGGAGGCAGAGAATGAGGTGAGTTTCTTGGGCACGTGGCCCCCGCCCACTGTGTGTTTGCCTGGGCTCGGCCCCCATGAGCTCTGTCTCCCTCCAGTTCCTGTCGCTGGATGACTTCCCTGACTCCCGGACTAACGTGGATCTCAAGAACGATCAGGCGCCCAGCGTGAGTCCTGGCCTGGCCCCTCTTAGGTTGGGGCGAGGTCAGCACTTTCCCTGGGGCTGTGTTGAGCTGATCGGGTGTGGGAAGGTGTCACTGCCCTGTGTGGGCTCTGTTCTCCACTGGAGTGGAAGGATGCCTGGCTCACCCAGCCTCGGCCTCCATGCAGGAGGTCCTCATCCTCCCCCTCCTGCCCATGGCCCTGGTGGCCCCTGATGAAGTGGAGAAGAACAACAGTCCCCTGTACAGGTAGGGTCTGAGCCCGGCGGCAGCGAGGGAGGAGGGAGGCCTGCCTGGGAAGGGTCTCTACAGCGGGCGTGTTCTCGCCGGCACAGCCGTCAGGGTGAGGTCCTGGCCAGCCGGAAGGATTTCAGGATGAACACGTGCGTTCCCCACCCCAGAGGGGCTTTCATGTTGGAGCCAGAGGGCATGTCCCCCGTGGAGCCAGCAGGCGCTTCCATGCCAAGGACCCAGAAGGGTGAGGGCTTGGATGCGGGGGCTTGGTGAGAAGGAAGGGAGGGAGGGTCTTCTGGGTGGACTCTTGTGGGGTGCCCTGTGCTTGCCACCTCTGGTCTTGGGAGCTCCCTCTCTCTGGGTGCCCGCTCCAGTCTAGACAGGTTGGCTGGTGCTCATCCCACCCGTCTGCTGTGCCTTGATTACAAGTTAACATGGTCTCAGTGCCAGGAACCTCGTGCCTGGCTCAGGGCCCTGCTGTGTTCCCCCAGCCCAAGGCCTGGAGTCTGCTGGACTCTGCCCTTCTGCTGGCCCCTTGGAGGGGCTTGTTGAACACCAGGCAGGGACCATCTTGGAGAGGGGCTGGGCTGACCTTGTCCAATCCCTGTCTCCCAGATGCCGGGAGGACTGAGGAGCAGCCAATGGAAGTTTCCGTGTGCAGGAGCCCTGTCCCAGCACTTGGCTTCTCCCAGGACCCAGGTGAGAAGAAAGCTCCCTGGTGGGACTGGCATGGCAGCCAAAGGGGACCAGGGAGGCAGCTCTCAGTGGACAGGGGTCCAAGGCGCTGCTGTCAGCTGCCAGCCTCACACCCTTTCCATGGCCCACGGGAATGAGGCCTCACCCCGGGGAAGCAGCCACAGCCCCTGGCCTTACCTAAGCCTCAGCCCGTCTTGGTTCACTGACTGCCCTCTGCCTTCCTGGGTGTCCTCTCTGGGCAGATGTGGATGGCTGCATTTAAAGAGGAACATTTGCCAAATAAAATGAACCAAACAGAGCACAGCACGCTAGCATGACGAGGAAGGTGCAAGGCACCTGCTGAATCCTCTGGGTTCCGTGACTAAAGCTGAGGGAGGAAGTAGCCGTCAGGGTCCCTCTGGTGCCATCTGGTCTCGACATTCCTTGGAGCTGATCCCTCTCTTGCTCCCTGTCCAGGCCCCTCTCCAGAAGGCCCGGCGCCCCTGGGCGGGGGTGAGGACGAGGATGCAGAGGAGGCAGTAGACCTTCCTGAGGCCTCGGCCCCCAAGGCCACTCTGGAGCCCGAGGAGCCCAGGAGCCCGCAGCAGGTGGGACCCACATGGAGGCCTACAGAGCCTGAGCTGTGAACGGGGCAACCCTGGCTCTGGGGCTGAGTCAGCCTGCACGAGGAGGGCAGCGCTATGGCCTTGGCCCCGGGCCATTGGTCTGGGGCAGAAGCTCATCCGTCTTGCAGCCCGTCCTGCAGCCACAGCCCTTTGGAACGGCAGCTTCCGTGTTCCTCCCCTCTCTGGACAGAACTGATGATCTTCAGAGTAGTGGGCTGGCGTCCAAGGGTTTGGGCCCTGCCGAGCTCACAGCTACCTGGGATGGCCGCTGGTCGCCGAGGCGCCTCTTTTGCAGTTGGGCTGGTAGGAGGGGGTGTCTGGAGGCCATTGCTGCCTCCCTCAACCCCCAGGGTCAACTGTACGCAGTCTAGAGCCAAGAAATCCTTTTTATTTATTAAAGCAGAAAATCAACCCGATGCATACAGAGGAAATGTTAATGTTTCTTCACTCTGGTTGGTCGATGACATGGATATTTGTCATATTCTAATCGTTTTTCTTAGTTTTGAAGAAGAGTACCCCGTGACCACTGTTTGTGTTTTTTTGTTTTTGTTTTTTTTTTTTTTTTTTTGCGAGACAGAGTCTCGCTCTGTCGCCCAGGCTGGAGTTCTGTGGTGCGATCTTGGCTCACTACAAGCTCCGCCTCCTGGGTTCACGCCATTCCTGCCTCAGCCTCCCGAGTAGCTGGGTCTACAGTCGCCTGCCACCATGCCTGGCATCCACCCGCCTTGGCCTCCCAAAGTGCTGGGATTACAGGCATGAGCCACGGCGTCCGGCCCACTGTTTGTGTTTTAAAGTTTTTCTTCGGGTTTTTGTTTTAATGCCCCCAGAGAGTACTAGCAGGGTTTTTTTGTTTGTTTGTTTGTTTTTGAGACAGGGTCTTGCTCTGTTGCCCAGGGTAGAGTACAGTGGCCTGATCTTGGCTCACTACAGCCTTGACCCTCTCTAGGCTCAGGTGATCCTTCCACCTCAGCCTCCCGAGTAGCTGGGACTATAGGTGCGTGCCACCACGCCTGGCTAATTTTCGTATTTTTTGTAGAGACGGGGTCTCACTACGTTGCCCAGGCTGGTCTGGAACTCCTTGCTCAAACGATCTGCCTGCCTTGGCCTCCCAAAGCACTGGGATTATGGGCGTGAGCCACTGTGTCTGGCCCCTGTAGGATTTTTCTTTTTTTTTTAGACAGAGTCTTGTTCTTTTGCCCAGGCTGGAGTGCAGTGGCGTGATCTTGGCTTGCTGCAACCTCTGCCTCCTGGGTTCAAGCGATTCTCCTGCCTCAGCCTCCTGAGTAGGTGGGATTACAGGTGTGCGCCACCACGCCCGGCTAATTTTTTTTGTATTTTTAGTAGAGGCGGGGTTTCACCGTGTTGACCAGGCTGGTCTCAAACTCTCGACCTCAGGTGATCTGCCCACCTTGGCCTCCCAAAGCGCTTCGATTACAGGCATGAGCCACCGTGCCCGGCCCTTGTAGAGTTCTTGATGTTGACCCAAGGTGGAGTTCCTGGGGTACCCAGAGCCTTGAGTGGAGAAAGGGGAGAAGTGGAGACCCTGTGACTGTCTTTGCAGAGTGCTGCCCTGCCCAGGAGGTACATGCTGCGGGAGCGAGAGGGGGCCCCAGAGCCTGCATCCTGCATGAAGGTAGGAGCGTTGGGGCCCTGACCCTGGCAGGGAGGACGGGCAGATTCGAGGACTGGCTGCCTGCCCATCATGCTCTTGCTCCTGCGGTGTTCTCAGCCTGTGGCCCTTTGCACTTGCTCTCTTAGAGACCCCCCTCATGCGACTCTGGGCCCCCACCCTCCCTCGAGTGTTCCCCTCTGTGATCCAGGATTTGAGTGTGGTCGGCTCTGTCCCAGGCTGTCACCGCACTTGTTGCCTGGGCTTTGGGAGGGCGGCTGTGCACCCCCTACTCCTCCTTTGGGAGGGCGGCTGTGCACCCCCTACTCCTCCTTTGGGAGGGTGGCTGTGCACCCCCTACTTCTCCTTTGGGAGGGCAGCTGTGCACCCTCTACTCCTCCTTTGGGAGGGCGGCTGTGCACCCCCTACTCCTCCTTTGGGAGGGCGGCTGTGCACCCCCTACTTCTCCTTTGGGAGGGCGGCTGTGTACCCCCTACTTCTCCTTTGGGAGGGCGGCTGTGCACCCCCTACTCCTCCAGCGCCTTCTTGTGCTCTGTGCCCAGGAGACTCCAGAGCCCTGGCAGAGCCTGGACCCCTTTGACTCCCTGGAGTCTAGGCCCTTCAAGAAAGGTAATTGGGTGGAAGATACCTCCACTCAGGTACTCCTGGCTGGGTCTCCTGGGGCATGAGGTAGGGGGGTGGGAGAGGGCTTTGCACCCTGATTGCCCAGCAGCTCTAAGACAGTCCCTGTTTGCCTCTAGGTAGGCCTTACTCTGTGCCCCCCTGTGTGGAGGAGGCTCCGGGACAGAAGCGCAAGAGGAAGAGTGCTGCCAAGCTGCAGGACTTCCACCAGTGGTACCTGGCTGCCTGTGAGTGGGTGTGCCACGCACTCCGGACCCCTGGGAGCTGGGGGCTGGGCCAGGGCCCGTGGAGGAGGATCAACGCCCTTTCCCCACTGCCGTGGGCAGCTCTTGGCCTGGTTGGTGCTGACCATGTTCTCTCTCAGATGCTGACCATGCTGACAGCCGGAGGCCTCGGCGAAAGGGTCCGTCCTTTGCAGGTGAGGCTGAAGTCCTCAGGGAAGACAGTTTTACTCCCCTTCCCCTACCTCTGCCCCCACCTGGTGTCACCAGAGCCTCGGGTGGACTGGCACAGGGCCTGGGAAGGACAAGGGAGTCTTCACAAGGTCTTTGTCTGCAGACATGGAGGTCCTGTACTGGACACACGTGAAGGAGCAGTTGGAAACTCTCCGGAAGCTGCAGAGGAGGGAGGCAAGTCCCAACTGGTCAGCTGTGATCTAGGACCCCGTGGCGGCCCTGATGGGAGATGACAGTGCCCCTCACAGATGCTGTCTCTGGACAGGTGGCCGAGCAGTGGCTGCCGAGGGCCGAGGAGGGGCTGTGGTCTGCAGAGGAGGACCACCTGGAGGATTCTCTGGAAGACCTGGGGGCAGCAGGTGGGTGCCTGCCGGTGGGGGTGGGGCGGGGCTTGGCACCTGCTGCCAGCTGACTGGCTGCCTCTGTGCTGTCCACTCTCCCACCTCCCAGCAGATGACTTTCTAGAACCTGAGGAGTATGTGGAGCCTGAGGGAGCAGACCCCAGGGAAGCTGCTGACCTTGGTAGGTGGGCAGCGGGCTAGGAGTGCTGAGGGGCCACTGGAACTGGGGGCAGGGGAGAGTGTGGCCCCTCAGCTGCCCAGCTCACAGCTGCCCCTTCCCAGACACAGTGCCGGTGTCCCTGAGCTACGAGGAGCTGGTTCGAAGGAACGTGGTAGGCCTGGGTTAGAGAGGGACGGGGAGGGGAGGGGGATAGGTGAGAGGCGCCCAGGCCCTGCTTGGGAGGCAGTACCTTCTGCTGATCCTCTCCTAGGAGCTCTTCATCGCCACCTCCCAGAAGTTTGTCCAGGAGACAGAGCTGAGCCAGCGCATCAGGGACTGGGAGGACACAGTGCAGCCTCTGCTCCAGGAGCAGGTGAGGCGGGGTCGCTGGGAACCAGAGCTGTCTGCTGCAGGCCTGTCCCAGGCCTTGCCTCTCTCCACAGCCAACACGCCCCTCCCCTGTGCAGGAGCAGCATGTACCCTTTGACATCCACACCTATGGGGACCAGGTGGTCTCGCGGTTCCCCCAGCTCAATGAGTGGTGTCCCTTTGCGGAGCTGGTGGCTGGCCAGCCGGCCTTCGAGGTGTGTCGTTCTATGCTGGCCTCCCTGCAGCTGGTGAGTAGCCTGGGATGCGCGGGAGGGGGAGACGGTTCCCAGACCCTGCTGATGCCCCACCCCTGCAGGCCAATGACTACACAGTGGAGATCACCCAGCAGCCTGGGCTGGAGACGGCCGTGGACACCATGTCCCTGAGACTGCTCACACACCAGCGAGCCCACAAGCGCTTCCAGACCTACACTGCCCCCTCCATGGCCCAGCCCTGAGTGGGGAGCACCAAGGCAGGGGTGGGGGATGTGTACTGAGGAGCCGTGCATCTGCTCCTGGCTGGCCCGGCCTAATAAAGCAGTGTTGCCATCTCATCTTCCCCCAAAAACCCTTTTACGTACACCTGCCCTGCGCAGAGAAGAGGGCTGCCTGACCTCCATGGGCTGCTGGTACAGATCACACACGCACAGATTAAACGCACCGTTTAATGATGGGGCCCAGGCTGCAGCGGCTTAAGACAGGACACTGCGGAAAGTCGCCATGTGCCGCCGCACACTGTCTGAGATCTGCTCAGCTGACTTGCTCCGGCCGTAGTAATCGGTGAAGAGGCCGTCAGGGTTGAGCA
This sequence comes from Macaca thibetana thibetana, assembly GCF_024542745.1. NCBI lineage: Eukaryota > Metazoa > Chordata > Mammalia > Primates > Cercopithecidae > Macaca > Macaca thibetana. The sequence continues at coordinate 281,667 of NC_065587.1, read as the reverse complement.
GGTAGATGGTAATGGAGTGGTCCACGATGTAGTCCTGATCCTCATCCTTGGGGCCGGCACTGTAGTACACACGGTAACTGTGAGTAGCCTGGGCAATCTGTTCGGTGGAGCCGGTCAGACCCAGCAGTCTTGGGTGGAAGTCCTGGACATAGCGGGCCATGGCTTCCACATCGTCCCGCTCGGGGTCCACAGTAATGAAGACGGGCTGCACTGGAGGCAAACCAGGCTCTGCTTCCAGCTTCCGCACCACCTGCACCAGCTTCTCCAGCTCGTCTGGGCAGATGTCAGGGCAGTGAGTGAAGCCAAAGTACATCAGCACCCACTGGCCCCGGAAGTCAGCCTTGCAGCGACCCTGGCCTTTGTGGTCCAGCAGGTGGAAGTCGCCCTGGCCCACAGCTGCCTGGCGCAGGGCTTCTATTCGCTTTTGCTGCTGCAGCCTCTCTTTCTCAGCCCTCAGGGCCAGCCAGGCCCCACCAAGTCCAGCTCCAAACAGGGCTGTGATCAACAGCCTGGTTCGAAGCCCAGGGCCCTGAGGCTGGCCCTGCCTACCTGTCTCTGCAGGGCCCTGCCTTGACAAAAACCAGGACCTCAGATGCAGGGCCTGGCCTCCCACGGTCCCAGGGAGGACTGGGGGCTTGAGGTGAGAGAGCCTGTGCCAAGCTGTGGGGCTCCGAGTCAGCAGCAGCATGGATCTGATGCTCCTGGAAACAAGCACAGGTGTCAGGAGCCAGAAGGGAAGGCCCAGGATGGTGCCTGGGCTGCCCCTGCGACTGGAGAGACCAGTCAACCCATCCGAAGGACCCAGCCCACGTTCAGGCTTAACAGGCGTTTGTCACTGCTCACCTGAGCTCAGAACACCTCCACCAAACATCCACACCTGTCACTCCTGTCCTCCACCTGGGATCACCAGCCTGTCGCCACACCTTGCCCTGCACCTCAGCAAGGTGACCCTCTTGCTGACTGAAAGCATTCCAAGTGCATGCCTTGCCTGGACTCCTAACCACGTTATCTATTCGCAATAAACCCATTTTTTAAAGGGAGGTGGGTAACTCTGGCTTGCAGTCCCTAGAGTAACCGATTCCTCCAGCACTTTCCTGTCACCTCGGGCCACTTAAGCCAACCGTGGCCTTCCTCCACACTGCAAGCAGCAAACCTGCACGACCTACCCCCGGAGCTCGGACTCTGCCTGCCTGCCGTATTTAACCTTTCCTTCCACCGCCACAAAACCCCACCCTCCTCACATCCAGGCTTCCCAGCAGCTCCTCTGGGCTCACAGCCGACGCTCTGCCTTTGCGTTGGTGACCTTTGCGCCTTTCCCACGGGCCCCCCCGGAAGGTTTGCTAGGTGGAGGTCTCAGGACTCCTCGTCACTGCCCCCCCCTCCTGCTGAGGGCACCTCTCCGCCCGGGCGGTTCTGGGCTTGTCCCCTCCCCACCAAGGCCAACGCCCTCGTGGCCAGAAAGGTCCCAGGACCACGTAAAGAACCGCGCGAGCGCGTTAGAACTGTGCTCGGCCGCACCGAGAACACCGGTGCTAGCCGGGAGCCTCCCCCGGGCTCCCCAGCCTCGCTCCTCCCTCCAGCGCGCCCTCGGGGTGCCCCCCGCCAGCCCCGCGCAGTAGCCGGAGCTGGGAAACTACCCTGGAGTCCAGCGAGTGCCCAGGGCTACCTCCTTCCCTCCCGGCCCCGGCGTCCGCACCTCGCGGCGGGGCCGCGCGTCAGTGGACCAGTCCCCCGAGAGGCAGCGCGACCTCCAGCTCCCTGCGCCCCGCCCCGCGGGCTCCTCGCGGGCTCAGGTATCGTGGGCGCCACAAGCTCGCAGCCAGGGCGCAGGCGTTCCCCGGAGCTGCGCATGCGCAGACGGGCACGGCCGCTGACGCGCTCTCGGCGCTTGCGCGGAAGGCGCAGCCCACCGCAGGTCACGTGTTCGCCGAGACGGCCTCGCCCCCGCGGCCCCGATCCCTTCGCTCCCGCCCCGGCGAGCCAAGCACCCACAAAGTTTCTCGGCAAAGGAGCTTTATTGCTGCGGCGGCAGAACGAGCTCGGCGAAGGGCGAGGGGGGCGCGAAGGGCGCGCGGTCCGAGAGTACGAGTGCCTCCTGCAGGGCGCGGCGCTGCGGGCCGCTGAGCGCGGGGCCGTCCCGGTGCACGCGGAGCCAGGGTGTCCCTGCGGAGCCAGGGGCTGTCAGAGGCCGCGCGGCCGGGGCGGGGCGGGGGCGCGGGGGCAGCGGGGCGGGGGCGGCGCTCACCACGGCGCAGCCTCTGACCCACGTCGACCAGCAGTTCGGCGCCCACCCCCAGGCGGAGCGGCTCCCCAGCGCGGCTGCGCCCAGCCCCGAGCTCGTGCAGCACCAGCGCCAGCGGCAGCGCCCGGACCAGCTCCACGGTGCCTGCGGGGAGAGGGGCTGGGACGCGCGGGCTCGGGAAGGGGCGGGGGCTCGGGAAGGGAAGGGGATGGCGGAGGCGGGATGACGAGGACTCCCCCGACGCTCACCATCCGCGGGCGCCAGCAGCTCCTCCTGCTCCTGGGCGCGAGGCAGCAGCTGCCGGCGCTCTGCGGGGCTCCCGGAGCACAGGGCTCGGGCCAGACCGGGATCCACGCCCTGCGCCGCCAGCATCCGCTCGAAGCGGCCAAGGGCCGAGCCGTCGTCCAGCGCCGCAGCCACCCGGGCAGCGCCCTGGGCCTGAGTCCCCGCGTGTCCGCTGAGCCAGAGCAGGGCGCCCCCTGCGGGCGGGGACGGGGCTTAGGCGCGGCCCGGCCAGGGCGGCCCCGGCGGGAAGCACCCCCCCTCCGCCGCTCCCCTGCGCCCCGTCCCCCTCACCGAGCGTGGTGACCAGGTCCCTTAAGTCTGGCGGGCCTGCGCCGTCCATGCAGAGCAGCGCCTCCTCCACCTCCAGGGCGTTGCCCACGCAACGGCCCAGGGGCTTGTCCATGGCGGTCAGCGCTGCCGCGACCCGAAGCCCTAGGCTGGCTCCCACACCAACCTACCGAGACGAGGCTCAGCGCGGACCCCACATGGCGGGGCGTCCTGCAGCCCATTCTTTGTCGAACTCCAGCCCCTGCTGCACCCTGGGTTGCCAGCCCGCCAGGATGAAGTCAGGGAAGGGTTGGGGTGGGGAACAGAAACGAGTGAAGTGCCACACCTCGCCACGGGGCCAGGAGGAACTTGTACTTGGCCTAGGAGAGGGACGCCACAGAGGGCCTCCCCAGGCCCAGGCTGGGCCAGCCTTGACCTTTAAAGTCACAGCAGGTTGGGGGGCCGTGAGGGAGGGAGGGACTTCGGGCAGAAGAGGGTGGGACTGGGGTTAGGCAGGACTGCTGAGTGGAGGGAGGCAGTGGGGACGAGAAGGGTGAAGGGTAGGCTGGGCCCGCATGAAGACGCTTCCCCAGGAAGAGGCCACACCGCTCACCAGCGTCCTTGCCAGCTCCCGGGCCTGCTCCTGATTGGGGAAGACGGCGGCCCCTCCGAACTTAACGTCGATCACCAGAGCAGACAGCCCCTCCACGAGCTTCTTACTGAGGATGGAGGCTTTGGAGGCAGAGGAGGTTGGAGACGATGGAGAACCTGGAGCTTCTTGGGAGACTTGGGGGATGCCGACTTTGGGGTCAGGGGCCCTGAGCATTGAGGGTCAAGTCCCTTATGGGGGTGGCAGCACCTGGTGGGTTGTGTATCAGGCCACTTCACATGGTGGTGGTCAGTTATCTTGTGATGGGGGTAGGGGGGCACACGGTCAGGTGACACATAACTCCTAACGAGAGGACCCTGACTTGAGTTTGGCGGTCAGGGGCCTGTAACATGCAGAAGCAGGCCATGGAGTCAGGTCACCTGTGATGAGTGGCAGGCTGTCCACGGTGGCTGTCACATCTCTGGCTGCATATAGGATTCCGTCTGCAGGGACCAGCTGCTCACTCTGACCCACGATACAGCAGCCCGCCTGCTCCAGCAGCGCTTGCATCTGGTCAAACATCCCCTATCCTCAGTGACTTCTGGCAAATGGCCCAGAACCTTTTTTTTTTTTTCCCTAAGACAGAGTGTTGCTCTGTTGCCCAGGCTGGAGTGCAGTTGGCACAATTTCGGCTCATTGAGACCTTTGCCACCTCAGCTTCCCAGTAGCTGGGACTGCAGGTGCATACCACCACATTGGGCTTTATTTTATTTTTTCTTTTTCTTTTTTTTTTAAAGATGAAGTTTTCACTATATTACCCAGGCTGGTCTCCAACTGGGCCCAAGCGATCCTCCCTCTGCCTCCCAGAGTGCTGGGACAGGGTCTCACCCTGTTGCCCAGGCTGGAGTGCAGTGGCATCATCATGGCTCACTGCAGCCTAGACCTCCCAGACTCAAGTGATCCTCCTGCCTCAGCCTCCTGAGTTGCTGGAACCACGGGTGCGCACCACTACACGCGGCTAATTTTTTTATTTTGTAGAGACAGGGTTTCGCCATGTTATCCAGGCTGGTTTTGAATGCCTGGGTTCAAGGGATCTGCCCTCCTCAGCCTCCCCAACTGCTGGGACTACAGGTGTGAGCCATCGTGCCCCACCAGCCATCTATAATTTTGACCAACTCCCCGTTTTATGATCCTGATCAAAGTTCCACTGATGATTTTGGCTCAGGTCCATGAGTAACCTTGGCCAGTGTCCTTATTAATGACCCTAATGATCCACCAGTGATCCTTTAGTGATTCTGGCCAGGGTCTCCATCATCAACCTGGATCAATGACTGATCCATGCCCCACCCCCGTACCTGCTCTGGGCTCTGGGTGACATTGAATCCAGGAATAGACTCCAGCTTATCCAAGGTACCTCCTGTGTGCCCCAGACCACGTCCGCTGATCATTGGCACCTGGTGGTCAGGGATGCTGAGTACCCTGCACAGTACCCCTCCCCCCACCTCCATGTATCCCTTCACTTCCCTGGCTAGGACCTCAGCTGGATTTAGAAAGTATTTAAGCAGCTATAGGGGCGCCCAGCTGGTGAGGGAATGGAAAGGAAGTTTTCTCGGTTGAGAAGTGTCAGTAGGGGAGAAGGTTGGTACCCGTCCCCAGGGGAAACAAGGGGAAAGGGGTCTGAATTCCATCAGTGGATCTTTTTCCTGCTCCAGGGGGCCTGGTCTGGAGCCGGAGGGGCCCCAAGCTCTGTGCTGGGGAGAAACCTGGGTACTGTCTTGGGGGCTTTGGGCCAAGCCTGAGGTTGGGAGCTGCCTGTGGATGGCCTGGTTGCTGCATGTGGGGTCACAGGCTCCCATCTGGGAAGGAGGTGGTTTCTAACCTTGCAGCCACACGCCGCCAGGGCAGGTGCGAGGACCAGGCTGACCTTGTCGCCTACACCCCCTGTGGAATGCTTGTCCACAAGCTGCTGGTGCCAGGCCTCTGGCCACTCCAGCTGCTGCCCCGACTGGGCCAGGGCCTGGGTCAGCACCGAGGTCTCCTCCAGATCCATGCCCTGAAGTCGGATCGCCATCAGCATGGCCCCTGGTATGTGGGGGTACCCGTGAGGGTGGCAGCCCACAGCAGTGGGGCACCCTGGGGCCGGTGCTGGTAGTAGGGCACTGTCGCACCCCCAGGGACCCATAGTCTCTTGGGCTGACCTCCCGGTCGGGGTCAGGAACACCCAACCCTCCCCACGCACCGATCTGTGCGCCCTGCGCACTCCTGTTCACCACAGCGGCCACGAAGCCCCTGATGTCCGCTTCGCTCAAGCGGCCTCCGTCTCGCTTTATGCGGATCAGCTCCGGGAGCTGCTTGGGCTCTGGCGAGGGGTCGAGAAGTCCCTGGCTCCCTTCCCCGGAGAGGTCACCAGGCGCAGGTGGGGCTCCGGTTCCCACCGTCATCGAGGCCGCCATCGCTCGGGGCCCGCGGGGATGCCTGACACGTCCGGGGTCTGCGGCCTCCTGGCGTCGGTGTCTGAGCCACGTGCTCTTGTCCCGACCCCTTTCCCGTGTCTCTCTGGCGTCCGCCCCTCGGTCCTGTGTCTGTGTCGCCCTTGTCCGTATCTGGCTCCCGCTTCCCGCCCGTACCTGCTCAGGGCGGCTGCCCTCGCCCGCCTGCTCCGGATCCCAGCCCAGGTACCCGGCCTCGGCCTCGGGTCGCGACCGTAGGGTTCGCGCACAGCGGTCCACTGCGGGCGGCGGGGCGGCGGCGCCCCAGGACAGCAGGCGGGTGGGGCCGCCTGGCGGGCGGGGCTCAGCAGTCACCGCCCCGGGGGAGCCTCGCGCGCCGCCCCCCTGCCGATCCCCCGGACACGCGGGACTTCCGGGCCGTCGGGGCCCGGGGCCGTCGGCGGGAGTGACCACTGGCCGGTCCCGCGAGGCGTGGGCCTCGGGCGTCTGCGGCTCCCGAGAGTCCCCCTCCCGCCCTCGGTGGGGTCTCGACGTTCGGACGCGGCGCAGCGCTGGAGTCCCGGCCCCGCCCCGCTGCGTTCGGAGTTGGGACACGGCCCCAGCCCCGGCTCCGCCCCTGGCCTTGCCCCAGGACGCGCAGAGAGAGAGAGAGGCGGACACGATGCGGACTCGCAGACTTTAAGCAAACAAGTGTGGGGCCGCTCCCGCCTGCCAGGTCAGGTGTCCGCGTGGGTCACCAGCGGGGCCAGGTAGTCCGAGTGTCGGATCCCGAAGCTCCAGCCGCGGGGCTTCCGGTGCTGCGGGCCCGGAGACACCACTGACCTCGCGGGGCCGGCGTCCTCTCCGCGCCGGGACCCCTGGATCCCCGGGGACCCTGATCCCATCACTCCGACCTCAGGCCCTCCCCACTCCCCTGACTCTGACCCTTGACCCTGGACTCCAGGCCACCTGATCCACGTTGTAGGCCGCGGGCCCTGGCTTCTGAGTGTTGTCTTGGGGGAGCGAAGTCCGCGCCAGCATGGTGAACTGGGGGGCCCGGGACTTGTAGACCCCCGGGCTCACGACGTGGTAGGCGCATGGGCCTGGGGTCTGCGGGAGGGCAGAGGGTGCTGGCTGCCGCCTCCGCTGCCGCGGACCAGGGACCCCTGCGTCCGCCCCGGCCCCTCCCCCACCTTGCTGAGGTCCTCGAAGAAACTGCCCGCCGCTCTGCGGCCGTAGATGGAGTAAGTTGGGGCGGAGACTTTGCCGATGACGCGTGGACCCAAGAGCGAGGGCACAGTATAGGCCCCGGGACCTGGGGAGGAGGCAGGGCTCGGGGGTAGTGGGTCTCCGTGGACAGGCGCAGGGTGGTCCCAGCTCCCGGAGGGCGGTCCCCGGTTTGGAGTGGGAAGGCCCACAGTGCTGGGATGGGCCTTTCTGGCCTCACCTGGGCTCTGCTGCTCCGCCTGGACACCCCAGTTTCGGGGAGCAATGGTGTGCCGAGGCGCACTGGGGTACGTCGCGTTCCCCGCTCGCTCCGGGAAGTACCTGCCTGCGGGGCGGATCAAGGGTGTGGGGGTCTGGAACTGGGGGGGGGCCTGGTGGGTACCCGAGATGGGGTCCTGGGACTAGGGGGTAATCTGAGCCACGATTTGTCAAAGCCCCGTGGGGTTCGGGGTTTGGGATTTGAGACCCGGATATGAAGGTTCCGACTATGCGGTGTTAGGGTATCTGAGTGGGACTCGGGGTTCAGGTGGGGGGTTCCCAGGTGGGCCTCCCTGGAGGCAGTTCGGCGTTGGGTGGCCAGGGTCCCGGGGGTCCTGACCAGGTCCGGGAGTGAGGAAGGGCGCTGAGCGGCGCGGGCGGCCGTAGATGGAGTAGGCGGGGGCGCCGTCGGGGCCGCGCACGGTCATGCGGGCGGGCACCAGGTGGCCGGGCCCGGGGCCGCACGTCGTCTGCTGCGTGGGGAGGCGCGCGCCGAAGGTGAAGGCGGGGGCGCGGGGCCGCGACGGGTCATGCAGGACGTAGCCTGGGAGCATCCGAGTCAGCGCCTGGCCGGGCCCAGCCCCCACCCCCGTCTGGAACACGGACCCTCCCCCGGCACAGACCCCCTCTCCCCTCTAGCAGGCTCGGTTCAGCCCCGAGCGCAGACCTCCCTGGTCTCTTCCCCTTCCCTCCCCCAGGCACCGTCCCACCCCTCAATCCCGGGGCCCGCCCCTGCTACCGGTGTTGGGCGGCAGCTTGTATTTGGGCCCAGGGCCTCCGTAGTGCGCTGCGATGGGGCCGCGGGGCCGGTGTGGCCGCCAAACGCCCACCCAGGCGTCCGAGCCCATAGCGCGGGTGGGGGGCGCTTACGGCTCGCAGCACCTGCGGACAGAAGGCGGTGGCCGCGGCCCCTCCACCCCAAATTCTTGGGGAGCGCACTTTCCCACTACCCTGGGATTAGCGCGCGGTGGGGCGGGGCCTGGTCCGTATCCCTGGCGCCAGCAAAACAAACGCGAGCTTCCTGCCCCGCTGTGTGTGGCGTGGGGCCGGCAGCGGGTCCAGGACCATCACCCGGACTCCAGGCGGGTTAGGTAGGGACGTGAGCTCGCGGGGGCCAAGTTTAGACCCAGACTTGGTGAAGGGAATCACCTGGGGGCGGGGTGGGGGCAGGAGATTTTCGTAGTGTTGGGAAAGGGTGCCCCGGGGAGGGCCTGGTGTGGGGGACCCGGTGCCCCGAGGGGAGGCCCCGAGGTGCACTGACCTGTAGTGGTGGCTCCTGTTATGGGAAACAAAGCGACGTGGCTGGACACCCCCGCTCCGCCCCGCCCACCTCCCAGACCCCATTGTGGCCCTTTCCCGCTTCCTGGCAACCGCACTGACTGCCTACCCACCCCAACCTGGCTCCGCCTCCCCCCTCGCCCCCACCCAGTGCGGCCGCTGGGCCTCTCCGTGGATTCTGTGGCACGGGTGGGACAGTAGGCTGAGCCCCCTAGAACGCTGGCCTCACCCTTACCCAAGCTTCAGTATACCCATTCTAGAACTAGGCAAATCTGCAGACAAAAGCAAGGATGGGAATAAAGGAATTGAATAATGCAAAGCACACACTCCATTTAATTATGTGTAGAGAGAGAATTTCTTGTCTATTTAAGCCCATGAAATATTCGCAAAAGACAATCATGTATTGGGCCACAAAAATTGAAAAACAGGGCCGCGCGCGGTGGCTCAAGCCTGTACAAATTGAAAAACAGATATGACACATGATTTGATTACAATCAAATACAATTCTAGGCAAACAAAACGTAAAAAAAAAAAAAAAAAAAAAAAAAAAAAAAAAAAGGATATGACACATGAGATTACAATCAAATACAATTCTAGGCAAACAAAACGTAAAAAAAAAAATAAATAAAAAAGGAAGAGGGCCGGGCGCGGTGGCTTACGCCTGTAATCCCAGCACTTTGGGAGGCCGAGGCGGGCGGATCACGAGGTCAGGAGATCGAGATCATTTTTAAAGTTTTTTTTGTTGAAATGGGTCTCACTGAGGCCTCACTGGGCCTCAGCCCAGGCTGAGTCTTCTTCCTCCACTTCCTTTTTTTTTTCTGAGACAGTGTCTCACTCTGTCACCCAGGCTGGAGTGCAGTGGTGCCATAGTGGCTCACTGCAAGCTCCGCCTCCCGGGTTCACGCCATTCTCCTGCCTCAGCCTCCAGAGTAGCTGGGACTACAGGTGCCCGCCACCACGCCCGGCTAGTTTTTTTGTATTTTTTAGTAGAGACGGGGTTTCACTGTGTTAGCCAGGATGGTCTCGATCTCCTGACCTCGTGATCTGCCCATCTCGGCCTCCCAAAGTGCTGGGATTACAAGCTTGAGCCACCGCGCCCGGCCTGAAATTGACAAATCTTTTTTAAAAAACCGTGGATCAAAACTTGTCAGAAATAATCTGAAGTTACAAACTGTAGCAGGACGAGCCGCAGACAAAACTCCTCAGACACCTAGTTAAAGAAGGAAGGGGTTATTGCAATTTTTATATTTCCTCCTTTTGATGAAGATCTTTCTCTGAGGCCAGGTGCGGTGGCTCCCGCCTGTAATCCGGCACTTTGGGAGGCTGAGGTGGGCGGATCACCTGAGGTCAGGAGTTGGAGACCAGCCTGGCCAACATGGTGAAACCCCGTCTCTACTAAAAATACATAAATTAACTGGGCGTGGTGGCAACCATCTGTAATGCGGCTACTTGGGAAACTGAGGCAGGGGAATCACTTGAACCTGGGAAGCGGAGGTTGCAGTGAGCCAAGATTGTGCCATTGCACTCCAGCCTGGGTGACCAAGAGAGACTCAGTCTCAAAAAAAAAATTTTTTTTCTGAAGACATCACTGATCAATCATCCTGTGTAGGTTTTGATTGTCCCTTCTTGTCCAGGTTGATTTGGTGCCATGTTGGGAGAATGGCCAGCAATTTTAAGTCAGTGTCAAAACCATTTGAGCCACATTTGAGCAGCTGGAAGGAAATTTGGAAGGAGTAGCTGTTGGGTTAAGTCAGCCTTTCATTGTATCAGTCTCATAGGTGTTCGCTGTCATATCAAAGTGCTGCACCCACATTATTGGTTAGCAGTTGTACTTTTGTGGAGGTTCGACACGTGCAGGGTTTTTTTGTTTTTTTGTTTTTTTGTTTTTTTGAGATAGAGTCTCACTCTGTCGCCCAGGCTGGAGTGCAGTGGCACGATCTCGACTCACTGCAAGCTCCACCTCCTGGGTTCACTCCATTCTCCTGCATCAGCCTCCCGAGTAGCTGGGACTACAGGTGCCCGCCACCATGCCCAGCTAATTTTTTTGTGTGTGTATTTTTAGTAGAGACGAGGTTTCACTGTGTTAGCCAGGATGGTCTCGATCTCCTGACCCCGTGATCCACCAGCCTCGGCCTCCCAAAGTGCTGGGATTACAGGAATGAGCCACCACGCCCGGCCAGGTGCAGAGTTTTCAAAGAATCATACAGAGTAAAGTAATACGATGAACTCAGTTTGCAGAATGATTTTATTTTTATTTTATTTTATTTTATTCTATCTATCTACCTATCTATATTTTAATAGAGACACTCAACTATTTTTATTGTTGTTGTAGAGATGAGATCTTACTTTGTTGCCCAGGCTGGTATCAAACTGACTTCAAACAATTCTCCTGCATTGGCTTCCCAAAGTTCAGGGATTACAGACGTGAGCCACTGTAGTTGTCCCTATATTTCTTAAATGTAGTATAAAAATAGTATAAACTGTATGCTCTTTTTTTTTTTTTTTTTTTTTGAGACGGAGTCTTGCTCTGTCGCCCAGGCTGGAGTGCAGTGGCGCAATCTCGGCTCACTGCAAGCTCCGCCTCCCGGGTTCACGCCATTCTCCTGCCTCAGCCTCCCGGGTAGCTGGGACTACAGGCGCCCGCCACCGCGCCCGGCTAATTTTTTTCTATTTTTAGTAGAGACGGGGTTTCACCATGGTCTCGATCTCCTGAACTTGTGATCCGCCCGCCTCGGCCTCCCAAAGTGCTGGGATTACAGGTGTGAGCCACCGCGCCCGGCAACTGTATGCTCTTAAATTACTTAATTTAAGTGCTTTTTTTCTTTGTGCCAATTAAATAGAGCTCTTTGTAAATTAAAATCACATATAGATATAAAGACATAAAAACATAGACAAAACAAAGATCTTGTGGCTTTTCACTTGAGAATTTTAGTTATAAAACAGTAGGCCAGGCGCAGTGGCTCACACCTGTAATCCCAGCACTTTGGGAGGCCAAGGTAGGCGGATCACCTGAGTTCAGGGGTTCGAGACCAACCTGACCAACATGGAGAAACCCTGTCTCTGCTAAAAATACAAAAATTAGCCAGGTGTGGTGGTGCACGCCTGTAATCCCAGCTACTCAGGAGGCTGAAGCAGGAGAATTGCTTGAATCCGGGAGGCGGGGGTTGCAGTGAGCCGAGATTGCACCATTGCACTTCAGCCTGGGCAACAAGAGCAAAACTCTGTCTCAAAACAAAAACAAAAGCAAAAACAAAAACAGTAAAACATAATAATATAAATTCATGGGTGTGTAAAAGGACAGTTGGATTTAAATTATATTTTTGATAAAACAGAACAAGTTAAGGTTACCTGTTCAGATGACTAAAGCTTTTCGATTTTCATTACCCTACCAGTAATCCTCTGAACAAGATGGGAAGACAAGACTGGGTGTGGTGGCTCACGCCTGTAATCGCAGCACTTTGGGAGGCCGAGGCAGGTAGATCACTTGTGGTCAGGAGTTGGAGACCAGCCTGGCCAACATGATGAAAACCCATCTCTACTAAAAATACAAAATTAACCGAGCGTAGTGGCAGGCACTTGTAATCCCAGCTACTCGGGAGGCTGAGGCAGGAGAATTGCTTGAACCCAGGAGGTGGAGGTTGCAGTGAGCCAAGATTGCACCACTGCACTCCAGCCTGGGGAACAGAATGAGACTCCGTCACAAACAACAAACAACTCCTCAAATGAATATAAATATTTAATTCCAGTTAGATTTCCAATGTTAAAAATAGGAAAACACAAATTTAAAGTTCATATGCAAAAATGTGTTCAATTGTCAAAAAAATTCTAAAACAGGAAAAGAATAAAAGGTTCTTAGATATTAACTGTATGCGATGGTTAATTTGATGCACCAGCTTGGCTGGGCCTTGGGCGGGGGCAGCTCTTTGCATTCCTGGCCCTTCCTTGCTCCTGAAGCCTGGCCATCACAGCATCTTTTTTTTTTTTTTTTTTTTTTTTTTTTTTTGAGACGGAGTCTTGCTCTGTCGCCCAGGCTGGAGTGCAGTGGCCGGATCTCAGCTCACTGCAAGCTCTGCCTCCCGGGTTCACGCCATTCTCCTGCTTCAGCCTTCCGAGTAGCTGGGACTACAGGCGCCCGCCACCTCGCCCGGCTAGTTTTTTGTATTTTTAGTAGAGACAGGGTTTCACCGTGTTAGCCAGGATTGTCTCGATCTCCTGACCTCGTGATCCGCCCGTCTCGGCCTCCCAAAGTGCTGGGATTACAGGCGTGAGCCACCGCACCCGGCCCGCAGCATCTTTCTGCATTTGCTGCTTCTGAATCCCTTTGCATCCTCTTTTCGTGACCTTGCTGTTAACATCATCTTACTAGGCAATGATTCTCTGTTAATGTTTTTCCTGTTCACATTCCTGGTGTGGTTGTTCCCTTCTGATTGGAACTAACTCAGGATAGAGATTTTCCGAGGCGAAGATGAGAGAGGTGGGGTGAGTGTATCAGGCAAGAACCACTTGGGTTTAAGGTAGAAATGGATTTATGATAGGGAATATTATAGAATCACTGGATGCGTTGGTGGTATAATAGCTGACAGGTGGCCTTTGGGACTACTGAGCTTAAGAGGAGACCTGGGTAGCTGTGATTCTGAGATCAGGAACCTGCCGGGGATCCTGAGGCTGCGCCCCTGCTGCCCAGGCCTCCCTCAGCAACGGCTGAGTCTCCACAGCCCTGCCTGCCAGCAGCCTCAGCGCAGGGCGGAGGCCTCCGAGGAGTCCTTCCTGTGTTTCACATCTTACACAACTGCACTGACTCCAACAGCCTCGCCCAGAACTCTGGCTGCAACGAATCTGTAAAACACAGTATTGCCTCATTTGTATTTTAGGTTCTAAAATACCGGAAAATAAACAAAAGGAGGTGAGAATGGAAGCTGAACACGATGGACCACATTCAGCGCAGTGGAAAATCAAGAGTCCTGATGTGAACACTGCAGGCTTGAGATGTCGTCTTCCACCCAGGGAAGACGTTCATGGCAGACGCAGCGGAGAGGTCCAGGTCGGAGATGCCGACCTGCCAGGCGTGCGCAAGCCGTGGGAATGGATGGGGCCGCTTAGTGCAGGGGTCACCAAGTCCAGCCACCACCTGTTTCTGTAAATACAATTTTATTGGGGCCGGGACGGTGGCTCACGCCTGTAATCCCAACATTTTGGGAGGCTGAGGCGGGCGGATCACAAGGTCAGGAGATCGAGACCATGCTGGCTAACACGGTGAAACCCCGTCTCTACTAAAAATAAGTACAAAAAATTAGCCGGGCGTGGTGGTGGGCACCTGTAGTCCCAGCTACTCGGGAGGCTGAGGCAGGAGAATGGCATAAACCTGGGAGGCGGAGCTTGCTGTGAGCCGAGATCATGCCACTGCACTCCAGCCTGGGCAACAGAGCGAGACTCCGTCTCAAATAAATAAATAAATAAATAAATAAATAAATAAATAGATAGATAGATAAATAAATAGATAAAATAAAAATAAAAAATAAAGTTTTATTGGAACGCAGCTACATCCTTTTGTTTACTATTTTTTAAAGTTAGTTTTGTGTTACAATGGCTGACTTGAGTAGTTGCAAGAGACTGTATGACCTGCAAAGGCAAAAATAGCCACAATCCAGCTCTTTGCACAAAAACTTTGCTGCCGACTGAGAGTGTGCACGTGGGTGAAGAGCTCCAGGGCCCTGCAGCACTCCGGGGGCTGGAGAGTGGCAGAAACCAGCACTCTGATACATGGATCATAAACAAGCCACAGCCTCCGATGCTCAGCGCTCAGGCGTGTCTCCGCCAACTTTCATGAGTTAGCTTGTGGGATGTTTGATGGGTGCAGCTTCTCAAGTTTCTGTCGTCCTCAGCAGGGACCTTAAGCTGGTGGACTCATATTTGACATCTGCGGTGAGGTCCTGTCAGATTCCAGGAAGACTTAATTTTCCCAACTCTAATAGATTCCTGTGAAACCCCAGCATAATTACCTTACATGGGTTAAATATTAAAATAGAGACCAGGCCTGAAGAATCCCTGAGCAGACAAAACCAGTTAGGCATTGTAACTGACCTCAACCTTGCCTTAATGGAAAACATAAGTGAAACTTAACTGGAGTCATTTCTGATAAATGGTTATGTTAAGCAGAAGTAAAACTCAACCCCAGCCAGTCCTAAGCAGCCAGTTAATTCTTGATTGTGTAACTAGGAACTTCCCAACTAGACAGACCAAATAAGGAAGTTGAATAACTGGAACCAATCAAGTCATTTCTTCAGTATGCCTCCTCATTTTCTTAGACAGACAAATACTTATCTCTGACATTTTTGTCACTGGCCTGAGAAAAAAAGTGTTTATGGTGGGCTCACGCCTGTAATCCCAGCACTTTGGGAGACCAAGGCGGGTGGATTACTAGGAGTTCAAGACCAGCCTGGCTAACAGGGAGAAACCCTGTCTTTACTAAAAATACAAAAATTAGCTGGGTGTGGTGGCGGGCACCTGTAATCCCAGCTACTCGGGAGGCTGAGGCAGGAGAATCTCTTGAACCTGGGAGGCGGACGTTGCAGTGAGCCAAGATCGAACCACTGCACCCCAGTCTGGGGGACAAAGCGAGACTCTGTCTCAAAAAAAAAAGAAAAGAAAAGAAAAAGAAAAGCAAGTGTCTATATGAAGTATTTTCTCAGAGAAAAGAGGAACGAACCCAAATGCTTTTCACGTGCATGCAGCTTGATTAATCTTTAATAAATAAGAATATTGGTGAGTTAGTAAAAATGGACTTTCTACCTAGCTTTGTTAATCAAATAAACTCATATTATCTCCATCACACAATTTGTCAACAAGAAAAATAAACTGAGATGACAGTTTTATTTATTTATTTATTTATTTTGAGATGGAGTCTCACTCTGTCACCCAGGCTGGAGTACAATGGTGCAATCTCGGCTCACTGCAACCTCTGCCTCCCAGGTTCAAGCGATTCTCCTGCCTCAGCCTCCTGAGTAGCTGGGACTACAGGTGCGTGCCACCACGGTGAGCTAATTTTTGTATATATACGTGTTTTTTTTGTTGTTGTTTTGTTTTTTTGAGATGGAGTCTCGCTCTCTTGCCCAGGCTGGAGTGCAGTGGCGTGATCTTGGCTCACTACAAGCTTCGCCTCCTGGGCTCAGCGATTCTCCTGCCTCAGCCTCCTGAGTAGGTGGGATTACCGGTGAGTACCACCACGCCCGGCTAATTTTTTTTGTATTTTTAGTGGAGACGGGTTTCCATTGTTGGCCAGGCTGGTCTCCAACAGGCCTGGTGACCTCAGGTGATCCACCCGCCTTGGCCTCCCAAAGTGCTGGGATTACAGGTGTGAGCCACTGCACCCAGCCTGTTCAAGTAAATTAAAATGGAGACCAGGCCTGAAGAATCCCTAAGCAGACAAAACAAGTTAGGCCTCGTGACTTCAACCTTGCTTAAATTGAAAACATAAGTGAAACTTAACTTGAGCCATTTTTTTGTTTGTTTTTTTTTTCAGTAGAGACAAAGTCTTGCTATGTTGCCCAGACTGGTTTCAAACACTAGTCATCTGCCCTGCCTCAGCCGCACACCCAAAGTGCTGGGATTACAGGCATGAGTCATTTATTTTTTTTTCTTTTTTGACATAGTTTTCCCTGTTGCCCAGGCTGGAGTGCAATGGCGCAATCTTGACTCACTGCAACCTCTGCCTCCCAGTTTCAAGCAATTCTCCCACCTCAGCCTCCCAAGTAGCTGGGATTACAGGCACTTGCCATCACGCCCAGCTAATTTTTGTATTTTTGTAAAGACAAGGTTTCACTGTGTTGACCAGGCTGTTCTTGAACTCCTGACCTCAGGTGATCTGCCCACCTCCGCCTCCCACCAAAGTGCTGGGAATATAGGCATAAGCCACCATGGCTGGCTGAGTTGTTTCTGATAAATGCTTCCATTAGACAGAGATAAATTTTAACCCCACCCAATCATAAGTAAACAACTATCATTATATCACGGATACTGACTTTCCAACACGATAAGCCAAAGAAAGTAACTCCATAACCGTAACCAATCAAATCATTTCTTTATTGTACTTCTACATTTTCCCAATAAAAACTTGCATTTGATATCTTGTCTCTGGAATACTAAACCTCTTTCAGTCAGGTGTTCCCCAATTCATAAATTGTTTTTTACTCAAATAAACCCTTTAAAATTTTGTCGTGAGTCAGATGTTTCTTTAACACATGGTTGCAAAACATGCTGTTGGTAAGGAACATGGCTTAGATCCACATCCAAGTCCTAGTGCAGTTTTTTTTTTCTGTCACCAGGGCCATATTGCTGGCTTGCCACAGGTTACATGGTAATGACTGGGCATCATTCATGGGAAACTGCACCACGTAAGCAAGCCTGGCTAGGCCCACAGTAGGCCCCGGGCACATTTTCGGGTGCGAAGCAGAGGAATAGCAACCGGTGAGGTAGAAGGAGAACCAAGAGACTGTGGGAGAATGGGAACTGAGCTGAGAGAGCTTCCGGAAGGTTGCGGTGGTTACTGCAATTCATGTTATTGAGAAACTGCATTAGGCTGATTTCATAAGTGCTGCTGAGGAAGACGCTGAGTTCCTGAGGTGAAAAGGGATGAGGACACCTAAGAAGACAGAAGCGCAACACCTAAAACAACTTTCTGAAATTGTCTAATGTCACACGTTAAAATAATATGAAACACGTTAAAATAATAAAATAATATGAAAATTTTATTTTATCTGAACTACAGTGATTGTCTTCAGATTTTGAAATATAAAAGCCCTTAATTTATTTCATTTTTTAAGACAGAGTCTCGCTCTGTCGGTCAGGCTGGAGTGCTGTGGCATGATCTTGGCTCACTGAAACCTCCACCTCCTGCGTTCAAGCGATTCTCCTGCCTCAGCCTTCTGAGTAGCTGGGATTACAGGTGTCTGGCACCACGCCCAGCTAATTTTTTTTTTTTTTTCTTTTAGTAGAGAAGGGGTTTCACCATGTTGGCCAGGCTGGTCTTGAACTCCTGACCTCAGGTGATCTGCCTGCCTCGGCCTCCCAAAGTGCTGGGATTACAGGTGTGAGCCACTGCGCCCGGCCAAAAGGCTTTACTTTTTGCTTTATTTTTCTGCTTTTAACCATCCTCCTTTTTGGGGGTTGGGGGGACCTAGTTATTAATAGAAAAAAAACCTTTGCTGGTGTCTTTTTTTCTTTTCTTTTTTTTTTTTTTTTTTTTTGAGGCAGAGTCTCGCTCTGTCACCCAGGCTGGAGTGCAGTGGTGTGATCTCAGCTCACTGCAACCTCTGCTTCCCGGGTTCAAGCGACTCTCCTGCCTCAGCCTCTGGAGTAGCTGGGACTACAGGCGCTCGCCACCTCGCGCGGCTAATCTTTGTATTTTTGGTAAAGACAGGGTTGCTCCGTGTTAGCCAGGCTGGTCTCGAACTGCTGACCTCAGGTGATCCGACACCTCGAGGCGACCCGACACCTCGGCCCCGGTGTCGCACTTTTTTGCCCGTTTTGGATTCCAGCCTCCTCCTGCGGCCACAGCCGGAAATGCAGAGAAATTCGCGCTCCCCGGGCCTCGCAGTCTCCAGCTTTGCCCGGGGGCTGCGGGTTCACATTTCACCCGCGAATCGCTGTTAACCCTCCAGGCGCGGCCCCGGGGCGCTCGCGCGCTGCCGTCGGAGCCATCCCTGACGCGTTCTCAGTTTATGGCAGAAAACGCCAGTCGGCGCCGGACATGACTACAGGCTTTCGCGGAAACAAATTTTAATCCAGTTCTGAAGCCACCACTTGGCGTTCCAGGGCATTTGCACCCCGGGGACGCGCTGCCTCCCGCCCCTTCCCGCCCCTTCCTCAGTGGCTAATATTTGTTTATCAGCGGTGACATTGGTTGATGTATTTGTCAAAGAACAGATTTAGTTCTTCTTCCTAGGTACCTTTTTTTTTTTTTTTTTTGAAACGGAGTCTCACTCTGTCCCCCAGGCTGGAGTGTAGTGGTGCCATATCAGTTCACTGCATCCTCTGCCTTCCGGGTTCAAGCAATTCTCCTGCCTCAGTCTCCCAAGTAGATGGGACTACAGGCGTGCACCACCATGCCTGGATAATTTTTTTTGTATTTTTAGTAGAGACAGGATTTCACCATGTTGGCCAGGCTGGTCTTCAACTCCTGATCTCAGGTGTTCCGCGGGCCGCAGCCTCCCAAAGTGTTGGGATTACAGGCGTGAGCCACTGCGCCTGGCTGTTATTACCTGTCTTTTGGATAAAAGCCATTTTAACTAGGGTAAGATGGTACCTCATTGTAGTTTTGGTTTACATTTCTCTGATGATCAATTATGTTAAAGCACCTTTTCATATACCTGTTTGACATCTTATGTCTTTTAACAATTATTATTCTTGGCCGGGCGCGGTGGCTCAAGCCTGTAATCCCAGCACTTTGGGAGGCCGAGACGGGCGGATCACGAGGTCAGGAGATCGAGACCATCCTGGTTAACACGGTGAAACCCCGTCTCTACTAAAAAATACAAAAAATTAGCCGGGCGCAGTGGTGGGCGCCTGTAGTCCCAGCTACTCGGGAGGCTGAGGCAGGAGAATGGCTGGAACCCGGGAGGCGGAGCTTGCAGTGAGCTGAGATCTGGCCACTGCACTCCAGCCCGCGCGACAGAGCGAGACTCTGTCTCAAAACAAAAACAAAAACAAAACAAAACAAAAAACAATTATTATTCTTATTATTATTGTCTTTTTTTTTTTTTTTTTTTTTTTGAGATAGTCTCACTTTATGACCCAGGCTGAAGTGCAGTGGCATGATTTCAGCTCACTGCAACCTCTACTTCCTGGGCTCAAGCAATCCTCCCACCTCAGCATCCCAAGTAGCTGAGACTACAAGTGTGTGTCACTGTGCCTGGCTAATTTTCATATTTTTTTTGTAGAGATAGGGTTTCACCATGTTGGCCAGGCTGATCTCGAACTCCTGAGCTCAAGTGATCCGCCCACTTTGGCATCCCAAAGTGCGGGGATTACAGGTGTCAGCCACTGCGCCTTGGCCTGTATTGTTTTTTAGTTTTGGTTTCATTTATTTCTGCTCTGATCTTTATTATTTCTTTTCTTCTACAAATTTTGGGTTTGGTTTGCTCTTGCATTTCTAGTTCTGTAAGAGACATTGTTGGGTTGTTTATTTGAAGTTTTTAAAGTCTTTTTTTCCCAGACAGGGTCTCGCTCTGTTGTCTGGGTTAGAGTGCAGTGGCATGGTCCTGGCCCTCTGCAGCCTCGACCTCCCAGGCTCAAGAGATCCTCTCACTTCAGCCTCCTGAGTAGCAGGAACTATAGGCATGCAGCACCACACCTGGCTAGTAAATTTTTTGTAGAGACGGGGTCTTGCTGTGTTGCCCAGGCTGGTCTTGAATGACTGGGCTCAAGCAATCCTCCTGCCTTGGCCTCCCAAGGTGTTGGGATTATAGGTGTAAGACACCACACCCAGCCTTTTCTGCTTTTTTCGGACGTACGCTCCCGTTGCTATAAACTTCCCTTAGCACTGCTTTCTCTGCATCCCATAGGTTTTGGTATGTCTTTTTTTTTTTTTTTTTTTTTTTTTGAGACGGAGTCTCGCTCTGTCACCCAAGCTGGAGTGCAGTGGCCGGATCTCAGCTCACTGCAAGCTCCACCTCCCGGGTTCACACCATTCTTCTGCCTCAGCCTCCCGAGTAGCTGGGACTACAGGCGCCCGCCACCTCGCCCGGCTAGTTTTTTGTATTTTTTTAGTAGAGACGGGGTTTCACCGTGTTAGCCAGGATGGTCTCAATCTCCCGACCTTGTGATCCGCCCGTCTCGGCCTCCCAAAGTGCTGGGATTACAGGCTTGAGCCACCGCGCCCGGCGGTATGTCTTTTTTTCTTTTTTTTTTTTTGGAGACAGAGTCTTGCTCTGTCACCCAGACTTGAGTGCAGTGGTGCGGTCTCAGCTCCTGCAAGCTCCGCCTCCCGGGTTCACGCCATTCTCCTGCCTCAGCCTCCCGAGTAGCTGGGACTACAGGCATCCGCCACCATGCCCGGCTAATTTTTTGTATTTTTAATAGAGACGGGGTTTCACCGTGTTAGCCAGGATGGTCTCCATCTCCTGACCTTGTGATCTGCCTGCCTCGGCCTCCCGAAGTGCTGGGATTACAGGCATGAGCTACCATGCCCAGCCTGGTATGTCATATTTCCATTTTCATTTGTTTCAAGAAAATTTTTAGTTCCCTACTTAATTTCTTCGTTGACCCACTGGTCATTCAGGGGCATATTGTTTAATTTCCATGTGTTTGTGTAGTTTTCAAAATCCAAAATTCCTCTTGCTACTAATTTCTAGTTCACTTTCTTGCTTTTTAATTTTGTTTGATTTATTTATTTATTTATTTATTTATTTTTATTTTTTATTTTTAGATGGAGTTTCACTCTTGTTGCCCAGGCTGGAGTGCAGTGGTGCAATCTCGGCTCACCGCAACCTCCGCCTCCCCTGTTCAAGTGATTCTCCTACCTCAGCCTCTTGAGTAACTGGAATTACAGGCGTGCACCACCACACCTGCCTCTGATATTCTTTGTTTTGTACAATCGTTTTTGATTGTACAATATTTCTTATTTCGAAAACATTCCAATAATAGAGAAACTTTACATTTGATGGAGTTTGCTGCTCTCTACATATTTTATGTGTGTGAGCTGTCTCTGTATTTAGTTCTGCATTTGGACGTATGTCTTCATTTCACTATAGCACTACTAAATGTTTTAGAAAGGGCACAGCAGTGGCTGAGGCCAGCTTTGCCCAGGCTGGGTGATCAGGTGGTGGTGGGTTCTGGTGGATGCCAGTGTGCAGGTGGCGATGGTGTCGGCAGGCGGGGACGACCCCCATCCTTATTGCACTTGTGTTGTCTCTGAGGAAACAGCAGCTTCAGGTCTTAGGCAGGAGTCCCTTGTTCCTTGGAGAGGTTGGTACAGGGTTTCCTTCCTCCAGTCACTGGGCCGCCTCCGCAGGTAATCCAAAGGGTGCTCCAAGGAGGCTGCTGAGGGTCGGACCTTCCTGGGACCCATTTTCTTGACTTTTTATCTTGAAAGTAAATTGTGATATTTGTGCTATCATAGCACAAGCAGCACGGTGACTCGCGTTTCACAGTGGTGCAGATGATCTCATGTGCTTTTGAAGTCCTGCCACCTTTCTAGCAGTGCCACACTGGGTTTTTTTTTCAGTTCTTTTTAAAGAGGCAGGTCTTGCTATGTTGCTCAAGCTGGTCTTAAACTCTTTGGTTAGAGTGATCCTCCCACCTCAACCTCTCGAGTAGCTAGGATTGCAGGCACAAGCCACTGTGCCTGGGTGTGCCACATTTTAACTCTCTAGAAGTTAGGAGGCAGAACTCACCTGTCCTCAGTCACCTTCCCAACCGGGAGTTTCCCCACAAAGGACAAAGTTCTGCCCTTGATCTGAATTTTGACAAAGTGAGGCATTTCCCTTCCACAGAGAATGGGACTGAGCATGTCCTTGCTAGCGGTCCTCACACCTGGGGGAGCTGGTGGGGTGACTTCCTCTGTTCGGTTCCTCCTACCATGGTGTCCTGAGGCATCACGGGCTGAACGCTGCCCTTGTTCTCTGACACAGCCTGGGGTCTTCAGAAGCTGGGTGGAGTTGACTGATGGACACTGAATGGCCTATAAGAAGGTGCAGGTAGGGGGGTGTCATCTCCATCCTCTGAAGGTTTGTGGACCCCAAACTTAACCAAGAGGCAGAGCCTGAGACTGGGACAGAGAATGAGGGCAGGGTCTAGAAAGCTTTTCCCCAACTTGAGGTCCACCTTAAGGTATGGGGCCTACCCTCACCCTCTCACTGTCATCTAATAGTCCCAGGGGGACCTGGGAGGTGAGTTACCTGAGGCTCAGTAGCGTTCAGGCTGGGTGCCAGGGACACTCCTAGGCCATCTCCTTGCTGCTTGAGTAAGGGAGAAATCCCCAGGCCTACTGTGTCCCAGAGGAAGGAAAAATACACACAGTACTTTCCAGGGAGCCCTGCCTTTGTCCCAGGGACTCCAGGCTCTTTTTCATGTCTGAGCCCCACCTGGCACCTGTCCCAAGACTCACTCCTGAGATGGGATTAGATAAGGAGCAGAGGAGGAGCCAAGGCTTCTCCCTCAGGAAGTAAGTGCTCATATCCGACAGCGGCACCTACATGCCGGCCTGAACCAGGGCTAGGAGGTACTGGCCAGGATGTGGTCTTGCAGGCGAGTCCTCAGCTCAGACAAGGGAAGGCTGAGGACTGAGATGAAGACACCCAGAGTCTGGCTATTAGAGCACCTGGGGCCAGAGGGGGGTGGTTTCTGAAGGATCCAGGTGCTGGCTGATGCGGTAACTGGAGCAGGGGGCAGGCTGGACTCAGGGCTCACCAGGGACACAGTGAGAGTCTTATCTGGGCAGTCAAGACACTCTCGATGGGTGCAGGGGGTCTAGGAGATCCTAGAAGGTCTAGGTGGGCTGAAATAAGCCTGGCCATAAAGAGAAATATGTTTGGATTTTATTTATCCCATTTTTTTTTTCTGTTGACTTGAAAACCCTATCCCATGTCTGGTGAACCCAGAGCAAGGAGTCCAGAAGCTGCTGGAGGAGGAGCTATGGGAACCTCCGCCTCCCCTCTATGCACCGTCCCTGTGCCCCAATGCAAATTTCCACTGCACTCCTGCAATGATAATGCTCACTGCCAGGACCCATGCCCAGGGTCTCCCTCTTCAGCCCGAGAGACCACCATCAGGCATGGTCCCCACCCCTCCGGTGCACAGCCCCCACCCCTCCCATGCTGGCCCCCACCCCTCCCATGCACGGCCCCCACCCCTCCCATGCTGGCCCACGGTGGAATCTGCCTCTCCGGTTTCTGGTGATTTCATCAGGGCCGCATCACATTGCTAGAGCTAGAGATAACATCTCCCTGTGGGTAACCCTTCCCTGCCAAGCCCCCTGAAGCTGGACCCAGGCTGAGAGGAGGGACTCTGGGGTGTGGAATGAATTTAGGGATGTGAGGGTCTACCAGGCAGAATCAGGTTGGCTGTGATGTCAGCACAGAGCTCAGGAACGCTGCCACTGGACCCTGGGGCCTATGAGGAGGAGAAGAGGGCAGGAGCTGGTGAGGTGCTTGCAGAGACCCTGGGCTCCTATCCTACCATAAGCCTCACTGTCTCCTGATATCTGCAGCCAGGCCCTACTGACACCCCCAGGCCTGGGTGCAAGCAGAGACCCTACCCTTCCCAGGCCCCGGAGGACTGGTCCACCTTAACTGGGCAGCCCTTGGGGCGGGCACTGGCCGGTGCCCCAGCCCAGGCCTCTGTGCTCTGTATGCACTGCCAGCCTGCCATCGGGCCCCTTGCAGCGGGTGGCAGCCCTGAACCATGATCGAGGGCACCTTAGAGCCAGACGGTCCCCTCTGGGGCTGGGACTGGGACAGTGACAATGACTGGGATAGTGCTGTGCTGGCCCTCCTGGCGCTGGCTGTGGTGGCTGCCACAGCGCTGGCCTTACACTGGTTTGGCTCCGGGCACGACCAAGAGGCGGCAGGACCAGTGTCCACAGCCCTCAGGGCTCGACCTCATCAGGCAGGAAGAGCGGAGCTGGCCCTGCAACCGAAGTCCAAGGTTAGTGATGGCAGCGAGGGGCAGAGCCCAGGGCAGGGGAAACCGGAGCCCCCAGGACGCGGCCAGCGGAGCCCTGTCCCTGCTGCAGCCCCGGGCGGGGACCCGGCCGCCATGGCCCGGCTTCCACTCAAGACAGCTGTCGAGGAGGCCCGCAGAGGGGCATTAGGACAACAACGGGGCAGTGCCACCCCCACGGCCCCCCGAGCGGAAGGAAAGGAGCCTCCCAGGCCAGGCACTGCCTTCCCGGGCAGGAGCGAAGAGCGGAGGATGTCCGCCCCCCTCCTGATCCATTTCACTCCTCGGAGCCCTGGCAGCGAAGCGGAGGCGCAGGCGGAGACAGGTGGTGTCAGGGCGCCCTCTCGCCAGGCGGCGGGCCCGGCGGGGCAACAGGACAGTGGCCCCTGGCGGGCGGGCGCGGGGCCCTCGGGCTCGCTGGGGAGAGGCCGGGGCCGGCGACGGAGGATGGACGCCGGCTCGGGAGACAGAGTGCGCCGCCCCCGGAAACTGGACTCGCTTCGCCTGGGCGCCGCGGGGAGCGTGTGGGACGCGGTGGATGAGGCCGCCGCCCTGGACGCCCACGCGCGCGGCCTGCCCACAGGACCCCCACTCGCCCAGGAGCCCGCACCCCCGGTGCTGCCCGCGCCCCGCGCCCCGCAGCCTGGGTCTCAGACGGAGGGCTCTGGGGCTGAGGTTGGCTGGAGCAGGGAGGCTTCGGGGGTCCCTGCCCCCGGAGGAGGCTGGCCCTGGGCCAGCAGGGAGGTCCCGGGCACCCGGAGCTTTGGCCCAGCCCCAGGCTCTACGCGCCCCTGGCTAGACAGTCCGCCTCTAGGACGCCCACTCTCGTCCCAAGGGCCGGGGGCCTCAGGGGCCAAGGATGCGGGCCAGGCCGGGGCTGACGGCCCCCGAGACGACAGTCCTGCCGCTGACCTGGGGCGCACCCGGCCCCTGGAGCAAGCAAAGCCGGCCGCAGCCTTCCGCAGCCGCGCCCCCTCCCGGAGCCGTGAGCCTGGCGCGCTCTCTGCCTCCCCGCCCGCAGCTCCCGGCCCCGGGTTGCCACCTGAAGCCCTGACTCTCCCGACCCCTTCTCCTTCAGATTTTTTGCCCCTGGGGGTTACTCAGGGTCCTTCTGTGGGCAAAAATCTCAGAGCAGCGCTAGCCCCAAGTTCAGCCTCAGCCCAAGTCTTAACTTCAGTTCCAACCTCAGTCCTAGCCCCAGCCCTGGCCTCATCCCCAGTGTCAGTACCGACCCCAGCCCCCACCTCAACCTCATCCCCCACCTCAGCCCCAACCCCAGCTCCAACTTCAGCTCCAACTTCAACCCCAGCCCCAGCCCCAAGTCCAGCTACAACTCCAGTCCCCGCTCCAGCCCCAGCTCCAGCTCCAGCCCCAACTCCAGCCCTAGCCCCAGTCCCAGTCCCAACCCTCACTTCAGCCCCAACCCCAGCCCTAACCCCAGCTCCACCTCCAGCCCTGACCCCAGCCGCATCCCCTGCCCCAGCCGCATCCCCTGCCCCAGCCGCATCCTCTGCCCCAGCCACATCCCCTGCCCCAGCCGCATCCCCTGCCCCAGCCGCATCCCCTGCCCCAGCTTCATCCCCTGCCCCAGCTGGCGGGTCAAAGCCTCAGGAGAGTGTGGCTGTCCCCAGGCGCTACCAGGAGGGGCAGGTCTCAGCCAGCTGGGGAAACCTTACTGCCATGGTTCTTAGAAGCCACCCCTTCCCCAGGCAAGAGAGGCCCCAGGGGAGTGTCCCCAGGGCGGTTCCTGGGAGCCCTGTGGATCCCAGCACTTCCACACACTCTGAGGACAGTGATGGTCCCTCTTCTTCAGTGGGGACAGTCATGGGGACAGGTATAGGGGGCCTGGTCGAGGCTGGAGGTCAGCCACAGACAAGAAGCTCCGAGACCAACGGAACGCCCAGCCCAGACCCTCCCCCAGGCCTAAGAGGAGAGGGAACCAGGGAGAAAAGTCTAGACTCGCTGTCCCAAGCCGCGGTGCCCAGGGGCCCCCCACAGCCCCCTGCACAGAGGCCGTCTGGCCCCGTGGCCTGCTCCTCTGTGAGGCGCTCACAGCCGGTACCCCAGCCACGGAAACGCAGCAGGTGTGAAATCGCCCCGACCTCGCAGCAGGAGGTCAGGCCGGCCGCCTCAGGGGACCCTCCAGGGGAGGCGCCGGGGGAGGGGGGCAGCCCTGCCGGCCGCAGCAGGGCGCTCACAGAGAAGCAGAAGGAGGCCCGGAAACTCCTGGTGTTTCTGCAGAGGCCCGGGAGTTGGGGGGTGGTGGAGGGGCCCCGGAAGCCCAGCTCCCCGGCCCTGGAGCCCACCACGGCGGCGGCCCTGCGCGCGCGGCTGGACCTGGGCAGTTGCCTGGACGTGCTGGCCTTTGCCCAGCAGCACGGGGAGCCCGGCCTGGCTCAGGAGACCTACGCGCTGATGAGCAACAACCTGCTGCGAGTGCTGGGAGACCCGAGCCTCTACCGCCGGCTGAGCGCAGCCGACCGCGAGCGCATCCTCAGCCTGCGGACCGGCCGGGGCCAGGCGGTGCTGGGCGTCCTCGTACTGCCCAGCCTCTACCAGGGGGGCCGCTCAGGGCCTCCCAGGGGCCCTCGTGGCGAGGAGCCTCCTGTGGCAGCCCCTGTGCCCCTGCCTCTACGTTCGCACCTGCATGTGTTCAACCCCCGGGAGAACACCTGGCGGCCCCTGACCCAGGTGCCCGAGGAGGCCCCGCTCCGGGGCTGCGGTCTCTGCACCATGCACAACTACCTGTTTCTGGCGGGGGGCATCCGAGGCTCCGGTGCCAAGGCCGTCTGCTCCAACGAGGTCTTCTGCTACAACCCTCTGACCAACATCTGGAGCCAGGTTCGGCCTATGCAGCAGGCCCGAGCCCAGCTCAAGCTGGTGGCCCTGGACGGGCTGCTGTATGCCATCGGTGGCGAGTGCCTGTACAGCATGGAGTGCTACGACCCGCGTACAGATGCCTGGACCCCACGCGCGCCTCTCCCCGCAGGCACCTTCCCTGTGGCCCACGAGGCTGTGGCCTGCCGTGGGGACATCTACGTCACAGGGGGTCACCTCTTCTACCGCCTGCTCAGGTACAGCCCCGTGAAGGATGCTTGGGACGAGTGCCCATACAGTGCCAGCCACCGGCGTTCCAGCGACATCGTGGCGCTCGGGGGCTTCTTATACCGTTTCGACCTACTGCGGGGTGTGGGCGCGGCGGTGATGCGCTACAACACGGTGACCGGCTCCTGGAGCAGGGCTGCCTCCCTGCCCCTGCCCGCCCCCGCCCCACTGCGCTGCACCACCCTGGGTAACACCATTTACTGCCTCAACCCCCAGGTCACTGCCACGTTCACGGTCTCTGGGGGGACTGCCCAGTTCCAGGCCAAGGAGCTGCAGCCCTTCCCCTTGGGGAGCACAGGGGTCCTCAGCCCATTCATCCTGACTCTGCCGGCTGAGGACCGGCTGCAGACCTCACTCTGAGTGGCAGGCAGAGACCCAAAGCTGCTTCACGGCTCTGCAGGGAGACCCTCCTGGGATGGGCCTGAGAGGCCAGGGCTCAGGGAGGGGCTGGGATCGGAACCTCCTGCTCTTGTTTCTGGACAACTTTCCCCTTCTGCTTTAAAGGTTGTCAATTATTTTGAAGCCCAGACGCCCTCAGCCTCTTTCTGCCCCTTACTCCACACTCAAACTGTTTCCTGACTCAATTCTGTGTCTGCTTACAGACCCACTCAGCCTGCTCACACCCCTCTGTCTGTGGGACTCCCCATTCCCTAGAGCCAGGGACTGATGCGTCCCCGCAGACAAGGACCTGGCTTGCTGGAGCTCTGCTGAGCCGAGAGAGGAGGGGGTAGAAAACGTTCACACTTCCTAGGCTCTGTCAGCAGGACAGGGAGCAAAAATGTCCCCAGGCAATGCCCTCACCTCTGGGACTTTCTGCCTGTCCTAAGGCCTCCCCAGGTACCAACCCTGTAGCCATCTGGGTCTGTTTGACGCTCTGGATTCTCAAGGGCCTAGAACCCTTGCCTCTGAAACTGGGTCCATTGGTGCTGTCCTGCAGTCTGCAGCCCCTACCCATACCCCCAGCCCACACCAGGCCAGGCCCACTCCGGGCTCACCACCCTCTGCAGCCTTGTGGGGCTCTCCAAGCCCCTCCAGAAGCCCACCCCACTTCTCACCAATCCCCCACCTCTAAATGAGGCCTGAGTGTCACCCTAGTTCTGCCCCTTTTTAGCTGTGTGGACTTGGACATTTGACTTCCCTTTCTCCTTGTCTGTAAAATGCGGACAGTGGACATCTGTCGCCCAGGAGAGTTGTGGGAGACAAGATCGCAGCTGTGAGCACCTTGCACGGTGTCCAGGACGCACAGCACAATCCATGCTGTGTTTTCTCCCCTTACGCACTTTGAAACCCATGCTAGAAAGGTGAATAAATCTGACTATGGCCCACTCCAGCCTCCAGCCTGGGTGTCCCTGTCTGGGCTCTATTTTTTGTTTTTTATTCTATGTTCAGCACCACTGGCACCAAATACATTTTAATTCACCGAAAGCACCTACAGCTTGCACTTGTCGTGTTTTGTTCACAAGGCTTGATAGGCAGCTGGGTGGATCATGGCATGGGAGAGAAGAGGTCCTCAGGCTGTGCTTAAAAATAAGTTTATTAAGAAACAAGTACAGTGCATACAGCTGTTCGCGTGGGCACCAGCTCCATCCCCCAGGGACCTCTTCACGGGCAGAGGGTGGCATGGCAGCTGTGGTGGGCCAGTGGGGCCTACGGTCTTTGCTTGGTCTCATGCAGCAGCTCTTGCCAGTTCTTCTCCATCTCCTCCTTGCAGTTGACGAAGGCATCCTCCAGCCGACGCATGGACTCGGCCAGTGTGGGGTTGGTGCGCATCACCACCATGTCATAGGCCATCCAGGTTGCCTGCACTGCAACAAGCAGACAGGCCTGGTCAGGCCACAGAGAGGGGCTGCCGCTCCGGGGTACTCCAGAAGGGCCAGATGCTTGCAGCTGGGGTCAGCATCTGGAGGCCCAGACCCTGCTGAGGCACCAGTTACTCCAGGGAGAGACAGCTGGTAGGCTACTTGTTACAGGCTCATAAAAACTCCCTGCAAATATCCATAGTGACACTTCCCAGTCTCATGCAAGGCATAACTTCTGGATACACCAGACATGATGTTAAAAAGCTAGAGGCCGGTCTGATACGAAATGCGAGGAGAATTAGAGCACACCGCAGCTCCTTACCTACATGCAGTTCACAGCCAGTGGCTGCAGGTGGCCCCTGAGGAGTCCTAACAACTACCCAAGCTCACACACTCAGGCAGAGCTGACTGTTCCTAGTCCTGCAAGACCCCAGCCTCATGTCACCTTATGTTCAGTGGCCTGGGATGCCTGCCCACCTCCACCTGGGCACCTCTATGCTTTCGCCGAGGCCCAAGCCTGGGGCTTTTCCCCTTGGAAAGGTGTCCTTGACCATCTACCAATGAACTGACATACTCTCTTGCTCCTTCCCTCTGACAGCAACTTGAAGGTAGCATTCCCTGGGCCTATAGGTGGACACATGCTTCTTGTGTGAACTCTAAGGAAGTGTGTGCAGAAATCCCACCTCCAACCTTTTCTCTGCATAGTCCACTGGCTGGTGTGGTTCAGCCCTCTACAAATATACAGAACAAAGGTCATCTCCCCTCTGCACGACAACCAACTGTAGATAGCAAACATATCCCTTTAAAATTCCTCTTTGTGAAATCCTAACAAGCATCCCAGATCATTCCCGCACAGGGAGGCTGCAGACCACCTGGACAGCAGGTGCAGCAGGGACCTGGGAGCCAGAGCAGAGTGTGCCTTCCAGCTCTCCACCTGCCAACTATGTGACCTGGAACAAGTGGCTTAAATATATCAATCCCGGCCAGGCGCGGTGGGTCACGCCTATAATCCCAGCACTTTGGGAGGCTGAGGGGGGCGGATCATGAGGTCAAGAGATTGAGGCCATCCTGGCCAACATGGCCAGTGTTCCTGGCCCATCTCTACTAAAAATATAAAAATTAGCTGGGCGTGGTGGTGGGTGCCTGTAGTCCCAGCTACTAGGGAGGCTGAGGCAAGAGAATCGCCTGAACCTGGAAGGTGGAGGTTGCAGTGAGCCAAGATTGCACCACTGCACTCCAGCCTGGGCAACAGAGCGAAACTTTGTCTCAAAAAAAAAAAGAATCTATCTATCTATCTATCTATCTATCTATCTATCTATCTATCTATCTATCTATCTATATCTATCTCAGTCTCCTCATCTTTGGAGACTCCACCAATCTCATGGCTTACTGTGAGGATTAAATGGGTGATATATGTAAACTGCCTGGCACACATGTTATGGACTGAATGTGTCCCCCCAGATTCACCTGTTGAAATCCTAACCCCCGACGTGAGGTATTAGGAGGTCGGGTCTTTTGGAGATGATTAGGTCCTAAGGGTAGACCCTCCTGAACGGCAGTACCCCTTAAAGAAGACACACAAGAGCTTACTCTCACTCTATGCAAGGATATGTGAGGCTCTATGTGAGGATACAAGAAGGTGGCTGGTCGGGCAAGGTGGCTCATACCTATAATCCCAGCACTTTGGGAGGCTGAGGTGAGTGGATCACTTGAGCTCAGAAGTTTGAGATCAGCCTGGGCTACATGTTGAAACCCTGCCTCTATAGAAAATATAAAATTTAGCTGGGCATGGTGGTGTGCACCTGTAGTTGCAACTACTCAGGAGGCTGAGGTGAAAAAAAGGATCCCTCGAGCCTGGAAGGCAGAGGTTGCAGCGAGCCAAGATTGCACCACTGCACTCCAGCTTGGGTGACAGAGTGTGACCCTGTCTCAAAAGAGAAAAAAAAAAAAAAAGAAGGTGACCATCGTCCAGGCACAGTGGCTCACGCCTGTAATCCCAGCACCTTGGGAGGCCGAGGCCGGTGGATCACGAGGTCAGGAGATCGAGACCATCCTGGTTAACACGGTGAAACCCTGTCTCTACTAAAAATACAAAAAAATTAGCTGGGCGTGGTGGTGGGCGCCTGTAGTCCCAGCTACTCGGGAGACTGAGGCAGGAGAATCGCGTGAACCCAGGAGGCGGAGCTTGCAGTGAGCCGAGATTGCTCCACTGCACCCCAGCCTGGGCGACAGAGTGAGACTCCGTCTCAAAAATAAAACCAAAAAACAAAAAAACAGAAGAAGGTGACCATCTACAAACCAGGAAGAGACCTCTTACCACATACCAGATCTGTTGGCACCTTGATCTTGGACTTCCCAGCCTCGAGAAATGAATGTTTGTCTTGTATTGCTTTTGAGTTGAGATCTTGCTCTGTTGCCCAGACTGGAGTACAGTGGCAAAATCATGGCTCACTGCAGGCTCCAAACCCTCGGCTTGACTGATCCTCCCACGTCAGCCTCTAAGAGGCTGGGACCACAGGTGTGCAACACCACGCCCAGCTGTTTTTTGTTTTTTGTTGTTTTTTTTTTGTTTTTTGTTTTTGTTTGTTTGTTTTCTTTTTTGAGACGGAGTCTCGCTCTGCCGCCCAGGCTGGAGTGCAGTGGCCGGATCTCAGTTCACTGCAAGCTCCGCCTCCCGGGTTTACGCCATTCTCCTGCCTCAGCCTCCCCAGTAGCTGGGACTACAGGTGCCCGCCACCTCGCCCGGCTAGTTTTTTGTATTTTTTAGTAGAGACGGGGTTTCACCATGTTAGCCAGGATGGTCTCGATCTCCCGACCTCGTGATCCGCCCGTCTCGGCCTCCCAAAGTGCTGGGATTACAGGCTTGAGCCACCGCGCCCGGCCTTGTTGTTTTTTTTGAGATGGAGTTTCGCTCTTGTTGCCCAGGCTAGAGTGCAATATCGCGATCTCGGCTCACCGCAACCTCCACTTTCCAGGTTCAAGCAATTCTCCTGCCTCAGCCTCCTGAGTAGCTGGAATTACAGGTATGTACCACCCGCCTGGCTAATTTTGTATTTTTAGTGGAGACGGGGTGTCTCTATTTGAGTTGAGGCTGGTCTCGAACTCCTGACCTCAGGCGATCCACCCACCTCGGCCTCCCAAAGTGCAGGGATTACAGGCGTGAGCCACCGTGCCCGGCCATAACAAAAAAACAAGTTTTTTGAGTGCAAATTAAATCACTGTTTCTTGGCTACATTCTCTAGAGAGTACCAGATTATAACTTTTCCTCATATTTTTCGTTGGTGCCCTAATGAAATAGGTTCCTTATTCCATTCTAATGCACAAATTACTCTTATAATTGTCAAACTTATCTCTCCTCATTTTACTTCCCAGGAAACTAAAATCATGGTATTCTGAAGATGACCAAAGATATGAATCTCCCTCATTTGGCGTCGCACTCGGCCCGGATCTGTTTCACTGCAAATGCTCTGCTGCTAAAACGATACAAGCATCCTCCCTCTATGCCCAGGGATTATCACAGAAGAGAGAGTCTCACTCTGTCCCCCAGGCTGGAGTGCAGTGGTATGATCTCAGCTCACTGCAAGTTCCATCTCCTGGGTTCAAGTGATTCTCTTGCCTCAGCCTCCCGAGTCGCTGGGATTACAGGCGTCCGCCACCACGCCCGGCTAATTTTTGTATTTTTATTAGAGATGGAGTTTCGCCATATTGGCCAGGCTGTGGTCTTGGACTCATGACCTTGTGATCCTCCTGCCTTGGCTTCCCAAAGTGCTGGGATTACAGGCATGAGCCACCGCATCCAGCCTGTAGCAGATTTATATAAAAATGCAATACGTGGCTGGGCGTGGTGGCTCATGCCTGTTATCCCAGCACTTTGGGAGACCAAGGTAGGCAGATCACGAGGTCAGGAGATTGAGACCATCCTGGCTAACACGGTGAAACCCCATCTGTACTAAAAATACAAAAAAAAAAAAAAATTAGCCATGTGTGGTGGCGGGCACCTGTAGTCCCAGCTACTCAGGAGGGTGAGGCAGGAGAATGGCATGAAGCCGCAAGGGAGAGCTTGCAGTGAGCCAAGATCGCGCCACTGCACTCCAGCCTGGGTGACAGAGCGAGACTCCATCTCAAAAAAGAAAAAAAAAGAAAAAAAGCAGTGTAGGTCCTTTGGCATGCCAGATGGTTTAGGATTAAATGTTAAAAAGGAATGCAAAGAAAAGTAGAAGAAAATACAACTAATATTTCACTGATCTCAGATTAGGAAAAGACATTCTAGGTGTCAAAATAATGGGAATAAATCAGAAAGGAAAATATTGATAGATTTTTCAATATATAAAACTGTTTGCTGGCTGGGCATAGTGGCTCACGTGTGTAATCCTAGCACTTCGGTAGGCCAAGGCAGGTGGATCACCTGAGGTCAGGAGTTCGACACCAGCCTGGCCAAAATGGTGAGACCTCATCACTACTAAAAATACAAAAATTAGCTGGGCGTGGTGGCGGGCGCCTGTAATCCCACCTACCCAGGAGGCTGAGGCAGGGGAATCACTTGAATCCGGGAGGCGGAGTTGCAATGAGTTGAGATCACATCATTGCACTCAAGCCTGGGTGACAGAGTGAGACTCCATCTCAAAAAAAAAAAAAAAAAGGCCGGGCGCAGTGGCTCACACCTGTAATCCCAGCACTTTGGGAGGCTGAGGTGGGCAGATCACAAGGTCAGGAGATCAAGACCATCCTGGCCAACATGGTGAAACCCCGTCTCCATTAAAAATACAAGGCCAGGCGCGGTAGCTCACACCTGTAATCCCAGCACTTTGGGAGGCTGAGGCGGGCGGATCACGAGGTCAGGAGATCGAGAACATCCTGGATAACACGGTGAAACCTCATCTCTACTAAAAATACAAAAAATTAGCCGGGCATGGTGGCGGGCGCCTGTAGTCCCAGCCACTCGGGAGGCTGAGGCAGGAGAATGGCGTGAACCCGGGAGGCGGAGCTTGCAGTGAGCCGAGGTTGTGCCACTGCACTCCAGCCTGGGCGACAGAGCGAGACTCTTTCTCAAAATAAATAAATAAATAAAATCAAGCTGTGCTCTGACCACCTTGGGCACATGTCATTAGGACCCCCTGAGGTTGTGTCACAGGTAAGTGTCCCCAAACTTGGCAAAATAAACTTTCTAAATTAACTGATACGTGTCTCAGCTATTCACAGTTCACAAGTACATAGGCAAAATATTGCAAACATTTCTAAGTATAGATTTTCTAAAGTCTGCTCTAGTGAACACAAATTATTTGGCCAGGCACCCTGGCTCACACCTGTAATCCCAACACTTTGGGAGGCCAAGGTGGGTGTGTTGCTTGGCCAAAATTGGTTCAAGCCATGAGGAGAAGGATAAATTGGGTATGCCTCATCATACCTGCCTCTCCTTTGGAATTCAGAAAAAGGTGACCAGCATTAACATGAACACAGACCTTAAGTTTGATAAGAAACCTTTACAATCTATTCCCTCTGAAGCCTGCTACCTGGAGGCTTCCTCTGCATGATAAAACTTTGGTCTCCACAACCCCTTATCATCATAACCCAGACATTCTTTTCTATCGATTCCAGGTCTTTAGACAGTAACTCTTTCCACCAGTTGCCAATCAGAAACAATTTAATCTACTTGTAACCTGGAATCATCCCCCTTTGACTTGTCCCACCTTTCCAGATCGAACCAATGTACCTCTTACAGGTACTGACTGATGTATTCTCCCTCCCTAAAACGTATAAAAGCAAGCTGTACCCTGCCAACCTTGAGCATATGTCCTAAGGACCTCCTGAGGGTGTGTCACAGGTGCATCCTTAACCTTGGCAAAATAAACTTTCTAAATTGATTGAGACCTGTCTCAGATGCTTTTGGGTTCACACATCCTACCTGAGATTTTCTCCATCTCTTCCAATAGTTTTTCCAAGTCCTTATTCAGATCTGACAGCATTTTCAGCATGTTGTCATAGTTTCTTTCCTCAGGGTCAGCATCAGCCATCTAGGCAATGCACAGAAAGAAGCTGCAGTGAGACAGACCCACATTTCAATTCCAGCTCCACTGGTTATAACTCAGTGATTTCTCCAAGGAATTCCTTCCCCATCTCTCAGATTCAGACAATACCACTTCCTCCACAGGGCTGTTGTGAAGGTTAAATGGAAATGTCTAAAGGCCCCAGCATAGCATTTGGCACATATAAGTCGTCCTTCCCCTTTCTTCCATCCTTGCCATACAAACGTAGCTGAAGGCTGGAGTCATTAACATAGAAAACATCTTCATCATCATAAGGAAAAAAGTCTGTCATAATGGTGACATGGAATTTTTTCCGGCAAAACCATACTGAGTTCCCAGTAAGATGCGAGCTATTGTGCTGATATGTTATAAAGATACAATTCCTGTACCTAAGGAATTTCTAGTGCAATATGGGAGTAAGTCACACACACCATATGACAAACCAGGATGTGACAGATGTCAAAGCAGTTAATGTAATAATTACAGACGTCAAGCGATGGGAGCCTGGAGGAGGGTAAGTTTAATTTTAAAATATGAAATGATTCATACATTAAAAAATTATAATCAACTTCATTTTCCAGAAGAATTCTCCTGGGCATTAGAGGTAGTGCCCCATAGAGACTGTCCTGGTTCTGGAATTGAGCTGCCTGGGTTCAAATCTTGGCTCCACCACATATCAGCAGTGTTATGTTTGGCAACTTACACATCTTCTTGACAAATTTTTGGTAATTTTTGTAGGTTTTTTTTTTTTTTTTGAGACGAAGTTTTGCTCTTGTTGCCCAGGCTGGAGCACAATGGCATGACCTTGGCTCACCACAACCTCTGCCTCCTGGATTCAAGTGATTCTCCTGCCTCAGCCTCCCGTGTAGCTGGGATTACAGGCACGCACCACCACGCCCAGCTAATTTTGTATTTTTAGTAGAGACAGGGTTTCTCCATGTTGGCCAGACTGGTCTCGAACTCCCGACCTCAGGTGATCCACCCACTTTGGCCTCCCAAAGTGCTGGGATTATAGGTGTGAGCCATCGCACCCAGCCAAGTTTTGTATTTTTTTAAAAGGGAATTATTAGTAGTACCTGTATCTTGTGGAGTTTTTTGAGGATTAATTTAAATAAATTATATACTGTTCAGCACAGTACCTACCATAAGGAGCACTTAATAAATCATATCTGTTGTTATTTAAAATGTTGAACAGTAATTAAATCACTCCAGATCCTCTCATCTTTATTAATATACATTAATTCATTCTGTTAATATTTGATGCTCACCTATTTATCTACAAGGCACTAGTAAGAAAGGAGAGAAATAGATTAATAATGTTGTAAGAGCTGTCAGGGAACTTGTAACCTCATGAAGGTGAAGGAAGGAGCCAGGTAAGCATAAAATAGGGAGGGATGGGCCACAGATGCTGTGGTATTGTTCCCACTGTGCATGTGGGGAAAGCCTTCCTGGTCTTTACTTCAGAGTTATAGGCATCCACTCAGTTCTCCTGTGACTTCCTGGGCCTACCTCATCATGGTGCCTCTTAGCTGGTATGGTGATTGTGGATTCCTCTACCTCCTCAACTAGACTGTGGGGTCCTGGAGAGTAGAAGCCATCTTTCCAATGAACTATTCCTAGTGTTCAGCTCACAGCTAGGAAAACAGCAGTGCTTAATAAATATTGGCTGAATAAAGGAGTTGACTATTGTAAAGCCCTAATTCTGAAAGAAAATCATGATCATTGGCCAAGCGCAGAGGCTCACGCCGGTGATCCCAGCACTCTGGGAGGCCGAGGCGGGTGGATCACCTGAGGTCAGGTGTTTGGGACCAGCCTGGCCAAAATGGTGAAACCCCATCTCTACTAAAAATATAAAAATTAGCCGGGTGTGGCAGTGGGTGCCTAATCCTAGCTACTGGGATTACTGGGGAGGCTGAGGCAGGAGGATCACTTGAACCAGGGAGGCAGAGGTTGCAGTGAGCCGAGATTGTGCCATTGCACTCCAGCCTGGGCAACAAGAGGGAAACTTCATCTCAAAAAAAAAAAAAAGAAAAGAAAATTATTATCTTTCCCCTCTTGCCATCCTCCCTGTTAAGGGTAGAGATTCTGAGGGAGGGGCAAAGGGCCCTCCAGGAGGCCTGACAGGCAGATCTGAGAATGAGGGTGCAGGGGCAGGGTGTATGGTCTTTTGGGATCTGTAAAGGAGCTACTTCTGTGGGCATGAAGCCATTCCACATGCAGGGACCCCATCCTGCTTTTTGGTAAGTAGGAATAGTTTGCTAAGCGTGAGTGGGGAGGTACAGGCAGGTGGCAGGGCAGAGGGCTAATAGTGGGTGATGGGAGGAAGAAATGTCTGGAACGCCTTCCTTAACCCTCTCCTATAGCTATTCCCTCTCCTTCCTTTCCCAGCCAGGCCTCACACATTTGCTTGTCCTCCTCACTCCACTGTCATCTGGCATCTGTCTCTGATACTCACTGACAATGCCCTCACCAAAGTCATAACTGGCACACCCAGGGCACTTTCTGTCTTTCTTTTATTTAACATATCTGCAGCACTGACATTTGGCCACTTTCTCCTGCTCAAAATCCTCTTCTCTTGATGTTTTAACCTTGTTTTCTCCAAACTCTGTCCACCTCTGGTAGTTCCTTCCCTGCTCTTTCTTGGCTCTCTCCTTTGCTGGCTCTAATGGGTCAAGCAGGGTCCTTTCAGCCCCTTCTCTTCTCACTACACACTCTTTTTTGTTTGTTTGTTTGAGACGGAGTCTCACTCTGTTGCCCAGGCTGGAGTGCAGTGGCGTGATCTTGGCTCACCGCAACCTCCACCTCCCCAGGTTCAAGCAATTCTCCTGCCTCAGCCTTCTGAGCAGCTGGGATTACAGGCGCCTGCCACCATGCCCGGATAATTTTTGTATTTTCAGTAAAGATGGCGTTTTGCCATGTTGATCAGGCTGGTCTCAAACTCCTGAACCTCAGGTGATCTGTTTGCCTCGACCTCCCAAAGTGCTGGGATTATAGGTGTGAGCCACCATGCCTGGCCAGGACTTTGATTTTTATTCTGAATGAGATGAGGAAACACTGGAAAAATCTGACAAAGGTGATGTGATTTGAATAATGACTTAAAAGGATCACTCTGGCTTCTATGTTGAGAATAGACTTAGGGGTGGAAATGGTGGAACAGGGACATCAGTTAGGAGGTAGCTGCAGGCCGGGCGCGGTGGCTCAAACCTGTAATCCCAGCACTTTGGGAGGCCGAGATGGGCGGATCACGAGGTCAGGAGATCGAGACCATCCTGGCTAACACGGTGAAACCCCGTCTCTACTAAAAAAATACAAAAAAACGGCCGGGCGCGGTGGCTCAAGCCTGTAATCCCAGCACTTTGGGAGGCCGAGACGGGCGGATCACGAGGTCAGGAGATCGAGACCATCCTGGCTAACACGGTGAAACCCCGTCTCTACTAAAAAATACAGAAAACTAGCCGGGCGCGGTGGCGGGCGCCTGTAGTCCCAACTACTCGGGAGGCTGAGGCAGGAGAATGGCGTGAACCCGGGAGGCGGAGCTTGCAGTGAGCTGAGATCTGGCCACTGCACTCCAGCCTGGGCGGCAGAGCGAGACTCCGTCTCAAAAAAAAAAAAAAAAAAAAAAAAAAAAAAAACTAGCCAGGCGAGGTGGCGGGCGCCTGTAGTCCCAGCTACTCGGGAGGCTGAGGCAGGAGAATGGCGTGAACCCGGGAGGCAGAGCTTGCAGTGAGCCGAGATCCCGCCACTGCACTCCAGCCTGGGCGACAGAGCAAGACTCCGTCTCAAAAAAAAAAAAAAAAAAAAAAGAGGTAGCTGCAAAACTCCAAGTAAGGAATGATGAGGCTTGGACCAGAGTGTTAGAAGTGGAGGTAGTGGCCAGGCTTAGTCGCTCATGCCTGTAATCCCAGCACTTTGGAAGGCCAAGGCGGGGGGATCACAAGGTCAGGAGTTCAAGACCAGCCTGGCAAACATGACAAAACCCTGTCTCTACTAAAAATACAAAAATTAGCTGGGCATGGTGGTGTGTGCCTGTAGTCCCAGCTACTCAGGAGGTCGAGGCAGTAGAATCCCTTCAACCCAGAAGGTGGAGGTTGCAGTGAGCCGAGATCGTGCCACTGCTCTCCAGCCTGGGTGACAGAGCAACACTCTGTTTCAAAAAAACAAAAACAAAAATAAATAAAAAGTGACCACTGGATTTGACAACCTGGAGATCACACTGGCAATCTTGACAGAAGCTGTTTTCATGGAGTGGCTGGAACAAGAGCCCAGTTGAAATGTTTCTAAAGAGAGGGAAGGAGAAGTAGAAACTGGTGAGTTTTACTTCAAAGAGAAGCAGAGAAACAAGCCAGTACCTGGAATGTAATGTAGAGTCACAGGGGTATTTTGTTTTAAGTTGGGAGATATTACACTAGTGTCAAAGACTACAGTATTTGGGCATGGCAGGCCCAGGCACAGTAGCTCATGCCTGGAATCCCAGTGCTTTGGGAGGCTAAAGTAGGAGAAATGCTTGAAGGCAGGAGTTTGAGAGCAGCCTGGGCAACAGTCTCCACAAAAAATATTTTAAAATAACCGGGTGTGTTGGTGCACACCTGCAGTCCTAGTTACTCAGGAGGCTGAGATGGGACAGTTGTACCACAGCACTCTAGTCTAGGCTACAGAGGAAGAGCTGGAAGATCTCCTCTGCAAAAGAAAAAAAGGCTAAGTAAATTCAAGATATTTGATTGGGGTGTCACTGATCAACTCGGTGAGATGTTTCAGGAGAGGCATAAAAGTAAAAATATTTTCGTGAATAATTAATGGATCATTAGACAAAATGGATCGTGTGTACGGATTTAGATGGGAAGGGGAGAAAAAAATAGGAGATAACTAGAACGTGATACAGAGTGAAGGTTTTTTGCTTTTTGAATTCCTCATGTTTCTAGGCTGTGTGGAAAGAGCTAGCTTGACAGAAAAGCCCCCAAGAATCAGGGGAAAGGGTAACTGATAGGTGCAGGGACTGGTCTCAGACAAGTAATTTCACCCTATGCAGGTAAGGGAAGGTAAGGAGGTAGGGATAGAATAAGGTAGGTAGAAGTCAAGGTAGGATGGCAAGGGGGGCATTTCAGGCCTGGTGGTCTCTAACTCCCTAATAAATGGCAATGAAAAGTTTCTTCTTGTAACAACAGACATTCTTGGTTTGAGGAGAATGATAAAGCTTTATCAAAGCTGCATGCCTCCCTAGGGGCACTTAGGCATGTGGCTGAGGCCACATGGCTACAGTGTCCTCAGGACCCTAAGATGGCACACAGACAATGTCTGGAGTGTAGAAGGCCTGGGAATGTAAACATACACACAGTGGATGGACAAGGTAAGGACACTGAGGGCACAAGTATGAGAGTGGTTTAAGGGGTGCTTAAGATGATGGGGTGAAGCAGAGACATATAAAAGACGTAGTTTCTATAAGTGGGGCATTGGGGTGGCCCCATGTAGATTTGGGGATAGAGCATGAGACTGCTAGAAGGATGGAGGCTGTGGCCAGAGCAGCACTGGATCTCAGAAGAGGGATGGGTCTGAAAAGGAGATCCAGGGAGAGGGTGTGAAAGCTGATGTGGAGGAAGCAGCCACAGGATTAGAATTCATGGCATTTCTTCCCTGATGAGACTGCCCGGGATGACTGGGACTGGGTGGAGAAAGAGGCCTGAGCCTGCACCAAAACAATGGAACGGGGCTTAGGATGGGTGGCGGGAGTGTGGAGCGGGAGAAGTGTGGGGCAGGAGGAGTGTGGGACGGGAGGAGTGTGGGGCGGGAGGAGTGTGGGGCGGGAGTGTGGGGTCTGGGTTGGGTATCACTTTGGGTGTGAAGGACAGGAGTTGAGGGAGTCAGAGCCTAGAGTCTGGTTTGTGGTCTGAGTGTCTTGCCTGGTACAAAGAGTTTCTAATAGAGCCTGGGATCCCTCTCAGAACAAGGAATGTGAGGGGATAAGAGGGATGCTTGGTGCAGAGATGTGCTCCTCTGTACGGGATGACAGCAGCATAGGAAGGGAATGTACCTGTGATGTGCGGAGGGAAGTCTTGGAGTTGGGGCTATGAAGAGTCTGGGCCGGTCCTGAAGTGCAGGTGGGAGGAAGCCAGAGGTGCGGGTGGGAACTTGGGGTGTGAGGCGGTGTGTGGACTCTGGGGTCCCAGGTGTGGCAGGTGTAAGGGTAAGAGGGGCAGGTTGCATGGAATGAGAAGCCCAGAGTGTGTAGACTTCAGGATCGGGAGTGTACCGTGTGAGGAGATGTAGATGAGTTGTAAGGGGCTGAAGGACTGAGGTGAGGCATGTGAGGTGGGGAGAGTGGGGTATGGGGTGTGCAGTGAGGGGAGAGGGGGAGGAATGAGGCGGCGTGAGGGGTGAGGCGGGATAAGGGTGAGGGGTGAGGTGGCGTGAGGTGGGGTGAGGGGTGATGTGAGAGATGAGGGGTGAGGGGTGAGGCGGGGTGAGGCGGGGTGAGGTGGGGTGAGGTGAAGTGAGGCGGGGTGAGGTGAGGGATGAGGTGGGGTGAGGTGGGGTGAGGTGCGGGGTGAAGCAGGATGAGGGGTGACGGGCGAGGCGAGGTGAGGGGTGAGGTGAGGTGAGGCGGAGTGAGGCGGGGTGAGGTGGGGTGAGGTGGGGTGAGGTGAGGGATGAGGTGGGGTGAGGTGAGGTGACGGGTGAAGCAGGATGAGGGGTGACGGGCGAGGCGGGTGAGGGGTGAGGTGAGGTGAGGCGGAGTGAGGCGGGGTGAGGTGGGGTGAGGTGGGGTGAGGTTAGGGATGAGGTGGGGTGAGGTAAGGTGATGGGTGAAGCAGGATGAGGGGTGAGGGGCGAGGCGGGTGAGGGGTGAGGTGAGGGGTGATGTGAGAGATGAGGGGTGAGGGGTGAGGCGGGGTGAGGTGAGGTGAGGCGGGGTGAGGTGAAGTGAGGCGGGTGAGGGGTGAGGTGGGGTGAGGCGGGGTGAGGTGGGGTGAGGTGAAGTGAGGCGGGTGAGGGGTGAGGTGGGGTGAGGCGGGGTGAGGTGGGGTGAGGTGAAGTGAGGCGGGTGAGGGGTGAGGTGGGGTGAGGCGGGGTGAGGTGGGGTGAGGTGAAGTGAGGCGGGTGAGGGGGAGGTGGGGTGAGGTGGGGTGAGGTGGGGTGAGGCGGGGTGAGGTGAGGTGGGGTGGGGTGACGGGTGAGGTGACGGGTGAAGCAGGATGGGGGAGAGGGGCGAGGCGGGTGAGGGGGGTGAGGTGAGGGGTGATGTGAGAGATGAGGGGTGAGGCGGGGTGAGGTGAGGTGAGGCGGGGTGAGGTGAAGTGAGGCGGGTGAGGGGTGAGGTGGGGTGAGGTGGGGTGAGGCGGGGTGAGGTGAGGTGGGATGAGGTGGGGTCAGGTGACGGGTGAAGCAGGATGAGGGGAGAGGGGGCGAGGCGGGTGAGGGGTGAGGTGAGGGGTGAGGAGGATGAGGGGTGAGGCGGGGTGAGGGAGGGTGGGGGGGGTGAGGTGAAGGGTGAGGGGGTGAGGGGTGAGGTGGGGTGAGGTGGGGGGGTGAGGCGGGGTGAGGTGAGGTGGGGTGGGGTGACGGGTGAAGCAGGATGAGGGGAGAGGGGCGAGGCGGGTGAGGGGCGAGGCGGGTGAGGGGTGAGGTGAGGTGAGGCGGAGAGGTGAGGTGGGGTGAGGGGCGAGGTGGGGTGAGGTGAGGTGGGGTAAGGTGGGGTGAGGCGGGGTGAGGTGGGGTGAGGGGTAAGGTGGGGTGAGGTGGGGTGAGGCGGGGTGATGTGGGGTGAGGCGGGGTGAGGTGAGGTGGGGTGAGGTGACGGGTGAAGCAGGATGAGGGGAGAGGGGCGAGGCGGGTGAGGGGCGAGGCGGGTGAGGGGTGAGGTGAAGAGTGAGGCGGGGGTGAGGGGCGTTGGGGGAGGAGCACGGGGTGTGGGGTGAGTGGAGTCGGGTCGAAGCCAAGGGTCTGGTTTGGGGTTGGTGCCGCCGCGAACGCCAGGACAGGGTCAGGCGGAGCCCAGCCCTCAGGGCGCGTCGGGAGGGCCGGGGTCCGGGGCGGCGCGGCCTCGCTCACCTCCGGCTTGGCCCGCGCTCCAGTCCTGCTCTGGCGCCCCCAGCGGCCGCTTGAGGAACAAGGCCGCTCCTCACGAGGGATGCCCCGCCCTTTCCGGTAGCGGACCCGCCCCGGAAGTGGCCTTTCGCCCTCATTGGGTGTCCTCGGGAAAAGAGGCGGGTCATCCCGTGTTGCTCCCGTCGGTCCGCGGCGTCCGCGTCTGGGACTGGCAGGTGCGGTGCTGGGGACGTCCTGAGGTTGAGGGAGAACCCTGCGGAGATGAAGAGCTTCCCGGCCTGACAGTTTTGCCCCCACCTCCTTCTTGAGCTTAAGGATTTACACGCAGGGCCCCGTTTGCCTGCTGTGTCCCCAGTGTCCCGGACAGCGCTCGGTACCAAAGGTGCTGGTAAACATTTGCCGAATGAGGAGCGAACGCCCAGCTAGTTCCACTGTCACAGCGACCATGTGTGGCGGACATTGTCTGGCATGTGTCTTACAGAGGAGGCAGCCCAGGCTCAGGGAGACGAGGCAGAGGTGCACGCAGGTCCATGTGGGCTGGAAAGTGCTGGGGTCTCCCGGGCGCTCCTGGTCTCCAGGCAAGAACTGGAAGCAGAGCCACTCAGCACCGAGAGGGGCAGTGACAGAAGGCTCCGGCTGAGAGGAGGCTGACCAG
This sequence comes from Macaca thibetana thibetana, assembly GCF_024542745.1. Lineage (NCBI taxonomy): Eukaryota > Metazoa > Chordata > Mammalia > Primates > Cercopithecidae > Macaca > Macaca thibetana. The sequence goes on along the minus strand of NC_065587.1, from coordinate 237,816 downwards.
AGGCCAGTCTGAGCTCAGCCTTTTTTCAGAGGGCCATGGGCACCCTACAAGGGTGGTAAGTAGGCGAGTGGCAGAGCTAAAAGGTCTCTGGCTGCCGAGGCGGGTGGCGCCGGAGCCGGCCGTTTGGCTGAGTGGTGGACAGAGTCAAAGCCATTCCAAGGTCGACTTGAGAGGGCTTGGTTATGTGGGAGGGAGGGAGGGAGAAAGAAGGAACGGGCTAATGGCCGGGGTGATACCACTGGCAGAGGTGTGGAAGAGTGGGAGAAGCTAGCTTGGAAGGTTAACTTTGATTTTGAACACCTTGTGTTTGAGAATCCTGACAAACCTGAGACCCCCTGAATTTTCTCTCAGGGATTCTGATTCTTAACAGCCTGATTGCAGAGGAGGAAAAATGGCTGGAGTTGAGCCAGACACTTCTGGGCAAGGAGTGAGCATTCGCCTGTTTATTGAGGAGGCTGCTGCCTGGGCCACACTGCCTCCCCCCGCTGCCAGGTTCCTGCCCCGTTGAACCTGGTTTTCTGGCCATCCCTTTCCACCTGCGAGCTGCTCTTCACACTTCCATTTGCTTATACAGCCCAGAGCCGATTTCTGTTACAGCACCCCGGAGAAACATGAGTCAGGAATAATTTCTTTTTTTTTTTTGAGACAGAGTCTCACTCTGTTGCCCAGGCTGGAGTGCACTGGCACAGTCTCGGCACACTGCAACCTCCACCTCCCGGGCTCAAGTGATTCTGCTGCCTCAACCTCCCGAGTAGCTGGGATTACAGGCGCCTGCCACCACGCCCGGCTAATACTTGTATTTTTAGTAGAGAGGGGGTTTCAGCATGTTGGCCAGGCTGGTCTCGAACTCCTGACCTCAGGTGATCCGCCCGCCTCGGCCTCCCAAAGTGCTGGGATTACAGGTGTGAGCCACTGTGCCCGGCCCGAATCAGGAATAATTCTGATGGCTAATGAAGACAGCTTCCGGGAGAGTAGGAGAAAGGGCACAGGATTCCAGGCAGAAGGCCCATCTAGGGCAAAGGTGAGGGTGTGGCTCAGGCTGCCTCCTTTGGGGAATGGCGAGTGTGTTCTGAGCTCAAGGTTCTTGGTAAGGGACAGAGAAGACTCAGGAAAGATCAGCTGAGCTGGAATGTGCGGGCTCTTGAATACCCTGCTCAGGAGCTGGAGGTGGGCTACCCTGCAGACTCCAGGCCATGAAGGCATGGGCTCTTGGGAAGCCCGGGAAGATGTCAGGCTGGTCTTTCCATGCCCTTGTGTATCTGAGACCAACTGTCACTAAATGTTTCCCTTACACCCTGGACACACAGCTAGACTCTACTTCTCAGGTTCTCTTGAAATACAAGTCTTGGCCAAGAGTGTGGAGGGAAATGCTGTGTATCACTTTGAGGTTGAGGCCATCAAAGCCTCCCACAAGTGGCCCTTTCTCTCCCCATGTACTTATGATGTTGATGCTCAAGGCAGCTTGAGAACTACCTGCTGAAGGCAGGGTCTCTGTCGCCAAAGGTCCTTGATTCAACAGTATGGAGCAGAGCTCTCATCTCAGCCAACTGGATTTTATCTGACCAACAGTCCAACATCTATTGGGTTGATCCATGAGGTTTCAGGATTTTTTTTTTTTTTTTTTTTTTTTTTTTTTTTTTTTTTTTTTGAGACGGAGTCTCGCTCTGCCGCCCAGGCTGGAGTGCAGTGGCCGGATCTCAGCTCACTGCAAGCTCCGCCTCCCGGGTTCACGCCATTCTCCTGCCTCAGCCTCCTGAGTAGCTGGGACTACAGGCGCCCGCCACCGCGCCCGGCTAGTTTTTTGTATTTTTTAGTAGAGATGGGGTTTCACCGTGTTAGCCAGGATGGTCTCGATCTCCTGACCTCGTGATCCGCCCATCTCGGCCTCCCAAAGTGCTGGGATTACAGGCTTGAGCCACCGCGCCCGGCCTTTCAGGATTTATGTTATGGCTGCTAGCTTTTATTAATGCAGACCTGCAGACCTATGGGACACGAGGGAACTAACTGGGGTTTGGTGGGTTGTCACCAGAGGTTTATTTATTTATTTTTAAGACAGGGTGTCATTCTGTCACCTAGGCTGGAATGCAGTGGGTCAATCATGGCTCACGGCAGCCTCGATCTCTCAGGCTCAAGTAATCCTCCCAACTCAGCCTCCTGAGTAGCTGGAGCCAGAGGCAAGTGCCACCACACCTGGCTAAGTTTTTAAAAAAATTTTTGTAGAGATAGGGTCTCACTATGCTACCCAGGCTGGTCTTGAACTCCTGGGCTCAAGACCTCCCAAAGTACAGTGATACAGGTGTGAGCTACCATGCCTAGCAGTCACCAGAGGTGTTTTTGTTTGTTTGTTTGTTTGTTTTTTTGAGTCTCACTCTGTCGCCCAGGCTGGAGTGCAGTGGCCGGATCTCAGCTCACTGCAAGCTCCGCCTCCCGGGTTTACGCCATTCTTCTGCCTCAGCCTCCCGAGTAGCTGGGACTACAGGCACCCGCCACCTCGCCCGGCTAGTTTTTTGTATTTTTTAGTAGAGACGGGGTTTCACCCTGTTAGCCAGGATGGTCTCGATCTCCTGACCTCGTGATCTGCCCGTCTCGGCCTCCCAAAGTGCTGGGATTACAAGCTTGAGCCACCGCACCCGGCCACACCAGAGGTTTATACCCTGGTTTACCACTGTTGTTCCTCATCTCACTATTTTAAGCCAGAACAAATCAGATAAAAGAACTTTAATGCAGAATTTTGATGTTAATTAAAAGCTAGCTTGTTGGAAACTCTGTTCACTGCTATCTCAGGAGGGGGTGAGCTGATATCCCCAGAAGCCTACCAAAATGCAGGCACTTTCTCAGGGGAGGCTTACTGGCACCCGAACAGGTAGAGGTCTCTGGAAATACTTTTGGAAGCTGAAGAACGCTCTGATATGGAATGTAACATTTTTAGGGCAGAGGTGTATTTTTTTTTTTTTTGAGATGGAGTCTCGCTCTGCCAGGCTGGAGTACAGTGGTGCCATCTCAGTTCACTGCAACCTCTGTCTCCCGGGTTCAAGCGATTGTCCTGCCTCAGCCTCCCGAGTAGCTGGGACTACAAGCGCCCGCCACCACGCCCGGCTAATTTTTTGTATTTTGTTTAATAGAGACGGGGTTTCACAGTGTTAGCCGGGATGGTCTCGATCTCCTGACCTCGTGATCTGCCCGTTTCGGCCTCCCAAAGTGCTGGGATTACGGGCGTGAGTCACCGCGCCCGGCCTGTATTTATTTTTAAATTATTTATTTATTTATTTATTTTATTTTTATTTTTATTTTTTTTGAGACGGAGTCTCACTCTGTCGCCCAGGCTGGAGTGCAGTGGCGCGATCTCGGCTCACTGCAAGCTCTGCCTCCCGGGTTCCCGCCATTCTCCTGACTCAGCCTCCCGAGTAGCTGGGACTACAGGCGCCCGCAACCGCGCCCGGCTAATTTTTTGTATTTTTAGTAGAGATGGGGTTTCACCGTGGTCTCGATCTCCTGACTTTGTGATCCGCCCGCCTCGGCCTCCCAAAGTGCTGGGATTACAGGCGTGAGCCACCGCGCCTGGCTATTTATTGTTTTTTTTTTTGAGACAGAGTCTCACTCTGTTGCCCAGGCTGGAGTGCAGTGGCACGATCTTGCCTCACTGCAAGCTCCGCCTCCTGGGTTCACGCCATTCTCCTGCCTCAGTCTCCCAAGTAACTGGGACTACAGGCGCCCGACACCATGCCCAGCTAATTTTTTGTATTTTTTGTAGAGACGGGGTTTCACCGTGTTAGGATGGTCTCGATCTCCTGACCTCGTGATCCACCTGCCTCGGCCTCCCAAAGTGCCCGGCCATAAGGGTACCATTTTTAATCTTTTTTTTTTTTTTTTTTTTTTTGAGACGGAGTCTCGCTGTGTCACCCAGGCTGGAGTGCAGTGGCCGGATCTCAGCTCACTGCAAGCTCCGCCTCCCGGGTTTTACGCCATTCTCCTGCCTCAGCCTCCGAGTAGCTGGGACTACAGGCACCCGCCACCACGCCCGGCTAGTTTTTTGTATTTTTAGTAGAGACGGGGTTTCACCATGTTAGCCAGGGTGGTCTCGATCTCCTGACCTCGTGATCCACCCACCTCGGCCTCCCAAAGTGCTGGGATTACAGGTTTGAGCCACCGCGCCCGGCCTTTAATCTTTTATATAACATTTTTACTGTATCTTTTCTATGTTTAGACAAGTTTAGATACACAAAGACTTCCCGTTGTACTACAGTGGCCTACAGTAGTCAGTAACATGCTGTAATGGCGTGTAACCGAGGAGCAACAGGGTGTGCAGTAGAGGCCAGGTCTGTAGCAGGCTGCACCATCTATGTTTGTGTAAACGCACTCTAGAATGTTTGCACAACAAAATCGCCTAATAATGCACTTCTCAGAATGTATCCCCTTCATTAAGCAACCCAGGCCTGCACTTGGTAAGTGGATTATTCCAAAAGCCTCTGGTTTCCTGCCAGCTGCTGTGTCCCCTGACCACACCTCCTCACCCAGCAGTGAATTCGACATGGGCAGGAATAGGACCTTGTTTACCACTGAATCCCCAGGACAGGGCCAAGTCTATGGTGAGTGTCCAGCAGACACTGGTCCCTGGCCGGGCACGGTGGCTCACGCCTGAAATCCTAGCACTTTGGAAAGTTGAGGTGGGAGGATCACTTAAGCTCAGGAGTTTGAGACCAGCCTGGGCGACACAGTGAGACCCCATCTCATGGAAAAAAAAAAAAGAAAAAACTAAAAACAGATGAAGACACTGGTTCCTAAATGAAGGCCCAGAACTGAATCTAACTGAACCACATTCACTTCTGGGTTCTTAGCACCTAAGATCTAGATTCAGTCAAGCACGCAGCAGTAATCGAGGGCCTACTTATACTTTTCGGAAAAATTATTTTTTATGGCCGGGCGCGGCGGCTCACGCCTGTAATCCCTGCATGTTGGGAGGCCGAGGCAGGTGGATCATCTGAGGTCAGGAGTTCGACACCAACCTGGCCAACATGATGAAACCCCGTCTCTACTAAAAATACAAAAAACTAGCCAGGCATCGTGGCCGGTGCCTGTAATCCCAGCTACTCAGGAAGCTGAGGCACGCGAATCACTTGAACCCAGGAGGCAGAGGTTGTAGTGAGTTGAGATCGTGCCGCTGCACTCCGGCCTGGGTGACAACAGCCAAACTCCGTCTCAAAAAAAAAGAAAAATTATTTTGCATTTACTCTTAAGATGATTTTAGTAGCCAAGCCAATCTCGATGAAGGAGCATCTGCTGCTACAGACCATCCTGTGTGCCCTCTCACAGACACCCCAAGACTTCAGGCCTGGGCCTGCAGCCCCTTTCCATGGTGAGAAGCAGCTGCGGGGCCCCTGCAGGGTTGTGCCTCAGCCAAGAGGGGTGCCTCACACATGTCCCTGCATGGCAGGAGGTGGGCTCACTCTCCAGCAGACAGACAAACAGAAATGGCCCCAGGGAACAGGTGAAGGTTCTGAAGCAAGAATTTATTCCAAGCAAACACGTGGGCATGGACAGCTATCTCAGAGCCTACGTCACTCAGCAGAGTCACACATTTCAAAGCAGGTCACACAAGTCCCTCATGAACAGTCTTCCAGCTTCAGCCCTTCTCTTGCCACCTCTGTGGTCTGAGCTGGGGGAGGGGGAGGGCCTCCTAGTTCCCAAACAAAACACAGGTACCTAAGGGCTGAGAGAAAATTACACAGCCTTATTTTTATTAGTATCTATCAAGAAAAAAAAAATCAAAATTCCCTTCCTGCTCCAACCCCACCTCCACCAACCGGGCCCTCGGGGAGCAGCGTCTGCCCAGTGAGGACCTGCTGCCAGAGCTGTCCTTGGAGCCTGGGCACCTGTGCATGGCCACCCCTCATGCCTGTGAGCCGCCACAGGTCCTTTCCTCCACAGTGTGGGGATGAAAGGGTGACTGGTATTTCTCCAACCTTCAGCTGTCGGTCTTGGGCACTTGGAAAAGATCAGCGAGGTCCAGCAGGGCTTGGCGGATGTGGTTTCCAAAGCGCTGGGCATTCTGTGGGAGCCAAGAGCTCAGATGCACCGTCATATATGCACCCACCCCACTGTCCCCACAAGCAAGGACGCCTCCCCGGCCAAAGACACCTGTGTTCCTGGGCAGCCCCAGGTGGCACCCTTCCTCAGGCCTGAGCTGGGGCCGAAGACTCACCGTCTCTGAGCTTGAGAACTTGCTGGAGATGTGGAAGAAGATCGTGTTCTCGCCCGCGATCATGTAGGAAACTCCATAGCCATCATCTGCTACCTGAGGGCAACACGAAGGGTGAAGGAGAAGGGCAGAACTCAAACCCTGAAGATCCGAAAACCAAGCTGATGTGGAACTTGTTCTTCCCACAAGAGTTGCAGGAACGGGCCCCAGCCCTAGACACTGCATTTTTCCTGAGGACCACCCCCAGGAAACCGTGAAAACCAAAGAATGCTGCCCAGACCCCACCAAGGGATCTAGGACCCCCCAGTTTCCCTCAGGGGGCCTATACTCTAGATCATGCCGCCTCTCTCCAGAGGGTTCTCTAGCCTTCTGACAAACTAGCCCACGAGAAGGCTTCTGTGGGAGACAGCTGCACTCTCGGATAAGCAGACTTCAGAAGCACCCAGTGCACTGCTCAGTACCCTGGAAACAGCCCCAGGCACCGTCATGCTCCAGCAGGGAGGTATTTGGGATGGGTGGGTCGCAGGCACCTGGCTGCCTGAGTCCACAGCTAACATTCTGCTTCTGTGCAGGTCTGGGGTTATGCTCTCCTCTAAGCAAGGCTCTAAGCAAGGTGCTCCTGCCTCTGGTCTGACCTCAGGGCCTGCACTCGCCACTGAAACCCTCAGGGCCCTGGTGTTGCCCACCCACCCCCTTCAGGGGCACTCACAGGGCCAAAGCCACCTCCAGCACCCAGGTGATTGGGGTGCTGCTCTGGGTCAAACATGCGGATCTGGGATTGGGGGATCTGGCTGGTGGAGAGACGCCAGGGTTCCGAGAGCACCTGCAATGGAGGCCGCAGCCGGTCAGACGCCACACGCCCAAAGCACCTGTCCGACAGGTGGTGTCTGCGACGTACTCTGAGCCAGGCATGGTTCTGCTAAGGGTGCAGGAGCTCCCTGGCCACCACCCCGTGGTCCCCTTTGCACATGCCACATAAGGCTTGTGTGAGCTGCCCGGCCCCCACTCTGCTCTGCCTCTCCCCGCCACAGCCTCACTAATCTCAGTAGTGCTGTCACCACCTGACAGATCATACGTTTGTCTGTTCCCTGTCACAAGAACACCAACGACACGAAGAGGATGTTGCTCCCGCTGGGCCCAGGACCGCAGGCCCAGCTGGGGTGTGGGCAGGAAAGCTGGCCCAGCCCTCCAGGGAGCTTCAGGGGAGCCAGCCAGACAGAACACAGGCTGTGCTCCCTCATGAGATGGCCCAAGCCCTGGGTGTAGGAGGGCAGTGGGACAAAGGACACACCCAACAACGGTGCTGACCTCAGCAAGGAAAGGAGAGCTGACTCCCAGGTACTTGGAGACCAAGTAAAGGCAGAAGAGGTGCCTGTCGATCCCTGCCCCGGTCATGGCCAGGCGGTACATATTCTGGTGCTTCTTAGCAGCTTTCTGGAACAGATCTCGCAGGTCTGCTTTCTGTGGGGCAGAAGTAAAGGGGTGAAGAGTAGCCCTGACCCTCCAGGTAGACAGGAGGCAGACGACCGTGGCCCCCACGCGGGGCAGAGGACACTCACCGCGTGGGACTTCTCCACCATAGCCTGCACAAAGGCTGTGGACTCGCTGGTACAGGAACGCACAGTCTCAGTCCGTCCCTCCCGGAACATTCTGGTCATTGAGGCCTCATAAGTCAGGCAGAACTTACCCCTGTCCTGGGATATACAGAGGGGTGAATCTGGCAGGCAGACCCTGCACCGCCCTGCCCTCTCAGCAGCGGGAGTGGGGCCCTACCCGGAAGTGCGCCAGCTGCAGTGCGCCCTGTCCTGGGATATACAGAGGGGTGAATCTGGCAGGCAGACCCTGGCACCGCCCTGCCCTCTCAGCAGCGGGAGGTGGGGCCCTACCCGGAAGTGCGCCAGCTGCAGTGCGATCTGCACAAAGGCATCGGGGCTGGTCCGGCACTTCTTGATGAGGCCTTTGCCAAAGGGCAGGAACTGGAAGCAGTACAGCTCCACATCGTCTGCCAGCGCCTTGGCCACCTGGTAGGAACTCTCGATGACCGCCTGGCACTGCCAAGACATGGGAAGGGTCAGCTGCAGGCAGGGCTCTCCAAGCAGGACTCTGGATCACATCCAGGAGGCATGAAGTTTAGCTGGTGGAAGAAGGGCACAGCCGGCCAAGACATGGGAAGGGTCAGCTGAGGGCAGGGCTCTCCAAGCAGGACTCTGGGTCACGTCTAGGAGGCATGACATTTAGCTGGTGGAGGAAGGGCACAGCTGGCCAAGACATCTTCAGGAGGAGGGTATGCAAAAGACAATCTGAGGGAGAATCAGCCCCCAGAGGCTGGGCTGAGCTTTGTGGGGAAGAGGGAAGTGCTGAAAATGCTCCAGGGGCCTGTGAGTGCCGCCCCCATCTCATGGCCTTCTCTAAACACAGATGGCCCCAGGGGCAGTGGGTGGTCTCTGTCCTCCCTGAAGCCAGTTTGGACTCTACGGGTATCCTGAGATGTGCCCTGTGCCTTCCCAAGGGCTGGGTCAGGCGGTGGGGCCAGCAGGGGAGGAGGAGGAGGAGGGGGACTCAGGCCTTGTTGGGGTTGTACCCGCCTGCTGCTTTGTGGTCTCACACCTGCTCTGGGAGCTTCCAACCCACCTGTTTTGGAATGTCCCACTGCAGCCGCGTAGGAGGTGGGAGCGCAGGGTTCGGTTTGCCCAAGCAGTGCCCAGTCTCCGTGTAGCCCAGGTGGAAGCTGTCTGTGCCCAGGACAAACTGCAGGGAGAGGATGAGGCTGAGAGGCTGGCCTCATCCCCTCCAGCCTGCCCTGCAGGTTCCCTGCAAGGCTATTACCTCCCAGAGGTGCCCAATGATGGGAGCATCTGCCCACGCATGCTCTGCATTGAGACCCAGCTGGCCATTCTTGAAGGAAATAAGAGTGAAGGATTTGTCAAACCACCTGCGGGGAGAGTAGACACATGAAGAACCAAAGCTGGGAATGTCCAGAGAAGCCTGACCTGCAACCCCAACCTTTAACCCTAACTCGGATGTTACCCTAACACTAACCCTAACACCAACCCTATTCTCTCTCTTCTCTCTCTCTCTCTTTTTTTAATTGAGATGGGGTCTTGCTCTGTTGCCCAGGCTGGAGTGCAGTGGTGTAATCTTGACTCCCTGTAACCACCCGGGTTCAAGGGATTCTCCTGCCTCAGCCTCCCGACTAGCTGGGATTACAGGTGCCTGCCACCACGCCCGGCTTCTAACCCTACTCTCTAACCCAAACCCTAACCTTTAATCCTAACCACTATCCCTACCTAACCACTAATCACAATCCTAACTACTTTTAAGAAAGGGTCTTGCTACATTGCCCAGGCTGGTCTTGAGCTCCTGTGCTCAAGTGATCCACCTGCCTCGGCCTCCCAAATTGCTAGGATCACAGGTGTGTGCCACCGCACCCAGCTCACAACCTACCTTTTATCTTCAATCCTCTAACCATAACCCTAACCTTTAACCCTAAGCTGTGACCTGTGGGGCGGGGGCAGCCGCACCTGTTGTAGCAGTTGCCATGTAGCAGGGCCTTGCCATAGAGGCTGAGGCTGGCCTCGTCTTCGGGGTCATAGCGGTAGGACTCCTCATCCAGGGCCACGAAGAAAGCGGCACGCTCGATGGCCTCCAAGGCAGCCTTGTTCTTTCCAGAGCTAAAGAAGGCCTGGCGTGCCTGCGCCCACTCCACCCTGCAGCACGGGGCAGGGTAAGCAGTGGGCACATGGACTTGGGATGAGGGTGCCTCCGAGGGCCTGGCTGGACCTGGAGATGGGGGTGGGGTGCCAGGCTGGACCTGGAGACTGGGGAGTACCAGGCTGGACCTGGAGATGGGGGGGTATGTGCTAGACTGGGCCTGGAGGTGGGGGGGGTGCCAGACTAGGCCTGGAGGTGGGGGTGTGTGTGCCAGGCTGGGCCTGGAGGTGGCACGGAAGGCTGCTGCCTCTGCCAGACCCCTGGGTACGCCTCTCCCCTCCTCTGCTGGCTCCATGGTGGCGCCTGGCCTGTCCTAAGCTTTGGGCTGCAGCAGGATTCCCAGGCCTGGAGGTGGGGGGTACGTGCCAGCCTGGGCCTGGAGGTGGGAGGTGCCAGGCTAGGCCTAGAGGTGGGGGTGTGTGTGCCAGGCTGGGCCTGGAGGTGGGGGGTACGTGCCAGGCTGGGCCTGGAGGTGGGGGGTACGTGCCAGGCTGGGCCTGGAGGTGGGGGGGTACGTGCCAGGCTGGGCCTGGAGGTGGGGGGTACGTGCCAGGCTGGGCCTGGAGGTGGGGGGTACGTGCCAGGCTGGGCCTGGAGGTGGGGGGGTGTGTGCCAGGCTGGGCCTGGAGGTGGGGTGTGTGTGCCAGGCTGGGCCTGGAGGTGGGGGGTACGTGCCAGGCTGGGCCTGGAGGTGGGGGGTACGTGCCAGGCTGGGCCTGGAGGTGGGGGGTACGTGCCAGGCTGGGCCTGGAGGTGGGGGGGTGTGTGCCAGGCTGGGCCTGGAGGTGGGGGTGTGTGTGCCAGGCTGGGCCTGGAGGTGTGGGTGTGTGTGCCAGGCTGGGCCTGGAGGTGTGGGTGTGTGTGCCAGGCTGGGCCTGGAGGTGGGGGGGTGTGTGCCAGGCTGGGCCTGGAGGTGGGGGGGTGTGTGCCAGGCTGGGCCTGGAGGTGGGGGTGCCAGGCTGTTTCGGAGGGTGTCCCCACCCTCTGCACATTCTCACCTAGCTGCCACCCGTCAGAGGGAGGTTATGCTGGCTGTCCTGCGGCCATTACCACCAGTGCCCCTCCCCTAGTTGTGCCTCCAGCCTCCAGTTCCAGGGTGGCAGGCAGGGCCATGCTCCTCTTCTCATGGAGCCCTGAACCTCAAGCTGAGGACAGTCCCTCCCCACAGCCTGATACCTTCCTCCTGCAGTGAGGGCTGCCAGCTTCTCCTCCCCAGGCTGAGGTGGGGAGGGGTCGTCCAGGATCCTCTGGAACTGCATCTCCAGATCCTGAGGCTTGAGCAGACGGGAGCCCTCATAGAGCCACAGCTTGAAGAAGCGTCCCTTGTGGTAGACAGCCACGTGCCGGCTGTCTGAGAGGTGCTGCAGCACATCTGTGACAGAGGCCACAGGCAAGCTGAGGCAGGACCCCGGCTACATCCTGGGAAGGGCCCACCTCCCATGCACTGGGTGTCCCTGGAGACCCTGCTTTGCTCAGCCTCTGCCTGGGCCTTCCTGCCCCCCGGATGGGATCCGAGTGTCCTAAACCAGGCCCTGTGCTGGTGCTTCCGCTACCTCCCATATAACACCAACAACAATCCTATGAAGTATTTCACAGAAGAGGAAACGCACTAGGAGATTGTGCAAACCGCCTAAGGATACAGTGTCAGAAGCAGGGAAGGCTGCTGCCTCTGCCAGACCCCTGGGTGCGCCTCTCCCCTCCTCTGCTGGCTCCATGGTGGTGCCCGGCCTGTCCTAAGCTTTGGGCTGCAGCAGGATTCCCTTCACCACGCACAGTGAGCCCCGGAGGTGCGGGGGCTCTGCTCTGGGCCCCATGGGGTCCCTGAACCAGCATCATGCCTGTAAATAACAGATGTCTAGTATCTGTCACAATTGACTACTATTCACAGTTTCAGGACCCTGAGACACTGGGGATGCTTGGTGATGAGCAGGCAGGAGGGCAGCGAGCCAGCCAGTGGCCCACAGGGAGCAGGGAGGGCTCAGTTACCTGTCTCCTTGCCCGGGACCCGAGTGGTGTTGAACATCCTTTCCATCTGATAGGAGCACATGGGCACTATGCCTAGTGCCATCACCTGGGGGAAGGCCCAGCGTGGCTCAGACTTAGGTCTCCTCTCCCATCCCACCTTCAACCCTGACACAACTCACAGGCTTGATTTCTTCACGGTCCAGTTTACGGCGATACATGATCATGGCATGGATGATGTTTCCCAGGCGGGCTGCCTGCACGTCTGTATTCTTGATGAGCACAAGGTCCTACAGAGAAAGCAGAGCCCGCGGGGTGGGGGCCTCTGTGTGGGTGTCACCTGGGTCTTGCTGACCCAAGGACCAGTCTATTTGGGGGCCTGAGGTGTTCTGTCTCCCTCCTCCGGTCCGTCCTGCACATGCTGCCAGGGTGAGCCTCCAGAAATGCACAGCTGGTCACAGTAACCCTCTGCTCCAGCTTCAGCTGGGGCTGCTTTTTCAATTCTTTATTTTTTAGAGTTAGGTTCTTGCTCTGTCACCCAGGCTGGAGTGCAGTGGGGCAAGCATGGCTCACTGCAGCCTCAAATTTCTGGCCCTAAGTCATCCTCCTGCCTCAGCCTCCTGAGTTGCAGGGATTAGAGTCATGCACCACCATGCCTGACTCTGAGCTGCCTTTTTATTTATTTATTTATTTATTTTTATTTATTTTATTTTTTTGAGACGGAGTCTCGCTCTGTTGCCCAGGCTGGAGTGCAGGGGCACAATCTCACCTCACTGCAAGCTCCACCTCCCGGGTTCATGCCATTCTCCTGCCTCAGTCTCCCAAGTAGCTGGGACTACAGGCACCCACCACCATGCCCAGCTAATTTTTTGTATTTTTAGTAGAGACGGGGTTTCACCGTGTTAGCCAGGATGGTCTCGATCTCCTGACCTCGTGATCTGCCTGTCTCGGCCTCCCAAAGTGCTGGGATTACAGGCGTGAGCCACCGCGCCTGGCCTATATTTATTTTTAAATTTTTATTTATTGGTTTTTTTTTTTGAGACAGAGTCTCGCTCTGTCGCCCAGGCTGGAGTGCAGTGGCACGATCTCACCTCACTGCAAGCTCCGCCTCCCGGGTTCACGCCATTCTCCTGCCTCAGTCTCCCAAGTAGCTGGGACTACAGGCGCCCACCACCATGCCCAGCTAATTTTTTGTATTTTTAGTAGAGACGGGGTTTCGCTGTGTTAGGATGGTCTCGATCCCCTGACCTCGTGATCCACCTGCCTCGGCCTCCCAAAGTGCTGGGATTACAGGAGTGAGCCACTGCATCCGGCCTGAGCTGCCTTTTTATAACCTGTTTTATGTGCTTGTATTCTACTTATTTTGCTTTGATAAAGGGGTTCTACCGCTAAAAAGCAGTTTAAAACCTCTGGTATGGACAAGTTGTGTGTAAGTTCCTGGAAGGACAGCTTATGGAGGAGAATTCTGATAGACTCTGGCAAGTCAAGTGTGCTTTGGACAGTGGGAAAGGAGAGAAGAGGCGTGCCATACAGCCCGGGTGGCTGGGAGACCCAGAGACTCAGAAGGGCCAGTTACATGGGGCAGAGGCAGACTGTGACCTCCTGAGCTCTAAAAGCAGCAGCCTGGCCTTCATTCTGCTGTCCGGCTCTGCAGAGGGACACAAAGCAAGATGTGTTCTAGACAACTTCCCAGTTATGGTGTCAGGGCAGCTGGGAACCCATGGCCAGGAGGCCAGTGAGGAAACCAAGGAAAGAGGTGACAGCCTGAGCTGGGTAGGGGCAGTGACCCTGGGACTCTGAGAGAGGCGGTGGCAGGCTGGGGGTCACCACTCTCCTCATCCTCAGGATCTCCACTGCCCCAAAGCTGCTTCTGGACTCTTCTAGGATCTCCTCTCCCTCTGCCCTTTCCCTCAGGCCTCACTCCATAACCCCCACTTGCCCACGGAAGCTGCTACCAGAGCTCCGGGCTATCCTCCAGGTCCTCTGCCTTGGAGCCGGGACAGAGCGAGGAGGTGCGGGGGCCTGGGGGCTCCAGTTCATACCATGACATAGTAGTTGCTGTTCACCATGAGAGGGCTCCTGCCTCGAAGGTAGATGTACTCTTCCCACCAGTCACTCACCTGTGGGCAGGTGGAAGGTTAGAGCTGGGGCAGGGGCAGCCAGGACACATGGCAGGTGACAGTGAGCCCGGGGCACAAACTTACATAGTTACTCGCCCACCATGACTTGAGCACCAGGTATTTCTGCAGCCTGGGGGCAGTCTTGTTCTGGAATTCTTTGGCCAGCATCTCCATGCGGTAATATTCCTCATCATCCAACAAGGGGCGCACAGACTCTAGGTACTGTCCAGCCAGTTATCATCACCGTGGGGTCAGATCCAGCCTCCCCTGCCCACTGGGATGCCCAAGCGAGGCCCTCACCCGCTGAATTGTGGCTGACACCCTGGGCACAGGAAGCTTGGGCAGAGATGTCTGGAAGCTGTAGAGCATGGGGTGCCGGCTGGATAGAAGGCGGACACACATCTGGGGGTACAGAGCAGAGTGCTGGGGTGGGAGCCAGTGGCAAGAACGGAAACCAACCAGCAACTCCCTGATACCCTCAGAACCATCCCAGCCCCTCCAGGACAAACCACACAACAGGCACCAGTGCCCTGTCTGCCTCTCCCTTCTAGCTCAGAACCCTAAAGGAGCCCAAAGCGTCTCAATCCAGGTGCCTGAACCCCTCCACTGACTGCTGCTCACAGCCCAGATCCTGGTCAAGTTGCTGGTCTTGCCATGCATCTCAAACATCCACCCATGGTAGGAGAGAAGCAGCTTCAGGGTTTGGCGGAAGAAGAAGATGCCCGTCACCCAGACGCCCGTGGAGAAGATGGCCATGCTGAGAAGTGCCCGGGTCTGCGGGGTCTGGTAGGGGCCACACCTACTGGAGAGGGGGCAAAGGCTGCAGGGGGTCCTCCTGAGGCCAGCCTCAGGGGAGACATCAAGAGGAAGAACCTCCCTGGGCACACTCATGTCTGACTGCAACAAATAAGAGTTGATATAGGACTAAGACAATGGTTGTCATAGGGGAGGGCTGCCCTGTGACTGCCAATGGCTATTGTCCTGTATCTGCCCAGCTCAGAACCTCAGGCTTGGGAGCTGGGCCCAGCCCTCCCTGGTGACACCTGTGCCCTTCCAGTTTCACTCCTTACCCCTGAGGGAGGCATCTCTGGATGCAACCGACCAGCCCCAAGGAGACGTCCACGTTGCAGAAGGAGGAACCCACTGTTGCCATGACGACGACCAGCCAGCTGGTGGGGCTGCCAGGGTACACGCCCCTGAGGATGCCATTCTGCGGGCAGAAACAGGCGCCCTTATGGAGCCGGAGGGCGTGAGGTTAGCCTGCCTGTGAAGTCTTGGAAACCGGCTCCTGGTCTTGGCCTGGACGGCGTTCTCTCCTGATGCCCTGCTGTGCTCCTTCCTCCTCCACACCCACAGCTCCCTGTGTCGGACCACATCCTGTGCACCCCTCTGGCGTCTGCACTTCCAGAACCTGTACCGGGCGGAACTGCCAGCCAAGGAGGCAGTGAGGGACCCTAACAAAGCGGTTAACAGCCGACAGCCGGCCTCTGCCCCCGCTGTGAGAGCTCCGTTCTGCACCTGCTGGGAGAAGCACCTGTGCGCACCTTGATGCGGATCAGGCGTTTCTTCCAGGAGTTGATCCCAGACAGGTAGACATGTTTCAGGGCCTCCCGACTGAGCCGGAAGTCGACCCCCTCTGGGGTCACCGTGAACTGGAAGGCCACGGCCTGGTGCGCTTCCGCCATCCTGGGGGTTGGTCGGCACCTAGGACGGGGGCAGGTGGGTGCGCGGGCGCGCTTAGGCCGGCCCCGCGCCAGCTGCGCCGAGAAGCCCCCAGCCAGTCCGCGACCCCTCGCACCCCCCACCCCGCGACTAGCGGCTGCCCCCGGCCCGCGCCCCCCGCCAGGCCAACCGCCGCCAAATCCTCGCGCCAGCCTTCCGGGTGGGCACAGCCACTGTGGCGCAGGGGGTTTGGGCCTTGAAGGCTGCAGGAACCCGAAGGACGGTGAAGTGCAGCCTGGAGTGGGGGGCGTCAGCGAGGGCGCGGGCGGGGAAGAGAAGCGCCCCTGGAAGCGGACTGGCCTGGACAGAGGCAGGGTTCAGGCACCCGCCCTTCCCCGCCCGACCGCGCGGGCCCCAGCGCCATCCTCGCCCCTGTGCAGGGCTGGGGGCCCAGACCCCCGCGGGCCGCCCTGCGCCGGCCCCTACTCACAGCTCAGGTTCGCTCCTGTCCGCGCGTGGGGCCAGCCACTCTGGCCCGTGTCCCCACGTCCTTCAGGCCTAGCCACCCCCGCCCCGCCCTCACCCGGAACCTGACACCTACTCCCAAATCGGGGTCCGGAAAAACGTGGGGCGGGAACCAGACCACCCGCCTTCCGCGGTGGGAATTGCAGGGCGGGGCTGGGTTTCTGCGCCGTGAAGGTTGCTCAAAGGTCTGGGAGCCTGGGGGGCCCCAGAGAGTCTCGTGAGGATGGTGGCATTAGAGCTAAAAATAGCCAAATGTAGGGAAAAGGTCACCGATGTGTCAGCTGTGCCTGTTCTGGGATCGCTGGTGCTCTGGGCAGCATCCCCACCTCAGGGTCGTCTTCATACCCCCATCACTCTCCTTCTCCTCCCCAAGTCCTAGTATTCACTATTCTAAGCTGGAGCCAGGGGAGTGGGGAGGGATGGGGGACCCCCACTGGCAGCATGAACCCTAACCACTTTCAAGCCCACGGCACTGAAGAGCCCCTCTGTGTGTACTGCTTGGTTTGGTACTTTCTGCTGCTGCTGCTCAGCAGGGCCAGGACAGGGCGCGAAGGAAGAAGTTTGTTTATTGTGTTACATACACAGCACAGGGCTCTGGCCTGCCAGCCATGGAGACCTACTCAAACTCAGGGAGAGGCCGGTCTCCTGAACCTCAGTTTCACTTGGGGGCTCAGCCCAGTCCCCAGGGCCTTCTGCTGGTTGCTCCTCCCTCCAAAGTCCCGCCCTGGAGGCTCCAGGAGAAATCCAAGGAGTGGGAGGGTGGAGAGTCAGGGTGAGGAGTGGACACTGGTCAGCTGCCCCTTCTGCTGGAAGTAGAACTGGAACCGAGACTGGGCATAGTCCTAGGGAAGGAAACCCACCCCACACAGTGGTGAGAAGACGTGGGACCAGCATTCTGCACCCACCTCAGACTGCCCACAGCCACCCAGGACTCCCCAGGCCTCCTGGAAGAGTGTGGCTGCTGCTGCTCCCCAGCCCCCAGCTAGCAGCATTCCCATTCCCAGGGTCACTTACCAAGTAACCAAATTCTATGGTGGACATGGATGCCTGGAGGATGGACCACAGACCCCAGAAGAAATGGGACGCCAGAGCATACCTGGGGGGAGGGCAGGAAAAGTAGGGGTATTCATAAAGCACATCTGGCTCTGCTTGGATCCCCTCACCCAGGCTGGCCAATCCCTGCAGTTTTAACTTCTCCCCCACTGTGCTAACCCCACTCTGCACAACCACCTTCCCTGCAGCTTGATTAATCTGCCTCTTCCCCAATCCCCCTTTCCTCTGCTCTGCCCTACCCCACCCCGCCCCTCCTTCCTCACCGACTGACTTCTACCAGCAAATCTTCTTCCAGTTTTCTCTGCTCCTCTTGGGACAGGGTCTCACCTTTCTTCGCCTCTGCCAGGTAATGGCGAATAAAATGCAGCTGCGATCAACGGCCAAGAGTCAGGAATTGGGGAGACTGTGGAGTATTTCCCAGGTAACATCCTTTCCAGCCATTCCTTCCAGACTCCACCTCCCTCCTTCCTCACAGGATGGGTCCTGCTCCCCAGCCTCTGGCCCACATACCTGCTGTCCTTGAGTGGGGTAGTCTGTGGGCCTTGCTTTGTAGAAAGGCCATTCCTCGTGAGTATAATCATAAACCCACTCACAAAAATGGTTCCCAATGTCAAAGCCCCTGGGAGAATAAGGTGGACATTCAGTCCCCAAATGCCCTGGGCAGCTGGCCTGTTTTCAAGTGCCCTGTGGGAACAGATCTATGGGAAGCCATCTTTCCAGCCTCACCTATAGTTATAACTGCTGTACTCGAAGTCCACCAGCATGAGGCTGTCAGCATTTTCTGGCTCTGAGAGCAGCAAGATGTTCCCTGGGGGAATGGGGTGAGGTTCTGCTCACTCCAGAGCCCTCTGGCTCCTCCATCTTGGGTTGGGAGACTCAGATGCCTTCTCCTACCTTCCTGGATGTCATTGTGGCAGAAGACGACTGGCGATGGGGTAGACTCTAGTAACTTCCTGCAGGGGTATGGGAGCATGGGTCCTGAGCAGGAGTGACTAGAGAAGGATCAGAGCCACACGAACAGGCCAGGCCCTGACACCAGCCCTCAGCAAATACTGGAAGGGCGGACACCATTACCATTAGCCTTGTCCTGCCTGCCCTCACCTGAGGTTGCCCATCTCATCCTTCAGGCTGTACATCTCCAGCAGGTTCATCTCAGGGAGGCCAGTTGGGGGCAGGTCCTGGATCTGTTTTAGGTACCTGAAGCCCAAATAATAGGACACACTGGCTCTGATATTCTTTCCCATCCCTCTCCTATCTACCCCTCAGGCCAGACTACTGCACCCCTGCTCTTATCACTGTGTGACTTGTCTGGCAATCATTTCTTCTTTCTTTTGAGATAGAGTCTTACTCTGTCACCCAGGCTGGAGCGCAGTGGCACGATCTCGGCTCACTGCAACCTCTGCCTCCCTGGTTCAAGCAATTCTCCTGCCTCAGCCTCCCGAATAGCTGGGACTACAGGTACACGCAGACATGCCTGGCTACTTTTTTGTATTTTAATAGAGACAGGGTTTCACTGGTTGGTCTCGAACTCCTGAGCTCAGGCAATATGCTCGCCTCAGCCTCCCAAAGTGCTAGGATTACAGGCATGAGCCACCGTGCCTGGCCTTGGCAATCATTTATTTTCTTTTTTTGTTTGTTTTTTTGAGAGAGTCTTGCTCTGTCACCTAGGCTGAAGTGCAATAGCACGATCTCAGCTCACTGCAACCTCCGCCTCCTGGGCTCAAGGGATCCTCCCACCTCAGCCTCCTGAGTAGCTGGGATTACAGGTGCCTGCCAACACGATGGGCTAATTTTTGTATTTTTAGTAGAGATGGCATTTTGCTGTGTTGGCTAGGGCAGTCTTGGAACTCTTGACCTCAAGTGACTCACCCACCTCAGCTCCCAAAGTTCTGGGATTATAGGCATGAGGCACTGCTTGTGGCCTCTGGCAGGCATTTCAAAGCCTGTTCTGTGAGAGCCCATGATATCAAATCCTTTCAAGTGGAGGGCTGGATAGAGCCCCGGACACATGTGCTGGCAAAGAGGTTCAGCTCAGGTGTACAGGACCCCTGAGGAGGCTCCTGACTCACCGCTCCATGGTCCCAAACAACCAGTGGGGCTCCTTGGTGAAAGGCATCTCCATGCCATGGAATTGCGCCATCTTCGTGGCAATGGCTGCTGACAACACTGGCTCTCGAAGCTCTTGAGTTTTCAATGGCCGGCTCTGCACCCAGGAAGCTATCAGGGTGGTGATGGGGCTGGGGCAGGAGGGGGAAGGATTGGGGCATGGGGGGAGGTCAGGGTTTGGGGTGAGGGATGTGAAGGCAGACATTGGGCACTGGGGTAGGGTTAGGGAGTGGAGGTGCCTTGGGGAGGAGAAGGTAGGACTGGGCTCGTACTGGGATGTACTGTTCCAGTCGGCCCTCTGGGAAGACGCCATACAGCTGGGGCCCCAGCGACCGCTCCGCAAGGATGGCAAACATCACGCTTTCCAGCACCAGGGAGTCCACGCCCTGAAAAAGGATGGATAGCAAAAGGGCCAAGGCAAAGTGGCACAGGGACAGACATGAGGGCTTGCTTTCCTCCCACCAGAGCTGGGACTTCTGGTCCAATTGCCTGGAGGCTCTGGAGCACAGGCTTTCGCGATGGTCTGTTTTTATTTAGAGATGGGGTCTCACTATGTTGTTCAGGCTGGTCTCGAACTCCTGTGCTCAAGTGATCCTCTCGCCTCAGCCTCCCAAAGCGCTGGGAATACAGGCCCAGGCTTCAGTGTGAGAAGGTGTTACTCTTAGACTGTGAGCCTGGCTGTCCTTAACTGCGCAATGGGGACACTACTACCCGCATCCCGTAAGCGGCAGGCCCTAAAGCCACTGCGCTGCGGCGCTCACATCCCCCTCACCTGCAGGATGGCTCCGTACAGCCGCAGCAGCACCTCCCGGGGCTCCTCGCCAACGCTGGGCAGGTGGTCCGGGAGCGAGCAGCGGAAGAGCAGGTTGCTGAGGCCTCCGCTGCAGACCCACACCAGGCGCGCTCAGCCCGCGGGCGGCCCCACCTGCCGCGGCCCCGGCCCCCTCCCGGCCAGGCCGGCCCCGGCCCCGCCCCAGGCTCGGACGCAAGAAGGGGCGAAAACATGGAGCATCCTGAGGGCCCCGCGGCTGACCCCTGACCCCGATCCGCGCACCGGAGAGGCTGACCCCTGACCTCCCACCTCACGGGGTAAACCCTCAGCTCCTCCGGCTGCACTCGGCGCCAGGCCCCGCCCAAGTACTCCCGGCACCACTGGTAGGCTCGGCGCTCGGCGTCACGCGACAGCGAAGAGGCGCGCCGCCGTTTTGGGGTAGTGTCCGGGCACTTAGACTGCTGCAAGCCGTCTTTGGCCAGGCAGCCGCCAACAGCCCCGCCTCCGGCCACAGCTGTCCCCTCGGCCGCCATGGCGCGGGATAGACCGGGCCCCACGCCCAGCTGCGCTCCGCTCCCTTCGGACGGGCTCGGTTCCTTCCGGCCGCGCTCGGCTCCTCTTCCGGCCGGCCTGGGCTTCTCCGGTCATACTCGGGTCTCTCCGGCTCTATTCGGCTCATGGCTGCGGCGCTCGGCTCTCTCCGTGCCCCGGCCCGGGGGCTCTTTCCGAAGGCCGAATTCCGCTTATCTCCGCCGTGCCCCGCCCCTATGGGCAAGGACCAATGGCCTCTCTCTGGGCGGGGCGGCTGTTGGACGGCCTGGGCCAATCCGGGGCGCCGGGGGCCAATCCGGTGGCGGAGCGGCGCGTGCGCGGGCGCGGAACGGGCTGGGCGAGGTAGCGTCCCGGAAGACCGGAGAGAAGGAGCCGCGCCTCTGTCCCGTGGGGGCCTGAGGGGCGGTGGTGCGGCGGCTGCAGCTGCAGCTCCGGTGCGAGGGCTTCCTTGCCGGGCCCTCTTCCCCGACCTCTGGGGCGCTCCGACGAGGAAGAGCCGCCCAGCGCGCGTCCGTCCTGAGCGTGGGTGAGGCCTGGAGGAGGCGCGCGCGCTAGGCAGGGCCGCCCACCGCGGGCAGAGAGCGGGATGCGGGCACCTGGTGGGTACGCAGTAAACATTTGCTGAAGGAATATGGCCCTTGGGACAGTTCGATGACTCCAGGTGCATAAATCCCCAGTCACACGGGGACTCCCCTGTCCGGTAGAACCGCGCCTCTGAGGAGGCTTTTGCTGCCCTGCTTGAGATGCGCGTCTTCATTCATTCCCCTCTCCCCCATCCTCCTCGTCTCCTTCAGGCCTAGAACTAATTACAGAGTCAAACCCAAGAGCGGAAGGTGGAGACTGGCAGCTTGCCGCAGCCTCCTTCTCGGCCTGCGCACCTCACATTGAGGGCGCCCCGATTTAAACACGTGCCTCCTGCATTTCTGCTGCTGCCCCAGGCTGGTGCGGCGACCAGCAACGCTGGACCCGCAGGGATCCGTGGCAGTGTCTGTCGAACCATGGTTTTCTTTGGGGCATCTGACTAGAGTATTGTTTGATTTGATAACCAGAAAGAAATCAAAAATTGGGGATCACAAGGCTAATGTCACTTGCTGCAGTGGAAAATCATGATCATTCTGTTTAAATCTGCGTCAGTTTTGAGACCTAGAGCCCATTAATTGACAAGGAGGCTTGGTTCCTCTCAGGAAGGATCTTACAATACCAGCCTCTGAGCATATACCAAAAAATACTCCCGCAATCCTACCCTAAAGGGACCTAGAGCCACTTTAAAAAGTAACTGGGCCGGGCGCGGTGCCTCACGCTTGTACTCCCAGCATTTTGGAGGCTGAGGAGGGCGGATCACTTGAGGTCAGGAGTTTGAGACCAGCCTAGCCAACATAGCGAGACCCCGTCTCTACTAAAAATACAAAAATTATTCGGGCGTGGTGGTGTGTGCCTGTAATTCCAGCTATTCGGGAGGCTGAGGCAGGAGAATCTGTTGAACCCAGGCCTTGTTGCAGCGAGCCACTGCACTCCAGCCTGAGCGACAAAACGAGACTCCGTCTCAAAAAAAAAAAAGTGGGCCGGGCGCAGTGGCTCACGCCTGTAATCCCAGCACTTTGGGAGGCCAAGGCAGGTGGATCATGAGGTCAGGAGATCGAGACCACGGGGAAACCCCGTTTCCACTAAAAATACAAAAAATTAGCTGGGCGTGGTGGCGGGCGCCTGTAGTCCCAGCTACTCAGGAGAATGGCGTGAACCCGGGAGGCGAAGCTTGCAGTGAGCCGAGATCGCGCCACTGCACTCCAGCCTGGGCGACAGAGCGAGACTCTGTATCAAAAAAAAAAAAAAAAAGTAACTGATTCTGGCTGGGGGCAGTGGATCACACTTGTAATCCCTGCACTTTGGGAAGCTGAGGTAGGAGGATCGTTTGAGCCCAGGAGTTTGAGACCAGCCTGGGCAACATAGCAAGAACCTGTCTTTACAAAAAATTAAAAGATTAGCTGGGCCTAGTGGCAGGTGCCTGTGGTTCCAGCTACTCTGGATGCTGAGGTGAGAGAATCACTTAAGCCCAGGAGGTCAAGGCTGCAGTGACCTGTGTTCACACCACTGCACTCCAGCCTGAGCAACACAGCAAGACCCTGTCTGACCAACAACAAAAACACACCAAAAAAACTAGTTTACTTTGGAAAAAGGACTATCTAGATCTTTCAAGGGCTGTTAGATACAGGATCTGAGCTGACGTTGTTACCAGGACCCCTGAAGCATCATGGCCCTCTCATTAGGGTACAGGTGTATGGAAATCAGATGATAATCAGAATCCCAACCCAAGTCCTGTGGTTACTTCTCTGGTCTCAATGCATACTTGGGATGTTTGTACCTAGCAGAGGGCCAAGCTTGTACATTAATCCCAGGCCTTTGGTACCATATGGTAAGGAAGAGCAAAGTAGAAGCCTTTGAAACTCCTCACCTACTGAAACCTTTCCAGGATTGTAAGTCAGAAACAATCCTGCATTCCAGGTATAATTGCAGAGGTATTTCGCCCTCAAAGACTTATAAAGCGGTGGTCACCATTTCATCCTTTCAATTAACCTGAATGGCTCCTGCTAAGTCTTGGTGGATTCAAGTAAATGATGTTATCCGGCACAAACTTAGCCAAGTCGTGTCCCCGATCACACAGCTGTGCTAAGTGTGGTATCTTTCCTGGAACCGGTGAATGCACCTCCGGCACTCAATGCAATTATTGACTTGGTGAACATTCTTTTCAATTCCCAGTGGTAAAGAGGATTGAAAGCAGTTCACACTTATATGGGAAGGACAGCTCTATAAATTGTCTTGCTTCGTGCTGTTTGAACTCTCCTATTCTCTTGTCACAATAGTCCTTGGGTAGCTTATCTATATTCCATATAACACTGATGACATACCAGTTGCACCTTAGGCCACTTATCATCTATATTCCATGTAACACTGACGACATCATACCAGTTGGACCTTAGGTAGCTTATCGATATTCCATATAACATCGATGACATCATACTAGTTGGACACGGTGGAGAAGAAGTGCTCTGGCCTTGTTAAGGCAATGCATGTCAGAGGATGAGGGAGAAGCCCTCAGAAGTTCTGGAGCCTGCCAGATCAGTGACATTTTCAGGGGTGCAGCGTTTGAGGGTGAGCCAGGGACAAGTTACTGCATCCTGCATCCTTATAAGGAAGAAAGAGGCACAGCATTGATGCACCTCTGTGTTTTGGAGTCAGCGTGCACTGCACTAGGGGATACCTCTGACCCCTATATTGGGTAACGGGGAAACTTCCAGCGTTGAGTAGGACTCAGAGAAAAAGAGGGCTCTGCTAAAGATTTGGATTGGGAGATGGGCTTCCCTGCTGCGTAGATCCAGTGGGTTACGGGGGGCTTATTTGGAGTCGGAAGGACCCCATATGGCATCTCTGGCAAACTCCAACGGAAGAGTAGCAGTGCAGTGTCCTAGAGTTCTTGGACAAGACCATGCCTTCTGCAGCAGAGAACTACTCACCAAGTGAAAGCGGTATCAGGCACACTACCAGACCCAAGTAGAGACTGAGCACCTTCTGGTAGGGCATCAGTGACCTTGCAACAGAGTCTGCCCAAGCGAGATATTGTCAGATCCTCCAAGTCAGTAGGTCAGAGGCTCAGTAGCAATTGATTGTGCAATGAAAAAGGTAGCCTGGGCTTGGACCCAAGCCTGTCTAGTGGGTAACAGTCATTTACAGGAAGAGGTGGCGGTGTGGCCCCACATCTGCTTTGCACTGATACTTCTCTCTTAGACAAAACAAACAAACATTCTGGTCTGGTTCGTGTATGGGTCAGTTTGATGTGTTGATATGAACTGAAAATGAACCACAGGTACACTACAGTCCCATTCAGGGTGACCCTAAAGGACAATAATAGGAAATCCTCCATGGGGCTGAGCTTCCAGCAGTTCGTGTGGATATCCACTTTGTAGGGAGGGAGCAGACAGAGTAGTGGCCTGAGGGAGGGACGCATATGAGCTTCTGGGTTGTGACGTCCTGCTGGCTCCTCAGGGGCCTGAAAAGGGCAAGAAGGGAAGATAGACCTACAGGAGTAGCCAGACAATATGTGCATCTTTCTGCCTCATGTTAATACTGCAGAGGAGTCGCTGAACAGCAGGATGGATGGATGTCAGTCAGCTGTGCCCCTGGCTACCCTCTGCTTGCACAGTGGACTGTCAGTGGAGGCATCATGCAGAAGGAACACAGGTTAGTGTCACCCAACACAGGCCTTTTATCAAGGCTTGTCTCATGATGACTGCTGCTGAAAGTGATCAGTGCTGAGCCCCTGCCGAGACACCATCCCTAGAGCACCCCAACTAATTACTTAGTGGCAAGTTGGTTACAGCCCTTCATCGTTGCTGGAGTTGACACCCACTCTGGATAAGGGTTTGTCTTCTGTATCCACAGGGTCCCAGGCCAGCATCACTATCCAGGCACTTCAAGCATGCTCCATGTACCAACGTGGGATCATGGATCACATTGCCTCAGGCCAAGAAAGCCATTTTATAGTGAAAGAGGTATGGTAGTGTGTGCATTGCCATGGGATCCACTGCTTCCCTAATATCCTGCGTTACGCAGAAGCCGCTAGGCTACTGGAAAGATGGGATGACTTCTTAAGGGCTTAGCTGAGGTCCTGGTTCTAGGACAGTATCCTGAGGAGTTGGGATCTACACACTGAATCAAAGCCTAACACATGGTGCTCTGCCCCCAGTAGATACATTCTGTGGATCCAAGAACAAAGACACAGGTCCAGGAACCCAAGGGTTGGGATTTGCTGCTTCTCACCATCGTTCCCAGGGACTCACACTTAGAATTTGTACATTCTGTCTCCACAGCCTCAGGATCTGCCGGATTAGGGCCCGTTTCCCAGGTAGGAACGCTTCCACAAGGGCACTCCCGCTGGTTGCAGGAAGGATACCTCCGCTAAGCCTGAATCTGCAAAGACCACCAGGTTACTCTCAGCTCCTCATACTGGTGGACCAGCAGGCCACAAAGGAGGGGATACTTGATCCTGATAAACGTGAGGATAGAGCGTGGCTGCTGCGTAATGGGGCAAGCAGGGATTGGTCTGGCACTTAGAAGATTCATCTAGGTCTGTCTTGGTGCTTCCATGCCAAGTAATGACAATTAAAGGTCTTTTTTTTTTCTTTTCCTTTTTTTCTTTTTTTTTTTTTTTTTTTTTGACATGGAGTCTCGCTCTGTCGCTGAGGCTGGAGTGCAGTAGCGCGATCTCAGCTCACTGGAAACTCCATCTCCCGGGTTCACGCCTTTCTCCTGCCCCAGCCTCCTGAGCAGCTGGGACTACAGGGGCACGTTGCCACGCCCAACTAATTTTTTTATTTTTAGTAGAGACGGGGTTTCACCGTGTTAGCCAGGATAGTCTCGATCTCCTGACCTTGTGATCTGCCCACCTTGGCCTCCCAAAGTGCTGGGATTACAGGACTGAGCCACCACGCCTGGCTGAAAAGGTCTTTTCAGCAGCCATAGCCTCTAAGGGCTCAGACCCCACAGGGTGAAGGTCTGGGCGGTGTCACCAGGCAAGCCATGGAGACAAGCCGGAATGCTGGTGAGGGTGAGGCCAAGGAGGAGGTGGCTGCTGAATATCTGTTACTTGGGAGAAGCTGTAGCAGTGGGGATTGTATTTGTTCTGCTAAGCCTCTTGTATTAAGGCTTTCATAGGAGTTGTAACTAGCCTTTGCTTTGAAGAATCGTGACAGAGCAGACTCAATGTGGTCGCTGAGTAGATCTGAGGGGTCAGGAGATGGTGTCTTGACTGATGCCCTCAGCCCACCTTTATTTAACTGCAGGGGACACAGAGCTGCATCTCTGCTGTGTGTCTTTGCACTTCCTGCTCCAGGCCTTCTCTGACACCATGGCAGCCCCCTGAGCCTGTGCCGAGATCGTGCCACTGCACTCCAGCCTGGGCAACAGAGCTAAACTCCATCTCAAAAATAAATAAATCAATCAATAAAGGCTGGGGGGAATGCATGCAGGAATGCACTATGAGGATACAAAGCCAAGCATGAATTGTAGGTTAGTGCAATTTATCAACATGGATGCACTTCAAAGAGAATCTGGATTCCATGTTTTGGCTCAAGGCCTGGGAGTAGTTATGACTGTGCCTGGTTGGCTGAGTGAAGCCTAGACTCCTTGGTGGTTTACACGGATGGGAAGATGAGAATGTGGAGTGGATTTGTGATGTATGTGACGTGACCTGGCTGCCACTCTCCTCTCTCTATCCCTTCATTAGACCATTGTGTAATTTAAAAGAATAGGTTATAAATTTCTTTTCGAGATACAGTCAACAAAATGAAAAGGCAACCTATGGAACGGGAGAAAATATTTGCAAATCATATATCTGATAAGGAGTTAATATCAAAAATGTATAAGGAACTTACAAAACTCAATAGCAAAAAAGCAAATAACCCAATTTTAAAATGTGCAAAGGACCTGAATAGACATTTCTCCAAAGAAGACATGCAAATGGCCGACAAGTGTGTGACGGGGCCCAACATCACTGATTAGTGATACTGATCACTGCACTCCAGGCTGGGCGGCAGAGCGAAACTCCGTCTTAAAAAAAAAAAAAAAAAAAAAAAAGACTTGGGAGGCCGAGACGGGAGGATCATGAGGTCAAGAGATCAAGACCATCCTGGCTAACACGATGAAACCCCGTCTTTACTAAAAAAATACAAAAAACTAGCCGGGTGAGGTGGCGGGTGCCTGTAGTCCCAGCTACTCAGGAGGCTGAGGCGTAAACCTGGGAGGCGGAGCTTGCAGTGAGCTGAGATCCGGCCACTGCGCTCCAGCCTGGGCAACAGAGCAAGACTCCGTCTCAAAAAAAAAAAAAGACGAGAGATAACAAATGCTGACAAGGAAGTGGAGAAAAGAGAACCCTTGTATACTGTTGGTGAAAAGGTAGATTGGAAGAGCCACGATGGAATACAGTAAAAAATTAAAATTAAAACAGAACTACCATGCAATCCAGCAATCCCACATCTGGATGTATATCCAGAGGAAATGAAATCAATGTCTTGGAGGATATCTGTACTAGCATGTTCACTGCAGCATTATTCACAATAGCCAAGATTAGGAAGCAACCTGAGTGTGCGTCAGCAGGTGAATGGATAAAGACCAGGTGTGCGTGCTGACTGGGGATTCTAAAATTATGGGAAAACTGGAAAATCGATATTAGGGGACCATCTGCCCCTTTGGCCATGCCCTCTCTGCTTCCTGTATATGAAACTCACTCACCTTATCCCTAAGGGAGACCACTGTAAAAGTTCTAACTACTTGCAGCATTCAGCTCAAAATTTAGGTTCTCTGACTTATATGCAGTTTGCTCCTTCGGGTCCAGAGGTAGATCATTGTGGTCCAGTGACTTATAAAAGATTTGTCAGTCATCCTCCAACCAACTCAGTGTACACTAGTTTAATCCAATGACTTACAAACTAAAACATATTGTGTGTCCCAATACAAACAAAGAAAGAGTAAGGGCCAGGCGTGGTGGCTCACGCCTATAATCCCTGCACTTTGGGAGGCTGAGGTGGGCGGACCGCCTGAGGTTGGGAGTTAGAGACAAGCCTGACCAACATGGAGAAACCCCATCTCTACTAAAAATACAAAATTAACTGGGCGTGGTGGTGCACGCCTGTAATCCCAGCTACTCGGGAGGCTGAGGCAGGAGAATCGCTTGAACCCAGGAGGTGGAGGTTTCAGTGAGCTGAGATTGTGCCGTTGCACTCCAGCTTGGGCAAAAAGAGTGAAACTCTGTCTCAAAAAAACAAAACAGAACAAAAGAGTATGAATCGGGTAAATAAAACAAAGACCCCCATTTCGACCCAATCTCTAGTCTATGGCACTTGCCAAATCCTATTGAGCATAAATAGTGAAGTCCCCTTTCCTGGCAGTGCCGGCTCTGTTTTCTGGAATGTTCCTCCTTGTCTGTTACACTTCGTGTCCACATCTAGGAAGACACTGGAGAGGAACCTTCTTGGAGGCTGCACAGTTTCTTCTATGGGATCAAATGCTTACTGGCTTTTGTAGGGATTAGGAGCTGAATTGTCAGAGGATTTGACAAACTAGATTGTAGTTTCTTTGGTGATATGATTTCTCCAAATTTTCAGCTAGAAGTGACCTAGCTTCATAACATGAGTTGGGAAGTTTTCTGCCTCCTGTTTCCTGAAATGTTTATGTAGAATTAGTATTATTTCTTCCTTAAAAATTTGCTAGAATTCACCAGTAAGGCAACCTGGATCTGGAGTTTTCTTTGTGGAAGGGTTTTTAATTGGTAATTCAATGTCTTTAATAATTATGAGGCCATTCAGATTTTTCTATTTCTTTTTGTTCCAGCTTTGGTAATTTGTGTCTTTCAAGAAATTTGTTCATTTAATTTACGTTGTCAAGTTTACTGGCATAAAGTTGTTCATAGTTTTATAATTGTTTTAATATCTGCTGAATCTATAGTGATATTTGTGCTTTCATTCCTGGTAAGGATATTTATGTCTTCTTTTTTCGTGATTAGTCTAGCTAGAAGTTTACCAATTTTATTGAGTTTTTTAAAGAACCAGCTTTTGGTTTCATTGATTACCCTCAATTGTGTATATGTTTTTTATTTCATTGATTCTGATCTTTCCTTCTAATTCTCTTTCTCTTTCTTTCTTTCTTTCTTTCTTTCTTTCTTTCTTTCTTTCTTTCCTTCCTTCCTTCCTTCCTTCCTTCCTTCCTTCCTTCCTTCCTTCCTTCCTTCCTTCCTTCCTTCCTTCCTTCTTCCTTCTTCCTTCTTTCTTCTTTCTTCTTTCTTTCTTTCTTCTTCTTCTTCTCTCTTCTTCTTCTTCCTCTTCCCCTCTCTCTCCTTCCCCTCCCCTCCCTTCCCCTCCCCTCCCTTCCCCTACCCTCTCTTTTCCTTTCTGACAGGGTCTCACTCTTGCTCAGGCTGGAGTCCAGTGGCACTATCACAGCTCACTGCAGCCTTGACCTCCTGGGCTCAAGCAATCCGCCAGCCTCCCGAGTAGCTGGGACTACAGGTGTGTGCCACCACCTGGCTAATGTGTGTGTGTGTGTGTGTGTGTGTGTGTGTGTGTGTGCGCGCGCCACCACCTGGCTAATGTGTGTGTGTGTGTGTGTGTGTGTGTGTGTGTGTGTGTGTGTAGATGGGGTCCCACTCTGTTGCCCCGGCTGGTCTTGAACTCCTGGGCTCATGCTGTCCTCCCACCCTGGCCTCCCTGCTGGGATTACAGGCATGAGCCACCACACCTGGCTCATTTATTTTTCTTTCTTTCCAGTCTATTACTTTCAGCCTATCTTAGTGTTTATATTTAACATTTCATTTCTTGAGGTAGCTTATAGTTTGTGTCTCACTTTTTAAATACATTCTGATAATCTCTGCCTTTCAATCTGAGTTTAGATCATTTCTATTTCATGAAATCATCGATATTATTGGGTTTAAATCTTGCTATTTGTTTTATTTGTCCCATCTTAGTTCAATTTCCACTTCTTTTCTGCTTTCTGATGGATTGATCAAGTATGTTTTAGTATTCTGTTTTATTACCATTCTTAGCTTACTAATTGTGTCTTTTGTAATTTTTAAAATGTTCTTTCTAGGATTTATAATATATATTTTTAACTTGTCGTAGTCTACACTCACATAATGTTATAGCATCTCACAAATAATGTGAGAGCCTCCTTACAGCAGTATGTTTTCATTTCTCCCTCCCATCCTCTGTATTGGTGTTGTTATGTTTTACATCTGCATATGTTTTAGGGCCGGGCATGGTGGTTCATACCTATAATCCCAGCACTTTGGGAGGCCAAGGCTGGAGAATTCTTGAGCCCAGGCATTCGAGACCAGCCTAGCAACATAGTGAGACCCTGTCTGTACAAAAAAATAAAAAATCAGCCAAAAAGGGTGGTATGCACCTGTAGTCCCATCTTCTTGGGAGGTGGGAGAATCACATGAGCATGGGAGGTTGAGGCTGCAGTGAGCCATGATCATGCCACTGCACTTCAGCTTGAGCAACACAGTGAGACCCTGTCTCTAAAGAAAAGAAAAAGAAAGAAAATATATGCAAAATCCACTATAAACACTATGAAACTATAGAGCATAGTCAAGCAGTTTGAAAAGAACCAAATGGAAGTTCTAAAAGGAAAGTTTTAATTTAGTTCAAATTTCATTGAATTTTAATTTCAACTAAATTAAAAACTTAGTATGCAGCTTTAACAGAAGATTTAAATAACCGAAGAGAGACTTCATGAGCTAAAAGATAAATATGAATAAAGTATACCGAATGCTGCCTGGAAAGACACAGATATGGAAAACCTGGAAGGAGGGTTAAGAGACATAAAGGCTAGAATAGGAAAATCCAACATGAGCCTAGTTAGAGTGCCTGAAGGAGAAGAGATGGGAGGGAGCGGAGGAAATCTTTGAAGAGAGAATGGCTATGAAATTTCTAAACTAATGAAAGTAATGTAATTGGCCGGGCGCGGTGGCTCAAGCCTGTAATCCCAGCACTTTGGGAGGCCGAGGCGGGCGGATCACAAGGTCAGGAGATCGAGACCACAGTGAAACCCCGTCTCTACTAAAAATACAAAAAAAAATTAGCCGGGCGCGGTGGCGGGTGCCTGTAGTCCCAGCTACTCAGGAGGCTGAGGCAGGAGAATGGCGGGAACCCGGGAGGCGGAGCTTGCAGTGAGCCGAGATCGCGCCACTGCACTCCAGCCTGGGCAACAGCGTGAGACTCCGTCTCAAAAAAAAAAAAAAAAAAAAAAAAAGAAAGTAATGTAATTGAGAAATTCATATAAATTTATATAATTGAGAACCTCAGGCAGAAAAAAATACAAAGTAAACCCACACCTAGATACACCACATTGAAACTTCACAACACCAAGGGCCAGGAGCAGTGGCTCACGCCTGTAATCCCAGCACTTTGGGAGGTTGAGGCAGGCAGATCATGAGGTCAGGAGATCGAGACCACGCTGGCTAACATGGTGAAACCCCATCTCTACTAAAAACACAAAAAAATAGCCTGGCATGGTGGCGGGCGCCTGTAGTCCCAGCTACTTGGGAGGCTGAGGCAGGAGAATGCGGGAGGCAGAGCTTGCAGTGAGCTGAGATTGTGTTACTGCACTCCAGCCTGGGAGACAGTGAGACTCCGTCTAAAAAAAAAGAAGAAAAAAATAAACTTCAGAACACCAAAGACAAAAAAGTCCTAAATGCAGCTGGAGATGCATGAAAAATGACCTTCAAGGGAGTGACTGAGAGATGATGCTTTGTAACAACAAGGAAAGCCAGAGGAGGACAATGGATGAGACCTTGGCGGTGATAATGGAAACTAAGGACCTGACCCAGAATTCTATATCCTGTAAAATTATCTTTCAGGAACAAGGACAAAATGAAGACATTTTCAGACAAACTGAGTTTACTAGCGAAGATTCTCATTAAAGAAATATTTAAAAGGTGTACTTCAGGCAAAAAGAAGTGGTATCGGCTGGGCACGGTGGCTCACGCCTGTAATCCCAGCACTTTGGGAGGCCGAGGCGGGCAGATCACAAGGTCAGGAGATTGAGACCGTCCTGGCTAACACGGTGAAACCCCGTCTCTACTAAAACTACAAAAAATTAGCCGGGTGTGGTGGAGGGCGCCTGTAATTCCAACCACTTGGGAGGCTGAGGCAGGAGAATGGCGTGAACCCGGGAGGCGGAGCTTGCAGTGAGCCGAGCGCCACTGCACTCCAGCCTGGGTGACAGAGTGAGACTCTGTCTCAGAAAAAAAAAAAAAAAAAAAAAAAAAGTGGTATCACAGGATGATCTGACAAGAAAAGGGAATGAAGAATCCAGTAAGAGGTAACATTGGGTAAATCTAAGTAAACATTGATGGTTTAAAGCAATGATAACAATTCCTATGGGTCTTGAAAAATAATAGCCAGGCACAGTGGCTCACACCTATAATCCCAGTACTTCGGAAGGCTGAAGCAGGAGAATTGCTTGAGCCTGGGAGGTCGAGGCTGCAGTGAGCCAAGATCATGCCACTGCACTCCAGCCTGGGTGACAGTGAGACTCTGTCTGAAACATCAGGGAAAAAAAGGAAAAATAAAGAATATTAAAATACATAATAATAAAATTTAACTTGGGACTGGAGTAAATAGTTAAATACTTCTCCGGTCCTTGTATTGTTCAGGAAGAGGGTAAAAATATTGATTAACTAGGCTTTGATAATTTAAGTGTGAGTGTCATAATTAACAGGATGCCTTAGATTGGATTCTTTCAGAAGAAGTAGCTGAGACCAGGATTCACATGCAAGTAGTTTGTTTGAAGCTGCAGGAAATAAGGTGGGTGGGTGAGAAAGTGAGGCAGGGGAGGGAAGAAGTGCCACCCTCCCAGCTGCCTCGTCTCTTATCCTGTGGCCTATGTAGCAAGATTGTACTTAGAACTTAGCTATTAGATCCAGAGGATAAAGACACGTTTTGAGGCTACACATGGTAGCTCATGCCTGTAATCCTAACACATTGGGAGGCCAAGGCAGGTGGATCACTTGAGCCCAGGAGTTGGAGAACAGCCTGGAAAACATGGTGAAACCTTGTCTCTACAAAAAAATAAAAAATTATCCAGGCATGGTGGCGGGTGCCTGTGGTCCTAGCTACTCAGGAGGCTGAGGTGAGAGGTTTGCTTGAGCTGAGGAGGCAGAGGTTGCAGTGAGCCAAGATCACATCACTGCACTCCAGCCTGGGTGACAGAGTGAGACCCTATCTCTCTTTTTTTTTTTTTTTTTTTTGAGATGGAGTCTCGCTCTGTAGCCCAGGCTGGAGTGCAGTGGCCGGATCTCAGCTCACTGCAAGCTCCGCCTCCCAGGTTTACGCCATTCTCCTGCCTCAGCCTCCCGAGTAGCTGGGACTACAGGCACCCGCCACCACGCCTGGCTAGTTTTTTGTATTTTTAGTAGAGACGGGGTTTCACCATGTTAGCCAGGATGGTCTCGATCTCCTGACCTCATGATCCACCCGTCTTGGCCTCCCAAAGTGCTGGGATTACAGGCTTGAGCCACCGCGCCCGGCGAGACCCTATCTCAAGAAAAAAAAAAAAAAAAAAAAAAAAGACAGTGTTTGTTAATCAAATTAGGTAATTATGCTGGGAGTTCCAGGATGACAAGTTTGTGGGTGTAAGAGGCCTGGTAAATCTCTGTTCAGGGTCTCCAGCAACCTATCAGGGACTCTCCCTGTCAGGCAGAGCCCTGACATCACCAACTTTAGTGCATCTTCAGGAGGAATTGGGGAAATCTGAGAAGCGCTCACCAAACATCAAACATTCTCCAGCTTGATAGCTCCTGGCATACTTTGCTGGGCCTGTTCCCTTTGCACTCATCACAGTAAATGGAAAACTCTCCAAAATTTGTATGTCAGAGAGAGATTTGTCGAAGCTGCAGTGCTGTCCTCCTTGGGGCTATGACCCTGCTGCAGTGCAAAGACTTTCATGAAAGTGTATAATTCTGTTGTTTGTTCAGCTATTATAAAAGTGTCTTTGGGCATGTACGTTATATGAAGGAGTCTAGTAAGACATTCAGATTTCAGAGATTTAAAAAATTTCCTGGCAAGGTGTGGTGGCTCACGCCTGTAATCCCAGCACTCTGGGAGGCCAAAGCAGGTGGATCACTTGAGTTCAGGAGTTCGAGACCAGCCTGGCCAAGATGGTGAAACCCCATGTCTCTGCTAAAATACAAAAATGAGTTGGGTGTGGTGGTATGCACCTGTAGTCCCAGCTACTTGGAAGGCTGAAGTGGGGAGAATGGCTTAAGCCTGGGAGGCGGAGGTTGCAGTGAACTATGATTGCACCACTGCACTCCAGCCTGGGCGACGGAGCAAAATCGTGTCTCAAAAAAAAAAAAAAAAAAAAAAAATCCTGATAGTAGCAATCTATTTAAAAACTTCAACTCTGATGTATATTATAATCATCTTCTGCACTGGTAGAAATCTGTTTTCTGAAAGGTATAATTATGTGTGAGATTTCTTTCTTAAACCAGAAGAATAATTTTTTTTTTTTTTTGAGACGGAGTCTCGCTCTGTCGCCCAGGTTGGAGTGCAGTGGCCGGATCTCGGCTCACTGCAAGCTCTGCCTCTTGGGTTCACGCCATTCTCCTGCCTCAGCCTCCCAAGTAGCTGGGACTACAGGCGCCCACCACCATGCCCGGCTAATTATTTGTATTTTTAGTAGAGATGGGGTTTCACCGTGTTAGCCATTGTGGTCTTGATCTCCTGACTTCGTGGTCCTCCCGCCTCGGCCTCCCAAAGTGCTGGGATTACAGGTGTTAGCCACAGCTCCCGGCCAACTGTCACTTTCTTTAAGGCATAACAGTGTTGTAAATGCCATGATTTT
Source organism: Macaca thibetana thibetana (assembly GCF_024542745.1). NCBI lineage: Eukaryota > Metazoa > Chordata > Mammalia > Primates > Cercopithecidae > Macaca > Macaca thibetana. The sequence goes on along the minus strand of NC_065587.1, from coordinate 202,766 downwards.
GAATGTGCTGTACCATCAGGTGAGAATTACCATTTTCTTTAACATAGGTTGTGCTTGTTTGCTGATGGAAATGATCCAGAAGAGAAGGACAAGCTGATGGTTGAGAGGGTTGATGTCAGGCAAGAAACTTGAGTGGATGATGAGGAAAGTGTGAGGTTCAGTGGACTGGAGGTTTGCGGTGGTTTCATGACACATGGACTGGAGATTTGTAGTGGTTTTGTGACACAGCTCCCAAGTTCTTTGATACTCTTCCCATGGAGGGGTAGGGTCTGTGACCCCCCTCTTGAAACTGGGTAGGCTTGCAACTGCTTTGACCAATAGGCACAGCAGCAGTGATGCTGTAGGACTCCCAAGGTTAGACCAGAAAAGGCCATGCCTTCCCAGGATCCTCACTGTGATGGGAACCAGCCATCATGTAAGAAACTCTACCCTTGGCTGGGTGCGGTGACTCATGCCTCCAGTCCGAGCACTTTGGGAGACTGAGGTAGGCAGATCACTTGAGGTCAGGAGTTCAAGACCAGCCTGGCCAACATGGTGAAAACCCGCCTCTACTAAAAATACAAAAAAAAATGAGCTGGCATGCTGGCAGGCACCTATAATCCCAGCTACTCGGGAGGCTGAGGTAGGAGAGTCACTTGAACCTGGGAGTTGGAGGTTGCAGTGAGCCAAGATCATGCCACTGCACTCCAACCTGGGTGACAGAGTGAGACTCTTGTCTCCAAAAAAAAAAAAAAAAAAAAAAAGAGAAGAGAAACTACCCTGAGACCACCATGCAGGAGAGCCCAGTGGATATGCTGGTGACAGCCACAGCAGAGCTCCCAGCTCACACTCAGCATCCACTGCCAACCTTCTAAATGAACCATCTCAGACCTTGAGCCAGGCTCACCTCCAGCTGCAACCAAACCTCAAAAGAGACCCAGGCAACTACTTCTCATTGGAGTCCTTCCTGAATTTCTACCCCTAACACAAACAACTGTAAATAACAACTTAATTGTTTTAATTCACTAAATTTGAGGATAATTTGTTAGTAATAGTAATTGAAGCACATTTCTTATGGAGTTAAAAAAGAAAAAAGGCCAGATGCAGGGGCTCACACATATAATCCCAGCACTTCTGGAGGCTGAGGTGAGTGTATCGCTTGAGCTCGGGAGTTTGAGAGCAGGCTGAGCAACATGATGAAACCCTGTCTCTACAAAAAATACAAACATTAGCCAGGTGTGGTGGCATACACCTATAGTCCCAACTACTCTGAGGACTGAAGTGGGAGAATTGCTTGAATCCAGGAGGCAGAGGTTGCAGTGAGCTGAGATTGCACTACTACATTCCTGCATGGGTGACACAGCAAGACCCTGTCTCAAAAACAAACAAACAAAATGTGGATGTTGTAGTAATGCCGCAAGAAAGAGACCAAGAGAAGTAGGAGGTAGTGATCAGACACCTGGATGCGTAAAAATCCAGATTCAGGAAATGGTGGCATTAGGACTTCACCATGGTGAAGGTAGAACTCTTAATTTTCATCTTTATTAAATGTCTGTTTGCAGTTTTAACCATTGGCATATTTATTTTGTGTTTGTGATTTCTGTGAAATATGAGTACAATAAAGACTGATAGTTTGCATTTGTTTTCTAATCTCTCAGAAAGTTGTCAGAAAATGTTCTCTGACAGGCCGGGCGCTTTGGCTCAAGCCTGTAATCCCAGCACTTTGGGAGGCCGAGACGGGCGGATCACGAGGTCAGGAGATCGAGACCATCCTGGCTAACACAGTGAAACCCCGTCTCTACTAAAAATACAAAAACTTAGCCGGGCGAGGTGGCAGGCGCCTGTAATCCCAGCTACTCGGGAGGCTGAGGCAGGAGAATGGCGTGAACCCGGGAGGCGGAGCTTGCAGTGAGCTGAGATCCGGCCACTGCACTCCAGCCTGGGTGACAGAGCGAGACTCCATCTCAAAAAAAAAAAAAAAAAGAAAATGTTCTCTGACTTTTTAGAATTGCTGTGGTCAGGATTGCGGAAACTATTGCAATTCCAACTCTCCCTTCTAAGTCCAATCAGTTTTGTGCTTTGTACTGTCTATGCCATTCATGTACCATAGAGGGAAGAAAATGTTAAAATGGTCATGACACAGCATCTTGATTTGTCGTTGAAGGAGGAGAAGGAGTCTGGAAGGACGCTGACAACGGATGGTGGTCAGGAAGGAAAACCCATGGCCCACAGGCCAGAGGAGGAGAGAACTTCAAGGAGGGATATTCAGCTTCCTGTGGACCCCCATTTGTTCATCCATACGATGATGCTCTGAGGAGCACAGGAGGAAGGTGTAAATTGGATAAAATGTGCATGACGTAAGGAGCATAAACCCCTCAGGAAAGAGATGCTGCCTTTTCACTAACGTGTCCCTGAGCTGCACAGAGCAGCCCTGGGGGGACTGGGAGGCCATGGCCCCTGTGTGAGGAGCAGGGGAAAGGTGAGCCTCAAATGATCACCAACAAACACCAGGACCTGTGTCTGGGGCTTACACACGGCATGTGGTCCCCACAGCACCATTGCTCAGAGGAAGAATCCAAGATCTGGAGGGATTGTGTAATTTGCCCATGTTCAACAAGTTGGTGGCAAAATGAAGAGTGGCTCCCCTCTTTCGGACTTTAAGGCCGACGATCTTCCATCTGTGCTCTGGGGACAAGACTGAGGTCCACAGATAAAACTGGGGGTGGCATCCCCTGTCTCATGGTCTTTACGCTCATGGGAGCTGGGAGTGACCATCTGATAAGAGGGAGGGAAGGAAGGGGAGAGGCTTGAGGAAGGTTATGGGGGTTAGGATCTAAGATGAAATTTGAGACTGTAAGACTTCGGGTCGGATGCTGTGGCTCGCACCTGTAATCTCAGCATCCTGGGAGGCCATTGCTTGGGCTTGGGCCCAGGAGTTTAAGACCAGCCTAGGTAACATAGACCCTGTTTTTACAAAACAACAACAACAACAAAAAACCAAACCAGCCAGGTATGGTAGTGTGTGCCTGTGGTCCTAGCTACTCAGAAGGCTGAGGCAGGGGAATTCCTTGAGGCCAGGAATTTGAGGCTACAGTGAGCTAAGGACACACCACTGCACTCCAGCCTGGGTGACAGAGTGAGACCCTGTCTCAAAAGAAAAAACAAAGATTGGCCGGGCGCGGTGGCTCAAGCCTGTAATCCCAGCACTTTGGGAGGCCAAGACGGGCGGATCACAAGGTCAGGAGATCGAGACCATCCTGGCTAACCCGGTGAAACCCCGTCTCTACTAAAAAATACAAAAAACTAGCCGGGTGAGGTGGCGGGCGCCTGTAGTCCCAGCTACTCCGGAGGCTGAGGCAGGAGAATGGCGTGAACCCGGGAGGCGGAGCTTGCAGTGAGCTGAAATCCGGCCACTGCACTCCAACCTGGGTGACAGAGCGAGACTCCGTCTCAAAAAAAAAAAAAAAAAAAAAAAAAAAAAGAAAAAACAAAGATTTTAAGATTGCTGCAACTCCAGATGAAGGTAGATCCTGGAGGCACTTTGTGGGAGAGGTCACTACAGTTGAGTATCAAAGACTGTTGACAGATCAGAAGTCAAGGAACTGACTGACCAGGGCATTGGATGGGTCATTTATGTGGGTGTCCAGATTCACCAGTTTGGTGAAGACTCGGCATCAAAAGGAAATCTGGAAAGTTAGGGTCAAACTCTCTATGAAATCTGGGAAGAGATTTGAATTTTTATGGGAAAGGCAGGGAGTGGCTAATAGGCCCAGACTCCTTGAACCTCAGAAATGGGGAATGTTTTTAGTGCTTCTAAAATGAAAAAGACTGTTATGGCAAAGACCTGATGCCCCAGACTGGGTTAGAGACCATAAGCTCTCATTCATTCATTCATTCACATGTCTGCTAAGCACCTACTGTGTACCAGGCACCATGCTTGGAGCCTAGGGCTTCACAGAGAGATTGCAGCCGCTCTTCTCTCCAGCCAACCCAAGTCAAGAAGGCAAAAGCATAAACTGGTAAATGGCTTTTTTTTTTTTTTTTTTTTTTTGAGATGGGGTCTGTGCCCCCCAGGCTGGAGTACAGTGGTGTGATCTCAGCTCACTGCAACCTTCGCCTCCTGGGCTTGGCCAGTTTTTTGTATTTTTGGTAGAGACATGTTTCCAGCCTGGTTTCAAACTCTTGAGCTCTAGTGACCCACCCACCTTGGCCTCCCAAAGTGCTGGGATTACAGGTGTGAGCCACTGTGCCCAGCCAAGTAAATGCCATTCTTAGAAAAATACTGTCATTGGCATAAAATATAAATCATGACGGGGCACCAAGGAGTGCAGGCTCAATCAGGCCCTGGCCACAGGCCTCTCTCTGAGCTGGAATGGCAATACTTCCCTTCCCGACTGGCATGAGCTGCTTCTGCCATGTACTTTCTAGTGTTTGTCACTCAAGTGCCTCGTCCTTACCTAAGGAATAATTTCCAGGCCAGGCGCAGTAGCTCACACCTGTAATCCCAGCACTTTGGGAGGCCAAGGAGGGTGGATCACCTGAGGTCAGGAGTTTGGGACCAGCCTGCCCAACATGGTGAAAACCCATCTCTACTAAAAACACAAAAATTAGGCGGATGTGGTGGTGATTGCCTGTAATCCCAGCTACTCGGGAGACTGAGGCACGAGAATCACTTGAACCTGGGAGGCGGAGGTTACATTGAGCTGAGATCATGCCACTGCACTCCAGCCTGGGCGACAGAGCAAGTTCTGCCTCAAAAAAAAAAAAAAAGGAATTTTCCACAGAACTAAGACATAAATCTTAGGGCACATAACTTTCATCAAGGGGGAAAAGGGATTGCACTCTTGTTGAAACTCCAGCCTCCTTCTTTAGCCAATATTTAGCCAGGTGCTGTGGTTCACACCTGTAATCCCAGCACTTTGGGAGGCTGAGGCCAGAGGATAGCTGAGTCCAGGAGCTCAAGACCAACCTGGGCAATACAGAGAGTCTCTCTCTCTCTCTCTCTCTCCCCTCTCTCTCTCTCTCTCTCTCTCTCTCTCTCTCTCTCTCTCTATTTATTTATTTGAGTCGGAGTCTTGCTCTTGTCACCAGGCTGGAGTGCAGTGGCGCAATCTCGTCTCACTGCAACCTCCTCCTCCCAGGTTCAAATGATTCTCCTGCCTCGGCCTCGCGAGTCGCTGGGACTACAGGCGCGCACCACCATGCCCGGCTAATTCTTTTGTATTTTCAGTAGAGATGGGGTTTCCCCATGTTGGCCAGGATGGTCTCGATCTCTTGACGTCGTGATCCACCCGCCTCGGCCTCCCAAAGTGGTGGGATTACAGGCATGAGCCACCGCGCCCGGCCACCGGTCTCTATTTTAGAAAGAAAAAAAAGTGTTCTGCAGTCTCCCTAGTTCTGCGCCCTCAACCCTGATCTCCTGCCTCCTCCCACAGCCACCCTCTTGAGCTCAGCTTCAACCATGGCCCTCCCCACAGGGCTCCATCCCAAGCCAGAGCGGGTCAGCTCCCTACACAGGGCCCAGCAACACGGTGCCCAAGAAAAAGTGTTTCCAATGGGACGCACATCGCCTCTGTGGGTGCTAACTTCTCCCATGCCTGTCGGTACCTCTGTCCGGCTGTGCAGTCTCTACTGAGTGCTCAAAGTCCACTTTTAACCCCGGCCAGCATCCTCTGAGTACCGTGTGCTCGATTCTGAATCCAGCCCTGCAGGGCGACCCTTGTGCAGACGTCCCTGTGCAGCCCGGTCAGCACCCCGTGGGGACAGCTCCGATCAGCACCCGACGGCGGACAGCTCCTCCCGCGCCTCCCGCCTCGCCCGCCACCCAGCTCAGGGCCGCACCCGGGTTAGGGTTCCTGGGGGGACCCCTGGGGGCGGCGGCGCAGCTCCTGGGGCCGCCCCGGCCTCTCGCCAGAGGGAACAGCCCACGGTGCACCCGAGGCCCGCGGACCCCGGCGCTGCCTCTCCGGCCTCCCGCCCCGCGCGGGTCCTCCAGGGCGGGGCCCGACGCCCCCCCGCCCTCCCCTTCCCTCCCGCCCCTCCCCGTGAAAAATCCTCCTCGCACGCCCGGTCCTTCCCCAACCAGCGCCCGGCGGTGAAGCCGCCGCCTCTCCTCCAACCAGCGTCCCCGGCCGCGTCCCTCCCCCGCCTCCCCCGCAGCCCTCCCCGCGCCGCCGCGCAGTCCGGGCGAGGTGCGCGGGGCGGGCGCCGCAGGGCGTGTCACGAGGTGAGCGGGGCGGGCCGAGCGCGGGCGCGGGGCGCGGCGAGGCTCCCGCACCCCCCGCCGCAGTCGCGGGCCTCTCCCGGAGAAGATGGCGGATCGCGCGGAGATGTTTTCTCTCTCCACCTTCCACTCGCTGTCGCCGCCGGGCTGCAGGTACCCCCTCGGCGCCCGGGCCGGGCGGGCCCTCCGCTCCCTGCGCCCCGCCGACCCCGACCCGCCCGGACCCCCGTCCCCGCCGCCGGCGCGGACCCGGCCCCAGCCCCCTGCGGTCCTTGAGCCTCGGCTCGGGCGCCCCACCCCCACCCGCTCCCACTCCCTCCGTCTTCACCGCGCGTCCCCAGCCTCCGTGACCCCCGGCCCCGCCGGGATTCTGAGCCGCGCCCGGCCTGGACCGCTGACCTGTCAAGGGTGGAGGCCCTGGGCCGACCCTCTGCGGGGGAGGATGCGGGCGCGATGCGGGCACACCCTCCCAGCGCGGCGTGTCCCGGTGGCCTTGGCCTCCTTCGGTGGACGCCAGACCTGGCCGATAGGGCCCGGCCGGGAGAGAGTGGAAATCAAGCCCGGGGCCCTGCGGGAAGGGACTGGGGTGGGGAGGACGCTGGGCCTCTGGGTTTAGGCCTCACTCCGCCAGAGAGGGGGAGACAAACAGGCCAGACTCTCCTCCCAGAGCAGGCGCGACCCCTCCCCATCTGCCGCTGCCGGGTTGCAGCCCCCCTCCCGTGCTCTGCAAGACCCTGACCCCAGGGGCCTGGAGCTGAGAGTGGAGGGAGGAGAGGCTGCTGGCTCTCCAGGGAGGCGGGGTGGGAGGGGTGGGGGCAGGGTTGGCTGCTCTGGGCAGGCCTGGCTCAGACGGGGGAGGGGATCCACAGGAGAGCAGAGCTTGGGGGTCAAGATGATGGCAGGATGTGTTCCGGGAGCTGGGGCTTGTGGAGACCACGGGGCGGAGGAGCTGAGGCCGCGCTCTGCTCCTCCTCAAGGCCAGTTCCCAGGCAGAGTCCAGGTTGGTAGCTCTCTGACCCTGGTCTCCTTTCCAGGCCTCCCCAGGACATAAGCCTGGAAGAGTTTGACGACGAAGATCTGTCTGAGATCACTGATGACTGTGGCCTGGGCCTCAGCTACGACTCAGACCACTGTGAGAAGGTGGGGGAAGAGTTGGGGGCACAGATCCAGCTTAAGGGAGGGCCTCATTAGGTTCTTCTTAGCATTCACTTGGGGTTTTAGGGTGGGTGTGAGCTCAGCCTTGAACCGGGGACTCCTCTGATAGCTCCTCCCCACTTAACCCTTGAGGTTTCCTTGGTATCAACCCTCTCTTATTCCAACACATTGCAGGCCTCCACGCAAGGCCTTCCCCAGCATTCTCCCCGACACCATCAGTGGCCAGACCGGGACAGGGAGGTGCTCTTTTGCTTTGGGTGCCCTCTGTCCTCAGATCACTCCCAGAAAGATCTAACCCCTGGCAGCTGCCATCACAACCTTGTCCCATCCGCAGCCCTGTGCTCTCGTCTGCAGCTCCCATCTGTCTCTCTCATGTCTCCCCCCGCTGAAATCGTTTCTCCCCCATCTCCTGCTTCTCCTTCTCCCTGTCTCTCCACATTTCTGCTTTCATTTATTGAAGAACAGTTCTGGGCAACTGCCATGTGGCAAGTACTGGGGGCTTCTGGGGGCTGGGAGTGGAACAGGATAGCTGCCCTCCGGAGCTGCAACTTAGTAGAGGAGAAAGACTTGTAAGGGACAATGACTGCCCACGTGTCAAGGGCTGCATTCCAACAGAGACATAAGTTCCACAAGGGGGAAGGGAACCCAATCCACACTGAAGGAATCAGGGAGAATTTCCAGAGGAAATGTCAACCATGCCCTGAGGTTAGCAGAGCCAGGCAGATGGGGTAGGTAGGAGGGAATGGAGGAGAGGAAGTGCCAGCATGGGAATTAACTGTGCCAATGGCCCTGGGGTTGGTGCAAAGTTGGTGAATCCTCAGAGTGCAGGCTGTCTCTACGTTTATGCGTTTGTTTGATATTTACTGAACATCCGCTGAGCCCCAGGTCTTGTTCTTAGGGGTGGGTGCAACAGTGCACAACATGGATGTGACCCTGCCCTGGTGGGGCTTGCAACAGACTAAAAAACCATGTCCAGTAACTGTAAGCTGTGTTAAAATGCTGTGAAGGGAACACAGTGCTGGTGTCAAATGTGATGGGGTTCTGCAGTGAGATGAGTCTAAAAGCGGGGCTGGGGCTGCTCTGAGAATCCCTGTCATTCAGCTGTAGAGTTTTTTGGGCCCTCCCCAAGAACTGGAGTGATCCCGACGTGTCTTAAGCAGATTTTAAAAACATCGCCCTGTAGACAGAGGGGCAGAGTGAGCTGGAAGGGGCTCTCCTTTGACTGATGCACGCCGATTTCCCTTCTCCTGCACCTGGACCCCGGGCTGCTGCTGCTCTCTGGCCCAGCCCTGCTATCTCCCTCCCTCCTGCAGGACAGCCTCTCCCTGGGGCGCTCGGAGCAGCCGCACCCCATCTGCTCCTTCCAGGATGACTTCCAGGAGTTTGAGATGATCGATGACAATGAAGAGGAGGACGATGAGGATGAGGAAGAGGAGGAGGAGGAGGAGGAGGGAGATGAGGAAGGCCAGGAGGGAGGAGACCCTGGCTCAGAGGCACCTGCCCCTGGTCCCCTTATCCCCTCCCCTTCTCTGGAGGAGCCCCATAAGCACCGGCCAACCACCCTCCGTCTGACCACACTGGGGGCCCAGGTGAGTGCCCCGACCCACAGCTCCTTGGAGCTGAGCCTGGGTTCATAGCACCTGGGACTCTGCAGCCAGCCCTGCTCACCCCCTGGGAGCTGGAGGCCCTCCTCAGGACGGCCATCATGTATCTCCAACCCAGGACTCCCTGAACAACAACGGAGGCTTTGACCTGGTGCCTCCGGCCTCCTGGCAAGAGACAGCGCTGTGCTCACCCGCCCCGGAGGCCCTCAGAGGTGAGGGGTGGTGGGCCCGCGGGCCAAGGTGAAGGGGGGGGAGGGGAGGGAGGATGGGCTGGTTGCTGAAAGAGGCCTGGATGGTGCAGAGAGGGTGACCCCCACCTCCCTGCCCAGCAGAGCCCCCGGGCCCCCTCCCTCCCACGGACACAGGGCCCGGCGGGACGCAGTCGCCAGTGCGCCCGGGTTGCGACTGCGAAGGGAACCGGCCTGCGGAACCCCCGGCGCCAGGGGGGACTTCGCCCTCCTCAGATCCCGGCATCGAGGCTGACCTGAGAAGCCGCTCGAGCGGGGGCCACGGGGGACGTCGCAGCAGCCAGGAGCTGTCCTCGCCCGGCTCCGACTCAGAGGACGCGGGCGGCGCGCGCCTAGGGCGCATGATCTCGTCCATCTCGGAGACGGAGCTGGAGCTGAGCAGCGACGGCGGAAGCAGCAGCAGCGGCCGCTCCTCGCACCTCACCAACTCCATCGAGGAGGCCTCGTCGCCCGCCTCGGAGCCGGAGCCCCCGCGCGAACCCCCGCGCCGCCCCGCCTTCCTGCCCGTGGGTCCCGACGACACCAACAGCGAGTACGAGTCGGGGTCGGAGTCGGAGCCGGACCTCAGCGAGGACGCGGACTCGCCCTGGCTGCTCAGCAACCTGGTGAGCCGCATGATCTCCGAGGGCTCCTCGCCCATCCGCTGCCCCGGCCAGTGCCTGTCTCCGGCGCCGCGCCCACCCGGGGAGCCCGTGTCGCCGGCCGGCGGGGCTGCCCAGGACTCCCAGGACCCCGAGGCGGCCGCGGGGCCCGGCGACGTGGAGCTGGTGGACATGGAGACGCTGTGCGCGCCGCCGCCGCCTGCGCCCGCCGCGCCTCGACCCGGCCCCGCGCAGCCCGGGCCCTGCCTGTTCCTCAGCAACCCCACGCGTGACACCATCACGCCGCTGTGGGCCGCGCCCGGCCGCGCTGCCCGCCCGGGCCGAGCCTGCTCCGCCGCCTGCTCTGAGGAGGAGGACGAAGAGGACGACGAGGAAGAGGAGGATGCCGAGGACAGTGCGGGGCCCCCCGGGGGCAGGGGCACGGACCCCTCGGCGCCGCGGGACGCCTCGCTGGTGTATGACGCGGTCAAGTACACGCTGGTGGTGGACGAGCATACGCAGCTGGAGCTGGTGAGCCTGCGGCGCTGCGCCGGGCTGGGCCACGACAGCGAAGAGGACAGCAGCGGGGAGGCCAGCGAGGAGGAGGTGGGCGCAGCGCTGCTAGGCGGTGGTCAGGTCCCGGGGGACACCTCGCCGGACAGCCCTGACCTCACTTTCTCCAAGAAGTTCCTCAATGTCTTCGTCAACAGCACATCCCGGTCCTCCAGTGAGTGACAGGCAGGGAAAAGGGGGATGACCCAGAGGAACATGCGGAGTCCCTGGCCCCAGTCCCAGGCTCCCCCACAGTGCCCGGGGCCACCTGAGGGTCTGGCCATGGTCAGGGCTGGGCGCCCTCTCCCATCCAGGACATGGCATGAGGTGGCCTGCTCTGCCTCAGCCCCTTCCTGCTCCCAGGACACCCACACCGGCCTGCAGAGGGGACTCCACCTCTGCCCGAGGCCAGGCCTCTAAACATTCCTTCCCCTACTCTGCCTCTCTGTCTCCCTGTCTTCCCCACCTCCGTCCCATCTGGTCTCCCAGGCACCGAGTCCTTTGGCCTTTTCTCCTGTCTGGTCAACGGTGAGGAGCGAGAGCAGACCCACAGGGCTGTGTTCAGGTACAGCCTCCCTCCTTGCTGGCGGTGGCCCCAGCCTCAGTCCGTGCCATCCCAGGACGCCAATGGACACGACCCTCAATCCGCCCCCCTCCCCAGTGACCTCTCCCCCCCCCGCAGGTTCATCCCGCGGCATCCAGACGAACTGGAGCTGGACGTGGATGACCCCGTGTTGGTGGAGGCCGAGGAGGATGACTTCTGGTTCCGTGGCTTCAACATGCGTACGGGGGAGCGCGGTGTGTTCCCTGCCTTCTACGCCCATGCGGTTCCCGGCCCTGCCAAGGACCTGCTGGGTGAGGTCCCAACCCCGAGGGGTGGCGTGTCACCCCAGATCCTCCCCTAGGCCCCTGCCTGACCTGGGCCCTCTGTGCCCCCCTCCCCAGGGAGCAAGCGGAGTCCCTGCTGGGTGGAGCGCTTTGATGTGCAGTTCCTGGGCTCTGTGGAGGTGCCCTGCCACCAGGGCAACGGCATCCTGTGTGCGGCCATGCAGAAGGTCAGTGTGGAGGCTGGGCAAGTGCAAGCTGAGGGTTCGCATGGTGGCCCCACCAGCACTGCAGGCTGGCACAGGGCCTTGAGGCTCCAAGGCGTCTGATTTCCTCCAGGGAGGGTGTGGGGGATGCTGCAGGGGTAGCTCTGGATGGGTACCCCAGGCCCTGGTTCAGAGGCCTGAGCAGGTGAGTCTAGGGCAGAGCTCAGCAGCTGTCCCTCATTACTTCTGGGTCTCTGGGCCACAGATCTTCCAGTTGGCCCCGAGTGCCATCAGCCCTTCCTCTTCCTGTCTGGAATCAAGACCAGCCCTCACAGCCCCTTCCCTGGGAGCCCTCTACTCATCCACTCACTCAGTGGACGTTTGGTGCGCGCCTGCCCATGCACCAGTACTGAGACTGAGGCTGGGGGGCGGTAGGGAGCAGGGCAGAGCAGCCCTGCCTCTGAGAGCTCCCTGGAGCTTGTAGGGCCAGGCAGTGAAGAGGCCAGGGTGGGTGGGGTCTGTGTTCCTGGCTCCTGAGCCCAGAGCAGCACCCTGCCTGGAGGAGCAGAAGGAAGATGAAGCACGCTGACTGCTTCCCCTGAGCCTGAGGGGTGGCCAAGGCCACTCCCTTATGTCTTCCAGAATTGCATCTCAGGAGTCCTCAGCATGCATGTCCTCAAACATAAGCTAAAAGGAGCAGAGGCGTACGTAGTCCCACCAAGGGGAAAGAAAGATGCCCTTGTGGGCCCCTCAGGACCCTCTTCTCCCCCAACTTCTTAGATTGCCACTGCCCGGAAACTGACTGTCCACCTGCGCCCTCCTGCCTCCTGTGACCTCGAGATCTCTCTTCGGGGGGTCAAGCTGAGTCTGAGCGGAGGAGGGCCCGAGGTGGGGGCTTGGGGGACTGGGGACAGGGGACGGGGGGATAGGGTTAAGCCACGGAGTCAGACGGGGCCAGGCTGGCAGGGGTGTCAGGCAGGCGGGAGGCAGGGGTGGCCCCAGGCTTCCTCTAACACGGGGGCTTCTGCCCACCTCTGCTGTAGTTCCAGCGCTGCAGCCATTTCTTCCAGATGAAGAACATCTCCTTCTGCGGCTGCCACCCCCGAAACAGCTGGTAAGATTCCAACCATCCCCGAGTCCCCACAAACCCGCAACTCCCCGAGTCCCCCAACTGCCCCCGAGTTCCCCAACCACCCCCGGAGTCCCCACAAACCCTGAGGGCTGCCTAACCATCCCCCAAGTCCCCACAGACCCTGAGGGCCGCTCGTGCCCAACCCTGAGAGCTCCACCTGCACCCACTTGGCTCTCTGAGCTGAGTGTGCAGTGACGCCCGCTCTGAGCTGGACTCAGGAGGCGCAGGTCAGACAGGCTTGCATCTGGTCTGGGTGGAGAGAGGCACACGGGCGAAGGATGTGAGAAGCCTGTGTGGGTGTGGAGGATGCCCGAGTGGGCCCTGGGGAGCAGACCCCCAGAGGTGGGCAAGTCCTCCTGGGGCTCAGGATGGCCAGCCTGGAAAGACAGCAGGTGACAGGGGTAGGGAAGTGGATCTTCCTGGTGGGGTCCAGCTGAGCCAAGGGTGTGGGATGCACTGGTCGGGGGCTATGGGCTCTGGGGCCTGTGTGTAAGGGGAGTAGCTAGAAATGTCGGTGGAGACCTGGACCCTTTTGATTACGCCAAGAAGCTGTACTTAATTCTGCTGGTAATGAGGCCATAGAAGGCTCCTAATGGCAGGAGGTGACACACTCAGGTTTACATGCTGGCTCTGGCTGCTGTGCCGACTGCACTGACAGGTGCTGCCAGTAGGGGACCTGGTGGAGCCTGAGGTTATACAGGTGCTGTGTCCTGAGACCAAGTGTGCAGATGCAAGAGGCATTGAAGAGGTATTATAGGCAGGACCTAGGTTGACCGGCTGTAGAGGCTGACCTGAAGAGACCAGGGTGACGTCTCCCTGGGGATGGTTGTGCTGTAGCCCACACACCAAGAGGGGATGCGGGATGAATCACAAACACAGTGGGACTGAAGTGGCCGTTGGTCCCAGGGGTCTGGAGCTTAGGAGGGAGACCTGGAGGGAAGATACTAGGTCAGGGCAGGTAGATCACTGAGACAAGAGGGGACTAGCCAGGCAGGGTGCTGACACAGGAACAGCGGGCCAAGGGGGGCTGCCGGCTTCCCTCCAGGCATAGGCCCCTGCCCTCTGTGTCCCAGCACCCTAGAGGAAGGAGATCAGGGAGGAACCAGAAAGGCAGAGCCAGCCAGAGGCTGGAAAGGACTTGTGGGGAGTTGGAGGAAGCAGGCTCACAGGCAGGCAGGACGCAGCAGGGCACGGTGCTGCCAGGACTGAGGTGTGGGACAGACATCAGTGCGTCTTGGTGGCCTTATGGACTCTCGCTGTGGTCAAGAGTGAGGGTGCTGCCTGCTGGAAGATGTGGAGCCCTTTTGTGTCGTCCCCGCCAAGTGCAGAGATGGTCTGATGAAATCCACGAAGAGATACTGCTCAGTGGGGTGGAGAGGTGGCAGCGTGCAGGGACGCAGACCAGACAGCGGGGCCAGCTCTGGGGTGGAGAGGTGGGACGGCGTGCAGGGGCGCAGACCAGACAGCGGGGCCAGCTCTGGGGCCACTGGGACAGCGGACACTGCCAGGAGAGCAAGAATGACCCAAATTTCTCATCAGAAGGAAACTGGGTGAAGCTCAGGCCTCAGGCTGGACACAGCTCCAGCTAGAATTGCATGAGAGGAAGCTGGTCAGTCGAGTTTGGGGTTTGGGGTCAAGATGTGGTGTGGAGGTGGGAGGAGGCAGAGGAGCTGCTGCCCTGGCCCAAAACTTCCTAATATTTGTCACCCCAGAACCCCCGCCCCCGATCCCTCGCCATGAGGAGGCACGGAGGAAACTGTAAAGTGAACGGTGAACTCGTTTCGTCTTGGGGCTGGTGGTAGGTCAGGAGTACGTGCGGTGCGCTGTGTTGGGATCAGGCAGGCATTAGGATGTCTGATGTTGGGATCACAGACTGTAGCCTTTTCTCCCAGGGCTGCCCAGCCTGGCTGTGTGTCCTGGGCAAGCTCCCAAACCTCCGTGCCTAGCTCTCCTTCAGGGCCCTACCTCAGAGGGCTGTCATGAGGCTTCTGTGAGTTAATCGAAAGGGCTGAGGATGGTGCCTGAGTAATGCAGGAAGCCAGGTCTGCGGGTCAGTGCTTATTACCATGATGACTTGAATGTGGCATTTGAGGCCGGCCCTGTGCTCTGTCTGTGGACAGCGTGCACACACTGGCATTTGAGGCCGGCCCTGTGCTCTGTCTGTGGACAGCGTGCGCACACTGGCATTTGAGGCCGTCCCTGTGCTCTGTCTGTGGACAGCGTGCGCACACTGGCATTTGAGGCCGGCCCTGTGCTCTGTCTGTGGACGGCGTGCGCACACTGCCCTGGCAACCAGACCATCATGCGGCTTTCCCATCTGGTGGAATCACAAAGCCCCGAAGCCGTGGGGGAATGGACGGGTCGGCCAGTTTCAGGGGTGGGGGTGCGGGAGCGTCCTGCTGCAGAACTCTGACCGCCTCTCCCTCTGGACGATGATTTTTTATTTTTGCTAATGTCTGGGATGAGAAGACAGCACACATGGAGGAGCTGCGCAGTGACTCCATGAGTGAGGCCCTGCAAGGAGCTGCTTTACAGTGGGAGCGAGGGATAGAGCAGAAGAGGGTTTTACAGACCAGGGGTAACGTCCAGCCCCACCTCGGAGCTGGGCAAGGGGCTGTCAGTCTGCAGGGCCCACAGGAGGAGGCCTGAGATGGCAGGAGACATGGTCTCCAGCGGCTGGGCAGAGGCCTTGCTCTGTGGTCCTGGGGCAGGCCCTGAATAGGGCCACAGAGGGCGGCAGACATGGTCTCCAGCGGCTGGGCAGAGGCCTTGCTCTGTGGTCCTGGGGCAGGCCCTGAATAGGGCCACAGAGGGCGGCAGCGCCAGCTCAGAGAAGGGAGCTGCGTCCTCAGCGTGGGCCGGATGCCCCTGGTCACCACGGAGTTAACTCAGAGCATGAACTCTTGGTGGGTGCCCAGCCCTGTGCTTGAGTTAAAACCAAAAAAAGACAACTTCAGATCTTTAAATTGTGCGACCCCCACCCTCCTGTCCCCTACCCTCTCCCCAAGCCTTTTGTTCCTGCCTTTTCTCTACATCATTTTTGGGGTGGCTAAGGCTGGGCCAGGGCCCTGACATGCCCTCCACACTGACTTGCCCACAGCTATTTTGGCTTCATCACCAAACACCCCCTGCTGAGCCGCTTCGCCTGCCACGTCTTTGTCTCCCAGGAGTCCATGAGGCCGGTGGCGCAGAGCGTGGGGTGAGTGGGGCCCCAGGGTGTGGGTGGGGACACAGAACGGGTGCGGAGGTGAGCAGGTGGGGCAGGAGCCTGGCAGGGGAGGTCTGGGGAAGGAGAACCGGATGCGCTGTGTGGAGAGGGTGGTGGTGGGTGATGATTTGGGGTCCTGGGCGTGGGGTGAGGACAGGCACAGACACATGGCCCAGGCACTCTGGCAGGGGTAGAATTGCTGGGCCAGGAGAGCTGAGGGTCACACTTGGGGGTGACGTGGCCATGCCTAGGTGGGGGGTTGTAGATGGCTGCAGAGGGAGGAAGGAGGGATAGCTCAGAGGCACCGTGGAAGGCGGTTTGGGGGTTGAGGACCGGCCCTGAGCGGCTGGTGGAGGACCATCTTCCCCCAGCCGCGCCTTCCTGGAGTACTACCAGGAGCACCTGGCGTACGCCTGCCCCACGGAGGACATCTACCTGGAGTAGCCCGCCCACCGCTCTCTGGCCGTCTGCTCCAGGCACAGCTGGGGCTGAAGATGTCTCAAGAGGCCACCATGGCTTTGGCAAGGACTGGATTGGGGGGACATGGGACCTTACGCTTGTGGGGGTCTGCGGGCTGGGAACTCTCGTCCTCCGTCCCCAGAGCACAGCTGTGGGGACTGTGGGGGAGTGGGGCCCCCGTGCCCCCGCTTTTCCTCAGATCCGTTCTTTCTCTGTGTTGTCCTCCTCCATCCCTCCCCAGCCTCCCTTTTCTCTCTCCTGGTGTCTCTGCCCCTCTCTGTGCCTGCAAACCGTATCCTCTATTCTTCACTTTGGGGTCAGAACTTTGGGGGTGTGGAGGAGGCGTGGCTCGAGGGACGGGTAATGCCGGCTTCCAAGTGATGCCCTCCTGCCACTCCCCTGCGATTTATAAGGGAATTTTAATTTTTATAGTGAATCTCAAGGGATCGTCCCATCCTTGACCACAGGGACAAGAGGGGCCGCCTCGCCCCAGCCCCGCCCCACATGGAGCTCAGGGGGAAGCAGGGAAGGGGGCCCCCTCGCCCCAGCCTCGCCCCACATGGAGCTCAGGGGGAAGCAGGGAAGGGGGCCCCCTCGCCCCAGCCCCGCCCCACATGGAGCTCAGGGGGAAGCAGGGAAGGGTTCCCAAAAGAGCCCTGCGGAGGCTAGGAGTGGTTCTTGATGCTCACCTGAAGCCCCCAGACGCTGCTAGGAGGAGGGGGCCCCTCCTGGGCCCCCAGTACTCCTCCGCTTGCCGCTGCTAGCGCACCCCTGCAGTCCAGCGTGCATCCGCCCCACGCACGCCCCATGCTGTGTTCCTGGGCCCTGCCCAAGGCCTCAATAAACTCTCTGCTTGGTGTGACACTGGCTGTTTCTAGGGGGTGCCGAGACATGGGGCCAGGCTCCCAGGGGCTGCCCATGGTGTTGGGGGGTCGTGGGAATCTCACCCTTTTAGTTCTTTCCAAAATTGTGCTGGGGGTCCCTGCGGTGCTGCTCTGGGGCCTCATCTGAGGTGCCGTATCTAGAAGCACCCTTGGGAATTCTCCCCAAATACACTTGACTGGCCACAGAGGAAGCCGAGGCTGTGCAATGGGGTGTCCTTTCCATGTGCACAGACTGGGGGCCAGCACGGCTTAGGTCAGTGTGTCGTGGGGGCACAAACTCCTTGAAGAACAATCTGGCCGGGCGCCGTGGCTCACGCCTGTAATCCCAACATTTTGGGAGGTCGAGGCGGGCGGATCACCTGAGGTCAGGAGTTTGAGACCAGCTTGGCCAACATGGTGAAACCCCATCTCTACAAAAAAGACAAAAATTAGCCAGGTGTCCTGGTGCACACCTGTAATCCCAGCTGCTCAGGAGGCTAAGGCACGAGAAGCTCTTGAACCTGGGAGGCGGAGGTTTCAGTGAGCCGAGATCGCACCACTGCACTCCAGCCTGGGCAACAGAGGGAGACTCCGTCTCAGAAAAAGAAAAAGAAAAACAATCTACTTAGATCTTAAAGTTGATATTTTTAAAATTCTCCAGAGAAAGCCAGAAGAAAATAGGTGACTTTTTCACCATGTGCTTAGATGGTTGTAGATGCCCAGCGAGGTTCCCTCCCAGGCCCTCCTGGGTGAGCCCACCTCCCAGGCAGGGGTCAGCATGGCCTGAATCCCTCTGTCTGAGCACAGGATTCGTGCAACACCAGGAAGAGAACAATCGAAGGTTCCTTAGTGAGCTAAGGGAAGTATACACAAACTTACTACACAAACATTAAAAAGTGCTGTCTGTAAAAAACACGTCTCTTCAGAGCCAACAAGCAGAGAAATAGCTGCCCAGTGTTAGGAAGTGCATCGTGATCCAGAGGTTTAGCCCGTGTGCAGCGCACAGACCTGAGGCCCCCGAGAGATGGAGGACGCAGACCAGTGGCACGACAGAAACACAGAACGTTTATGAGAAAACCTTCCTACTAATTAAGATAAAGCTGTAAAGAGGCAGATAGCCCCACTGGGTGTATACGTTTGAAACTTGTACCCCCTGTGCTAGGGCATTCGGGGTGTGGCCCTCAGTCCCCTGTAGCTGCTGCCTGGAAACCGTTGCCACCCACCCACCTCCTCCCTCTGCTCTTCCTCTTCGGTGAGAATCCTCCAGGCCCTGCCCCCTGGCGCCCCCGTCTCCGCCCGTGCCCGGCCTGGCCCCGCCCCTGCCCAGCCTGGCCCCGCCCCTGCCCGGCCTGGCCCCGCCCCTGACCGGTCTGGTCCCGCCCCTGCCCGGCCTGGCCCCGCCCCTGCCCGGTCTGGTCCCGCCCCTGCCCGGCCTGGCCCCGCCCCCCAACGTGTCTCCAGTTCTCTTGTGGTTAAACTTTCCCTCCCGCCGGCCCTTAGGACGGTTGTTGGACATGCTCGTGAGTCCTTCACCTGTCTGCCTTCCACCTCTGCAGCTCCTTCTCCAATCTCACAGTCTTCTTGAGCTTGGCCGCCCTCCACGCCCCATCCCGGGCTTGGTCGGTTTTGGGGTCTCCCTCGCTGGCTTTATCCCTCCCACCGTTTCGAGGGTTTCCCTGTGCTCAGGGCCCTGGCGGCCGCCCCCTGTGCCGACCACTAGCCAGATCCAGCTGACCTCCAGGGGCACTTCTTCGGCTGATCACTGGGCCGGTGCTCCGAAGAATGAGCTGTGAGGGCCGCTGTGGCTGGCCGGAGGGTGCCACTCACAGTCACTTCAGACTCACAGAAGCCTTCCCCCCACCCCTGCATTCATCTATGTTCTGTTTGATGATTTTTCCCAGTCACCTGAGCTGTAGGCCTTGGTCACCCCAGACTCCTCCCTCCTGTCACCCTTATCCTCACCCCAGCACCTTTACGTCTGCCCTTGGCTCCATTTCCCCCTCCTCTGCCTGGACCAAACTACCCTGACTTTCCCGGATCTTCGTGCAACAAAAAGCCTGCTCCCGCCGCTGCCTCACTGCACCTGCAAATCCACTTGCACCCACACCCAGGCCAGGGTTGTTAAACAGAAGCCTCAGCAGATCCCTCTCCCTGGTCAGCTCCGAAGCAGGTCCCTGTTGAACCTCAGCATGACCTGCCCCCACCCCCTGCATCCCACTTCTGCTCTGGGAGCCTCTGAGTTCCTGGGTGCACCTGCTGCCCTTCCCTGTTTGTCACTGGGTGACCTCCCGTCCTTGCGGGCGCTCCCGGGCCCTGGCCTCTGGCTGTCTGAGGACTTGCTCCTGCTTGCTCTCCTGGTAGCGACTGCTGACTGTGAGCCCAGAGAGCAGGCTTGGCTGTTGACCTTAGGTCCTCCCAGAACCTGGCAGATCTCCTGGCTCACAGGCAGGAGGCGCTGCGTGATGCCTCCAACTTCCGCCAATCTAGCCCAAGGATGGCATCCTAAATAAAACGCATTCTACAGAAAAGTGTTTATTGCATTCTTCTTTGAAATAATGTAAGCATAAAAGTAATCTGAATATTGACCAATAGGGTTAATTGATTAAGGTATATTTACCTAATTGAAATATTGGGCAGATGTAAAAAAAAGTGTGCTTGCCAATGTTTGTAATTATACAGAAAATTTCTGTTATGCTATTAAGTGAAAGTAAATTCCCGGGCACAGTAGCTCTTGCTACTGTGTAATCTTAGCAGTTTGGGAGGCTGAGGCGGGCAGATCCCTTGAGGCCAGGAGTTCGAGATCAGCCTGAGCAACATAGCGAAACCCCTATCTCTACAAAAAAAATACAAAAATTATCCAGGTGTGGTGGCACACGCCTGTAGTCCCAGCTACTTGGGTGGGTGAGGTAGGAGGAAAACTTGAACCTAGGAGGTTGAGGCTGCAGTGAGCCATGATCATGCCACTGCACTCTGACTGAAAAGAGCAACACCCGGACACAACAACGAAAAGAAAAGAAAAGAGAGAGCAAGAGTGAAAGAAAGAAAAAGAAAGAAAGAAGGAAAGAGAGCGAGAGCGAAAGAAAGAAAGAGAGAGAAAGAAAGAAAGAAAAGAAAGAGAGAAAGAAAGAAAGAAAAAGAAAGAGAAAGAAAGAAAAAGAAAGAGAAAGAAAGAAAAAGAAAGAAAGAAAGAAAGAAAGAAGGAAAGAAAATAGGCAGGGTCATATGTAGCATTCTAGCAACTATGTGTTGAAAAATGCTGAAAGGAAACACAAAAATGTTAAAAGTCGTTCTTGCTGAAGTTGAGCCGAGGGTGTTTCTCTTCCTTTTTTTCCTGCAGCAAATATGTCTTTTTTTTTTCTTAAGTATTTGCTGCTTATTAGAGATCTCCAAGTGCAAATAGAAATATCCACAGAAAAACTAAAAATAAAAAAGTTAAGGTAAATTAATCAAACTCAAGTAAAAAAGTTATTTTGGCCACAATAAAAAGACCACCCCATAAAGTTATCATGAGGCTTAAATGAATCTGCCAGTCAGACAGGCCAAGGGCAGTGCTTGAGTAAGTTATTATTTTTATAAACACCATAAAAGTAAGATCTCTCTATTTTTAAAAACATTACTTTCCCTATTAAAGAGTAACACATGTCATTATAGACATTTTGGAGACTGCAGATGATAGAAGAAAGGCTAAAATCAACCGTATTTTTACAACCCAGAGATAACTGTTCCTAATATTTTGGTGTATTTTTTCCAGTCTCCCTTCCACATGAGAGTTGAAGGAAGAGGGAGGTTAGGGGAATCAAGAATAATTTAAGGCAAAAGATAAAAGCAAAATAGCAGAGGTTGTTGAAGGCATACCTTGGAGATTTTGCAGGTTTGGTTCTAGACCACCACAACGAAACTAAGATTGAAATAAAGTGAGTCACACAAATTTTCTGTTTTCCAGTGTATATAAAAGTTATGTTGGCTGGGAGTGGTGGCTCATGCCTGTAATCTCAGCACTCTGGGAGGCCAATGAAAGCGGATCGCTTGAGCCCAGGAGTTTAGGGTTAGCAAAACTCCGTATCAAAACAAAAATAAAAAAGGACTGGGCTTGGTGACTCACGCCTGTAATCCCAGCACTTCGAGAGACCCAGGCGGGTGGATCACAAGGTCAGGAGATTGAGACCACCCTGGCCACCATGACGAAGCTTCATCTCTACTAAAAATATAAAAAATTAGCCAGGGGTGGTGGCGGCGCCTGTAGTCCCAGCTACTCTGGAGGCTGAGGCAGGAGAATTGCTTGAACCTAGGAGGCAGAGGCTGCAGCAAGCCAAGACCATGCCACTGCACTCCAGCCTGGGTGTCAGAGCGAGACTCCGTGTCAAAGAAAAAAAGAAAATACCTCATTGCTTAAAAAAATGCCAAAAAGGCCGGGCGCGGTGGCTCAAGCCTGTAATCCCAGCACTTTGGGAGGCCGAGACGGGCGGATCACGAGGTCAGGAGATCGAGACCACCCTGGCTAATATGGTGAAACCCCGTCTCTACTAAAAATACAAAAAACTAGCCGGGCGAGGTGGCGGGCGCCTGTAGTCCCAGCTACTCGGGAGGCTGAGGCAGGAGAATGGCGTGAACCCGGGAGGCGGAGCTTGCAGTGAGCTGAGATCCGGCCACTGCACTCCAGCCTGGGCGACAAAGCGAGACTCCGTCTCAAAAAAAAAAAAAAAAAAAATGCCAATGATCATCTCAGCCTTCAGTGAGTCATAATCTTTTTGCTGGTAGAAGGTATTGCCTCAACTCTGACGGCTGTTGACTGATTGGGGTTGTGGTTGCTGAAGGTTGGAGCAGCTGTGGCAATTTCTTAAGACAATGAAGTTTGCCACACTGACTCTTTCACGAAAGATTTCTCTACAACATGTGACGCCATTTGATAGCATTTTATTCACAGTAGAACTTCTCTCAAAATTGAAGTCAATCCTCTCAAACCCTGCTGCTGCTTTACCAACTAAGTTTATGGAATATTCTTTTTTCTTCTTTTTTAAGAGACAGGGTCTCGCTCTGTTGCTTAGGCTGGAGTGCGGTGGTACAGTAATGGCTCACTGCAGCCTGGATATCCTGGGTTCAAGTGATCCTCCCACCTTAGCTTCCCGGGTAGCTAGGACCTAAAGCAAGTGCCGCCACGCCTAGCTAACGTTTTTTTTTTTTTTTTTAAACAGATGGGGTCTCACTATGTTGTCCAGGCAGGTCTCAAATTCCTGGTCTCAAGCAATCCTCCCACTTCAGCCTCCCAAAGTGTTGGGATTACAGGCCTGAGCTACTGCACTCAGCCCTGTGTAATATTCTAATCCTTTGTTGTCATTTCAACAATGTCCATAGCATCTTCACCAAGAGTAGATTCTATCTCAAGAAACCACTTTCAGCCAGGCACGGTGGCTCACGCCTGTAATCCCTGTAATTTGGGAGGCCGAGGCAGGAGAATCACTTGAGCCCAGGAGTTCAAGACCAGCCTGTACAACATGGTGAGACCCCCGTCTCTACCAGAATAAATAAATAAACAAGAAAAAAAAACTTTCTTTGTCCATAAGAATCAATTTTTCATCGGTTCAAGTTTTCTCCTGAGATGGCAGCAATTCAGTCACATCTTCAGGTTCCACGCTGAACTCTAATTATCTTGCTATGATTATATTTTCAACACATCTGCCGTTACTTCCTCCACTTGGACTTGTCACCTCAAAGTCATCCATCAGGGTTAGAATCAACTTATTTCAAGCCCTGTTAATGATGATATTTTGACCTCTTCCTGTGAATCATGAATATTATGAATATTCTTTTTTTTTTTTTTTTTTTTGAGACGGAGTCTCGCTCTGTCGCCCAGGCTGGAGTGCAGTGACGTGATCTCAGCTCACTGCAAGCTCCGCCTCCCGGGTTCACGCCATTCTTCTGCCTCAGCCTCCCGAGTAGCTGGGACTACAGGCGCCCACCACCACGCCCGGCTAATTTTTTGTAATTTTAGTAGAGATGGGGTTTCACCATGTTAGCCAGAGTGGTCTCCATCTCCTGACCTAGTGATCTGCCTGCCTCAGCCCCACAAAGTGCTGGGATTACAGATGTGAGCCACTGCGTCCAGCCATCATGAATATTCTTAATGGTGTCTAGAATGGTGAGTGCCTTCCAGAAGGTTTTCAGTGGACTTTGCACAGACCCATTAGAGGAATCACCATCACAGCTATGGCTTTATGAAATGTAATTTTTTTTTTTTTTTTTTTTTTTTGAGACAGAGTCTCACTCTCTTGCCCAGGCTGGAGTGCAGCGACGCAATCTTGGCTCACTGCAACCTCCTCCTACCAGGTTCAAGTGATTCTCCTGCCTCAGCCTCCCAAATAGCTGGGATTACAGGTGCTTACCACTACGCCTGGCTAATTTCTGTGTTTTTAGTAAGACCGTGTTTTGCCATGTTGGCCAGGCTGATCTCTAACTCCTGACCTCAGGTGATCTGCCCACCCCAGCCTCCCAAAGTGCTGGGATTACAGGCATGTGCCACCACGCCCAGCCTGAAATGGTTTTTTTGTTTTTTGTTTTTTGAGACGGAGTTTTGTTCTTGTTGCCCAGACTAGAGGGCAATGTGGCACGGTCTCAGCTCACTGCAATCTCTCTGCCTCCCGGGTTCAAGCGATTCTCCTGCCTCAGCCTCCCAAGTAGCTGGGATTACAGGTGCACACCACCCTGCCTGGCTAAATTTTTTTGTGTTTTTAGTAGAGACAGGGTTTCACCATGTTGGTCAGGCTAGTCTCGAACTCCGGACCTCAGGCGATCCACCCACCTTGGCCTCCCAAAGTGCTGGGATTACAGGTGTGAGCCACAGCGCCTGGTCATGAAATATATTTCTTAAATGATATGACTTGAAAGTAGAAATGACTCCTCGATCCATGGGCTGCAGAATGGATGTTGTGTTAGCAGCATGAAAACAACATCGATCTCCGTGTACATCTCCATCAAAGCCCTTGGGTGACAGGGACATTGTCAATGAGCAGCAATATTTTGAAAGGAATATTTTTTTTCCGAGCAGTAGGTCTCAACAGTGTGCTTAAAGTATTCATTAAATCAGGCCATAAACAGATGTACTGTCTTCTAGGCTTTGCTGTTCCATTTATAGTGCACAGGCAGAGTGGATTTAGTATCTTTCTTTTCTTTTCTTTTCTTTTTTATTTTGAGACAGAGTTTCGCTCTCGTTGCCCAGGCTGGAGTGCAGTGGCGTGATTTCAGCTTACCACAACCTCCACCTCCCGGGTTCAAGCGATCCTCCCTGCTCAGCCTCCCGAGTAGCTGGGATTACAGGTACACACCACCATGCCTGGCTAATTTTGTATTTTTAGTAAAGATGGGGTTTCTCCATGTTGGCCAGGCTCGTCTCGAGCTCCTGACCTCAGGCGATCTGCCTGCCTCAGCCTCCCAAAGTGCTGGGATTACAGGTGTGAGCCACCGTGCCCAGCCTAGCATCTTTCTTAAGGGCCCTGGGATTTTCCAAACGGTAAATGAGCATTCAGCTTAAAGCCACCAGCTGCATTAGCCCCTAACAAGAGAGTCAGCCTGTCCTTTGAAGCTTTAAAATCAGGCATTGACTTCTCTCTAGCTCTGAAAGTCATAGATGGTGCCGGGCGCAGTGGCGCATGCCTGTAATCCCAGCTACTCGGTTGGGAGGTTGAGACAGGAGAATCGCTTGAACCCAGGAGCGGAGGTTGTGGTGAGCCAAGATTGTGCCACTGCACTCCAGCCTGGGCCGACAGAGCGAAACTCCGTCTCCAAAAAAAAAATTGTGTACATTGAAAATCTATTGTTTACTGTAGCCGCCCTCATCACTTACCTCAGCTAGATCTTCTGGAGAACTTGCTGCAGCTTCTCCATCAGCACCTGCTGCCTCACCCTGTACTTTCACATTGTGGAGACGGCTTCTTTCCTCAAATCATATGAACCGACCTGTGCTACCTTCCAGCTTTTCTTCTGCAGCCTCGTCGTCTCTCCCAGCTCTCACAGAATCAGAGAGAAGCAGAGCCTCGCTCTGGAGTAGACTTTGGGTTAAGGAAAGGTCTTCGCTGGTTTGATCTTCTATGCAGACCACTTAAATTTTCTCCATATCACCAATAAGGCTGCCGCACTTTCTTTCTTTGTTCTTTTTTGTTTGTTTGTTTTTGAGACTGAGTCTTGCTCTGTCGCCCAGGCTGGAGTGCAGTGGCGCAATCTCAGCTCACTGCAACGTCCGCCTCCAGGGTTCAAGTGATTCTCCTATCTTAGCCTCCTGAGTAGCTGGGATTACAGGCACCGCTGGGCCCATTTTTTGTATTCTAGTAGAGACCGGATTTCACCATGTGCTGCATCCGCAAGGAAGGCTCTTGTCCTTCACACAAAGGAGCCAAGGAGGCTGGAGGGGGCATAAATAAATGCACTCCCCCCTTCATTACTGCTGACCCCCCCTGCACCAGGCTCAGGGTTACAAAGGGGAGGGGACACATCAGCCAGCTGAGAGGCAGTGTCCAGGGTGCAGCAGGGCATGAGGTTAGAGTTGAATCAACGCCTGGGGCCAAAATACATAATTTGCATGAATGTGGAGAACAATGTGGCGTGTGCCCGCCCCCCAAGCCCCAGACTGATAGCATTGGCTACCTGGGACTGAGATGAGTGGGCATTACTTGAGTTTCTCTAATGAGTACGCATTATTTTTGTAATTAAAAATATTCAGAGGTGCTGGGCACAGTGGCTTACACCTGTAATCCCAGCACTTTGAGAGGCCAAGGTGGGCAGATCACCTAAAGTTGGGAGTTCGAGACCAGCCTGACCAACATGGAGAAACCCCGTCTCTACTAAAAAATACAAAATTAGCCCGGCATGGTGGTGCATGCCTGTAACCCCAGCTACTTGGGAGGCTGAGGCAGGAGAATCGCTTGAACCGGGGATGTGGAGGTTGCAGCGAGCTGAGATTGCGCCATTGCACTCCAGCCTGGGCGACAGACAGAGCAAGACTCCGTCCCAAAAAAGAAAAAAAAAAAAAATTCCGAGGTGAATTTAAACATTGTTCCATTGAAACGTTCCCTGGGCTCCCCCTTCTGGCCACTTGAGGGACAGACAAGCACACGGGCAAGGAGGGGCCCCAGGGAGGGGAGGGGAGAAGAGTTTCCCCGCAGGAGCCTCCTCTTACCCTGTCACTCATGCGATCACTTGGGCTCCGGATATCCCCTCTTCCTTCCTAACGCACCTGAGGGGAAACCACAGAATCAACTTGTTTGTTTGTTCTGCCCATTTCAAAACACACTTAGCCCCTTCGAGAGGACACGGAGCTCCCTGAGGAAGCTGCTCTGTGGGAATGGATGGCTGCCAGCCTGGTGAATGGATTCTCTTAGGCTCACAGGAAGGGGCTGTTCTGTGGCTGTGAAGAAAGGCAAGCGCAGGGAATTGTGGCATTTGGGGCCACAGTAACAGTGTGCATGTCAGTGCAAATATGCACGTATATGCATGCTTGTGTGCACATGTGTGAGTCCTTGTGTGTTCACGTGCATACATCTCTGGGGGGCATGCATCCCCGGATGCATGTGTATGCATGTGCCTGCGTGCACATGAATGTGAGTGTGCATGTGTGCGTATTTCTGTATGCATACACGTGCACATACGCATACGTGCACATGCCTGTGTGAGGAGGGTGCAACCGGCTAAAACAGCTAACTGATGAAAAACAAGCATTTCTGAACACAAACAAATCAGAGCAAAACCAAAAGCCGAATGGGGGATGGGAACATCTGCTTCTCTTTCCAACCTTGGGTGCAGAGTGCATTTGAACACCCTCCTCAGAGCTCAATGGGAGGCATTCCTGACTGGCTCATTTATCCTTCCACCCCCACCTCTTGGCTATGTTCTTGTAAGACCAGGTACCCTTCCTTTGTAGCATTTATCATGGTTAGATTGTTACTGAAATAGAAAATACGCAATGACGTCATAAAGTATGCACATCTTACGTGTGTGGGCTGATTGCTTTATATATATGCATGCATCATGTTATGACCCCTTAAGATTTGGAACATTTGTAGCACCCACAGGTTCTCTGGTGTCCCTGGTCAGGCAGTTCCACACACCCCACCCTACCAGAGGCAGTGACTTCTATCACACTGAAATCTCAGGTGCATCTGACATCCCGGGATTAAGTTCATCTTCTTTGCTAGACTGTAAGTCTAGTGAGTGCAGGGTGGGTCTCCTCTGACAACTCCATATCCAGCACTGCACGGTGCTGATGCATAAACACGGGTGGGATTAACTCAGTTATGCACACTACCCAAGTGAGAGGAAGTGGAGCAGCAGAGCTGGAGGAGGTGCCTGAAGACTGTGCTTGGGTGTTAGTATTCATCTAGTTCTTGCTAGAGGGTTTGGTCTTCCCATGTGATACTGGAATCATGCCTCCAGTTCAGTTCCTCTCTGCCCTCCCCTGGAACCACAGCACCGTTTGAAATGCTTGTTCCTCGGTGCTGTAAAGAAACAGCATTTGAACATTAATTTTCTCAGAAGGCCATTTTTATACTTTCTGCAGAAAGGGCACACTCGCCAGCAGTTCTGCCACGAGAGTACACCGAACAAAGGAGCAGGGTCATTTATAACCTGACGTGTCCCCCCTACTGCTGTGTCCGGTTTCCATTGGTTGGAACGGGACCTCACGTTCTGTATTTGTCCCGATTGGCTAGCAACTTAGAGCTTTTTTTTTTTTTTTTTTGAGACTGAGTCTCACGCTGTTGCCCAGGCTGGAGTGCAGTGGCGCGATCTCAGCTCAATGCAAGCTCCGCCTCCCGGGTTCCCGCCATTCTCCTGCCTCAGCCTCCTGAGTAGCTGGGACTACAGGCGCCCGCCACCGCGCCCGGCTAATTTTTTTGTATTTTTAGTAGAGACGGGGTTTCACTGTGGTCTCGATCTCCTGACCTTGTGATCCGCCCGCCTCGGCCTCCCAAAGTGCTGGGATTACAGGCTTGAGCCACCGCGCCCGGCCATCTTAGAGCTTTTTAAAAGAGGCAAAGAGAACAAAGGAAGGAGGAAGTAACTTGTGGAATGCTGATAAAGGTAAAAACACCTTCAAATAAGGAAGAGGAACAGGCTATGGCCTAATGCTTGCTTGGACCAGTATAAGCCTCCAGGGTAAATAATTAGGCTACATTGTGGGAGCTAAGAACACAAAGTACATTGATTTCTTTATTACAGCAGTTATTTAAGAATGTTAGTACAGGTCTTTGAATAAATTTTGCTTTTAAGAGAAGTTACTATTTACTCCTAGACGGGGAGGAAAGTCTGAAGAGGAACCTCTACTTTACTTTTTACGTAGCCACCTGGGGCCAACACCACCAGACAAGTGCATGAGGGCCCTCTGTGTGCCAGCTTCAGGGGCTGCTGGGCACCCCAAGGAAACCACCACCTTATGGGGGTGATTCCAAACACAGCAGGATTTGGGGTGTGGTCAGTGCAGCCCTCAAACCAGATGAAAAGGGTTGAAACAGTTGCACGGTGGGTCCTCAGCACACTGTCTGACACCACAGGCTCACACGGGCACACGTGCCCGCCACACAAACCATTCAGAGGCCACACTCCAGCAAGGCTTTTGGCTGCAAATAACAGAACCCTCACTAGCAGTGGCTTCAACAGGCAGGGCTTATTTTCTCCTAGCATTAGAGCTTGGAGCTCTCCAGGTAGACAGCTGGAGACACCAGGTTAGCAGCTGCCCAGCATCCAGTCGAGGCCTGTGACTTGCTGCACAAGCTCCTCACCCCCAGGGCTGCCCCAGTCATTCGCTACCAAGACTCCTGTCACAGGCTGCTCCTGAACCAATCACTGGATTGACTGGCTCAGGCTGGTCACCGCCCTCCTTGAAGAGAAAGAGGCTGCAACTCCCAGATCAAGGGACCTTTGCCCAGCACTGAAAATGGGAGCCCATAAGGAAGGAGGTGGCTGTCTGGTGGCAATGAACAGCGTTTGCCATGGGGAGGTGTCTGAACACCCAGAGGGCATGCTCCTCTCACTTCGCCAACACTGAGGGAGCACACCTGGTGTGTGACTGGCCACCTGGGCATGCATGTGAGCCTGGCATCCGTGTGCCATACTGCACAGACACGGGCAGGTGCTCAGACGGTCCCTCCCTGCAGAGGAGGCCAACAATGGAGGCAGGGCATTGCTGTTGGAAGGAACAGCCAGGCCACCCTGCTAAGACTGAGGGGAAGGGGGCGTGGGTGGAGGTCTCAAGGGCAAATTAGGTCACTATAGGGGGTTTGGATTTTCTTCCGAGAAGCCTGTGGATTTTTGAGCAGGAATAGATGCTCAAGCCTGGCCTGTTTTACTTGTTTATTTACAGACAGGGTCTCACTCTGTCCCCAAGGCTGGAGTGCAGTGGTACAATTATAGCTCACTACAGCCTCGACCTACTGGGCTCAAGTGATCCTCCCACCTCAGCCTCCCAAATTGCTAGGACAAATGCCACCACGCCTGGCTAATTAAAACAAATATTGTTGGCCAGGCGTGGTGGCTCATGCCTGTAATCCCAGCGCTTTGGGAGGCTGAGGCGGGTGGATCACCTGAGGTCAGGAGTTTTAGACCAGCCTGGCCAACATGGTGAAATCTCGTCTCTACTAAATAATAAAAAAAAAATTAGCTGGGCATGGCGGCACGCACCTGTAGTTCCAGCTACTAGGGAGGCTGAGGCAGGAGAATCACTGGAATCTGGGAGGCAGAGGTTGCAGTGAGTGGAGATCGCACCACTGCACTCCAGCCTGGGCGATAGAGCAAGACTCCATCTCAAAAAACAAAAACAAATATTGCTTTAGAGCTGGGGGTCTCACTATGTTGCCCAAGCTGGTCTGAATTCCTGGCCTCAGGCGATCCTCTCACCTTAGCCTCCCAAAGCACTGGGATTACAGGAGTGAACCACCGTGCCCAGCCTAACAGATATTTTTTTTTTGAGACAGAGTTTTTCTCTTGTTGCCCAGGCTGGAGTGCAATGGTGTGATCTCAGCTCACCGCAACCACCGCCTCCCAGGTTCAAGTGATTCTCCTGCCTCAGCCTCCTGAGTAGCTGAGATTACAGGGCTGCACCACCACACCTGGCTAATTTTATATTTTTAGTACAGATGTGGTTTCTCCATGTGGGTCAGGCTGGTCTTGAACTCCCGACCTCAGGTGACCTGAAAGGACAAATAAAAGGACACAAAAACACAAAGACATACCCACCCTCCTTGCTCCCTATTGCTACACCCTTTGTTCTGCTTTCTTATCTCTGCATGTACCAGAGGTTTTGAATTTTTGAAAGTTCTGTAAGTACCTGTTTTTCTTCCTGGGGCTAGGTCACAAGACATGCTTAAGTAAGATAAACTCATGCTGCCATAAACCAGTTGTGCAACCTGACGCAATATAATTAACTGCCTTTGTGCAGAAACTGCTCTTCCATCTCAAGGGTTGAACTGAGATACCAGAAATGGCGGGAACCAATCATAGTTAGCCAAATCGCCTTGTTCAAACACCAGCCAATCATACATCTGATCTGTATAATGATTCTATGACCACTCTTCTGAGACTATATAACATTGTTTAATGCTCTGTGGGGGAACTCTCTCTCTCGACCCTCTCATTTCGAGAGTGAGTGAGAGTTCCAGGTTCGAACCTGTAATAAAGATCCTTGCTGCTTAGCTTCAACTCTGGACTCTGGTGGTCTTCTTCGGGGAATAAACGGACTGGGCCTAACAGACCCACCCCTCCTCGGCCTCCCAAAGTGCTGGGATTGCAGGCTTGAGCCACTGTGCCCAGCCGACAGATGTTTTTAAGAGATCACTTTGTCTGCTGGGTGGAGAATCTTTCTAGTGGGTCAAAAGGTGAAGGCAGGAGACAGAAGTGTGGGCACAGGTAAAATACAGAGGCCTGGGAGGGTGGAGGGGCCCCAGGAGGGCTGTCTCAGGGGCTACTGCTGTGCCTTCCTAGGAGCCCCTTATCCCCACCTGGAATGTGCAACTCATCACCTGGCTTCAGACAGGTTTCTGATAAGAACCAAGGAGGTCCAGTGCCTGTGCCTCTAAGAATGCTGCTTCTTGGGGAAAATCCTGTCTCTCAGGCACTTTGCATCTTCTGAGTCTTCTGGCCACTGAGCCCTCACACCCTCCCGCCCCGTTCCTGGCACTTAAAAGACATGTGGCGCTGCTCCTGTGAACGGATGTGCCCACGTCCTCACGGCTGATGTGTGCCTGCGTACACTGACCCATGCAGATCACCAAGGTGCCAGGGCAGCTTCCAGAGCCAAGACACCAGGATTCAAATCCCAGCCCAACCTCTTTCTGGCTGGGTGGTCTTGGACAAGTCCTGAATCTCTCTGCACCTCAGTTTCCTCATTTGTATCACAGGGGACCGGCACTGGCACATAGCATTGCCACAGGATTGGACGAACCGTCACACCTGCAAGTCTCAACTGGTGTTATTACGTTATCAGGTACAAACTCCCTCCAGACACCTGTGCCTCCCCCACAGGCTCACAGTGATGAGCCCTCACATGGCCAGGCAGGCCGAGGGGCCCTCAGGCATGGGGATCTGGGCAATGGCAGCAGGCTGGGTGCGGGGTACAGCCAGGACGGCAGCAGATCTGCAGGGCGGGGTCCTCGCCCCGGGCCATCTGGCTGGGGCCGAAGGTCACAGCCGCATCTAACTGGGCCTTGAGCAGCTGAAGCTGTTTCAGGGCTTGTAGCACCTCTGGGGTGGCCCCGGCCACACCCCCCAGCAGGTTGTAGTTCTCACCAGGGTCCTCGGAAAGGTCGTAGAGCAGCGGGGGCTCATGAGCAGTCAGAGAGCTGGAGGCGTGGCAGGCAGGGTCTGCAGTGGTGTCGCTGTGGGCAGAGCCTGGGGAGGGGGCCAATTCTGTGCATGGGGCAAGAGCAAAAGGAGGGGCCAGGGATCTGGGGCTCCGGGGAGGGGTCAGCAGGTCAGGTGGAGGGATTCACGGGGAGGGTTTACCCTGGGTGAAGAAGTGAGCCTTGTACTTTCCACTCCGCACAGCAAAAACCCCACGGACCTCGTCTGGGTCGGACGGGTAGAAGAAGAGAGACTGCCGAGGGCTCTGGGGGCAGAGTCAGGGGTCACGGGGAGGGACAGGCCCCGAGCACTGCACATACCCGGGGCTGCCAGCCCTGGTGTGAGGCCCTGGACGTGCACTGCTTCTAGCCCACCCCAGGAACCTGAGAGGTGGCGCCACTTGGATGCCGCTAAATGCAGGAGGCCCTGAGGCACAGACTTTCAGGCACTGCCCACACTCACCCCAGGGGAGGGGCCAGGACAGGGGCCAAGGAGCTGGGATCAGGGGTCACCAGCCCTACCTTGCCTGTGCCCAGCAGCAGGGGGCTGAGGTCAAAGCCATCCAAGGTGACATTGGGCAGTGGGGCCCCAGCCAGGGCTGCCAGGGTGGGCAGCAGGTCCAGGGAGCTGGCCAGCTCATGGGTCACTCCTGGGGGCAAGAGGCTGTGCAGTCACTCAGTTCGCCACCAGGGTTGGGGTGGTGGGGCCAGAGTTCCCAAGGAGAGGGCCTGCGGACTGACCAGGAGCGATGTGACCTGGCCAGAAGGCCAAGGCAGGCTCTCGGACACCGCCCTCGTAGGTGGTTCCCTTTCCACACCGCAGGAGGCCAGAGCAGCCGCCTCGGGACATACGCATGGTCTCAGGTCTGGGACACAGGAGGAGCTCATAAGCCATGGAGCCACGGCCTCTGAGCCACCGAGGGTGACCAGTGGCCCCACACCTCTAAGTCACAAGGCTTGCCTGGAGGTGCCCAGCATGAGCCTGGCATCTTCCAGGCCTACCATGACCAGTTCTCTGTGCACTTGTGTCTCCTAATTACACCTTGGGTCCCTGCAACGTGGCCAGCATCTCCTGACACCCCCTCACCCACTATGTTCTTGGCCAGCAGCTGAACTGCAAGGCCCCCAGGGCCCTGGTCTGTGACAGGGCGGGAGCACCCTGCTGCCCTGCTAGCATACCCATTGTCTGCAGTGAAGATGACCAGCGTCTCTTCAAGCAGCCCCAGGTCCCTTATGGCTGTCATCAGGGTCCCCACGGCTGCATCCAGCTCCATCAGGGAGTCCCCAAATGGCCCGCGGCCTGAACGCTCTGCAAAGTTCTGCCCACTGAACTGAGGGTAGTGGGTGTGCTGGGGGCAAAGACTGGAGTTAGCACTGGGTAGGGGTCACGGGTAGCCAGGGGTGGGGCCAAGATCACTTACGTGAGAGGCGTAGTACAGGAAGAAGGGGCGATCCTGGCGCTGGGCGTCGGCCATGAGGTCACGGGCGAAAGCCACATAGCGCGCCTCTAATCTGGGCAGCCAGGGGGGCTGCGCCTCCACGGACAGGTTGGCCAACAGTGGGATGGGGACCAGGCCCTGGTCACAGCCACCGTCGCAGGGTGTGGCCGGTGGGAAGCAGGTCAGGTTCTGGCAGGGGCCCTGTGGCGGGCAGCTCCAGTGAGGGCTGGGGTGGCAGACAGGGCTGCAGGAACATCAAGGGCTGGGGGACTCTGGGAGGTGGGAGGGTGGCTGAGGGCCCCGGTGGCTCCTACCTGGTCATGGGAGTATGGGATGCCTAGAAATCGATGGAAGCCCTGATGGGGGGGCAGGAAGGCCCCCTCAGACCCCACCCCAAGGTGCCACTTGCCGGCCATTCCTGTGAGGTAGCCTCGGGCAGCCAGGACCTCGGCCAGGGTCACCTCCTCCAGGGGCAGGCCCCCCCGGGAGCTGGGCACCAGGACGCCAGGGTACATGCCCATCCGAACTGGGAGCCGGCCGGTCAGGAGGGCGGCCCTGCAGGACAAGTCACAGAGTCCGTGAGGCAGGCAGAAATGTGGCCTTCCCTGGAGAAAGAGACACGTTTTTCCCGCCCTCCTGCAATCCATTGGGAGGAAAGCAATGGAGGGGAAGAGGCGCCGCCGCCTCCTTACCGAGAGGGTGTGCACAGAGACGCAGGCACGTAGAAGTCTGTGAGCCGCAGCCCCCCTGCTGCCAGCTGGTCCAGGTTGGGGGTGGTAGAGCTGGGGTGCCCATAGCAGCCCAGGTCCCCATAGCCGAGGTCGTCAGCAAAGATCAGCACGATATTGGGCGGGCGGGCAACGGCCAGGCCAGCAGCCAGGGCCAGGAGGAGGGACCGCGGTGCCCCCATGAACACGGGATCGAGGGGTCTGTCCCAAGAGGGAGGGACACTTGGCTCCAGCAGGCTCTTTCCGAGACCACAGCCCCAGGCGCCGCCCTCCCCTGAGACCCCAGACCCAAATGTTCCCCGACCCTGACGGCCGCCTCCTGAAGCTCCAGAGGACCGGGGCCCGACAGGGCCGGGAGACCGTGGGCTGGGACGGAACTCCTCCAGGACCAGGGCGCCTTCAGATTCTCGAGCGGAGATCTGATCCTCTTCGCCTCGCGGTCCGGGCTCAGGGTCGGGGGCATAAGTCACTTGACGCTGACCGGCGGAGTCGGGGCCGGGGGATGGCGCTGGGCGGAGCCCAGGAGGATTCGATCCGGGGCTGCGGGCTCTTCCGCCTCGGCCCCGCCCGTGACCTGTGACCCTCGCGAGGCGGGGCCAGGGGCGGGCTAGGGGCGGGGCCCGGGGCCCGGGCAGGGGCGGGGCCCGGGGCCCGGGCAGGGGCGGGGCCAGGGGCCCGGGCAGGGGCGGGGCCAGGGGCCCGGGCAGGGGCGGGGCCAGGGGCCCGGGCAGGGGCGGGGCCCGGGGCCCGGGCAGGGGCGGGGCCAGGGGCGGGCCGGGGGGAGCGGCGTTGCTGCGCGTGCTCGCTCCGAGACCGCAGTTTGCACCCTGGGGCTGTTGACTGCGGTGGTGAACCGGGCTCTGGGAGCTTCTGCGCTGTCGGATCCGGTTGAGGCGTCCTGGGCTGCGCGCGGGCCTCGGCGCTGCTTAGTGTCCGGGGCCCTTTCAGTCTGGAGCTTCTGCAGAGGAGGAGCGGCTCGTGCGCCCCCAGACCTCCGGATACTGGGAGACTCGGGCCCTCCTTTAAGAGACCTGAGCACGGAGCGTTATGGGCGCCTGGTGAATGAGCAAATCGCAGGGGAAACCGTGCAGCCCCATGGACTGCGGGCTTTTTCTTCACGACTAGCAAAAGCTTTGACACCCTTTCTCCTGCGTACGTGTGTCTGTGTGCGTGTGAGCTGTGGTGTGGGTGCGGGGGACTGTATGTGTGGGGTGTGTGTGTGTAGTGTTTGAGGTGGTGTGGGGGTGTGTGTGTGTGCTGTTTGAGGGGTGTGTGTTTGAGCTGTGTGTGGTATTTGAGGTCTGTGTGTGTGGTGTTTCAGGTGTGTGTGCATGTGTGTGTGGTTGAGGTGGTGTGTGGTGTTTGAGGTGTGTGTGGGGAGTGTGTGTGTTGAGTTATGTATGTGTGGTGTTTCAGGCGTGTGTGCGTGTGTGTGTGATTGAGGTGGTGTGTGCAGTGTTTGAGAGGTGTGTGTGTGTGGTTGAGGTGTGTGGTGTTTAAGGTGTGTGTGTTTGAGGTGTATGTGGTGTTTGAGGGATATGTGTGTGCATGTGGTTGAGGTGTGCGTGTGATGTTTGAGGTTTGTGTGTGGTGTTTGAGGTGTGTGTGATTGAGGTGTGTGTGGTGTTTGAGGGGTGTGTGGTGTTTGAGGTGTGTGTGGGCTGTGTGTGTGTGGGGTTGAGATGTGTGTGGTGTTTGAGGTTGTGTGGTTTTTGAGGTGTGTGTGGGGTGTGTGTGGTGTTTAAGGTTGTATGTGTGGTGTTTGAGGGGTGTGTGTGTTTGAGGTGTGTGTGTGGGGTGTGTGTGTGGTGTTTGAGGGGTGTGTGGTGTTTGAGGTGCGTATGTGTGTGGTGTTGGGGGGGTGTAAGTGGTGTTAGAGGTGTGGCATATGTGTGTTTGCGGTAGTCGAGGTGTGTGTGTGTGTCTGGTGTTTAAGGTAGGGTGTGTCTGTGGTTTGGGTGGTGGAGGCCATGGTATGGTGTGGAATGCGTGTCTGGGGTCCAGTCTGGCCTGTTGCAGGGTTATGTTGCTGGGGAAAAACTTATCTGAGGACAACATGATTGGGTCCTCGCTCCCTTGTTGGACAGCCTTGGACTTAACTTTTTTGATCTTGAAGGAAAACAAAATATGTCACCTCCAAATATATTTCCTTGACGTGGTTCAAACAGTTACTGGGAAGGACTGGAAATAGAAGAATAGCTGAAAAGCTGTCTTTTGTGGGGGAGATTTGCATTTGTGGAGAGAATCTACATTGATGCGGCCAGGCCTTCTCTGAGGCCCTCCCTTGCCTGATCTGGGAAGAGTAACAGAGTCTGACGCCTTTAAAGGGAACATTCACCATCTGTTCTCTCAGGGCTGCTACCTGTGAGGTTTATCTGTAGCACAAGGCCACCTTAGCTAGCCAGGCCTCCTCTCCTCTCCCTCCCATAACCGGTCTTG
The DNA here is from genome assembly GCF_024542745.1 of Macaca thibetana thibetana. Classification (NCBI taxonomy): domain Eukaryota; kingdom Metazoa; phylum Chordata; class Mammalia; order Primates; family Cercopithecidae; genus Macaca; species Macaca thibetana. The sequence goes on along the minus strand of NC_065587.1, from coordinate 166,309 downwards.
CCACTGTCACCTGATTTTCCACCATAAACTGTTTATGGCCATGCTTTGAGCCCCTGTTCTTTCTGTACCCTCAGGATGGTATGTAAGCTTCCGAACCCCATTGGGAAGTAGGGGTCATCACCCTGGTTCTCCCTGTGTGCGTGAATAAATCTGTATGCCTTTTCTCTTACTAACCTGGCTTTCGTCAGTTGATTTTCTGTGAACTTACAGTGCAGAGGGTTTTTGTCTAGGCTCCTACAGTTTTGGTGTAGTCGGTAGGATAATTAAAGCCACCCTCCTGGGATCCTCTGTCGAGGGAACCCAGGACCCGACAAGCTGGCAGAAAGAAGGGTAAGAAAGTCTTAGCAGCCAGGCTCCTGGCCTCTCTGTGGAATCTTGTCAAGCCGACGGTACAAATCACTGTTTACCTTGCTTTCCTCTTCAGAGTCTTAATGAGAGATACGTATTCATGTGATTAGTGTTGTATTCACACTGTTTGATTGCTTTTTCCCAGAAACAGTCGTTTTTCATTCTCGTCTTTCTGTGTCGTTCTGTCATAAAGAGGGGTATTGTGGGGAGGAAAAGCCCTGTAAGCCCCGGGTGGAGCTGCCCTGCGGGCTGGTCAGCTTTGCAGCTCTGATCAGATGCGTCTAGTCAGACAACTTTGCTGTGGGCCCCTGAGATGGAAACTGGATGAGATTTTCCTCTCTTTTTATGTCCTTGAAAGCTTGAGTTGTGACCAAGTGGGAGGGATACAGGGCAGGCAAGCCCCAAAGTGGAGGTTAGCCAGTGAGGGTTTTGGCTTTGCCCAGGAAAGAATTCAAAGGCAAGCCAGAGGTAGAAGAAAACAGCGTCATTGAACAGGTGGTGTGACAGCTCTGGGACTGCTCCTGCAGAGCAGGGCTACCCGTAGGCAGGAGGAGCAGCTCAGGGCAGTTTTGCAGTCACACTTATACGCACTTTTGATTGCATGCCGATTAAAGGATGGTTTATGCAGAAGTTTCTAGGGAAGGAGTAGTCATCATTGGGTCATTGCCATGGAAAGGGGTGGCAACTCCTGGGTGTTGCCATGGCAATGGTAAACTGACATGGCACAGTGGCGGGCGTATCTGACTGAAAGCTGCTTTTGCCCCAACCCTGTTTTAGCCAATCCTCAAACTGGTCAACTGTCTAAGTCCCGCCTCCTACCTCAGGGGCACTCTCTTGGCCTCTGCCAATCAGAGGTAGTGTCTCGCAGGTCACATTTTGTGGTCAGTCTGAAAACGGTTAGGAACCCCAGACATGTAAGATTTTAAGCAGCACCGTTTTTGTTCTGAATGTGTCAGGCTCTCAGTTTGTCTTAAGAAGTTCCTGCCAGACGAGGTGTCAGAGCCCTGGCACTGGGGAGTGGTGGTCGACTTGTGGGTTGGTGAAAAGAGTTTACGGACAATAGGTTTGAAAAAGGAAAGTTTGGCAGGGCATAGTGGCTCATGCTTGTACTCTCAGCACTTTGGGAGTCCAAGGCGGGTGGATCACCTGAGGTCAGGAGTCCGAGACTATCCTGGCTAACATGGAGAAACCCTGTCTCTACTGAAAGTATAAAAGTTAGCCAGGTATGGTGGTGCTTGCCTGTAATCCCAGCTACTTGGAAGGCTGAGGCAGGAGAATTGTTTGAACCCAAGAGGTGGAGGTTGCAGTAAGCTGAGACAGAGCAAGACTCTGTCTCAAAAAAAGAAAAAAGAAAGTTTACCGGGTGTGGTGGCTCACGCTTGTAATCCCAGCACTTTGGATGCGGAGGCAGGTGGATCACCTGAGGTCAGGAGTTCAAGACCAGCCTGGCCAGCATGACGAAACCCTGTCTCTACTAAAAATACAAAAAATTAGCCAGACATGGTGGTAGGAGCCTGTAATCCCAGCTATTTGGGAGGCTAAGGCAGGAGAATCGCTTGAACCTGGGAGATGGAGGTTGCGGTGAGCTGAGATCATACCATTGCACTCCAGCCTGGGCAACAAGAGTGAAACTCCATCTCAAAAAAAAAAAAAGAAAGAAAGAAAGTTTATTAGAATGCTGCAGAAGAGTGCAGTGGGGTGCCTCGGCCAGAGGACTGAGTACGCCTGGTGGATTTCTCGTTAAGGGCATTTATAGGCCTTAAAGTGGGGGCTTAACAATAATTGGGACCATATTAGCCATGTAGGTCATGATAAGTGATTACATTTATAGTAATTTTGGTGCCTTAATGTCAGCAAGGGTTGTACGATGAGTTTTGGCATGGCATTCTGGAGATGTATAGAAATTCTAGTTACTTATAAATTTTCTGGGGGAAAGAAATCTGGAACCAGATGCCTGCTTTAGGTAATAGGGAAGTTTAGTTACTTCTAATTTTCCCCAGATAAGGAGTTTTGCCTCGGAGGGCCTGTTTGATGTTTGATGGTCGCCAGGTGGTCCTTGCTGCCTTCTAAATTCCTCAGATAAGGAGTTTTTGTCTCTGGGGCCTGTTCAATCGTCACCAGGTGGTTTTTGCTCTCCTCAGGCCCATCCATAAGGGGCTTTTATTGTCCCAATCCTGTTGCCTGGTCAGTCCTCAGAAAGCCCAATCCCAACAGGACCTGCCCTGTGTCACAGGTTAATGGGTCTGTGACTGGCAGCCCCCGACAGATTTGTGTGTTACTGGGGGCACTGTATGTACAAACACCACCCCTCACTGTCTCTGGCAACGAGACTCTTTGCCTATTCCTGGGATTGAATTTTGGGGGCAGCATTGGCGCCTCCTCTTCTGTACCCTCTCGAAACCTGGAAAATAACCTTTTGGGCTTTCCATGAAGGGGCTTATTGGATTGAGTTGCTATTGGAATAAATACATCATTGGAAATTCTGATTGTCAATAACCAAAAGATGAATCCTTTAAATTAGAAAGATCCCTAAATTTAAACAAATATATTTTAGAGGTCTCTCATTCTAAACAATTGCCTTTTTTGTATTTGTGGGAAGATTAAAGGAAAGACACATAATAGTGTTGTGGCTACCCTTAGAAATCCTCTTCACAAAATTAAAGAGCGAAAATCGGACCTATAACAAGTTAAAATCCTTTGTGCGCGCAAACCATTGCTTTGGATCCCTGCGGGGTTCACAGTGAAGGCTGCTGCATCTGGGAAACTACTTAAAATTCTGTACTTTCACTGCTATGGCCTGGGTTCAATTCCCAGTAGAGGAACCATTTCCTTTTGGTTTGATATTTGTGTGATTTTTAACTTTTTTTTTTTTTTTTGAGACGGAGTCTTGCTCTGTCGCCCAGGCTGGAGTGCAGTGGTGCGATCTTGACTCACTGCAACCGCTGCCTCCTGGGTTTGAGCAATTCTCCTGCCTTAGCCTCCGGAGTACCTGGGATTACAGGCGCATGCCATCATGCCCGCTGATTTTTTTTTTTTTTTTGTATTTTTATTAGAGATGGGGTTTCACCATGTTGGCCAGGCTGGTCTCGAGCTCCTGACCTTGTGATCTGCCCACCTTGGGCTCCCGGAGTGCTGGGATTACCGGCATGAGCCACCGCATCCCTCCGGCCCTGACTTTTGACTTTCTGGGGAACTCATTTGTTGTTGATCCTTCCCCCTCCACGGGCAGCTTTTCATTTCCTTTCTTTGAGCTGTCTTTGGGGTGGCTCTGGATGTTGGAAGGACTGCTTTGCACCTCTTCGGAGATGCCTTGTGTGTCCTTGGTTAAAGCCATAACTTTGGTTAAGGCTTATTGGTTTTGGTGAGTCACTTGGGAGGTACCTTTGGTTTAAAAAAAAAAAAAAAAGGCTCAACGCCATGGCTATCAGCTGTTTGTCTCAGCTAAAATCTGATAATAAGATATTCGAAAGGATTTTTAAAAAGAGCTCTGTGGTCAGAAGTTGGCTTAATTAAAAACAGATGAGCTGATCTTCAAGCCATGTATCTATAGGCCTTTCTGCTTTTGGACGCTGTTTCTGGAATTTTTTTTCAGTTGACTGAAACTCCTTTAAATTGTATGTGTGGTCCTTCTGTTTGGTTCCTTCCTTGTTGGTATAATGTTGATGAGAAAAATGTAAACTTGTATTGGCCTAATTTTAAGGCTCCTCTAAGAATTGTAGTCCCATTTACTTCTACCCTCCATAATCCTCCATCCCATCTTTGGTACCTAATGAAGGGATCTACAAGGGACTTCTAATGACTTTGAGACCCCTTGAGGAACACAAAGAAAGGGCCACGCACCCCCTTTTTGTCTTCCTTGTGGGGCCTGAAGAGTCGTGGGTAGCTTCCTCTCGGGTCTGAAGCTCTGCTGTCTTTGGCACTGTGTTACTGGATCTCTGGCTTTGGGGGTACCAGAGATTACGTTGCGCTGTGAGGCAGTGCTTAACCTTAGTGTGTGTGATGGCTGGCAGGTCACTGGCAAGGGCTGCCTCACATGTTGGAGGTGGCTGACAGCAGTTGTTGTGAATGGTTGTTCCTGCAGAGGCCGCTTGTTTCTCTGCATGTTTAGACACGAAAGGCACAATCTGAACACTTGGAGGCTATGGAAGCACTTGGCATCAAGGGCTGAGACTCCTTGGGCTGATTGCTGTGGGCCTGCCACGGCCTCGAGGGAATGTCTACATAGTGAGGTACACTGTGGAACGTGGCGTGGCTTTGTCTCATGCATTTCTCTTTTTAGAGGGAACCCAGCATTCAGTGTAAATGTGGGATCCTTGATTTTAAGAGATCTAGATGCTCTGCCTTCCAGCTGTACCTGTTTTTCACGTGTTTAAGTATTCGGTCCTCCAAACTGCAAATGCTTTTTTGGCCATGTTCATTAACGAGCTCTGTCCTGAGCCCAGTGGTCTCGTTCGAAAATGGAGAATAAATTAATAGCCACATATTTAAATAGCATTGTTGTTCTTATAAAATCCTGTGAATTCCTATGACTTTTTGTTACCTTGGCATCCATTTTATTTTATTTTATTTTATTTTATTTTTTTTTGAGATGGAGTCTCGCTCTGTCACCTGGGCTGGAGTGCAGTGGCCGGATCTCAGCTCACTGCAAGCTCCGCCTCCCGGGTTCACGCCATTCTCCTGCCTCAGCCTCCCGAGTAGCTGGGACTACAGGCGCCCGCCACCTCGCCCGGCTAGCTTTTTGTATTTTTTAGTAGAGAAGGGGTTTCACCGTGTTAGCCAGGATGGTCTCGATCTCCTGACCTTGTGATCCGCCCGTCTCAGCCTCCCAAAGTGCTGGGATTACAGGCTTGAGCCACCGCGCCCAGCTTTGGCATCCATTTTAAATCTTCCTTTAACATACTAAATCAAAGCTTGAATTTTCTCCCTGTGGAATTGTTTGAACCAAGGAGGCAGAGTTGCAGTGAGTTAAGATTGTGCCACTGCACTCCCACCTGGGTGACAGAGCAAGACTCCGTCTCGGAAAAAATAAGTAAATAAAAATAATTTTTTTTTTTCTCTGTGCTTCAAGATGTAAATTTGTTACCTTGTTTTCTCTAAACCTTGGTAAGGGCTTCGGCCATGTGAGATAGATAAATTTTAAGTTGTTCCATTTACAGAGGCACAATTTAATCTAACCCTTTTTTTTTTTGAGACGGAGTCTTGCTCTGTCGCCCAGGCTGGAGTGCAGTGGCTGGATCTCAGCTCACTGCAAGCTCCGCCTCCCGGGTCTACGCCATTCTCCTGCCTCAGCCTCCCGAGTAGCTGGGACTACAGGCGCCCGCCACCTCACCCGGCCAGTTTTTTGTATTTTTTTGGTAGAGACAGGGTTTCACCATGTTAACCAGGCTGGTCTCGATCTCCTGACCTCATGATCCGCCCGTCTCGGCCTCCCAAAGTGCTGGGATTACAGGCTTGAGCCACCGCGCCTGGCCATTTAACTGTCCTTTTAAACTAGTGATTTTTACCCGATTCATGGCTAAAATGTTAAAACCAAAGCTATAAAATCTTGATTTGTGTCTATTTTTATGTGTATATGTGTACATGCCTGTTTGTATATTATATACATGGTACCAAATTGACTTATAAATAAATAAGTGCTCATGAATTACATAACTAAACCCAAATGCTTTTCTAGTTCATGTGACTTTAGTAATCTTTGGTAAATAAACCTAGTTTTTAAATTGTTGCTGCCAGGCGCAGTGGCTCACGCCTGTCATCCCAGCACTTTGGGAGGCCGAGGTGGGCAAATCACGAGGTCAAGAGATCGAGACCATCCTGGCCAACATGGTGAAACCCCGTCTCTACTAAAAATACAAAATTAGCCAGGTGTGGTGGCATGTGCCTGTAGTCCCAGCAACTCGGGAGGCTGAGGCAGGAGAATCACTTGAACCCGGGAGGCGGAGGTTGCAGTGAGCCAAGATTGCACCACTGCACTCCAGCCTGGGCGACAGAGTGAGACTCCATCTCAAAAAAAAAAAAAATTGTTGCTAAAATTAGAATATCTTCAAAGTCGTCAGTCTTAAATATAATTGAGGCATCTTTGCCTGGGCCAATTGGTCAGACAGGTTTAGACAGGTTTAGACAGTCTCTGTTAGATGCTCTAAGGTCATAAAATTTGCTTCTGTCGTATTTTTGATACTTGCTTAATTTGTCTGTGAACTTATGTCTTTGGCTTTGAGCCTTTACATTCTGGGGTCAAGACAAGTGGACATGATGTGGCCTGGAGACATCTGTGTGTCTGCAGTGCCTGAGCCCCGTCCTCCCTGACCCAGCTGTGCCCCCGGCCATGCTGCATGTCTGCAGTGCCTGAGCCCCGTCCTCCCTGGCCCAGCTGTGCCCCCCGGCCATGCTGGGAGGGGTTGAGTCCTCCAGGCATTGTCTTTGTATTAGCCCATTCTCACACTGCTAATAAAGACATACTGAGACTGGGTAATTTGTAAAGGAAAGAGGTTTAATTGACTCACAGTTCAGCGTGGCTGAGAAGCCTTAGGAAACTTACAATCATGGTGGAAGAGGAAGCAAACACATTCTTCACATGCGGTCAGGAAAGAGACGTGCAGAATGAAGAGGGGAAAAGGCCCTCATGACACCATCAGACCTCGTGAGAACTCACTATCACAGGAACAACATGGGGGAACTGCCTCCATCATCTAATCACCTCCCACGGGGTCCCTCCCACAACACCTGGGGATTATGGGAACCACAATTCAAGATGAGATTTGGGTGGGGACACAGCCAAACCATATCGGTCTTTAAAGCTCTGTCCTTTGTCCTGGGCTCTGCATCTTTAATAACAATTAACATTGCTTACCTCCTATGTTTTTCACTGAAAATTAGGCTTCCTAAGAGTTAACATTGTAATTAATATATGTGTTTAAAACTACTACATATAAGAGAAACACTTCTATATGCAAAGTTTATAAGGAAAGTAGGATGTGTTTTTGGTAAGGAAGGTTATAAAGAAGACATGAGAATGAGGCTTTTGTTAAAGGAAAAGTAATTTTTGTCTAGTTTTGATGTTTTTAAAGGTTGTTTTAAATTGAAGGAATAAAAAGAGTGATAGATAAAACTGAATATATATAGAAAGTTTGAGAAACAAAGAATGGAACAAATTTTAAGAGGTTATTAAAGGTTTATGGAAATCTTATATGGCCAAAGCTGATTGAGATTGAATGGATCTGTTTATAAGTTTTTATTCAAATTAGCTTTAGTATTAATATGCTAATGTAAAGATAGAATTTGTTTTTCATTTTTGAATAAGATTTTCATATAGTATTAATAAGAGATAGTAAAAGATTTTTGTTTACCTTTTGAGTAAACTGCAAAAAAAGGAGGAGTAGGTTGGGTGCGGTGGTTCATGCCTGTAATCCCAGCAATTTGGGAGGCCGAGGTGGGTGGATCACCTGAGATCAGGAGTTTGAGACTAGCCTGGCCAACATGGTGAAACCCCATCTCTACTAAAAATGCAAAACATTAGCCGGGCACGGTGATGGGCACCTGTAATTCCAGCTACTCAGGAGGCTGAGGCAGGAGAATCACTTGAACCCAGGAGGCGGAGGTTGCAGTGAGCTGACATCACGCCACTGCACTCTAGCCTGGGGAACAGAGTGAGACTCCATCTCACACAAAAAAAGGGAGGAGTGGAGAGTTTGCCTCATGCTGTCTTTATTTCTTTATTTATTTATTTATTTATTATTTTGGAGACAGGATCTTGCTGTGTCACCCAGGCTGGTCTCGAACTCCTGAGCTCAAGCAGTCCTCCTGCCTTGGTCTCCCAAAGTGCAGAGATTACAGGTGTAAGCCACCGCACCTGGCCCAAACTTATAATTATTATGTTAAATTGTTGTATGTCACACAAAAACAAATCTCCTTGTGAATTGCGTCTTTAACCATCATTAGTCTAAGTCATCTGTCACCCACAGTCAATTATTGTTTTATTTTCATTCTTTTAAAAAAGCAGCTTAGAATTAGCTACAGTTCAAGACTTGCTTCTTCCTCAAGGAAACTCATGTAAAGTACCCTGACAAGTACTTTTGAATACAGGTTTCTGATAATTTTGGAGATCATACCATTGGACTAGGTAAAAAACTTTCCTGGACTCTAATAATAATAATAAAAAAAACCACAAACACTGATGGGTTCATAAAGATTGATAACTGAACATCAAGAGGAACAAGAGTTAATTACATGGACAGAACTGGCAGAGCACTGAAATAATTTTTTTATGACTTTGTTGGGGTTTTTTTTGTTTTGTTTTTTTGTTTTTTTTTTGAGACGGAGTCTCGCTCTGTTGCGCAGGCTGGAGTGCAGTGGCCGGATCTCAGCTCACTGCAAGCTCCGCCTCCCGGGTTCACGCCATTCTCCTGCCTCAGCCTCCCGAGTAGCTGGGACTACAGGCACCCGCCACCTCGCCCGGCTAGTTTTTTTGTACTTTTTAGTAGAGACGGGGTTTCACCGTGTTCGCCAGGATGGTCTCGATCTCCTGACCTCGTGATCCGCCCATCTCGGCCTCCCAAAGTGCTGGGATTACAGGCTTGAGCCACCGCGCCCGGCCTTTGTTGGTTTTTGTGTGTGTGTGTGTATGTGGTTTTTTTTTTTTTTTTGAGACGGAGTCTCACTCTGTTACCCAGGCTGGAGTGCAGTGGCGTGATCTTGGCTCACTGCAACCTGCACTTCCCAGGTTCAAGCAATTCTCCTGTCTCAGTCTCCCAAGTAGCTGGGACTACAGGTGCCCACCACCACGCCCGGCTAATTTTTGTATTTTTAGTAGAGACAGGGGTTCACTATGTTGGTCAGGCTGATCTCGAACTCCTGACCTCATGATCCGCCCACCTGGGCCTCCCGAAGTGCTGGGATTACAGGCGTGAGCCACCGTGCCTGGCCTGTTGATTCTATTTATGTTTTGCTTTCCAGATTCAAGAAAACATTTTTTTCTCTTAAGCTGTTATAGCTTATAGCAATTGGGTAAAGTATACTTTTGTGAGCAAAACGGAAATATTTACCTTTCTCTTTACCTGATTTCTCTAAATTCAGGAACTATTTGTGAGTTTTTCTATTTTGTGGCAATATAGTTATTTTCATAAGTTCAAAAAGAATCTGTTTTCTGGCTGGATGTGGGGGTTCATGCCTGTAATACTAGCACTTTGGGAGGCTGAGGTGGGAGTATTGCTTGAGCATGGGAGTTCAAGACCAGCCTGGGCAACATAGTGAGACCACATCTATATATATATATATATATATATATTTTTTTTTTTTTTTTTTTTTTTTTTTGAGACAGAGTCTCGCTCTGTCGCCCAGCCCAGGCTGGAGTGCAGTGGCCGGATCTCAGCTCACTGCAAGCTCCGCCTCCCGGGTTCACGCCATTCTCCTGCCTCAGCCTCCCGAGTAGCTGGGACTACAGGCGCCCACAACCGCGCCCGGCTAATTTTTTGTAATTTTTAGTAGAGACGGGGTTTCACCGTGGTCTCGATCTCCTGACCTTGTGATCCGCCCGCCTCGGCCTCCCCAAGTGCTGGGATTACAGGCGTGAGCCACCGCGCCCGGCCCACATCTATATTTTTTAAAATTTAAAAAAAAAAAATCCATGTTCTTCTTTAACAGGACACAATTGGAGACACTGGTTATTTTACAAATGCTTTGACTGGATATAACTAGACTGCTTTGAAGAACTGAGGTTGATTTATAGAGCCAATAAAAAGCCCCTTGGAAAGATTGGCCTGGTATCTTGTATACACGGTTCCCTTACAAGGTTCCTGCCCTTGCAGTAAGTAAAAAAATGTCACTTTATGATAGGCCCAGGAACCACAAGATATGCTGGAACCTGAAAGAGGAATTCACCCAGTTCGTACTGGTATTACAGGGATAGTCTGATGGCAAATATTTGGGTTGCCTTCCTAGACTCAAGATGCTTTTTTTTTTTGAGATGGGGTCTTGCTCTGTCGCCCAGGCTGAAATGTAGGGGCACGATCTCAGCTCTCTGCAAGCTCTGTCTCCCGGGTTCGCACCTTTCTCCTGCCTCAGCCTCCTGAGTAGCTGGAACTACAGGCGCCTGCCACCACACCTTGCTAATTTTTTTTGTATTTTTAATAGAGACGGGGTTTCACCATGTTAGCCAGGATGGTCTTGATCTCCTGACCTCATGATCCTCCCGCCTCGGCCTCCCAAAGTGCTGGGATTACAGGTATGAGCCACCGCGCCCGGCCTCAAGATGCTTTTAAAAGTCTAATCTGAGATGCCTTATGAAAAAGTTCTGGCAAAGCCAACTTTAAAAGAGCTTGAATGGCCAGTCACTATTATTACTGTACTTTATGCAAATAATCAGGCCAATTCTAATAAGACTAAAACTTATTTTGCAAATCCGTTGTTCTTACTGTGATTTGTCTTTTGTAGAAAAGGGGGCTGGAGAGAGAAAAAATGTGTTTTAGAAGAAACTATAGTACCCTTGTTGTTAGATTCCGGACTGACTGTTGCTTTTGAGTTGTTACCATTTGCCTATAGTTTAAACTGAACCCTGCATTCTTTCCTTTCTCCAAGTCTCTAAACTAATGCTTTCAAGTTTTTTCCCCATTTTTCTGATTTAAAATCACTGGAAATTAAAATGGCTTTTCTTGAAGCCCTGCAATTGAAGCTAAATGACTTATAAACTTCAGGGGAAATCATCACAGCAACTTATATATAAACAGCCTCTGTGCCTGTCGATATATGATATATGGAGTACTCAGAGAGTTCACCTGAACACTCAGAACTACAATCCACAAAAACCTGTCAAATTGCCATTGTGATCTGAAGATGCTCCAGACGCTTCAGATTGAGGAGAGCTAGAAAAGCTAGTCTATGGATGACGCCAGACGTTCACCTTTTTTTTCTTCTGTTTCCATAGAATTGTTTCTTGTTAAAGATCTGTTTGTGCGAATTATGTACGAGGTCCCAGCCCATCTGCAATGCCACTTCTTGGAATAGGATACAGCTGTTTAGCTGAACTGATCTAGTCGCAGGACTAAGAGACTGAGTCAAGAAAATATGACGTGATACATATATATTTTTTAGAGACAGGGTCTTACTCAGTCACCCAGAAAGTGGTGCGATCACAGCCCTCTGCAGCCTTGACTTCCCAGGCTGAGGTCATCCTGCTGCATCAGCCTCCCAGGCACAAACTACCCTGCCTGATTTTTTATTTTTTGTAGCAGTGGGGTCTCCCTGTGTTGCCCAGGCTGGTCTGAACACCTGGGCTCAAGTGATCCTCCTGCCTCAGCTTCCCAAAGTGCTGAGATTACAGCCATGAGCCACTGTGCCCTGCTGGGATGACATTTAAATTTGTCCTTTTCTGCTTATCCCAATTTCTTTTTCCCTGCCTTTGCCTATCTCTTATCTAACAACCTCTAACTCAAATCTCTTCAAAGTTATCAATTTTCTTTTTATATGGGCAACTTTCTGAAAGTCTCAAAGTGGGGACAGAAGGAAACCAAAATATTTCGCCCCAAAATGTATTTCCATGGCTGGGCATGGTGGCTCACACCTGTAATCCCAGCACTTCATGAGGCCAAGGTGGGCGGATCACCTGAGGTCAGGAGTTTGAGACCAGCCTGGCCAACATGGCAAGACCCCACCTCTACTAAAAATACAAAATTTAGCTGGGCATGGTGGTGCATGCCTGTAATCCCAGCCACTTGGGAGGCTGAGGCAGGAGAATCGCTTGAACCCAGGAGGCGGAGGTTGCAGTGAGCTGAGATTGTGCCACTGCACTCCAGCCTGGGTGACAGAGTGAGACTCTGCCTCAAAACAAACAAACAAACAACAACAAAAATATTTCCTAGGGCCGGGCGCGGTGGCTCACGCCTGTAATCCCAACACTTTGGGAGGCCGAGGTGGGTGGATCACAAGGTCAGGAGATCGAGACCATCCTGGCTAACACGGTGAAACCCCGTCTCTACCAAAAAAAAAAAAATATATATATATATATATTTTTTTCCTTGACATGGTTCAAGACAGTTACAGAAGAATAGCCGAAAAGCTGTCTTTTGTGGGGGAGATTTGCATTTGTGGAGAGAATCTGCATTGATGCGGCCAGGCCTTCTCTGAGGCCCTCCCTTGCCTGATCTGGGAAGAGTAACAGAGTCTGACGCCTTTAAAGGGAACATTCACCATCTGTTCTCTCAGGGCTGCTACCTGTGAGGTTTATCTGTAGCACAAGGCCACCTTAGCTAGCCAGGCCTCCTCTCCTCTGCCTCCCATAACCGGTCTTGCCACTGTCACCTGATTTTCCACCATAAACTGTTTATGGCCATGCTTTGAGCCCCTGTTCTTTCTGTACCCTCAGGATGGTATGTAAGCTTCCGAACCCCATTGGGAGGTAGGGGTCATCACCCTGGTTCTCCCTGTGTGCGTGAATAAATCTGTATGCCTTTTCTCTTACTAACCTGGCTTTTGTCAGTTGATTTTCTGGGAATCTCCAGAGGGCAGAGGGCAAGTTTTCCCTTGGCCTCTACAGTCTCCAGTTTGTTTAACGGTCAAATGGAAATGACAAACGCGTATCTGAATGTTGACCTAGAAGAAAGAAGCTGAGGCAAAATTAACATAAGCAGAGGGTTTATTTGGGCCAAGCTTGAGGATTGCAACCTGGGAGCAGAGATTCAAGTTGCCCTGAATATACACCCTGATTGGCAACAGTTACAGTTGTTTTTCAAAGGAAAAGAGGTGGCTGGGTGCGGTGGCTCATGCCTGTAATCCCAGCACTTTGGGAGGCCAAATCAGACTTGAGGTCAGGAGTTTGAGACCAGCTGGGCCAACATGGCGAAACCCTGTCTCTACTAAAAATACAAAAATTAGCCAGGCGAGGTGGCGGGTGCCTGTAATCTCAGCTACTTGGGAGGTTGAGGCAGGAGAATTGCTTGAATCTGGGAAGTGGAGGTTGCAGTGAGCCGAGAGTGTACCACTGCACTCCAGCCTGGGTACCAGAGCGAGACTGTCTCAAAAACAAAAACAAAAACAAAACAAAACAGATAACACTGGCTGTACATTGTTCTTTCCTTTTGAGACATAGTCTCGCTCTGTTGCCCAGGCTGGCGTGCTCACTGTACCCTCTGCCTCCTGGGCTCAAGTGATTCCTGTGCCTCAGCCTCCTGAGTAGCTGGGATTTACAGGTGTGAGCCATCACACCCGGCCTACATTGTTCTGTGTGTCACAAATTCCAAGAACATGAAGATAATGGTGAGGCAGCTGGTCTGGAACAAAGCGTCCTGAAACAATTGTCCCCAGCCGTTTTTGCGGAAGTGCGGGATGACTGAGGCCCCACACTCATATCTCTTGGCCGCACACCCCGCCTAGTTCAGACTCTGCTCTGATCTACCTCTTTTCTCATCAGTGTACGAGAGAGCTGCACAGGGGGCTTCGGTGGGGATTTCATTCTGTGTGGCTGAGGGCCCCGAGGTTGTGGTAGTAATTGGGCCCTGCCAGGGTGTACCTACCTCTCCATAGCCCCTGCCCTGCACAGTTTCCACTGCAGGTCTCCCCGGGACAGCCCCTCAGGGTGGCTCCTCCTAGGGTGGTTCCCGGGGGCAGCGCCTTGACGCTGGGTTCCCCCACAAGCTCAGATTGCCCCTCGGGACACCTGACCTCAGGAGGAGCAGGACCTGGTCTCCTGATGGGGAGCGCTTTCCCTGGTCACTGCCCCTGCAGCCAGTGGGAAGGTGGACAGAGCTCTGCAAGAGCCTCTGGGGACCAGGGTGAGGGTTCGGGACTCGACTTCCGCGGAGGCCCAGCCGTGTGTGGGGAGCTGGCATTTTCCAGCTCCAAGACAAGCTGCCATGTGGGAGCAAAGTTGGAAAGGACTCCCGGAGACGGGGTGGGAAGGGGCTGGGCTTGAGGCTGCTGCTGACCTTGTGGGGTGCAGGCGGGGCCGGTCTCTGCCAGCGAGCCCCTTGATGTTCCTTTCCAGCGCGGTTTCTGCGCCTGTGCGTGGCGGGGCTGGGGGCGGGGGTGCGCTGCCGGCGCGTCCATCTGGAGCCAGAACAGAAAGCTGCTCGGTGGCCCAGAAATCTTTGAACCTGTAATTGGAGCTATCACAGCTGGTCGGCGCTGTGAATTGGAGTTTAAAAGGAAACCATCAAAGGCCCTTTCTTCTCTTTCAACTGGAAGCTGGGAACTACCCCAGGACGGCTGCTTAGGGTTGTAGTGTTACGCAAAAGGTGGCACCTTCCCCCCGGGCTCTGGAGGCCGCTCAGGTGTGTGCCCACGTGACAGCTGCCTCGGCCCAGCCCTGACCTCCCGGCCTGGAGGAGGGGATGCGTGTGCTGCCAGCTATGTTTGTTCAAAGCCAAGCTCTGCAGGCCATCCTGCCTTTTGGAGATGTGAGCTCTTTTCCTGCATTGACAGAGCCCCAATTGGAGGCAGCCTGCTGGGGTTCGGGAAGTGGCTCTGGACGCCTGGGGCATTGCTAATTTGGGACTAACGCCCACAGTCAGGAGAGGGCCTTGAAATGAGGGGCGTGGGTCTTGTCGTTCTGCACCTTGGACAAGGGATGGAAGAAGCCTCGGCGTGGAGTGTAGGGAGTCGCGCTGCCTCAGCGGGAACACGAGGCCCAAGTGGAGGGATTCTGCAGCAGTTCATGAGACGTGGGGATCCACCTTAGGCCCCCTGGGTAGTCTTCTCCTTCCCCACCCTTGTGGGCCTGCTCCCT
This sequence comes from Macaca thibetana thibetana, assembly GCF_024542745.1. Taxonomy (NCBI): domain Eukaryota; kingdom Metazoa; phylum Chordata; class Mammalia; order Primates; family Cercopithecidae; genus Macaca; species Macaca thibetana. The sequence goes on along the minus strand of NC_065587.1, from coordinate 151,248 downwards.
CCTCATCCCTTCAGTAACCACCTTGAGGCCCTGTGGTTGGTCCCACCTCTGAAAGGGCTCTGCTGGTCCCAGCTGGGCAGATACATGACCTGGCCAAGGGGGCGGCAGGCACCGACTGGGAGGTTCTTGTGGAACCCACTGGAGGGAGAGGAAGGCAGGAGTTTCCCAGAAAGGGGGGCGCAGCCTTTTTTTTTGTGTTTTTTTTTTTGAGACGGAGTCTCACTCTGTTGACCAGACTGGAGTGCAGGGCCCAATCTCGGCTCAGGACAAGCTCCAGGTTCACTCCTCAGCCTCCTGAGTAGCTGGGACTACAGGCGCCCGCCACCACGCCCAGCTAATTTTTTTGTTTGTATTTTAGTAGAGACAGGGTTTCACCGTGTTAGCTAGGATGGTCTCGATCTCCTGACCTCGTGATCCGCCCGCCTGGGCCTCCCAAAGTGCTGGGATTACAGGCGTGAGCTACCGCACCCGGCTTGGGGGCACAGTCTTAAGCGGATGAGAGAGGCATCCATTGCCCACAAGAACCATGGCAGGTGTGAGGTGGCTGCTGTGTGGCACTGAAAGCTCCTGTGCTTGGGCAGACGGCAGCTCCTGAACCTTCTCCCAAGCCCATCTGTGCACTTCCTTGTAAAATCCAGTTTTAGCAAGGACCTGCCACCCTCAATACCTGATCACTCTTTATGTAACCACCCAGTGGGTTCACTTTGCCCACTGCCTGCACAGAGCCGATTTATCAAGACAGGGGAACTGCAATAGAGAAAGAGTAATTCACGCAGAGCCGGCCTTATGAGAGACCAGAGTTTTATTATTACTCAAATCAGTCTCCCTGAGCATTCGGGGAGCAGAGTTTTGGAGGATACTTTGGTGAGTGGCGGAAGGCCAGTGAGTTGAGAATGCCGATTGGTTGGGTCGGAGATGAAATCATGGGAAGTTGAAGTTGTCTTCTTGTGCTGAGTCAGTTCCTGGGTGGGGGCCACAAATGAGATGAGCCAGTTTATGGACCTGGGTGGGGCTGGCTGATCCATCACGTGCAGGGCCTGCAAAATATCTCAAGCACTGATCTTAGGAGCAGTTTAGGGAGGGTCAGAATCTTGTAGCCTCCAGCTGCACGACTCCTGAACCGTAATCTCTCTCCTGGCTAATCTGTTAGTCCTATAAAGGCGGACTAGTCCCCAGGGAGGAAGGAGGTTTGTTTGGGGAAAAGGGCTGTTATCGTCTTTGTTTTAAACTGTAAACTAAGCTCCTCCCAAAGTTAGTTCAGCCTATGCCCAGGGAGGAACAAGGACGGCTTAAAGGTTAGAAGCAAGATGGAGTTGGTTAGGTTAGATCTCCTTCACTGCTTCAGTCATAGTTTTGCAAAGGCGGTTTCAATCGTATCTGGTCAGGTTTCTCACCCTCCACCGCCTGGCAGGTGATGTTGGTCACCCTGGCCTGTCCTCAGCACGAATCTTGTGAGGTTGGTTTAGCCAGAATCCTCTTCACGCCTGATGTTTTCCCTTAGTACATTAACATCCCTGCCCCCACCCTGCTGACCCAGGCTGTATTTGGGGTTCAGTCCAGTCTCTCTCCCCGGCTGCTAAATCCCCTTCCAGTGGTCTCTATACCTCTGGCGATGGTCCTGAATGACGTGTGCCTGATGGTGCTTTAACAAGTGTCATTGGGCCACTTTTCTGTCTGATGTGCTGCCCTTAAGCTCTCTGCCCAGGCTGGCTGCAGGCATCCTCCAGCCCCTGGCCACTGAACTTGCTGTTTCCCCAATCTGGAATCCTGCTCCCGGGACTCCTTCAGGCCCACCACTGTGGCACTCTCTCAGGAGGCCAGCCTGGCCCCCAAGCTCTCTCTCCCACTCCTCTGCCCAGGCATGAGCTTGTGAAAGGAAAATAAATCTTAGGGCCCCCAAATCACTAAGCTAAAAGGAAGAGTCAGCTGGGAACTGCTGAGGGCAAACCTGCCTCCCATTGTACCCAAAGTCACCTGTCTGCTCACTGAGATAGATGCATAGATGTGTATCTGATCTACTTATGACCTGGGAGTCCCCTCCCTGCTTCCAGTTGTCCTGCCTTTCTGAACCAAAGCAATGTTCATCTTATGTATGTTCATTGATGTCTTGTGTCTCCCTAAAATATATAAAACGAAACTGTGCTCTGACCACCTTGGGGACATGTTGTCAGGACCCCCTGAGGCCGTGTCACGAACATGCGTCCTCAACCTTTGCAAAACAAACTTTCTAAATTAACTGAGACCGTCTCAAATATTCGGGGTTCACATTTTGGTAACCACGCAGGATTCTGAGTGGAGTGCCCCTGATTTGGACAAACCTCCTATCAGTGCTTGGTACCAGTGTGAGCTAACTTTACGGCTCAAACCCATAGGACAATTTGTTGAGGTCTGGGAGCATCCTCTCCAGAGAATCCCTGATCTTCCAAAATTTGGTTAAGATCTAAAGTTTATTTGCTGTACAACTCCCTTCTTTTTGGAGTTTTTCTTGCTTCCAACAAGGAAGGCAAGATTTCCTGCTTCCATGATGATGTAAGGGAGGTCACTGCTTTATGCAGTTTGACCTCGATCCCAGCAGGGAAGGCGAGCTCAAGTTTTTTCCTGCCTCTAGGATGGTAGAGAACCATCTTCAGCCTGAGACCCATCCCTAGGTAAGCAGCCAAACTGGGGTTTGTCTTGGCTCACGTTTAACCATCAGCTGGTCTTAATTTCCCCATTAGACCCTTCTGCGATCATATTGTTGGGTTTTTTGTTGTTGTTTGTTCTGGTCTTTCTCCCATCAGATTTGACCAACTGTACCTGACGTAGTCAAATCTCAGTGAGAATTCCAAATTATGGATAACAAAGCCTGTCTAATTTGGCTAAAATTCTGTGCAGCTGCAGAAGAGGAAAAAACAACAAAACAAAGAACACCAGAAAACCGCACACTTGGTCTCTGCGTTTGCTTCCTGTGTTTTTAAAAAAAGTTCTTTCATTTATTTTATTTCACCCTGTACCTCCTTCCCCCATTTGCCATCTGTAGTGCCAGAGAATCTACAGAAGGATTCTAATGACTTGAACCCCTTTAAATAATTCAGAACAGGCCGGGCACCGTGTCTCACGCCTGTCATTCCAGCACTTTGGGAGGCCGAGACGGGCGGATCACCTGAGGTCAGGACTTCGAGACCAGCCTGGCCAACACGGGGAAACCCCGTCTCTACTAAAAACATAAAAAAATCAGCCGGGCGAGGTGGCGGCGCCTGTAGTCCCAGCTACTCGGGAGGCTGAGGCAGGAGAATGGCGTGAACCCGGGAGGTAGAGGTTGCAGTGAGCCGAGACTGTGCCATTGCACTCCAGCCTGGGCAACAAGAGTCAGACTCTGTCTTAAAAAAAAAAAAAAAATTCAGAACAAAGGCATCACTCGCTCCTTTTGGGGTGCCCTGTTTTCTTTGTGGAGTTTCAAGTCATAGCCAGATTCTTCTTCAGTCTAAAGCTCTGTTTTCGTGTATTACATGACCTGACCTTTTTGGCTTTAGGGGTACCAGAGATGACCTTGTACTGTGAGAGGATTTGACCTTGGCATGTGTAATTGTGGACAACAGCTACAAAGTTAGGGGTGGCTGAGCACAGTTTACAGGAAGTAGCCTTGGCTGTTTTTTTGTTTTTTTTTTCTCTCATAGAAAGTTGTTGTTTAATGATCCTAATTCTAGTTTAGAGATGCATTCTTTTTTTTTTTTTTTTTTGAGACAGAGTCTCACAATCTTGCCCAGGCTGGAGTGCAGTGGCGCGATCTCGGCTCACTGCAAGCTTCGCCTCCCAGGTTCACGCCATTCTCCTGCCTCAGCCTCCCGAGTAGCTGGGACCACAGACGCCCGCCACCTCACCCGGCTAATTTTTTGTATTTTTTTATAGAGACGGGGTTTCACCGTGATAGCCAGGATGGTCTCAATCTCCTGACCTTGTGATCCACCCGCCTTGGCCTCCCACAGTGCTGGGATTCCAGGCGTGAGCCACCGCGCCTGGCCGGAGATGTGTTCTAAAGGGCCTTCTCTATTGCTTTTTCTCCCAAAATTAATCCTGATTTTGCTCGTCTATGTGTATTTGAGGAACTGAACTGTTGTTTTCATAGGTAAATGAGAGACTAAGTTTTCTCAGCTCTGAAGAGAAAGGGCATTTTGCTCCTCCCAGCCGAAAGGCGCCCCTGGGTGACTGGTGGGGGCCTCATGGGAGTGTCTGGGAGGCTGATCCCCCACGATGTGCATCGGTCCTGCAGGGAATCTCCAAAAACAATTAACGTTAAAACAGGCTGGTCCAGGAAACACATATGAGGGCTGATCGCCCAGTGTTTTGAGCTCCCAGAGGTCATCGGCCTCTGGAGAGAGAAACTGAGACATGTAAGAGGGTAGAAATGACTCGGGGGTGACACACTGTGGAGTCCTGCCCGCAAGCAGCACGCTTTGATCCACCACACAAAAACCCTGGTCCACAGCTCAGTTCCTCCTTTTCAGAAAAATAGTGGGGGCCAGGTGCAGTGGCTAACACCTATAATCCCAGCACGTCAGGAGGCTAAGGCGCTGGAACACTTGAGGTCAGGAGTTTGAGGCCAGCCTGGACAACATGGTGAAACCCCATCTCTAAAACAAAACAAAACAAAAAAGCCCCAAAAATTAGCTGGGTGTGGTGGCAGGCACCTGTAGTCCCAGCTACTCGGGAGGCCGAGGCAGGAGAATCACTTGAACCTGGGAGGCAGAGTCACATTGACCTGAGATCATGCCACTGCACTGCATTCTAGCCTGGGTGACAGAGTAAGGCTCTGTCTCAAAAACAAAATAATAATTAATTAATTAATTTTTTAAAAAGTGGGAAACAGATAATCTAAGAATGAGAGAAGAAGAAAAATCCCCTTTTGAGCACTCCGTAGGTTTTAAAGCTCCTTTGCTTTGCAGAGTTTATGTAAAAATGGAAGAAATATGGTCTTTGTACACATTTACATTAAGGAAAAAGAGCTCTAAGGTCAACCTGCAAAGTACAGAGTTCCTAAGTTGTCTTTTTCTCTATTTTCTTTTCTGCCTGTTTTAAATCTGCTGTTATTTATTTATTTATTTAATTTTGGAGACACAGTCTCACTCTGTCGCCCAGGCTGGAGTGTAGTGGTGCAATCTCGCCTCACTGCAAACTCTGCCTCCTAGGTCCAAGTGATTCTCCTGCCTCAACCGCCCAAATAGCTGGGATTACAAGCACCCACCATCATGCCTGGCTAATTTTTGTATTTTTAGTAGAGATGGGGTTTCATCATGTTGGCAAGCCTGGTCTTGAACTCCTGACCTCAGGTGATCCCCTGCCTTGGCCTCCCAAAGTGCTGGCATTGCAGGTGTGAGCCACCACGCCCAGTCAATGTTTTTATTAAGATAAAAACCACTGTTTCTAACGAACAGATTTTTTTTTTTTTTTGCATGCAGATGAATTTGTGTTTATGTCATGGTTAAAGTTCTGAGGTAAAAGCTGTAAGATCTGTGTGTGTGTGTGTGTATGTGTGTGTATATATTTAAAAGACCTTTATAATTTCTAGAATTTTATGTTTAATTGGTAATTAAAATCCATTTTAATTTCCCTCTAGCACACCAGACTTTTTCTCTCTGTACTTTATGATGTAAATTTTGCTATTTGATTTTCACCTGAGTTGTTGCCTTTAATATGCAAATTTAAGGCTATTTAGCTGACAACTGCCTAGGGTAGTGAAACAGGTTATTAAGAATTTGAGGCCGGGTGCGGTGGCTCAAGCCTGTAATCCCAGCACTTTGGGAGGCCAAGACGGGCGGATCACGAGTTCAGGAGATCGAGACCATCCTGGCTAACACGGTGAAACCCCGTCTCTACTAAAATACAAAAAAAAAATTAGCCGGGCGAGGTGGCGGGCGCCTGTACTCCCAGCTACTTGGGAGGCTGAGACAGGAGAATGGCGTGAACCCGGGAGGCGGGGCTTGCAGTGAGCTGAGATCCGGCCATTGCACTCCAGCCTGGGCAACAGAGCTAGACTCCGTCTCAAAAAAAAAAAAAAAAAAAAAAAAAAAAAAAAAATTTGAAAGTCAGCCGGCATGGTGGCTGAAGCCTGTAATCCCAGCACTTTGCGGGGCTGAGGCGGGCAGATCACAAGGTCGGGAGATCGAGACCATCTTGGCTAACACGGTGAAACCCCGTCTCTACTAAAAATACAAAAAAAATTAGCCGGGCATGGTGGCATGCGCCTGTAGTCCCAGCTACTCGGGAGGCTGAGGCAGGAGAATGGCGTAAACCCGGGAGGCGGTAGTCCCAGCTACTCGGGAGGCTGAGGCAGGAGAATGGCATGAACCTAGGAGGCGGAACTTGCAGTGAGCCAAGATCACACCACTGAACTCCAGTCTGGACGACAGAGCGAGACTCCGTCTCAAAAAAAAAAAAAAAGAATTTGAAAGTCTAAGATACGTAAGTAAAGATCTTTTTGAATCTATAAAATGTACTTCTACTGGCATGCTTAATACATCTGTGTATTTATGTGTTGTGTATACAATGTTTCACTACTGAATTTATTAAGAGCTCTAATTAATTGATTTAAGAAAATAGCCAGGTGCAGTGGCTCACGCCTGTAATCCCAGCACTTTGGGAGGCTGAGGTGGGCAGATCACGAGGTCAGGAGTTCGAGACCAGCCTGGTCAACACGGTGAAACCCCATCTCTACTAAAAATACAAAAAATTAACCACGTTTGCATCAAATACTTTATTAGGAAAAAAGAAAAGACTAGTCAAATGCTTTTTCAAGTTTACATAACTTATGTACAATCTTTAATAAATAAGCTAGCAAATTATTGGTAAAGTAATATTAGAAAATGTCTTAAGAATTGCCAGCATGCATTTTTGTTTGCATTTATTGGTCAAGCAATTTCATACTTATCCCTGCCAAATACTATAAGTTGTCAAAATTGGCATGGGGTTACATAGATTGCCCTAACTCTAACTATAAACCCAACCCTTGTGTAATTGTTCATGTAATTTTTAATAAATAAGACATTGATATTGGTTTAATGAAAATAGCTACATCTTGAATTTAGTAAGATTACCATAACTTGTAATCTTGTGGCTTTAGGTGATCTAGTCCACAGGCCATAAGGTTTGTTTTGGCAAAGGATTGTTACCGTCTTTGTTTCAAAGCTAAACTATGAACTAAGTTCCTCCTAAAGGTTTGTTCAGCCTACACCCAAGAATGAACAAAGATAGCTTGGCGGTTAGAAGCAAGATGGAGTCAATTAGGTCAAATCTTTTCACTGTCTCAGTTATAATTTTGCAAATGGTGGTTCTATAACTTTAAATGATGTCTATTGCAGTTTTCATAAATTTTCATAAATAATCTAGGTAAATGATTAAAATAAAATAATTAGGTAAAGGTAATGGTACAAGTAATTGCAGACAAACTCATCATAATTTAGAATCTAAAGTTATATTAATTTTTTTTTTTGAGACAGAGTCTTTCTCTGTCACCTAGGCTGGAGTGCAGTGGCACAATCTCGGCTCACTGCAACCTCCACCTCCCAGATTCAAGCAATTCTCCTGCCTCAGCCTCCCGAGTAGCTAGGATTACAGGCATGCACCACCACGCCCATCTAATTTTTTGTATTTTTAGTAGAAATGAGGTTTTACCATGTTGGCCAGGCTGGTCTTGAACTCCTGACTTCAGGTTATCTGCCCTCCTTGGCCTCCCAAAGTGCTGGGATTACAGGCATGAGCTATTGCACCCAACCTAAAGTTATATTAAATTAAATAATGGATATTTCATTATTTGGGTATTTTCCAATAAAAATATGTTGTAGGAAAACATTCTTTCTAAAAAAGGTGTGTCCTTTTTAAAATGGTGAACAATTTTTGTCTAATTGAAAGTGCATTTAAAGGTTATATATAAAACAAGGGTAAAGGAACCAGGAAATAAGAGAGATGTAAAGAAAGCAAAAAATAAAGAGTTTTATTTTTTGTAAAAAAGCTTAAAAACAAATAATGTAATATGAGAAAGAATCTTGTATGGTAAATTTAGTCTTATGTACAATGACTGGTTGTTTAAGAAAGAGGGATGTTCAAGACAAACCAGAAAGTCCAAGCATGTCATGAATGGTCTGTGTAAGTCACAGCAAGAGGATTTGTGTTTTTTTTTGTTTGTTTTTTTTTTTTTTTTTTGAGACGGAGTCTCGCTCTGTCACCCAGGCTGCAGTGCAGTGGCCGGATCTCAGCTCACTGCAAGCTCCGCCTCCCGGGTTCACGCCATTCTCCTGCCTCAGCCTCCCGAGTAGCTGGGACTACAGGCGCCCGCCACCTCGCCCGGCTAGTTTTTTGTATTTTTTAGTAGAGACGGGGTTTCACCGTGTTAGCCAGGATGGTCTCGATCTCCTGACGTCGTGATCCACCCGTCTCGGCCTCCCAAAGTGCTGGGATTACAGGCTTGAGCCACTGCGCCTGGCCTGAGGATTTGTTTAAAAAACCCAAAAATTTTTATATGATCAAGTTGTCTATAATTAAAGGGAAATTACATGGTCTTTCTAGAGATTGGGCTTGATGTAAAAAAAAATATTTACACACTAAATAATTGGATAGAACAATGAAATGTTCTTAAAGGATTAATTGACTTAATAAATTATAAGAGATTTAATTTTTTTAATGCAACGTTCAACTTTTATTGCATCTTGCTGTTTTTGTTTTCTCTCCCCTTTTAAAGGATGCAAAATAGTAATGCTCTCCTTAAACTCATTTTCAGCTCATATAAGTTTTTTTCCTTGAGTTCTGTTTTTTGTGGCTTGATGCTAACAATGTTTTCTTAAAGGTCTAAAGGAAATGTTTTCTTCCAACATAATATTCTGTGCAGTGCAGAAGGTCTTTTCTTTTACCTTCTGGTAAATGGCCTAACACATTTTATGGTTTATCAAAACAATTCCTATGCCATTATTATTAAGTTGTGATTTGCTTAGGAAGAAACTGAGATTTTTAAAAAATGTTTTAAATTAAGGATATTACATCTGTGTATCCTTCTGTATATAGTTTTAAAATCCTTATGGCATTGAGTTATAGGACTTTGACTCCCGGGCCTAAAAAGGACACCAAGTCCTGCTAAATCTTAAACACTGACAGCAATTCAAGCCTCATTTTCGGGCCTGGTAGAAGGTGCCAATCAAAATAAACTGCATTCCTGAGACACAGAAACTGAAGCTATTCAACTCCTGAAGGCCCAAGGATGAGTGTGGAAGAGGTGAACATGTGAGGGTGTAAGGGCCGATTTGAGAGATAAATAAGTTCAGTTTCTCTGTAAATTAATCATTACTGTCAAAGGCACACGGATGCAAGACCGGAATATGAGCCCTGTGTGAAATTAACAGGTTTTCTTGAAGCTTTAACTGACTCCTTAATAAAGGTTATAAAAGGCTTGTGGAAGTTGTATGTTATGGTCAAGATTAAAATTTTACAGATTGTTTATAAAATTTTGAAAAACAAATTTAACTGGCTTCATGCTGTTTTTTTATTAGGGTTTATTGTTTGGAAAATTAAGTCTTCTCTCTCAAAGAATGAAAGCTTTTGCCTTTTTTTTTTTAAATCCTTGAGCTTGATTTACTTGAATTACTTGATTTGCTTGAATCTTTGAATTACTTATTTTGCAATGCCCTGTGATAGCAAGTGTTTTAAACCTTTGATATTTGACAAACTTTCCAAAATCAAAGTATAAATTATGTCTTTTTCTGACCAAATTAATCCTTTAAGATATTAGTTTTCCTAAAGTCAAAAGAATGACATAGTTTGGCTTATTTGGTATAAAAATTATATAGAAAGTGTGCTTTCCTTTAAGGAATCAAACTTGACTTATGGAGCCAATAAAAGCCCTGAGGGAAAACTGACCTTAGACCTTTTCCACAGTCCCTGTACAGCATAAAGAATGTAAAGTCGAGTCCCTGTGGTAATTAGATCTTGTCCATAGTCCCTGTACAGCATAAAGTAAAGAATGTAAAGTTGAGTCCCTGTGGCAATTAGACCTTGTCCACAGTCCCTGTACAGGGTAAAGTAAAGAAAATGTAAAGTCAAGTCCCTGTGGTGTGGTAAGTAAAGAATGTCGCTTTCTGGCTGGGTGTGGTGGCTCATGCCTGTAATCCCAGCACTTTGGGAGGCCGAGGCGGGCAGATCACAAGATCAGAAGATTAAGACCACCCTGGCTAACATGGTGAAACCCTGTCTCTACTAAAAAATGAAATAAAAAAAAAATTAGCTGGGCGTGGTGGTGGGTGCCTGTAGTTCCAGCTACTCAGGAGGCTGAGGCAGGAGAATGGTGTGAACCCAGGAGGCAGAGCTTGCAGTGAGCCAAGATTGCGCCACTGCACTCCAGCCTGGGTGACAGAGCAAGACTCCATCTCAAAAAAAAAAAAAAGAATGTCACTTTCTGACAGGCCCAGGGACACTAAGATTATCTTAGGACTTCAAGAAGAGAGGAATTCACCCAACTCATAGGTATTTGATGATACCAATCCATGGCTGGGCTTGACTTTTAAAAAGTCTTATCTGAGATTCCATCTATGGAACAAAATTCCATCAAAGCCAATTTAAAAGCCTATGTAAAAAAAAAAAAAAAATTATTCTTGCCACACTGTATACAAAGAATCAGGCCAAGTATAATAGAACAAATCAATCTCACCTGGAGAGAGAAAAATTGTGTTTCAAAACCTATAGTATACCTGTTGTTAGATTCTAGTCTTACCTAATGTTTTTCAATTTTTATTATTTTCTACAGTTTGGACAGAATTCTAATTTTTCTTGGCTACAAGTCTTCAAAATAATGTTTTCAATTTTTTTCTTCTGGTTTCCTCCATTTTTCTTTATCTTTTTCTTTTTTTTAGATGGAGTCTCACTCTGTCACCAGGCTGGTGTGCAGTGGCACGATCTTGGCTTGCTGAAACCTCACTTCCCAGGTTCAATGATTCTCCTGCCTCAGCCTCCCAAGTAGCTGGGACTACAGGTGTGTGCCACCATGCCTGGCTAATTTTTTTTTCTCATTGAGACGGAGTCTCGCTCTGTCGCCCAGGCTGGAGTACAGTGGCACGATCTCGGCTCACTGCAAGCTCTGCCTCCCAGGTTCATGCCATTCTCCTGCCTCAGCCTCCCAAATAGCTGGGACCACAGGTGCCCACCACCACACCCAGCTAATTTTTTTGTATTTTTAGTAGAGATGGGGTTTCACTGTGTTAACCAGGATGGTCTTGATCTCCTGACCTTGTGATCCACCCGCCTTGGCCTCCCAAAGTGCTTGGATTACAGGCATGAGCCCCCGTGCCTGGCAATTTTTTTTGTATTTTTAGTAGAGACGGGGTTTCACCATGTTGGCCAGGATGGTCTTGATCTCTTGACCTCGTGATCTGCTCACCTTGGCCTCCCAAAGTGCTGGGATTACAGGCGTGAGCCACCGCGCCCAGCCAAGCTATGCTTTCTTAAAGCCCTGGGAACTGAAGATAGACAGCTTAAACTTCAGAAGAAAATAACAGCAACCTATTTACATACATAAGCCACTTTCATGCCTGCCTACTGATGTATGGACTTCAGAGTAATGTGGCCTATATTGATTTTCCAGGATGGTTCTCTTGTGTGTTATTGTTTTTCTCCCTTCCTTCCCCTATTTTCTCTTCACAGGACATGAGACTTCACAACTTGTTAAAAATGAGCTTTCATAATAACTCGAGACCTACCTATCCAGGAATAAGCCATCCTGGCCACGAGAGATCAGACAAAACCTGTGACCAGAGACTCATTTTCTTATGAAACACTTTCTCCAGAAGATTTTAAAAAAGAAAAAGAGGAAATGTGAAAGGAAAATAAATCTTGGGGCTCCCAAATCACTAAACTAAAGGGAAAAGTCAAGCTGGGAACTGCTTAGGGCAAACCGGCATTCCATTGTATCCAAAGTCACCCCTCCGCTCAGTGAGATCAATGCATATCTGATTGTCTCCTTGGGAGAGGCTAGTCAGAAGCTCAAAAGAGCGCAACCATCTGTCTCTTCTCTACCTACAATGTGGAAGCCCCTCCCCGCTTCCAGTTGTCCTGCCCTTGCTTTAAGTCGTCCCGCCTTTCTGGACCGAACCAATGTTCATCTTACGTATGTTGACTGATGTCTCATGTCTCCCTAAAATGTATAAAACGAAACTGTGGGCTGGGCGCGGTGGCTCAAGCCTGTAATCCCAGCACTTTGGGAGGCCGAGACGGGCGGATCACGAGGTCAGGAGATCGAGACCATCCTGGCTAACACGGTGAAACCCTGTCTCCACTAAAAAATACAAAAAACTAGCCAGGCGAGGTGGCGGGCGCCTGTAGTCCCAGCTACTTGGGAGGCTGAGGCAGGAGAATGGCGTAAACCCGGGAGGCGGAGCTTGCAGTGAGCTGAGATGCGGCCACAGCACTCCAGCCTGGGCGACAGAGTGAGACTCCGTCTCAAAAAAAAAAAAACACACAAAACAAAAAAAAAACACGAAACTGTGCTCTGACCACCTTGGGCACAAGTCATCAGGACCTCCTGAGGTCATGTCACAAGCACGTGTCAACTTTGGCAAATAAACTTTCTAAATTAACTGAGATCTGTCTCAGATATTCAGGGTTCACAAGCTGCTGCTCCCCAGCTCCTGGATGGCCTGAGTTAGGCAAGTTCCCATGGATGCTTTCTCACCAGCAAGCGTATTACAATAGTACTGTTATCGGAAAGGGGTCCTGATCCAGACCCCAAGAGACAGTTCTTGGATTTTGTGCAAGAAAGAATTTGAGGCGAATCCCTAGTGTAAAGTCAAAGCAAGTTTATGAAGAAAGTAAGGGAGTGAAAGAATGGCTACTCCATAGACAGCCACGCTGAGGGCTGCTGGCTGCCCATGTTTATGGTTATTTCTTGATGATGTGCTAAACAAAGGGTGGATTGTTCATGCCTCCCTTTTTAGACCATATAGCCTAACTTCCAGACATTGCCATGGCATCTGTAAACTGTCGTGGTGCTGGTGGGAGTGCAGCAGTGAGGATGGCCAGAGGCCACTCTCATCGCCATCTTGGTTTTGGTGGATTTTGTCCGGCTTCTTTGTGGCAACCTGTTTTATCAGCGAGGTCTTTCTTTCTTTCTTTTTTTTTTTTTTTTTGAGACGGAGTCGTGCTCTGTCACCCAGGCTGGAGTGCAGTGACGTGATCTCGGCTCACTGCAAGCTCTGCCTCCTGGGTTCCCGCCATTCTCCTGCCTCAGCCTCCTGAGTAGCTGGGACTACAGGTGCCCGCCACCACGCCCGGCTAATTTTTTGTATTTTTAGTAGAGACGAGGTGTCACCTTGTTAGCCAGGATGGTCTCAATCTCCTGACCTCGTGATCCGCCCGTCTCGGCCTCCCAGAGCACTGGGATTACAGGCGTGAGCCACCGCCCCGGCCAGCGAGGTCTTTCTTAACTGTATTCTTGTGTCATCTCCTATCTCCTCCTGTGACTTAGAATGCCTTATCATCTGGAAATGCAGCCCAGTAGGTCTCAGCCTTATTTTACACAGCCCCTATTCACGATGGAGTTGATCTGGTTCAGATGGCTCTGACAGTACCTACTTCGTTGTGTTGGTGGGAGGAGTAAATGCATCGACATGAGCCAGATGCTTAGCGAGGGCTGCATGTGGCACACCGGTGTTGTTATCATGGTTACTGTCATCATGCAGTGATGGGTGGTACTGGGTCAGGCCATGAGAACCTCCAGACGGGGGGTCTGCCAGAGAAGGGGGCATTCAGCTGAGACCTGAGGCCTGATAGGGATTATTTGGGTGAGGAGACTGTAAGACTGCTGAAGACAACTTTTCAGGTGAGTTACGACCAAGGGTCAGGCTTTGTTACAGTCTCATGTGCAAGGTGAAGGCCCTGATGGACCCCTTTGAAGATTCACTCAGGGAAGGAACAAGAACCACCATCAGCCTCGACACAGAAACACCCTGTGGCTACAGGTCACTTGGCCTGTGAGTGACAGTCATCCGCTGGGTGGGTGCCCAAAAGCAAGCCCAATAGTTCACAAGATTACCATTTTATCAGGAATGCTACTTTCTCTCTCTCTCTCTTCCTTTCTTTCTAAATTTTATTTTGGCTGGATACGGTGGCTCACGCGTGGAATCCCAATACTTTGGGAGCCCAAGATGGGCGGATCACTTGAAGTTGGGAGTTCGAGACCAGCCTGACCAACATGGAGAAACCCCGTCTCTACTAAAAATACAAAATTAGCCGGGAGTGGTGACGGGCGCCTGTAATCCCAGCTACTCTGGAGGCTGAGGCAGGAGAGTCAAGTGAAACTCCGTCTCAAAACAAAAAAAGAATATTTTATTTTTTTGAGAAAGAGTCTCAGTCACTCAGGCTGGAGTACAGTGGTGCGATCACAGCTCACTGCAACCTCTGCCTCCTGGGTTCAAGCGATTCTCCTGCCTCAGCTGCCTGAGTAACAGGGACTACAGGTGCGTGCCACCACGCCCTGCTGATTTTTATACTTTTAGTAGAGACGGCGTCTGACCATGTTGGCCAGGCTGGTCGCAAACTCCTGTCCTCAAGTAATCCGCCTGCCTCGACCTCCCAAAGTGCTGGAATTACAGGTGTGAGCCATTGCACCCAGCTTTCCTTTTTTTGAGATAGGGTCTTGCTGTGTCGCCCAGGCTGGAGTGCAATGGCACAATCTCACTTCACTGCAGCCTCAACTTCCTGGGCTCAGGCGATCCTCCAATGTCAGCCTCCCAGATAGCTGGGACTGCACAGGTGCCCGCCACCAAGCCTGGTTACTTTTTTGGATTTTTAGTAGAGATGGGGTTTCACTGTGCTGCCCAGGGTGATCTTGAACTCCTGGGTTCAAGACACCTGCCTGCCTCGGCCTCCCAAGGTGCTGGGACTACAGGTTTCAGCCACCTTGCCCAGCCCAGACATGCCAGTTTCTTCTCAGAAGGAAGTTCTGCACTGATCACGTTCTTTTCCAGTGGTTTATTTTTATTTTTTATTTTTGAGACGGAGTCTCACTCTGTTGCCCAGGCTGGAGGGCAGTGGCACGATCTTGGCTCAACACAACCTCTTCCTCCTGGGTTCAAGCGATTCTCCTGCCTCAGCCTCCCGAGCAGCTGGGATTACAGGCACGTGCCACCACGCCCGGCTAATTTTTGTATATTTAGTGGAGATGGGGTTTCACCACGTTGGTCAGGCTGGTCTCAAACTCCTGACCTCGTGATCTGCCCACCTCGGCCTCTCAAAGTGCTGGGATTACAGTTGTGAGCCACTGCGCTCGGCTTTTCCAGTGCTTTCGAGGAACTAGGTAGAGCCCAGAAGGAAGCTCTTCTGAAGCACATCTATGCCCTGAAGTGGCTGCAGAGAGCAGCCTCCAGAACGGTGTCTGTGGCAGCCAAAACCTCCCCAGTGCAAAGCCCATGGCAGATCTGGCCACGAGGGGAGGAGAGGCAGCCATCATTGCACAGGTCCAAGAGCTCAAGGAACTCAAGGTCTGTGGGGTGAACCCATGAGTAGGTCAAAGTCCAGTCTTTCAGGGCAGAGCAGGGGTAACGTTAACCTGGCAAGAGACAACAGACACCAAACTCATTGCACCATTTTGCAAATCTCATTCAGCCAAGTCCAGAGGAATGGATATTGGAGGAAAATGATCCTAAATCAGGTGGAACGGAGGCAATCATCACGGGTCCTGGATTGGAAGGGCTGGTGGGTTCTCTGGGAGGGGATTGCTTGTGCTGTGGTTCTTAAAACCAAGGCCCATGCAGCCCAGGGGAATGAAGGTAACATACTAGAAACTCCTTGGTTTACAGGGGAAAAGGCATCCAAAGCCTGAAGGAGACAAGAATGGATCGTGCTTCACCCGCTCTGCCATCCCCTAACTGTCCCGTGAGATGGCCTGCAGGACACCCCTCACCAAGACGTTAAGGGGCATACTGTGAAGCGGGGAGGAGAGTGACGGCACCCTGAGCAAACTCTCGGGAGGCTGCTGGGGACGAACAGGACAATGCTGCCAGGAAACAGGTGAGGAGACCCTGGGTGGGCTGAGGTCACATGGTCGGCCGGGCAGGCGAGGTCGCCGTGCTGGGCAGGCAGAGTGGTGGCCTCACAGACCTTGGACTCATTTGCCAAGGAGTTGCCCTCCAGGACAAAAGCAGAGGGCAGCACAGGGGTGAAGGGGCAGCAGTGGTGGAAAAACCCTGGGTCTCAGGCCTGGGCTTGCTCGCAGGGCAGGGGGTTTGAAGTTCCTCTTGCAATTCCTGGATATGAGTCATTCCCAGACCCTCGGCTAGAGGGACACATCGACGGAAACACCCAAGGCTGTGGATGGCTTCCCCCAGGCTCCCCTGAAGGGAGGCGAAGCCCTTGGCAGGATGGCTGTGTCCTGGAGGAAGGGACGCCCAGGCTCTCAGGGATTACTGGGCACTGGGTCTGAGCTGACGCCTCTTCCCAGACACTATGTTGTCTCCACAGTCCTTGGTCAGAGGAGGGCTTTGGGGTCAAGTGAGACGTGCTTCTGGGTCACAGTCCGTCGCACAATGGACACCGTGGGGGTGTGTGAATCCATCTTGTGTTAATTTCCCCAGTTGTCTTTTTTCTTTCCTTTCTGAGACAGAGTCTCGCTCTGTCACCCAGACTGGAATGCAGTGACACAGACACGACTCACTGCAGCCTCGACCTTGACCTCAAGCGATCCTCCCACCTCAGCCTCCGGAGTAGCTGGGACTACAGGCACGAACCACACCTAGCTAATTTTAAAATTTTTTATAGAGCCTGTGTTGCTCAGGCTTGTCTCATACTCCTGAGCTCAAGCAATCTGCCCACCTCAGCCTCCCAAAGTGCTGGGATTACAGGTGGGAGCCACTGTGCCCGGCCATCTCCCCAGTTCTCAAATATGTTATTTGAGTAGAAATTCTGAGCAGCTGGCCAGTGTGCACATGCTCTGCTGACTCAGAGAAGGGCTGTCAAGGTGGGAAGCCCAAGGCAGGCTCCTGGAGCTCCCCTCCTTTATCAGCTGAGGAAACACCAACTACTCTGTCATGTAAAACTGAAAATCTCAGTGGCTTAATATAAAGATGTTTTTCTTTCTTTCTTTCCTTCTCTTTCCTTCTCTTTCCTTCTCTTTCTTTCTTTCTTTTCTTTCTTTCTTTCTTTCTTTCTTTCTTTCTTTCTTTCTTTCTTTCTTTCTTTCTTTCTTTCTTTCTTTTCCTTCCTTTCTTTGTTTGTTTGTTTGTTTGTTTGTTTGTTGGAGATAGGGTCTCACTCTATCACCCAGGCTGGAGTGTAGGGTCAAAATCACAGTTCACCGCACCCTCTACCTCCCAGGCTCAGCGTTCCTCCCACTTCAGCCTCCCGAGTAGCTGGGACTACAGGCACTCACCGCCATGCCTGGCTAATTTTTGTATTTCTGGTAGAGACGGGAGTCTCTTTGTTGTCCAGGCTGGTCTTGAACTCCTGGCCTCAAGCAATCCTCCTGGGCCTTGCAGAGTTCTGGGATCATAGGCTTGAACGACCATGGCTGAGCTGAACCACTGCCATTTTCGATGTGGATTTAAGGGCCTTGTGGAAGTCCACAGCCAGCAGGAGGTGCAGAGACAGCGTGCAGGTTTGGGCAGGGCGTTTGTATGCACCAGGCTTGGGAGTGGTACACATATCATTTCTACCCAAATAAATTCCAGGACTCAATGACACGACCTAGTTGCGAAAGGGACTGGGAAACAGAGGCCTTGGCTGAGAAGTGTGTTCTATCTTGAGCCACTAGTTAGGACATCAGCTTTCTGACTCCTCAGTTTGTCAACTATGGCAGAGCCACCCTCCAGGGACACCCGTCGTAAGGTGTTATTTCTGGGAGATGTATTTCTAAAAGCTTGTACTAGACACTTCCCAGTGATTCTGTAGGCACCAACTCCCTGTATTAAATCCCTTTCCACTCAGAGTGGCCACACATGGGTCTGTAATCTATACCGGAACTGTGGCTGTCAGTCAGTGAGGCATTGAGGACCTGTAAGCCACCGTGTGAGGGGTCACTTGGAGCAGTGTGGATGCTGTCAGCCCTGGGGGTGAGCAGGCAACCCGTGACCTAGATGCCAGAGTCCTCAGTGAATGATAGGATGTGCTTGGCCAAGACTGCTCTACCCCCAGTGCCTCAACTTTGGGGTGTGTGCATGTGACATAAACGTTCCTTCTGTTCATGTGTGTATTCATTGACTATCCATCCAGCGTGCAATCATTTAGCATTTATGTGTGCTCAGTTCTGTGGCTGAATAAGAAAAGCAGATTTCCAACAATATAAGCTAAAACCCATCTATTGCAATACCTGCTGATTGAAATATAATAATATAATGAGCATTCTTTTGTTGCCTTTTTTTTTTTTTTTTTGAGACCGAGTCTCGCACGTCGCCCAAGCTGGAGTGCACTGGTGCGATCTCGGCTCATTACAACCTCCGCCTCCTGGGTTCAAGTGATTCTCCTGCCTCAGCTTCCCGAGTAGCTGGAATCACAGGTGCCTGTCACCATGCCCTGCTATTTTTTTTTTTTTTTGTATTTTTAGTAGAGATGGGGTTTCCCTGTGTTGGCCAGGCTGATCTTGAACTCCTGACCTTGTGATCTGCCCGCCTCGGCCTCCCAAAGTGCTGGGATTACAGGCGTGAGCCACTGCGCCCAGCCCAGCATTCTTTTATATACATAGCTGAGCTTGAAAATAAAACAAAGACCATCCCAGGAGACACAAAATGAAGAGGAAAGTGAAACCAGCAGGTAAATGAGTGTGAAATCTGGGGCTTCTCAATACTACGAACTTAAAGCCTTGGGTTTTAAGGCTACGTAGGAGGCAAAAGACAGAGACTCGGGCCTGTGCAATATAAGAAGATGCTCACATAAAATCAGGACGTTTGAAGACCCACAGTCTCAGTAAGAGGCTAGAAAAACTAGGAAAGAAATCTGCTTTCCAGGAAAGAGAAAATTTTTTTTTTTTTGAGATGGAGTCTCGCTCTGTTGCCCAGGCTGGAGTGCGATGGCACAATCTCAGCTCACTGCAACCTCCACCTCCCAGGTTCAAGCAATTCTTCTGCCTCAGCCTCCCGAGTAGCTGGGATTACAGGCACCTGCCACCATGCCTGGCTAATTTTTTCTAGTTTTAGTAGAGACGGGATTTCTCCATGTTGGTCAGGCTGGTCTTGAACTCCCGACCTCAGGTGATCCACCTGCCTCAGCCTCCCAAAGTGCTGGGATTACAGGCGTGAGCCACTGTGACCAGCTGAATTTTTTTTTTTTTTTTTTTTTTAAGACAGAGTCTCCCTCTATTGCCCAGACTGGAGGGCAGTGGTAGGATCTTGCCTTGCTGCAACCTCTGCCTCCTGAGTAGCTGGGACTAAGGCATGCACCACCCTGCCTGGCTAATTTTTGTTATTTTTAGTAGAGATAGGGTTTCACCATGCTGGCCAGGCTAGCCTTGAACTCTTGGCCTTAAACTATCTGGCTGCCTTAGCTTCCCAAAGTGCTGGGATTACAGGCATGAGCCACCACACCCAGCTGAGAAATGAAATATTTTGTAATGACCTCACCACTAGATAGAAATCAGTGACAATTTATGTCCAGGCGCGGTGGCTCATGCCTGTAATCCCAGCACTTTGGGAGGCTGAGGCAGGCGGATCATGAGGTCAGGAGTTTGAGACCAGCCTGGCCAAAATAGTGAAACCCCGTCTCTACTAAAATTAGCCAGGTGTGCTGGTGGGCGCCTGTAATCCCAGCTACTCAGGAGGCTGAGGCAGGAGAATCGCTTGAACCCGGGAGGTGGAGGTTGCAGTGAGCTGAGATCATGCCACTGCACTCCAGCCTGGGTGACAGTGTGAAACTCCATCTCAAAAAAAAAAAAAAAAAAAAAAAAAGCAGCTAGAACTAAGCAATTTAACAAGGTCACAGGCTACAAAGTTTATATGCAAAAGATGGTTGTGTGATAGGTTGAGGTGGGTGGATCCCTTGAGTTCAGGAGTTTGAGACCAGCCTGGGCAACATGGTGAAAACCTGTGTATTTTGTGTTTCTCTACTAAAAATACAAACATTAGCTGGGCATGGTGGTGTATGCCTGTAGTCCCAGTTACTCAGGAGGCTGAGGTGGGAGGACAGCTTGAGCCTGGGAAGTTAAGGCTGCAGTGAGCCGAGATCATGCCACTGCACTCCATCCTGGGCAACAAAGTGAGACCCTGTCTCAAAAAGAAAAAAAAAAAAAGGTGATTTTGTATATTATCAACAATTAGAAAATGAGGCTGGCACAGTGGCTCATGCCTGTAATCCCAGCATTTTGGGAGGCCAAGGCAGGTGGATCACCTGTCAAGAGTTCACGACCAGCCTGGCCAACATGTTGAAACCCTGTCTCTACTAAAAATAAAAAAATTAGCTGGCATGGTGGTGGGTACCTGTAATCCCAGCTACTTGGGAGGCTGAGGCAGGAGAATCACTTGAACCCAGGAGGCAGAGGCTGCAGTGAGCCAAGATCATGTCATTGTACTCCAGCCTGGGCAACAAGAGTGAAACTCTGCCTCCAAAAAAAAAAAAAAATAGAAAATGAAATTAAAATTATATTAAAAGTTTTATTTGTAATACATGAAATAACACAAAATTTTTAGGAATGAATTTAGCAAAAATGTGTAAGAACACTACACTGCAAACTACTAAACATTGCTGAGATAAATTAAAGAGGACCAAAATATGTGGGAGGCTAAGGCAGGAGGATTGTTTGAAGTCAAGAGTTTGAGACCAGCCTTGGCAGTAAAGCAAGACCCTGTCCCTATAAAATAAATAAGTAAATAAATGAGGGAATATACTATGTTCATATAATAGAAAATTCAATGTTAGTAAGATGTCTATTCTCTCAGTATATTTATAGATTCAATGCGATACCAGTCAAATTCCCAGCAGGCTTTCCTGGGGAGTTAGAAATTGACAAGTTGATCCTAAAATTTATATAGAAATAAAAATGACCTAGAATAGCCAACAAATTAAAAAAGAACAAAGTTACAGGACTTATCTGCTTTCAAGACTTACTATAAAGTTACAGAAATTAAACAGTATGGAATTGAAGAAAGTTATATAGATCAAAGGAAAAGAATAGAGACAGTCCAGAAATAGACCCACACATATGTGGTCAACTGGTTTTCAACAAAAGTGCAAAGGGAATTCAGTGGGAAAAGGAAGTCTTTAAAAATGTTGCCGAGAGGTCCCTAGAATAGTCAAACACATTGAGAAAGAAAGCAGAACCATGGTTCTAAGAGCTGGGTGGAAAGGAGACTGGAGGAATTACTGTTCAATGAGTAGAGCTTAACATGGGGTGATGAAAATGTTCTGGAGATGGTGGTGAGTTCACTTAATGACACAAAATTGTACACTTAAAAATTGTTAAAATGGTAAATTTTGTTATGTATATTTTACCACAATAAAAACTAAATTTAAAAATCTTAAAAATGATTCTGAAACAACTGGACATGCTGCTCCCAAACAAAATATGAACAGCTACCTTTTCTTGACACCAAAACCAAAAATTAACTTGAAATTGATTACAGACCTAAATGTAAATGTAAAACTACAGCCTGGGCAACATGATGAGACCCCCGTCTCTTTTTTTTTCTTTTTTTTTTTTGAGACAAATTCTCGCTCTGTCGCCCAGGCTGGAGTGCAGGGGCGTGATCTTGGCTCACTTCAACCTCTGCCTCCCGGTTCAAGTGGTCCTCCTGCCTCAGCCTCCTGCGTAGCTGGTAACACAGGTGTGCGCCAACATGCCCAGCTGATTTTTGTATTTTTAGTGGAGACGGGGTTTTGCCATGTTAGCCAGGCTGGTCTCGAACTCCTGACCTCAGGTGATTCATGCGCCATGGCCTCCCAAAGTGCTGGAATTATAGGTATGAGTCACCGGGACTGGCCCCTCATCTCTTAAAAAAAATGAAATAATACAAAAAATTAGCCGGGCGAGGTGGCGGGTGCCTGTAGTCCCAGCTACTAAGGAGGCTGAGGCAGGAGAACGGCATGAACCCGGGAGGTGGAGCTTGCAGTGAGCTGAGATCATACCACTGCACTACAGCCTGGGTGACAAAGCAAGACTCCGTCTCAAAAAAAAAAAAAAAAAAAAAAAAAAAAGAAATAAAATAAAATAAAACTATAAAACACAGGAAAAATTTTTTGTGATCTTGTAGTAGCCAAAGATTTTTTAGAGTGAACCCAAAGAATATGAGAACAATTAAACAAAAAAGATAAATTGAATTCTATAATAATGGAAGACTTTTGTTCTTTGAAAGAGGCTATTACGAAAATGACACGGCAAGCCAAGAAATTTGAGAACTTTTGCAATACATATATCTTATAGAAACTTGTATCCAGGGCCGGGCGCAGTGGCTCACACCTGTAATCCCAGCACTTTGGGAGGCCGAGGTGGATGATCACGAGGTCAGGAGATCAAGACCATCCTGGCTAACAGGGTGTAACCCCATCTCTATTAAAAATACAAAAAATTAGCTGGGCATGGTGGCAGGCACCTGTAGTCCCAGCTACTCGGCAGGCTGAGGCAGGAGAATGGTGTGAACCCGGAAGGCGGAGCTTGCAGTGAGCTGAGATTGCGCCATTTGCACTCCAGCCTGGGGGACAGAGAGAGACTCCGTCTCAAAACAACAACAACAAAAAAACACAACAAAACACTTGTATCCAGATTATATAAGGAGCTCCTAAATTTTAATAACTCAAATCACTTAGTTTTTAAAAATGGCAATAGACTAGAACAGACACATCAGGAAAGAAGCTATGTGAACAGCCAATGAGCCACTCCCCAGCAGCCCTAACTCCCTTTGCGTGGTGTGGCTGACTCTCTGGTTTTTGTTGGCTTCTTCATCTCCGATCCCATCTGTGTCATTCC
Organism: Macaca thibetana thibetana; assembly: GCF_024542745.1. Taxonomy (NCBI): domain Eukaryota; kingdom Metazoa; phylum Chordata; class Mammalia; order Primates; family Cercopithecidae; genus Macaca; species Macaca thibetana. Next base: position 128,357 of record NC_065587.1, on the reverse strand, counting down.
AATCATAACCCATTTGATGGTTCTAACACTAGGATGGATTTATTATTTAAAAATATACATAGTTCTAGGGCCAGGTGCGGTGACTCAGGCCTGTAATCCCAGCAATTTGGGAGGCCGAGGTGGGTGGATCACTTGAGGCCAGGAGTTCGAGACCAGCCTGGCCAACATGGTGAAACCTGGTCTCTATTAAAAATACAAAAATTAGCCTGTAGTCCCAGCTACTTGGGAGGCTGAGGCACGATAATTGCTTGAACCTGGGAGGCAGAGGCTGCAGTGAGCTGAGATTGTGCCATTGCACCCCAGCCTGGGTGACAGAATGAGACTCCGTATCAAAAAAAAAAAAAAAAAAAAAAATATATAATTTTAAAAATTTTAATCTTTAACTTTATAAGACTAGTCAAGCACAGCACTGATAAGGGGAAAACAGCAGAACAAGGAATTCATTCTTTTTGTCTCTCCCGTGCTGTACCCTTAAACATGGTTACGATGGTAAACTGCATGTTATGTGCTTTTTACTACAATAAAAATAGGTACATAGATCTTATATTATCAGTGGCTTTTGAGAGAGTGGAGAGGTAAACACAGGCAAAACACATAATCTTGAATGAAAAGATAATCAGAATCCTAAATGTGAAATTAACTAGACAAATATTTCTCACTTTTAATTTCACATTATTTTTTTCTTTGAGACAGGGTCTCACTCTGTCTCCCAGGCTGGAGTGCAGTGGTGTGATCATAGCTCACTGCAGCCTTGACCTCCCAGGTTCAGGTGATCCTCCTGCCTCAGCTTCCCAAGTAGCTGGGACCACAGGCACGTGCCACCACGTCCAGCAAATTTTTGTAATTTTGTAGAGATGGGTCTCACTTTGTTGCCCAGGTTGTTCTTAAACTTCTGAGCTCAAGTGATCTGCTCACCTTGGCTTCCCAAAGTGCTGGGATTACAGGTGTGAACCACCTTGGCCAACTAATTCCACATTTCAATGTTAAAACGGTATTTTAAATTTAACACTCTTTCTAAGAATATACAACAAAGAGGCCGGGCGCGGTGGCTCAAGCCTGTAATCCTAGCACTTTGGGAGGCCGAGACGGGCGGATCACGAGGTCAGGAGATCAAGACCATCCTGGCTAACACGGTGAAACCCCGTCTCTACTAAAAATACAAAAAATTAGCCGGGCGAGGTGGCGGGCGCCTGTAGTCCCAGCTACACGGGAGGCTGAGGCAGGAGAATGGCGTAAACCCGGGAGGCGGAGCTTGCAGTGAGCTGAGATCCGGCCACTGCACTCCAGCCCGGGCGACAGAGCGAGACTCCGTCTCAACAAAAAAAAAAAAAAAAAAAAAAAAAAAAAAAGAATATACAACAAAGATCAGCCATTCCTTTACACTGCTGTTTTGCGGCTAGATATGGAGAACACATGCATTAGAATACACTCCAAAATTTGAACTAGTTTTTGATGATGATAAAATTTAGACTGTTTTTTGTTTTTTGTTTTTTTTTTTTTTTGAGATGGAGTCTTGCTCTGTTGCCCAGGCTGGAGTGCAGTGGCCGGATCTCAGCTCACTGCAAGCTCCGCCTCCTGGGTTTATGCCATTCTCCTGCCTCAGCCTCCCGAGTAGCTGGGACTACAGGCGCCCGTCACCACGCCCGGCTAGTTTTTTTTTTTGTATTTTTTAGTAGACGCGCCCAGCTAGCGGGGTTTCACACCGTATTAGCCAGGATGGTCTCGATCTCCTGACCTCGTGATCCGCCCTTCTCGGCCTCCCAAAGTGCTGGGATTACAGGCTTGAGCCACCGCGCCCGGCCAAAGTTTAGACTGTTGACCAGATGCAGGCATGGGCTAAGCATTTTACACACACTCACCTCATCTGGCCCACACAATGGCCCAGGAGGCTGAGAACTGACCTGTGAGCCTCTGAAGGCAGATACCTCCCTCTCAACCAGGTCTGCCATCTGGCCACAATGAATGAGGAAATGGAACAGTTTGTACTATCGTCCCCAGCTTAGCTGAGCACACATGGAGACATAGGAAGGCTAGGAAGCTTTCCCAGGCCACCTGGGTATTTGGTGCCTGAGCTGGGCATTTGCTCCAAAGTCCAGCTCTTGAACTTCTCTGGGAAATGTATTGTTCCTTGAAACCAAACTGCAGAAGTGCTATCAGATTTCAGGGACTAAAATTAGAAATTCGAACCCCTTCAGAACCTTCCCTGTCTCCCAATCTGTATTTCTTCCAGTGTGGCTTTCTTCTCGAGCCTGCTTAGCTTTGGATGTAAGGTGTGTTCAGGGTGGTAGGGCCCCAGACGCCGGCTGTAGTGTGAGCGTGGCTTTCTTCTCAAGGCTGCGACTCGGTCACCAGCAGCTCCTGAGTTCACAGCTGTCCTATAGATCCCAAGAGTGGAACCAGTCTCCTCATTTTAAGAGACGTACAATCTTAGAACAGGATTCACACTGGCCCCACTTGGGCAACATGGCCACTGGCTTCTCTACTGACTAGCCATAGTGGCCCTGGACAAGCTACCTGTTTGTTAAATGAGGACAGTAACAGTGGCTCCCTGAGTGACTTCGTGATGACTGAATGAGAGCTAGTATGTGTAATACACTTAGAAGGGCATGTATGTGCTCAAAAACCTTAGTGAACAATCCATTTTCATAATTCTCACTGCACATTTCTTTTCCATTTAAACATTTCCCATAAATCTTTGTGGTGGTTCCAAGCAAAAAAGGTTTTTCTGTGAAACTGTCACTATTGCCAGCTTTGGAGTTTGAATTATGTGACCCTTTGTGGTCCTGGCCACAAGGCCAAGGCACTGACATAAAAGAAGTGCTGGGCTAGTGGCACAAGAGACACATCCGGGTTATTCAGGTACTTACATAGATCCAGGCCCAACACGAGCTCATAACTCCTGGTCATAAAACTCTCACAGAAACAATCCACCGAGTGTAAGAATCAGTCCACACCACAAAAAGCAGAATCAGACCATCAAAAAGTTCACATAATGAAACTATTGGCCAGAAATTTTAAAATAAATATTTTTGAAATAATTAAAAATAAAGAAGAGGCTGGGCACAGTGCTTCATGCCTGTAATCCCAGCACTTTGGGAGGCTGAAGCAGGTGGACTGCTTGAGTGTCAGGAGTTTGAGACCAGCCTGGGCAACATGGGGAAACCCTGTCTTTACAAAAAACTTTAAAAATTAGCTGGGCATGGTGTTGCACGCCTGTAATCCCAGGTACTTGGAAGGCTGAGGCAGGAGAATCACTTAAACCCAGGAAGCAAAGGTTGTAATGAGCCAAGATCACAACATTGCACTCTAGCCTGGGCGACAGAGTGAGATCCTGTCTCAATAATTAATAAATAAATATATACAGTCTAAAGGATGTACTCTCAGGAAAAAGAAAATTGAACCTAGAAGGAAAGAATGAGAGGCAAGAAGGCCAGGCGCTGTGGCTCACGCCTGCAATACCAGCACTTTGGGAGGCTGAGGCGGGCGGGTCACTTGGGGTCAGGAGTTCGAGACCAGCCCAGCCAACATGGTGAAACCCCGTCTGTACTAAAAATACAAAAATTAGCAGGGCGTGGTGGCAAGTGCCTGTAATCTCAGCTACTTGGGAGGCTGAGGAAGGAGAACTGCTTGAACCCAGGAGGCGGAGGTTGCAGTGAGCTGAGACCCAGCCATTGCACTTCAGCCTGGGCGACAAGAGTGAAACTCTGTTCCCAAAAACAAAACAAAACAAAACTCAATAACATGTAACTAAATCTAAATAAGCATTTATTTTTCAACAGTGAAAGTAAGAGACGACTAATTTGGAGATAAAAACAACAGGGACAGAACCCTACAGGAGGTTAAGTGTTCTATAGGATGAGAGGAGCGTGATTGGAGGTTAACTATTCTAAAGTCTTTTTATTACACAGAAGGAAGATAGAGATACTAATTAACTTTAGACTTTGTTAATTATGCATGTGCAAAGTTTAAGTGTATTTATAAAAATGACAGAAAGAGAATGCATAACTTCCAAACCAATGGGAGTTGGAGGAAAGGAGAAAAAAGAAAACTTGATCAATCCAATAGAGGCAGAAAGAGAAAAAAGAAGCAGAGAAAAAAACTGCAAATGGCATGAAATAAGATGGTAAAAATCAGTTAAAGTATATCATTAATCACAATACGCATACTTTTAAAGATTAAAAATTGTCAGACTGGCCGGGCGCGGTGGCTCAAAGGCCGAGACGGGCGGATCACGAGGTCAGGAGATCGAGACCATCCTGGGTAACACGGTGAAACCCCGTCTCTACTAAAAAATACAAAAAAAAAAAAAACTAGCGGGCGAGGTGGCGGCGCCTGTAGTCCCACTACTCGGGAGGCTGAGGCAGGAGAATGGCGTGAACCCGGGATTGCAGTGAGCTGAGATCCGGCCACTGCACTCCAGCCTGGGCGACAGAGCGAGACTCCGTCTCAAAAAAAAAAAAAAAAAAAAAAAAAAAAAAAAATTGTCAGACTGGGTTTAAAAAAATCTAACTGTACATGCTATTTAGGAGGCACACTGAAGATAAAGACAGAAAGGATAAAAGGAAAATGATGGAAAGATATATGAGGCCATGAAGAAGTGTGCTGTAGCTATATTAACTGTTGGAAGAAATAAAATTAAGACAAAAAGCTTAATTAGAGATAAAGAATGGTCTCACATAATGATAAAAGGATGAATTTATCAGGAAGCTGTAATAATTTTAAACTTGTTAGCATTTAATGACAAAGCCATAAAGTATATAAAACCAAAACTGGCAAAATTTCAAGAAGAGACTGACAAAGCCACTGCCAGAGCAGAGATACAAACACATTCCTCTCAGTAATTTATAAATCAAACAGACAAAATATTACAAAGTACACAGAACATGTGAATAAAATAAACAAGCTTGATCTAATGGTGTTATATGTGAATATAATGAATATATATGAATTAGTATGTATCATAGATATGAATTATTGTTTCATATATATGAATCAGTATATGATATAGATATCAATATATATAAGAATAGATATACCTGTACCCAACAATTCCTACTGAATAAATAGGAAACATTTACAAAAATGGACCATGTAGAAGGATACAAAGAAAGTCTTCATAGAACCTCAAAATATCAGTATTATCCAGATACCTCCTCTGACCATATATAATAAATTATCAGTATCCAGGGGTTAGTCTTCCCCCAACAAAAAACAATATGCATTTGAAAATATAAATAAGCATACTTTTCAGCAATTCCCAAGCCAAAATAGATAATTGGTATTAGAAAATCAGAACAAAACAGCCAGGGGCAGTGGCTCATGCCTGTAATCCCAGCAGTTTGGGAGGCTGAGGTAGGTAGATTACCTTAGGTCAGGAGTTCAGGACCAGCCTGGCCAACACGGTGAAACCATCTCTACTAAAAAATGCAACAATTAGCCAGGTGTGGTGGTGGGCACCTGTAATCCCAGCTATTTGGGAGGCTGAGACAGGGGAATTGTTTGAACTCAGGAGGCTGTGGTTGCAGTGAGCCAAGGTCACGCCACTGCACACTCCAGCCTGGGCGACAGAGCGAGGCTCCATCTCAAAAAAAAAAAAAAAAAAAAAAAAAAAGAAATTCAGAACAAAACTAAATGAAAATACTACTTATCAAGAATTAAGGGAACAGGTGTGTGACTGTAGTCTCAACTACTCGGGAGGCTGAGGCGGGAGGATGGCCTGAGCCCAGGAGCAGGAGAGTGGGAGGCTGCAGTGAGCTATGATCCCACCAGTCTAGGCAACAGAGTGATACTCTGTCAAAAAAAAAAAAAAAAAAAAAAAAAAACACACAGGCTGGTCTGAGTGCACTCAGTGGCGTTTACAGCTAACTGATCACAACCAGCCACAGTTACTTGTTCCTTCTTCACTCTCACTGTTTCACTTGACTAGCTTTAAAAAGTAAATTTTTTTTTTAAAGGAAAGCTTAACGGATATAATGAAAGTGGTACTTCAAAATTTATAGGTTTATGAAGAAACAGAAAAAAAGACAAAAGAGAAACACTGAAAATTAATAAGCATTAAGCTCCATTTAGAAAAAGAATCAGGCTGGGTGCAGTGGCTCACGCCTGTAGTCCCAGCACTTTGGGAGGCCGAGGTGTGCGGATCACTGGAGGTCGGGGGTTCAAGACCAGCCTGGCGAACATGGTGAAACCCCTGTCTCTACTAAAAATACAAAAATTAGCTGGGCGTGGTGGCTCACACCTGTAATCCCAGCATTTTGGGAGGCCAGGATGGGCAGATCATGAGGTCAAGAGTTTGAGACCAGCCTGACCAACATAGTGAAACCCCATCTCTACTGAAAATACAAAAATTAGCTGGGTGTGGTGTGGGTGCCTGTAATCCCAGCTATTCAGGAGGCTGAGGCAGGGGAATCGTTTGAACCCAGGAGGCGGAGGTTGCAGTGAGCCGAGATCATGCCACAGCACTCCAGCCTAGGCAACAGAGCGAGACTCCATCTCAAAAAAAAAAAAAAAAAAAAAGAAAAAAAATAATCATAAAAACTCAAAAAAGTAAAGAAATAAACATAAGAACAGAATAAAATAGAAAGCAGAGATGATCAAAAAATGAAAAGCTAATTCTTTAGAAATAGATTTGCATTCCTAGAAAAATAAAACTTAAATAAGATTCAAGATAGAATGGAACCTAAATATACCTATAGATATTCAATAACTAGATGCCATAAAAACTTTACTCCCTGCAAATACTGTGTATTCAAGGATGCCTGCCTTGCACAAGCTGGTCTGGAGTCTGGGAGAGGGACTGATCTGGAGAGGGGAAGCTGGGTGTGGACTTGCAGATAGAGGCTGCTGTGCTGACCTGGCACACAGTGGGAGCACTGCCATGCATCAGGGCTGTGCCAGGGGCTTGGACACTTCAGTGAACCAAACCGGCAAAGGTCTCTCTCCACTGGGTGCCTACATTTTGGCAGGGAAAGAAAGACAGTAAAGCACAAATAAGTGAGTCAGAGTATGCTAGAAGGGGCCTCAGAAGGAAGGCAGGGACCAGAGTGAGGCAGCGGAGCAGTGTGGGTCCAGGCAGGCCCACTTGGGAGAGGAAGGTGGAGGGAATGGCCTGGGAGCAGAGGGTCGTCTCCCCTGACTGAGGTGTGCAAGCCAAGGGAGGTGAAGGTTCCGGGGAAGTTAGATGGGACAGGACAGAAACGTGCCTGTGGGGTTAGCAGCAAAGGGTGCTGGTGTTGCCTTCGGTGATCTTTCCAGGGAAGTGGTCGCCCATGGTTTGTGGGCAGAGCGAGACGGAGGGTAGGGAGTGAGTGAGAGGGGCCGGGGGAGCCATACTGAGGGGTGGGGAGGGGACAGCTCTGAGTGCAGCTGAAGTGAGGCCAACAGCTCTGATAAGGGAGAAGGCAGCGGGGGGCAAACCCAGGCCCACCCGAGGTCCTGAGGGTGGGAGGGGGTGTGAGCCCCCTTGCTGGAGAGTGTATTAAGACAGAAGGGCTGAGGTTTGGGAGGTGTCACAGTAAGTGCTGAGGCAGGGAGGGCCCTTGCAGTGGCCTCAGCCTGGGGGTGGCAGCGAGGCAGTGGGCTGGGGTCCATCCAGGGCTTGGTTTGCCCCCCACCCGTGTCCAGCACTATTCTGGGTGCTTTGCCCACATGAGCTCTCCCAGGCCTTGTGAGGCCTATTTGTGTCTAAATGTGTGTGGGGGCAGGTGGGGAAGAAGTGGGGATGGTGAGAAGGACAGATCTTTCCAGAATTTTGGCCGTTGGAAGGAAGGGAAAGCCTAGGGGCCATGGTGTCCTGTAAATCCCCACCTTGCAGGTCAGAGACAGGAGATAAGAGGGGGTAGGCCTGGGCCCAGGGTGGCCCTGCCTGGCAGGTGGGGTCTGGTGGGCCTGAGGGAGGGTCCTCAGGAAGCTTGGGGAGGCCGTGGGGAACGTTGGGATTATTCTCAACAAAATAAGGGGCAAAGACACCCCGTGTCCCTTGGCTTCCTCTCCAGGAACCCACCCGGAGGACGTCATGTGTGTGAGTGCTTGTGGGTATTGTTATTTTTGCTGTTTGCCGGGGTGGCGGTGGAGCTGGGGAGTGACTCAGGCTTGGACTCTGTTCACGATGTGAGCATCACGCGTGCCAGGCACTGTGCGGAACCCAGGCTGAGGGAGGCACGGGCAGGGGCTTCAGTGTTGCCCTGGGCAGTGGGTCTTTGACCCAGCTGAGTCTGGGGACCATCTGTGGTCTAGCATCTATCTGTGGGCTGCCGGTTGGTGAAGATGTGAGATTTTCTCTTGAAAGGCTCAGTGGCCACAGCCCCAGTGCTGGCCTGGGTGGCTGGATTCACCTGGGCTGGTGGGTTGGCAGGAGGCGGCTGGTGGGGCCCAGAGGTCCAGTCTAAGGGTTGGGGGTTGTAAGGTCTCTGGGTCCATCCAGCCAAGGGCAGGCTTGCAGGGAGAGCCCAAGGGAGAGGGAGGAGGCCCAGGGCTGTGGAAGACCTGGTTGTGGAGAGTCCATCACTGGTGGACTCAGAGGCCCCATCCACCACCTTGTGCTGGCCACAGTGGGATGAAGGGCCGGCACCTGGGAGCAAAGGCAGGCAGAGGTGGTGGTGTGAGGGATGGCAAGGAGGGTTAGGGTTAGGGCTGAAGGAGGGGTTGGGAGGGAGTTGGGGGCCTGGGTGACCGGGGTGGGAGAGACACGGGCAGGAAGACGGTGGAGACACGAGGTGGGCCAGGAAGCACTAGTTTCCTCTCTCCAGGGCTGGGCCACAGGAAATCCAGCCCTCGTGCCTTCCAAGGTGCTTCCTGCAGATAAGGGAGCCTCCAGGGCCCCTTCCTGCTCCCTGCTCCCGGGACCCCCACCCCTCCCATCCTGCCCCTTCCCCTGGGAGACCCTCAGCTGCACCACTCAGGCCAGGCCAGTGGCCTTGGGAGGGGCCTGGACAGGGGGTGGAAGGTCTGTGATGCTGGGACCACAGTTCCCGGGCAGGGAGCAACCGTCCAGGAGTGGGGAGAACGCAGGAGTGACCCACACACCGCACTGGAGGCTCCGCTCTGCTGGGTCAGTGGTGTCCTGGGTAGGTGGGAGGAGCAAGCCAGGCTGGTCCCAGGGAAGAACGGTCCCGCTCTGGGGTTGACCAGAGGCTGTTTTGAGGGGAGAGGGCTCATCAGAAACACTCTATATGGGGTCAGGGGTGCTCTGGGGTGAGCAGGCGGTGGAGGTGGATCTGTGGGGCGGGGGGGGGGCTGTTCTTGGAGGGGGTGTCACGCTCTGTTCGGTGTGGGTCAGGGTGTTTAGGATGGTCCAGGTTGTGGCGGGTGCGGGAGGGTAGGGAGGTTTTTCTACGTGTATAGGGGCCGGAGCAGTTCAAGGTTATTCCTGGGAGGCTCAGGCAAAATCCGTTTTGTGGGTGATCTGGAGCTGCTGTTGGGGAGGCTGGGGGTTAGAGGCTGTTTTCCTCCTTAGGCAGAAGGGTTCCCCCGGCCAGGCTCTTCTGCGAACGTTCTCAAGCTCTGCCCTCAGGGGGCCAGCGGCTTCTCTACGAGGATCTGGGGCTGCTCGGGGGCGGGAGTGGGGGGTGGGGAACGCCAGGCAGAGCGGGTTGGGAGAGTTCTGTAGGAGTTGGAGCTATTTCGACTTAGGGGCTGCTCTTGGGGGCACAGGGGCTCGCAGTGCTGGACAGCTCCGAGAGGCCGCTCAGGGCTGGGGGGCCTGGTGCGCCCCGATGGGGCGGCGGTGCTGAGCTAGTTTCTTTACTGAGCTCCCCCCTCCTCCGCCCACTCATCACCCCCCCCGCGTTGCCACGACAACGCGTAAAACTAAAATTCACTTCCCAGTCGCAGGTGGAGACTAGTAGCGCCCCCTCCCCTAGGCCCTTCCCCGTAGGTCGCGCCCCCATCCCGTCGTCGCTAAGGTGACGGGGAGGGGGCGACAGGCGTTGGATCCGGACCGGCCAGGGGGCCTTCGGGGGAAGTCCGGAGCAAACTCCCCAAACTAGGCTGGGGTGGGGGAGCCGCGCTGAACACGGCAGGGCGTGGTCGAAAGGGTTAATTCGGAGGGCCTCTCGCCAAGGCGGTGGGAAGGCCCTGGACCCTCCCCGGTCTGGAGGTCCCCGTCGTCCAACCCCCAGGCCTGGGGCAGGGGTGGTCCCCGCCATCTCCTCCGGGCCTGGAGCTGGGGGTCGGTGGAGTGGGGGGGAGAAGTCGCCACCTCCGGAAATTAATTGTTTTTCTTTCCCCTTCTCGCCCTACCTTGGTCTTCGTGCCCCAACGCGGCCCCCACCCCAGCTCCGGGACCCCTTCCTCCGCCGCACCATCCCCGGTGGTCCGCGGATGCCCGCCCGCTGCGGAAGGGCGGCGCGGCCCTTGCTGCTCAGCCACTCCCCCCCCACCGAGGCCTAGGACTCCCCCCCACCCCGGCACAGCCCCCCAGGCCCCCCGCCCTGTGGCTTGGCCCCCGCCCTCCGCAGACACCTCCCACCCCCACCTGGGACCCCGCAAGTAACCCCCCCACACTGGCCCTGAGCCCTCCCGGCCCCCGCCTCCGGCGCAGCCCCCTCGCCACCCCCGCTTCCCTCCCGTCTCAGGCCCCCTCCCCCCGCCGCCCCCGCCCCCGGGGAAGGCAGGCGCCGAGCTGAGCCGGGGCCGATGCAGCTGAGCCGCGCCGCCGCCGCCGCCGCCGCCGCCCCTGCGGAGCCCCCGGAGCCGCTGTCCCCCGCGCCGGCCCCGGCCCCGGCCCCCCCCGGCCCCCTCCCGCGCAGCGCGGCCGACGGGGCTCCGGCGGGGGGGAAGGGGGGGCCGGGGCGCCGCGCGGAGTCCCCGGGCGCTCCGTTCCCCGGCGCGAGCGGCCCCGGCCCGGGCCCCGGCGCGGGGATGGACGGCCCCGGGGCCAGCGCTGTGGTCGTGCGCGTCGGCATCCCGGACCTGCAGCAGACGGTGAGCCCCGCCGCCCTGGGCCCGGCCGTGCCCCTGCGCTCCCCGCCCGGGATTCCCCCACCCCCGCCGGGCGCGCCCGGCGCCTGGGACCCCCGGCCCACGGCTACTCACCCCTCCCCCGCCGCCTCCGCCGGGACCCTCCCCATCGCCAGGGCGGGGCCCCGGGAAAGCCCGGCCCCTGGGGCGGGGCTTCGACCGCGGTTCGCGGAGGCGCGGGGTCCCGGGCGCCGGCTCCCGAGCCCCGGACTTCTTCGGCGGGGGCCCGGGGCTCGGCACCCCGCGTGGGGCCAGCGGGGCGGGTCCTCGCTCCCCGGGCCTGAGCTCACAAGCCCGCTCCGCTGCAGAAGTGCCTGCGCCTGGACCCGGCCGCGCCCGTGTGGGCCGCCAAGCAACGCGTGCTCTGCGCCCTCAACCACAGCCTCCAGGACGCGCTCAACTATGGGCTTTTCCAGCCGCCCTCCCGGGGCCGCGCCGGCAAGTTCCTGGATGAGGAGCGGCTCCTGCAGGATTACCCGCCCAACCTGGACACGCCCCTGCCCTACCTGGAGGTAAGTGGCCGGCGGGGGGTGAGCTGAAGCGCGCGCCGGGTGGACCACCAAGCTCCGTGGCGGGACCAGTGAAGGGCACGGCAGTGGGGAACACAAGTGGGAGGAGTGAGGGTGGAGGCAGTGTGTGTGTGTGTGTGTGGGGGGGGGTGCTGTGTGCAGAGTGCAGTGAGTGTGTACACTGTGCAATGAGCAGGCACAGTGTGTGCAATGAGTAGGCACAGTGTGTGCAGCGAGTGGGCACAGTGCATTTAGCGGGCACAGTGTGTACAGTGAGTGGGCACAGTGTGTGCAGTCTGCAGGCTGTGTGCCTAGTAAGGATGTACAGTATGGGCAGTGTGCAGTGTGTGCAGTGAGCGGGCAAGGTGTGCACAGTATGTACAGTGTAGCAGGCACAGTGTGTGCAAGTGGGCACAGTGTATGCAGTGAGCTGGCAGTGTGAGCAGTGTGCAGTGAGCAGGCACAGTGTGTGCAGCGAGTGGGCACAGTGTGCAGTGAGCAGGCAGTGTGCCCAGTAAGGATGTACAGTATGGGCAGTGTGCGGTGTGTGCAGGAAGCAGGCAAGGCATTCATAGTATGTACAGTGTGAGCAGTGTGCAGTGTATGCAGTGAGCAGGCACAGTGTGTGCAGTGAGCTGGCAGTGTGCTCAGAAAGGATGTACAGTATAGGCAGTGTGCAGTGTGTGCAGTGAGCAGGCAAGGTGTGCTCAGAGAGGATGTACAGTATAGGCAGTGTGCAGTGTGTGCAGTGAGCAGGCAAGGTGTGCCCAGTAAGGATGTACAGTATGGGCAGTGTGCAGTGTGTGCAGTGAGCAGGTAGTGTGAGCAGTAAAGACGTACAGTGTGCAGCAAGCAGGCAGTTTGTGCAGTGAGTGGGCACAGTGTGTGTAGTGAGTAGGCACAGTGTGTGCAGTGAGCAGGCAGTGTGCTCAGAAAGGATGTACAGTATAGGCAGTGTGCAGTGTGTGTAGTGAGCAGGTAGTGTGCTCAGAAAGGATGTACAGTATAGGCAGTGTGCAGTGTGTGCGGTGAGCAGGTAGTGTGCTCAGAAAGGATGTACGGTATAGGCAGTGTGCAGTGTGTGCAGTGAGCAGGCAAGGTGCGCACAGTATGTACAGTGTGAGCAGTGTGCAGTGTGTGCAGTGAGCGTATGTAGTGAGCAGGCAGTGTGTGCAGTTAGCAGGCACAGTGTGTGCAGTGGGTGGGCAGTGTGCACAGCATGTACAGTGTGAGTGGTGTGTGCTGTGTGCCGTGAGCCTGTGTAGTGAGTGGGCACAGCGCAGTGAGTGTGCACAAAGTATGCAATGAGCATGTACAGTGTGTGCAGTGAGCACATGCAGTGTGTGCAGCGAGTGGTGTGCAGTGCGCAGTGTGTGCAGTGAGTGTGTACACGGCATGCAATGAGCAGTGCGTACAGCATTGCAGTGTAGGGCAGTGAGTATAGAGTGAGTGGGGTTGTGATTGTGGTAAGCAGGATGTGCAGTATACAGTGAGCAGTGTGCACAGTGTGTGCAGTGTGGGCTGTGTGCAGCACATACAGAGTGTGTGGTGTGTGTAGTTTTGAACAGTATATGCATTGAGCAGCATGGGTGGTGTGGATGCTGAGCAATGTTCTCCAGGGAGGAGTGTGAGCAGGAGTGAGTGCCAGAGGGGTGTGTGGTGTGAGCAGGGCTATCTGTGTGCACATTCGTTCCTTTCTCCAGTTGTGAAGTCTTGTGAAGGCCAACCTAAGTCCCCTCCTTTGCTCACCCATGCATGGTGTGAAGATGTATTGAGTGCCCTGCTAGGCATGGGGACACAAACTGGGTCAGTCCTGTGGAAGGTCTTGAAGTTTGGCAGGGTGGAGGGGGGTGCCCAGCTGCAATGGGCATTGAATAAGGATCTTGTGAGCTGAGCTCAAAATTGGGCGGGCCTCCGTGGTGGCACAGGAAAGTGGGGTCACTTCTTCCTGGAGAGTGTAGGGGGACGTCTACGAAGGTAAGCCTGGAATCAGGCCTTCAGAGAGGAGTGGGATTTTGCAGAGAATCCTGGGGTTGGGAAGGAGACAGGACAGTGCAGGCTGCGGGCAGCTAGGCGTGTGCCTTCCATTGCGCTGCATCATGCCTGAGTGTGGTGGGTGCATGGCAGCTGTTAGCTCTGTCCACCGTGGTAGTATGTGCACCTGGATTTGTGTGGCATTGGGTTGTGCTGCACTGATGGTGTGTACAGGAGGGCAGTAAGGGGTGCGGTGTGGCCAGCATGAGCGGGACGGGGTTTGTGCATGGACTCCCTTGCTCAGCCGGGGTGGGGCCATTTTCTTTACCTTTTCTTTATCTGAGCAGTTTCGATACAAGCGGCGAGTTTATGCCCAGAACCTCATTGATGATAAGCAGTTTGCAAAGCTTCACACAAAGGTAAAGGATCATGGGGAGGGGGCTCCTGAGGTTCCCTCTTGCCTCCCTGTGCCTGCTGTCCCCCACCCCAGCTTGGGGCTGACCACAGTCCCCCAGCTTCAGCTCAGTCTATGTCCCTATCATCAGGGGCCCAGAGCCGGTACTGGGTGTGGCTGGAGGGCTGGGCACAGATTCCCGGCCCCATCGCTGGGGGACAGGTGGTACAGCGATGTGTTCCGGGTAGATCAGACTCTTGCTGACCCCCCTGGCTTAGGGGCTGGAGTGTCCTGTGAGAAGCTGGGTGGGAGAGGGAATGGACAAGCATCTGATATGATGGCTGTTGGGACAGGGCACCCAGCATTGAGTGGTCAGCCAGTGCTGGGCATTTGTAATTAGACCTCTCGTTAATCCTCTTCCAGAGGGACTATTATAACCCTATTTCACAGATGGGGACACAGAGTGCCCAACTGTGTAGACAGTGAAGCTGGGGCTGAGCCCAGATCTGTCTGATTCCAGGCCCTGTGCCCAGCATACCTGTGAGGGTCTTTACTGCTGGGGGGTGCCACCCCTAACTGGGCCTGACCCCAAATGCTCTTGAGGGGGGCACCTTACTATTTCTCTTTACCTTACTATTTACCTCTGAATGTCAGAGGGGCAGGGTGGGTGCCACAGTCCCTCCCCAGGGGTTCCCATCCCCGCTCACAGGCCAGCAGGCACTTGCTTGCTGGATACTTTATGGGCAGTCTCTGGAGCCCAGGAGAGGGGTCAGAACTGTCACCCCTGTGCCCTAATGGTCCCGTCAGTGACTTTGGAACTTCAGGCTTCTGTGCCAGACTTTGCTGCTACCCCAGGGCAGGCGGTGGTCAATGGCTTTAGCACTATGGCTGGGCAGAGTCCACTGTGGAAGGGTCCCCCTGTCCCGCCACTGGCCCTTACTTGACCTTGTCAACCTGGGTTCCTCCCCCATGGCCACCTCTCCCTCTAGATCTCTCTTCAGTGACCAACAAGACATGAGTGACTGACTCTGCAGTAGGTCTCGTTAGTTTTTAGAATGAGCCTAAACTTCTTACATAGCCCCGTGTTTCTGCCTGCCTGAGCTCCAGCGGCATTTCCCTCACCCTGGTAGTGAGCACTTCCTCCTCTTTCACTGCCTGGCCCTCCTGAGGAGGTTGCCTCCCAAGGCAGGGGTCCCTCTGGCACCCTCCCCTATTTCTGATGTACATTGGGGGTTTATGGAAAGGCCCAGGCCTTTGGCCAGGGCACTTTGCCTTGTGTGTGTGGCGTCCGTAGTGCCGGCTGGGGAAGTCAGGTCTTGTGGGGCGAGTGAATAAACGGGGTGAATGAGTACAAGGCCATCAGTCATGTCACAGGAGGGGTCCCTGGGGTGGGGGTCTGCTGTGGGGTGAGCTGGAGAGGAAGATGCACCGGAGAAGGAGCAGATCATCTCAGGGTGCTGAGGATCCAGGGCTGCTGTGGGGCTGGTTCCTGCCTGGGTGGACCTCGGCTCTTCTAGGCTAGGCAGGTTGGGGCGGCAGAGCCAGGGCAGTGACTGAGCCTGGAGTAGGGGACTTGCTTGGGGCTCGACCAGGGTGACCTGGCCTTGGTGAGGGGCTACTTGGGTGCAAGCTGACAGTCGTGACCGGTTTGGCTATCAGGATGCAAGGAAGGGTTTTGAGCTGTGCGTGGGCCCACCCAAGTGGGGATTGGGGCCGTGGTGGGAGTGCAGGGCTGTGGGTGACAATTGCAAAGTCAGGTGACAGGTCAGATTGGTAGGGATGTGGCAGGGGACGCCTGAAGGTGGCCTGAGGCTTGCAGGAGGAAGGCGGGTAATGTTCAGATGATAGAGACCTTGGTGCCAGGCTGACTGATGGCCGGTGTTCCAGGCAAACCTGAAGAAGTTCATGGACTATGTCCAGCTGCATAGCACGGACAAGGTGGCCCGCCTGCTGGACAAGGGGCTGGACCCCAACTTCCATGACCCTGACTCAGGAGGTGAGCAGAGCAGGGGAGGGGCATGGCCTTTGATCGGCTGGGAGCCTGACCCTTATCTGTCTCTGAACCCAGAGTGCCCCCTGAGCCTCGCAGCCCAGCTGGACAACGCCACGGACCTGCTGAAGGTGCTGAAGAATGGCGGTGCCCACCTGGACTTCCGCACTCGCGATGGGCTCACTGCCGTGCACTGTGCCACGCGCCAGCGGAATGCGGCAGCACTGACGGTCAGTGAGGGCTGGGCCTGGCCTGGTGATGGGGCTGGGGGCCGCTGTGCCTGGTGTGGATACTGAGGCTACTCACCCTCAGACCCTGCTGGACCTGGGGGCTTCGCCTGACTACAAGGACAGCCGCGGCTTGACACCTCTCTACCACAGCGCCCTGGGGGGTGGGGACGCCCTCTGCTGTGAGCTGCTTCTCCACGACCACGCTCAGCTGGGGACCACCGACGAGAATGGCTGGCAGGAGATCCACCAGGTGTGCAGGGAGCTGAGGTGGGGTCCCGGCCTGTGTGTGCTGGGTGTGGGGTCCTGACTCTGTCTGTAGGGGTGGGGGCCCTAGCCTCTGCCCAGGGACCCTACAGCACCTTGCTCCCCGCACAGGCCTGCCGCTTTGGGCACGTGCAGCACCTGGAGCACCTGCTGTTCTACGGGGCCAACATGGGGGCCCAGAATGCCTCGGGGAACACAGCCCTGCACATCTGTGCCCTCTACAACCAGGTGCGACTGTGTGTGCTGCACATGCCTGCACCAGCAAGTGTGGATATACTCGCCTGTTCTGGGGCATAGGCTTCACATGTGTGCACGTGTGTTCTGAATGACCAGGTATGAATTGGGTACATCTAGGCCCTGTGGGCCAGGTGAGACCTGAGCGTGTATACCTACCTGCTTGTCCCTGTGCCACTCAGTATACGTGGAACAAATAGGTGTGAGTCCGTGTGTGTGAGCCCGTGCCCTGCGCACGCCATGTGTGCATTCCTGCGTGCACATGTGCTGTCGTGCTCCGATGGTCTCTCCAGCCACCAGCTGTGATCCCCTCTTCTCCCCAACAGGAGAGCTGTGCTCGTGTCCTGCTTTTCCGTGGGGCCAACAGGGATGTCCGCAACTACAACAGCCAGACAGCCTTCCAGGTACACTGGTGGTTTACGGGAGTGTCTCTGTGTCCGTGTGACCTGACTTCTCTGAACCTTGGTTCTTCCCTGGAAGGCCCTAAGGGAGCACCTCCCCCAGGACTGCCCACGAGGAGGTGTGGGGGGACGAGCCCAGCACGTGAGGAGGTGTTTGGTGTTTGCTGCTGATGTTCCCTTCATCCCCCTGCCAGGGAAAGAGGAGGGTCAGAAGGGCTCTGGGGCGGGGGACAGGGAGGATGAGAAGACTGGGGTGACAGGTGTGGGTCTGACCCCCCCCCCCGAGACCAGCAGGGGTGCAGAAGCCAAACTGGAGAAGGGGTGTGGTCCCAGCCGCTGATGTAATTCCGGGTCGGTTGGCACTGATGACCAGGTGGACGTGGTCTCTGTGACTTGGAGTTTGTTGGGGAGTCAGGGGAATATCGTGGGGGTTTGCAGACCAGGAATGGAGACAGAACTCTATTTTTAGTAGGAGTGAGGTGTGGGAAGAGTGGTCAGGCTGCTGAGTTGTGTGGTCACAGAAGGTGGAGGCAGCAGTGGGCTGCCAGAGGGGTTTGGGCACATCGGGAAGCAGATACGCCAGGGCCTGTTGGATGACTGGGTGCAGGGTCACAGGAAGGGGAGGATGAGCTTAGCAGCTTGGGCAGCGATGGGGCCTTGGCTGAGACGGGAAACCTGGCTGCATGTTGGGACAGACCAGTGTGCCCGTTTGCTTGGGACTGCTGGTTTTAGCTCTGAAGTTCTCCCGTCCAGGTAGCCACTCAGTCCCAGGCAAACAGATGGCGGGTCACTCCAGTTATGAGGCACGCCTGTGGCATTCCGGTTATAGAGAGGAGTGTGTGTCAGTAGAGAAGAGGAATGGGCTGGGGTCTCTGGGGCCCCCAACTAAGGAAGACTCCACACAGGAGCTCGAGAAGGAGCAGCTGGGGCTGGCTGGGGAGGCAAAGCTGGTGCTGCTCAGCCCCCTCCCTGCTCCTCCACGCCTTGACCCCCCTTTCCCTCAGGTGGCCATCGTCGCAGGGAACTTCGAGCTTGCAGAGGTCATCAAGACCCACAAAGACTCGGATGTTGGTGAGTCCTACCCACCTGGGCGGCCCTGTTGAATGTAGATTCGCGTGGTTTTCTGAGGCCTAGCAGACGTGGGGGTCAGTGGTGACATAACAAAGGGGCCCCTTACCCCACATCTGCGCTGTGTGGCCAGTGGTCTCTGAGTGGCCACTGCGGGCACGAGGAATGGGCCACGGGGCCTGTGTTGAGTGAACGTTGTTTTTGGTCTGGGAGAAGAGCATGGTGAGGTTTGGGCTGTGAGCCGGGGCTAGCATTCAGCTTAGGGGACAGCGTAGGTTGAGAGTGGGGTTGAAGTTAGGGTCAGAGTCCCTGCTTCCCGTTAAATCCTAGGAAGGGCCAGCAGAAGACATGGGGGTGATGGACCTTGCTTCACCCTGGAGCAAGTGTGAGTCTAGGTGGTCCGTAGCAAGCTCTCAACATGAAAAGATCACATAAACGACACATAAGGAAAACAAAACAGTGATGAAAAGCAGAATGAGGCTGGGAATAGTGCCAGAGTCGTCCTCAGGGCAAGGAGCTCTGAGCCCCCTGCTGGTGTGTGCCTCGTGTGTGCGTGACTCGCGCTCCTGGAAGGAAAACCAGGACACACACGTGGCCTCAGCCAGGACATGCGAGCCTCTGGGAGGTCTCTGGTGGGTGTGGCTGCTGGAGAGGCTGGGCTCCCCTGTGGGAGAGCTGCTGCTGGCCAGGCTGGGACCCTCCTGTTGAGGACCTTCCAGCCTCCTGGCTGCACAGGAGCTCCCTTGCTGATCCCGCCGTGTCCTGCGTGGTCCAGGCTTTTCTGCCTGTGCCTCTCTCTGGAACATGGACTCCCAGGACCCCCTTCCTGCCATGAGTGTTTACTTGTGGGTATCCCCATTTTTTGTTTTTGTTTTAATTTGAAGTGACAGTGGGCAGCAAACATTTGGAGCAGGTGTTAGGGTTGGAATCTCACTTGGTTCTAGTGTGAGGTTATGGTCAGGGCTGGAGTTGAATTTTGGACTGGGGTTAAGATTAAGGTCAGTTTCATGTTTAAGAGCCCTTCTTCTGTAGCGTTCCCCCTGAACATCCCCCTGTGAGGCTTGGTTATGAGCCCCTCCACCCCAGGCTGTGTTAGTTGAACCATCTGAGGCTCTGGCAGACCCTCAGTGAGGGCCAGAGCTGCTCTCAAGGCCACTGCAGGGAAGTGTGTGTTGAGTAAGTAACTGGGCCAGTGGAATGGGTAGGGTCGGAGTCCAGGGTCAGGTCGGGGGGGAACTGTGGTAAGGTTTGGGGTTTGTGTAAGGGGCAACAGATACTTCTGGTTTGGGCTGGTGCTTTGGATGTGGCCCTTAGTGTTGGAGGGCCCTGGTTTGTGCATGTGTGGGGCCTCCTCTTCTACCTGTAATTGTCTTAACCGTGGGAAAGCTGTCTAGGAGCTCTGCGCCTCAGTTTCTCTTAAGTGAAACATGGTCTCTTACAGTCATTTGCATCCCCTTCCCCCTGTGGCCTCCTGTGGCATTTGATCCTGGGTGGGGCTGGACTCTGGCCGGTGGCCTTGGTCTAGTTGCTTGGAGGGAGGGTGGGAAGGCCCCCTCTGCCCCTCGTCTGTGTGCTGTGGACAGATACCCCAGGGCTCTTGGGGTCACCATGGTTGTGAGTTACTGGCCATCCAACCCAAGTGTGCTTGCTCGGTTGGGGTTAGACACACGTCCCTGAGTGGTAAGCAGCAGGCGTCTGTGTCAGTTCATCCTGATGTGGTCATCAGCTCTGTGGGCCAACACCACCCTGACCCGCTCAGGTGTCACACAGACACTAGGGCACCACCCTGACCCGCTCAGGTGTCACACAGACACTAGGACACCACCCTGACCCGCTCAGGTGTCACACAGACACTAGGACACCACCCTGACCCGCTCAGGTGTCACACACAGACGCTAGGGCACCACCCTGACCCGCTCAGGTGTCACACACAGACACTAGGGCACCACCCTGACCCGCTCAGGTGTCACACACAGACGCTAGGGCACCACCCTGACCCGCTCAGGTGTCACACACAGACGCTAGGGCACCACCCTGACCCGCTCAGGTGTCACACACAGACACTAGGGCACCACCCTGACCCGCTCAGGTGTCACACACAGACACTAGGGCACCACCCTGACCCGCTCAGGTGTCACACACAGACGCTAGGGCACCACCCTGACCCGCTCAGGTGTCGCACAGACGCTAGGACACCACCCTGACCCGCTCAGGTGTCACACACAGACGCTAGGGCACCACCCTGACCCGCTCAGGTGTCACACAGACGCTAGGGCACCACCCTGACCCGCTCAGGTGTCTCACAGACACAGGGTGACGCCGCCAGGTTGCCCTGAGCACAGGCAGCATATTTGTCAGGATTTAATACAAGCCCCTTATCTCAATTTGCCCTCTCAACAATCTCCCAAGAAGTGATTTATTAGACTGTTTTACAGAGAAGGAAACTGAGGCACAGAGGGGGTTACTTCAGACGTGATTGATTCAGGGTCTGCCCTTATCACTCTCATGCCCTCTGTACACATTTGCTCCAAGGACATGACAGTCATGACTTGCGACATCCTATCCCCACTGGGGTCCCAGAGTGGGGTCTGTACACGTAAGAGGAACTGGAAGGAGGTGCCACCTTCTCTGGTGGGAAGGTGCCACCCGGTGGGATCTGGTAGACCGGGACCTGTGTCACCCTTCAGGGGACAGGATAACTTGCTGCCTCTTGATAGCCCTGCTTGCCCCACCTAGACTGACAGGCCTGGGGGGCGGAGTTGGTATCCCACAGTGCTTTTGATGAGTACTTGGGGAACTGCTTCTCCAGGGTGGTGTCATGCCCATGAGAACACACCTGTGCCTGGGAGTGTGTGCCTGAGAGAGGGTAAGAGACAGTGTGGACCCAAAGAGTGGCCTGATGTGACAGAGGCAAGGAAGCAGAGGTGACCACTTCTAGGCCAGAATGATTCAGTAGCATTTTGTATATTCACAGTGTTGTGAAGCCAATTCTGTTGAATTCCAAAACATTTTCATCACCACAGAATAAGACTTTGGACACATTAAGCAATAATTCTGCATTAATTACCCTCTCCCTCCAACTCTGTCAGCCATTAACGCACTTTCGTCTCTGTGGACTATAGATTTACCTATTCTTGATATTTCGTGTCAATGGAATCATATAATATGTGACACAGTGTCTGGCTGCTTTTACTCAGCATGTTTTTGAGCTTCACCTTGTAGGATATATCACTACTTCATTCCTTCTTATGGCTGAATAATATTTCACTGTTGGTATAAATGACATTTTGTTTATGCATTCATCTGTCAATGGAGATGTGGGTTGTGTCTACCTTTTGACTATTTTGAATATGGCTGCTATCAACATGTGTGTACATGTACTTGTTTGAATACCTATTTTCAATCTCTTAGGTATATACCTAGGAATGGAATTTTGGAATCATATGATAATTCTATGTTTAACTTCTTGAGGAATTGCCAAACTGTTTTCCACCATTTTGCATTCCCACCAGTGATGTAAGAGGCTTCCAATTTGTTCACATCTTCAACAGTTGTTACTATCCTTTTTTTTTTTTTTTGACTATAGCCATCCTAGTAAGTGTGAAATGGTATTTCATTGTGGTTTTGACCTGTATTTCCCTAGTGACTAATGATATTCTGCATCTTTTCTTTTTTTTTTTTTGAAACGGAGTCTCGCTCTGTGGCCCAGGCTGGAGTGCAGTGGCCGGATCTCAGCTCACTGCAAGCTCCGCCTCCCAGGTTCACGCCATTCTCCTGCCTCAGCCTCCCGAGTAGCTGGGACTACAGGCGCCCACCACCTCGCCCGGCTAGTTTTTTGTATTTTTTAGTAGAGACGGGGTTTCACCGTGTTAGCCAGGATGGTCTCGATCTCCTGACCTCGTGATTTGCCCGTCTCGGCCTCCCAAAGTGCTGGGATTACAGGCTTGAGCCACCACGCCCGGCCTCTGCATCTTTTCATGTGCTTATTGGGCATTTGTATATCTTCTTTGGAGAATAGTCAAGTCCTCTGTCCATTTTTAAATTGGGTCATTTATTTTTGTTGTTGTTGAGTTGTAAGGGTTCTTTATATATTCTGAATACTAAACTTGTATGGAATATGTGATTTGTAAATATTTTCTCTGTAGAATAGGAGATCCTTGTCACTTTTTTGTTAATGTCCTTTGATATTCAATAATTTTTAATTTTGATAAAGTTCAAGGTATTTATTTTTTTCTTTTGTTGTTCATGCTTTTGGTGTCATAGGTCACGAGGCTTTATCCTCTAGGTTTTCTTCTAAGAATTTTATGGTTTTCACTCCTATATTTAGGTTACTGATCCATTTTAAGTTAACTTTTGTTTATGGTGTGAGGTAGGGAGCCATCTTCATTCTTTTGCATATGAATATCCAATTGTCCAGGACCATTTGTTGAAGAGACTATTCTATTCCCATTGAGTGGTCTTGGCACCCTTGTTGAAAATGAATTGATCCTAGATATGTGGGTTTATTTGGACTCTCAATTCTATCCCAGTGGTCTACATGTATATTCTTATGCCAGTACCACATGGTTTTGATTATTGCAGCTTTGTAGTAACTTTTTATTTTTATTTTTTTGGAGATGGAGTATTGCTCTTGTACCCAGGCTGGAATGCAATGGCGCAATCTCAGCTCACTGCAACCTCCACCTCCCAGGTTCAAGCAATTCTCCTGCCTCAGCCTCCAAAGTAGCTGGGATTACAGGTGTGTGCCACCATGCCCAGCTAATTTTTGTATTATTGGTAGAGATGGGGTTTGACCATATTGGCCGGGCTGGTCTCGAACTCTTGACCTCAGGTGATCCACCTCCGTCTCCCAAAGCGTTGGGATTACAGGCATGAGCCACTGCACCCATCATGTAGTAACTTTTGAAATCAGGAGGTTTGAGTGCTTCAACTTTGTTCTTCTTATTTGTTATTGTTTTGGCTAATCATGGCCCCTTGCAATACCATATAGATTTGAACATTGCTTTTCTATTTGTGCAAAAAGGGACATTGGAATTTTGCATTGAATCTGTCAATCACTCTAGGTGACATTAACATTTTAACACCATTGTCTTCCAATTAATGAACATGGGATGTCCTTTTATTTATTTAGGTCATCTCTAGCAGTGTTTTGTCATTTTCAGTATATAGATTTTTTTACTTCCTTAGTTAAATTTATTCTTGAGTATTTTCTTCTTTTGGATGCTATTATAAATGGAATTATCTTCTTAATTTCCTTTTTGGATTGTTCATTGCTGGTGTATAAAAACAAGTGATTTTTTTGTGCTGATCTTGTGGCCTACAACTTTGCTGAATTTATTTATTAGCTCTAGTAGCTCTTTTGGTGTATTCTTTGGGATTTTCTATATATAGGATCACGCCATCTGCAAATAGAGATAGTTTTACTTCTTCTTTCCCAATTTGGGTACCTTTTTTTTTTTTTTTTTTTTTTTCCTGTCTAGAACTTTCAGTACAGTGTTAAATACCAGTAGTGAAAGCAGGCATCTTTGCCTTGTTCCTGATCTTAGGGGGAAAGCATTCAGTCTTTCACCATTGCGTATGATGCTATCTATGTGTGTGCTTGTTTGTTTGTTTTTAAAATATGGAATGCTTCACAAATTTGCATGTCATCCTTGTGCAGAGGACATGCGAATCTTTGTATCATTCCAATTTTAGTATATGTGCTGCTGAAGCAAGCACTTCGGATTTTTAATAAATTTCCTTTATTATGTTGAGGAAGTTACTAGCCTCTATTACTAGTTTCCTGAGTGTTTTTATAATGAAAGAGTGTCGGATCATGGCAGATGCTTTTTATGCATCAATTGAAATGATCATGGTTTTTTCCCCCCTTTTCTCTATTAATGTGATGTATTATATTGATTACATTAGTGTGTAGATTTCTTTTCCTGTAATGCCCTTATCTGGCTTTGGTATCAGGGTAATACTGGCCTCATGAAATGAGGGAGTGTTCCCTCCTTTTCTGCTTTTTGGAAGAGTTTGAGAATTTGTGTCAATTCTTTAAATTTCTAGTAGAGTGCACCAGTGATGCCATCTGGTGGTGGACTTTTCTTCGTTGGGAGGCTTGTGGTTAAGGATTCAATCTCTTTGCTTGTTATAGGTCTGTTTAAATTTTCTATTTCTTCTTGAGTCAGTTTTGGTAATTTGTGTTTTTCTAGAAATTTGTCTACCTCATCTAGCTTTCCTATTTGTTGGCATATAATTGTTCATAGTATTATATTCCTTTTTAACTTCTGTAATACTGGTAGTAAGTCCCCAAATTTCATTTGTGATTTTAGTTATTTCTGTCCATCTTCTCTCCTTACTAGTCAATCTAGCTAAAGGTTTGTCAATTATGTTGATATTGTCAAAGAAACAACCTTTTATTTCCTTGATTCTCCACTGTTTTTCTCTTTTCTTTATCTCTGCTCTAATCTTACTGTTTCCTTCCTTCTGCTTGCTTTTCTTTCTTTTGCTCGTTTGGTTTGCTCTTTCTCTTGTTTGCTTGTTTGTTTGTTTCTTTTTGGTCGTCTTTCTCTAGTCCGTCCGTCCCTCCCTTGCTTCCTTCCTCTTTCTTTTGTTTGCTCTTCTTTCTCTAGTTTCTTCTTTTCTTCTCTCTCTGTTTTTTTTTTTTTTTTTTTTTCTTGGAGATAGAGTTTCTCTCTTGTTGCCTAGGCTGGAGTGCAATGGTGCGATCTCAGCTCACCGCAACCTCGGCCAACTGGGTTCAAGCAATTCTCCTGCCGCAGCCTCCCGAGTAGCTGGGATTATAGGCACCCGCCACCACGCCCAGCTAATTTTGTATTTTTCAGAGACAGAGTTTCTCTGTGTTGGTCAGGCTGGTCTCGAACTCCCGACCTCAGGTGATCTGCCCACCTCAGCCTCCCAAGTGCTGGGATTACAGGCATGAGCCACCGTGCCCAGTCTCTTTTCTTTTATTTGTTCATTCATACAGACAAGGTCTCACTATGCCGCTAGGCTGGTCTTGAACTCCTGGGCTCAAGTGATCCTCCCGCTGTGGCCTCCCAGAGTGCTGGGATAATAGGCATGAGCCACTGAGCCTGGCCTTCTCTTGTTTCTTTTTTATTTCTTCTTTTTTTTCTTGAGATGGAGTTTCACTCTTGTTGCCCAGGCTGGAGTGCAATGGTGCAATCTTGGCTCACTGCCACCTCCACCTCCCGGGTTCAAGCAATTCTCATGCCTCAGCCTCCTGAGTAGCTGGGATTACAGGCACGCACCACCACGCCTGGCTAATTTTTGTATTATTAGTAGAGACGGGGTTTCTCCATGTTGGTCAGGCTGGTCTCGAACTCCCGACCTCAGGTTATCTGCCTGCCTCGGCCTCCCAGAGTGCTAGGATTACAGGCGTGAGCCACCGTACCTGGCCTTCTCTTGTTTCTTAAGATGTATAATTAGGTTATTGATTTGAAATTGTTCTCCTTTTTAAAAGTAAGTGTTTACAGCGTTAAATTTCCCTTTAAGCACTGCTTTTGCTCCATATGTTGTATTTTTGTTCTTGTTTGTCTTAAAGTGTTTTCTAATTTTCCTTATCATTTCTTTATTTCTTTTTTTTTTTTTTTTTTTTTTTTTTTTTTTTTTTTTTTTTTTTTTAGAGATGGGATCTTACTCTGTGGCCCAGGCTGGAGTGCCCTGGCTTGATCATAGCTCACTGCAGCCTCAACCTCCTGGTCTCAAGCCATCCTGCCACCTCAGCTTCCTGAGTAGCTGGAACTACAGGGTGCAGCACCACACCTGGCTATCGTTTTCTATTTTTTATAGAGATGGGGGTGTCACTATGTTGTCTAGGCTGGTCTCAAACTCCTGGCTTCAAGTGATCCTCCTGCCTTGACCTCCCAAAGTGCTGGGATTACAGGCTTAAGCCACCATGCTCAGCCTGATTTCTTTTTTGACACTGGTTGTTTAGGAGTATGGTGTTTAATTTCCACATATTTGTGAATTTTTCAGTTTTCTTTCACTTCTCGATTTCCAGCTTTGTTTTGTTGTGATTGAAAAATATACTTTGTATGATTTCAGTCTTTTAAAACTTTATTGAGACTTGTTTTGCAGTCATACAGTCTGTCTGGAAGAATGTTCCATGTGTACTTGAGAAGAATTCTTGAATATATTCTGCCCTTGTTGGGTGGCATGTTCTGTATGTATCGTTAAGTCTAATTGGTTTAAGTCTTCTATGTCCTCATTGATCTCTCCAGATGTTCTACCCATTATTGAAAGATATTAAAGTCTCTTACTATTATTGTGGAACTGTCTATTTCTCTCTTAAATTGTGTTGTTTGTATCATATTTTGATGTTCTGTTGTTCGGTTTGTATATGTTAATAATTGTTAATCAACATACAATGTCCTTCTCTGTCTCTTGTTACAGTTTTTATCTTAAAGTTTATTTTGTATGATATTAATATAACCACCCAGCTCTCTTTTGGTTACTATTTACATTCCATTGCTTTTTTTATCCTTTCACTTTGAACCTATTTGTGTCTTTGGATTTAAAGTGATTATTTTGTAAGTAGCATATAGCTTGTTCATACTTTTTAATCACTATCTGCTTTTTAAGTAAAATTCTATTGGAACACAAACACACCTATTTGCTTATGTGCTGTTTGTGGTGGTTTTCATACTGCGGTGGCAGAGTTGAGTCATTGCAACACAGACTATATAGCTTGCAAAGCCTTAAGTAGTTACTGTCCAATTCTTTCCAGAAAAGGTTTGCTGATCCCTGGTCTAGAATGTCTTTTATAGTTTCCCTGGTTATAGTTAACTACAAATGGTCCTGTTCAGCAGTAGTCTGGTGAGATTTGTCACATGTAGCCTGTTTTGTCTCTCCTGAAGCTTGTGAAATGCAGTTCTTAGAGCATATCTGAGCATCCTCAAGGCCTCATTCGGCTGAGTGGAGAAGCAGGCTTCTACCTCTGAAGCTAGGGTGAGAGGCAGTTTGACTGGGATGTGGCCCTTTAATGGTAGCTTCATTTGTAGGGTGGCCAACTCCTTTGGTTTGCCTGGAAGCAAGGCAGTTCCTGGAACATAGGATTTAGTTTTAACATCTGGAAAGCCTGGGCAAACTGGAGAAGTTGGTCACCCAGCTGGCTTTTCAGAGTCTTACCTATGCCCCCTTACCCCAGTACCATTCAGGGAAACCCCCAGCTATGCAAAGCGGCGGCGACTGGCTGGCCCCAGTGGCTTGGCATCCCCTCGGCCTCTGCAGCGCTCAGCCAGCGATATCAACCTGAAGGGGGAGGCACAGCCAGCAGCTTCTCCTGGACCCTCGCTGAGAAGCCTCCCCCACCAGCTGCTGCTCCAGCGGCTGCAAGAGGAGAAAGATCGTGACCGGGATGCCGACCAGGAGAGCAACATCAGTGGCCCCTTAGCAGGCAGGGGCAGCCAGAGCAAGATCAGGTAGGAGGGGGCTGGGAGGCCCTGGAGGTGTGGGGAGGGTGGGGTGCTGGGACCTGAGCCAGGAGGAGCCAGCACTGGGAGGCAGAGAGAGGCCTGGTGGTGCCTAGCACCTGTGTAGTGATGGGCTAGGGCTTCCTGGTTGGGGAAGGGAAGAAGGTATCTCTGGAGGTGGGGACAGGCACATTCACGCTGGTTTGCGGTTGGAGCTGGGCTTGCCATGAGGACAGTGGGCAGTTGAAGGAGTGTTAGGTGGAGAGGGTATGTTCTCACCTCTGATTTAGAAAACACACTGTAGTGTCAAACATGGCTGGGAAGAGTCAGGGCTGGTGGCCTGTGGTAGGGGGGTCAGGGATGGAGTTGCCATTCCTGGAGGGCTCAAAATCTACAGGTAAGCCCCACCTTGCCCCCAGGGTATAGTCATGGTTTCTCCCAGCCCTGGTGCACCTACAGGACTCTGTGGCTTCTATTCTTTACCCTCACCCTGAGGCCTGGGTCCCTGAGGCAGGGATGCCTGGACTGGAGCCCACTGGCCTCTATGGGCTGTGCATTGGGTGCTGAGGTGGGCACTGGCTCTCAGATAGCCACTTTGTGCCTGGGCTTCTCATCAGTAAGTGGGAATAATCCTACCCAAGTCATTGTCTTTGGGAAGCCTTCCAGAATGCCCTGGGCAGGTGAGGGATCACCTGGCAGAGCCTAGCAACTACCGGTGAAAGCACCTGCCCTCCCTGTGCTTTGAAGGCAGACACTGTCTTTCTCGTTTCCTAGTTTCATCAGAGCCAGGCACTGAGGAGGGTGTTTGGCAGACATTGTTGAGTGAAAGAGTTACATAAACAGTATGTTGTTGTCAGGATGGCCGCCGGCCTTTACAGTTCTGTCAGTCCATGCCCGCTGTTGGGCTGAATGGCATGTGTATACCAGCTTGCTTAACCTTGACGACGTACATGTTCATGCTCTATTATTACCACGTTACAGATGAGTGTCCTGGTACCCAGGTGGGGCCTGTGATGGGTCCAGGGTCAGAGAGCTAGGGATCGGCTTCACTGGGCCCCAGGTAGACCCAATCCCCAACTTTCTAAGCCTAAGTGTTCAGCAGAGGGCTCAGGGTGCAGCAGGGCCTATGGAAGGCACCTCTGCAGCCTGTTCTCAGCTGCGTCTCCGTGTCTGTCTCTCTGCCCGGACTTGTTGGACTTGCAAGGCTGGCTGTACCGCCCCAAATCTCAATTCTCCCCTGAAGCTTTTTTATAGACCCGCGGGTTTTCTAAGGGCTGTGCGGCCCAGTGGCTAAAGGAACACATTCTGCATTCCGGATGTTTCCATCCCGCAGAAAGGCAGCTCCTAAGTTGGAGGCACGTGTTGCCACAGGCTCCTCCTTGCATTCATTTTTTGTGTGTGTTCATTCATCCTTTCAGCAGACACAAAACTAAGACCTGCTGTGTGAGGGGCTGCAGCTCACCTGCTCCGTGGGGACGGCAGAATTGCTTCCTCGCAAACAGCTATTAGGTGCCTGGCGCGTCAGAGGTGTGGGTCTCAGGAGGTTGACAGCTGAGGCCCGGGCTTAGCAGCAGTTAGATGGGCAGTGGTCCCCATATGGGGCTGCCCTGGTGAGTGGACGAGGTCTGCAGCCCTCGGGAGGGGCTGAGGAAGTTCGGTGCCCCTTGGAGGGTGGGCACCTCTCCGGGAGGCGAGGCTGGGCCCTGCGCTGCGCGGGTCTC
Organism: Macaca thibetana thibetana; assembly: GCF_024542745.1. NCBI lineage: Eukaryota > Metazoa > Chordata > Mammalia > Primates > Cercopithecidae > Macaca > Macaca thibetana. Next base: position 99,197 of record NC_065587.1, on the reverse strand, counting down.
GGGTGGCGGCGGCTCCGCAGCGCCCTCTGTCGGCTGAGCCGGAGCCGTGCCCCGACCCCCAGCAGCCGCCCCAGTATCACACCGGGCAGGGCGGGGCGAGTTTGGGCTGAGAGCCCGTCACTTAGCAGCTGGCCCAGGGGTCAGGATTTTAGAGTAGTCAGGTGTTGGCAACTGCGTGATGGACAGCCCACAGGAGGGGAAGGAAAGGCGCCCCTGTGTGACTAGAGCGTAGCAAATGCCCAAGCCCCAGGGAGCCTGGCTCTTGGAAGAGCTTGTGGCTCTGGCCTGCCTGGGTACTAGGGAGCCAGTGCAGGCTTCTGAGCAGAGCCACAGTGGAGAAGCGAGAGCTCAGACTCTGCCCCAGTCGGGGAGTGGTCTGGGGAAAGTGGGCATCACGCAGTGGGCGTGGGCAGGGGCCGGTGTCCAGGACGAGGGGACACAGGCCTAGAGGGGGACTGGGCGCCCAGCGATCCGGGCCCCGGACCCGGGGGGGTGGCGGGGGTGCCGCTCCCTCCCGTTCACCGGCTCCAGGCGGCTTTGCTGGTGCCCGAAGCCCCCGTTCCATCCCCCGCTCCCACTAGGCTGCCCTGACCACCGTCCCGCGTCCGCGTCTGAACTCCCCCTGCCGGGGGTCGGCGGCGAGGGGAGGGCGGGAGGGCGGGCGCGAGGGCCGCCCCCGCCGCCCGCAGAGGGAGGAGCCCGGCCACGGAGGAGGCGGGGCGCGGGGCGGCCGCGGCATGGAGCGAGCCTGGCGCGCCCAGGAGCGCAGCCCCGCGGCCCCGGAGCCCTGAGCGCGGGCGCGGCTCTTGCGCTGGCGGGAGCGGGCGGGCCGGGCGCGGCGGCGCGGCCCATGGAGCGGCCCCGGGCCGGGCCCCCGGCGGGCAGGCGGGCGGCGGGCGGCGGGCGGCGGGCGCTGCGGCGGCGGCTGCGGTGAGGCCGGCGGCGGGGCCGGGCCGCGCGCCATGGAGGCCCCGGGCGCCGGCTTCGCGTGCCCGCTGCCCCCCGGCATCGCGTCCGTCACCTACGTGTTCGTTTACAGCCCGAGCGGGCCCGGCGGCCCCGGCCCCGCGCCCGGCCCCGGCCCCGCGCCCCCCGCGCCCCCCGCACCGCCGCCCCGGGGCCCGAAGCGGAAACTTTACAGCGCCGTCCCCGGCCGCAAGTTCATCGCCGTGAAGGCGCACAGCCCGCAGGGTGAAGGCGAGATCCCGCTGCACCGCGGCGAGGCCGTGAAGGGTGAGGGGCGCGCGGGGGGGGCGGGCCCGGCGCGGGGAGGGGGCGGCGCCGCGCGCGGTGCGGGCCGGGCCGGGGCGATGGCTCTGGGGTCTCCTCCGCCGTGGCGGCCCTGGGCCCTGGTGGGATCCCTGGTGTCACAGTGAAGGGCTCTGCCTGGGAAACGTTCCTGCCGTGCGGGTCCCTCCGGTGCTCTGTCGTTCCGGGCTCCCTGTGTCACCACGGAGGCTCCTCTCTCGCCATAGGCGTTGCTGTGTCCCCCGGGGTCTCTGCCTGAAGGACCCTGTCCCATTACAGAGCTTCCTTGCATTGCGGGGTTCCCGTGGCACTTCTGCAGCTTCTCCATTGGAGGCCCCTGCGATGTGGGGGACCCTTGCCGTCGTGGGGTGTCTGTGACCGTCATGTGGGTGTTTGTGTTATGCAGGCTTCTGTCACTGGGGCTTCCTGTGTTCTGGGGGAATTGCGTGCCATGACAAACCCCTCTCATTATGGGGGTCTCGGGGTCACCGCTGGGGTCCTAGCCTCAGGGCCGGCTGAGGTGGAAACAGCCCAGCTGGTGCATCACGTGGCCTCACCCACTGGCCACAGCACGATGACCCCGAGCTCTTGGCAGTGACCCCTGGGTGGGTGACAGAACCAGGATGGGGGTCGGTTGAAGGGGCTGGGGGAGCGTGGTCAGCTGGGGATGGGGCCAGCAGCAGGAGTGTGGCCCCTGCCCCTGCCTGCACCCCTCCCCGAGTGTGTCCATCTGTGTGTGTCTCTGTCCCCCACGTGCCCACCCTGTGCCGAGCCCATCTGTTCCTTTCTCTCTTCTGTGTGGATCCTAAAATCTTCCCAGGGAAAAAGCCGGGAGAAAGTGGGAAGGGAAGGAGGGAAAGGGCAGGGGGTGAGTGGGCAGAACCTGCTCCCGAGGTGGGGTGGGTGCCCAGCTCTGCTCCCCACTGATGGCCTGTCTGGCTTCTTCCTCCAGTGCTCAGCATTGGGGAGGGCGGTTTCTGGGAGGGAACCGTGAAAGGCCGCACAGGCTGGTTCCCGGCCGACTGCGTGGAGGAGGTGCAGATGAGGCAGCATGACCCACGGCCTGGTGAGTGACCCCACGGCCCCCTGGGCAGCTCCCAAGGGGACCACTCCTTCCATTTTCCCTTCGGTCTCTCTTGGTGCTAAATCCATATGGGTATTCACAGAGAAAAGACTAGAGGTAAACTGAAACAAACACTCAAAGTAGACGCAAACTTGTGTACGTGACACAGACACGTGTGCACACACTCTGCATATATTTGGGAACATGCGTGTATGTAAGCTGACACTTCACGTGCAGTGGAGACACATAGGACATGCATGACGGGGCCTCTGTCTGTGTGATCCCACACTGACTCCCGGTGACTCGCACCCCATCGGCACAGTCCTTCAGAAACACCAGGTGTGTGGAACGCATGATTCCTGCGTAGCTGGCAGACATGTAAGGAGGTCAGTGTGAGAAAAGAGGCGTTTTTCCAAAGTGGACAGATTGTCCAAGTGGGCAGAGCAGGGAGGCCCGGAGCAGCCAAGAGGAAATGAGGCCAGTTGGGCCTGGAGGTGCCCTGGTGAGTGCCCTGGGGCAGGGATGGTCTGAGGGCAGCAGGTGAGGGTGGGCTGGTCCTCAGCCTGCAGGGAGGATGTAAAGGTGAAGGCTACAGCTCCTGGGGTTGGTGAGTGGCCGCTGTCCAGCCCTGCTGACCATCTGGTCCTTTGGCGGCCCCCGGGCTGGAGCTGGGTGCATGTCTTGGGGGTGCCCTTGTGAGGAATCCTCAGGGGTCCCAGGAGGCCTCCAGATCCATGCATGTGCTTCTGTCCTAGGGAGCTGGTGGGCCAAGCAACCTCTCCTGAGTGACGGTCACTGGGGGTCATCGGTGGTGTGTCTGGATCAAGGGTGCATGCACCCTCCCTCTGCATGTGAAGGGCTCAGGCCTGGGGTTACTATGTCCCCGTCTTTGGGATGAGAGTTTCCCAGCGACTCCACCCCTGTATGGCCTGGACCCTGCCCTGTGCTGGGCCCAGGAGAGGCCCAGGAAGGCAGGAGCTTGGCCACTGGCCCTTTCCTGAGCAGGTGCCCTTTCCTCCTTCCTTGGCCTTGTCCTGCCTTGCTCTGAGGGCTCTCCTGGTGGCTTAGAGTGTGGAAGGGACTTGGCCCCCTGTTCTCAGCCCATGGAGGGTGGATAGGACAGGGTCCAGATGGGAAATGCTTTCAGAGATTTGGGCCCTGGTTCAGACAGTATGGGAGAGGGGAGGGGAAGGAGGAGGGGGGAATCCACACCTGTGGCGGAGCGGGTCTTGAGCTCCCCCACGTGGTGATGAGGAAGGTTCTGGTTTGAGGACTGTGTGGAATGAGGGGCATTTGGACCTAAGTCTGAAGCTGACGGAGAGGGAGGGAGGTTTAGGCTGGAGTCAGAATTGGAGAGCAGCAAATGTTTTTTAGGTGTTTGTCATGTGCTGGGCCCTGTGCTGGGAGCCGGGATCACGGAGGCTCAGCTGGAAGCCTTGTGGGAGCAGTGGCTGTGACGAGGCTGGGAGCTCCCTGGGTTGACCTGAAGGAGTCAGAGAGGGCCTCAAAGCAGAGGCACTGTCTGAGCTGAGTCCTCTAGGTGGTCAGTGGATGGGGCTGAGGGGACAGCCGTGTGTGCAGGGCCTGTGTGTGTTCTACAGCTGTATGTGTCAGCAAGGTCTGCTCTGAGTGCCTGGCACAGCTTTAGCACTTCTACATGTAGAAGTCGTTGACTTATCCCAGCAGTCCCGAGAGGTGGGGCCACTTGTTATTATTCCATTTCTCGGGGGTCATATAGCCCTGAGGAGCAAAGTCTTGTTTGCAACATAGGCAGCAAGTTCTACGTGAGTGGAACGGCTGCATGGGTGAAGGGCAAGGCTGGCGTGGGGACCACGAGGGTGGTCACGTGGCCATGGAGTCAAGGGACAGCGTGGCATCATGGCGGAGGGAACCCAGCAGCAGCGTCTGATTGTGCAGGTTGTGTAGGATCAAAGCCCGGGGTGGGCAGAGCAGAGCTGTGGAGAGGAGTGGGCCAGTGTGGGCTCGCAGAGCAGCCAATGTGGGGTTTGGGTGTGGGCTCCGGGCGGCAGCTGTGGTGTGTGTGACCCAGGGAGTGAGTGTCAGAGGTCCCGGGGTAGACGGGAGTATTTCATGAGTGGGCGGCAGAAGAGGAACCTGCAGAGGCTGCCTGTGAAGGGTAGGGAGTGGGAGCAGTGACAGTCCCCTCTGACCTCGGCTGCAGGCCCCGCTGACCACGCTGCGCAGAGCCTCTGCTCTGGGATCCCGGGGCCAAGTTCTGCCAGAGGCCAGAGTGCAGCCCAGGAACGGGAACCTGCTTCCAGCAGGCCCAGATTCACTCCCCCCACCCCCCAAAAAAATCCATTTCTGGGACTGGAGCGGGGACAGAAAAGGACTTAAAGGTCAGGGAGGGGACACGGTCCCTGTGCACGCAGGGGCTGGTGCCCAGGGCCTGTGCCGCTGTGGGATCGGGAGACGAGTCCTGGTCACTTACCGAGCAGAGAGCGGTCTCCCACAGCACCTCCTGGCAGGCAGAGGGTGGAGCTGTGAGGGAGGGAATGGAGAGGCGAGGTCAGGTGCGTTCGGGAGGCCCAGCATGAGCAGGGCCCTGTGCCTTCCCTCCCCTCCCTCCTTCCCTTTCTTGGCAGTAAGGTCAGCACTTGGGTGGGTAGTGGAGAATGGCTGTGTTGGGCATTTTCTCTGCAGCTGGCTTTTATGTGTCTTATTAACAAAGCTGGAAAAATGAATTTGTGTTATGTAATACATACAATTTGTTTGGTTGACAACATCCGAAAACAGGAGGCTGGTCAAGTGCAAGTTTGGGGGGTTCTTTAGCAGGCAGCACCATGACACTATGTGGTTCTGTTGACATAGAGAAGGGTGTGATGGAGGAAAGGAGGGGTCTGATACCCCACCTGAGCGGTGATGAGGCTTGGCCTGAGCTGGCCTTAGGTTCGGCAGGATGAGGGGTGCAGGTGTGGTTGGGGAATGCCAGGATAAGATAATAAGTCGTTAGAACCAAGGGGCTCCTCCAAGTTGGAATTTTTGTATTCTATATGGGCAGGCTTAGAGGGGACTGTTGACTTACTGAGAGTCACACAAGTTAGTAGCTGGGACCTGGAATCCAGCCCAATACTATTTTGATATCTGTATCTTCTGATAGGAATAGGTGCCCTTTCCTCTTTCCATCCGGCCACTGCTCCACCTATGTTTACAGCCGTCTGTCCTTTGACTCACCCACCCATCCTACCATCATCTTCTTATCCGTTGACTCACTAGCCAACCCAATCCACCACCCCTCCCTTCCTCCATCCATCCATTCATCCATCCACCTCTCCACCTACCTGTCTACCCACCCAGTCCATCCATCCATCTACCCATGTATCTGTCTGCTCTTTGACCTATCCACCCATTGCCCTCTCCTTCCCACCCTCCATCCACTGGTCCAGTGCCTTTCGATCCACCCTTCTGTCCATCTATCTCATGTGCACCTGTCCACCCATTACTCTCCTAGTCAGCGTGCAGAATGCCTGTGACACACCAGGTGCTGTGCCGGGCGCTAGGATCACAGAGATAAAGAACATGTGGTCCTTACCTTCAAGGAGCTCACAATTAGTGGGGGAAACAGGTCATCGAAAGCTGCAGGTTCTCTTTCTGATCTCATTTCCTGCCACTCTCTCTAGCTCCGTGTGCTCCAGCTGCACAGGCTCTGAACTTCCTCAAATGCTGCAGGCTGATGCCTGCCGTGGGCTCCCCCCGACCACCCCCGCTCCTGGGAAGCCCTTTGCCCACATATCCACAGGCTGCTCCCCGTCCTCGGCCTCTACTCAGCCCTCCCGTGGGGGTGAGGCCTTTGCGTGCCTTTCTCTGCCCTCCCTGATCTGCTCACTGGTCTCCTGAGCACTTGCCAGCATTCGCATGCTATGTCTTTATCCTCTGTTTATCCTGTCTCCCTGAACAGATTATAAACCCCACGAGTGCAGAGACTTTGTTCTCTTCTCTGCTGTATTTGCAGAGCTGGTACACAGTAGGAGCTCAATATATACTTTTTTTCTTTTTTTTTGAGACGGAGTCTCGCTCTGTCGCCCAGGCTGGAGTGCAGTGGCCGGATCTCAGCTCACTGCAAGCTCCGCCTCCCGGGTTCACGCCGTTCTCCTGCCTCAGCCTCCCGAGTAGCTGGGACTACAGGCGCCCGCCACCACGCCTGGCTAGTTTTTTTGTATTTTTAGTAGAGACGGGGTTTCACCGTGTTAGCCAGGATGGTCTCGATCTCCTGACCTCGTGATCCGCCCGTCTCGGTCTCCCAAAGTGCTGGGATTACAGGCTTGAGCCACCGCGCCCGGCCAGGAGCTCGATATATACTTGCTGAAGGAAAACATGGATCTTGAGACACGCTACCAAGAGAGGAAACGAGGAAGGTGCTGAGGGATGAAAGCGAGGCAGTGGTGCTGCTGCCCGCAGGGCCTTTGTGGTCCTGGAGAGTGGAGCTGCGGGGCTGGGAAGGCTGGCGGGTGGGGCTTACAGGCAGCTGGAGGAGCTCGTGGGAGCAGAGAGGTCACGGCTGGAGGTGTGGCTGGAACCTTCTGGTCAGTGAGGGTGGAGTGGTGGTCAGACAGCTGGCTAGCTTGGCCATGTGGGACTTTGAGATCAAGAGGACAGCTGGGGACCAAGCTCTGTGGGATGCATTGAGGTCAGGGCAGGGGACCCGGCCCCCACACCTGGATCCCCTGCCCCACTCAGAGACAGTCTGAAGCAAGGGACCCCATGAGGTTGAGCATCGAGGAGCTGTTGTGAAGAAGTTGGTGAAGACAGAATGCTGGAAGGGTGCTGCTTCCATGCCAGCGCATGTAGGCGTATAGCGCGGCGTTTGTACATGAGTGTGGGTCATGCAGACACAGATGTACACACATTCGTGAGCACACCTCACACACGTGCCTGTGATGGCAGGTCACACAGACACATGAGCACAGCACTTGCACACAGTGAGCTCATACGGAGACACGTGCATGAGCACAGCATCCACACATGACCACGGGGCACACACACGTATGTGCACACCGCCCTCTGCTCGCAGCCTTGGGGCTCACCGATGCTCTGTGGATGGCTCTGGCCTTGTCTGGACTCCTGGGTTCAGCAGCTGCTTAGGAAAGAGCTGAGCTGCTGCCCCCTCTTGAACCCTGACCCACAGAGGTCAGAATTCCCTGTATCATCCCCTCAGCCTTCTCACCTCTGGACCCAGGACTCCCGGGGCCCCCTACTTCCATCTGGACACAACCAGGCCAAGCGGGTGTGTGTGGGCAGAGACTGGTGACCAGCATGGGTGAGGGCAGTTTAGGCAGGCCAGCTGGAGGCCACAACTGTCCATCAGCTCTTGATACTCCCTTCAGAGACGCGAGAGGACCGGACGAAGCGGCTTTTTCGCCACTACACAGTGGGCTCCTACGACAGCCTCACGTCACACAGGTACGCGCAGGGACACTGGCTGGCGGGAGCATGCGTATGGGACGTGGGGCAGGACCTGCAGTAGAGAGGGAGGCCAGGAGCTGGTCCAGGAGGCCAGGTGTGAAGAGCTCAGAGGAGGGTGAGGGAAGGGGCCCGGCCGACCTCTCCTCTGCTCCGTGGCCCGTCAGTCCCGGGGTGACTGCGAGGTGGACTGTGGCCGGCCGGCCAGCCTCGAGGCAGGACTTACCTCACTCCTCCTGCTTTCCTTCTTCAGCGATTATGTCATTGATGACAAAGTGGCTGTCCTGCAGAAACGGGACCATGAGGGCTTTGGTTTTGTGCTCCGGGGAGCCAAAGGTAATGGGGAGTGGGTGCCGGGGCGTCAGGCAGGCGGGGGCTGTACACTGCTCGGGGTGCCTTCAGCTTCTTGCTTCTGCCCCCCACTCTGCTCTACCCCACACTCCCTCCCTGCCTTGCCCCCGCGCCTCCCTACTTTTGGCCCCGGCTTTCCTTGCTCCTCTGCTGCGGTCGGACCGTCATGGTTTGCAATGTCCCGGCCCAGGCGGCAATTCCTTCCCTTCGTCGTTTTCCACTGTCTTTGCTCTAGAGTCCAACTGAGTGGGGGCCTTTCTGGCGTCGGCGAAGGGGGTTTCGCAGAGGGTCATGTCTAGGATCCCTGGACCGGCTAGTCCCTGTGCTGTGGCTCCCCGTGGCCCTCCCCCTGCCCCGGGTCACTGCCCCCTGCAGTCATCTCTTCCCTGTGCTGAGCCACTCGGAGGTTGCTGTGTGGCAGCCGCCCCCACCTGAACCTCACTGGTGAAGCGCCTTCCTAATTGCCCCCCGCAGCAGAGACCCCCATCGAGGAGTTCACACCCACGCCAGCCTTCCCGGCACTGCAGTACCTTGAGTCGGTGGACGTGGAGGGCGTGGCCTGGAGGGCCGGGCTTCGTACGGGAGACTTCCTCATCGAGGTGAGGCCGTCCCAGCTGGCACTGCCCAGTGGGATGCTGACCCCTGAACCCTGTGGCGGACGTGCCCAGGGGCCTCCCCACCCAGCTGCCTGTCTGTCCCAGGTGAACGGGGTGAACGTGGTGAAGGTCGGACACAAGCAGGTGGTGGCTCTGATTCGCCAGGGTGGCAACCGCCTCGTCATGAAGGTTGTGTCTGTGACAAGGAAGCCAGAAGAAGACGGGGCTCGGCGCAGAGGTGAGGGGTCACGCTTTAGGCCTCTGTGCCCAAACTTTCCCCTGACCTTAGACATTTGACTTTAGGCCCACATTCCTCTTCCCATCCCTGACCCCCAACTGCTGACATCAGATTCCTGAACCTTGATGAACCACCCACATGCGTGGGCTGGGGCCCCTCCCGATCCCTGGTGTTAGACTGCCAGTCCTGTCCCTTGGCCTGAGGCCTTTGACCCCTGACCCCTGACCTCAGGCTGCGCCTCCTCAGATCCCTGCCCCCTCCTTCCCGGCGTTCCCCCAGCCCCTGGCGTGGCAGAGCCCTCCTTCCCTACACCGCCAGCAGCTGCCTGGAGGCCGGGGTTGCCATAGCAACTGTGAGGTTGACGCTGCCGCGCTGCTTATTGTCGGAGGGAAGGGGGAGGCGGCACCTGAGGGAAGAGGAAAAGCGTCTTCTCCCCGCGACGACGCGGCACAGCCTGGGCCCAGGAGGCTTTGCCGGCCAGGCCCAGCCCAGGCCCGCGGCTTGGCTGACCACACCCTGGCCCCACAAGGGGCAGCGGCCACCTGGGCCTGGGGGGAGCCCTGGAGCAGCAGGAGCCCCGCCCGCAAGGAGACCCTCCCAGCCCCCACCTCATGGCTCTGGTGCCCCCTCGCGTAGCCCTCGGAGCCTGCAGGGTGGGTGCCCAGGCCAGAGCCAGCTGGCACCGTGCCCCCCACCAGCACCCTTGATTGTCTCCTGAGGCCCTGGCTCTGGGGGTTCCCAGGGCCCCTGAGGCCCTGATCGCCCGGGCCCCCCCCACTCCCTGAGCTCCTTGCGCCATGAAGAAGTTTGCGTCCAGCCGTAGCCTGAACAAGATCCTGGCACAGTGCGACTCATCCTCGCGGGAGTACGAGGAGATCCAGGCAGTGGAGCGCAAGTGGCACCTGCACCTGGCCACGCCGCGCCGCCTGCTGCTGGACAGGAGGTCCAAGGCCTCCCTCTTCTTTGCAGCCCCACCGCCCCCCAAGAGGGCCCCCAGCACCACACTGACCCTGCGCTCCAAGTCCATGACAGCTGAGCTTGAGGAACTCGGTGAGTGGCGGGGGTGGCCGTGGAGGTGGATGCAGGTGGACAGTCCATGATGGGCAGACAGGGCCAGGAGGCACAGGTAGTATGGGAGGCCAGGGGGTCAAGCCAGAGGGGAGGAAGGACAGGTGGATGTAGGAGCAGGTCAGAGGTGATTGGGTGGGTGCTGGCGTGATGGGGACATTTGGCGCTTGTAGGGTGAGGAGTGGGATGGCATGTGGAAGGGGTGAGATGTGAGGGGCTGGGGATGGACAGTGGGGTGTCCAGGACAGATGACGGGGAGCAGGGCCTGGCCCACCAGTACGTTTGCATGTGTTTGCATGTTTGTGTGTGTGTGCTGCCTCTGGTTTTCCACATCTCCACTTTGACTTTACTCCTGCATTTCATCCAAGTGAAGAAAGAGCAGTAGTCAGGTGACCGGGGTCCACTCTGGCTCTGCCAGGCACTGGCTGTGTCAGCTTTGTGTTTATTTTACCCTCTTGGTGCCCGTGCCCTCATTGGCCAGGTGGTCCTGCTGACCCCACAGGCCACAGGCACACTGTTGGACGATGGGGCAGGACCTCGAGTGTGGCAGGAGGGGAGCAGGAGTGTGCTGGGCTTCGATGGGGCATGTTTTGGGCACAAGCCGTGGTTGACCATCAGCAGCTTCTTCATGGGCAGGTCTTACATATGTGTCCATTAACAACCTTGTCATGGGCATGTCCAGATATATTTGATCATATCCTGACATGTGACCGTCAGTAGCCTCTTCACGGGCATGTCCCAGCACGTGTGACCGTTGTCCTCATTGTGGGTATGTGCTATACGTGTGGCCGTCAACAGCCTTGTCATGGGCATGTCCGAGTATACGTGACAGTTGACAGGCTCTTTCTTTCTTTTTTTTTTTTTTTTTTTTGAGACAGAGTTTCACTCTTGTTGCCCAGGCTGGAGTGCAATGGCACATTCTCAGCTCACTGCAACCTCCACCTCTTGGGTTCAAGTGATTCTCCTGCCTCAGCCTCCCGAGTAGCTGGGATTACAGGTGCCTGCCACCACGCCCGGCTAATTTTTTTTTTTTTTTTTGTATTTTTGGTAGAAACAGGGTTTCACCATGTTGGCCAGGCTGGTCTCGAACTCCTGACCTCAGGTGATCCGCCCGCCTTGGCCTCCCAAAGTGCTGGGATTACAGGCGTGAGGCTCTTTTCTTCCTGTGGTCTAAGCCCAGTTCTGTCCCCAGACTTTACTCTGCCTCTGGTCATAGAAGGAACCCCAACTCTGGTCCTAAACCGAACCCTGGAGTCCGGGCCACAGGAAGGGACCTCATTCTGGTTCTAGGCTGAGCCCCATCCCTGGCTTCAGTGTTGGTTCCACCCCAGCCATAGAAGGATCCCTTTTGCTGGCCCCCAGAATAATCCCTGACCTTACTCATGAGCTGAGCCCTGACCCTATCCTGGCCACAGGCTGAGCAGATGGTCTTAACTGCAATTTAGTTCAGTGTGGAGAACAGCTACCAACATGCATTGGACTGACATGGTCAGAATTTTCACCATAGCTATTGCAAATAAAATAAAACCAAAAGAAAAAAACAAAAAACCTCATATAGATAATTCAAAATGAAAAGGAGAGAAACCAAAGCCAGGGGTTTCTGTAGCTCATTATCTAGTACCCAAGGGCAAGGAGTTGGGATCCTGAGGCCCTCACAAGGCTGGGAGACGTGGCTGGACCTTTGAGAAGCGGGAAGGTTAAAAGGCCAAGCCCAACAACTGGAATTAGCATCGAAAGAACTAGAAATCAGAGAAGAATATGAAAAACATTAAAATGAAGTAAATTGTCACAAAGATTAAAAGAACTAACTGAACTAATGAGAGAACAGGACAGAACAAATAAAAAAAGAATAAGCACATTTTAGAATAGAGTGATTTTTTTTTTTGAAACTGAGTCTCGTTCTGTTGCGCAGGTTGGAGTGCAGTGGTGCGATCTCGGCTTACTGCAACCTCTGCCTCCTGGGTTCAAGTGATTCTCTTGCCTCAGCCTCCCGAGTATCTGGGATTAGAAGCAGCCACCACCACACCCAGCTAATTTTTTGTATTTTTAGTAGAGATGGGGTTTCACCATATTGACCAGGCTGGTCTTGAACTCCTGACCTTGTGATTCACCCACCTCAGCCTCCCAAAGTGCTGGGATTACAGGCGTGAGCCACTGTGCCTGGCCAGAAGGATCCTTAAAGAACTGTTACTGAAACAAAAAATATAGTCACAGATAAAAAAGAAAGCCATGGCTGGGATAAACAGTACACTAGACCCAGGTGAAGAAAGAAACAGCAGGTTAGATGATAAATCTGAGGTTACCCAGAATATAGCACGGAAATATAAGGAGATACAAAATATCAAAGAGCAGTTAGGAGACACTTATCACATAGATAATTCAGTGGGACTATTGGGAAAATCCCAGCATCTACCTAATGCAAGGCCTGAAGGCAATATTTGGAGATGAGATGGCTTAAGAATTTCCCAAAGTTGAACAAAGACATGAGTCTTCAGTTTAAAGAAATATAAGTCTCAGCAAGGAAATAAAAACAAATCTGTATCCACGTCTTTCATAGTAAAACTGTAGAACGCAGTGAACAAGCAGAAATCTTTAAAACAATGAGAGAGGCTGGGTGTGGTGGCCCATGCCTGTACTCCCAGCACTTTAGGAGGCCAAGACAAGTGGATCACTTGAGTCCAGGAGTTTGAGACCAGCCTGGGCAACATGGCGAAACCCTATCTCTACAAAAAATACAAAAATTATCCTGGCATGGTGGTGTGTTCCTGTGGTCCCAGCTACTCAGGAGGCTGAGGTGGGCGGATTGCTTAAGTCTGGGAGGTAGATGTTGTAGTGAGCCAAGATCGTGCCAGTGCACTCCAGCCTGGGTGACAGAGCGAGACCCTGTCTCAAAACAAAACAAAACAAAAAATGATGAGAGAGAGAGAGACTGGCCGCTGGATGTCGTAGACGGGAGCAGTGGTTCAACTGACAACAGACTTCTCATCAGCAATAGCAGATGACAGTAGATGATGGAAGAGCTTCAAAGTGTGGAGGCAAAATTATTTTCCACCTAGAATTCTATACCCTGCTAATCCTCCTCATTCAGGAGTGAGGCAGAGAGGCTGGCAGACTTCTGGCCCTAGGGTCATAGGGGTCCAAGGTCAGTCACGGGAGCTGACCTGTCAATTGAAGATCCAAACTGATCAATAAGCACTGGTAGGCAGCTGGGTCCCAGGATTCTCCTGCCAGAGGCTGTCACGTAGCCGCGATCAACTGCATGTCCAGAAGGAACTCTTCTATTCGGCAGCACGAGGCTTTTGGGCAGTCTGAGATCCGTAATCCTGGGACCCAGGGACTCTGCCCTGTGAAAATGAGAGAACTGCGCTTTGCCCTCTCCTCTGGGCTGGGTGTTCCCTCTTCTGCAACAAGCCTCAGGACAGGTTGCTGGAGTCACTCGACAGACCCTGGTCTTCCAGAAGAGTTGCTCCACAGCTTCAGGCCACCATAATTTTCCAGGCTTTTTCCCGAGCAGTCTGGGGGAGGATGAAGGGACAGCTTAGCACGGAGCCTCTACCCACACTTCTGGAGCTCCGGAAGCCACCTGTCCCCAGAAGACGCTGTCCTGGGAAGCCAGCAGGGCTTCTAGAAGTCCCCTCTGGAAACGCCTGATTTGAGGAAGCCGTGCCAGCCTCAGGGTTTCCCCAGGTACCAAAGGGACCATCCCACAACCCAGTGGTTTTGCTTTCAGAAGATAGAAATGAGGCCTGTTGGTCATTGCTGGCAAGAACACATCAGAACTGCCTCACACTGTCAAGCGCTATTAGAGCCCTTTAGGATTCAGTCTATCGAGAAGGTGTCAGAGAAAGCAGGTGCAAGGCGGAGGCTCCTGTCCAGGTGGCTGTTTGCTGCTCAGAGAATGTGGGAGAGGCATGGCCCTGTTGGGGGAAGGGGAGGGAGGGGGTGTTCTCTGGGGGAATGGGGTGAGCAAAGGCTGGTGCCTGGAAAATGAAGGGCTGCAGAGATGGGAGTGAGAGGAAGGGGCTGGGTGGGGACCCTCCTGAGACAGGTGGTGAGAGAGAGAAGAGGGCAGAGCACCCCTCCTCCCCCTCAGCACTGGGGACTCCTCACAGCCACCACATGCATGTCCACACAGCTTGTACCAGGAATGTGCTGGGGCCACAGGTCAGTGGAGACCCAGGCCAGGGAAGGCCCTGGCAGGTCCAAGCCCTTCCTGTGTGTTCATGTTCCCAGGAGAAATCTGGACTCCCTGTAATTTCTGGGCCCCTTTTTTTCTTTTGTGATGAGAACATCAGGGTAGGTGCCACACCCAGCATCTGTGTGAGTGGCCTTGTCCTGGAAAAGGTTTCTTTGCCAAACACATTTGCCCTGCCTTTTGTTTTAAGACCGACTTTGAACAGAACACACAGGTGACCACCTTGGTTTTCTGCGACACCTGAACTTGTTTTCTATGGGGTTTTGCCTTTTTTCTGAACAAACCTTTGACTGAGCCAAGCATGATGGAGTTGTGCATATCTCCCTGTGTTTGCGTGTCTGTGCGTGGGTGAGTGGACATACGCTGTGTGCACTTGCATGGGTGTGGCACACATGTCTGTGCGTGGGTGAGTGGACACACGCTGTGTGCACTTGCATGGGTGTGGCACACATGTCTGTGCGTGGATGAGTGGACACATGCTGTGTGCACCTGCATGCCTGTGTGTGGGTGAGCGGATATGCCCTGTGTGCACCTGCATGTGTGTGGCACACATGTCTGTGCGTGGGTGAGCGGACACATGCTATGTGCACCTGCATGCATGTGGCACACATCTGTGCGTGGGTGAGTGGACATATACTGTGTGCACCTGCATGCGTGTGGCACACATGTCTGCGTGGGTGTGCGGACACGCGCTGTGTGCACCTGCATGCGTGTAGCACATGTCTGTGCGTGGGTGTGCGGACATGTGCTGTGTGCACCTGCACGCGTGTGGCACACGTCTGTGCATGGGTGAGCAGATACGCCCTGTGTGCACCTGCATGCGTGTGGCACACATGTCTGTGCGTGGGTGTGCGGACACGCGCTGTGTGCACCTGCATGCGTGTGGCACACATGTCTGTGCGTGGGTGTGCGGACACGCACTGTGTGCACCTGCATGCGTGTGGCACACATGTCTGTGCGTGGGTGAACAGATACACCCTTTGTGCACCTGCACGTGTGTGGCACACGTCTGTGCACGGGTGAGCGGATATGCCCTGTGTGCATCTGCATGCGTGTGGCACACGTGTCTGTGCGTGGGTGTGCGGACATGTGCTGTGTGCACCTGCATGCATGTGGCACACATGTCTGTGCGTGGGTGAGCAGATACACCCTGTGTGCACCTGCACGCATGTGGCACACGTCTGTGCATGGGTGAGCAGACACGCGCTGTGTGCATCTGCATGCGTGTGGCACACATGTCTGTGCGTGGGTGTGCGGACATGTGTGCACCTGCACGTGTGTGGCACACGTCTGTGCACGGGTGAGCAGATACGCCCTGTGTGCACCTGCATGCATGTGGCACACGTCTGTGCGTGGGTGAGTGGACACGTGCACCTGCATGCGTGTGGCACACGTCTGTGCATGGGTGAGTGGACACGTGCTGTGTGCACCTGCATGAGTGTGGCACACATGTCTGTGCGTGGGTGAGCGGACATGCGCTATGTACACCTGCATGCATGTGGCACACATGTCTGTGCGTGGGTGTGCGGACACGCGCTGTGTGCACCTGCATGCGTGTGGCACATATGTATGCATGGGTGAGTGGACATGCGCTGTGTGCACCTGCATGCGTGTGGCACACATGTCTGTGCAGGGGTGAGTGGACACGTGCTGTGTGCACCTGCATGCATGTGCGTGGGTGAACAGACACGCGCTGTGTACATCTGCATGCATGTGACATATGTCTGTGTGTGTGTGGACATGTGTGCACCTGCATGCGTGTGGTACACATGTCTGTGCGTGGGTGAGCGGATACACCCTGTGTGCACCTGCATGCATGTGGCACACGTCTGTGCGTGGGTGTGCGGACATGTGCTGTGTACACCTGCATGCGTGTGGTACACGTCTGTGCGTGGGTGAGCGGATACACCCTGTGTGCACCTGCATGCATGTGGCACACGTCTGTGCGTGGGTGTGCGGACATGTGCTGTGTGCACCTGCATGCGTGTGGTACACATCTGCGTGAGTGAGCGGATACGCCCTGTGTGCACCTGCATGCGTGTGGTACACGTCTGTGCGTGGGTGAGTGGACGTGCTGTGTGCACCTGCATGTGTGTGGTACACATCTGTGCGTGAGTGAGCGGATACACCCTGTGTGCACCTGCATGTGTGTGTCACACGTCTTTGTGTGGGTGAGCAGACACACGCTGTGTACACCTGCATGCATGTGGTACATGTCTGTGCGTGGGTGTGTGGACATGTGCTGTGTGCACCTGCACACGTGTGGCACACATCTGTGCGTGGGTGAGCAGACATAACCTGTGTGCATTTGCATGTGTGTGGCACACATCTGTGTGTGGGTGAGCAGACACGCGCTGTGTGCACCTGCATGCATGTGGCACACACACAAGCCCCTGCTTGTGGTTGTTTCCTCCTTGGATTTCAAGGCATGTACCAACTGATTCTGCATTTGGGCAGATTTGCTCTTCATGGTCTGATAAAGAGGTGTAGGCTGGGGGCAGATCTGGGAGGTCATGGTTGTTGGGGGAGGTGGCGGTGAGAGGGATGGGGTGGGGAAATGAGCGTGGATAATGGGGCCTGGGTGCCGAGCCTGCCTCTTACTCCCTTTACTCTGTTTCTTGATTCCAAGCCTCCATTCGGAGAAGAAAAGGGGGTGAGTCATCTGCCTGTGTCCCCAGGGCCTTGGCTTTGCCTGACCCCTGTCTGGGGGAGTGCTGGTGTGTGAGGAGGTTCCAGCGCAAGTCAGGGTGGCCCAGAAGCCTGGGCTGCAGCCTCCTGTTGGCCTTCTCCCTGGGGATTTGGTAGGGGCCTGAGAGAAGGACCTGCAAGGATGGATGGGGAGTTCCCAGGGGTGTGACCCTCTGGGACTGTGATGGCCTTGGGGGCTCAGGTGAGCCTGGGGCCTGTGAGCTGTGCAGATGGTCTGATGGAGGCAGCCCGTGGGGAGGAGCTGGGAGAGCTCCATGGAGGCTACTGCATGCGCCATGGCCCAGAGAGCAGGAAGGAAAGGGCTCCGAGGGTCCCAGAGGGGGAGCTCTAGGGAGCAGGGAGACTGGGCTGTGTTGGTGTGTGCGGCCCCAGTCTACATTGCTTCTTTCTGCTGGTCCTCTCGGGGCCTGTGCCTGGGTTGTGGGACGTGTTCCCGTGCTGGTTGGTTGTAGGGCCAACCCCAGAGCTGATGGCCCCTTCAGAGCAGGGGTCTGAGTTCCACAGCACTGGGGAAAGAGCTTGGAACTCCCCTGGCCAACAGCCCCCCAGGCTGTTGACTGCCCTCCCGAACCCCCGTTCAGGCCTCCCTCTACCCTTTGGGGCTGCTCCCTGTATGTCCTGTATGTTCAGCCTGGCTGCAGGGAGGAGAGCATTCAGGTGGGAACAGTCACCTGGGCCTGGGTACTGAGGTCCACTGTCCGGTGAGGTCCTGGGACCCAGCTTCTGGCAGCCTCGTCTGCCTCTCGGGTGGATGGGAGTCAGGGCCCAGACAGAGGCTTGAGGTGGCATTCTCCACCCCGGCCTGTATATTTGCTCCATATGTTTGTACCTGATGCCGTCCCTCCCTCTCTCTGGACCCACTGGGCTTTCCCTGGGTGAGGACACATCTGCCAGGCCCTTGGTCCAGCCCTCTTGAGGCCCCCTTGCTGCCTCCTGCCCCAGCCCGGGTGAAGGGCTTCCCCAGTGTCTTCTCAGGTATTAAAAACAGGTGACAAGGTCTCCTCCAGTGACCTTCTCTGCACGCCTTTGGGGCAGACACACAAGCTATTTCTGGAATCTTCTGGCTCTGCCCTCCAGCTCGTTAGTGGGACTCCCAGGGTGCCGTGTTGCAGCCCAGGTGCTGCTTCAGTCGTGGAAGAAGTGATGGCTGATTGATCATCCTGCAGGCTGGGGCCCTACTGATCAAACAGCTGCAAACCCAGCTGTGCCCTGCCATGCGCCCAGAGGGCCCTGGGAGTGAGCGGGTCCACTTGGTTCCTGATGGGCTTCATTTCCCTTAATTATTCAAGATAATTTATTTAAGAATATATTCTCTAATACTGGGGGGAGAGTTATGTCAACCTCATCAGTTTGTAATTTGCAGAATTCTTGATTAATTTTTTCCCTTTTGAAAACACTTCTCACCTGGCACCAGCACCATCGCCCGATGGCCAGAAGCAGCTGCCTCACTAAACGTTAGGTGCATCCGCTGCAGGTCTCCGGGATGGGTCTTTCGGACCTAGAGAGACAGCCTCTCCCAGCCCGCGGCTCAGGTGGCAACGTGTCACCCGTGATGCTGAGCCGTGTGTGCCTCACGCGGTTTTCTCTCCATTCATGTCTTTACTTCTGCAGTTTCTGGGGAGTATGGTGCTTAAGTCTCATCTCTTACTTCCTAGTCAGTGATCTGGGGCAGTTTCTCTCTCTGAGCTTCAGTTTGCTCCTGGGTTGGATAAAGGTGATGATAAAATCCTCGTGTAGCTGTGGGATGAGAGGAGTGGTTTGCATGAAGTCCCGCATACTCCAGAAATCACCAAGAACTTAACAAATGGTGGTGATGGTGACTTCAGCTCCCAAAAATAAATCATTCACTTCATGACAAAAGCAAATGAGAAGTCCCCTCAAACCAGCATCCCCTGGTCTGTACCTGGGCCTCCGTCACCTGGTGGCACCGGGAGCCGTGCACAGGCCCAGATATCTGCAGTTGGAGCCTGTTTTGCCTGTAAACTCTTGCATTGTTCAGGGCACAGGCTGGGCACTGATGGAACACAGAGAACAGTATTTGCTCCCTTCTGCAGACCCACAAGCTGTCTGGGGAGATGAGGCACCCAGACATGAATTGTGCGGAATTGTGCCCACTGCCAGCACAGTTGTAAGCCTTTCTTCTGTGCTAATTCTCTCTAGAGACACATGAAGCTAGCGCTGTTTTTATGCCTGTTTTATCAGACGAAGACACAGAGGTCACAAAGAGCTTAACTCAGGACATAGTCAGTGTACAGGGTGGGTCTGGTCTGGGTTGGGTACAGGACAGTCTTGGGGAGTTATTTCCTTTTTCCAGCAATGCTAAGCAGATTGCAGAGGTAGAACCAGCAGGCACTGTGAACAGCTGCAGATTGGAGTTGGAAGGAGTAGGAGGTGTCCAGGCTGACCATTGAAATTCTCCAACAAGGGGCCAAGACAAGAGTGGCCAGACAGGGTCCCTGTAGGGTTGGCACAGCCCCAAAGAGTGGAGAAGGGCCTGGGGTTGGGTGGAGCCTGAGTGATGGGTGGGGTGCAGTGGGGCTGCTGAATGACGGCTGGTGCAGCAGCCAGGTGGACATGGGTGCTGCCCCAGCCCTTGCTGCATACCCCATGCACTGGTCCTCAGTGGACCCACAGGGGGCGAGAGCTACTGATGTCCTGGGGGAGCCATCCAACCAGAGCTCTGATGGTCCTTAGATATATGTATTAGTTTAACACAGTTTCCAAGTCACTGTGATCATTTGTGGAAACCTGCTTGAACATCAGGGTCTGTCCTAGGGCTGTGACCCACTGTAAACAGCTTCCCTTCCAGTGCGGTGCAGAGAGCCAAGAGTGGCCTGTACGTGCTGAGAACGGTGACAGGACAAAGGGAAATGGAGGGAAATCCAGGGAGACTGTGGTATCTGAGTTGTTTGTCTGTCACCTGCCCTGGTCTTCTCCCTCATGGGCAGAGTGGCCTTTCCTTAAGTGGGGTCCACGGGGTCACCTGGAGTCTCCTTGAGGATAGAGAGGCTGCCTGGGGTGGGGTCTCAGTTCTGGGGTGAGGGCCTTGTCTTGGGGGCCTGGGGTGGGAGCTTAAGGAGGGAGGGGAGTAGTGGCCTCTGTCAGCATCACGGGTGGCCAGGCTGGGGAGGACGTGGCAGTGGGGCAGGAGGTGGCCCAGGACCTGAGATGGAGCCTCCTTGCTGTGCAGAGAAGCTGGACGAGATGCTGGCAGCCGCCGCAGAGCCAACGCTGAGGCCAGACATCGCAGACGCAGACTCCAGAGCTGCCACCGTCAAACAGAGGCCCACCAGTCGGAGGATCACACCTGCCGAGATCAGTGTAAGGGCCACGGGCGGCTGGGAGCACTGGGATGGGCAGGCATGGGGGTCAGTCTGTCCTGGGCCACCCCCTCCAGAGGGGTGTGTGCACCCTATAGCCTCTCTCAGAGACTCTTGGGGCTGTCTCTGCCCCCTAAATGACCACAGCTCAGCACCTGCTGGTTTCGCTTTTGTGGCTTTTGGTGCTTCTGCCTTCAGGCAGTCCCTGTCTCACGCCTGAGACCACCAAGGTACCCCAGCTCTGCTGAGAACACGGCGAAGCATGCCTCTGTTCCCTGCCCACTTGCCGACCCGGCGGCTTCTGGGCTCCTCCCCCACCTCACCCAGGGTCAGCCAGGGTCTGCACCCACCCTGCCCAACACCGTCTACACTGTACCACCATCTGCACTGCCCACACAGCCCAGGCTCCAATGGGCTACATCCCCTGCTCCCTGAGGGCAGAGCCTAGCCATGATTCCTGGGTCCAGGCACCCACAGGCACTGGTGCCATTGGAGTGACAGCAGTGGGGTATCTCACTTCCGGCTTAGGAGGAGGACTGGGGCCCCCCAGTGCCCTGGAACCTCCATATTCCCCTCCCTGACCCCCACAGTCATTGTTTGAACGCCAGGGCCTCCCAGGCCCAGAGAAGCTGCCGGGCTCCTTGCGGAAGGGGATTCCACGGACCAAGTCTGTAGGTACGGCTGGGCTGTGGGGCTGCATGGGGTTGGGAGGAACGGGGCTGGAGCTGGCAGGGTGGATTTGGGTTGGAAGGACCCTGTCTCTCCCTGCTGGTAACTGGGGTTTTCAGTTTCCCTCTGAGTCCTGCCGCTTCCTGGCCCCAGCTTTAGGATCTCATATGTTGATGGACCTGTGAGGATTAGGCCTTCCCCAACCCAGAGATTCCCCCCGGCAGCTGACACTCCCTGTCCAGTGGGCATCCCCCGATCGCTTCATCCCTCCCATGGGCAGCCTCACCCCTGTCCCCAGCTGCCACTCCCTGTCCACTGGGCACCCCCACCTCCCCATCGCCTCTCGTCCTTCCCATGGGCAGCCTCACCCCTCCCCAGCTCAGCGGCCTCCATCGCCGTTGCTTCTCTGCAGCCCAAGTGCATGTGAAGTTTCTGACCCTAAAACTCCCCTCCCCTGAACTTGCCTCTCCCCTACTCCTCCATGTATCGCTCTCTCCCCCCTTCACAGCCAGTTTCCCCAAAAAGTCACCTCCACTTGCCATCTATCTCCCATCCCCCACCTGCTCCTCAGCCTGCAGCAGACTTGCTCTCTCCATACCCAAATTGAAACTGCTCCCCCCAGGGTCACCGGTGGCCTGCAGGGCCTTCCTCCCGTGGACACGGCCAGCACTCCTGCTGACCTCAGCTGGCATGCGGTTTCTCTGCTCCTCCTTCCATGAAACGCTCCTCCCCAGAGTCTGAGGACAGCACTTCCTGGTTTTCCCCTCCTTTCTCACGTGGCACCTGTTTTGACCCTGCCGCTCCAGCCTCCCAAATATGGGACCTTTTCAAGGCTGTGTCTTCAGCCTCCTTCCCCTCTGTG
Source organism: Macaca thibetana thibetana (assembly GCF_024542745.1). Taxonomy (NCBI): domain Eukaryota; kingdom Metazoa; phylum Chordata; class Mammalia; order Primates; family Cercopithecidae; genus Macaca; species Macaca thibetana. The sequence goes on along the minus strand of NC_065587.1, from coordinate 77,457 downwards.
CCTCACCACTCCCCGGCCACCATCACACCCCACACTCACTGTCTCCTGACCCAGATGACAAGCCCTGGCCACTGTGCATCCCTCTAGGCATCCATTCTCCTGTCCCCTGCCCACCTGTGCATCTGTCCACCCACACACCTGCCCACTTGACCGTCTGTTGTCCATACAAACCCCAGCACACCCCCGCATCTGTTACACATAGGAGTAAACCTCTCAGCACTTACTACGGGCTGGACACTGAGTGTTTAATACTTAGAATAACCATATTGAGGTTGAGGCCACTAGTACCTCCATTTTACAGATGAGAAAACTGAAGCAAGGAAGGTATATGACCTGCCAAGATCACACAGCCGCCCAAACTCTTGATTCCTCACCTGCCCCAGCACCCTGCCAATTTGTGTTCACACAAGGCCTATCCTGGGCCAAGTCTGGGGCTTAGTTGGGGAATGTGACGTGTGCAGAGAGCTCAGCGGGCACATGGTGGGCATCAGGGCTCACGGACCAATGGAGCCCACTGGGGAGCTCCAGGCACACCTGGGTGTCACAGAAGGCTGCGTGTGTCGCAGTGGGGGTACTTTTGAGCTAAGATGTGCAAGATAAATGGGAGTTTCTGGGGGATACTGGGGCGAACTGACAGAGCAGTGTGGAAAAGGCATATGGGTGTGTGGACTGGTCCCTCAGAGACTGCCGAGAGTTATTTCTGTAGGTGGGATTGTGGGGAAGAAGGCTGGTGAGGCTGCAGCTACCTTGGAGCTGAGAAGCTCTCTCCTCTGCTCTCCCCGGCCTGAGCCCTGAGTGTCTCCCATGGTTTCTCTCTTACCTTCTGCCTCACCTGACCTGTCGGGGTGGGTGGCCTCACAGCCCTGCCCCGCACAGCTCTCATCGCCTTGCAGCTGGGCCATGGCTTTGTTCTCATGACTGCCTGCCCTGGCTCTGCCCTCTAGTCCATCCCTCTGGCCAAACGAGGCTTTTCCCAGAGCTGCTATCACTCCGTATCTGTCCAGCTTGATCCTCTGTGTGCTCCTCATTGCCTCGGGCCCCGGAGGTCGGCCCCAGTGCTCTCTTGCTTCATCTGGAAACAGTTGTCTCTGCCTGCCTTGACCTGGGTCTTCTGACTCTTGCTTCCTGGGCCTGACCCTGCAGGTCTAGGTCCATGCACCTGCCCTGCAGGCCTTAAGCCACTCTCCTAGGACTGCCAGTTCTGCCCTGGTCCCTCAGGCACCCTCTTGCACTCGGTTGATGAATGGGTTGACAGGGGCTCCTTTTTGGCTCCCCTTGGCCTGCTGGGCCTCAGCTGCCAACATGCACGTTGGTTGGGTTGTCAGACTCCCCAGGCCCCTGCGCCATGCCCTGGCTCTGTTGCCCTGGGCACACAATGCAACCCTTGAAACATCAGGATTTGGATCCATAAACACGGAGACCACGGATTCCACCTCCAAGGACCACTCTGAGGCTCGCCCGGTAGGCAGCACTCACAGGCTAGGACTGCGTGGCATGCTGGGAGTGCTCAGCAGCCGCCAGTGTTAGTAGACATAGATGCTGCCTCTCGAGGTTGGCACACAGTAGGTGCTCTCTGGCACACAGTAGAAATGCTCTCTGCTATTATCTAGGCAGACAAAGAGGGTCTGCCTTTGTCCCCAAGGGGTCCCACCCCCGCCCCAGATGGTATCAGAACAGATTCCCTACTCCATGCTGAGGCAAGTGACTTTTCTTTACCCTAAGTCAGAACTTGGCATGCTATTAGCATTAAATTTCCCCTTATTTCATCTTTGCACGTCACTCCCGCCTTCTACATCCTCAAGGTGTGCTCGTTCTGCGTCGCTCCATCTAACACATAGGCTTGTGGGTGTTCACTGCGCGTTCATACACGGTGCAGGGAATGCAGCAGGAGACCCAGGATGAACTGGGCACAATTTCTGTGTCCAGCGGTTGGGGGTGAGGGGAAGGCAGACCTACAAACAACGATGATGATGACCTGGGCCCCTTCCCGGGATACTGCTGCGGTTCCGCCCTGTACTGTAAAGGTCAAGTCGCCCCACAGTAGGTGCAGGCTTTCTTCCTGGCATGAGGAAACTGAAGTTCCTAGAGGTTAAGGCATGTCAGTACCTAGCAGATCTAAAATTTAAGCCTAGTTCTGTACACAAAAGCCCACCCTTGGTACCTTGGCTACAAAGAGATATTATGCCCAGTAAGAAGCAGTGTAGTGTTGCAGTATTAGCACTGCGGTGGCTGGACGAGGATGCAGTCAGGAACGGGCAGCCTGTATTGTAGCAAGTTCATAAAAATGTTGACCAATCTCAGAGTGAGGCTGGGAACAGGAGCACCAGGAGACCTGGGTGCGTGGGTGTGGGGCCATCCGCCCCCTGCAGCCTCACTGAGCACACCTGTAGCACATGTGTCCACATCATGATGTCCACAGGGATGCTCAGAAGGTTGTGTCAGGTTCTGGCTGGACAGCAGGATCATGAGGGCCCTGAGCACTCCAGCCCTTGCACAGGATCCTAACAATGACGTCTGAGCAAGGCATGCGGGGGGGTTCATTTTAAGCCTGTTTTGACCATAGAAGAACTGAAGTTCAAAGGGGCTCAGGGATTGGCCTGGGGTCACGCTGCCAGTAGGGGTTAAAATGAAACATGCTGGGTGCTCAGTCTGCAGTTCCCATTTTAATTCATCCATCCATTCTTCCCTTCACCCAGTCACCCAACCTTACTGAATTCCAGCCACTGTGGTTGCATCACCCACCCATGTGGGTCTCTGGGAGGAGCCTCTGAAGGCTTTTTCCACAGGGCACCTCCTTACCTGGGTATTAGCTCTTTCCCTGCCTGAGGCCTGGCTCCAGTGGCCACAGCCCTGCTGCCCCTCATCCTGCCAGTGTGTCACTCCTGCTCATTTCCGACCATCTTCCTCTCACCTCTGGTTGCCTCCAGGGCTGCTACTTCTGCCTCGGCCTTGTTCATTCAGGGGTGAGGAGCCCTGTACTGGCCCCTCCAAGCCCCGCAGCAGTTTTGTCTGCATGTCTTGCGGGGCTGTCCCTGCCTTCCTGGGATGTCTTCCTAGGGCCTGCTTGATCAAGTCCCTGGGTTTGGGCAGGTCTTGGCCCCAGCCCAGGTCATCAGAGTTTGTGTCCTTTCTCTGGGGCCTTCCTCCATCTTGTAACTGAACACACACCTCTCTCCTGCCCTCTTCACAAGAGCCCTCCCCGTGCAGCCCTGGGCCCGGGGCACAGAGCTTGGACGTCCAGGGACCAGCGCAGACTGGGGTCTTGCTCGGAGCCCGTGCTCTGGGCTCCCTGTTTCCCCTGCTCTCCATTCCCCGCCCACCACGGGCCCCAACCCCATCTTCCCGAGCATTCTAGCGCCTCGTGCCCCGCTGGGTTCTGCCGTGGGCGTCCGTTGTGTCCGGGACGGTGGCTGCCCCGGGGTGGAGTCGGGGCAAGGCTGGCCTCTGTGGGAGGGGGTGCCGGGGTCCCCAGGAGCTTCTCGGAAGGCAGCACCCGCCCCCGCGCCCGCCCCCGCGCCCTGGCTGGTCTCACCGGCCCTTCCGTCCGCAGGGGAGGACGAGAAGCTGGCGTCCCTGCTGGAAGGGCGCTTCCCGCGGAGCACCTCGATGCAAGACCCGGTGCGCGAGGGTCGCGGCATACCGCCCCCGCCGCAGACCGCGCCGCCTCCCCCGCCCGCGCCCTACTACTTCGACTCGGGGCCGCCCCCGGCCTTCTCGCCGCCGCCCCCGCCGGGCAGAGCCTATGACACGGTGCGCTCCAGCTTCAAGCCCGGCCTGGAGGCGCGCCTGGGCGCGGGGGCTGCCGGCCTGTACGAGCCGGGTGCGGCCCTCGGCCCGCTGCCCTATCCCGAGCGGCAGAAGCGCGCGCGCTCCATGATCATCCTGCAGGACTCGGCGCCCGAGGTGGGCGACGCCCCTCGGCCCCCGCCCGCGGCCACCCCGCCCGAGAGACCCAAGCGCCGGCCGCGGCCGCCCGGCCCCGACAGCCCCTACGCCAACCTGGGCGCCTTCAGCGCCAGCCTCTTCGCGCCGTCCAAGCCGCAGCGCCGCAAGAGCCCCCTGGTGAAGCAGCTGCAGGTGGAGGACGCGCAGGAGCGCGCGGCCCTGGCCGTGGGCAGCCCCGGTCCCGTCGGCGGCAGCTTCGCCCGCGAGCCCTCCCCGACCCACCGCGGTCCCCGCCCGGGCGGCCTCGACTACGGCGCGGGCGATGGCCCAGGGCTCGCGTTCGGCGGCCCGGGCCCGGCCAAGGACCGGCGGCTGGAGGAGCGGCGCCGCTCCACCGTGTTCCTGTCCGTGGGCGCCATCGAGGGCAGCGCCCCCAGCGCGGACCTGCCATCCCTGCAGCCCTCCCGCTCCATCGACGAGCGCCTCCTGGGGACCGGCCCCACCGCCGGCCGCGACCTGCTGTTGCCCTCCCCGGTGTCTGCTCTGAAGCCATTGGTCAGCGGCCCGAGCCTCGGGCCCTCGGGCTCCACCTTCATCCACCCACTCACCGGCAAACCCCTGGACCCCAGCTCACCCCTGGCCCTTGCCCTGGCTGCCCGAGAGCGGGCTCTGGCCTCCCAGGCGCCCTCCCGGTCCCCGACACCCGTGCACAGCCCCGACGCCGACCGCCCCGGACCCCTGTTTGTGGATGTACAGGCCCGGGACCCAGAGCGAGGGTCCCTGGCTTCCCCGGCCTTCTCCCCACGGAGCCCGGCCTGGATTCCTGTGCCTGCTCGCAGGGAGGCAGAGAAGGCGCCCCGGGAGGAGCGGAAGTCACCCGAGGACAAGAAGTCCATGATCCTCAGCGTCCTGGACACATCCCTGCAGCGGCCAGCTGGCCTCATTGTTGTGCACGCCACCAGCAACGGGCAGGAGCCCAGCAGGCTGGCGGGGGCCGAAGAGGAGCGCCCGGGCACCCCGGAGTTGGCCCCGGCCCCCATGCAGTCAGCAGCTGTGGCAGAGCCCCTGCCCAGCCCCCGGGCCCAGCCCCCTGGCGGCACCCCAGCAGACCCCGGGCCAGGCCAGGGCAGCTCAGAGGAAGAGCCAGAGCTGGTGTTCGCTGTGAACCTGCCACCCGCCCAGCTGTCGTCCAGCGACGAGGAGACCCGGGAGGAGCTGGCTCGAATTGGGTTGGTGCCACCCCCTGAAGAGTTTGCCAACGGGGTCCTGCTGGCCACCCCACTCGCTGGCCCGGGCCCCTCACCCACCACGGTGCCCAGCCCGGCCTCAGGGAAGCCCAGCAGTGAGCCACCCCCTGCCCCTGAGTCTGCAGCTGACTCTGGGGTGGAGGAGGCTGACACACGCAGCTCTAGTGACCCCCACCTGGAGACCACAAGCACCATCTCCACGGTGTCCAGCATGTCCACCTTGAGCTCGGAGAGCGGGGAACTCACCGACACCCACACCTCCTTCGCTGACGGACACACTTTTCTACTCGAGAAGCCACCAGTGCCTCCCAAGCCTAAGCTCAAGTCCCCGCTGGGGAAGGGGCCGGTGACCTTCAGGGACCCGCTGCTGAAGCAGTCCTCGGACAGCGAGCTCATGGCCCAGCAGCACCACGCCGCCTCTGCCGGGCTGGCCTCTGCCGCCGGGCCTGCCCGTCCTCGCTACCTCTTCCAGAGAAGGTCCAAGCTATGGGGGGACCCCGTGGAGAGCCGGGGGCTCCCTGGGCCTGAAGACGACAAACCGACTGTGATCAGTGAGCTCAGCTCCCGCCTGCAGCAGCTCAACAAAGACACGCGCTCCCTGGGGGAGGAGCCGGTCGGTGGCCTGGGCAGCCTGCTGGACCCTGCCAAGAAGTCGCCCATCGCAGCAGCTCGGTGAGCAGGGCGGTGTGGGGAGGGACCCGTGCCTTGTCCGTGGCCCCCTCTGTCCTTCCTCTTGTCTGTTCTCTGGCTCTCCTGTTCCTCCTTGTTCTGTTCCATTCCTTCTGTGGCAACCCCCGATCCACCCCCGCCATCCACCTGAATCCGGTCTTGCCTGGCCTGCCTGAGAGAGGAGGTTCTTCTGGGCGTCTGACACATCAGGGTTGGTGCTCACTGTGTCCCTGTTGGTGCCAGAAATGGGAGCTGGGCTTCCCTCAGAGACTCAGGTTGGGCATGAGTCTCCATGGCCCTCCTGGATGGCCCCGGGGATTCCTGTGGGTTCTCTCTCTGGCTTCTGACACAGGCTGTCTTTACCATTAAGGGTTGTTTTGTGTTTTACTTTGGAGGTGCGCCTCCCTCCTCCCATCCTCTGTGGCCATGTGGCTGCCCAGTGTGGCTGATACCCTCTGCCTTAGAGCTGCCTCCTGCCTTGCTTCCTTTGGCGGCTTGGAGCACACGGACTCCTTTTCTTTTGGGGGATCTGCCACTAACTTTCTGTTTCCCATCCTAGAAACATTTGTCTCTTGGTACCACCTTAGAATCCCTTAAACATGGATTCCCGTGTGTCATTTCTAAAGTGCAGTAAGAAGATAGATGGAAGTCACGCCATCTCCCTGCACTCCATCTGCCCTCTTGCCTTCTCCTCATCACTTCCCTGTCTGTCCTGCCCCTGCCCAGAAGGATCTGAGCAGGGCCTGGCTTGCTGCTGAGGCTGTCACAGCTGCCAGAGCCCTGGGCTGATCCCATAGGTCTTTCCTCGAGGACCCGACTCCCAAGGCTCCTTCTAAAGAGAAGCCTTCAGGCCCATGGGCTGCATGGATGCTGCTGGCAGAGCTGGTCATCCCCCACCCACCCCCTTGTCTGCCTTTTTTAAGCTGCTTTTGCCTTCTGTGCCCCTAGGTCTCCCCTCCCCTCTTTGGGTCTGGGGGTGGGGTATGTGGATGCCACCTCTTGACTCCTCCTTCTTGCCTCCCGGAAGACCAACCTAGTGGGCCCTGTACTGTCAGCCTTGGAGGACAGAGTTCACAGCATAGCAACGTGTTCAGAACTTAAGGACTTTACAGGTCTTACAAAGGCCTGGCCATTCTGGTTCTTTAGTTCAGGATTCAAAAGACAAGTGGGAGCTTGGGAAGCTCATGAGGCCTCTCCTAAGGTCCCGGGATGCTGCCTCCAGCTCCTGTCATCCTGGGGAATTGCTCTGGGGTCCTCTCTCCTTTTAGCCTCTTCTAACTCCCAGCCAGACTAGAAAGCCTTCTTCCCAGCATTGCAGTGTTGCAGGTGCCCGTAGAACGGGTGTTATAATCGGAGTGAGCAGCCCGGTCCTGGGCCTCTGTGCAGGACCAGACCCCTGAGGCTGGGGTCTCCTGACCCACACCTGACCAGCCCCCCGTCTTCCCTGTCTGCTTCTCCCTCCGCTCCTCTCTGCCTCTTGGTCTTGATGAAAATCAAAGCTACTTTAAAAAGTGCATAGCACAGTGCCTGGCCTGGTTCAGGCCTTCAATAAACATTTGTTAAATGGATGAAAGAACAAAGCAAAATGCAAATGCTGTCTTTTGTGATTTGAGATCTAGGGAGGTGGCTTAGGACGAGAACCCACAGAAGGACCGACTCAGCGTCAGACTCATCAGGTGTCGATCCCCCGTGGTTGGGCTCAGGTGGGCCCAGGTCTCGTCACTGGCCCCGTCCTCTCCTGTGAGGCAGCTGCAGGGCAGGTTCAGGGGATTCCTCAGCTGGAACCTCTGGCACTTCCCCTTCTCTGAGCTCATCCTCCCACAGGGCTCTTTAGCGTTCTGTCTTGGTCGGGGCAAGGTTCCCTTATCCCTTGGCCCTGGCTTTCACCAGGACCCTGTTAGTTTTTCTTTCTCAGATGTGGGATGGGAAGGACACACCAGCAGCCCTGACCCTTACGTGATGTCTATTCTTTTACTCAGTAGTTCCTGCAAAATTCTGATCTCTGATTGAGTTCATGTGGGTCCTCTGCTTTTCCCTGACTGATCACTGGGGTCTGGGGACGTAGGGCTGTCATCGGCCGGGCTTGAGTCCTCTGTTCTCCCAGGAGCCAGGGGGATGGGTCCGCCCACCTAGCAGGCAGGTGCTGAGCGTGAGGGAGGGGGCTCTCCAGATGGACGTCCAGTGCTGTCCCTGGAGTAGCCGGATGCTGGACAGCCTGTAACAACCAATGCTCCTGTGACCCGGCCCCCACCGGCGTCAGCAACTCACTTCCTTGCTGGTCATTGGCTTGGAGCCATCAGAGGGCCATGATGTCAGTGCTCAGCGGTCACAGCTTAGTGCTGTAGTCCTAGATCAGCCATTGAAGCTCTGTGAACGTCCATCTCTCCCCTGTGAAGTGTATTTACAGCGAGCCGACTGCACAGGCTGTCGTGAGGCTGCACAAAGCATCACCTGGGAAGCACCCAGCAGGCCCAGGGCTGGGGCCTGTGGACCCTCGCTGGTGTGAGCTGCCCTTGTCTCTGCTGTCACTGACACCCAGGCACTCAGACACCTAGGCTAGGTCTTAGAGTCCTTTGTGGGAAAACAAGCCTATTGGATGCAGCATTGGAGACGGTCCTGCCGTATCAGTTTGTCTTCACACCATTCCATTAGACGGACCCTAACAGGATCTCCATGTTCCAGACAGTGAAACTGACGTACCACAGAGTTTCCTTGCAGACAGACGGTGGTCTGCCTGACCGTGAGCCCTGCTCTCTGGCTGCCGTAATCGAGGGCTGCTGTTGTTAAATCCCTTCCGATGACACACAATGGGCTTTCCCTCCACAGAAGTGGCAGGTGTGTGCATCAGACTCACCCCTCTGTTTACTGGTCATGTGTGTCATAAGCAGCACCCGGTGCCACCTCAGTGGCCCACCCAGGCCTGCTCTTCCTTCTCAGTTTGCCTGTGTTACCATCTGCTCCAGCTCACTCTTCCTTTCACCCTCTTGTGCTCCTTCTTGCCTTCAGACCTGGGCTCAACTGCAGCCATCTGGAGGGGGCCCCACTGCCCGTCCCGGGCCCTTAACTTCTGGTGCTTCCGGCTGCAGGCAGCAGGCCGGAGCCCAGGACACTTGGTGATGTCTGAGTCCAGTCCTGTTTCAGATCTGGTCCTTTGTCTGCCCACCACGGCTGTTGTCAGCTCTTGTCCTGCAGCCCGTAGTGGCCGGAGTCTGGTACTCACTCCTCACTTAGGGATAAAACTGCTGGTGGAACTGTCTGAAGTGTGGGAGGTTCTGACATCCAGGTATGACCGCTTCCTTCCCAGGGCCAGTCCCGGCAGAGGCGCTAGGTCACCCTCAGGGCCATATCCTGAGCCGTGTCTCCAGCCCCTTGTGTTTGTCTGCCAGGCCCATCCTTCTCCTCCCTGACCGACACCACGAGGAAGGGAATGCCTACCCACCTTCTCCACAGATGACTCATTCCTGATGTGCTTTAGCCACAAGCTGTTCTGTGGCCTGAGAGCTTTCTGGGCAAGTTAAGCTGTCCTGTATGTCATGGAACCAAAGCTCGGTAACCTGTGGAAAAATGATCATCATCATCTGGGGCCACCTTTGATTTTCAGGGGAAGCTGGAGAATGTGGCACTCTCATGCTGCCTCTGGAAGGTCCAGGACCTTTGGCCTTTTGAATCCTTGATCCCAGATTTTCCACCGGCTCTGTGCTCCCAGTTCCAAGTCTAGCCCTGCTGGACAGACCATTCACCTGCCCAGAGCCCCTCCTCAGTCTCTGGGCCCCACACCTGACTCTGAGGCTGCACTGGGGCATGGCTCAGACCTGACTGAGCCCCACAACTGGCCACAGGCGCCCCAGCTGTCTGAGGCTCACACTTGTCTCTGAGACCCTGGCTCCACACCTGGCTCTAAACTCCATTTGTCTTCCAGGCCCCATGCTCGGATCTGAATCCCATGTGGGGTCTAAGGTCCATATCGAGGTTCACTTTTGCCTTGGTACTTAGCTTTATGTGGGACTCTCACATCTCGTTTTGTAGGTAAAGTTCATGGCAAAATAGCTTTGGAAACACAAAAAGAGGTTATTTGCTGCAGTACTTCTGGTGCCTTTGACAAGCTCATGTGGAGGAGGGCACTGTGTGCTGTGGTCTCCAGACCTGCTAGAGTCAGTTCCTAGATCTCACAGAAGACCCGTGTTCCTCAAAATGGTCAAGAAACCCTGTCCTAATGGCCTGCTGCAGACCCTGCCTGCTAATGTATTTGTCAGGGATGTGAACAAAGCACTGTGTGCTTGGCGGATCACACTGGTAAGCAGGGCCAAGGCCAGCAGGGCCTGCTCTATTGAAACCCAGACTGAATGTGTCACGTGCCTGCCAGTGGGGACCCTGCAGGCCACATGCAGCTGGGGCAGGTGTGTTCCCAGGATCCCTGAAGCCTGTTCAGGGAGTAGGAAGGAGGTACAGAGGAGGGGTCATAGGACACTGGGGCCCATCAGAGCTGGAGCTGGAAACAGGCGGGGTGTGAGGAGCAAGACGTGTTACTGCAGAGGATGCACCGGAAGCTTGAGAGCCCATGTCTGGTTTTGTGCTCCTCTGAGAATTAGTTCCCTTAATGAGGCCCCTAGTTTGCAAAAGGCCACAGGCCTAGACCTACCCCATGTGAGTGCAGTGGCAGAAGGTGCGAGGCAGTAACCAGGGCCGGAGTGTGGACATTTTCCCGCCTGTTGGTCCCAGTGGGCTGACCGAGTTGGGCACGCCTGGCAGGGACATGTACTATTGTTGCATTTTGTTAGTGCATCTGGTATTTCTGGCTTTGCGCTGGGTACCAGGAGGCAAGGAGAACTGGTAAGAAGTGGAGTGAAGGGCCTGAGACCATGAACGGTCTGGATCCAGAAATGGCTAGGGGGAAAGAGGAGGTCTGGGTTGATATTAGGAGTTGGTCATTGGTTGTAGGGTAAAAAGAGGAGCTGATGGTGGCTCCCAGGCTCTGTGTGTGGCAATGACAGGGTGCCATTCACTGAGTTAGTGGATACCCCAGTAGAGGTGTTGAACTCATCAGAGACTGTCTGGGTCTTACATGTAGCATTCCTGGGCACATCGGCCATAGCAAATGGTGTGAGTGGATAATGTTGCCCAGGAGAAATTGCAAACTAAGAAGAGGGGAGCTCCAAAAATCCATCTAGGAAGGAAGAGGCCTAGGAAAGAATGTCTCGAAGGGAAACAGACGAACAGGTCAGCAGCGGGGTCTTGCTGATGGCCTGGGCAACTGCGGGGCAGAGGTCGGAGTGGGGAGGGTGTGGCAAGGCCAGACCTCCCTCACTGGCTGAGAGTCGCTGGGAAACAGACAGTGCAGGATTCAAATGTAGGTGGAAAGACGTGGGGCCGTGGGGGCCTCAGCGTGGTCTGGACTCATCCTCTCAGGGCGGCCGCTGGAGGTGTCCGTGGGTGATGGTGCCTGGCGAGGTATCATGTGTTAGAAGGGAGGTGGCCCAGAAGCTCTTTGGGAGGCTGGCAGGTGCTGTGGTGTGGCTGTTCGGCGGCCGGAGCCTGGCCAGGCAGGTGGCGAGATGGCTGAGAGTGACAGTGGGTGTGCAGGGAGGCCATGGGAACATGGAAGTCAGACATGGACACTGCTCGGGTTTGTGCCCTGGAGATGGTGTGGGCAGTACCCTGTTCCCCAAGAGAAAGAGAAGCAGACACCCGGGCCATGGGTGACCCCGGGCCCCTCCCTCCTGTGCCCTGGGGCCTTTGAGGGCACAGCCTTCCTTGGGCGTTTCCTCTTGGCCTCCTGACATCTCCAGCATGCTCTGGGAGGCGGGAGCAATGTGACTGGCTGTCCTCACGTCTCTTGCCCTCTGGCTGCCTGGGTGCCTCTGGAGCCAGCCTGCCCTCTGCCCAGGTCTCCAGCTCAGCCCCTGCCAGTACTACCCAGACAGGCACAACTCTGCTCTGCCCAGCTTGGACCTCCTGGAGCCCAGACCCTGCTCTGGGCTCCAGCCGAGCCTCCCGGCTGTGCTGCCCATGCCTGCCCTGTGCCTCTGCCTTCACTTCTGTGGTCCTGCAACTCATCAGTGTGCTTCAGTCACACCTGAGACTCCAGGTACACTTGCCATCACAACTCCATTGAAAGCTAAGCCTTGGGGCAGGGGCAGGGCCAGGGTAGGTGTCCATCCTGTGATGCAGGCCAGGGCCACTGTGTCGGGTCTGGTGGGTAGAGACCAGGTGCATATTCCTGGTCCTGTTCCTCTCTGGGTGTCCCAAGTCAGGTCCCTCAGAGCGATTATCTTGGAGTATCCCCTGGCAAACCCCTCCAGCAGTCACCACCACCTGGGCACACACCCCCAGGGGACCCCCCTGACCTACCACCACCCGGCACCTCCCCTCGGGAATCCCCCGCAACCCTGGCTGCTTCCCCACTTTGCCCCACTGTGCAGATGGATCCATGAAGGCCAGATCCAGTGGGAGCAAAGACAGCTTATTCTGGTGGTTGGTGCCTGTGCTAAGGCCCACCTCAGGAGTTCTTGAAGCCCTTTTCTTTTGGGGGGCACAGTATGGCCTCTTCAGGAAGCTCTGCTCTGGATCTGAGCAGCTGGGAGGAGGCAGTAGGGACAGAGGCTGAGGAGAGGACAGAAATGAGGTCCCGTGGGAGAGACAGAGCTCAGATCTCCAGAGAGGGCTGACCTCCCACAGGTGGGAGACAAAAGACGAAACCTGCTTTAAGGGGGGCCCCATGCCTGTGTGGGGCAGGCACTGGTGATGCTGTGTGGTGAGGACAGCACAGAGGTTGGGGTGGGGGGACTCAGCCTGGGCAGGGGCAGGGAGGGGGTGGGAGGGCCACTGGAGAGAGGCCCGGCCAAAGAGGATGTCAGGGGCTCAGCACCCCCAGGCGCCAGGCACCTGCCGAGCACTGCAGCCACGCTTGTGGTTCACCTGCACTTGGAGACTTGCACAGGCGCCTCTCCTCCACCAGCAGCTCCAACTTTGTCCCTCCCACAGCAGCTGGGCCCTCTGCACCTGAGTGCCTCCCTCCACACCTGGCTGCCCGTTGTGTGGTTGCAGCTGTGGGTCGCGTGGGCCTGGCCGGTTAACTCTCTCTCTCATTGCTCTCTCCTGCCCATCTGCATGTGGCTGCTCTGTCGAGCTGCGCCGTGGTCCCGAGCGCCGGCTGTGTAAGTGAGCATGCTCATCCCATGCCTCTTGCCGTCCACACGCTGTGCCTGTCTGCTGGGTCTCTGCTCTGCGTGGCTGTGAGAGGCTCTGGTGCCACTGACAGCCCCTTGAGGCTTCCCCTGACCCAGTGGGGATAGGGATGGGAATGGGAGGACATGGGAGTGGGTTTTCTGTGGAGCTATCACCTCAGGTAGGCCTCCCACCGCGGCAGAGCCAAGGAGGGGCTAGAGCTCTAGGGTCCTGTCAGGTGAGGCTGGGAAGTGAGCTGCCATCGGTTCTTGCGTGTGTGCGTGCGTGCATGTGTGCGTGTTGCGTGTCTGCGTGTGTGTGCTGCTGCCACTGCGGCATGTCTGTAACGCGTGTGGGCACCGTGGCTGCTGTTGTGTGCTGTCTGTGCAGGAGGCTGCCTTTGTGTTGTGGGTGTGCACGGCCTCACACCTGCCCTGCATGTGCTGCTGCTCCATCCGGGTGCGACCCCTGCCTGGTGTGTCTCCTGTGTCACGGACCTGTTCAACCTCGTGCCGCTGCCAGCCTTTATCACGACTCAGCTGTCCCTGGAACTAGCCCAGGGTCCCCTGGGTCTTCTCATGAGAGCAGAGCTGTGTGGGGGGTGGGCGGTGAAGGGTACTGCCCGTGTCTTACCGTCCAGGGCATCTGTGGATCCCGCCGTGCCCAGAGCCGGTGTCGGAGGCTGGCAGGAGGGAGAAGCCAGCCCTTTGCCATGAGAGGCTGTCTTGTCTTTGGTTGGGCTGCACTTGGAGCCTGGATGGAGTGGAGGGGGCCGCCAGTCATTCCTCATATTCCAGCCAGTCACTGGCTCTGGTCCCAGGGGCCAAACGAAAGGGCCAGGGTAACCATAGGATCCCACCCTTATTTCTTCCTCTGGCCGGGCTACTCCCGCCAGCCCCAGCCCCTTTCCTCCTGGACCCTGCCCGCTCCCTTCCGCCCGTCCCCGCTTGGCTGTGCGCCCCTCACCTGGCGCTGACCCCTCTCCCTCCGCAGGCTCTTCAGCAGCCTCGGTGAGCTGAGCTCCATTTCAGCGCAGCGCAGCCCCGGGGGCCCGGGCGGCGGGGCCTCCTACTCGGTGAGGCCCAGCGGCCGCTACCCCGTGGCGCGACGCGCCCCGAGCCCGGTGAAGCCCGCGTCGCTGGAGCGGGTGGAGGGGCTGGGGGCGGGCGCGGGGGGCGCAGGGCGGCCCTTCGGCCTCACGCCCCCCACCATCCTCAAGTCGTCCAGCCTCTCCATCCCGCACGAGCCCAAGGAGGTGCGCTTCGTGGTGCGCAGCGTGAGCGCGCGCAGCCGCTCCCCCTCGCCGTCGCCGCTGCCCTCGCCCGCGTCCGGCCCTGGCCCCGGCGCCCCCGGCCCACGCCGACCCTTCCAGCAGAAGCCGCTGCAGCTCTGGAGCAAGTTCGACGTGGGCGACTGGCTGGAGAGCATCCACCTGGGCGAGCACCGCGACCGCTTCGAGGACCATGAGATAGAAGGCGCGCACCTGCCCGCGCTTACCAAGGACGACTTCGTGGAGCTGGGCGTCACGCGCGTGGGCCACCGCATGAACATCGAGCGCGCGCTCAGGCAGCTGGACGGCAGCTGACGCCCCACCCCCACTCCCGCCCCGGCCGTGCCCTGCCGGCAGGGCCCCCCACCCCCACCCCGGGCCGCGGGCTCGGCCTGCCCCTACCGACGGCGCCCGGGCCAGGAATGTTGCATGAATCGTCCTGTTTGCTGTTGCTCGGAGACTCGCCCTGTACATTGCTTAGTGCTCTCACCGGCCGCCCAGCCCACCCAGCACACAGTCAGGAAGGGCGTGGACCAGGGAGGCTGGGGCGGGAGGGGCCGGGGGTGGGATGCTCTAGCCTGACCACCGCCTTCACAGCTCCTGGTGGCCATTCTCCCAGAGGGGGAACCTAGTCCAGCATGCGAGGTCAGGACCCGCCTTGGTGACTCGGGGGGAGGGGGGAGACATTGGGATTCTCGATGGGGGCCAAGGAGCCCCCCTGTTTTGCATATTTTAATCCACTCTATATTTGGAACGAGAAAAGGAACAAATATCTCTGTCCGTAATAGTTTCCTCTCCCCTCCCTTCTACTTCCACTGGTCCCACTGCAGCTGCCCAGTCTTCCATCTCCGGCCCCTCACTGCCACTGCCACCCCACAACGGGGCAGGGGACGCTCCAGCTGGTCTGGGGTTGGCCAGGGCCCTAGTGGTCCGCCCTGGGGCCCCAGCTCGGCCCCTCCCCTCGCTGAGCTCCAGTGTGCCCCACCGACCTTTCAGGTGCTGCCCGTGGGGGGAGGGGCGGCAGGCCGCGGGTCCTGCTGTGCACCCGCGGGACCAGCCGGCCTGGGAGACCATCGGCCGGGGGGGTGAGGGCAGGGCCCTGCCGCTCCACCGCAGCCATCTTCCTCACAGGGTCTCTCCCCAAGGAGGGGGCCAGTTTGGTCCCCATGCTCTTGGGCAACTACAGCAGAGAAGCCTCCCTGCCTTGGACCCCAAAGTCTCCTGTCCTGCCCTTTGTGTGTGTGGGTGAAACTGGGTGCGTCTGAGCACGTGGGAGCCACGTGTGTGCCTGATTACTGAGTGGCCCAGGGGCCGCTCTGGACTAGCGTGGGGCTGTGGAGGCGTGCACAGTGTGCATGCATGGGGTGTGCCTGTGAAAGCACCCTGTCTCCTCTTCCAAAGAAAGTCCGAGGCCATCCTTCACCCTGGGTCCTGCTGTTTGCCCAGCCTGTCCTTCCAGAGCCTCACCCAGCCTGAGCGGGGGTCCCTGGTGAATCCCTGCTGCTTGGGGAGGCCCCAAGGGCCCCTTGGAGGCAGCGCCCCCACCTTGGGCTTCTGAGGGGATCCTAGGGGGACCCCTAGAGTCAGGCCACCACTGGCCCTGGGGAGAGTCAAAGGCCCCCGAGGGTGCCCAGCCCCCCACACTGTGACTCCTCACACTCAGCAATGACCTGTGGGGTGGGGGCCCTGGGACGTTTTTAAACCTAGGGTTTGGAGTCTGGACTAAGCTCCATCCACGTCACTCACAAGTTTCTGTTTATATTTCTAGCTTTTTTTAATAAAATAAAAAAAAAGACAGAAAACAGAAGTTTTCACAACCCAGGGGCCTGGCACGCCGGTCTGTGCCTGCCCGCCCCGCCCTGGCCCACCGGCCCCACTCCCTGGGCGCAGAGTCACACCCACTCACCCTTCCGCCAACAGTCCAGGTCACACAGCAGCAGTCACTGTAACAGACTGCCACATACACACTCGGTCTCACACTCACCTGTGGGTTTTGGTTCCGTTCAATTTGGGTTTTTAACTTTACAGGGTCAGTTCCGCTTCACCTCCTTTTGTATGGAGTTTCATCCGGGGGGTTTCACCCCCTGCTCCAGTCCTGAGGCCTCCTGACCCTGACGTTGTGATACACCCCACAGAGATCTATGTTTCTTATATTATTATTGATAATAATTATTATAATATTATTATGTAATAAATTTATAAGAAATGAAGCCATGTCTCACTTGCCTGCTTGAGGGGATATTTGTCTGTCCCTCATACAGGCCACACAAACCTCCTCAGCCTGGACCACATGCACGGGTGACTCCCGGATCCCTATCTTTGACCTCCATGCCTAAGCACCCGGCATCTTCCAGCATCTTCTCCAAGTCTGCTGGAACCCAGCCCATGCCTCCTGCACCGAAGGCTTTTCTCTGTTCACCAACCCACTGAGTAGCACCTCCTAAGGTGGAGGCCGCTTGTCCCCCATGACCTCTGCCAGGTTTTAAGGCTAGGGTTTAAGACTTGCTTCCTCCAGTGTCCAGTTGTTTTTAAATTCTGCTGCTCCTGTCTTGGAACCCCCTCACATCTCTCGCAACTGTCCTACCCCACGGCTGCAGACCAAATTTAGGCCTCACTCCTTCCCTGCTGATTCACTGGTTTTTCTGTTTCCATTTCTGCCCTCTGCTCACAAACACTAGCCTGTCTGTAAATGCAGCTGGTGGATGGACCCCATGAGCCAGTCCGGCCCAGCCAGTGCTGCTGTGATCCTGCCAGCATCCCCTGCTCCCTCTGAATGCACACATGCTGCTCGCCAGTCTCCCCTCACCTCCTGCAGTCCCCGAGCCACTATGACGCTTCAGGGCTCTATGTCACACATGCCCTCCTCCTTCTGCCCGGATCACCTATCGTTCGCCTGCATCGAGCATACATAGCTTGGAGGCTGATCTCTGGATCCTGTCTTCCAGGATGTCTTCTCTGACCCGCCCTCCCTGGAGTCGGAGTTAGAGGTCAGGCTCTGCATCTGCACAGCCCTGGTGCTATCTCAAATTAGAGCAAGTTGGTGCTTTTCACCTTGGGTTGTCTGGCCAGTTGGATGTGAGGTTTACTTTTTGTTCCCACCCCGAGCCAGGCACCAGAGACAAGACATTATCCTTCAGGAGCGCACAGGCAGTCATGTAAGCAGGCGATAATGAGGTAAAAAAGACATGTCCTGGGGTGGCACCTGGTGGGGGTGGCCAGCCAACAGGAGGGACAGAGACCCCTGCTGAGTGGAAGGAGGTGGTGAGCTACGCCTTGAAGGGTAAACAGTAAGGCAAGTGGGCAAAGGCAATCAAGAGGGAGCCGTGAGAAAGTAGAGGGCACAGGACCCAGCTCTGAGAGAGGGCCGGGGCTGCAGAGATGTGACCTCCCTGGAGGGCTGGGTTGCTTACAGGAGGGGCAGTGGTTTCAGAGCCTGTACACACTGGGTTGAGGTGGCACGTGAATATGATAGAATGACAATCGCATACCTTGGCTCTGAGGTTAACCCTAGCCAGGGGTGGGGCCAGTGGCACCGTGGAGAAGTGCCACTAGCCCCAGACTCCGAGTCCCCCTGTGGAGACCCAGGTTTCCATCTGCAGCCTGGGGAGACCCACCCTCCTGATGCCGCACACTCAGGCCTAGAGCGAGTCAGGGGCCCCCTGCTCCCACACTCAGACCCTTGCGTGGCCCCCCTCCTTGACTTCCTGTGCAACCCTTTCCTTATGATGGCCTCAGTTTCTAATCCAAAAGTGAGATGAAGATTAGGAAATGTTGAAAATTTGGAAGTGTGTGGCCTCTGCTCTTCCTGTGGGCTGGCCTCCCCCAGCCACTCCCAAGACCTGTGGACAACTTTGGGGCCAGGCCAGGACATGGAGGCTGCTTTTGTTTTGTTTTAAGACAAGGTCTCACCCTGTCACCCAGGCTGGAATACAGTGGCAAGATCATGGCTCACTGTAGCCTCAACCTCCTGGAATCGAGCGATCCTCTTGCCTCCGCCTCCCAAGTAGCTGGGACCACAGCCGTGGGCGATCACACCTGGCTATTTTTTTTTTTTTTTTTTTTTGTAGAGATGGGGGCCTCACTTTGCGGCCTAGGCTGGTCTAGAATTCCTGGCTTCAATCGATCCACCCTCCTCAGCCTTCCAAAGTGCTGAGATTACAGGCGTGAGCCACCTTGCCCAGCCTGAGGATGGTTTTCTTTTTTTTTTTTTTTTTTTTTTTTTTTGAGACGGAGTCTCGCTCTGCTGCCCAGGCTGGAGTGCAATGGCCGGATCTCAGCTCACTGCAAGCTCTGCCTCCCGGGTTCACGCCATTCTCCTGCCTCAGCCTCCCGAGTAGTTGGGACTACAGGCGCCCGCCACCTCGCCCGGCTAATTTTTTGTATTTTTAGTAGAGACGGGGTTTCACCCTGTTAGCCAGGATGGTCTCGATCTCCTGACCTCGTGATCCGCCCGTCTCGGCCTCCCAAAGTGCTGGGATTACAGAGGATGGTTTTCAAGCTGTCATCATCCATAGCCTCAAAGGGCCTTCGTGCTTCTCCGTGGCGCCATGCAGACCCTCATTTGCTCGCTTAAGCCACCCCTGAGGCACCTGCTTCCCCTGGGTGAAGACCCGAAACCCACCCCTTTTTGGCCCTCAAGGTTTCACTGCCTCAACCGTTCTGACTCCCTCTGGGATCTTCTTACCTTCCTGGCTGGCTGGACACTGAGGACGGATGGATAAGGTTTCTGCTCCTCACAGAGGGCGGTGGGGACAGGAACGGAAGAATAGGTGATTGGGGGCTGGAAAGGATTGGAGAGCAGGGTGAGAAAAACTGGGGTGGGAGTTGGATTGCCCGGGTAAATAAGGAATGGGGACAGAAGTGGGTATGGCTGGCGAAGGCAATGGGTGGTTGGGGTGAGCAGGAGCAGCGAGAATGGCTGGGATGAGCTGGAGGGGTCCCTGGGGGTTGGGGTGGAAGCAGAGAACAGGGAGGAGTTTGAGGGGAAGCCCCCATCCTGCCCCCTGGGCTGGGCACTCTGCCTCAGCCTGAACCATGCCCTCGGATGGGACCCCACCTTCTGGCCCCAGACCTGTCACCCATCTCTCCTTTGCTCTTGGAACAGCATGAAGAAGGTCAAACAAAGTCACTCTGAGTTGAGATGTCTGTTGCTTCCATTAGATTAAATGAGAAAATTAAATGGGCTGGGCCAGGTACTTTTCCTGCAACCATCACTATAGCCAGGGGCAGGCACAATGACTGGCAGCCCCTTCTAGAATCAGAAGTGGGTAAGATTTGCAGAGTCATTGACATTGGGTCTTCAGACTTTGTTATTGATACCTCCTAAATATTTATAAAGAAATGGGTGCTATCCATTAAAAAACCTGAATAATATTTTCTTTAACAGTCAAAACTTTAATTTTTTTTTTTTAGACGGGGTGTCACCCCCATTGCCCAAGCTGGAGTGCAATGGTGCTATCTTGGCTCACTGCAACTTCTGTCTCCCAGGTTCAAATGATTCTCCTGCCTCAGCTTCCTGAGTAGCTGGGACACAGGCGCCACCGCACCTGGCTAATTTTTGTATTTTTTATAGAGACGGGGTTTTGCCATGTTGCCCAGGCTGGTCTGGGACTCAAGTGATCTTCCTGCCTCAGCCTCTGAAAGTGCTGGGATTACAGGCATGAACGTTGTTTGCACTTGGGCCCACTTCTTGAATTCTTCTTGCCATTTCTTGAATTGTATTTCCAAGTCTTTTTCTGGTTATTTATCAGACACAATTTGATGCTCAGTTAAAATAAGTGAGGCCTCCTAACACTCAGTAGTGGAGCTGAAACCTATTCACATACAAGTCATCACATAGGACCTCCTGCCCTTCAGCTGGAGGCAGTGAGGCTACGGGACACAAAGGTAAAAAAAACTCCTGACACTCAGGTGGAGGAAATAAAGTGTCTTGACCAGATAGGGCATATAGGAGACAGGAGGTTTCATGACTCTCAGGTAAGGGAGATGAGACCTCCAGATAACCAGGAAGAGGTGAGAATACCTGCAGACCTCAAGAGGTTGAGACAAGAACTTTGGACACCCAGAATAGAGGAGATCTCATGATACTCTGGCAGAGGAGATGAAAGTTCCATGCCACTTAGACAGGGATATGAAACTATATTCAAGTAGAGGGTAGGACATGCCCTGGCACCCAGATGGGGGCAATGAGATCTCCCAGCACTCCAGTATGCCAGTAAAGACTTCAGAATATTCATAGAGGTAAAACACAACCTCTGGACATTCAGCTAGAAGATGTAAGACCTCTTGATTTTCAGGTAGAGAAAATGCGACGAGGTGACACTTGGGTGGTGTAGATGAGAATTCTTAACCTGTAGGTGGAGGCAATGCGGACCTCTGGCATTGAAGTGGAAAAACAGAGTTGTTGTTGCTTTCAAGGAAGGAGGTGATCACGCCCTGATACTAGGTGATATATATGAGACCTACTGAACATTCATTTGAGGATGTCGTAAGTATGACATTCAGTTAGAGAAAATAGAAAAATCAAGATCATCTGATAATCTGAAAAAACACAGGAAGAGGAGATGAGACGTCCTGACACTCAGGTTGGAGACATGGGACCTTCTGACACCCACTTAGATGACGTGGAACCTACTGACCCTCAGGCTGGTTGAGATCTTACATTCAGGTGGAAGAGGTAAAACTGCCTTCAGGCAGGTAGGAGTGTGACCTCCTGACACTTGCAGGAGATGGAAAAGGTTTTAACATTCAGGCATTTGCAATAAGCTTTTGTCACACTCTGGTAGGTGAGATGCTAGTTCCTGACAATCAGATGGGAAAAATGATGCTTCATGATATTCGGGTAGCTGTGACGAAAACTCTTGACATTCAAGGATAGGAGAAAACAAAACACCTTGCTCCACCTCAGTCACAGAAAGGCAATCTGGAGACACTCAGGATGATAGGAGACCTTATGATATTCAGCAATGGACAAGAAGGTGGGCTTTGCAGTTGTAAATTAGGGAAATTCAAAGTGGCTCTTGGAAAAGTGTGTTGATAGCACGCACTTGGAAGAGGAAAAGAAATTTTCCCCAACAGCAATTAAGGATCAATTAATCTGCTGACCCCGACTCCTCTGATCCACAAACATGTTGCACTGTCTCATCACTGAAGGTCTGAGCCGCTCCTCAGTCTGTGAGTCTGCAGTGGGTCCAGCATACCTGAGAGGCAGACCCCGAACCTGCACAAAGCCAGAGCCTTGGGTGATGTGGGGACCTCGCAAGAGTAACTGGGAATGGAGACCCTGGCCTTGGGACAGAGGGAATGAGGCTGCACAGGAGTCCGCCATCATCCTGGTGCGGGGGGAGCCTATGCAGGAAGGAAGTCTCTTGGGCACAAACCAGTTAAGGCGAAGGGCTCTTACCTGGCTCGACTGCGGGGGGTGGGGTGGGAGGGCACCCCTGCTGATTGGCCAGGCAGCCACGGAGCTTTGTGAGGTCACTAGGCTCTCAGGTCAGGCAGCGCCGGGAGTATGGTTGAGATGCTACCAACTGCCATTCTGCTGGTCTTGGCAGTGTCCGTGGCTGCTAAAGATAACGCCACGTGTGAGTAAGTGTCAGGGCACCTTGGTGGGGGAAGGATCTTCTGAGGAACAGGTCCCACCCTGACTCCCTCTGTCCAGGGCTAGGGAAAAGGAGACTGGGCTTGGGCCTTAGCAGTCCCTGGGTCTCACAGCTCCTGTGACCCACGTCCCTAACCTGGACCCCCCTGCTCCCACAATCAGCAGCCTGGAGCCCCCAGACCCTCAGCTTTCATGGTTTCCTCCAGAGATGGACCCCTCAGCACCTCGGGCTCCTTGTGCCTTTCCCACTCCCCCAGCGACTGACCCCACTGTCTTGAAGACACAAACTCCTGATTTTGGGAGCCCTTATCCCCCCACAGACGGCTGAGACGTCCCAACCCGTGGTTGCGCCCAACAGCCCCAGGATATCATCACTTCACACTACTTGTGCCCCTAACCCCCAGTAGACTCTCTCACTCCAAGGTACCCCAAAACACCAACACCTCCCAAGCTATATGTGGCCTCCCACCTGTGACACAGTTCCCAGAGCCTCCACCTCTAGACCTCCACTGCTCTCAGTGTGCCCCCTACACCTGTGGGCCGCAGTATCTGCCCCTGGCTACTATCCCTCTTCCCATCACTGTCAACCCAGTTCTGCAGCCCCAGGACCTCCTTCGTCACCTGACTCTTCCCTGAGTCTCCGACCCAGGATTGGTTATAAAGACCTCAGGCCATTACACCCCTCTATCCCCAGGTCCCACATCCCCACCTCTACCCTCCTGTTCTGCCCAGGGATGGGCCATCCCTCAGGGCCCATACAGCCTGTCCTGGCTTCCTGCGGCCTCCTCTTTCTCCATCTGTGACTGCACCCACAAGACGGGAGAAGTCGTGGCCCCAGAACCATTTCCTAGAGCCTGCGGGTCCTACATAGCCCAGGCTGCCCCTGCTTTCCCAGAAGCCGGAAGCTCTTCCCGCTTTCCCAACCCCATGTCCCTGCTTCCCCTCAGTTGTGGAGTTACAAGGACAGGCTGTGCTCATGCTAGGTTTGACTGTGTCCCGGTCTCTCCCCAGTGGCCCCTGTGGGTTACGGTTCAGGCAGAACCCACAAGGTGGTGCCCGCATTGTCGGCGGGAAGGCTGCACAGCATGGGGCCTGGCCCTGGATGGTCAGCCTCCAGATCTTCACGTACGGCAGTCACAGGTACCACGCATGTGGAGGCAGCTTGCTGAATTCGCGATGGGTGCTCACGGCTGCTCACTGCTTCGTTGGCAAAAAGTACGTGTAGGGATGCACAGAGGGAGATCTTCAGAACGGCTCTTCTCAGAGAGGGGTGCTCCCCAGGGACGCTGTGCAGAGTCTCCCTGGGGCTCTGGGTCAAGTGGCTGCCAGACTCTGGGGGCTGGTCCAGACCTTTGCTAGGGGAAGGCCCTGAGGGTCACTGTCACCAGGCTTTTGTCCAACCAGTTGTGACCTGGCTTACCTTTGTGCCCACAGTAAAGTGTATGACTGGAGACTGGTTTTCGGAGCAAAGGAAATTACATACGGGAACAATAAACCAGTAAAGGCACCTCTGCAAGAGAGATATGTGGAGAAAATCATCATTCACGAAAAATACAACTCTGCAACAGAGGGAAACGACATTGCCCTCGTGAAGATCACCCCTCCCATTTCGTGTGGGCATTTCGTTGGGCCGGGCTGCCTGCCCCACTTTAAGGCAGGCCTCCCCAGAGGCCCCCAGATCTGCTGGGTGGCTGGCTGGGGATATATAGAAGAGAAAGGTGAGTATGGGAGCACCTCCAAGGGGGGACGCTGCTGGCCATTCTCCTGGTGGTCTTTGAGGTGCGGTGGTCACTTGTTGACACCCAGCCAAGCAGCTTTCATCCTCCTCACGGCGCTATATGTAGATACATCACTGTGGCCTCCATAGTCCCCTGTGCCAGGTCACACGATGGGTGACTTGTCTTGCTTTCTACAGGAGGACTGATGGCAGGTGCAGGCAGAACTGCAGCATTGCTTAGAATGGGCTTGAGGCTGTGTCTGTATTTGGCACCCGGGCCCCATGCTGCTGGACCCTGGAAACAAGGAGCAACCCTGAAACAGCCTTTGGAGAAGAGCTCCAGATAAGGTTATGTGGCTGTATGAGAGCGCCTTCCACTCTCTGGGCCTCAGTTTCCTCATCTGTAAATGGAAGGGCTGGATCAGATGTCTCCAAGTTGAACATTTCCTGACACCTGTGATTCCAGGGCCCAGCTTCCTGCTTCCAGGCTGTCTTTGTCACCATCAGCAGCCGCCTCTGGGGCAGTCATAGCACCAAATGTACCCTCTCCATCCGAGTTACTTGACGTTTGCTCTGTAGACTGGGAAGGGGACAGGTGGTCGGTGTGGCTTTCTGTGGGTCATAGGCATTCCTCTATTTCAGGCTTCCTGGAGTGTCCACCAGGTACCTCTCCATTCAAGATGGGTGTAGCTGCCGCTCTAGACCTCTGTCTGTAACCAATCTGCCTCTCTTTCCCCTGGCTCCCAGAAGATCTCTTGTCCATCCAACACTACCTAACACACTTGACACCAGATGAGTTCTAGGAGAGTAGGGGGAATTTCTTCCATACCAGACCAGGCTCATGGAGGGCCCCAGGTGTGACCTAGAACAAATTGTCATTACTGACTCCGTGGTCAGAGAAGTCCCAGACACCTCTCCCCACGTTCTCAGGCACACTAGAGATACTGTTTATCCCAGAAGCAACAGGTTACCCCATTAAATCGCAGCAGTGGGTGGCAAGGTTTTGCCAGCAGGACAAGACCCAGTGGGACTTGATCTCTGCATGTGACCTATGCTTCCAGTTTTCCATAAGTGGTGAGTCCTTATCCAGTCACAGTAGAGATGTGAAGATGTGACTGAAATTAACTTAGCTCTCCATCTCTTTTTTTCCGTGATAATGGATAATGAGGCTTCTTAATTCAAGGCAATTCAGTCGTTTGAGTTTAAAATGCAGCCTTTTTTGGGTAACAACAAAAAATCAATAATTTGAGGATTCTTTCTTTAACTCTTATTTCCTTCTCTGAGGAGGTGGTCTAAGTTTCTGACAGGTTTGTCACCTCTCCTGTCCCTCAGGGAAGGGAGTCTCATCCCAGCTGTCCTTGTTCTCACTGGCCTCGCTTGACACATGGCCATCCCCTCCGGCCTGGAGGGACAGCCTCTCTTCCAGCTGCCAATACCCATGGCTCTGCCCTGGCCTCTGTGCAGCCCCCTCGCCTGCCATGCTCTGTCCCTGTCTGTCGATGTCCACAGCTCTTGGGGGTCCCTGTGGCCCTGGGAGGCTGAACTCGGGGTCCCTGTGGCCCTGGGAGGCTGAACTCAGGGTCCCCACTGCCAGTCATTGCTGTCCTATTCTATTACTCAGAAGGATTGTAGTCTCCTAGCTACATCTTGGATGCCATGCAAAACCTTTTTTGTTCTGGAATTTCCATAAACCTAATAGGATAGCTCTGTTTCTGTTTTTTTTGTTTGTTTGTTTGTTTTGTTTTTTTTTCATTTTTGCAAACACATTCTCTACCCATAAGCCAAAATCTTAAAGAAACCCCCAGGCTCCAGCTCCTGTGATTCCTTCAGACCTTCCGAGTCTTACCACCTCCACCCCCAGGCTTCATCCGGCTCCTGTGATTCCTTCAGACCTTCCGAGTCTTACCACCTCCACCCCCAGGCTCCATCCAGCTCCTGTGATTCCTTCAGACCTTCGGAGTCTTACCACCTCCACCCCCGGGCTCCAGCTCCTGTGATTCCTTCAGACCTTCCGAGTCTTACCACCTCCACCCCCAGGCTCCATCCAGCTCCTGTGATTCCTTCAGACCTTCGGAGTCTTACCACCTCCACCCCCGGGCTCCAGCTCCTGTGATTCCTTCAGACCTTCCGAGTCTTACCACCTCCACCCCCGGGCTCCATCCAGCTCCTGTGATTCCTTCAGACCTTCGGAGTCTTACCACCTCCACCCCCAGGCTCCATCCAGCTCCTGTGATTCCTTCAGACCTTCCGAGTCTTACCACCTCCACCCCCGGGCTCCAGCTCCTGTGATTCCTTTAGACCTTCCGAGTCTTACCACCTCCACCCCCAGGCTCCATCCAGCTCCTGTGATTCCTTCAGACCTTCGGAGTCTTACCACCTCCACCCCCGGGCTCCAGCTCCTGTGATTCCTTCAGACCTTCCGAGTCTTACCACCTCCACCCCCGGGCTCCATCCAGCTCCTGTGATTCCTTCAGACCTTCGGAGTCTTACCACCTCCACCCCCAGGCTCCATCCAGCTCCTGTGATTCCTTCAGACCTTCCGAGTCTTACCACCTCCACCCCCGGGCTCCAGCTCCTGTGATTCCTTCAGACCTTCCGAGTCTTACCACCTCCACCCCCAGGCTCCATCCAGCTCCTGTGATTCCTTCAGACCTTCCGAGTCTTACCACCTCCACCCCCGGGCTCCATCCAGCTCCTGTGATTCCTTCAGACCTTCGGAGTCTTACCACCCACCCCCAGGCTCCAGCTCCTGTGATTCCTTCAGACCTTCCGAGTCTTACCACCTCCACCCCGGGCTCCATCCAGCTCCTGTGATTCCTTCAGACCTTCGGAGTCTTACCACCTCCACCCCCGGGCTCCATCCAGCTCCTGTGATTCCTTCAGACCTTCTGAGTCTTACCACCTCCACCCCCGGGCTCCATCCAGCTCCTGTGATTCCTTCAGACCTTCCGAGTCTTACCACCTCCACCCCCGGGCTCCATCCAGCTCCTGTGATTCCTTCAGACCTTCCGAGTCTTACCACCTCCACCCCCGGGCTCCATCCAGCTCCTGTGATTCCTTCAGACCTTCGGAGTCTTACCACCTCCACCCCCGGGCTCCAGCTCCTGTGATTCCTTCAGACCTTCCGAGTCTTACCACCTCCACCCCCGGGCTCCAGCTCCTGTGATTCCTTCAGACCTTCCGAGTCTTACCACCTCCACCCCCGGGCTCCAGCTCCTGTGATTCCTTCAGACCTTCCGAGTCTTACCACCTCCACCCCCGGGCTCCATCCAGCTCCTGTGATTCCTTCAGACCTTCGGAGTCTTACCACCTCCACCCCCGGGCTCCAGCTCCTGTGATTCCTTCAGACCTTCCGAGTCTTACCACCTCCACCCCCGGGCTCCAGCTCCTGTGATTCCTTCAGACCTTCGGAGTCTTACCACCTCCACCCCCGGGCTCCAGCTCCTGTGATTCCTTCAGACCTTCCGAGTCTTACCACCTCCACCCCCGGGCTCCATCCAGCTCCTGTGATTCCTTCAGACCTTCCGAGTCTTACCACCTCCTTCAACTCATCTGCTTTGGGGCTGGAAGAGCTATCCCCAGGTATTGCTTCTTTCCCATTGGGTTTTGAGTTCCAGCAGGCTTTTAAGCATTTGTTATTTAAAGCCCAGGTGTCGGCCGGGTGCAGTGGCTCATTCCCGTAATTTACCCAGCACTTTGGGAGGCCGAGGCGGGTGGATCACCTGCGGTCAGGAGTTCGAGACCAGCCTGGCCAACATGTTGAAACCCCATCTCTACTGAAAATACAAAACATTAGCAGGGTGTGGTGGGGGACGCCTGTCGTCCCAGCTACTCGGGAAGCTGAGGCAGGAGAATCACTTGAACCCAGGAGGTGAAGGTTGCGGTGAGCCAAGATTGTGCCACTGCGCTCCAACCTGGGTAACAAGAGTGAAACTTCATCTAAAAACAAACAAACAAACAAACAAACAAACAAACAAACAAACAAAAAACTTGCCAAGGTGTTGGGATTGAGAAAACCCTTTTCTATTTCAGGACACTTGGCTCTTCACAATGAAACCCATGGCTTTCAAGACTATGGGCTCTGCCATAGATTTAAAAAGTCATCTTGGCCAGGCGCGGTGGCTCATGCCTGTAATCCCAGAATTTTAGGAGGCTGAGGCGGGCGGATCACGAGGTCAGGAGATCGAGACCATCCTGGCTAACACGGTGAAACCCTGTCTCTACTAAAAATACAGAAAATTAGCCAGGTGTGGTGGCGGGAGCCTGTAGTCCCAGCTACTTGGGAGGCTGAGGCAGGAGAATGGCGTGAACCCGGGAGGTGGTGTTTGCGGTGACCCGAGATCGCCCCACTGCTCTCCAGCCTGGGCAACAGAGTGAGACTCCATCTCAAAAAAAAAAAAAAAAAAGAAGTCTTGTTAATGGCTAATAAGCCCCAGGATTGTTATCGTTGTTGTTTCAATGTCACCCTTACCCCAAGGGCAGTGCATGTACAAAACTCTCACTGCTGCTTGGATGGTAAGAAAAGGTAGGGGCTGAGGGGATTAAAAAACATAAAGCCCAGGGAACACTCGTTCAGCAGCCGCTTACCAGACACCTGCCCGTGCCTAGCCCTGTGCACGTCACTCTTGTGTTCCCTGTCTCCTGTCTTGGCCTGTGTAGCTATGTTCTGGGTCTGCCCCTACTTCAGTCTGCTCCCATCTGCTCTGCAGGTGACGTCCAGACCCACCCCCTGGGTTGTAGGTGCTGCTGTGGTGGGGGCCAGAGTGGCTGCTGCTGTTGGGGACCCTTCTGTCTGTGAGACCCCTTGAAAAGGAGCAACTCTGACTGTGTGCACCGTAGCATTGGGTCTTTCTAACCCAAAGGTCATGGTAGAGAGTCCAGGGCTTGCTTTTTTTTTTGAGATGGAGTCTCGCTCTGTCGCCCAGGCTGGAGTGCAGTGGTGCCATCTCGGCTCACTGCAAGCTCCACCTCCTGGGTTTATGCCATTCTCCTGCCTCAGCCTCCCGAGTAGCTGGGACTACAGGCGCTCGCCACCATGCCCAGCTAATTTTTTGTATTTTTTTTAGTAGAAACGGGGTTTCACCATGTTAGCCAGGATGGTCTTGATCTCCTGACCTTGTGATCCGCCCACCTCAGCCTCCCAAAGTGCTGGGATTACAGGCGTGAGCCACTGCACCCAGCCGAGTCCAGGGTTTTCAAGGAAGTTCCGCATTAGGGTCGTTTCAACCGCCTCTGCCCCTGCCAGGTCTGCCAGTGTGTGGAGGCGCTGCCCCGAGCTTCCCTTGCAGTCTCCTCGGAACAGATCTGTAGCATATGGGGAGGGGCTTATTGATCCAACTCCAGCAGACGCTGTCCACACCTGAGCCGAGGAGTCCTGATGAGGGACAAGAAGCAGGGAGGGTGGCCTACAGCCAGACTGTGGGAGTGGACAGTGTGTCTCAGACTGGAGTCTGGAGAGGAGCAGTCCTGAGGCCAGGCTGTAGCCCTACCACATCTCTACTGTGACCTGGGTGGGCGGTGCTCCAGCCTTCTGGTCCAAAATGGGAATAACCGGACCATGTGACTCAGTGAGTGCTTAGTGCACACTAGGTGTTATTGGTAATACTGCAGCTAACCTCCATAATCCACCATTAATATGCACACCCACCCTCCACCGCCCATTCTCCATCTACCTGTCCATGGGCCTCCACCCTTCCTTCCTCTCTTCCTTGCTCCTCTGGACTTGATTTGGATAACATTTCCCCACCTCCTCCCACCACCTCTCGTCTGCTCTTTCTGGTGTATAAGGAGAGGTCGGGGCATTGACTGGATGGGTCTGAGGTTTAACTGGAGCGTCACAGAGGATGGGGTTCGGTGGGGCAAGGAGGCAGGGCTTTTTTCCGCATCTCCCATGATCACTGACCACTGAGTGGTCTGACTGTAGCCCCCAGGCCATCATCTATGCTGATGGAGGCACGTGTGGATCTCATCGACCTGGACTTGTGTAACTCGACCCAGTGGTACAATGGGCGCATTCAGCCAACCAATGTGTGCGCGGGGTATCCTTTAGGCAAGATCGACACCTGCCAGGTAACCTTCCTTCTGGCTTCTGGGCCCCTGGGTCCCTCCGGGACTCTCCCGGCCCCTGAGAACATCCTCATTTTGGATCCCCAAGCTCCATTATCTCCACCCCTCTGCCTAGGGCCCTTGTCTAGTGACTGCTTCCCCGGTCCCTTTTCTAGCACCTACAGTCACGGTGGGGATGAGAGGTGGCAGCCACTGGCAGCCCCTGCCATGTGCCCCTATGGACACGTGCGCTTGCTCATCTCACTGCAAGGAAAGCCCTGACAATCCACACCCTCCTCACATCCCAAATGAAGCCCTTGACACCCCCTCAAACTTTGCCACAACCACTTGTGTTTACGGCAGCAGGAAACCATGTGGCTGTGGAAATTGTCCTCCCAGAGCCTCTGACCCCTCTTGGCAGGGAAAGAGTGGTTTAGGCAGATTGTGACCTCTGTGTCCTTCTGGGCAGGGGGACAGCGGCGGGCCTCTCATGTGCAAAGACAGCAAGAAAGGCGCCTACGTGGTCGTGGGAATCACAAGCTGGGGGGTAGGCTGTGCCCGTGCCAAGCGCCCCGGAATCTACACGGCCACCTGGCCCTATCTGAACTGGATTGCCTCCAAGATTGGTTCTAATGCTCTGCATATGATTCAACCGGCCACCCCTCCACCCCCCACCACTAGACCGCCCCCAATTCAACTCCCCTCCTCCCACCCTATCTCTGCTCACCTTCCTTGGTATTTCCAACCGCCCCCTCGACCACTTCCATCCCGACCACCTTCAGCTCGGCCTCGACCCCCACCTCCACCCCCGCCCCCACCCCCGCCTCCACCCTCACCTTTACCCCCGCCCCCGCCCCCACCTCCACCCTCATCTACCACAAAACCTCCCCAAGGACTTTCTTTTGCCAAGCGCCTACAGCAGCTCATAGAGGCCTTGAAGGGGAAGACCTATTCCGACGGAAAGAACTATTATGACATGGAGACCACAGAGCTCCCAGAGCTGACCTCTACCTCCTGATCTGACCCGGTTCTCAACAGACCCAGTGAGCCCTTCAGTGCTGAGAAAAAGGAAAGATGAAATAAATAAATAAACATATATATATATACACACACACACACACACACATCTGTATGGAGACATGCACATACATAAAGACATGCTTTCTGGACTTCTTCCTATCTCCCCTCCCACCTCAGCCCAAATTTCCCCTAAAAAATCGACCCTCTCTCCTTCACCCTACAATAAGGTGGAATTGCTTGTACATTAGTGCCAATTGTGTTTTTTAAAATCTTGATTTTTAATGCTGGAATGAGGTGACCTGGGGCTGTAGACCAGGAATGGTCCTTATTTCTCACTTAGGGAAAACGACAAATGGTGAAAATAAAAGAGCCATCTCTGCATGTGCAAGTCAAAGGGGGTGGGCCTCCAAAACAGCAGCTGGGAGTGAGCTGACTGGGAAAGAAGGGGTGTGGGTCCAAGTCTTCTGTCAGGAGGCCGTGTTCTCCTGGGGGTGTCGACGCCCACAGAGAAGATTCTGCGTGAAGGTTGAACCCCGCGGAACACAAAGGCTAAGGAGGCCACCGGGCCACCAAAACAAGTGTCTACTACCAAACACAATTTTACTGTTCATTACTTGCCTGTAGTTAAATCTTTTTTTTTTTTTTTTTTTTTTTTTGAGACGGAGTCTCGCTCTGCCGCCCAGGCTGGAGTGCAGTGGCCGGATCTCAGCTCACTGCAAGCTCCGCCTCCCGGGTTTACGCCATTCTCCTGCCTCAGCCTCCCGAGTAGCTGGGACTACAGGCGCCCGCCACCTCGCCCGGCTAGTTTTTTTTTGTATTTTTTAGTAGAGACGGGGTTTCACCGTGTTAGCCAGGATGGTCTCGATCTCCTGACCTCGTGATCCGCCCGTCTCGGCCTCCCAAAGTGCTGGGATTACAGGCTTGAGCCACCGCGCCCGGCCGCCTGTAGTTAAATCTTAATAGTTCCTGGATTTGAGCAAATTTAAAAATGTATTCTTTGCTAGAGCTTTCCAGGAGCTGCAATGGGGAATACTTTTTGGATGCCCCTGAGTGAGCTTTGAATGGCTTCCTTAGGATTTGGGGTTATTTATTTTAAGACCTTCCACTGCAAGGAACAGAAACCAGTTAGAGCCATTTAAGTGATAAGGATGAAAAGATGTCACACAGAACCAATAGGAAAGGCCAGAAGCAGTTACCAAGAATGGTGAGGAACCCAGGCAAGGCATGACCCTGGTCTGCATAGAGTACCTGCCCCGCCCTGCCCCATGCTGGGGACAGCAGCATAGAGTACTTGGAACTGTTCACATCTATTTGCAAAATCCTGGGAAAGAAATCCTCCAGCCTGACCAATATGGTGAAACCCCATCTCTACTAAAAACACAGAAAAATTAGCCGGGTGTGGTGGCGGTGCCTGTAATCCCAGCTACTTGGGAGGCTGAGGCAGGAGAATTGCTTGAACCTGGGAGGCGGAGGTTGCAGTGAGCCACGATCGCACCACTGCATCACTGCACTCCAGCCTGGGTGACAGAGTGAGACTCCGTCTCAAAAAAAAAAAAAAAAAAAAGGAAATCCTGATAGGTTCAGGCCAACTGCTTACTCTGATCAGGGAGTAAAAATGCAAAACTTGACTGCTGGTTTAACCCCTTGTGAGACTGAAGATGGCAGGTCTCAGAAAGAGGAAACCTTGGCTCTTGGATGCACAGTCATTGCAACAAGTTTTCACTCATACGTGTGTCCACCTAGCAGCTTGTGTCAGTCAAGTGCAAGGTGGTCCTATGCCCCGGTTACCAAGACAGGTGGCAGAGAAGGTGCCATGGCAGGTGGGAGGAACCCTGACTGAGAAAGCTCAAAGGACCACGCCTAGGGTGTGCCCACCTGGACATCCGAGGGATGTGCCCACCTGGATGGAGCAGCTGTGAATCTTCATCTTTAAAATTTATTGGTCTACCTAGGTTCAAACAAATACCCTGCTCCACCCCTCATAAGCTCTGTGCTCTGGGGAAGATGTGCCAGAGGGCTGTGTGACCATGAAGTAAGGACAGATGCAGAGCGTCAAAGCAGGGCTTGACACACCGGCAACATGCATGGTCGTGGCTGTCATTCATGGGCCAGCTGGTGGTGGCTGCTGGTGCATACTCTTATGCTTATCTGCAGGGGCACTTTGGTGCCTGCCATTTTCCTCTCATGACCCCTGAAATGCTTTGGCCACATAGGAGGGCTTGCATATTGAGTCGAATGGCCCATAGCGCCGTAGGATAGTAACAGCTGATCACACTTAAAACGTTCTCTCTGCCTTGGCTAAGAGCTGGTGCTTCTGAAGTTGGAGTTGGTAATTCATTTTGTTGACTTTTAGGCTCTCTCTCCTGAAGCCAGTTTCTTTTTTTTTTTTTTTTTTTTTTTTTTGAGACGGAGTCTGGCTCTGTCGCCCAGGCTGCAGTGCAGTGGCCGGATCTCAGCTCACTGCAAGCTCCGCCTCCCGGGTTTACGCCATTCTCCGGCCTCAGCCTCCCGAGTAGCTGGGACTACAGGCGCCCGCCACCTCGCCCGGCTAGTTTTTTGTATTTCTTAGTAGAGACGGGGTTTCACCGTGTTAGCCAGCATGGTCTCGATCTCCTGACCTCGTGATCCACCTGTCTCGGCCTCCCAAAGTGCTGGGATTACAGGCTTGAGCCACCGCGCCCGGCCAAAGCCAGTTTCTTAATCTTCCTACTGGGTGTATGATCTTTGTACCCTGGTGCCAGACACTTGACATTCTCTAAATACCAAGCATACAAAATGCAAGGCCCTGTGCAGAAGCCGTAACAGCAGCAGCTTGGGATTCACCCTCAATGACCCTGAGCCAGACACAGAGCCAGGTGGGCTTTGCACATAGATGTGTGGGACAAGGTGTGCTGGCTGCGGTCACGAAGGGATTATGGACAAGTTGGGGTTGAGCTACAGCAGCAGCAGCCCCCAGAGACTTCACTGTTTCTCTTCTGAGCTTTCTGGGATCCAGAGTTGATTTTCTTGGTTCTGTCTCCCCATAAATGCTCCTTGTCCTTGGTTTCTTCTCTCCCCAGTGACGGAGAAAATCTCACCCTGGGTCTATCACCTATAGCTGACATCTGGATCTCCTTGGAGAGACAGGGCCTACTCTCAAGGAACACTCTATGGGAGACCATAGACTGGATGGAGAATTCAAGCCGTGATTCCTGGAAACTTCACACGCACATTAATATGGTGACATATCACATAATCTCCCGCTTTTTCACTGTTCGTGCTGCTCTATGACATGCTTTTCCATTTAGCAAATATAGAGATATTTCTATGTTAGTGTGTACAGGCCCATCTTATGTCTCTACATTGATCTTCCACAATAGGGACACTTATAAGACAAAGGGCCGCAGTTCTTTCCTAGGAAGGAATGTTTAGCCTTCTGTGATGCATGAGAGTGTCCATTTCCCTACATCTAAGTCAACACTGTTCTTGTCAAACATGTCTATCTTTACCAGTGTAATAGATGTTCCAATTTTCTTTTTTTTTTTTTTGAGACGGAGTCTCGCTCTGTCCCCCAGGCTGGAGTGCAGTGACCGGATCTCAGCTCACTGCAAGCTCCGCCTCCCGGGTTTAGGCCATTCTCCTGCCTCAGCCTCCCGAGTAGCTGGGACTACAGACGCCCACCACCTCGCCTGGCTAGTTTTTTGTATTTTTTAGTAGAGATGGGGTTTCACCGTGTTCGCCAGGATGGTCTCGATCTCCTGACCTCGTGATCCGCCCGTCTCGGCCTCCCAAAGTGCTGGGATTACAGGCTTGAGCCACCACGCCCGGCCAATTTTAAAGTATTCTCATTACTTGAAAAAGAAAATCTGTACCTTTAGCTTCCTGGCCCCCACCAAATTCCTTCCCAATTTCACCCGCAACCCCCGACCCTAAACAACCACGAATCTATTATTTTTGTCTGTAATCTTTCTGTCTGTAGATTTGCCTATTCTGGACATTTCATATTAATGAAATCACACAACCCGTGGTGCTTTATATGTGGTTTCTTTCATTCAGCATATTTTTTTTTTAAGTTTCATCCATGTTGTAGCATGTATTAGCACTTTGTTTGTTTGTATTTCTGAGTAATATTTCATTGTGTGGATATACCACATTTTATGGATATTTGGACTGTTTCCACCTTTTTAGTTATTATGGATAGTGCTGCTATGCCCACTCATACACAAGCTTTTCTGTGAGCACATCTTCTCATTTCTCTTGAGTGTATACCCTCGGAGTAGATTTGCAGGATCATATGGTTAACTTGATGTTTCACCGTTCCAGGACTGCCAAACTGTTTTCCAAAGTGCCTGCACCATTTTACTTCCTTCCCAGCAGTGTATAAGGTTCCCATTTCTCCATGGCCTCGTTAACACTTGCTATTATCTTTTTCATTATCAGCAAATGGCATCTCGTTCTGGTTTTGATTTGCATTTCCCTCACGACTAATGATGTTGAGCATCTTTTCATGTGCTTATCGGCCATTTGTATATTTTCTTTGGAGAAATGTGCATTTGCTTCATGTATTTTTAAAAACCATTTTATCGATATACATATTTAAGGTACACAACTTGATGAGTTTGAAATAAGTATATACCCATAAAAACGTCACCACAATCAATGCCATAAACATATTCATCACTTCAAAAAGTTTGCTCCCTCTCTCTTCATTTCTAATTCTTATGTTTTGTGATAAGGACACTTAACATAAGATCTATTTTCAGTAAATGTTTAAGTATGTAATACAGTGTTGTTAACTATAGTCACTCTGCTGTGCAGGAGGTCTCTAGGACTTACCCTCCGGCATAACTGAAGCTTTGCACCCGATGAGCAATGCCTGCTTGTTTCTTCCTCCCCTTAGCCCTTGGCAACCACCATTCTACTCTCTGCTTCTCAGTTTGAATATTTTAGATGCCTTACATAAGTGAGATCATGTAGTATTTGTCCTACTGTGTCTGGCTTCTTTAACTTAGTATAGTTGCTGCAAATGGAAGGATTTCCTTTATTTTATTTTATTTTATTTTATTTTATTTATTGAGACTGAGTCTCGCTCTGTCACCCAGGTTGGAGTACAGTGGCACTGATCTGGGCTCACTGCAAGCTCCACCTCCCGGGTTCGCGCCATTCTCCTGCCTCAGCCTCCTGAGTAGCTGGGACTACAGGAGCCGCCACCATGCCTGGCTAATTTTTCTTTTCTATTTTTAGTAGAGATGGCGTTTCACTGTAGCCAGGATGGTCTCAATCTCCTGACCTCTTGATCCACCGGCCTCGGCCTCCCAAAGTGCTGGGATTACAGGCATGAGCCACCGCGCCTGGCCAGGATTTCCTTTTTTAAAAAGGCTGAATGATGTTACATTGTATGTACATGCCACATTTTCTTTATGTATTCATCTGTGGTTGAAAAAAATTTTTTTTTAAGTATCTCTTTCAATCTTTGCAGATTGGATTTGTGCTGGGGCATTCCTTCAACACCTAACCAGGATATTAACAACTCTGTCTTAGCATTCACTTCTTGATAATCCTGGTCCTAGAGATCTTCGAAAGGAAAAAGCTTAGGGTCTTCTCAGATCTTTCCTGAATGCGTGGCCTGCCCTGGGTATGTGCATGACATTTGAAATGCCCAGTAGACACAAGTATTTTTTGAATGCTCTAATTTCCCACAGAAACTTTCCCAGATTTTCCTCCCAGGCTTTATGTAATCTGTTATATGTCTGAACCACAACTTTTTGTCCCAGGGAACTGTGGGTTTTTTGGTCAACTCAGAATGTTTTCAAGCAATGCCTGCCACTTTTCTACCTTGAGTGGATTCAGACTTGGGCAAAACAGACAAATGCCTCATTTTAGTCTTTCAGATCATTTCTGACCAGTTAGAATAGACAAACGCAGTCATTTGTGGCTAAGGTCTGCCTTGCTCCCTCTGGAACCTGGGACCTGGGTCCTAAATTGGGAAAGTGGACTACTGTCTTCAAGATAACCATTAAGCTGACGAAGGGGTGAGGCAAGGGCAAGTGAAGATGCCACACAACTGTCCTGTCACTTTTCAATTGCCCTTCCTCATTTCAGTGCTTTCCTGACTGATGTAAGTCTTTTACTATTTTCCAGAGTTCGGGCAAAGTTTCTGCTGCTTTTTCTCAATGTTTCTGTAGAGGGACAGGAGTTTGGAGCTGTCTACTCTGCCGTTTTCCTGATGTCACTCCACTTCTGAGCCTTTCCTGTCTTTGTGGATAGTGGAGATGTCGATCTTGGAGATGACACCCTGTAAGGATGGGGTCCTTCATGATGTGATACACAACTTAATATTCATCATATGGTTTTACGTCCCCAACATGTCTAGTAACCAAGGGGTGGACATAGGAGCGCCCCGCTCACCAGCACTCCCAGTGACACACCTGGGGAATCTGTGCTTCCTGTCTACAGCTTTAGGCTCTGTGAGCTGAAGTCTTGGTCGCTGCGAGTGGTAGTGTGGGGAGCAGGGGAGGCATTTCCACCAAGTGATACAGTAAGAGCTTCACTAAACACAAAGCTATGGCTGCTTCCTAGACAGTCCATGCGCTTGTAAACTGGCAAGCAGAGTTAGCATTCTGGAAAGAGGTGATGGTCTCTAACCATCATTAGGAAGAAAGGATGTTGCCAGATAGTAACAGGAGGGAGTAATGTATTTGGTACTCAGGTGGTTCATGCTATCTCTTGGAACTTGCATGTCTAGCTACAACTATGTAAGTGTAACAACCACTGCCTCATAAAGGCATAGTCAGCAGGGGCTCAGACCCCCTTAGACAAGAGCAGCAGGATCAACCCACCAGGCAAACAACCTAGACCAGCAAAAGTGCTAGCCAGAGGATGAGAGGTGACAAGTATCAGTCTCCGCATGGGGTCCAACTACAATAGCAGGGGCTCTGGTTTATCCTTTCCCATTGACCCTTCTCTTGTACATCCCCCAGGACTGGTGACCAGTTAGAACCATAGAGCAGCTCTACCTGGATGGAATGAACTTTAAGAAACAGGTGGATCTGGCTTGTGGATGTTGCTGGCACCCTGCCTAAACATTCATCCTCCAATTGCTTTAAGTGTTGACGAAGGAAGCACACAGTTGCCCTTTTCCCCAGAGAATTGACCTTACTGAAACAGAAGGCCCCCTTCCACCTCACATCCTTGGCTGAAGGGTACAAACGGCCCCCGGTCTTGAGGTAGGACTAACTCTGTAGGGCAATTTGCCCTGGGATGGGGTGGGGTGGGGTGGTGAAGCCGGCCTCCAGCTGAGACCACAACCTTGCTGAGCTTCCTGCCTCCTGCCCGCCTCACTCTTCTGAGAATGACCCTAACAAGTCATTTGAACAATGGCCTTCTCAGGGTCAGCTTCTAAGGAACCTGATACAAAATAGTCAGATAAAACCAATATGATGGTGAACTTTATAGTATGTAAACTCTATCTCAGCAAGGCTGTTGTATTTTTTTTTTTTTTTTTTGAGATGGAGTCTCGCTCTGTCACCCAGGCTGGAGTGCAGTGGCCGGATCTCAGCTCACTGCAAGCTCCGCCTCCCGGGTTCCCGCCATTCTCCTGCCTCAGCCTCCCGAGTAGCTGGGACTACAGGCTCCCACCACAGCGCCCGGCTAGTTTTTTTTTTTGTATTTTTTTTTTAGTAGAGGCGGGGTTTCACCGTGTTAGCCAGGATGGTCTCGATCTCCTGACCTCGTGATCCGCCCGTCTCGGCCTCCCAAAGTGCTGGGATTACAGGCTTGAGCCACCGTGCCCGGCCTGTATTTTTTTTCTAAATACTTACTGGCCATTTACAGTAAGTAAATTTTTTTTTTTTTTTTTTTTTTTTTTTTTTGAGATGGAGTCTCGTCGCCCGGGCTGGAGTGCAGTGGCCGGATCTCAGCTCACTGCAAGCTCCGCCTCCCGGGTTCCCGCCATTCTCCTGCCTCAGCCTCCCGAGTAGCTGGGACTACAGGCGCCCGCCACCACGCCCGGCTAGTTTTTTTTGTATTTTTTTAATAGAGACGGGGTTTCACCGTGTTAGCCAGGATGGTCTCGATCTCCTGACCTCGTGATCCGCCCGCCTCGGCCTCCCAAAGTGCTGGGATTACAGGCTTGAGCCACCGCGCCCGGCCTACAGTAAGTAAATTTTTTTAAGTTCCACCTCATCAGGGCAAACATTCCTGGGAACCCCTGGTCAAGTCAAACATCTTACGTTGAACATCTAAGTATTGCTGATTTAAAGGGGAAATGTGCTTGTTCTTGAGCTCCCAAATTAACAGGTAACTCAGTTCTTTTGAAAACACTAAATTCCACTGAAATGGCCTCCATGATAGTGAATTGAGAGTAAACACGGGCTACCCTGCAACAGGTCAAGGCAGCCACCCCTCATTGATAAGGGTGATGATTTGCAGATTCTTTTGTCTTTTTGCTCAGTACACACTTCGGAGCCACAAAGCACATACATTTACTCAATGTTTATGTAATTCAGCCTTTACTGTAAAAACGGAAACAGTAAAAACAAAACCCTATTAATAAACACAATGCAAACAATGCCCGAGATTATAATAACAACATACTAGCAAGCCACAAGTACCAGAGAGGGGTGAGCAGGCGTATCTGCTAGTTCTCCTCTTGCAGTCCTCAGCCTCCCACAGGAGGCACGAGGTAAAAACTATTCCTCCAAAAAAAAAAAAAAAAAAAAAAAAAGGACAGCCTCTTTATGCTGAAATAGGAACTTTAAAAGAAGCGCTTCTTATAGTTCAAATGGATGTACCTTGTGGTGTGGCTGTAAGGACTCTGGATTTTACCAACAAAGCTTGTGTATTCCTAACTATAGCTAAGCCTGTCACCTGCTTTTACTTAACTCTAATGTTCCTGTGATCTCAGCTTTACCTAGAAGAGCTCCTGAAACAGCGTGGGTACACAGAAATCTGGAATGAATAGCTGTCTGCTCAAAAATATTTGTTTAAAAACAGATGACTGGGGTTGGGTGCAGTGGCTCACGCCTGTAATCCCAGCACTTTGGGAGGCCGAGGCGGGCAGATCACGCCAGGAGATCAAGACCATTCTGGGCAACATGGTGAAATCCCGTCTCTACTAAAAATACAAAAATTAGCTGGGTGTGGTGATGCCAAGCTACTCGGGAGGCTGAGGCAGGAGATTCATTTGAACCAGGGAGTCAGAGGTTGCAGTGAGCTGAGATTGCGCCACAGAACTCCAGCCTGGCGACTCTGAGCGAGACTCTGTCTCCAAAGGAACAAACCAACCAACCAACCAGATGATTGGGAGAATGAAGAGGAAAACAGATGGGAGACCACATAGGGAAAGAATGGGGTCTCACAGATTCAGCTGTGGGTGGGGGTTAATCATTACCTTGGCAGAAGCACAAGGAATTGTCCCTGAGGTGAGCTTTGGAAAGGAAAAAAACACAAACAAAAAAACGAAAAACACCTAAATTTCCTTTATTAAAGTGACACATAATCATGTTTTCTGATTCTCTTCACTGCCCGCCTGGGGGGAGGGGGTGGGGAAGGTGTTAATGATACTGATCCCTAATTCTGCTTCAAGGAGATCTGGTGAGGACCTTCTTCCACCAGTCCAGAGTTTGCTGGTGCTGACCTCATCCCTGCATTAAGGGCCTTGAATGTGGGAGGCTAATAGGATGGATGGGCTGCAGGAGGTAGAAGAGGGGATGGCCTAGAGAGTTCCTCCATTCAGAGCTGGAGAGCTGTTGAAGGGAAGGGTACTTTTAAAAGGCTCCACCCACCCCTAACCCCAGCCCCTCAGCTGTGGGGAGAGGCCGCCTCCTCTGATGGGGTCTCGATGCTGCTGTTCTGCTCCTGGTCTGGCACATTCTCCTCTTCCTGTTCCAACTTGAAGTTCTGTGGACAAGGTTGCAGGTGAGGCCTGGCCCTACGTTTGCTCAGCCGCAGCTCTGAGACATTTAGTGGGGCAAAGTTAGGCGAGAGCCACTCCACTGCGTTGTAGTCCCTATCCCTGAAGAGAAGCCGTTTCTTCCATCCCACCCGAAATGTGGGCCTGACCTACCTCGAGCTCCTGAAAAATCTCATCCATGAAGTCCTGGGAGTTCTGTTTGTAAGACACAGCTAATCGAATTGCATCATTGAAGAGCTGCGGGTGAGGTAGAGACACAGCTAATCAAATTGCATCACTGAAGAGTTGGGGGTGAGGTAGAGATGGTGGATGGGAGTGCCTTGGACTCTGCCCAGTTCACCCCACTGGCCCCACTGTGAGACTACACAATACTCCATTCCTAAAATCAGCAACCTCACCTTTCCATTTGCCTCTCCCCATCACCCTGACCTATGTATGGTCAATGGACTTCCGCCTCATCAAGTCCAGGCCCATCAGCTTCTCCCCTCCCTGCCACCCATGCCCATGCACTGTTCCCATTCTCTCCATCACACCTGCAGTAAGCCCTTCTCTTCACAGCTTCCCTTTACCACCTAGCACCCTGACCTTGCTAGCTACCTCTGCAGTCGACCATACCTTCACAACATTGGTACCATCAGCAGCTGAGACGAAATACAGGGGCAGGGAGAACTTCTTGGCAAAATTGAAGCTTTTTTGGGTCGCGTTTATGTCTGCTGTAGAGAGAAGGTAGGACATTGGTCTGTCTGTCAAGGGAAGGGAAGAGGGTTTGGAGGGTGGGCCACTGGAGGCCTTCATTCCAGAAAGTGGGATAGGCAGGGATGATTAGGAAACATGTCCTAGAGAGTTCAGTTAATAGGGATCTGTGTCTTGGGAAGAGGGCAGGCTGGCTTAGCTGGCTTCTTTATAAGGCGGGAAGAACGCAAGTAACCAAGGGTCATATCTTATCGTGGGAG
Source organism: Macaca thibetana thibetana (assembly GCF_024542745.1). NCBI lineage: Eukaryota > Metazoa > Chordata > Mammalia > Primates > Cercopithecidae > Macaca > Macaca thibetana. The sequence continues at coordinate 35,995 of NC_065587.1, read as the reverse complement.
GGAGGAACAATCACTGAAGGCTGCCTGCCCCAGGAATGGGGGAGGAAACGTGTGGTGGTGGGTCCCCAGTGAATTGCTAACACCCAGGTGCAGGGATGGCCCCACCATCAATTTTATTGGCCACCACGATGCATGGGATCTCTGGCCTGAACTCCCGAAGCTCCATGTACCAGGTGCTCAGGTTCTTATAGGTGACTTTCCTCTGTACATCAAACACCTGCAAAGGGCAGAGGAAGAAAGATAGCTCAGGTGTCAATGTTTCTGCACCGCATCTCCAGGTGACTCACTCACACACCTAAGCAGGTGAGCATGAGCACATGGCGTTGTCTGTGGGAATGCTCTGAATTGCAGCCTCTCTGACCACAGAGGCTGTCCTTTCTCGGGGAAGCCCCCTGGGGTCTCCAGATGCAAAAATGTTTTTAAAAATCTTATTATTGGCTCGTTGTGGTGGCTCACATCTGTAAACCCAGCGCTTTTGGAGGTTGAGGCGGGCTGATCACCTGAAGTCAGGAGTTTGAGACCAGCCTGGCTAACATGGTGAAACTCTGTCTCTACTAAAAATGCAAAAAGTTAGCTGGGCGCATTGGCGCATGCCTGTAATCTCAGCTACTTGGGAGGCTGAGGCAGGAGAATTGCTTGAACTAGGGAGACGGAGGTTGCAGTGAGCCCAGATCATGCCATTGCACTCTGGCCTGGGCAACAAGAGCAAAACTCCATCTCAAAATAAATAAATAAATAAATAAATAAATAAATAAATAACAGATTCCTTTTTTGTTATCTTGTCATCTAATCTTATTCACCTATTTTAACAATCATAAATTGAATCAATTTGCCAATTGATACAGTCTGTTAGAAATTGTAAACTTCCGTGTTTTTTAGTCTACTCTTATATTTATTGCTTAAACTGTTTTAAACTTCCTCTGTAGTAACTGTAAATATTTCTAGAGTTTTACTTTAGTTACTATTGATTTACTTTTATTTTTTACTTTTTAGAGACAGGGTTTCCCTCTGTCACCCAGGCTAGGATGCAGTGGCTCAATCACAGCTCACCGCAACCTCAAAACTCCTCAGCTCAAGGGATCCTCCTACTTCAGCCTCCCAAGTAGCATGCACCCATTAATTCTTAAATTATTTTTTTTGTAGAGGCAGGCTCTCCCTATGTTGCCCAGGCTCATCTCAAACTCTTGGCCTCAAGGGATCCTCCTACCTGGGTCTCTAAAGGTGCTGGGGTTACAGGTGTTAGCCACAACAGGCCTTGATTTCTTTTCTTTTTTTAGATGGAGTCTCACTCTGTTATCCAGGCTGGAGTGTGGTGGCATAATCTCAGCTCACTGCAACCTTTGACTTCTGTGTTCAAGTGATTCTCTTGTCTCAGCCTCCTCAGTAGCTGGGACTACAGGCGTGTGCCACCATGTCTGGCTAGTTTTTATGTTTTTAGTAGAGACAGGGTTTCGCCATGTTGGGCAGGCTGGTCTTGAACTCTTGACCTCAAGTGAGCTGCCTGCCTAGGCCTCCCAAAGTACTGGGATTACAGGCATGAGCTACTCCACCTGGCTGATTTACTTTTAATTTTAAGCTTCTGTTTACTTCTTTGTTCTTTCTGCTTTTTGTTTTTGTTTTTTGACAGGGTCTTACTCTGTCACCCAGGCTGGAGTGCAGTGGCACAATCTTGGCTTACTGCCCCCTAGACTCCCTGGGCTTGGGTGAGCCTCCTGAGTAGCTGGAACTACAGGCACATGCCACCATGCCTGGCTAATTTTGTATATTTTTTGTAGAGATGAGGTCTCATTATATTAACCAGGCTGGTCTTGAACTCCTGGGCTCAAGTGACCCTCCTGCTTCGGCCTCCCAAATTTCTGGGATTATAGGCATAAGCCACTGTGACTGGCCTCTTTAAACTTTTTAAAATTTTTATGTTTTATTATTTGTATTTCATAATTGTATTACGTTTTTATAATTTATTGTTTTTACCTATTTTTATTTATTTATTTATTTTGAGATGGAGTCTTGCTCTATTGCCCAGGCTGGAGTGCAGTGGTGCTGTCTTGGCTCACTGCAACCTCCACCTCCTGGGTTCAAGCGATTCTCCCGTCTCAGCCTCCTGAGTAGCTGGATTACAGGTGCGCACCACCACGCCCGGCTAATTTTTGTATTTTTAGTAGAGACGGGGTTTCACCATGCTGGCCAGGCTGGTCTCGAACTCCTGACTTCAGGTGATCTGCCCGCCTCAGCCTCCCAAAGTGCTGGGATTAAAGGCATGAGTCACCGTGCCCAGCCTGTTTTTACCTATTTTAAAATATCAGCAAGAAGGATGAGCACTGCAAACCAGCTCTAAGGGCAGAACTCTGAGCGACAACTGAGCTGCTGCTACAGTGAGCCTTTGTGCCCTTCACAGGAGCTCCTCCCAAGTGTCCAGCCCGAACTGCCCTAGTACCACAGTCAGTGGATTAAAGTTACAACCACCACCCTGTAACTGCTGGCACAGCTGACCTCACTTCTAAATCACCCAGCTATTTGTGCAAGGAACATGGTTCAAGCTCAGGGCTAGGGGCTCGCCCTGTGTGGTGGTGGGAGGGTCAGCAGCTGTCACACCTCAAGAGGTGGCAGGAAGTCTATGTGGATTCTCTTTCACAGGCCAATGTCAACGAATCACCAGGTTGTCTTGAATTCCCGAGGAAGACTCCTTATAAAGGATGTCTGTAACGAAACTTCCGGAATCTGCCTCACACCAGGCTCAGATGCCTTTTGTCCAGGTCTGGTTTCCTGAGCACCCTTTCCTTGTTTGCAGAGCCGAGGAGGAGCTGGCTAGAATGAGCAGCATCCCCATCTCAAGGTTTCAAGGTGGAGGGTCGAGCCTTGGCTCCGTCTCTGACCCTCAGCTCCCCGTGTGGTCAGAAGGTGAGTGCTTTCTACCCGCCAGGGCCCATGCAGCAGACTGGGGCTGGTGGCAGGCGAGACACCCCAGGCCTTCAGAAGAGGGTCTGAGGGGAGCCCATGGAGATGCATCAGATGCAGAAAGCAGTCACTCCAAGAGAAAAAGAGAGGTGAGCTCAAAATACCAAATGCCAGAGTAGGCCCGAAACCAAACTGGCTAGGACCAAGCTCCTCTGTTCTTGAGGGTCAGACTTCTGCACTACACTGGCCCCATTTGCCTTACCCCATTATCCTCTTGTTTAGTACCTTAACAGTTATCAGAGTTAAAGCTTTTGGAATGTTTCAAGGGATTTTGTTCTTAAGGGGCAGTGGGGGAAATCAGGTGATGAGCTCCTTCCTTTACCATCTGCAAAGGGTCAGAAGGGAAGAATCCTCACTGTCTTCACCCCTGGAATCTGTACTGTGCCCACCAGTCGGTAAGTTCCTGGGGGCAGCATTGTGTCTTTCCGCCTTGGCGCTCCTGGCATCCTGCACATGTGCATCACAGACAGAATCCACGTTGTGGAAGTGATCAGTGGTGCACACAGGAAAGAACAATTCTAATGACAAACATCAGAAGAGGCTGCATGGAGGTGATGGCATTTAAGCAGGGCCTGAAAAATGAGCAGAGTTTCAAGTAAAGGGGTGTGAGCTGGGGAGAGGCTGAGGGAAGAGCATGAAGGAAGGTGTGCAGAGGAGCAGGTGACAATGAGCAGAACAGAGCAGCTCCTTCTGGATTCCCTCTGCTATTGCTTCTTACAGATGAGATGACACCTGCTCAGCCATGCATCCGTCTCAGTGCCAAGGTAAGGCCGTGCATACTTATAGGCAATCACTAGGTGGGAGGTAGGGCTAGAAAGGTGGGTGTCTAAATGCTATGGAGTGCCATGGCAGACTTTATTAATATATGCCAACAATGGTGGCAACCTGTCCATCCCATGTGTTCTTTTAATCATGTGACTCTGATTCCCCACTGAGAAATGCCATCTGTTTCTTCCCTCTGTGACTATGACCAGAGAGATGCCACATAACTTCCAGGGCTCTAAAAGGAAATACAGGTCCCACCAGGTTCTCTTTGGATGCTTGATCTTGGGATCTTGGCTGACACTCTGTGAGCAAGCCCAAATCGGCCCAACTGATAAACTGCGAAGAAACACGGGGAGCAGAACCTGCCGGGGGTCCAGCCAAGTACCAGCGTGTGCGTAGGGAGATGTCCCAGGCAGTTCCAGCCTGGAGCCCAGCCTTGGAGTCTTCTTAGCTGAGACTTCAGACATGACGGATCCCCGATCCATCAGAAAATGGTTGTTTTGTGCCACCAAGTTTTGGGGTTTTGTGTTAAAGCAAGACCTTGAATGCCATTCCAAGAAATTTTAGTGACTAAGGTTTTCACTTGGTGACAATTGCGAGGTTAATAATTCCGAAGACTAGTCTATTACTTCCTGCATTGTAGATGGCTGATGTTCACGAAAATGTGGGTTTTTTTTTTTTGATGGAGTTTTGCTCTTGTTGCCCAGGCTGGAGTGCAATGGCGCGATCTGGCTCGCTGCAACCTCTGCCTCCCGGGTTCAAGTGATTCTCGTGCCTCAGCCTCCCAAGTAGCTGGGATTACAGGCGCCTACCACCACGCCCAGCTAATTTTTTGTATTTTTAGTAGAGACGGGGTTTTACCATGTTGGCCAGGCTGGTCTCAAACTGCTGACCTCAGGTGATCCACCCACCTTGGCCTCCCAAAGTGCTGGGATTACAGGCATGAGCCACCGTGCCCAGCCATGAAAATGTTTTTTAAGTGGCTCAAAAGAAAAACATGCTCCTTTTCAGCATCTAAAAGTGGTGGCCTGAGAACCAAGCCAGGGAATTCATGGGTAGGAACTTCTATAGGACACAGGTTTACAGAGCTCGTTTTTCCTTTCTTAGCCCTTTCCTCGGCTGCATTTCAGGCACTTACCACGCCCTGGCCGCCGGGGTGGAACCGTAAGGACTGTGTCCTAGGCAACAAAATGGGAGGCTCGGAGGGAGGCAAGGGGCTGGCCTGAGAGAGAAGGTTCTCTGGGACCTGCAGCATCTACTCAGTCCCAGCATGTGCCCCCTAGGGAAAAGCAGCAGGCAACAGTAGAGGGAGGCCTTGGGAGCTTGTCTGACAGGGTGGGTCCATCAGAGGGACTGCGGCCCTGTCTCAGGCACACGTTTGCCTCTTGGATGCTACACCTGATGGTGAAGCCCTGAGCTTGCTGTTCCACCTTTTCTCCACCCATCCCCACCTCCAGAGAGCGCACCTGGCACCTTCTCACTAAGAAGCTCTGGGGAGCAGGTGTGGTTTGACACATCCCTGGGTGACCCTGAGCCCCGCCTCCCACAACACCCAGACTTGGTTAAGAGGGCCCAGGGCTGCTAGGCCCCTCACCCCTCAGGCCAGACTTGCCCAGTGCCTTTGTCCACCTCCACCCCATCTCGTACCATGATGCAGGCGTGGGCCTTGTGGTAGTAGGAGGCATGCATGCTCTGGAACCGCTCCTGGCCTGCCGTGTCCCAAAAGTCTGCAACGTGAACACAGCTCTGACTGCCTGTTGGGGGCTGGAGATCACAGAGACCCACATGCCTGGTACATTTCTGTGCAAGTCACTAAAATACGACACACATGTGGCACAAAGCACAGCACGTGTGTGAGTACATGGGGAGCACAGGGAGAAACAGACCACAGAGCCCCACACGTGTGTCTTCGACACAGTGTGCCTGAGTGATGAGAGAGGCGTGTGTTCACTTGTTTTATGGGAAGACCATGGGTTAGGGGCCAGGAGGAAGGACAACATACACTGGAAGCCCAAGGAGGGAGAAGATAGGTTCCCCGTTTCCCACATGATATGCAGGGTCCTCTAAGTTCTAAACTAGTCCAACTTCTCACGTGCGCTGACCACAGATGGTAGACAGAGTCAGGCAGGCTGTGTGGCCTGGCCAAGGAGAAGATTATGACCCGACGGAAGGTCAAAGCCCGATGTGGTAGATAATGTTCTGACCACATTTACTTTTTTAAACCGGCTGAATAAGAACCCCTGATGCTAGGCAAGCTACTGCCTTGTCGAAGGCCTCTCATGTTCTTCCCTGAGGTGGGTACAGCCCCCTGACTTCTCCTTTCCTGAACCCTGTCCTGCACAGGTGCCGCCCTGGACGCCAGGTCAGAGGGCTGGGACTTGGCCCCTGCGTGCCTCCTTCCACCCTCCACAGCTTCCTGGCTCCTGACTCTCTGGGTTCTCTCTACCACCCCTTATCCCTGCCTGGGGTCTCATTTTCTCCCTCTGGACTCTCTCCTTATGAACCTTCCCTCACCTCCCCTCGTCTCCCATTTCCTCTTTCCTGAGGGTCAGCGTGGCTTGGCCCTGTGCCACTTACCCACAAGGATGGTCTTGCCATCTACCGTGGTTGTGTGCTTGTAGAGGGTCAGGGCGTACGTGGACAGCTGCTGTGGCTGACTGCACTCAGGTTAAGGACCAAAATCAATAAAAGGGGAGGTAAGGAAGGAGTGGGGAGCAGGGGTGTTTGGTTTGATGAAATGGATCCTCTCCCTCCTCTTCTCTTTGGAGTTACTGAGATTTTAAATCATACCAGTGTTGCAGGCAGAGGATCAGCCTCGCATATCACTGGTACAAGCTCCACGGAAGAAGAGTGAGGGGTGGGAGGAGATGGGAGTGTGTTCTGGTCATCGAAGTCTGAGGTAAAGCGCAGAACAGGATTTTACAGACAAGCGTCATAAAGGGCATCATGCAGTTGGAAAATGCAAATGTGGAAACCCCAACTCAATCACTGATGGAGCTTTCGCAGGCTGGAAAGGCAGCCCTGACCCTAGGCAGCAACATGACCGTTCCAGGGACAAAAGCTCCCACAAGCCTTACAGCTGACAAGCCGTCTACCAATTCGGAGTCTGCCTATGTGTGAAACCCTGAGAAAAAGGGTTAAACTCTGGGGATAAACACCTTCTGAGGCTGCAAGAAGCGGGACAGTGTAAAAAGCAGAGCCAAATGTTGCAGGTGGGCTGGGTGTGCAGAAGCACTTGGTACGAGGTGGAGTAACACATACTCAGATCTTAAGGCAACTGAGCGTTGGGGTGCTGAGCATAGGACAGGGAGCAGCAGGCTCCAGGGGCTCGCCTCACCTGTGGTTTTCAGTGGATCCACTTGGGAAACTGTTGAAACATCTCCCAGTTGCAGGGAGGAACTCACTCCAAACCTATACAATATAACAATTCACGGGGGGAAGGTGGGGCTGGCAGCTCCTATTTTACAAAGTTCATTCATATCAGAGATGTTTTTCAACAGTAGGGGGCCCAAGCTTTGAGGTTAAATGAGTTGGCCAGTGTCGGAAGCTACTGAGGAGGAGAAGGAGGCGGGGTTTGAATCCAGGCATTAGATCCAAACCATTTGCTGTCTGCCATTCTACTGCCCTCTTAATATACAACAAATCCAAATATGAGTAAGCTCCAAAATACACAGCACTGATTGTGCAATGCCATGTGGATCAACCGGCAAGAAACAAGTGTGGAACAAAACCTGTGCATTCACTTACCCAATCCTCCTTCCTGGGCTGCTGCTACAAAGTGGTGGGCAGTGGGGCACTGATACATGAGCGTGGGAAGACCCACAGGAAAGAGGGGTATTTTAAACCTTGAAGGATACAAGCCATCCATGAGAAATCTCTCCATGAGTCTGAAAGCAGAACAGGCAAGGCGGTCAGATGGTGTCCATCTCTCCCTTGTCCCAAACTTTATTGCCCTAAGGCTGACAGCCTGGAAGCCACCTGTGGTTTCCCCTTTTCGCTCCACAGTCACACAGTTTCCGGGTCAAGTCTGGAACCTGGGAATCAGCATTACCAACCCGTCATAACCAAACAGCTCATGTCACTAGGAGTACACACACCAGCCCATGTGAAGCTCTCAAATCTGTTATTGTCACCACAGCACAGTGCTGCACATACCATTACCCTTGTGCTATGCACAGGGAAACAGAGGCCAGGCCAAGGCTGTGCCTTCCGTTCAAAAGCCATTTCCCAGCCGGGCACAGTGGCTCACGCCTGTAATCCCAGCACTTTGGGAGGCCAAGGCGGGTGGACCACTTGAGGTCAGGAGTTCAAGACCAGCCTGGTCAACATGGTGAAGCCCTTGTCTCCACTAAAAATACAAAAAATTAGCCGGGCATGGTGGCACATGCCTGTAATCCCAGCTACTCGGGAGGCTGAGACAAGAGAACCTGCTTGATCTATTGGTTATTGAGAGGACTATCTATTCTGAATGCGGTCAGTTATTCTGTTAAAAAATTAGGCAGACTTTGTCACTCCTCTGTGCAAAACCATCCAGTGGTTCCCCATTTCTTTCAGTTCAAACTCTCCCATTTCTTTTTCTCTCCCTCTGTTCTAGCCACTGGCCATTTCCTCCTTTTGTTGTTGAAATGTTCCTGCCGGATATCTGCAAGGCTTACTCCTTGCTTTTTTCAAGTCTTTGACCCAATGTCACCTTTACAACTAGGCCTTCCCTGACCACTCTCTTTACATAGCAACATTTTTTCCCTCAAGTTTTGTAGGGTCACTGCTTGCCTGTCTGTCAGCGTAGTACACTCTAACCGTGATTTTATACTTCTGACTGTAAACTGCAGCTTCACTTGTAAAAGGAGGATGGATTTTATTTATAACTATAAAGAAACAGTACCCTTACTATAAAGAAAACACATCATCTTCTTAGATGACATAGAAAATTACACAAAGAAATTTCCGCAGCCAGAGGTTAAGCTGGTAAATGAAAGAGACCCAAGCTCAGAACGCTGTCCTGAGAGGGCGCGTGCTCAGGAGGTGGAGGAGGAAGGAGAGACCCATAAACTTGCCTCATCAAAGCAGAAGCAGTGAAAGGATAAAAACACAGGCACAGAGGGATTTTCGTAAGGAAAAGTTGCCTCTGGAAGACAGGATGAAGGAGAAAAAATAACCCCGGAGACTCATTCCCTCCCAGCATTCTGCCGCTTAGCAGAGAACCAGCTCGGCAGGCCTGAGCTCAACAACAGAGCAGGCCCTACCTTCGGGGGCTCTAGGAAGCTGCCTCTCTGCCACATACACAGATGCTCCCTGTCTTCTTCTCCCAAAAATATTTAGAGCAGGCGCTGGTCACTGTCGGCCTAAGCACAACTCCCTCAGGATAATGAGAGCTTGGGACCCTGGGAGTCACATGCTGTGACTTTTCTGCTTGCAAATTTCCCCCATCACCCTACTCTGTACTCACACCATGTGGCCTTAGTTGGGGGTGGGGGTGTGTGCCTGTGCCCTCTTTGCACAACGATGATAGGCAATTATTAACAGGAATGGAAGACCCTAAAGGCCAAGTTATACAGCTATCAAAGAAAAAAGACAATACATGTGGACCTAACTACTCTTAAAGATGGGTCAGAAAGCCACGTCTTGTTGGCCGGGTGCAGTGGCTCACACCTGTAATCCCAGCACTTTGGGAGGCCAAGGCAGACAGATCGCTTGAGGTTAGGAATTCCAGACCAGCCTGGCCAACATGGCAAAACCTGTGCTAAAAATACAAAACAATTAGCTAGGCATGGTGGCACACGCCTGTAATCCCAGCTACTCAGGAGGCTGAGGCATGAGAATGGCGTGAACCCAGGAGGCAGAGGTTGCAGTGAGCTGAGATTACGCCACTGCACTCCAGCCTGGGGGACAGAGCGAGACTCCGTCTCAAAACAAACAAACAAACAAACAAACAAACTAAACCAGAGCTGCAGTGTGTGATTGTGTGGTGGGGAAGAGAGAGAGAGAGAGGGAGAGAGAAAGAATTCAAATTCATGGAGATGGCCTAAAAACCAGCAAAGCCCCCAGAGAACTATTCACAGCTACCTGAGTCAAAGAACATGTTTATAAAAATGAAGGTAGAAAACAAGGTGGGCCTGGAGTACTTGGGAAATAAGCGGGGCAAGTGTACCCTCATGCCATGAAGGCAGAAATGGACATGTGCCCTCACCAGTCGTAGGTGTGAGAAATAGGACGTCTCATGGAGACAAGCCGCCAGCACCGCAGAGCCTCCCTTCACCTCTCCGGGTGGCATGTAGGCACCGAAATTCATTAAAAGAAGAAGCCAATCTTCACAATGATTATAGTCAATGGTCAGTTCTACCCAGTTTTCTCTATCTCAGAGAGTCCCTCCAAGAAAGCATCTTCACCACCTTTACCCAATCTGTCACGGTGGCATAGTCACTTTTCTCTTTCCATTCCCACTCCCCGCCCTTGCCATCCCTCAGCCCACAAACCACATACAATGTCCTTAGTTGCTCCACATGTTCTCTCAGGGCTCAGAGGAAACACTCAAATTCCTCAGTCCTTATGACCTGCCCCCTCCACCCAACACACACAACTGCTCTCGTGATTCCCCTCGTTCCTCCATGAACATCTGGACTCCAGCCAAGACTGCTCCTTCACCAGCCCCAAGAAGTCATGCTCCTCTGCCTCTGGAGGACTTTTTTAAATGCCCCAGACCCTCTCTGGGGCTGATATTTCTTCCCTAATCTCTCAACATACTTGGATTTGCCCACTGCGCTGTCTCCCAGGCAGATGATCTTCACGTTGTCATCAGCATCATACTTCCCTTGGTCCAGCTCACTGGGTTTGGTTCTGTCTTCTGCCATTGGCTCCCAGCTGTAGAGAGGGGTTCAGCCCAGGGGAGGGGAGGGTCTTGTCACTATGTGGGAAGATCAACAAGAGGATGTTGTCAGAGATAAGTCCCCTCAACCAAATTTATTTCCTTCTCTTCCTGGACAGGAGAGACAATGAGCCAATGAGAGAGGGGTCCAAGAATACGCTCACACCCTTCTCCATTCACCACCAACTTGCCTGCCACATGCTGAGCCTTGGGGTTGTAACCTTGTACCCACAAGATTCTCTTAGAGTGGTTTTCCCTATGATATATTCCTATTGTGGGTATGCTTAAGGTCACACCTCCCACGACCACCTGGAGAGACAGCATTCTGTATTTACAAGTTCTTTTTTTTGTTTTTTTCTGAGATGGAGTCTTGCTCTATCACTCAGGCTGGAGTGCAGTGGCGCGATCTTGGCTCACTGCAAACTCCGCCTACTAGGTTTGAGTGATTCTCCTGTCTCAGCCTCCCCAGTAGCTGGGATTACAGGCACCTCCCATCACGCCCAACTAATTTTTGTATTTTTAGTAGAGACAGGGTTTTACTATGTTGGCCAGGCTGGTCTCGAACTCCTGACCTCAAGTGATCTGCCCATTTCGGCCTCCCAAAGTGCTGGGATTACAGGCATGAGCCACTGTGTCTGGCCTGTATTTACAAGTTCAACATACAAAAGTTTCCTTACTTGTAAAACAGGGACAAAAAAAACAACAACACACACACACAGACACACAAAAACAGTGCCCAGTCACATGGTTGACATGAGACACTGTCTGCCAGAAAGCCTGAGCTCTCACCACTGAATGACACTGACACACAGCCAAATATGCCTGACCCACACTTGTGATCCTTTGTCTTCTTCATGCCTCTTACCTCCCCTTCATTTTCCATCCTACTGTAATCTGTACCTGCCTCTCCCTCTCTCAACACGTGCAATTCCCCTAACCCCCTTCTCCAGTGGTGTTTCAACCTTTACTAGTTTCAAGTATCTCCTAAATGCTGATTATACCCCGCTGTACCTCCATCTAGACTGCTTCCCTCAGTGCTGGACTCAGATATGGTATGCAATTGACTACTAGACTTGGAGTAGCAGAGTATGACACACAGGCATCAATAACATGTTATACACAAATACTTTAAGTCCTGCGCACCCCAAATGCTGCTCCTCACATTACCCATTTGCGCAAGACATTCACCAGGCATCCAGTGCCAAAGGCTGTGTACAACATAATCTCTAGCTCTGTTCTACTCTCCTCACACCTAAATATGACTTTGCAAACATTCCTGAGAATGTAATCACAGTCCAGACTCTTAGCTAGGTGGGCACATAGAAATGATATGATGACGAGATAGCAGCAATAGGTGAACCTTACTGAGCATTCACCATGAGCAGACGTTGCACAGGGTTCAGGGGATGTAAGACACAATGATAGCAGAGTCTACTGTGGTAAGAGCTACGACAGAAGTATGCACACGGGTCAGGGGTAGAAAATACCAACAGGGCCCCCGAGTTTTCCTGACTGTGCCACCACACAGCTACTGCTTCTGCACAGCCAGGGACTTCGCCTTGTTTATCCAGGGACACAATTCCTGGGAAGTGGCAGATGCTTGGAAAGCATGGTGAGGGGTCTGCCCCCTTTCACCTGTACCCTGTAGAGAGAGCGACAGAAAGCCAAATCCAGCTGCACGGCTCCACGCTTGAAGAGGTTCTTTCTTTTGTTTAGAGACAGGGTCTCACTCTGTCGCCCAGGCTGGAGTGCAGTGGCGCGATCACGGCTCACTGCAGCCCCCAACTCCTGGACTCAAACGATCCTCCCTCCTCGGCATCCCTGGGACTACAGTCGTGAGCCACCGCTTACGGGCGAAGACTTGGTTGTCGCTGTCCTCGCGATCTAAGTGGGCAAGCTATCTTTCGATAAATGTTTTTGGGCACCAACCATGTCCATGCATCGCCAGGCTGCCCGTCCCGCCCCCCACAACAGCCTCGCGAAGCCACCTTTCCGTCCTTCCCCCGACCGGGACGCCCTCCCACCCAGACGCCTAGGGCGGCCTCTGAGGGGCTGATCCTGCGTGCTAAGCCAGCCACCGGGGCGGATTTGCCCTCACGTGCGGTCCCGAGTGAGGGCTGGAGAGACCAGGGACGCTGCAGGTCGCCTGCCCGCGGCCAGCGGCCCCTCGGGCCCTGCCGCCCGCCTGGACTCGGCGCGGTCTCAAACCACGCCCGCCGGCCCCGCTCGCGCTGCAGCGCACTCTGCTTCCGGCTCGGCCCGCGTCCTCGCAGCTGCTACGCAACCACGCAAGGACCCCGAGGGAGGCTGCCCGGCCGAAGGCCTGAAGGACCCCGCTGGGGCGCGGGTTGCCCAGCGCGGCGCCTGGCGGGAGGGCCGCAGGGAGTGCGCATGCGGCGAAGTGCGGCGCTGCGTCTCCCGGCTGTGGGTGTGGTTGGTACTGAGGGCTCAGTGGGTGCCGCCCGCCTAGAGGGAGTGGAGGGGTGAGCACGTCAGCGGTGGGGGGCGCAGGTCCAGCTTTCTCCATTTTTATTTATTTGATGGGGTAAATTTGAGCAAATTTCTCGACTTGTCGACATTTGTTATTAACTGAGCGGGAATTAGGAGACGAACCTGGTCCTCTCCGCACAGCCCAGCAGGTACGCCGCCTGTGTGCCTGTGGAGAACGGCGGCTCCTGTAGGGCCGACAGGTGTGGACCAAGTAGCTGTGAAATTTCTTCTGAAGAAAACGCACGAGGAGGACGCGAGTGAGCTCAGTGGAGGAGGGGCGCTACCCCAGGGGACGTCCCCATGCATGGGCTTGTGAACCCCGAATATCTGAGACGGTCAATTTAGAAAGTTTATTTTGCCAAGGTTGAGGACGCACGCCCGTGACACAGCCTCAGGAGGTCTTGACGACATGTGCCCAACGTGGTCGGGACACAGCTTGGTTTTATACATTTTAGGGAGACAGGAGACATCAATATATGTAAGATGAACGTTGGTTCCGTCGGGAAAGGCGGGACAACTCGAAGCAGGGAGGGGGCTTCCAGGTCACAGGTAGGTGAGAGACAAACTGTTGTATTCTTTTGGGTTTCTTTTTCTTTTTCTTTTTTTTTGCTCTGTCGCCCAGGCTGGAGTGCAGTGGCCGGATCTCAGCTCACTGCAAGCTCCGCCTCCCGGGTTCACGCCATTCTCCTGCCTCAGCCTCCCGAGTAGCTGGGACTACAGGCGCCGCCACCTCGCCCGGCTAGCTTTTTTTGTATTTTTTAGTAGAGACGGGGTTTCACCGTGTTAGGCAGGATGGTCTCGATCTCCTGACCTCGTGATCCGCCCGTCTCGGCCTCCCAAAGTGCTGGGATTACAGGCTTGAGCCACCGCGCCCGGCCGTTTTTTGTATTTTTAGTAGAGACGGGGTTTCACCGTGTTAGCCAGGATGGTCTCGATCTCCTGACCTCGTGATTCGCCCGTCTCGGCCTCCCAAAGTGCTGGGATTACAGGCTCGAGCCACCGCTCCGGCCTCTTTTGGGTTTCATAGCCTCCCCAAAGGAGGCCATCAGATACGCACTTATCTCAGTGAGCAGAGGGGTGACTTTGACTAGAAGGGGAGGGGAGGCAGGTTTGCCCTAAGCAGTTCCCAGCTTTTTTCCCTTTAGATTAGTGATTTTTGGGCCCTCAGATTCATTTTCCTTTCACAGGCTAAGCAGCTTTAGGAACTGAAAGGTTCGTGAGGCTGTAAGGAAGAGTCGAGTTTCTCCAGGTGAGCCTGGGCCACAACAGCACGCAGACCTGGGCGCCCACGAGGGGCTCCTGGGAGGGTTCGGGAAAGGGAGCCGTGAACCCTGACCATCTGAGATGGTTTCAGGTGATTTAGAAAGTTCATTTTGCCGAGGTTGAGGATGTGCACCCGTGACAGCCTCAGGAGATCCTGACGACAAGTGTCCAAGGTGGTCAGGGCACAGCTTGGTTTTAGGGAGACATGAGACATCAGTCAATACATGTCAGAAGTACCTTGCTTCCATCCAGAAAGGTGGGGACAACTGGAAGCAGGGAGGGGGCTTCCAAGGTCACAGGTAGGTGAGAGACAAATGTTGCGTTGAGTTTCTGGTTAGCCTCTCCAAAGGAGGCGATCGAATGTGCACCTATCTTAGTGAGGAGATAGGTGATTTGGAATAGAATGGGAGGCAGGTTTGCGTTGAGCCGTTCCCAGCTTGACTTTTTCCTTTAGCTTAGTAATCTTGGGGCCCCAAGATTTTCTTTTCACAGAGCCTATGACTAGATTTGCATTTTTAGATCCTGCGAGGAGGCTGCTACACACATGCAGAAGTCATGCTGGTGGCCTGGACTCCGAAGGGAGAGAAGTGGATTTGAGAGACATTTAGGAGGTAGGATTGCCGGGGCCTTGGTGATAGCTTGGTTGTGGAGGGTGGAGCAGGAGGGGTGTCAAGCAGATATTGCTGTTAGATTACCACCTGGGATATTAGGGAGAGTGAGTGGGCTGTTTTTTCTTTGTTAGGCAGAACTTGGTTTTGTGGTGCGGTAGGGTGCCTCAAACCAAAAGCCTGACTTCCTTGTATAGGCCAGACCCCACATGGCCGTTCCTGTGACTGCCAGGCCACTTTGAGGCTGACAGAGGTGGTTTTGTCTGGCCTCTGCCCTGCACGTGTTTACGAATGACTTCTCTGTGTTGGCAGATTTGGGGGTCCACCATATAGGATCCTGTGAAGAGACCTCAAAGGTCTTTAATCCAATTTATAAAACATCTTTTTGTTCATTATATCATTTCCACAATCAAAGATGAATAAAATATACAGAGGTTTATTTAGTGAATAAGGTTGATGGTGCACCTGTGCTAGGCAGTGTTTTAGTTCGTTGAGACACCAAGGAGTTGAGCCAATCCTTTACTTTGGAGTTTTGTGTCTGTAAGTCCTGCTGTTGAGAGCTGTGTGTGTTAAAATGTCTGATTTGGGCAGGTGAGATCTGGGCCGTCTGTAAGGTTAGGTGAGAGGAGGTTGGTGTCCAGCAAGTATCCAGTGCCCCATCAACATCCCAGTTCTTGTCCACCAATCTTCCAGTTCTAGGACTGATGCGGAGGCCCTCAGAGCGACTTCAGAGGAGAAGTAGTGTGCTCTGTGGCTGTCTGTTTTGGAGTGTAAATTGTAAATCCCCTGCAAACAAGAAGTTGGAAACAAGTAGCGTTTCAGCTTGAGTTTCTTGTAAATGGCTTGCAGTTGTATGAACCAGAGCATGTATACCACAGGGCAACACGAGGATCCCTCTATCACCATATCTCCCAGTGGCCTAGGTGGGGATTTAAACAGAATAATGTGTGCAGCCTCATTGTGTGAAAGTCCAGTATTTTGTGCTTGGAGTGTCATCAGGGAAGGGCCCCTGACTTTGAAGGCTGCTGCATCTCGCTCCATGATAGGAGGCACAACGTGGCCTTGGTCTTACGAAGACCTTGGGTGCCACAGCTCACTTCAGCCCTGATGAGCCTGACGCAGGCGCTGGGTCCTGGTTCTGGAGGTGAGAATACACCCTGGGCCTCCACTGCATGGCTGCACTGTGAGCATTCAGGTGCTTGTTTGGGGACTGATACGGAGTCCTGTGCCAGATGCAGTGGTGCACACCTGGGAACCAAGGGTCCCTGCTTCTACTGGAGAATCTGGACAGATGTAAAAGGTAAGAAAGGCTGGGGGTAGGGGTTAGGGTTAAGGTTAGGCTTGGGGCTGGGGTTGGGATTGTGGCTGGGGTTGGGGTTGTGTTTAGTTTTATGATTAGGGTTTAGTGTTAGGGGTTAGGGTTTTAGTGTTAGCATTTTAGGGTTATGGTTAGGGGTTAGGGTTGGGGTTATGGTAAGGTGTTAAAGGTTAGGGCTAAGGTTTAGGGTTAGGTTTGGGGTTAAGGGTAAGGATTACAGCTTTTAGGGTTAGGGTGCTTGGCAAAATGGGTCTACCCTCTCCCAGGTAACTCTGGCTCTAGGCCCTCTTTTATGTCCTGGCCTGCCCCACCAGTCCCCTGTAGCCCTCTGCTGACCTAACCTCCACGCTGTACGTTCTTACTTATAAGTGGGACATAAGCTATGATGATGATTCCAAGGCCTAAGAATGATAAGTGGGCTTTGGGGACTTAGGGGGAAAGGTGAGAGGGAGGTGAGGGATAAAACCCTACACATTGGGTACATTGTACTCTGCTTGGGCTATGGGTGGACCAAAATCTCAGAAACCATCAATAAAGAACTTTAGCATTTAACCAAAACCACCTGTTCCCCAAAACTATTGAAATAAAATAAAATAAAATAAAATAATAACAACAGATGTCTTATTCCTTTGGTAGACCACATGGCCTAGCTCAAGAATTGAGTAAATACTTGTAAAATATAAGAATAAATGGAACAACTGGGTAAGCACAGCTCATGCAGAGATGTCCAGCCATTTCAGAAGTGTTAAGGTTCCAAGCAGTGTTCCCTGCGCAGGCCCTGGGGTACTGCATTTTTGGGGAGGCGCTGCCATCTCAAGCCTCCTTATTTATGGCTCATGTTCTAACCCTCACACAGCACATGCTTGTCTTTAAAAGCATCAAGGTGAAATAAACCACATGTTAATCAAGGTAGAATAAGTGGGCAATTAGAGAACCCACATAATTTAGTTGTATAATAGTAAGCTTCTGCTGCATATTTAAAGAAAAATAGACAAGATAATATTTTTTATAAAAAGTGCAAATTATTCAACTGTTTCTGAATACTCACTGCTAAAACTCCACACTGAAGCACTGCCCAGAATGGTGGCCCGTGAAGCGTTCTCAGTCTGGGACACGTTATTCCTCTTGTGTAAAAACTGCACCACTTTCAGACAGACTCTCAGGCAAAGACACAGAAAATTATCTCATTATTAGATTCGTGATCTGTTAGAGGTTTCCTATCGCTGAGGTCATCTGAGCCAGTAGTTTTCAAAATGAGTTGATGGCTTCATATCCTAAAATGTTGCATTTAAATTCTAGTTAAAAATAGTTTACTGTATTTTCCATTCTAAGACAGATTTTTTTTTTATGCTTTACTTTTTCTGGAATTAACCTGCATCTTCCAATTGATCCACTGCATTAAATATGATGAGATCTCTTCTGTTCTTCTAAAAAATTATCAATAGTTTTGTGATGAATATCGATTTAATAGCATCTCAGAATGTAAAACATCCAGGTTACAATCATTAACTCTTCTACAATATTTACATGCAAGAAGGTCATATTTCTTTCTTTTTATAAGTCAAATTATACCTAGCAGAAACTCACATGTGTGAAGATATGGAAGATTCCAATTCACGGAGGTTCCTCGTCATATTCTGTACCCGACACTGGAGGCTGGGATGGTGGCACTTCATGCTCCTCACCTTCCTGTCTCACTACTTTTCCTGAGACTGCCAACTGCTGGCCCTTTACTCTGAAGGGGGTGAGAGGACCACTGTCCTGGCACTGGGGAGGGGATGCTCCTCACAGCACGGGAAGTGCCAGGAAGGCAGCCGTCACATGCCGGAACCTTGGCCACACCAACCACATCTGGGGAACTGCATGTGACTAGGGCCTAGCCCTTTAGGAATGCTACTGTTCTGGGAACATCTCCCCGGCATCCTCATTTTGTTTTCCCATTGGCTAGTCCAGCTTAACCCTTAGATGATTCTAGATCTCCCCTGAAAATACCTAGGTGAGAGTTATCCAGGCAAATTCTCTTTTCCTCCTTTAAAACCATAAAGGCCATATGCGTGTGTGTGTGTGTGTGTGTGTGTTACAGAGAGGCCTAATCTGCAAAAGCACAGCTTGGCCTTCAGGAAATAGATGGGGAAAGGGAAAAGGGCTGCTTTATGATTTCCTTGTGCCTTCAAAGCACACACAAAGAAAATATCAGCTAGTACTTTCTCTAGTAATTCCATCTGTAACATTGAGCATTTAAAAGTTGTTATAATACATTTAAATACCTTGCCCATATAAGCGCATTATAAAATGTAGCATTAATGAAACAATTAAGTGTCCCAACTTAACCTATCTTCTTGTAAGCCATGAAATTAATTTCTCCCACTATCTCTATGAATTTGTTTACCATTTGTGCAAATATACCACTGAATAGAGATAGTAGACAATTTTTATTTTGACAGAAATCCACTCGTAAAATTACACACAAAAATTCTGCTATAACCTATGTGCATTGGCAGATGCAATTAAATGTGAGCCAAGGCCCATTTGTTCATGCATGTGTTTTTATGATTTTGTTCCTTTTTTGACTTATATTTATAATACAGAATGTGAGAAGAGTTAGCTCTTTGTAGTTATTTAGCTGGAAGACATAGAAAACTGTTCTAGAGGCCGGGCGCAGTGGCTCAAGCCTGTAATCCCAGCACTTTGGGAGGCCGAGGCGGGTGGATCACGAGGTCAGGAGATCGAGACTATCCTGGCTAACATGGTGAAACCCCGTCTCTACTAAAAATACAAAAAACTAGCCGGGCGTGGTGGCGGGTGCCTGTAGTCTCAGCTACTTGGGAGGCTGAGGCAGGAGAATGGCGTGAACCCGGGAGGCGGAGCTTGCAGTGAGCCGAGATCACGCCACTGCACTCCAGCCTGGGAGACACAGCGAGACTCCGTCTCAAAAAAAAAAAAAAAAACAAAAAAAAAAAAAACTGTTCTAGAACCTTTAAAAAGCAGTTTCAGGAATTTTTTTAAAGTCCCTGAAATTACAAGTCAAGATATTATTTTAAATTATTATTCTTTTGAAACTCCTTTTGTGTATACATCAAGATTTATCAATAACATATAAACAAAGTAGGAAAGTATGGTTACCATATTTTATAATGGCACCTCATGTTGCTTATTTCTTCTATAATTAAGTCATAAATTGAGCTCACAAAAATATTTATATTAATAAAATGATTATCATTGGTAATGTTTGAGTTTTTCTTGTACATTTTTATGTAACAACAAAAAAAGTTTTTACTATTAAAAATGGTTTTAAAAAAACTGGAGCAAGCCTAACCTTAATTTTATAAATACAATAACCTGAGGCTCATCAGGGCTGGTGACTCTCACAGGCGCACACCCGGCATTGCTGGATATCGGCTCAGGATCCAGAATGACTTTGAACAATTCATGCTAAATTAATAAATGCACTTTAAAATAGGCCCATATTCGGGCGCCTGTAGTCCCAGCTACTCCGGAGGCTGAGGCAGGAGAATGGCGTAAACCCGGGAGGCGGAGCTTGCAGTGAGCTGAGATCCGGCCACTGCACTCCAGCCCGGGCTACAGAGCAAGACTCCGTCTCAAAAAAAAAAAAAAAAAAAAAAAAAGGCCCATATTAATCCCAAAGTAACTAAACCTGTGGAATTTGTAAAAGAAGGTGTTTATGAATGAGGACATGGCCTTTCGACATTAGTTCTGATTCTCCCCTTTCTAAAAGAATCTACAGTCTCTATTTTCCCATTATGAGATTTCAGAGGAGAGCCTGGTGGCACTTACAGCAGACATCACAGATGTCTGAGTGTTTCGGTTGAGGACGGTAAAGGCTTTGTTTGTTTCATAAAACCTTTGTTTTCCAGGGGAGAAAACACAGGTTGAGTCTAAAGTCAATCCTCCCGCTGAAATATTTTAATGACGCTGAAAAAGGTTGTTGTGTTTCGCAGGTGGAAGCGGAGCTGTGCAGTCCTGACTTCTGAGTGGAGCTAGAGGAGAATGATGTTAACGTGTTTGCACTCCTTGCTAAACTTTTAAATATAAATATACTTAAGCAATGCTTTTTAATGAGAATAAAATAGTTTAACAATGTTTATGCACCTATTTTAGTTATTACATTCTCTAAGCTATTTTTATCCTCACAACCATGGAAGCACTCCACCGTCTCCATTTCAGAAAGTAGACAGAAACTGAACAAAACTGTCCACTTTTAAAAAACATGATTTATTTCATTATGAAAGTTCATAGTTGATGTAATTAATACCTTTTTGTGGTCTTAATTCAATGGGTGTGGGCATCTGCACGCTGTCATGGGTCCACCGTTGTGGTGAAATCGCACACAGTGGTCTCACTGCCCTAAGCAGCCAGGGCTCTCTGCCTATCCATCCTTTCCTCTCCCCAACCCCTGTCAACCATTGATTGTTTTACTCTCTTTGTAATTTTCCCTTTTCCAAAATGTCATGTAATTGGAATCATACAGTATGTAGCCTTTTTGGCTTCTTTCACTTAGTGGTATGCATTTTGGGTCCCTGTGTGCCTTTTCATGATTAGATAGCTCATTTATTTTCTCACTGAATGATATTCCATTGTCTGTAGGTACCAGAATTTATTTATCCATTCACCTACTGAAGGACATGTTGGTTGCCTCCAGTTTCTGGTAATCCCGAGTAAAGCTCTGAACATTTGTGTGCAAGTTTGTGTGTGGACATAACTCTTGAAGGAATGACAAGGAAAGGTGTATTTGCCTGATCCCAGGAATCCATATAAACATCCATGATAACCCCACCTTTTTTTTTTTGAATGTATGATTTGGATGAAACGAGAAAGAGACTGACTGTTGCTGAGTCCCTGCTGCAGTCCCGACACAGCTGGAGACACCCTGATCTCCTGCTCTCCTTATTTTGTTGATGCTTATGAGGACCATGTTGTCTGAGGAAGACGGTTCCCATCCGACTCTGCCCCTGGTGTGTCACGTGCCGGCCTTGTCAACACACAGGAGAACCTGACAGGGTGAGTGTTATAACCCCATCTATAGAAAAGGAAACGTCTCTAAAGTCTTTAGCATCTTGCCCGAGTTCGCACACTTAGCAGAGGCCTGAGTTTAGATGCAGCCCCGTCTTGCTCTTTGACAGCCTCAACACCACATGCCTTGGGTGACCCACGCAGTGAGTCACTGACAGCCCTCGTGATTGGCGTGTGGCACAGCACGGAGCAAAATGGCCCACTTACCTTTTCAGACATTCAGGCAATTTGTGATAGAGCGTATGCGGTCACTCCCAGTTAGTTCTGTTGTTCAGTTTAATAGAATACCTAATTCTATGTTTATTATGAATAAAGGGAGATTTCTTGTGGGTTTTTTTTTTTTTTTTTTTTTTTTTTTTTTGAGACGGAGTCTTGCTCTGTTGCCCAGGCTGGAGTGCAGTGGCGCGATCTCGCTCACTGCAAGCTCCACCTCCCAGGTTCATGCCATTCTCCTGCCTCAGCCTCCCGAGTAGCTGGGACTACAGGCGCCTGCCACCATGCCCGGCTTTTTTTGTATTTTTAGCAGAGATGGGTTTCACCATGTTAGCCAAGATGGTCTCGATCTCCTGACATCATGATCCGCCCACCTTGGCCTCCCAAAGTGCTGGGATTACAGGCGTGAGCCACTGAGCCCGGCCTCTTGTGGTTTTTAAGAATATGAAGCATATCTATTTTGCCTACAGGTTGGAAGTTCCAATACTACAGGAAGCATAAGAGCAGGTTATAATGATGGGTCTTTTATAAGACTGAATTCACATCAAACTGAATCAGTAACTCCAGCCGTATGAACAGGGTGAGACATTAAACATTTAATGAAAAGAATTCCTTTCTTAGGTCACAGCAAGGACTAGATATATCTAATTATGCCCAGTAAGATGTATTGTGATATTTACAGTTAATCACTCATTTAATTCAAAGGGTATTTATTAATCGTCTGCTCTGGGCATAACATCAATCGAAAGCAATGTGTTCACATGAAAAAAAAAACTTACCTGAGGTGGCTGGGCACAGTGGCTCATGCCTGTAATCCCAGCACTTTGGGAGGCTGAGGCAGGTGGATCACCTGAGATCAGGAGTTTGAGACCAGCCTGACCAACATGGAGAAACTCCATCTCTACTAAAAATACAAAATTAGCTGGGCGTGGTGGTGCATGCCTGTAATCCCAGCTACTCAGGAGGCTGAGGTGGGAGAATCGCTTGAGCTTGAGAGGAGGTTGCAGTGAGCCAAGATTGTGCCACTGCACTCCAGCCTGGGCAACAAGAGTGAAACTCCATCTCAATAAAACAAAAACAAAACTTACCTGAGGCTGTAAGTCAACTTTCCACAACCAGCACACATTTCTAATTTGAAATACATATCTAAAGCTTTGAATGCATAAATAGCTATCCCAATGTAGAACTAAGTCAATAGTTGCTTTGAATTGTTTAAATTATCCTGGGAATCGGAAAGATATGTCTACATGAAACAATAAAGGTTATATTAGAATTAGTAAACTTTAGAAGACCATTTTAATCTTAATATATAAACATACTACCTAGGCACACTGCTTAAATATATCTGCAACCTACTATTTTTAGATTTAAGTAAATCATTAAACTTTAAAGTTGGTAAAGATTCCAGTGTTAGAGCTCTAGACTGTAAATCCTGAATGTTTTTCTAAAATTTTCGAGTTTTTATCTGGAAATACAGATTTTCCATGTCTCTAACAACTGCAAGAAATTTCACTTGGAGTCTGCACATAGTCAACTATGTGATGGCAACATCAGTGTAATAGATAGTATCACAAACATCCTGTGACTTTTATATGTATATTTTAAAATACTTTAAGTTCTGGGATACATGTGCAGAATGTGCAGGTTTGTTACATAGGTATACACGTGCCATGGTGGTTTGTTGCACCCATCAACCCATCATCTAAATTAGGTATTTCTCCTAATGCTATCCCTCCCCTAGACCCGAACCCCACAACAGGCCCTGGTGTGTGATGTTCCCCTCCCTGTGTCCATTTGTTCTCATTGTTCAACTTCCACTTATGAGTGAGAATGTGTGGTGTTTGGTTTTCTGTTCCTGTGTTGGTTTGCTGAGGATGATGGTTTCCAGCCTCATCCACGTGCCTGCAAAGGACATGAACTCATTGTTTTCTATGGCTCCATAGTATTCCATGGTGTATATGTGCCACATTTTCTTTATGCAGTCCCCAGCTAACTTTTGTATTTTTAGTAGAGATGGGGTTTCACCATGTTGGCCTGGCTGGCCTCAAACTCCTGGCCTCAAGAGATTTACCCGCCTTGGCCTCCCAAAGTGCTGGGATTACAGGCGTGAGCCACCACGCCCGGCTGAGGTCAAGTTTTGGAGTTTTATCTTGTTCTTTTATTGGGCCTTGTTTCTCTGTTTGTTTGTGTGCCTTGTAACTTTTTTTTTTTTAACCGAGATTTGAATATCTAAAAAACGAATACCTCTTACAGTGTTTGCATAATGGCTTTATGCAGAGGAAGACCTTCACCAATCGCCTGGCTGGAGTTCTAAAACTTCTTGAACCTGTTTTGATCTCTTGCTCTTCCTGGCATCTGGCTGTAGAACTGCGGCTCTAGTGTGCTGCTTCCCTCTGTTTTTAGTGGCTTCCAAAATTCCGGCGCTAATCCCATCAGTGCTTTGAGTCAGGTGAAACAGAAAGCAGCCCCCTGGGCAGCCCCCACACGAGTCCAAATGTTTGGTGAAAGATCAGCTCTTTTGTTTCTGTTCCAAGGGGAGAGCTTGAGTGTGAGGAATTTTCTCCTGATTGCTCTGTACTGTACGACATAGGGGAGCAGCACTAATGGACACACCAAATGCTATGAATTGTCCTTCCCTTTTCACTGAAATCCCTTCTTGGTTTTACAATGGCCTAGGTGCTCTAATTTCTCAGCTTGTTTATAGGATTCTCACAGAGGTATTCTGGTCGGTATATTGTTGTTAACTTGGTGTCTCTGTGAGGAAAGAAGGGGCTGTAGCTTTCTAGTCCATCGTCTATTGACATCTTACTATACAATATTTACTTACTTACTTAATGTATTTATTTTTGAGACAGGGTCTCCAGACACTGAGGTTTCCCAGACTGAAGTGACACAATCTTGGCTCACTGCAGCCTCCACCTCCCAGGCTCAGGTGATTCTACCTCCTCACCCTCCTGAGTAGCTGGGACTACAGTCACACGCCACCATACCTGGCCAATTTTTTTGTATTTTTTTCTTTTAATGGAGACAGGGTTTCACCATGTTGCCCAGGCTGCTCTCGAATTACGGCACTCAAGCAATCTGCCTACCTCAACCTTCCAAAAGTGTTGGGATTACAGGTGTGAGTCACCGTGCCCTGCCTTATGCAATTTTTAAATTTACGAGTTTTCAGATATTATCTAATGACTTCCTATTATGGTGAATGAAGATTTTTTTTTTTAGATGGAGTTTTGCTCTTGTTGCCCAGGCTGGAGTGTAGTGATGTGATGTCGGCTCACTGCAACCTCCGCCTCCTGGTTTCAAGTGATTCTCCTGCCTCAGCCTCCCGAGTAGCTGGGACTACAGACACCTGCCATCGCACCCTGCTAATTTTGTATTTTTAGTAGAGATGGGGTTTCACCATGTTGGCCAGGCTTTTCTCAAACTCCTGACCTTCTGATCCTCCCGCCTCAGCCTCCCAATGTGCTGGGATCACAGGCATGAGCCACCATGCCTGGCCCTGAACATTTTTTAAAATCTAAATTCTACCCGTTTCTCACACTCTTTGTTTTCCCAAATTGTTGGGAACAAGCCCCCAAATCTGGCCATAAACTAGCCCCAAAACTGGCCATAAACAAAATCTCTGCAGCACTGTGACATGCTCGTGATGGCCAGAATTAGTTCCATATTGGTGGAACACACAGTCAGCAGAGGTTTGAGAAGGGAGAATTTAGTCAACTGAGACGTTCCCATGAAAGGAGCAAGAGCAAGATCACAGAGACACCATGAAACAAAAAGCCAGGAATAAGTTCCAACCCGAGGAGAACAGAGAGGCCTCAAAACCAAAGCTAGGATAAGAAACTTCTAGCCCAAGAGTTATCTTTCAGACAAAGAAGCCTGAGATTCCAACCCAGCTTCAGAGAGTACTCACTCAAAGTGTTACTCAAACTGTAGGCTTTTTAATGACTTAGCCATGCATGCAAAAGGCATTCCCTAAGGTGGCACAGAAGATGGAGCCCCCATATCCAAAGAGAGCCAAGGAGAAAGAAAGACCCCTGTTGCCAGAGCCAGTGGGCAAAGGCAACAGAGAAAGAGACAAGGGTCCTTATGGTATGAGACCCTTGCAGATTTAGACTTATACAAACTCCCGAGAACTGGCAGGATGACAGCCGTAAATGGGGTACCAACATTTCTACTCATTGGATTACAAGTTCTCAGGCATCCAAAATGATTAACAAAATGAAGATTTCTAGGGCTTCTGTGGGAGAGTATGGAAGGTTTTTTGAACTTTTTAATGCTGTCAAATGAAGAATGATGAGCTTCATAAATTCGGAAAGGAGAGATTTCATTTTTTTTTTTTTTTTTTTTTTTTTTTTAAGTCAGAGTTTCACTCTTGTTGCCAAGGCTGGAGTGCAGTGGAGTGATCTTGGCTCACTGCAGGCTGCACCTCCCAGGTTCAAGCGATTATCCCACCTCATCCTCCCTAGTAGCTGGGACTACAGGCATGCGCCACCATGCCCAGCTAATTTTTGTATTTTTAGTAGAGACGGGGTTTCACCATGTTGGCCAGGATGGTCTCGATCTCTTGGTCTCAGGTGATCCATCCGCCTCGGCTTCCCAAAGTGCTTTGATTACAGGCATGAGCCACTGCACCCAGTGAGAGATTTATTTCCTATAAAGGGTTGCAGCCTGCAGGATAGTCCTGAGAGGCTAGGAAGCATAACCTCCAGCCAGAAATCAGAAACAGACACTTCAAGGGAGAGGTAAAGGAAATAGTAATGTATACTGAGTGACGTGGCCAAATACACATACTTAATAAGCTCTAGGAGGAGTCATGCGTATTTCTGAAAGGAGAAATGCGTGCATGCGCAATTGAGTTTCTTGCTCCTTCATGGGTCCAATGTACAAAAAAAACGGCAGTGTTAGCATGATCCCAGGGTGGAGTTTTCGGCCCTCTGACATTAAAAGGTGAAGCAGAGGATATGAAAACTCGCTCTGCGCATCCTGTGTACGCTGTCCAGAACCTCTCCGTCATGGGTGGTCTCTTATCAGGCAAGAGAGGAGAGGCAGCTTCAGGCAGTTGGTTGAAATCATTAGTGGAGTCTTTTGAAAAGCTTGTTTCCGTTAAATCCTTAGGGAAGAAAGCCTCATCATGGTTAGCAAAGGAGGGGGTACAACGAGGTGTATCTGACCCGTCATCCCATCCTGCCCAACTTGTAATAGGGGAGGAAAAATAATTTTCTCTCTACCTTTACGGAATTCTAAGATGGGACCCTCTGTAAATCTGAGAACTCAGTTTTGAAAGTCACTCAGGGATCCCCTCAGCCAAGAGTGGGTCTGTTCACTCAGTTGGGAGCTTAGGATTTCATTTTCATTTATCAGTGCTAATGGGAATGAGTAGGCTGTCTTCCTGGCAGCTGAATTTGAAAGAAACTCCTTGGATTGGGTTAATGGCAGCTGTATTTTCTGGGAGCTCTGCTATAATTAGACAAAGTAAGTTCTGGTAAGATTTCTTTCTTTATCTTTGGTATCTCAAATGTTTTCATTTAAATAATCTTTATAACAACTTTTTTTTTTTTTTTTTTTTTTTTTTTTTTTTGAGACAGAGTCTTGCTCTGTTGCCCAGGCTGGAGTGCAGTGGCATGATCTTGGCTCACTGCAAGCTCCACCTCCCAGGTTTATGCCATTCTCCTGCCTCAGCCTCCTGAGTAGCTGGGACTACAGGTGCTCGCCACCACACCCGGCTAATTTTTTTTGTATTTTTTTTTAGTAGGACGAGGTTTCACCACGTTAGCCAGTATGGTCTCGATCTCCTGACCTCGTGATCCACCTGCCTCAGCCTCCCAAAGTGCTGGGATTACAGGCATGAGCCACCGTGCCCGGTCCCTATGACAACTCTTGATGTCTGAGTGGGTTCCCACACAGTCATCTGTTATAAGACTTTCTGATTCCTTTTTTTCCTTTGGTCCTTATGAATAGGGCTTCTGTACGTAATCGCATGGTAGCTTTTGTTTGGAAATAATAGCAAAGTAGCTGTCAAAATACTTATGAATGTGATTTTTGGATTGTAAGGTGAGACTTGTTTAACTTTGGGAAAAACTGCCCAACTTGTAATAGGGGAGGAAAAATAATTTTCTCTCTACCTTTATGGAATTCTTAGATGGGACCCTCTGTAACAAATTACAGATTAAGATGAGAAAAAAGTAGACAAGTTTAAAAACATGTATACCTTATGGATACATGGGAGATACTCAGGGAAAAATGAGTAAATCCCCAGCAGGTGGCTTTCAATGAAGTGTAAATGCTATCTTCAACTTAAAGAAAGAAGGTTTGAGGCTCAGTAGTGGGGAGGTAACAAGCAAAAGCACAGTAGACAAGGGTAAGTTTTCTTATACAGACTTAACTCCATGCGTTCTCTGTTGGTAAGACTCTTTAGTGATTTAGTCATCCTTCTCTTCTTGGTTGGTGCCGAGAGAGAGAGAGAGAGAGAGAGATATATATATATCTTTTAAATGGGGATTTCTTTTATAGATGTAAATTTTCCTTACACAAGGGTAACTTCTACTCCGTTTGCAGAACTTCCTTTTTAAGCATTTTTTTCAAAGTAATCAGCTCAGAATAATTCCTATGCCAAAGGGACATATTTTGGGGTGGCATATTCTGGTTTCCTACCATCATATTTTGGGGTGGCATATTCTGGTGTTACACACTGTCTTCCACCAGCAATGAAAAGAGTTCTTGTTTTTCCTCCAGCAATTTGTGATTTTTTTAGAGTTTAGCAGTTCTAACAGATATAGACCAGCCGTGCTATCTCATTGTGGTTTTCAGTTCTGTAGTACGTTGAGCATCTTTTTGTATGTTTACTTGCCATCCGTAGATCGTCTTTGGTGAGGTGTCTGTTCAGAACTGTGTGCATTTTTAATTGAGATGTTTAACTTATTGTTTAGTTTCAAGAATTTTGTCTATATTTTGAATACAGATTCTCAGATCTGTATTTTGCCAATTTTTTTTTCAATATGTGGCTTGTCTTTTTGTTCCCTTAACAAGGTCTTTCCCAGAGTATAAACTGTAAATATTAAGAAATCCACATTGTCATTTCTTCTGCGTGTATCAACCTTGTGTGTCATTTGTTAAAATTCATGACCAAACCCAAAGGCACATGGCTTTTCTTCCATAGTTTCTTCTAGAAATTGTATAGTTTTGCATTTTTAGTGTAAGGATTATTTTGAGTGATTATTTGTGTAAGTTGTAAAGTTTTCATCTACACGCATATCATTTCCTATGGTTTCCAATAATCGTTCCCTCACTATTTTTGGGAAAGACACAGGGTAGTGGGCTCTGTTAGAGCAGATAGATGGCTAGACATGAACAGGAGGGGGAGCTCCGGGAAAAGGGAAAGTCTGGGAAGGCTCACCTGGAGGGACCAGAAAAATTCACATTTAGTGGCATCTGTAATGCTGGAGCAGATGGGCACTTGTGAATTGCGGGTAGGAGGGAGACGAGGTACCTATGCAGAAAGAAACACCCTAGAAATCCTCTTAAGATGCCCCAGTCATCATTCACTCTGCAGTAATAATGTCACAATACTGCTGGCTACATGCTGATAAGGACAAAGGGGACATTCTTCAAAGAAACCTGGCACCATAAGTACAGATTAGGGCAGAGAAGCACATTGAAAACAGATAAACGCAGTAGGTCCAAATGTGACTGCCGTCAGCCTGCCTGGGATGGCGCGAAGGAGCCTGGTGCCAGAGTGGATTCGGATGGATCACCACACATGTGCCTCAAACAACAGTGAGGAGGTCCCACAAGCCTAAGTGGGGCAAGTCGGGGACCTAAGGCAGTAGCAGGAAAAGCAGACAAAGAAAACAGGGGGAGACTTGAGACAGAGGCAGGAATGTGAAGAAGTCCAAACTAAAATTCCCTGCACAGGACTCTCAGGCTGCTTTCCTGCACTATCAGCCTACTCCTATTTTTCTACAATGAGCTCTTCACACTGTATTTTTTTGAATGAAGTTATCTGCCATCTTTGTATTGCCTCTTGGTGAAAACCTTTCTTCCAAGTTAGACAAGAACTGGGACATCAATTTCCAGAACCGATGGCGCTTAATAACTGGCGCTCCGACTTTAAGTGGTGCAGGAGGCGGCCTTTAGGGGGCGCCAGCCCTCACACCTGGAGCAAGAGGGCCCTGCACAGTCCCCATCTGCCTGCAGGTGTTGTGCTGCGACGACACTGCCAGCAAGAGGGCCGGACAGTGTCCCCAGCTGCCAGCAGGGGGCGTACGACGACTACATTGTGAGCAAGAGGATCCTGCAGTGTCCTTAGCTGCCAGCAGGTGGCGCACGGGCACCACACCATGAGCAAGAGGACCCTGCAGTGTCCTGGTCAGCAGCAGGGGGCGTGCTGCCACCACACTGTGAGCAAGAGGATCCTGTAGTACCCCCAGCGGCCAGAAGGGGGCGTGCCCCCACTACAAGGCAAGCAAGAGGGCCCGGCAGTGTCCCCAGCTGCCAGCTGCGGAGCCAGCCGCCACTTCACTTGGAGCAAGAGGGCCGGGCAGTGTCCCCAGCTGCCAGCATCGGGAGTGCTGCCACTACACTGTGAGCAAGAGAGCCCTGCAATGTCCCCAACTGCCAGCAGGTGGCGTGCCATCACTATACTGCGAGCAAGAGGGCCCTGCAGTGCCCCGGCGCCAGCAGGGGGCGCTGGCCAGCACTGTAAGAAAGAGGGCCTTGTAGTTGCTCTAGACGCCAGCAGGCGGCGCAGTGGCACAGCACCGTGAGCAAGACGGCCCTGTAGTGCGCGGCTGCAAGCAGGGGGCACCCGAGCCCGGCTTTTCAGATTACTGATGTTCCCCCGTCTCTGCGCCGCTCCCCGGCGCCGTGCGTCTGCACCGCGCCCCCTTAGGCCCACGCAGCTTGCGTCTCCGCGCCTGCGCCACCGCCCCCCCGCCCTCCCAACCCCCCGCCCCCCAACCCCCCCCCCCCGCCCCCCCGCACCCCCCAACCCCCCGCACCCCCCAACCACCCGCCGCGACGCGCGGGCGTGCTACCCTGCGCCTGCGCCGGCCTGCGCCGCGCCAGCGCGCGTCTCTGCGCTTGCAACTCTGCGCCGTGTAGGCGCGCGACTGTGTGCCTCCGCCGCGCCGGCCTGCGACTCTGGGCCTGCGCCGCGCCGGCGCGCGACTCTGCGCCTGCGCCAGTCTGCGACTATGCGCCTGCGACTCTGCGCCGGCCTGCGCCGCGCCGCGTGCGACTCTGCGCCTGCTGCGTCGCGCCCGCCTGCGACTCTGCGCCTGCGCCGGCCCGCGACTATTCTCCTGAGACTCTGCGCCTGCGCCGGCCTGCGCTGCGCCGGCCCGCGACTCTGCGCCTGCGCCGTCCTGCTCCGCGCCGGCCCGCGACTCTGCGCCCGCCCGCCCCGGCCTGCGACTGTGGGCCTGCGCCGCGCAGGCCTACGACTCTGCGCTTGCGCTGGCCTGCGCCGCGCCGGCCTGAGACTCTGCGCCTGCGCCGGTCTGCGCCGAGCCGGCCTGCGACTCTGCGCCTGCGCCGCGCCGGCGCTGTGCCTCTGCGAGGGCAGAGTTGTATTGTCTTCATCACAGATCCAGAAAGCATCACGAGGGCGGAACTGTGTTCTCCTTTGCGCAGACCTCGGGGGTACCGCGAAGGGGGAGCAGCGTTCTCCTCAGCCCAGGTCAGCACGTGGGGTACACCGCGAAGGCGGAGCAGCGTTCTCCTCAGCCCAGGTCAGCACGTGGGGTGCACCGCGAGGGCGGGGCTGCCTTCTGCTCAGCACAGACACGGGGTACACCGCGAAGGCGGAGCAGCGTTCTCAGCCTCGCTTTGGGGCAACGCGGAGCCGTATCCACGGCGAATAAACTCCTTTCTGTTTGTAGCCTTGAGTAATGAAGGTCAGAGACTAGTTAGAATGGTTCAGTGTGGAAAACGGGAAACCAAAAGCCGCTGTGAATCTTGCGCACCGAGGTTCTCCCCACCCAGGGCTAGGCGGCCTCAGTGCGAGGTCCACACCGTGGCCCGGAACACAAATACAGCATACGCAGACGTGACACCCCAAATACGACACCCCCAGTGCTCACGGAACAAGTACCTCTAATGCTAATGCACTGCCTCAATAGAAAAGTTGATGCAAGATCTGCATTCCCCACGCTGCCCTGGAGTGCTAAGACAGCGATCATAATAACACTGACATAGTCAATGCGAACGTAGCAATAGGGTTAGGGTTAGGGTTAGAGTTAGGGGTGGGAGATAGGGGTTATGGTTTAGGGCTAGGGCTAGAGTTTTAGGGTTAGGGTTTTAGGGTTAGGGTTCGGGGTTCGGGTTAGGGCTAGGGCTAGGGGGTTAGGGTTACAGTTAGGGGTTCGGGTTAGGGTTAGGGCTAGGGGGTTGGGGGTTAGGGCTAGGGTTAGGGGTTAGGGTTAGGGTCAGGGTTAAGGATTAGGCTTAGGGTTATTGTTAGGGTTTTAGAGCTAGGGCTAGGGTTAGGGTTAGGGGTTAGGTGTTAGGGTTTAGGGGTAGGGGTAGGGGTTAGGGTTAGGGGTTGGGTTAGGTTTAGGGTTAGGGTTAGGATTTAGGGTCAGGGTTAGGGTTTAGGGTCGTTGGGGTTAGGGGTTGGGGTTAGGGTTAGGTGTTAAGGTTAGGGCTTAGGGGTTTGGGTTGGGGTTAGGGTTGAGGGTGAGGGTTAGGGGTTAGGGTTAGTGGTTAGGGGTTAGGGTTAGGGGTTAGGGTTAGGGGTAGGTTTTAGGGTTAGGGGTTAGGGTTATGGTTAGGGCTAGGGCTAGGGTTTGGGTTTGGGTTAGGGTTGGGGTAGGGGTAGGGTTAGGGTTTAGGGTTAGGGTTAGGTTTTAGGGTTAGTGTTATGGTTAGAGGGTTAGGGTGGTTAGGGTTACAGGGTTAAGGTTAGGTTTAAGGGTTATGGTTGGGTTTAAGGGTTAAGGGTTTTAGGGTTAGGGGTTAGGGTTATGGTTGGGTTAGGGTTAGAATTAGGGGTTAGGGTCAGGGTCAGGGATCAAGGTTAGGGGTTAGGGTTAGGGTCTGGGTTAGGGGTTAGGTGTTAGGGTATTGGTCAGGGTGAGGGTGAGGGTGAGGGTCAGGGGTTAGGGTTAGGGGTTGGGGTTTAGGGGTTGGTGTTAGGTTTAGGAGTTAGGGTTAGGAGTTAGAGTTAGGGTTTTAGGGTTAGAGTTAGGGTTTTAGGGTTAGGGTTAGGGTTTGTGTTAGGGTTTGTGTTAGGGTTAGCGGTGGGACAGGTCTTCGTCCCTCAGCTCACCTGAGACATATACCTATATGATTGCTTCCTCCGCCCTGTGTATAATGCAGCTTCACTGAGCCACAATAAGGTGTAAGTCACTATTCCTCTACCCCCACTCACAAGTCAGTTGTGTATTCACCGAAACGCTTATGAAAGACTCAAAACAATGCAATCTTTTGTCTCTTGTCTACCTATATGCTGGAAGGCCCCCACCTTTGTGTTTTCCTGCCTTTCCAGATGGAACTCTGTCTCTGAAAAACAAACAAAGAAAATGTGGCTTTTAGACATTTGGATGTGGGAGTTTTTCTTGCAGGCCAGATGTCAGACCCTTGCCTGAGACGGCGGTGGGGCCACCAAGGAGATGGTGGCCCTCATGCTGCCCCAGTCTCACTCCTACAGGCTCACCCCCAATCTGGCCCACGATGCAATGCGACTACAGAGAAGTGGAACATACTCACTTAAGGTACTGCTGATACTCATGCGCATTCTTCCCATGAACAGCATGAACGTTGACCAGCTCCAGCGTAATGAGGAACAGTATCAGGCTGAGCACAGGGGACGGTAGTCTGATACTAAAAACAGATGAAAGTAAATTCAAACGTGAGGAATGTTGGTATTTTCCACCTTCATCAGGAAAAAGATGTTTCACCTCATCAACATCCTTAAGTCCCAACTTCTCAAAAAATAATTTTCCTAATCCTCAGAGCCCAATGCCTGCTTCCAGTCCCCAGACCCGTGGCTGGCGGGAGTGCCCCGTGTAGCCCTTGCTCCTGGCCCATCCTGCACGTCCGCATTCCTTGCTCATCAGTCATCATCTGAGACTCTCAGACATCTGACGGTCTACGTCAGGGCTGCCAGGGGCTCTGCACACTCACGGAGCACCTGGCAGGCCCAGTCTGCACCCAGCAGCCCCCCTGCGCCCTGCCCTCTGACATCTAGGGAGAGACTCTCACCAGAGGAAAACAAATGGCCTCAATACAAAAGCAGGCTCAATGCCACCAGATTAAAGAAATCCCAACTAAAGTAAGATCTTATTTTTCCTGTGAAACTAGTTGAGACATTTAAGAATATTCTGGTTTTGGAGAGTGGTAATAACAGAATGACCTTGTCTTATAAACTGCTGGTAAGAGTGTAAATTGAGTAGCACCCTTCTGGAGGGGAATCCAGTGATATCTATTTAAAGCTTTAAAAACACAGATACCACTCAACCCAAAAGTTCTAGAAATGTATCCAAAATGGTCATTTCTTAAGGATGTAGCACATTCTAAAATATACACTGTAAGTAAAGGAACCATAATGCTGTTAATCTGCTGTTAAGTTAATCTGTTGTTATATTTTAAATCCAAATCCAGTTAATCCGCTGTTATACTTTAAATCCAAATATTCATTTAGGTAGATAGAACCCACATTTCCATAGGCCAAATTACAAACACTATTTAAAATAGTATGTACTATAACTTTCTATGAAAATCAGCATGGGGAGACCTCACAGTCCTCAGATAACATCATTTCATTCAACACCGTTTCATCACAACATCAGTGAGAAAAGAAATCGATACACCGTGAGGGCCATGGTCTGTGTGGAGAAGCACGTTCTGCATGGGTTTTCTCCCATCCCCCAGTTTCCTCCCACATCCCAGAGCCGTGCACATTAGGTGAACTGGCGTATCTCCATGGTCCCAGAGTGAGTGTGGGTGTGTGACTGGCCCTGCAAAGGAACCACGTCCTGTCCAGGGTGGGTCCTGCCTTGTACCCGGAGCTGCTGGGATAGGCTCCAGCCACCTACAACTCTGAACTGGAATGAACAGGTTGGAAAATGAATGAATGAATGAATGAATGAATGAATACAAATTATAAGAACTTGTAAAGTCTACCATCATCATGCAAGTGCTCGACAGTGCATGTCGGTACAAAAGTGCTCAGTGACCCACACATTTGTTCCTGTTGGTGCTGGAGCTGTGGGTGGGGGGAAGGGGGCGGGCCTGGGGAGGTCTCGCTCTGCAAACATTTACTGCCTCATTTAACCACCACAGGACTGCCGGACTGCCGTCACTCACTGCCTCGCCAAACAGTGAGTAGTTCTCACTTGTTTTTATTCATCTTTCTTAAATGTCCATAGAGCTCTTATCTGCCTCAATGTTTAACACTGTAAGTGTTTTGGGTCTTTCTTTAGAAGTTTCGCAATATTTTTATGACCAGAAACATGCTGTGGGAACTTAACTTTTGTTTCCACCATGCAAGGAAAATAAATCTCAGTACCCCAAACTCACTAAGCCAAAGGGAAAAGTCAAGCTGGGAACTGCCTCAGGCAAACCTGCCTCCCATTTTATTCCTAAATAATGTGGCTACAAGAGAAAAAAGCTACATACAGACCTCCCTCACAGTTTGTCCACAAGGAAATGCCTCGTGGGCCTCAAGATCTCTACCCGGAAAGACTTCTGCTGAATTTCACCCTGGCAATGCAGTTGCCAGCTGATCTTCCCAGGGGTGGGACAGGGCGTCATCCCTCAGCTCACCTGAGACAAATACCTATATGATTGCTTCCTCTACCCTGTGTAAAATGCAGCTTCACTGAGCCACACTAAGGTGTAAGTCACTATTCCTCTACCCCCACTCACAAGTCAATTGTGTATTCACCGAAAGGCCTATGAAAGACTCAAAACAATGCAATCCTTTGTCTCTTGTCCACCTATAACCTGGAAGGCCCCCACCTTTGTGTTTTCCTGCCTTTCCAGATGGAACCGATGTACACCTTACACCTACTGACTGATGTCTTATGTCTCCTTAAAATGTATAAAATGTATAAAAGCGAGCTGCGCCCCAAGTACCTGGGGCACATGCTGTCAGGATCTCCTGAGGCTGTCACAGCACGTCCTTAACCCTGGGAAAGTAAACTTTCTAAAAGGATTGAGACCTGTCTCAGATATGTTGGGTTCATACTCTCAGTTGTGAACTCCAAGTATATCAACACCTATCGATGGGTTCAGTGAGGGGCCTACTGTGTGTGTCTTCAGTGGGGACTGGAACTGCATCTGTGACAACTTCCTGCCCCACAGTGCCCCTCTAAAACAGAAAAGTGAGCGCACACCTACTCCATATACGCAGGTAGTTCTGCCGCTGGCGAGACCGCAGCATCCTTTCCACCCACTGCCTGTGTCTCAGCTCCGAGGCAATGGTGACCTGGCCAGACACGTGGTGACACTGCTTGCCGATGCTTTGGAGCACAACCAGCACTTCCAGCA